>NC_080090.1:48022500-49501250 GCF_950005125.1 Chionomys nivalis | reverse complement strand
TCACACAAGGGGGTGGGGGCAAGGAGTGGTAGAGTTACCTACTCGGAGTGGCAGAGAAAGCATGGGACAGGGTACAAAGCAGGATAGCCATGTTCGTGCAGGTCTTTGTTCATCTTCAAATGATGCTGACTACAACACACCTTTCCCGATCCAAGCCACCCAGTTTCACTGTCTAGTCTAGCCTGCAACAGCCACCTTTCCATCCCTTTCTAGTGCAATTCCTCTAATCTAATGGATTAACAGGCAAGCTGGGGCAAGGACTGGCGATCCCTCTTTTTAATTCCTACCCTCCTGATGGAGGAGTTACTTTCATTTAATAAAGAAACTGCCTTGGCCCATTTATAGGCCAGCCCTTAGGTGGGTGGAGTAAACAGAACAGAATGCTGGGAGAAAGAAGCCGAGTCAGGAGTCGCCATGATTCTCCCACTCCAGACAGACGCAGGTTAAGATCTTTCCTGGTAAGCCAGCTCGTGGTACTACACAGAATATTAGAAATGGGTTAGATCAATATGTAAGAGCTAGCCAATAAGAGGCTGGAACTAATGGGCCAGGCAGTGATTAAAAGAATACAGTTTCCGTGTAATTATTTCGAGGCATAAGCTAGCCATGTGGGCGGCTGGGTGCCGGGGACGCAACCCCGCCGCTCTTATTACAACAGAGTGGCACCCAACGTGCTAATGAACTCCACGTAAAACCTGAGAGGGCTTAAAAAGGACACAGAGAGAATTTAAGACAGCTTTTTGCTGTTTCTGGGTTGCGTGCCGCAAAGAAATCGTCCTGACTCAGCAGCAGGAAAAAACTGGCTGTTTTAAAAATGCCGGCTTTCTGGGCTGTGCCGCCATTGCGATCTCTGTTTGGCTCCTGCTGGAGACAGAGCTTTTGAATGGATCTTTTGGAGTAAAGTGCTATGGCTTGCTTGATGGCAATGTGGACTGCTGTGTGCCTGGAACTGTGTGTGGCTCAGGAGCACCAAATGGCTCTGAGACAGGAGCGGCTCAACTCCGCCATGCTGAACTGTGCTAGTCTCAGGCAGGAACTACCATAATTACCATAATAACAGCGCAGTTAAGGTTTCGACTGGGCAGGACACACACAGGCGGTACCGAATTATCTGTACATGGTGCAATTTAAGTTTTTAAGAAGTGCTTAACATTTTAAGAAATGCTCCTGGATAGTAAAAAAAATTACAGATTTACAATAGAACTGATTCAGACACTGTTGGATTAATGTACGTAGGCTTGAGAGAGAGAAAAATATATATATATAAAGAATAAAGTTAATGTCTTAAAAAAGGGTAATGTCTTTAAAGAGACAGTACAGATAGTTATAGATTAAAAGAAATAAAGAAAAATAAGCCACGTAAAAATGGAAAATTCACAGAGAGTCTGGATTCTTTGTATTATTGTGTTTTCTTTAAAATTTTTGACTGTAAAGGAGCTAAGTGCAGAGAGACATTTCATTATATGGGCTGCCAAGCTAAACCAGAATGGATACAAGGGTATTATGATTTTAGAATATGGGTCTAAGGATATGATGCTTTGGAGAGAGTCTTCTTTTGTTTTCACAAAGGATGAGACTCTGTGGATTGCGTCTATCCCAATATGGTATGATAGACCACGCCCTCCTGAAAGGTTGCTGTGAACACCTTCAGAAAATTACTTCACTCAACTGCCAACCGAGATGACCCTGACACACAGGTTACACCATGAAAGATCTGAATACAGCGCCCCCATTCAGCAGGAAGCAGTTTGGAGAGAAAAACTGCGCCCATGTTCCCAAATATGGTTTATAAATGTTCTTTTACATTTAAAGGGGGATATGATGTAGATATAAATAATTTGCATTGGTGTGGATTTGAAGGTCAATTTTGTTATATGTATATGCATATTTCTAATCTTGATTAAGGTATTGTGATTGTATAGTTCATTTAAAAATGTAATGTATATAGGTTGTTAATGGATAATCATCAATAATTGTCAAGCTTTTAGTCATGTTAGTTAGATTTTCTAGATGTGCATAGATATATTTCAGCTAGGGATATATATTTCAGTTGGATAGGCATTCTTCATATCTTTCAAAGACTGCAGAATATGGCATTTAAATGTTTTAATAACTTAGGGCTTTTCATGACAATGAGACACGTCTGCTCCTGGCAGCACCAATCTACTTCAAGAGGAAGATGGGCATTGAAGAGGCTCCTTATGGAGTTTGATAGCCATTTGGGCAAGAAACTACTCTTGCCTGGACTGATGCATAAACTGGACACAGAGAACCCACAGAGAGAGGACTGCTGAACTTGCCTAAAGGTGAGATGATCTTTCAGGGTTCCTGATTTATAAAAGAGTCTACGAGACATTCTGCAGAACACATCAGATAGTGACTGAACTGTCTTTGAATTTTCCTGCTTCATGGAAATGTCTGCTGGATACTATGGGTCTGTAGGCTGAAGATGTATGCCCCAACGGTACAGAGGAACTTTGCGTGACTGTCCAGGCAGCGATGTCTCTGTCATTTCTAGAGTTTTCTTATTTCTTGTTTACTTAGGTAATATTATATCCTTCTGGAGTCTTTGATGGAGTTGAAGAATGGATAGATAGTTATAGTTTTCCTTAGTTATGATAAGAGATAAAATAGATATAAATATTGTAGCTGTAATTCTTGCTTGATAACCATTTTGTTATATGTAATTTTACCACGTTAAAGTTAAAGCCTTTCTTTTTTGTTTAAACAAAAAAAGGGGAAATGATGGAGGAGTTACTTTCATTTAATAAAGAAACTGCCTTGGCCCATTTATAGGCCAGCCCTTAGGTGGGTGGAGTAAACAGAACAGAATGCTGGGAGAAAGAAGCCGAGTCAGGAGTCGCCATGATTCTCCCACTCCAGACAGACGCAGGTTAAGATCTTTCCTGGTAAGCCAGCTCGTGGTACTACACAGAATATTAGAAATGGGTTAGATCAATATGTAAGAGCTAGCCAATAAGAGGCTGGAACTAATGGGCCAGGCAGTGATTAAAAGAATACAGTTTCCGTGTAATTATTTCGAGGCATAAGCTAGCCATGTGGGCGGCTGGGTGCCGGGGACGCAACCCCGCCGCTCTTATTACAACACCCTCCCACTTCAAGAGTGTTGTTCTTTCTTTTGCTGCCGAATAAAGAGGAAAGTTTGTTCCTGAGGAGCCCCTCCGCCAAAAGCGCGGAAGCCCTCTGCCGAAGTTACGAGTGACTTCTCAGCAAAGTTCAGCAGCAGTGAAGCCTTCTGGGAAACAGATCTCTTCTATCCAGTGGGTATTTATATAATTAGGGTCAATTACAATTTGGAATTTTTAGGGCATGGGGCTAAATTACAGTGACATTTAAAAAGCTCTGGTAAAAATTCCCATTTATCTAGAAGATTTCTAGAGTAACTACATTGTAATTAAGTCATTTTCTTCTTCCCATTTTTATTACAATTTTCTTCTTCAGGCTTGGCAATTACCCACCACTCCAGGACACCTTCCTTGAGATGTGTGCGGGGAGGGGGAGACCACCCAGACTTTGCTGGATGCCTAGACTAGGTTTTGCAGCTGCTGAGCCTTAAATTTGGATGTGTAAAGCAACTTTCAAGTAGGTTGCTTCAACACAATTCTTGCAAAGCTCCCACACTCTTCCCCAAACCCAGAGCCTACTAAAGAATTATTAAGTTTTCTAAATGAGTAATCAAAACCAAAAGAGGGTACGCTGTGATTCTTCGATGTTTTTTTTTTTTACTCAAGTGGTAGAGATTTTAATCAGTCCCAGGAAACACAGACTAAAACTTCTATCACTTGCTTGTGTTTTGTTTTTGTTTTTGTTTTTCTGTGTGGCTCACCCCCACACATTTTATGAGGCTATGCTTTTTAGCTTCATTTAATACAGAATAAAGAAAAATTCCATTTTTGGTTAATTAAAGCAGAAGTTAATTAAGCTAATCTAATGGCATTCACTTCCACCAATAATGTGTCATAACCTATAACAAAAGCAAATAGCAGAAAGCCTGAGAAGTTTTACATCAGTAGCACCTGAAACATTCACAAGAGAAGCCAGACCAGCCTATGATGGGCTTGCAAAGACTTGGATTTTTCTGCAGGAGTCATGACCACAATGGTACCTACCAACCATCAACCACAACCATGAACAAAAATTTATTTCATGCAAGCCCCCAACCACTCAAAACATCACCCACTGCCTACCCCAACTGAAAAAAGGACAAACAGCCAACAAGGTGGCCAGCACCTGGGAGCCCGAGGCAGAAAGCCTACACATTAGAAGCAAACCTAGGCTACACCCGAAATTCAAGGCAATTTAGGAAGATTTATTTTAAAAAACAAATATCTAGAAATAATAAAAAAAATATTTAGTTGTCTGAGTATGGGGGCTCATATTCTTAATCCCAAAAGGCAGAGAAAGGCAGGTCTCTGTGAGTTCAAGCCCAGTCAAGTTGACAAAGAAAGTTTTATATCAGGCACGGGTACCCAGTAAGACCCTATCTCAACAAAATAAAATAGTTCACTGTGCATGACTAGCTACTTCGCGGGTGAAAGAATACATCCCGCCAGCTCCAAAGCTTATATTCCAAGTTGTACTTACCTGAAGAAACACAGCATACAGGTAGCTGTGCAAGCTCTGAGCTCAGACAGGAGCATAACTTGGGAAGCTGTATCTGAAGCCACATCATGTTGAGTAGAAGCCTTTTTTTTCTAAAGAAACTTTTAACGACCTCGTCTCTGTCCAGCTTCCAGGTCACTACTTAATGTTATTTCTCCTGAGTGGCATGTTCCCTTCTTTCATTTCTGTTCCTACCCTACCAAAATCTGATTTCTAGTCCAAAGTCCTGCTACTTATTCCCCTCATAAGTGTTTACTTGGCGTGTGCTGTCGTAAGAAACCATGGCATAATAATATCTTGTCAAACAGCAATATCGGAGACTAATGGAGCTTTTTTTGTTGTGAACCACACACTGATACAGGGCAGAAGCCAGTATCTCTAAGCTTCCTGAGGAGATTCCGGAACTGGCAACATTCCTATCAAGTTTGGAAAATGTTCCAGAAGTAACCAATTAGAACCAACAGAGCAGAATTTCATTCATGTATACCAAATGTGCCAGGTATTTATTTTCATACGATCTAATTCATTCACCAGCTATATGAAAAATTTGGAATGTGAGTATATTGATGTGTTCTCCTAAAGTAGTTTTTCAATAGTTCTTGTGGGTAAGGTGCTACATTAGATACTTGATGCAAACCAATGATGAGCCAAGCCATAGGAAACAATGTTTGTACAACAGCCAAAATGATGGCAAAACCTCACTCTGGGGATTCAAACACAGATGTGTTCATGGGGAAGTCTGCTATCATTCACTTCTGGATCCTAAGAACCCCTCCTCCACTTTAGATGTTCACATCTATTTTGAAGTCCCCTTAGAGTAGAAATTGAATGGTTGTGGGTATCGTTATTCCAAAAAGCCAGTACTGTCCCTGAGACATGCCATAGGTAAGTAAAAGGCAGAACTTGTGACCCTTGTGAGGAATCCAGCCTACCATGTGACCTGGAGAAGGAAAGATGCTGGAATGTTGATAAGCACATCTACTTTCAAATTCATATTTCCACTCTATATGCAAGTTCACAAATCCAAATGCCTATGGCTAAAAAGGCTGATTATGATAAACACAGATTTGGTTTGTAACCAAGTCTACCAAGGGCATCTCAATGAGGAGCATCAGAGAGGGGGAGGCGGGGCACTCAGTGTGTATTAGAGACTGCAGCAAGAGTGGAACTGATGGTCGGCTCTGACTGTGGGGAGCTGTTTGGAATAAGCACGTGGACCCGTGTTCCAGAAAATAAAGGTGATTGCTTTCCATATGCAGAGTCACGTTTAGTTTCCATAGTCTCCAAAAACATGCTGCTTGAGTGTATGGTAGCAATTACTTCTAGAAACTCAAATCTGCAAATGGTGTGGGGGAAACACACAGAAGAGTAGTCTCTGTTCCACGGCTGCCGACTTAGTCATACGACTCCCTAATCCTGTGACCTCCCCGGACACAGACAGGGCTTCTTATCTCTAGGTGACCCAGGCTCACTGTCCAGCATTCAGTGTGTGCCTGCAATGAAGGGAAGATGTGAGAAGCTCCTCCTGAAAATCAACATTGCGGAAAACTCACATCAACCAGTACGTCCTCTCTCAGCAGCGGCAGAGAAACGAGCCAAAGATAATACTAGGGCAAAATGTTCCTCCCTTCCCTGCAACCGGTTGGGATTGTGACAGTGACCAGTGCCAAACACATTCCCAGAGTACGGACCCCACACCGTCACAAATTCACTTGGGACTACTCTTACGTCAAGTGCTTCTTTACTCTCTAACTTTAAAAAAAATAGTTGAGGTCACAGTAAATTACAAGATAGCACAATGAACGCATGCATATTTCCCATCAATGTTGAGGATTTGGTCAATATACTTTTCCTCCACACCACACACAAATACATACCACATACACACATACCACACACAAAAATGTACCACCCACACAAAAACACCCCCCACAAAAACCAGACCTCTCTCTCTCTCTCTCTCTCTCACACACACACACACACACACACACACACACACATACACACACAGCTGTTAAAATATTTCACCATTTACTACCTGCATCTTAGCAGGGTGGCTATAACCTGTCCCAGAAATCAGGATGAGAACCCAACAGAGTAGCAACTCACACTTGTGGGAAGCACATTCATAGTCTTAATTAAAAAAAAAAAATGTAAAATCTCCATAGAACAGAGTTCATAGTGCACTGGACACTAGAAGATGTAGCTGGAAAGTCATGGATCAAAGATCCTCAAGAATTGAGATTTTGCGAAATAATGAAGAAACAGTAAAAAATTTTAAGTGGGCTTATGAACAAAATTATGTCCCTTCTAAGTTAACACTGAACAAATCAAAGACCCAGTGGGGTGGGGGGAGGTGAACACTGTCAAAGAATCTGTGGCCCAAGTTTAAACACAAAAGGTATTACTGTAAAACCAACAGCAGCACAAACACTGAAAATGGACCCACCCCACTGTGCTATTGTTGTAACAGAATATGATGGGATGTCTCTTAAATTTTGTGCTTTGGAGTGGCATGAAACATAACCATACTCAAACAGCATGAGCTTCAATCAGTTAGGTTTTGAGAGGCATCACATGGTATTGGGATTCAGACATGAGATCAATATTGGCCTTCTGGATACTTCCCATGTCCCACGAACCTCCACTCCAATCTGCTCCTCGCTCCTCCAGAATCAATATGAAAACCTTCTATCAGCCAGAAAACACGGCAATCTTTAAGTAGAAATAGGAATCTAAATTACAGTTGTAAATGTCAAAAGCCAGTGTGCGTGTGGGTTTTCCCGATGGGCTATTTGGTGTGACTTCTTGTGATTCCTAGGACTGTAATCATGAGCACAAAACAAGGGTGGCTTAAAGGCCTAAGTGCCACAAATTAGATTTAAGAAATCATGTCCTTGACATCTTTTTTCATTACCCGAGAAGAATGAGACAGATTCTTTTTTTCAGCTAATTAGTGCTAAGGCATGTATTTTGCATTAGCTTTCAAGTTTACCAAAATGGCTTTAAAAACTTGAGCAGATGGCAGAATTATAATAAGCTTTTTTGTGATTTAGGTTAGGAATAAACTGTCCTGAGAATCCTCCTGTCTAACTTTTCCACGATGTTAATGCAGTTAATAAATATGATGTATTTGTTTTTTTCTCACCAAAGAGTAAACAACTCCATCTCACCTTAGGTGAGTGTAATGAGATGTGGGAATACATTTCTCTATCTCAAGGTGAGGGGAATTTCCAGGACGTAAGCATCAAAATACAGACACTCCATGCTTTGAACAGACACTGTGGGGCGGAGTACTGGTTGCCAGCCTGATATCCATGGGGTTCTGGCACAGTTTGTGAATGGGGAAAGCCAACATCTTCCCAGGATAACAGGCATGGCAGGGGGCTTCAATAAGCAGTCATGGTCCAAAGGCGGGGGACTTAGCTTCTCACCAGCTGCTTTCAGGGAGGCTGTACAGACCCCATGCAGCCAGAATAGCGCAGTTTTCAAAGTTAATCTCCAATTGAAATTTTGTTTGTGAAACCTTCCAATTTAACTTTGTAAGCTATTTCTATACTTAAGAAAAGAAAAGTTCGGGGACCCAAGAAATCAACCTGCGGTTTTCAGCTGACCATTAAGCACTGTGGGTCTGTAAGGAATCTTAAAGCCATGGCTTAGTTCACATTCTGTCAGAGACATAATTGACCTCTGAATAAAAACACGATGCCTTATCATGCTCCCGTAAAGCGTGGCTTCTGGGGGAAAATCCGCATGGATTTGAAGAATGCCCACCTCTGCCACCTGTGTGGGACAGTTTTAAGCTCTGAGCTTACCAGCACAGGGCTGCTTCCTATGGTATTCTGGACACTATGATTCTCCACAAGCTCCTCCTAAATAAATGCCCATCTGAAACCTCTTCAAAATCAGTCATAATAAGTGACTTTGACCAACTCTCAAAACTTGTGCTTTTTTTTTTTTAAAAAAAGCTTTTTTTAGCTTTAATTTTGAAGCAGCATTGTGTACCTTATTCCCTGTGGTTTTGATATCATTAGCACCAACGTCTCTAATCATGAAAAATGCATCCTTCTTTCTCGAACTTTCTTCTTAGGACCCTCCAGCCTGTTAGGACTTAATCATAAATTCCATTGTTTTCACATTGCTTAATTTAGGGCATTTTGTTTTAGAAGTTCACACTGACCATGATAATATGCCATCTGATTTTGATTTTAGAACACTGAAGAGAAGTCATATTGCTAGGTCATTTTTTTTTTTTTTTTTTTTTTTTGTAAATGAGCAAACGGAAGCTGGAAGAGGTCAAACAACAGGCTTGTAGCCACAAGACAGAAAGCCCCAGGACCAGATACCTATCAAGCACCTTATCACCATACTCTTATTGATTTCAGTTCTATTTCCATCAACTTATCACTCGGGTGAACGCTACCTAAATGCAGTACCTTTCTCCTGGCCCCTCTTCTAGCAATAGCAGTATTGCCCTAACCATGCCCTTCTGGACATCACCCCGTGTGCTGAAACCAACCATGGTTCTCTAACTGTTCTCAATAGCTCTATTCAGTCTCCCAAGTTTTGAGATTGCACTAACATATAGTTCTGGCCTGGCCTGTATATACCACACACACACACACACAGAGAGAGAGAGAGACAGAGACAGAGACAGAGAGACAGAGACAGAGAGACAGACAAACAGGCAGGCAGACAGACAGAGACACATACAGAGAGAGATAGAGGTGCTGTCTTTAAGGCATTTGTAATTCTGTAATTACAGATGGCTGATAGTAGTCAGGAATCTTAAGCACACAAATTACTTCCTGTTTGTGTGAGGCTTGATTAGCTTCCTCCCATCCAGCTATAGAAAAGTAGGTCTCCCTTCACAAGGATTTCATCACTGCTAGCCTATAATTGTGATTTGAATGTCCCCAGACCAGTTATAACCTCCATGATTTCCTTTTTGAATTAGAAAATTTTAAGCCGGGTTGGTCTGTAAATATATACGCGAATGATGGCTTTATCTACTACTAAAACTTATCATTAAGCATGTCGACATTTTAATAAGTCCTCGTTCCAAAACCTCTTGCTATTTCAATTAAGTCTAGAACCTTCACTTAGCATTCCTAGTCGCGATTCACTGCATCCTGTCTTTCTCATTCCCAGGCTGCCAGGTAATTCTCCAACCCCAGGTAACAGATTTCACCTTCCCGTTTCTTCCTTGCTAATCCTTCTACCTAGAACGTGGCTTTTCCCAGAATGTTAAACACAGGGCGCTTTGTGATCTGTTATTCTGCCCAGAGGTAAAATACACACCCTTCCTAAACGACCTTGGCAAGTGCATCGGTGGGTACCTTGAGTACTGGTTTTACTTTTTGCAGAGTTTTGCTCTGTTAATTTCTAAATGAAAAAAAATAATATATAATTGGGCTTGCTGTTGAGTACCTTTTGTCCAAAAAAAAAAAAACATAATTTTTTCCATTAAAGTAACCATCTCACTTTCTTTATAACATCATATTGCTCATCTTAAAGACATGAAAATAAGTTATTCAAACAGTAATGCCCGGGCGATAGCTCATTCTGTAAAGTTCTTGTTTTGCAAGCATGAGGACTTGAGGTGATTCCCTGAGACCCACAGAAAGCTGAGCATGGCAGGCTACGCTTACAATCCCAGAACTGGAGAGAAAGGGACAGGTGAATATGTGTGGATGGCTAGCCCGCCTTCCTAGTATAACCACCAAGTTTCAGATCAGTGAAATATATGGTCTCAAATGAAAGGTAGCCGGTCCCCGAAGAATGACTCCCAAGAATGTCCTCTGGCCTCCACACGCTTGCACATGTGTGCCCTCATCCTGCCCACCACCAGCCTCCCATCAAAGTAAATATGAGGACCTTGTGTGTGACTTCCTTTAATTTCCTATCAGACACATCCCAGAACACACCATCTGCAGCCCCCTTTAATCTGTATAACATTACCAAGAAATGAGTGAAAACCATTTTCTCCTTTCTAGATTGGTAAACTGAGTCTGAGTACATGAGCCAAGCCCAAGGGTTCCAGTGGCTATCAGCACCAAGCCATAAAGAGCAGCACCCCGGGATTTGTGAGCTGGATTCTCACCTGATTTCCTCACTGACAACCTCTAGTAGTTCCCTCCCCGGGGTCCCAGTCTCTCATTTGTCATGTGACAAGGCAAACCAAACTCCTGTCCGGCTCCTTTGTAGTTCGTACTCTTACTTTGCAAAATCCCAGTCTATAGCATAAGCAAAGTGGGGCTACCCGACTTCTCACCAAATCCAGCAGCCTCTTCTCCTCTTAATTATTGCTTTCAATTGGCATGTGATATCCAAACGTGTTTATGGGGTGTAATGTTATCATCAGTACATGGATACAGCCAATACAGATCGCACCGGGTAATTTGTACTTCTACTGATTAAACTACCGCCATTCCCATGTATCTGCAACCTTCAAGCTCTACTGCTCCGGCATGACTAATGGTTGTAGACTGTAGTTTGCTACTGTACTGGAAAGCATCCGAAACACGTCCTGATGGAGACACTCGGCTCCCCATTAACCGCGTTCTTTCTCTCCCTGCCCACCGTCACTTTCCAGGCAGTTCTGACCCTATTTAAGGATGTGGTATCTCTTGAAGCATTAATGTATTTTAAGATCATGCTTCTTAAATTCTCTGTGCGAAAAACATAGGCAAAGAGAACTAACATCTATTTTGTAAAGGGGAAATTAAGACATGGGGGAAGGAAGAGGGAAGGTGGACTGGGACAAGCTCTAAATAGTTTGAGGCCTCTTAAAAATATCTGCAGATTTCATGGACACAAAATATATCAGCATGGGGCTTCATGATAAACGCCATCTCGACTGCAAATATTACAGAAAAAAGACTTTCTGGGAAGGTGACTTATCTTGCTTGTAGTTTTGCATGGCCTGATGGGATACTATGGGGCAGGGTTCAAACTTTCCCTTTGAACCCTGAAAACAGAGGTGCTTAAGAACTTGCACCCCTATACCCTTCCTGTGATGCCAAGATTGCTTTGCTTACCTTAAGACCTGTCCCCTTTTCTCCCGTGTTCTACACTGTCCTTCTTACCACAGAAGTCTAAATAAATCCATCCTCATCGCTCAGTGCATTACATATTTGACACATGACATTCTGGAAAGCACAGTCAGACAGAGAGGTCCATGATTTATAAGATGCTTTGCAAGACCATCTGTGAGCTGTTGTATTCCAACAGTGGTGTTAGAGAAACAGAAAAATATCTTTTCACCCACAGTCCTGCTCGGGGCTGAGGTCCCTGCAGCAGAAGGCAGGTGAGCGAGAGAAAAACCATCAGGTTTTAAGAGTTTTAAGGAGCCCAGGATCCTTTCTAAAGAAAGGGGCTGCAGAAGAAATGGAGTCACCTGTGCGTGTTTGAACATGCTCAAAAGAGAGCCATGAATTTACAGAGTGTGACCTAATGTGGCATGGAAGGAATTGTGGAAGGGTGTCTTTGCCCCTTTTCACATTCCTCAAAGTTACCTCTGAATGAAGACCCAATGCTTTCTCTAAGGGAATGCTTCATCTAAGGATGTCTGAGTCTGACTTCTACTACTACTTTCTAAGATGAGAGAGCATCCTGTTCAGGAATGTATACCGTAAACCATATCATCAGGAAAAACTGCAAACTCTGTATTTCTGAAAGGTATATTTTTCCACTACCATTTAAGGTGATAATCAGGGCCACGGTCTTAGGGACTCAGAGGGAATCACCTCCACAGGAAGATGCTGTTGGAAAGAAAGTAAAGGAAACAGGAACAAGTGAGGGAGTCTTCCCTTCACCACTAAGAGCCAAAGCCCACCCACCATGCGGGACCCTCACGCTGCTTCTCGTCAAGCAAATACTGTCATGACATGGCAGAGGCGCTGGACACAGCAGCTATAACTGGTTCGAGGGAAAGCTACAGAATCTTCATTATAACCTCGAAATTCAAACCGAGACAAGGGTGAAAAGATCAAGCGTGGCTGTAGGCTGTCTCGGGACAGGACTACCACAAATCCTCAGATTTTCCTGGCCGCACAACAGAAAGAGTTTCCAGAATACCTTAAAATATGCAGAAACCAGGCTAAGAGGACTGACATTTATTACCTCACTAAATCCTTCGAGTAACTTCAGGAGCTAAGCGTAGTTATTATCTCATTACTGTATCAAGGAACACAGCCTCAGAGAGGTTAATTAACTTGTTGTAAGTCTCGAGGTTGCCTAACTCAAAATCACTGTGCAATTGTATCTTCCCAAGGACTGTGCTGTGAGCTTCTTAGAATCTAGAGCATTTTGAGTGAACTGGAATCTGGACTGAGAAGGAAAATAAATTGATAAACATAGGATTCGACTTCCTATGTCAAGACTGAGTAACACCCAGGCCAGCAAAATCATAACAAAACAAAGGCTTAGAGGGGACCCAAAGCAAAAGGCCGAGTCCTAGTGATGGATATGCTCGCCCTCTGGGGACCAAACATGGTGGGCACACGTGTCATTCCTGCACTTGGGAGGGGGAGATGAAAGGCAAAGAATGTGGGGCCAGCCTGAGCCACACAGCAGAGTCACATCCATAACCAAGGAGGGCACCGAAGAATGGATGATCTAGGCCCCACAACCACACGCCAACGCTCCTCAGTCACTGCATGCAAGGAAAACAATCTTCCACACATTTTGAAACATCTGAGGATCATCGTTTTGATTTTGTGTACACCTGACTACTGCATTTACTTGTGGGGGGATGGGAAGAATAGGGTTTTTGTACACACCTAGCAAACGCACCTCCCAACTGAGTCTAGGAGACTTGGAGGGTATAGAGGCTGGTTCACACTTCAGAATGTGCCAATTTGATATGATGATTCCTGCAGACTAGTGGAAACACGGTGAGATATTTTAAACCCCCAGCTACAGGATTATTGCCACTGCAGGCGACTTTTCTCTCCCCTCAAAGACAACAGTGGTGTCAAGAGAGACATGGCGAGGTGCCGAGAAGTTTCATCGGGACGGGTGAGTGTGTGCTATCCTGGGGCGGACTGTCCCGGTAGAGAGCGCAAACACCCCTCCCCCAGCTCCTGCTGCAGGGCTTTCTCTCCTACACACCCGCCCCCACCCCCACCCCCACCCCCAAGCCTGCCTTGTCTGCAAGGTCCTTAGCTGTGGAACAGTTTCCTGCCATTTCACTAAGGCTACCAACCCAGAGCAGTGAGTCCCTGACTAGAGGGCAGGCCTCAAGGTCCCCGCCAGGGAAAGCGGGCCCCTGCTGCTGGGGCTGCAGTCTCTGCTGTGATCTGCTGGACCTGCTCTGCCTGCGCCCTACTTCCCTTAGTCCCTGGCTCATTGGGGCATCCAGGAGTTCCTGTGTAGGTGCCGAGAAGTTTCATCGGGACGGGTGAGTGTGTGCTATCCTGGGGAAGACGGTCCCGGTAGAGAGCACAAACGCCCCTACACTAAGGCTACCCAACCAGAGCAGTGAGTGCCTGCCTAGCGGGCAGGCCTCAGCAACCCCCGAAAGGGAGCGCAGGCACCTCCAGCTTGTACTGCAGTGTCGCCTGTGTTCTACTGGACCCCGCCCGACCCCTTGCATTCGGCCTTCTTTACGCAGGTCATTGGAATACCACACATCCATGTTTTGGTGTTGAGGAGTTCATCTGGAAGGGAACGGTTCCTGCCACTACACTGAGGAGATACACCTAGAGAGTTAGTCACAGCAAAGACTGGTCCAAGACATCAGGCCTCTCCTGGCTCCATTTGAAGGAAAAGATGGGCAGGCGCCAATGCAAGAATTCCCCCAACAACTTGAAAGGCAACGTGACATCACCAGGATCCAGGAATCCCGAAATGAGAAGTCTACACCCTAATCCAGAAGAATTAGAAGAATTCGACTCAAAAGTGAATTTTATGAAAATAATAGAGGACCTTAAACAGGAGGTGAAAAACTGCCACAACCAATTAGAGATTACAAACAAAAAGGTAGAGGAAATGAATAAATATCTCAAAGATACCCAAGAAAACCAAGAGAAACAAGAAAAAGTAATCAAACAGGTAAGGGAAACGGTTCAAGACTTGAAGAATGAAGTGGAAGTAATAAAGAAAACACAAGCCGAGGGAAGGATGGAGATGGAAAATTTGAATAAACGAACAGGAACTACAGAGACAAGTACCACCAACAGATTACAAGAGATAGAAGAAAGAATCTCAGACACTGAAGATACCATAGAGAAAATAAACACTCTCATCAAAGAAAACAGCATAACCAACAAATTCTCATCACAAAACATTCAGGAAATCTGGGACACAATAAAAAGACCAAACCTAAGAATAATAGGGATAGAAGAAGGAGAAGAAGTACAGCTCAATGGTCCAGAAAATATATTTAATAAAATTATAGAAGAAAACTTTCCCAACCTTAAGAAAGATATTCCTTTGAAGGTCCAAGAAGCATACAGAACACCAAATCGACTGGATCAAAAAAAAACATCTCCTCGTCATATAATAATCAAAACACAAAACATACAGAATAAAGAAAGAATATTAAGAGCTGCAAAGGAAAAAGGTCAAGTTACCTATAAAGGTAAACCTATCAGACTTACACCTGATTTCTCTATGGAAACCATGAAAGCCAGAAGGTCCTGGATAGACATACTGCAGAAACTACGAGACCATGGATGCAAGCCCAGACTACTATACCCAGCCAAGCTTTCGTTCACTATAAATGGAGAAAACAAAGTATTCCAGGATAAAAACAAATTTAAACAATACGTAGCCACAAATCCAGCCCTTCAGAAAGTAATTGAAGGAAAATCACAAACCAAGGAGTCCAACAATGCCCACAATAACTCAGACATCTAATGACCCTTCACCAGCACAACTTGAAGAAGGGAAACACACAAACTCTACTACCAAAGGAAAGAAAGAAAGAAAGGAAAAATGACCGGAGTTAACAACCACTGGTCATTAATATCACTTAATATCAATGGACTCAACTCGCCTATAAAGAGGCACAGGCTAAGAGATTGGATACGAAAACAGGATCCAACATTCTGCTGCTTACAAGAAACACACCTCAACCACAAAGACAGACATCTACTCAGAGTAAAGGGCTGGGAAAAGGTTTATCAAGCAAACGGACCTAAGAAACAAGCAGGTGTGGCCATACTAATTTCTAAGAAAGTTGACTTCAAACTAAAATCAATCAAAAGAGATGGAGATGGACATTTTTTACTCATAACAGGAACAATTCACCAGGATGAAATCTCAATCCTGAATATATATGCCCCTAATATAAAAGCACCCACTTATGTAAAAGAAACGTTACTAAAACTCAAGGCAGTCATCAAACCACACACACTAATAGTAGGAGATTTCAACACTCCTCTCTCACCAATGGACAGGTCAATCAGACAGAAACCTAACAGAGAAATAAGAGGATTAAGGGAGGTAATGAATCAAATGGACTTAACAGACATCTATAGAACATTCCACCCAAACAGGAAAGAATATACCTTCTTCTCTGCAGCTCATGGAACCTTCTCGAAAATAGACCACATACTCGGTAACAAAGCAAACTTACACAGTTACAAAAAAATATCGGTAACCACCTGTGTCTTATCAGATCACCATCGATTAAAGTTAGAATTCAACAACAATGTTATCCCCAGAAAGCCTATGAACTCATGGAAACTGGACAGTCAACTACTGAACCATACCTGGATCAAGGAAGAAATAAAGAAAGAAATTAAAGTCTTTCTTGAATTCAATGAAAACGAAGACTCAACATACTCAAACCTATGGGACACTATGAAAGCAGTGCTAAGAGGAAAGTTCATAGCATTAAGTGCCCACTTAAAGAAAACGGAGAAAGCACACATTGGAGACTTAATAGCCCACCTGAAAGCTTTAGAAAAAAAAGAAGCAGACTCACCTAGGAGAAGTAGAAGACTGGAAATAATCAAATTGAGAGCTGAAATCAACAAAATAGAAACACAGAAAACAATCCAAAGAATCAATGAAACAAAAAGCTGGTTCATGGAGAAAATCAATAAGATTGATAAACCCCTATCCAAACTAATCAAACGGCGGAGAGAGAATACGCAAATTAACAAAATCAGAAACGAAAAGGGAGACATAACCACAGACTCAGAGGAAATTCAGAGAATCATTAGATCTTACTACAAAAACCTGTATGCCACAAAATTGGAAAATGTTATAGAAATGGACACTTTTTTAGATAAGTACCATATACCAAAGTTAAACCAGGACCAGGTGAACAATCTAAATAGACCTGTTAGTCGCGAAGAATTAGAAGTTGTTATAAAAAACCTCCCCACCAAAAAAAGCCCAGGTCCAGACGGCTTCAATGCAGAATTCTACCAGAACTTCCAAGAAGACCTAATACCTATACTCCTTAATGTATTTCACAATATTGAAACAGAGAAGTCATTGCCAAATTCCTTTTATGAAGCTGAAGTTACTCTGATACCAAAACCACACAAAGACACAACCAAGAAAGAGAACTACAGGCCAATCTCACTCATGAACATCGACACAAAAATACTCAATAAAATACTGGCAAACCGAATCCAAGAACACATTAGAAAAATTATCCATTATTATCAAGTAGGCTTCATCCCAGAGATGCAGGGCTGGTTCAACATACGAAAATCTATCAATGTAATCCATCATATAAATAAACTGAAAGTAAAAAACCATATGATCATTTCATTAGATGCTGAAAAAGCATTTGACAAAATTCAACATCCCTTTATGATAAAGGTCTTAGAGAGATTAGGAATACAAGGGTCGTTCCTAACTATAATAAAAGCTATTTATAGCAAGCCGTCAGCTAACATCAAATTAAATGGAGAGAAACTCAAAGCTATTCCACTAAAATCAGGAACACGACAAGGTTGTCTACTCTCTCCATACCTCTTTAATATAGTGCTTGAAATTCTAGCAATAGCAATAAGACAACATAAGTGGATCAAAGGGATTCAAATCGGAAAGGAAGAAGTTAAACTTTCATTATTTGCAGACGATATGATAGTGTACATAAGCGACCCCAAAAACTCCAGCAAAGAACTCCTTCAGCTGATAAACACCTTTAGTAGCGTTGCAGGATACAAGATCAATTCCAAAAAAATCAGTTGCCCTCCTATACACAAATGATAAGGAAGCAGAGAGGGAAATCAGAGAAGCATCACCCTTCACGATAGCCACAAATAGCATAAAATATCTTGGGGTAACCCTAACCAAGGAAGTAAAGGATCTATTTGACAAGAACTTTAAGTCAATGAAGAAAGAAATTGAGGAGGATACCAGAAAATGGAAGGATCTCCCTTGCTCTTGGATAGGGAGGATCAACATAGTAAAAATGGCAATTCTACCAAGGGCAATTTATAGATTCAATGCAATCCCCATTAAAATCCCATCAAAATTCTTCACAGATCTTGAGAGGACAATAATCAACTTTATATGGAGAAACAAAAAACCCAGGATAGCCAAAACAATCTTATATAATAAAGGATCGTCTGGAGGCATTACCATCCCTGACCTCAAACTCTATTACAGAACCTCAGTATTGAAAACAGCTTGGTATTGGCATAAAAACAGAGAAGTCGATCAATGGAACCGAGTAGAAGACCCTGATCTTAACCCACAAACTTATGAACACCTAATTTTTGATAAAGGAGCTAAAAGTATTCAATGGAAAAAAGAGAGCATCTTCAACAAATGGTGCTGGCAGAACTGGTTGTCAACGTGTAGAAGAATGAAAATAGATCCATATCTATCACCATGCACAAAACTCAAGTCCAAATGGATTAAAGACCTCAATATTAGTCTGAACACACTGAACCTGATAGAAGAAAAAGTTGGAAGTACTCTACAACATATGGGTATAGGAGATCACTTCCTACGTTTATCCCCAGCAGCACAGACATTAAGGACAACATTGAATAAATGGGACCTCCTGAAACTGAGTAGCTTCTGTAAAGCAAAGGACACTGTCACTAAGACAAAAAGGCAACCCACTGACTGGGAGAAGATCTTCACCAACCCTGCAACAGACAAAGGTCTGATCACCAAAATATATAAAGAACTCAAGAAACTGAACTTTAAAATGCTAATGAACCCAATAAAAAAATGGGGCACTGATCTGAACAGAGAATTCTCAACAGAAGAAATTCAAATGGCCAA
The DNA here is from genome assembly GCF_950005125.1 of Chionomys nivalis. Lineage (NCBI taxonomy): Eukaryota > Metazoa > Chordata > Mammalia > Rodentia > Cricetidae > Chionomys > Chionomys nivalis. The sequence continues at coordinate 49,482,419 of NC_080090.1, read as the reverse complement.
AAGACACTTAAGGTCATGCTCAACCTCCTTAGCGATAAGGGAAATGCAAATTAAAACAACTTTGAGATACCATCTCACACCTGTCAGAATGGCTAAAATCAAAAACACCAATGATAGCCTTTGCTGGCGAGGTTGTGGAGAAAGAGGCACACTCATTCATTGCTGGTGGGAATGCAAACTTGTGCAACCACTTTGGAAATCAGTGTGGCGATTTCTCAGGAAATTTGGGATCAACCTACCCCAAGATCCAGTAATACCACTATTGGGAATATACCCAAGAGATGCCACATCAAATGACAAAAGTATCTGTTCAACTATGTTCATAGCAGCATTGTTTGTAATAGCCAAAACCTGGAAACAACCTAGATGCCCTTCAATGGAGGAATGGATGAAGAAAGTGTGGAATATATACATATTAGAGTACTACTCAGCAGTAAAAAACAATGACTTCTCGAATTTTGCGTGCAAATGGATGGAAATAGAAAACACTATCCTGAGTGAGGTATCCCAGACCCAAAAAGAGGAACATGGGATGTACTCACTCATAATCGGTTTCTAGCCATAAATAAAAGACATTAAGCAAATAATGTGTGATCCTATAGAAGTTAAATAAGAAAGTGAACCCAAAGAAAATCATATAGTCATCCACATGGAGAGGGGGAAGTAGACAAGATTGCAGGGCAAAAACTGGGAACTTGCGGGTGAGGTGGCATGGGGCAAAGGGGAAATGGGATGAGAAACATGAGAAGGGGAGGATGGGAGGAGCTCAGGGGATTGGGATGGTTGGGATATAGGAAGGATGGATACGGGAGCAGCGAAGTGTATATCCTATCTAAGGGAGCCATCTTAGGGTTGGCAAGAGACTTGACTCTTGAGGGGTTCGCAGGTGTCCAGGAATATGTCCCCAGCTGGTACCTTGGGCAACTAAGGAGAGGGAACCTGAAATGACCCTATCCTATACTGATGAATATCTTGCATATCACCTTAGAACCTTCATCTGGCGATGGATCAAGGTAGAGACAGAGTCTCAATTTGGAGCAACAGTCTGAGCTCTTAAGGTCCAAATGAGGAGCAGAAGGAGGGAGAACATGAGCAAAAAATCAGGACCACGAGGGATGCACCCACCCACTGTGACAGTGGAACTGATTTATTGGGAGCCCACCAAGGCCAGCTGGTCTGGGACTGAATAAGCATGGGTTGATTCCGGACTCTCTGAGCATGGCGGTCAATGAAGGCTGATGAGAAGCCAAGGACAATGGCACTAGGTTTCGATCCTAATACATGAACTGGCTTTGTGGGAGCTTAGCCTGTTTGGACGCTCACCTTTCTGGACGTAGATAGAAGGACCTTGGTCTTCCCGCAGGGCAGGGAATTTGGACTGCTCTTCAGTATCGAGAGGGAGGGAGAATGGTGTGGGGGGAGGAGAAGAGGAGTGGGGTTAGGGGGAGGGAAGTGGGGGGAGGGGGCAATATTTGGGAGGAGGGGAGGGAAATGGGAAATGGGGAGCAGGTGGAAATTTTAATTAAAAAAGAATAAAAAAAAGAGAGACATGGCATTGAGAAACTCAGAAGATTAACTGTTAGCTAGCTCAAGAGTTCCAACAAACGGAGCTGAAGGAAGATGATACTGCTTTGAACGCATGCTTTTGCAAACAAATATTTTCAGAATCTTGATGAGTTCATCCAATCAGCTTTTTATGTAGGTGGCAGAGAAGAAGAGGGGACAAAAGATATACACATACCTGACATCCTGTCAAGTCTGTGACACTGGGGAAAAGCACACTCATGAAGGATAGAGGGAACCAAACACGGGACAGACCACAGTCAGCTCCTGCTCTGTAAACTCTGGCTCCCAAATGCAGATATTTATAGCAAAGCATATGTACAGAACTCTTGTAAAAGGAGAGAAAAAAAAATACACAGTGAAAGACCACTAGCCTCAAGTCAAATTCTCTCCCGCATAAAGATATGCAGCACATTAAATTAAATGGAAGAGAAATTTAACGGGCAGGCTGACTTTATTAATACCCCTTCTCAGTACATGTGGTGTTGCTGGTGTTTGAGGCATAGCATCCAAAAGTCAAGCCTTGGGATTTGGGCAACAGTAGAAGTACGTAGCACCCTGGCCTCCAGTTCTTCTCTCAGAATGCAAACCTTGAAATAACTTTTGACCTTCCTCTGCATAGGTCATAGCTCCCTCTGTAGAGACAGCCTCACTAAAGGCAGGCTTGCGGGATGTTCTTCCATCTGAACAGGAGTCTGGGAGAATCTGAACAACATTCCTATCTGCTGCCACATCATCAGCCCTTCTCCCAGTTCTATTTCTCCTCCACCATGCATTTCAGCACTACTGATTAGAGCAGACAATCTTTTATATTTCCTCAGGCCTTTATTTCTCAAGCTTCCTGTAGCATAGAAAATTTACATTAAATACATCAATATCCTATGCCTTATTAATCTGGTTAATAGGTATGAATTTAGAGAAAAGTTAGACATCATTTCTTCCTTTTTATTAATTTCCCTGGACCCAAAACATATCAAATAATAATTTTTATTTTAAGAAAGCTACTTTCACACAAATGTAAAGTATCAAGATTTAATTTTTTTTAATGAGGGAACCAGCATGCTGGTAATCTAGGTTCAAGGAGAATGACTCTAAGCCCAAACAAGTATTGACGGCATTGATTGAAGATAGCTGACCCTGCCCTCTAGAGATTTACAATTTAGAAACAACAAAATCAAACCCTGAAGTCCAGGGGAAGTTCCGTCATCTCTTCCCCAACCCATTGGATTCTACGAAATAGCTGACTGAAAAGAACCACCCTGAGATTGCTCAGAGGTTAAGAACATTGGCTGCTCCTCCAGAAGTTCTGAGTTCAGTTCCCAGCAACCACACGGTGGCTCATAATAATTTATAATGAGATCTGGTGTCCTCTTCTGGCATGCAGTCATATGTGCTGGCAGAATACTGTATATGTAATAAATAAATTATTCTTAAAAAGTAAAAGACCCACCCTACAGGAAGCACATAGATAGGACTCTTCACCCTCCAGAACTTGCATTATTTCCAGACCACACCTTCCTGTTCACCATCAATAGGCAGGAGGGACCCTGAGCTTCCCTTATCCTGTCCTCTTAGAGGGTAAGACAGCCCCTGCTGCATTCAACCCCCAAAGTTGGGGACTATTAGGTCTTCTGGCTGAACTGTCTTCTTTATCATTATAAAATGATCCTCTGCTTCCTTTGCCAAACAAAGTTTTAGGTGGCTTTATTTTCTATTTGAGAACTGTGCAATCGGTCTGGGGGACAGCTGTGCTGCAGAGCCAGCGGCTAGCATGTGGGAGGCCCTGGAGTGGATGCCCAGCTTGCAAAAGAACAAAGCAAGCATCAAGGAGCACCTTACTTCTTAGAAAGGAAGACTTTCTGGGGGGCTGGGGGCTGGTCTTAGGAGATGTCTGTCGGTTTACAGGAAGAGCTGGTTTAAGAGAGCAGACTAGAGGATGGGAAGGAGGCCAGGTTTCCCAGAGTTCTTCTTCCTCAGGGCAGGGGCAGTGCAACAGAACAATGACAGAGCCTTCCGGTAGCATTTGCTTACTTTAGGTGACTCGCCTCCCAACACACACACACACACACACACACACACACACACTTTTATTAAAAACGGTTTCTTTTCTCTTACAATACATCTCGATTACAGTCTCCCTCTCCCCAGTTCCTCGCCACCTCCTCTCATATCGCATCTACTCTCTGTCTCGTCAGAAAAAGAACAGTCTAAGAGATAACAAGCAAACAGGACAAAATAAACTGTAATAAGTTAAGACAAAAATCATCACATCAAAGTTAGAGAACACAACCCAACAGAAGGAAAGGGCCCAAGAGGAATCATAAGGAAAACATAGAGCCACTCACCAAGACATTCAGGAGTCCCATAAAAATACTAAACTAAAAACTGGAGTGGATACACAGGGGGCCTGTAGCAGAGCCAGACAGGCTTGGTCCTTGCTGCTTCAGTCTCTGTGAGTTCATATGAGCTCTGCTCAGTTGATTTAAAGGCCCTTGTTCTCCTGGTATCTTCCACCCCCTCTGGCTCTAAGGATCTTTCCACCTTCTCTTCTCCAGAGTTTTCTGTCAGTTCCTTGTAAGGATTAAATCAGAGGGAGTTTATCACACTAATTTAAGGGTTGTTGGGTAATTTGTCTCTCATTCATCTGGACTTCTTGGAAGGGCAGAGGACTGATGTCCTGAACTATGACTGGGTGACTCTGTTTCTCTCCCCCCTCCCCCACTCTGTCTCTCTGTCTATCTCTGCCTCTATCTCCATGTGTATGTATGTGAGTATTGTGTACAAGGATAACACAAAACACACATGCAATTGAGGACAACTTGCAGGAGCTGCTTCTCTCCTTTCACCCCGTGGGTCCCTGAGACCACATTCAGGAGCTCATGCCTGACAGCAGGCTCCTTTATTCCTTCGCATGCTTCTGGCACTCCACTTTTGTTTTTGTTCTGGTCTATTAGGTCTTAGTTCCAAATTGCCTCTTGCAACATTCATTTGACACTGGTAGTGTTTCTTTCAGCAAACTGTAAGGACTGGCTAATTATAAAATTTGTATGAAGTCACAAAGGACTTAGGATGATCAAAACAATCCCAAAAGATAATAATCAAGAGTTTAGGTCTACACCATTTCATTTCATAAAATTAAAAATAAGACAAATTGAGCCCACTAAAATACTAAGATGTCTAAGACAGGGTCTCTGGCTCAGTTGGTAAAGTGCTTGTTCCCAGGACATGAGGATGTGAGTGTGGATAACCAGCACCCACCAAGAGTTGGGCATGACATCATTCATCGCTAACCCTAGTGTAAGGAGACAGGGTAAGTGCAGACCAGGAACTCATTGCTCAGCCAGTCTAGCAAAAAACAGCTCTATGCTTAGTTTAGAGACCTTGTCCCAAAAACTATAATGTAAGTCGGGCAGTGGTGGTTCCCTTTAATCTTAGCACTTGGGAGACAGAGGTAGTTTGCTCTCTGTGAGTTCGAGGTCAGGCTGATTCATAGAGCGAGTTCTAGAACAGCCATGACTGTTATACAGAGGAACCTTGTGTTATTAAACAAAAGGTAAAGAAAAAAGAAAAACTATAGTGTAGCAGCAATTAACGAGATAGTCTTATGTCAAACTTTGACATTTGACATTCATACAAACACACAATAGTAAAGAACTTATATGAGCCATCAAAAATAGTACTAGATTACAAGGGCTTGGGGTGCTAACTCAAGGGTGGGAGGAAAAACTCTGTAAAGCAAACTCAGAAGCAAGGTTAAAAAAAGCTTGGAGAGGGGATCAGCTGTTCTGCTTGCATCCAGTAGGAGCAAAGCTTCTGGTTCACAGTAATTTTTGCCAGGTATTTTTTGTTTTGTTTTTCCCTTCCTAGAATTGTTATTCTCATTGAACTGGCTTCCATTGCTTACACAGGAGCACAGAAAAATAGGCTGCTGAAGTTGCTTTAATTCAGTAGCCTTCCAATTTGCTTTATGAGAGAATACTCTAGCTGAGGGCAGTGGTGCATGCCTACAATCCCAGAGATAAAAAGATCACCATGAGTTTGAAGTCAGGTTGGCTCCATAGATAGTTCCAGGCAGGCCAAGGCTACATACTGAGACATGCTTAAAAACAAACAAACAAAAATAAAAACAAATAAGAAACAGACAATAACAAAATAGCAACTTCACAAAATTTATACTAATCAAGAGAATCCATGTATAAATGAACATATTTGTATTAAATGTGTTAGGTGTCTTAAGAGACAGTTCAGCCATCTCTGGGCTACACATCTGCAGACAAGGAGCTCAGACATAACTAGGGCAAGGGTAAGCATTAAGGCTACGATTATGAACCTCTACATGGAAATTCTCACAACCCAAGTCAGGTAAAAGTTTTCTCAGTGCTTGGAAAAAGAAGAAAAGATGAATTTAGATTTCATAAATGAAAATATTTTTCACTTATTTTGAAAGACAGTTTCAAAAAGGCAAATAATACACTAGAAGAAAATATGTGTGATGTTCATCAAAGGACTGACAACTAAAATAATAAGTAACTCTCACAGTTCACTATGAGTACAGACAAGCCAAATAAAAGTGGGCACACGCCATGCGCATATAAACACACACACACACACACACACACACCACAGACATATTGTGCCCAATGCCTTAGTTGCTGTTCTATTGCAGTGAAGAGACACAGTGATCAAGGCAATACTTATAAAAGAAAGTATTTAATTGGGTTTTGCTTACAGTTCGGGCGGCTTAGTCTAAGAACATTATAGCAGAAAGCAGACGCCATGACAGTAGCTAACAGGAGCAGTATCTTTATCAGCAGGTAGCAAGCAGACACACACACACACAGAGAGAGAGAGAGAGAGAGAGAGAGAGAGAGAGAGAGAGAGAGAGAGAGAGAAACACTAGACCTGGCATGGGCTTTTAAAAACCTCAGTTCTCATCCCCAGTGACATACTTTCTCTAACAGGGCCACACTTCCTCATCCTTCTCAAACAGTTCCACTAACTGAGGGTCAAGCAATCAAGCACTCAGATCTATGAGCCTATGGGGGCCATTCTCATTGAAACCATCACATGCTGTGATTTCACTGGATATCATAAAGTTACAGGCCGTTGTTTACTGGACATGTTCACACATTCTTTTCTTTATCTTCTACTTGACAAAGCTCCTCTTAGACTGTTGTTGTTGTTGTTTTTCTTTCAGAAGATCAATTCTGAGCTCTCTATGAACCTGTATCTCTGAATTTCAGTTCCCTGGACCCCAGTAAAACATTTCTTATTTTTGACAGTCAGTTTAGACTGATTAACAATATCAAGTGTTGGCAAGGCTAGGATGAAACAACCTACTATAACCACTTAGGAAGACAACTAATGATTGCTCAACATTAATTACAGATAGTTTCACTTTTGAGTTGTTACCCAAGAAAAAAACCAAGGAGATTTCACATGTAGACTTGTCTATGGAATTCTCAGAGCTTTCTTCATGGAAGCCTCAAAGTAGGAACAATGCAAATGTCCATTTCCAGCTAACCAATTAATTCTTGAACCTCACAGAACAGCAGCAGACAGCAGTGAAATGGAATGACCTGCTGTTAGCTGTGACAAGAGAATGAGGAAAAAATGCCAGATGTCCAAAAGGTGCATGCTGGTGACTTTATTTACATAAAATTTCTAGAAAAGAATGACCCATCTGCAATGACAGGAAGTAACTAAATGAAACCAGGGGGTCATCAGTGAGTAGAAGGTTGAATGCAAATAGATCAGGAAGAACTTTCTGAATGGCCAAGATGGGTCTTCAGTTTGGGGTATAATTTTATGCATTTAACAAAATTCAATTCAGGATGTACTTAAAGTTCATTTTGTTCTATGCAAATTACATTTTAAAATACAAAGTGAATGAGGTGCTTAGTGCAAACGGACACTTCATCTTGCTCCTCATTCACAAGCTACACTGCTGCATGGGAAGAATTTGTGGATACTCAGTGAAGGTGAACGCAAATAAAATAATCCCACACTAGCTCAGAACTGAGCATAATAAAGGGGTTCTTTATTTAGGGGGCCTCTCAGATTACAGGACTCTGTACAAACTGGGAACAGGAACCGAACCCAGCATCCAGGTGAGAAAGAGGAGAGAGAAAGCGAGAAAGAGAGGGCAGGCAGGCAGGCACCATTTTGGCACCCAAGGCCACACCCAACCTGGTCCAGCCTCTCAAAGGTCATTGGCTGAAGGTGGTATCTCCATCAACCCAGAAAATTGGTGTTAGAGAAAGTGAAAGCAAGTGAGTGCGCTGATTTGTTGTTGATGGTGTTTTTATTTTGTTTTAAAATTAGAAACATTTTAGATTTATTATGAAAACTTTTTCAATTTTCCTAAGTATTTTCCTTTTGAATCATTTGATCTGTGAAAATAATGTGTGTTTCTAGGTGTTTGGCTAAGAATATCATCAATATAATATGTGCCACCACCTTCCAAGGTAAGCATCAAAATCCAAGAGAGACACCCAACTAAGATACCTTCCATCTAGGTGTCCATCTGGTCTTGCTTTGCAATCCTCAAACTAATGGGAGAAAATGCTCTCATAGGACATCTCTGCAGGGAGTGAGATCTGGGCTGGGAAGGACAATGCTGTCATGTTCAGATGGCAATGCAGCCTGATCCAAACTGGGTGGGAGTGAGGAGACAATGCTCAATAAAAAACCCTTTCAACCAATAAGCCAGCACACATTACACATTGAAAAACACAAGTGGGCAGAAGAGATACCACTAAAAAATATTATAGGAAGAGGTTGTTGGATGAGATAGTCTACTTAAGGATAAATTTGAAAACCTCTCAACTCATGCTATCTTTTACCACAGTAAGATACAGCAACGGAACGCTAAGGTCAGTACAAAATCACAAACTTCAGACAAGACATTTATATGCTCCCACAAGGCTTCTGGAAGCATTGGCAATAAATTCCAGGTTGCCAGGTAAAAGCTCTCTTTTGCTGCATTTCTTCTTTATTTATCTGCTTCTCTTATAGTCAAGTGAAAATCAATATACCAAAAGCCATGTATCATATTTTTGGTCACTTAAGAAATGTTCAAAGAAAAAATACATACACATACACACATGTATGTAAGTATGTATGTCCATGTCCATGTTTTTATGTATGATTGGTGACAATGTAAATTGGTGCCCCCTCTTTGTGCATGTATGTATGTATGATTGGTGACGATGTAAACTGGTGTCTCCTCTTTGGAAAATGCTCTGGTAATGTCTCAAAAGGGTAAACACCTACTTGTCTTATGAGTCAGCATTTCCACCTCTAGGTAGATATGAAAGGAAATGAAAACATATCCATGTCTTCATGGAAATTTGTAATGAACTTTCTTAACAAGTTCGTTCATAAAACCCCAAAATGGAAGCATTCGTAGAAACCCACAAATCACAATACTACAAATAAATTGTACATCCAGTGGGAAAGGATTAGCAGTAAACAGAAATCCCTGATAAATATGGGAAGGTGGTCAAGCCTTGAAAATGCTCTGCTAAGGGAAGAAAACCATCTATGAAGGGCCGCACACAGCTGTGATTCACTGTCACTCATAGGAAGTGATGAAAGTAGACGGAGGGCTTATTTCCAGCATAGCTGCCTCTTGATACATGGGGCATGTGAGGATGGACACAGAGGTTCCTTTCGTAGGTGATGGAAATGGTCTGAAGCTAATGTGGTAACAACGGTCGTGCAACTAGTAAAACCCCTGAACTGCATAAAGGGGGTGAATGAAGCAAGATAGACACATCAAGCCTGAAAGAAGCTGTCATCCACAAAAGCAAAATAGAGGAGTTGGGTCCAGGGGGGGTCATGCAAAGATGGAGACAGACTGCCAAAGTCTAATAAACCAGAAGCAAACTTTATTCCAGAAATCAGAATCCAGGAAAAAAATAAAATAATAAATCTCCATGGGGTACAAAAACGTTTATCAACTAGCTGAGACCACAGTTACAGACTTTGGGGGTGGGGGGATTAGGCTGTAACAAAGGCCAGTTTCTAAACCCACCTTTTTATAGTAGGGTCGCCAAGCATTAAGTCTGAATAAAAAAAAATTTATAATCTTGAGGTAAAGCTTAGGTATAGATTGCCTTATTTTACAATCTCCATTAACAGAGTTTTTCAGTTATACCAGTGTTTGCACTTCATCTATTGTCTTCCCCGGTACTTCCAGATGATGTTTACTGAGCCCTGTGCTCTCCCCTTTGATGCTGCCAGTTTCCCATAGCAGGGATAGTGCATAACCCAGAGGTCATAGATCTATCTCCTAAAAGTTGACTCAGCTCATATCCCTAGGCCAGCTCTCAGTTTGCAGAGAGATGCTTTAGCCTTGTAAATAGAGCTATGGGCTGTAAAACGAAATAACCCACTGTTAACAGTTAGTCCTCAAACTGCCTAGAGAGCTGCAGACAGTCTGTTCTCATTCTCCTGGGCAAACAACTTTAAATTTCTTTATTTCTACACTCCTGTTTCTGGAATCTACATTTTTATTTTCTTATTCTTGGCCTCTTCAACAGGAAAGAGAAAGCATACACCCTCGCGCACGCTTCCTTGCTCCTAACAGTCAGACACTGTTGTGCCCAATACACTCAGTTTTCTTCTGTGGCAGGAAGTAGTGACTGCCTGCATAGAATACACTGGCCATAGTCGAATCAAAGCTCCAGGAAGAGCTTCAGAAAAGTGTTGCTGATAGGAAGCTGCAATGTCTGCCTAGCATCTTCTAGCGACTCCTGCAGACCAGCATACCTGATTGCAAAACAAGAAAAGTATTCTATTCAAAGGCTGCAAAAGTAAGGTAGGACAGGGGATTGTGACAGTTTACTCCTTGGATCTGTTTCACGGGGCATTTACACAGGGTACTGATGTCAATATTTACTCCTGACTTCATTAAGTGCACAGGAAAATTGTATGTGGATGCAGAGAAGATGAGAGCTATACACACACAGCGGATGGAGGCAAAGCCCCTGCTTTCGCATTTGAAAATGCAGAGCCAAAGATCTTAAAGACTTGAAACAGCAGCAGTCGCCTATTTAGAAGCATGGCGCTAAGTATTGTTTATACTAAAACAATCCATTAGAAAGGCGTGAGGAAGAGGTGGGAGGGGCACTGCAGGGGGTTTCCTTTATTGCTTAAGTCCTCAGCCATGTGGATCTAAATTACTTTATATACATATCCCACAATTAACGGCAATGTCTATAAATTGTATAGTGTGGCAAAGATATGTTAAAACTTGGTAAAGATAACATGTAAAAATTTCTATTACACTACATGAATTAGGTCCTTGGTCATAAAGTGTTTTGTTAATATAGAAGGTGCTTTAACTTAGAAGCAAAGTTGAATATTTTGTTCCTTCCTAAGATGCACCCCATTTATTCTATGAGTCACTGGCTATCAAACACAATCAATACGCGAATGGTGCCCACAAAATCGCAGCCTAAAATCCAAGGGCTTACCTGTTATTTAACCTTTCAGACTTAACTTGTCCTATTTAAAATATTAACTCATTAATTTATTCATCAATTCACTCAGCAAATACCTATGAGCTTACTATGTGACCCTGAACTCACACTTAAGAAGTGATTTTTCTGGTACTCTATTATTCTTAGAATGCTGACCACCATGGACATGTAAGCACAGGTCACTCCTCTAGGCACTGTGGTATTTAAAAGGCTAAGGCCTGGGGAACCTGAACTTGACAGTCTATGGAGTTGGTATACATATACATATTTGAAGGACATTTTTTAAAGTGCTAAACCATAAATATTCTGATTCAACTGCTCTCTCATACGTACTAAAAAAAAATGACTTCACACAATCACTAACCCAAAGGTAGGTTTTTGTATCTCGCTGAAAATGTCACTTAATAAATAACCTCCAGACTTAAATGCGAACTATTGGTATGCCCCGAGATCCTTACGCGTGTCCTTGAAGCCTAAATGGGCAATGAAGTAACTGCAAAAGGTTTCCTGCCACTAAAACAAGAATACCTTAATTCTTGAAAATGATCTGAACTTGCAGGTTTTTATAAAAGATTTATTTTGCTTTTAATTACGTGTATGTGGGGAGGTAGGGGATGTACATGTGAGCACAGGTGCCTGTGGAGGTCCTGAGGCATCAGATCCCAAGCAACTGGCATTACCTGTAAGTGTAAGGAGGTCTGATAGAGGAGCGGGAACTGAACTGAGGTTGCTGTAAGAGCAACACATGCTCTTACCCACTGAGCTGTCTCTCCAGCTACCATTTGCCAGTTTTTAATATAATATTCATATACTTACGAGACAGCATCCCTTATGCAGCACTTAAACTGAGAGTGTCAAGTACAGTTTGGGGATAAGTTTCAAGGTTTAGATCTCAACTACAAATTAAGTCATTACAAGTTTCAGAAGAAATTAATTTATCTCATAGTTTATTTATATAACATATCTACTCAGAAAGTAATTTCCTGCCCATGGCGATAAGACCTAGAGTGTTGATTCTACATTTTGATGCACCCTAGGTGTCCAATAATTGCAATCAAAAAACTAAAGTTAAGAAACATCCACAGGAACCTGCACAGTCAGAAATTTGCAAAGCAGACAGTTGTTGAGCATTCCAGAAGGAAAATTTACTAGCAGGTATTTTTGAGATTATTTGACATTGGCTTCATCATTAGACAGAAGGTCTCCCTGATGATAACAACTGTATACTTTATACCCTTGCATTCCTCATCCATACTTGGTTATGTCTGTAGTAGATTTGGTTGGTAGAATAATGGCTACCAGTGGTGCCCATGTTGCCGCGTCAAGAACCTTGAGTTAATGCAGCCTGACCTGTTGGTGAAGTATGAAGGTTGAAGACGGAAGTAGAGTTGCTAACTATCTGCCTAACGGGTAAGTCAGGGAAAGCAATGTGGATGAAGAGGCTGGCCCGCTATGAACTAAGAGTTCTCAATACATTTGAGCAGAAGCTGAATGGGGCAGAGTAATCAGTTATGGGAAGGATGGAACCGCTTCCAGATTCTGAAGGCAGAGGGGGGGACCATGAGCTAAGATTCACCTTCCAGAATACAGCCCTGTCTATAGTCTACAATTTTAGTCCCAAACAGCCTATTGGCGAGGTCTGAACTTCCAAAGCCATTATGTAGTATGCTTTCGTTGTTTAACTCTGCAAGCTGTGCGGAAATTTGCTGTGGTGCCAGCATACAAACAATACAGAAGATAACCACTCGCTGTGAACTCATTAAATCGGGATTTCTTTCCTTTCAGTGACCCACTTTCATGTTTCCTCCAGGCTTCTCTATGAGGACTTCAGCGTTTCCCAGGTGAGCTTTGACCGTGCTGTGCAGGGACACGCAGCAGCTACTCTCAGTTATCATTTATTTGTTCACCAACCTAAGCAAACGATGTTATAAATCTGGGAACACTAAATCTGCTGATATAACCAATATTTTATCTGCTTCTTCACTCAGCTAACATTTCCTGAGCACTTAAAATAGACTAGCATCGTGGCAGGAATTGAACATCCGAAGAATGAGCTCTGCCCTCTCCCTGGCTTCAGTTTGCTCCCACGATCCTTAAGGAGAGAGATAGATATGTGCTAATGTGCTATAGTTTAGGAATGGAATCCAGACAATGTTAAAGAACTTTCCAGAGGAAATAAACAACTTTGCAAAAATAAAAGATTACTGTAATTCATAAAAATGGTATGAAATGCATATTTCTAGATGAATACTCTGGCCTTGTAATCACTCATTAACGTGCGGGTTGATTAAAGACTCTTTGGAATTAATAAGATCACTAACAACACTTTTCTGAAAATGACCACTCTACACACAAACATTCAGAATATAAATGGCCAAGGAATGGGCAGATCAGATCCCCATCTCTAGAGAACTTGAGATTAGAATATAAGTGATGAACAGTTTTCCACTGACGAAGAGATGGCACACACTCCATGGTGCAGGAAACTCTGTCACACCAGGACATGGAGACTGCCCACTGGAGAAAACGCTGCTGCACAGCCGTTCAGGCCACAGCCAAGGCTCTCGTTACTTGTGGTTCTGGTTATTTTTTTGTCCATTTGACACAAGCTTGAGTCATTTATGGAGCAGGAATCTCAATGGATGGGTTGCTTTCCTCAGACTGGCCTGTAGACATTTCTATGAGATATTTTATTTTTCTAAGATTTATTTTTATTTTATGTTAATGGATATTTTGCCTGCATGTATGGCTATATACCCCATGTGTACAATACCTGGGGAAGAAGGAAAGGGTGTGAGGCCCCAAGAGCAGGAGTGATAGTTGAAAGCCACAATGTGGGTCCTGGAAGCTGAACCTGAGTCCTATGGAAGAAGAGACAGAGCTCCTAACCTCTGGGCTATGTCTCCAGTCCCACGTTTTCTTGATTATTGACTGATATGGAATAGCACAACCCACTGTAAGTAGTACTAACTCTTCACCAGGCATGGGGCCCTGGATTGTTTAAAAAAGGAAACTGAATAAGGCATGGAGAAAGCCAGCAAGCAACTTTTCCCCCTGGTCTTTACATCTGTTTCTGCCTCCAGGTTCCTACTTAGGCTTTTATCAGTGGTGGACTATGAAGTATACAATCAGATAAATCTTTCCTTCCCTGAGTTACTTCTGGTCATGGTGTTGTCACAGGAACAGAAACCAAGCTGGGACATTTGTCTCATTCACGCTCATTTTCTATTTCTAAGAGACACACTAATGTTCTTGATATCAAGTCTCTCTTTTGCTTAAAGTTACTCTGAGTGTCTGCTCCTTGCACAATGAGCTGATTCTAGTTCCACCTGACAGACGACTTCAGTCCAGCCAGTTTCCCTACTGAACTCACCAGCAGCATGGGGACATGGGATTAGTTTATCCTTTCAGGGAAGAGGTGGTAGAATTCACACTGAATGCCTAAGCACAAAGTTCTGAACTAAAAATTATCATATAAATACAAAACTTTGAAATATGTAGCTGTTTATGAAAATCATTCAGAGAATGATCGCTACTAAATCCTAAATGGAAAGATTTTTTTTTCTAGCAAAAGATAGGTAAGAGAAAGTCCAACTTACAATGGACACTCATTCAAAGTGGGGTTCTGTATTTAAGTTCAGAGTGGGGTTCTGTATTCAAGTTCAGATATTGATATTATGTTGCAGACATCAATAGATTGTGAGGAGCCCAGATCCAAGAGATACATCTATATCAAAGCTTCTGCTTCTATGCCTTAGAGAACATCGAAGAAGGCGGGGGGGGGGGGGGCCAGAAGGATTCAAGAGCCAGATTTTCTGTGAAAGAGTCTCTCCTGGAAATGGTTGCATAGACAAGGTTGGAACGATAGCAATATTAATGGACTTGCTAAAATGGAAGGAAGAAAATTTCATGGGGGTCTTACCCCTATGCAAATCTCTGGCAACTATTGACTGCTGGGAGAAGAATTAGCCTCTCCTAAGGATGAGCTCCCTTATTGGGTTGTCTAATGTGATCAGTCTTGAAACCATGTACACACAATGCACATGTGTGTTGTTTGTGTGTACATCGTTTCAAGGTGTGTGTGTATGTATGTATGTATGTATATATACACATACATATGTATGTAACACATATAATCAAAAAAGATTAGCAATTTGAGAGTGGAAACATGGAAGAGGCTTGAGGCAGGAGAACTGATTTAATTCTGTTTCAATTAAAAGCATCAAAAAAGAAAGAACTAGAAACATTTAGTGCAGACAAAAGCAAATGCCTCACAGATACAGTGTAGGTCTTGCCTCTGCCTTTCCCTGGGCAAACGGATACAGTAATTTTGAAAATGACATTCCAGAGCCCTATCCTTCCACCACTAACAAAAGCAGACAAGTGACAACCATGATTAATCACTCAGCCCCTTTTGTAGAGGGGCCTCTAGACACTGTCAAAATAACCTGTGGCTAAGAACTCTGTCTTTAATTTGTCTGAATTTAACTGGCTTGCCTCTGTGTAGCTATAGGATCACTATTTCTCTAACAAAGTAAACAGTGTGCTTTGTGAAACCTACACAGATCAGGACTCATACTGAACATACGGGGTTTACAAAAAATTATGAGCGTGGTAAGCTGTAATTTGTTTAGTCAGGTAATTTTTAATCAACTTTCTTGGTAGGCAGGAAATGAATTTGAGGGTTTCTCTGTTTTATAAAGGTGTTAGATAAAAAAAAAAAGCTTACTATGTTTACATTGAATATCCAATTCTCTTTTAGAATTTTATTAAATCAAAAGTTTAAATCTTTTTAAAAGAAAAGCCTTTCCATATTTTTATGGCATGCACTGCTGGTGAGGTTCTGGTCCTTGTCAATAAGCAAGGTGACGGGAAATCACCATCTCAAGACAAGAGTTAACATAATGGCACCTCTGAGTCCCATCCCACTGTGTTTACTGAACATGAAGGCACCTTATTGTTGGCTAGAATGAAGAAGAGCATGGGGTCTCCCTGAAGGACGTGTGGAAAGGGCTTTCTGAAATATTTAAAGTCACAAGAGGAGCAATGTTCTGAAACCTTAAAAGAATTAGTAAAAGCGTCTCTTCTTGGTGCCTGTTAAATATTAAAAAGACTTATGTAACCTTCATTAAAATAATTAATACTTAAAAAGACCATTTACAGAGCACAAGGATGACAGTCTGTTCCGGTGCTGCGGGGAGGGAGTCCTTGAGTTCTGGCTCCTTCCTCCCAGGCACACTCACACACCACACACACCACACACCACACACTCACATACACCATACACTTGCACACCACACACACTCACATACCACAATACTCACATGCTGCACACAGTCACACACTCACACACCACACACACATTCACATACCATACACTTACACAACACACACTCACACACACCACACTCACACATTCACATGCCACACACAGTCACACAGTCTCACACTCACACATCACACACACTCACACACCGCACACACTCACACACCGCACACACTGCTTTCACTGCTTAGAACACACAGATTTGTCATTTCCTGTGCTTTTTACTTTTCCTTCATGCTTCTACATTCAGTTCGGCTTCTGTCCCAGAGGTGCTCTTCATCTGGTGCCTTACTGTGCATTTAGGCTTTCTGAACACCAGAACAGTGTTTCTCATGTTCATGACCAGAGGTCATTCATGAGTTATGGAGATGAACTATCCTCACAACAGTCATGTATGAGGCTCTTGATGCCCAGTGGGTATCACTCTTCTGGACATATTAGAAGGAGGCACACAGCTAGAGGGAAAGGCTGTGTGGGTATCTCGGACCAGCCTCTGGCCTCTCTGGTCTCCTCTACCATAACATGAAGAAATCCCTCTACCACATGCTCACTCTGCCCCAGGGTTCAAGCAGACATGGACTGATCTCTCCAAAACCAGGAGCCAAAACATCTTCCTTCAAGTGGCATCTTGGGTACTTCAAATACAGTGACGCAAAAGACTGAAACCACTGAAATTGCATATTTCCTTTCTAATTCAGCATCTTTCTCCCTCACGGGGTTAGAACATCTTTGGCAGAGGGCTGTTTCCTCACTACTCACTAACATCTGCTGTCCCCTGTCCCCAGGCTCATCCACATCTCATCATCACCATTTTACTCACCTCAATAAACAGCTAAGGAATAAATCAATAAAAATCATTTACCAAAATATTTGCCAAAAATTGATCTCCTGTATGGAAGGGGTGATCCAGAGTTATAGCATCAGGACATCAACTGAAATGCTATATTCTCATTTGCCCATTTGAGAACAGTGGCCATTAATATGCTTATGATAATTGAGTTTTACAGAAACAAGAATGAATCTGCAACAAAAGTCTACCCATGACAATAGCAAAGAGCACCAACGGCAGGAAATGTTCCTGGAATCAAGGCAGTGGTCAGGCTTAAACAATTTGAAAAGGAAGAAGTACATTGTAACAGAAAGCAGACGGGCTAGTAAAAGAAATACATTGTAACAGAGAGCAAACTGGCTGGTAAAAGGAAGAAGTACTTTGTAACAGAGAGCAGACTACTGGCTAGCAGCTCAACTGAATGAGGTGGAATTGTGCTCAAGCATATGACAAATAGGTGGTCATTAATGAACAGCCTTCAGTAGCCCAGGCCAGCCCAGTCTGACCCAACTCAGCCAGGCTATGTCAGGTTAGTGACCCCAGTGCAGGCTATGTATGAGCAGGTTAGAAAAACATTCGTGCCGGCAAATTCAGCATGAAAAGTTATAAGGGCAAGAAATTTAAAAATAGCTTTTATTAGAAAGGTCTATAATTTTAGCTTATGAGAAATCTATTGCAACTTGCATTCTGAAACAGAGTTATATTAGAATAACTAAAGATATTTCCCACAACTTATCTAATTATTAAGAAATGATAGTGGCAGACATGAGATACTCCTTTCCCTTCATGTAACAGGGCATGTACATTTGCCTTTTATTTATCCTCAATCACAGCAACATATGAAGAATTCAAGTTTAAAAACTCAAGACAACTAAAATTCTTGTGTTCATGTGAAAGTTCTAGATCAAGGTGTTTTACTATGCTCATTTTGATGAACAACAAACAAAAGCAGTTTCTCTACATGTCCTTGGAAAGACCTGTTCCCTGGATGAATCCTTCAGACCATCTAAAATCGCTGGTGTGCTATGGTGATAAGCTTATTCTTCAGGACTTAGTTTAGATCCCCACTTTTCAGTGCTACCAACAGGAAGCTTTTCTTTTATGCTAAACTGCACTCAATTCTAAATAATTCCTTTCTTGTGATACCTGTCCAGAATACACCAGCCAAGCCCTAACATGACCTCCTAGCTCCTCTCTTATGAGAAAAGGGCGTGGTTTTCTTAGTGTATGGAACTTTCCTACTGCTGAGGGTATGAGCAAATGGCTGTGTGTCACCGACAGTGTTTCTGGTGCTCTTGGGCTGAGCTGAGTGAGCAAGCATCCTATGCCCATTAAATCAGAAACCTGGGATTCACACATGTTGACTTGACTCAGTAGTCATCGGCCTGACAGGCAGAATTGCTGGCATATATGAAGCCAAACCTTTTCCATTTATGATCCAAAGTAGAATTGAGCAATATTACTTTCTCAGATTATCCAGGGTCAAAGCTGTTGGAAAGAAAATCTATGTGATGGAAACCAACACTTTCTGCGGTCACATACTTTTGCATGGGCAACAATATACAAGGCTTTACAATCTGTAGCTTTGAAACTAGATGCCTTTTGTCATATGCACAAATTAAGGTCTCCCTACACATTACAACAGCCATCACTCTCCCAGCTAACAGGATGGAAAGGCGTGATGACAGAACTGGTGGATTTAAACAACAACATTTCAGTATCGAGGTTGTTCAGAGCCCCCAAAGATGTCGTCTAAAACATCATAACCAGTTGTGAAGAGCAGCCATTCACAAAGCATTTCAGTTCATAGTTGAGAACATGAAGGAAGGGCAAATGACGGCAGAGTGTCATTTCAAGCTCATTCTTGTCTGAAAGTCTTCACATATAAACTAGTGAGAATTTGTCTTAGTTACAGAAGACACATCAGGAGTTTATAAAGCAACCAAACACAGAAAACCATATGACATTCTTTTTCAAAGACACAATAGGCACAATAACACCTAGAACATCTACTTGCTTTTTTAAAAAATGCCTTCCTGTCATCCTAATTGTCTGCTGGACAGCTGGGGATGGACAAGAGAATAGAAAATGTAAGACACTATCCATTTTAGCATGAGTCAGGTTTTCCCTATGAACAATTTACATAAAAATGTCTGGAAATAGGGTTGAGCTATGGGATGGTTAGGAACACTGGCAGCTCCTCCAGAGGACTGGGATTCAATTTCCAGCATCCACATAGTAGCTCCCAACATCTATAACTCCAGTTCTAGGGGATCTGGTGACCTCTTCTGGTCATCATAGGTATACTTACAGTGCATAGATACAGATGTAAGCAAATCACTCACACACATACAATATTTCAAAATTTATCATTTAAAACCTCTGGAGATGGGCATAGAAACATACAAGAAGCTATTGTTAACAAGAAGAAAAGCTCATCAGAAAGAAAAAGAGCACAGAAAAAAATCAATGGCTGTCCTCAGATCCTTCAGAGAGCTAAAGTCGCCCGGCGCAAGCTACCACCCCCAGATTTAGGACAGACAATTAGAGTTCCAGCTACGAACAGCTAACCTGATGACACTAAGGCAGAGGCCTGAAAACTGTGATGAGTGATGAGAGGACAGAGGGAAATTGGACCAATTTCTGGTGGGTGGAGTAGACTAACCAAGGTTATTGAGTGATGAGAGAACAGAGGGAAATTGGACCAATTTCTGGAGAGTAGAGTAGACTAACCATGGTTGCAGGGTTCTTGGGCACCAGTGTGCAATTTCCCTCAGAACCCCACCACACTCTCCCAGTGAAGGCTGGGGGAAGCTCCTCTGAAGGAATGGAAAAGGCAAACACTCTAGAATCCTCCCAGGGTGCTCTCTAGAGCCCCTTCTTCTTTTTAGGAGACCACCCAAGCTTCAGCTGACACCGGCAAATGCTACCGGTCACTTCTAGCCACCTTCAGTCTTCCGGCATGAAGATGAAATAAAAAGCTAAGAATCAGTGTAGAAAATCAAATTCAAGGATCATCAGGATTACTCAGGGGCACCAAAATCCTGAATTGGAAACATGGTACAATGTCCACGTCCTCTGACCCGACCCTAAGAACAGCCTCAGGAGTTCTTCAGTATAACCACAACTTACAGCAGAAAGACCCGCGTTCTATTTCAGAAGCAGTTCCTGGGGAAGTAGGGAAACAAGGATGGAGAAAACACAGAAAGCTGAGCACCAGCATGTATGGCAGCCACCAGCATTAAACACAGCCAAGATCCTACCTACCTACACAAACATTAAACATCATATGAACATCCTAACATCTCAATTGCTATGATCTCAGGTATCATTTCAGGTTTTGAATTTAGAAACTTCACAAGGTTTCTGCAATGAGTATAGTAAAAATACCCTTTAGATGTGTAAAAATAGTTAGGAACCCCACTACACCTGCCTAATAGCCAGAACTCAATGGCATCACTCACTCAGGATAACAAGACATGGGTTTAGAACCCCATGACACCCACTGGACAGTATGTAAGCAAAGACCAAGAGCAGTGTTCTGTTACGCACATCCTTGATGTCTCCTGTGGCTGAAGAGTCTCTCCCAGGATCTTGACTCTCCATTTAGAGACTTTAGCTATGTTATGACACACAGGTGAGCAGCTTTGGGGAGACAGACTTAGAACATCAGTTAGGAATTCACAACTTGAACCTTGTGTTAAGATCCTCTGCATAATAAAGCATAACTTTTGCTATAGTAACAACATGTATCTACCTTCCTGCTCACAACAGCTTCCCAAAGGAAATTCCTTAAAAATATCTTTTAAAGGTTAGAACTAAACTAAAAAAGAACCTAATTTATCCAAAATTGTGGAAATAATGTTTAACTGAAAATCTACAGGAGTCTATGCATATATAAAAAATGAAGAAAATAAAAAATTTAAAGTTAGTAATCTTGCTGAAAGTAGTAGCAATAATTTTAGTATTTGGGTAGTAGAGGCAGGACAGGACAGGTTCAAGGCCATCCTCTTCTACATAGCAAGTTTGGAGCCAATTTTGGCCACATGAGATTCTAACTCAAAAAAAGAATGAATTATGAGTCTAAACTTTCCCATCTTATAAAACCCAAAGAAATAAGTATGATTGCATCCAAAAGCAGTCAGAAAGTAAGGAGAAATAAGGACCACAGCAAAACCCATTGAAAGGGAAAAAAGCAAGTCAACTGAAGAAAAATTTAAAAGACCAAAAAGATTCATAACCCTCGAGGGAAGCTAACTAGAAATAAACAGATAATCTACATTACTATATTAACTATGCAAGATAAGTCATTACTACAGATACCACAGACACACAAAAATATAATAAGCAAACAAAAAATTCTGTGATCTAAAATTTAACAACTTGAATAAATGTGACCAAGCCTATCATGATGGCATACACTAGTTCAAGGCCGTCAACCTGATCATGTAGTGAGATACTATCTCAAAAATAAGAGAAAATAAATAAATTGAACCAATTCTTCAATTGAAACAATCAGAACTCACACACAGAAAAGTAAATAATATGAATCATTTTCAGCCTTTTGAGATAGAAATGATTGCGCACAATCTCTTTTGAAAAAGGAAACAGAAGGAACACTTGCCAAGTCATGACCATGAGGTCATGCCTAAACCAGAGTAGATCTTTGTAACTGACTACATGGCAAAAACACTAAGCATCAAAAATCAATAAATGTAATAAAGTATACCAATAGGCTTGTCTTAGTTAGGGCCAAACACCATGACCAAAAAGCAAGTTGAGGAGGAAAGGATTTATTAAGCTTATATTTCTATATCACTGTTCATCATTGAAGGAAGTCAGGACAGAAACTCAAATAGGGCAGAAACCTGGAGGCAGGAGCTAATGCAGAGGCCGTAAAAGGGAGCTGATTACTGGTTTGCTTCCCATGGCTTGCTAGTCTGCTTTCTTGTAGACCCAGGAGCACCAGTTCAGGAGTGGCTCCACCCCTGGGCTGAACCATGCCCCACTAATCACTAATTAAGAAAAGGCCTTATGACCAGTTTCTATGGAGGCATTTTCTCAGTTAAGATTTCCTCCTTTCAGATAACTCTATATTGTGTGTCAAACTGACATAAGACTAGAGAGCACAAGTCAAGAGAAGAAAATTCATGCCATATGAACAGAAAAGTTGTTTAATGAAATTCTATACTCAGTCATGATTAAAAATGTCTGGCAAACAAAAAACAGAAATGCCTTCTTCCTTAACCTGATAGAGAAAAATCTATTAACAACTGATAGCTAACAGAACGTCACACCTAAAGTGAGAACATGGATCTGTAGCTGTTCAAGCATTTATTCAGCTTGGAGCACCAGCCCACAGCACTGAGACCTGGAGTTAGATGCTCAGCACCACCAAAGGAAAGAGAATCTAGTAGGAGGGTGCATGGGAAGGAAAGAAAATTGGGAAGGAGAGGGATGAAGAGAGGGAAAGAGGAGGCTCAACCACTGTGGGAGCTTGACTAGCTCAAAGATGGTTTCTAAACAAAGGAAATAACAATTTGACAAAATTACTTTGCAACTATCACTAAATGAATAACTTTGAAATGAAACTATCCTGACTTACATGACAGGGCCCTACTGACATGTTGAAGGTTCTTAAAAGAGGCAGGTAAGCAAAACTAACCCAAGTTCCCCAAACAATAGCCAATGTAACTAGAGTCACTGGCTCAAAGCAAAGTGTCACAGCCACAACAAAAGCCATGCTGCTGGAGAAGAAGTGGAATGGGGGATGGGAAACTCTGTGAGTGCCTTGATTTTTAGAATTCTGGCTTCCAAAACTCTAACAAAATGCATTTCTTATGTTATAAGCCTTTAGTTTGTGGCAATCTGTATAATATCAAAAGAAACTGATACTTCTGTGAACAACACAACCTATCTTCTCTAAATATTAGTATTCAGCATTATATTAGAATTATATCTCAACAGTAAGAGACAGAAAGGGAGGTATATAGATTTGGAAGGAGATAAAAGTGTTTTCAAATGACATGGATGACTATAAGGAAAATTCCAGGAATGGACAGAGATATTTCTAGAAACAATCAGCAATTATAATAACAATAGGGAACACAATTTGATCTAAAATGGCAAATACTTCCTAGTATACTAATAAAAACAAGTAGAACTTAAAATTAAAGCTACAATGCCCATTCATAACTAATATAGTTAATAATGAAAGCAAGTCATGGGCATAGAAGTGAGCATATACATCCATGGACATGATGTATGTGAGTGTTATTATTTCTAAATATAAAATAGTTATCTTTCTACTTTCTACTCAACTTTGGCTCCTTTATTCATTCAGTTTATATATAACATTTTAATCAAATACCACAAGGCCTTGCTCTCTTATAAAAGTATGAAATTCAATACTTAGTATAGTCACAGTTTTCTAATTTTAGAACTCTTATTTTACTTCAAATATTTAATTTTTATTTCTGTGTGTGTGTGTGTGTGTGTGTGCGCGCCTGCTGTAGACCTTCTGGATCTGGAGTTATAGGCGATGGTAAGCCCCCTGATATGTGCGCTGGGAAATAAACTCTGATCTTTGCAAGGACAGGACAAGCTCTTAGCCACTGAGCCATCTATTCAACCCCACGACTTTTGCCTTCAGTTCAGCGTTCATCTTCAGAATACACAAAGGAATGGTCATCAGGGGCTGAGGCCTATATGAGCAATTCTTGGCTTTAAGGAAAAAAAAAATCATGGTTTCTCAGCAAGTCAGTCAGTCTATAGCTTGTCAGGAATGAGGCTCCTTTTCTTTCCAGCCATTAGGTAGCCTGAGACTTTGTTAAAGTTTCAACGCAAAAAGACTGCCATTCTGACCTTGAAAAAAAATTCAGTGTAAAAATACACATTTGGAATAAATAATGAAAGAGAGGTTGAGAAGAGAGCACCAGGAGAGACAGCCAAGGAGGGACGGGCCAAAGGTATACAGTGGGGAAAATAAAAAGTTTCGAGGGCACTGCGGAAAGACAATGTATTCTAATGATTACCTTTATTAGACTCCACTGGATCAGGAGCCAATTCATTAAACATTAATGGCAGGGGAATGCCATCCATATATTATAAATAGCCATTAAGTCGAGACAGACAGCTCTGCACAGGTCAGTATGAATTAATAAAAAACTGAAGCTGGCATTTCAAAATCATAAAAGGATAGATTTAGTAGAAAATATTCAATAAGAATAAGGAAGAATGGCATATATTACTCTATTTGTCTGAAGAACAAACTAAGAGTGAGAACAAATTTACCATAAACCTAAAAATACCCTTCTGAATGAAATGAGTATCCCCCCCCCCAAAAAAAAAAGTATATAAATTACGTTTAAGGATCTCCGAGGCTCAGTGTGTGACATTGCCAAATGGTGAATGAGAGGGCAAAGGAAGAAATGTGCGGATGCAAGTTATACAAAACGTTAATGAAAATGGAGCATCTTCCCCAGTACGAATACATGTGTCGGGGACAGCAGCAGGACTGAGGTGCTCAGAACACACAGCTCAAGGTCAAGGTTCTCAATCAGGTCACCTGTAGAGCCTATCCTACCACCACTCAACACTGTAACTACAGAAGCTTTGTTCAAACAGCCATTTTGGTGTCCTTCCTACACACTGAAGCTGTGATGCCAAGATCAGTGTGTTGCAGGGGGCGGCTGCTTATTTGTCCTGGCCTTCCAAGAACTAAAATAACCACACAGAAACTGTATTAATTAAATCACTGCTTGGCTCATTAGCTCTAGCTTCTTATTGGCCAACTCTTACATCTTAATTTAACCCATTTCTATTAATCTGTATATTGCCACATGGCAGTGGCTTACCCGCAAAGATTCAGCATGTCGGACTCTAGTGGCTCCACGGCATCTCTCTGACTCTTTCCTTCTAGCATTCAGTTCTGTCTTCCCCATCTACCTAAGTTCTGCCCTAACAACAGACCAACACAGTTTCTTTATTCATTAACCAAGAAAAGCAACACACAGAGGGGACTCCCACATCATCAATGTATTCATGGACACTTGCATAAATAATTGCATTTAATCATTTTTCTTTTTTACCTTTGTCAAATTGCATTAAGAACAACTTGGAGAAAAAATTAAGAGACGTTCCTGTATGATTGTTCTTGATATTTCCTGTGCAACTATAGTGATATAGGAGTCAATATGACCCCAGTAAAGAATTATTTAAAAACATTGAAATACAGTGACAGAGGCCTCTGCA
This sequence comes from Chionomys nivalis, assembly GCF_950005125.1. Lineage (NCBI taxonomy): Eukaryota > Metazoa > Chordata > Mammalia > Rodentia > Cricetidae > Chionomys > Chionomys nivalis. Next base: position 49,456,960 of record NC_080090.1, on the reverse strand, counting down.
TTTCGTTTCCACAGCAGTTGGAGCTGAATCTAAGCCTTCCACACAGCAACATTTATTTGGTGTGGGGAGCACATTTCATATTCAAACCATAATAGATTTTGTTTATTGAACCCACTCAAGGATTAGAGACTTCTTCAAGATGCTAAACAAGTGTTGACCTTGTTGAAATTAGTAAAAACTGTAAAGTTATAGGCTAGCCTACAAGTTTTATCTAATACAAAAGAAAATTACAAGGGCTATGCTCATCTTGCCTTCTTGAGTACTAATTAGTGTATATCTAATAAGAAATCAGACTAAAATAGTCTTCCTTCTCCCTCCTATATTTTTAAATAAAATGCCCCCAAATTATATCAATTTCCTAGTAGACCTATTAAACCTTGTATTTATTTAATATAGGTAATACATTTTCATTTTTATCTTTAGAATGTTTTGTGCGAAGCCTATCTTAAGTTCAAGATTAAGTACAGCATAAAAGAAAATACTTTCACTAATGATTTAAATAACTAAAGGAAAATAACACTTTCTTCAACAATGTATGGGAACAAAAGTTTACAGGAACTTTCTAATAACACTGTCAAGCTTGGAATGAACTAAAAACAGACAAAAGGAGTTGGTATTGACAGAGCAACTGTTTTTCTACCTCAATTAAGGGCTTCCGCTGAAAATATGTCATAGGCCTTGAGTCTGGTTAACTTTGGTCTATGATTGTTGTTGTCATTGTTATTGCGGTTTTTTTCTGCAATGTTTTCTTAATAAAGTTTACAAACAAACAAACAAAAAAAGAAACTATAACTTTCAGTAGGTAAACTAGAAAATTATAACTGCTTGCCCAAAGGTTATTTTGGGTTTGTCACTATTTTGAGATATGAATGATCTTAAATGTAAGTAGCAATGCTTTGGCATTGTTATGCCCCATAAACTGTCTTGGTGCCTTGCTGTTAATCCCCAAAAGTATGCAACTGATCTACATTATAGAACAAAATATGTAAAATGGATGACAACATGTGTGTTTATAAATTATTTTCATGAAGCCCTGAATGGTTTTCTTTTTTCTTTTTTTATTTTTTTCAGTTTGGCTAAGGTAAACCACACTCCCGCATCACTCAGTCAAATACTGACCTAGAAGCTGCTGTGGATTTAAGTAAAATCCTAAAGGAGCCAAGTCACAGTATCCTTAACTAATGGGGGTGTCCTCAGCTTTATGCTGACCAAATCACAGTATCCTTAGCCAATGAGGGTGTCCTCAGCTAGATGCTGACCAAGTCACAGTATCCTTAGCCAATGAGGGTGTCCTCAGCTTGATACTGACCAAATCACAGTATCCTTAACCAATGAGGATGTTCTCAACTTGACACTGACCACCAGCTGAAAGCGTGGTTGGGATTTCAGCTGAACAGGGATGCCTCATGGCGGCTGGCCTCTCCATCTGAGAGCCCGTGTCCTGGTGGCTGGATTCTGAGAAGTGGCACCCAGGAGAGGGTTGTCAGACAGGGAGGCTGTGGAGAGGAGGCATGGAAGCAGAAGTCAGGGTCCAGGAGGGGAGAATGGGAAGAAGGTGGCTTCTCTGTGGCCAGGTCCTAGAGGAACACATAGGGCCGAAAATACAACTACAGCCGTTTTGGAGAGTTTGATACACCACACTAAACTCTGGCTCTTTTTCTGAGGGATCGTTCATCATTCCCTTCATGGTTTCCAAGTACTTTGAATCGGGATGATCAACCCTAGAAGGTGATATGAGTTGCCAATACTTGTTCTCAGGCAAATGTATTTTTGTTGTTATTTTTGTGTATCTTTCTATTTTATAAGTCCCTTGGTAGTATGCAGATTTTATTGAATGAAACTGAATTTTTAAATGAAGTACTTATAAAGGGCGTTTTCAATATTAGTGTACATCAATGATACAATTTGCAGCAATCCGCACGGTACCCAATGTTTCCCTCGAAAGTGGTATTTTATGAATTTAAACATATTCTGATATCAAAGAGAGTTGCCTCTGAATTTTCCTTGTAACTAGCAAGCTAATCTACGATAGTAACCATAATGAAAATGTTGTTTAAAAATCAGAGAGAGGAGCAGCAGAGAAAGCCAGTGTTTGCTATTTAAATGTTTTTATCAGTGGGTTTAGAATACTATGGAGGTCCTTCTTTTTATTTAGCATCTGTCTCCTGAATGGCACTGAAAGGCAGATGCATAATCTAGAGATAATCCACCTGCACTGCCCGCCTCCAATTAGGGAGTATAAATTCAAGTACAAGATGGTCTTTACCTAAGGTGGTTATTTTTTTAATTAAAAAGTCTATGATATTCTTACACCTACCCAAGCAGAGAAAGCATTACTTTTAAATAAACGTTATCCAAATGAGCTGGCGATTCTTCCTTTACATCAACAGGATCAGTAATTAACGAGTACCAGGAGGAGGAGGCTCTATTTTTGTTCTTACACGGAAAACTCTTGTCACTGTGAGATACCTTCGTGAGCAGTGAATTTCAGGCCGACCCTCACTACAATGCGGACAGGGTCGCCGGTGTGCCTGACCTACTGTAAAAATCAAGGGGAAACCTTCTGCTCCTCCAACCTCAGTCCCCCTCCCCCAGTTTCCTCCCCAGCTCTGTAGCAGAACATCTGCTGCTGCCCCCTTTCCTCCCTGACCCCATCCCCAGCCGATCACAAAGATCCACAAACATTCCTTCTCCCAACAGCATCCCTTTCTGTCAGCCTCCAACCCCAGCGGGCATTCCCTGGGTACACACCAGCTGAGCAGCTCATGGAAACAGGAATGCTAACTGAAGCCTTCACCATTCCCTCCTCTCCTGCAAACTCTAGTCCCTAGCCTCGTATCTGACTCTGCCCCTGTTGCAGCCTTCCATTTTATCTTTTTCCTGACATTATTCTGCTGAACGCAAGGTTTCTATTCTGAATCAGACACAAGACTTGTTCAGTATGATTGCATTTGACGCTTTGACCTCTGTTTAGAACACATATCCAATGCTTCATGTTGACTTGGTGTTTTCTTAAGAACTTAAAGTGATTGAGTGAGCTGGTCTCTTTTATCATTAGCCGAGTATCAGTGGTAGCTGGTACATGGAAGGGCAGAAAGGAAGAGAAAGAGAATTAGTGAGGAGGAAGATGGAGGATCTAAATAAAGACGGTGAGGGGTCCAGCGTTCTGACTTTCCCTACTAAGCTGATAAAACAGTGTCCTCCATCAGCAGGACTAGCATCTTTTGTCATTCTCCAGTGCCATGACCTTGGAGATGATGCACAGACCATGTCTCAGCTGTCGGCTATTACAAATCATCATCAAAGTTCATATACAGCTTTATCTCCTATAGGTAAACTCTATGGGCCAGGGATTTCAAAAGCAGTTTAACTGAACGGGCTCAGGGTCCTAGGAAGCAGGAGACCAAGCGCCCTGTGAATGGAGAATGATCAGCCAGCTTACCAGGGCTGGAGCAACTGCTACAGGATGGTTCCTTGTCGAGGATGGGGAATTGGTACTGGTTGCTGGAAGGCCTTGTGCTTGGCAAGGAAGCTCCTCCCTGTTGGACTATTAAAGAGATGTCACTAACAATGGTGGCTGACTTCCCTGCATTCCCTTCAAAGTGAGGGTTCATGACCCAACCTCAGAGCACACACACACACACACACACACCTGCACACATGCATGCACACACACACACATAGTGCTGGTCAAAACAATCAGTATCATACAATGTGAGAGGAGACTTCAAAAGGGGAAGATACAAGAAGGTGAGGGTTGGTGGTGGTCTCCTGGAAAATCAAGGAGATCAGTGATTACCAAGACATTTACTTCACAAGGTTGGTGAAAACATTGCACGACATTATGTTACCTATCACTCATCTGATGAATGTCAGGATTAATAGAGCAACCCATAAGCTTTAGAAGCTGTAGCGTAGTGAGTCTGATGTGTCTTTGTGTGTCTCACAGGACCCCTCTGAGTATGTGACGATGCACTGCTTCCAACAATACAACGTTCAGATGGAAAAGCATATAGTGTTACACAAAGTTTCAGTGATGCTGGCATGCAGTGATCAAAATGTTTCCACACATATTTATTATTTAACGTTTGTACTTCTTTATTAAATAACAAGACACAATGGCAGGTACTAACTAACTATTGTGTTTTCAAAGGAGTCAAACGCTCAAATACGACATTGAGTGTTTTATAATTACAGTATTAGATTATATCATAGATTTTTCTTACTTAATTAGTATAATTAACACCTGTCAATTATACATAATGGGTTTCTTATGGTATTTTCATCACATATAATGTGTTTTTTTTTTTAATCATTTTCATTCCCATTACTTTCTTCTAGTCCTTTCCTAGTGAACCCATTTCTCTTGCCAATTTTCCTACTTTTCTGTATTGGCTAGTATTTATTTATTTACTTATGTCGACTTATTTATTGATGGCCCAGTGGCTACACGGCTGAAGGACTTTCCTCCCTCCCCACTAGCAACCACTAACCACTTCTAGATGCTCAAGGAGGAGTGGTTTCTTGTGAGCCCCTTCCCTGTTACCACTGCTTTCCTATAGGTCCTAAGCATGGGGAAACTCATGGGCCCTTCCTTCCGGCATGATGACAGGTCCAGTCTTCTGTGGGTCTTGTGTTGGCAACCATAACTGCTATGAGACAGAGAGCAAGGGCAGTGGCATGCCCTGAAGACTGTATCTACCTCACTCTGCTCTTCCTCTGTCTCCTGCATTCTCTCGGCCTTGGCGTCTGTGATGTTTGCAGAGGGGAGTGGGTCCTGCTTGTGACTAAGCCTTAACTGCCCCTTGGTCTACTCACCTTGACCAATTATGAGACAGACTTCATTTATAGTTCAGAGGATTCTCTAACCCAAGTCAATGATCACAGTAATCTATGGGGATAGTCTTATGGCTAATTATTTAAATGGAAATTAGATGGGCACATCATGTCCATTTATCAAAAAACAAAAAGAGAAAGAGAAAAAGCTGCCCACTAGGCCTTATGAAACTGTGACTGTCCTTGACATCTATCAGTAATGAAGTCATGAGTATTTCCATTACAACTGTGGTCTATAAGAAAGAATCATACTATAAGGAAAGGCTAAGTTCTATTTAGATAGATAAGTAGAAATATAATTTTATTTTTCCATCTAAGTTCACAAGTGTTGTGTTACGAATCTATGAACCAATGGTGACCACTGGACCCTGAGCCAAACTTCCTATTTATCTTATTCTTAAGAAAAAAGACACAGAGAAGATGAGAGAAGATTCAGTAGTTAGTCTTCTCTAAGAATATGACTTCCTTTTTAATAAAATTCCTACTGTACACAGGATTACCCAATGTCTTCCATGCGATTGTCATTTCAAAGTAATCATTCCTTGGACTGTGCATCCTCCTCAATAATACTTTGATTTAAATGTATGCTAATGAATCTTTAAACCTAGATAAATGCATTTATAGAAGTGGTGTATTAAAAAACCATTTCAAGTTTGGGATTGAAAGGGACCTTTTAATTTATAGCTCCAGAAAAATATCCATTCCATGGCTCAAAGATCCACGTGGATTACAAAGGGGGAATGACTAACAGAAAACGAATTATTCACCACATTATTAAACATGACAAAAAGCTTCTGAATTGGAGCTTAAAATGGGCTATTTAAGATTCCAGCAATCCCTAGGACTTTGGCAACAAAAATGTTCAAAAGCCTTTTATAGCGGCTGTCAGATTTCTGTACAGCACGAGATTCTTGTGAACTTATTTATATAACAAGCTGGAACCTGAAGCTGACTTGAAAGTCTTTCTGCTCTAATTATGTAGAATTGGAAATGCCTAGAAACGATGCTCTGTCTTCTCCCAAGAATATCTCCTGCCATGGCGGCTTCAAAAACAAGTATTTAGGAGCAAGAATGAGCGTGTTGCTACTGTGGCTTATTACAAGGAGCGGTTACAGCAGATATACAAACTACAGTTTAGAAACACGGCTTGAAAGAAACTGCTATTAGCTATTCTCTCTGCAGCAGCACATTGCAAATGGCTTCTCATATTGTTCCCTCCTGGCCTACTATGGCAGTTTATTTCTGAAGCTCTATAGTTCATGTGTAATCACGTAGCAAAATCATTCAGGATATAATGACCCAGCGGGGTCTCTATGGATTGAGGTTCTTATCGCAATACCACGCCTGCTGCCCTGCATGGATTCTCAAGCCAACCCCTTAACCTCTGCACTTCTGCGTTCCAACTTGACATAAGGCTCATCTGTGTTCAGAAGAGTCAGTATCTACTCCAAGCTATAGACACTAGGAGATGCTCCAAACGATGATGATAATGATGATGGTGGTGGGGGTGGTGATGATGATGACATGTTTAGAGCTAGGTCTGTGCTTTACGGCTTCTAAAAGAGTTTCCAATGACTTCCTCCTGCCAGTCACTCTCATGTGTAAGCCCCTCTGCTTTAGGGTTTGGTCTGGATCTAACGACTACACTTTAATAAACAGACCCTGATTAGTTTATGAAAGACTGCAACGCCAACCTTCCTTCTTTGCCTCTGGCTCTTCATGTGTGCTGTGCCACATGAACCTAGCGCCCTGTGGATAATCCCAAGCGGCAAGGAACCAGGAAACAACAGTCTAAAGCCCCAGAGGAAAGAATTCTGCCAAGGACCGCGTGAGCATGCTGGGAGGGAAAGTATCCAGTGAGATGCAGATGCTTGTGTAAAAGGCTGACTGACTGCCTGAGTTCCCGGCCCAGCAAGAGAAGGGCTAGGAAGGGAACATGAAGCCAGTCTCCACCTGCTAACCAAAACAAACTGGGAGACAGGTGTGTGAAAATCGTATTTCCTATAACATGGTATACAATCTATTTTAAAATAGTAAGTATAAAATCAAGATGCATATTATACTATAGTTATGAATGCCATATGCAGATTACAACACTGGCAGGCATAAATAAAGCCACGGAAAGGGGGTTTCTTTTCAATTCTAGAATAAAAGTCAGGCCAGCAGGTACAAGTGCTTGCCAGGCAAGCTTGACAACCTCTGTACAATCCCTTATACCTCAGGAAAATAGAACTGATGCTTGAAAGGTATCCTCCAACCTTCACATGAATGCCATGGCTTGCACGTGCCCACATCCAAAATTTATATATATATATATCCATCCTTTAATTGAAGAGTCTGGGAACCACAGGTGGCATTGTCCTAACTTAGAAGTTAACTGTTTTCTATTTATTTTTAACCTTTTAAAACCAAACCAGCGCTCTACTCTAAGGAAGCCATAAAAATTAGTGTAATATTCGCAAGCCAAAGCAGAAAGGAACACCAAGCTCATTCTGTGACTTAGAAGCAGGCAATGCATTTAAATGATGGGTCAGAATTCCCCACACTCCAGCAAAATTATAAACACTGGCTAATAAACACAGGGAGTCAAAAGATAAAGGGCAAGTATCAGGGAGCAATCGGAATGCCTTCCCATGAAGGAAAAAATGAATGCTTTTGTGATAAAATCTACCTAGTCATAAAATGAAATAGAATGTGTGTTTTTTGGTTATGGGTTTTGTTTCAAATGCTGGTTATTAAATCTTGACAGCCAATTAAGAAACATATACCAAACTAGAGATCTGCTGTGTGTTTAAGTGTGTATAAATATATTATAAATTATCAAACTGAAACATTAGAAGATTCTCCACAGCAATCTTAAATTTAACTGAGAATTTTTTTTTAGTTCCCCTAATGCCAGTTTGTATAGTATGTTGAACCCATAATGCATTCAAAACATTAAAAACACCTCTGAAAACATAAGCATAAATGAGATGGTAGCACAGACACGGTGTAGAATACACCTCAGTTTATGGCTCCTATTTTTCCTCAGATTACATTTCTGTGAGTAAACTAGCATTCTAGAATAACATGGGCTCATTAATTCTAATGGCGGAGAGCAGAATTTTGACTTTCCAAATTCTGACTGCTGAGATTTCTGCACCTATATTAATAGACTGCTTATGTCTAGTTTGCAAAAGCCAGACTGAATGACCACGGAGTTTATAGACAGCAGAAGCTGAGGCAATCAGGCAACTCCAGTGAAAGCTGCAAAGTTACTGTCCCCACAGTGGGAGGAAAATCATCTCTTTCAGGGACCTCTTCTGCCTCTGGACACTGCTTAATAAGCACAGGCGTTAATGGAAATCCGGTCAGGTGTAGACTGGAGGTCGCCTAACTGGAAGCTTTCTTCTCATTAGGGCAGGGGGAGGAGGTAGAAACAGGCCTGAGAGCTACAGCTGAAAAATGAACTAGTCCCTTGTTTAAAGCCATAAAATTCATCCCGAGAAAGTGTAATTCTCACTCCGCTGCCCTTCCAGAATTTAGGAGAAATCAACAGTGTTCACTGGAAAGCACTAATTGAGTTGAAGAATATGAAGGATTTAAGACAGGGTCCTAAATGTGCGTACACGCTCAGAAACTAAGCTTCCGAATCACAGTGGTCATGTTTCATATGAATTAAATCCCACCCTGGTTGTGATCCATCACCATGGACAGCAAACCTAAATCTTGAAAATTATATTAGTTGAGCAGGTGAATGCTACCGCATGTGGTGCCATGGAATTCACTAGAAGGTAAAAAACCTCTGCAAATTACATTTTAAAAAGCAATTTCAGCCATATGTTCTACCCTGAAACCACCAATTCCCTTTGAACCAATGTTCATTACAAACTCTTTCAACATCTGCCTAAGAGCAACGCAGCACCATGTCTTCAAAGCTCAAGAGGGAGTCTATTGTACACCAAGAAGCACAAGGGGTGGTGAGGAGGGTCATTCACCGCTATCATGGTTGCAAAGAAATGCTGGTTGGTTTTATGCGTTAAAATAGCCCACGCGAAACATATTTGACTAAGCAAGATAAATAACAGAGCCGATCTTCCATGACCAAGTGTACTTTGGAGATGGTGGGCTGCATCTGACACATTCAAATAGGAAGTCATCAAATTCTACAGCTGGAAGGGACTCACCAGATGAATAATTCCAAATTTCCCCAGAGAAGTCCAAGCTTCGAGAAGTTTGAAGAATGAGACCAAGGTCACAGGACAGCTGGTTACAAAACTTGGGCTGCAGTGTGGATTTAATTTTGCTACCCCACCCTTTGGTTTCTAAATCCCAGCAAGCAGGGATGCATCGTTAAATGAGCACAGTCGAAGGTGTTTCTAAAATAACAATTGCAGAGATAAATGCTTTCAGAAGAGGCAAGCACAAGATTGAAAGGACAGGGCAGGAGTCGAAAAGCTCACTGAAGGGTCGTCTTCTAATCTGTCAACCATAAGTCACTTAGACATTTCTCTTCAGTTTCCTTTTCTGTAATATGAATGATTTTGCTTAGATGCCTCTACACAATTAGGGTAGTAGGGGACAGAAGGGATGGTGTTTTGTAATTCCTCATCCTTGTAAAGGGTGCATAGTGCGTTACCAGGAGATGACCCGTGCCTACCTGCTCCTCCAACAGAGGTCAGTCCTTTGCAGTTTCTCGGGATTTTCTTCGTTGATTCAGTAACCATAGATCTACTTGTATACGTTATAGGTATGAAACCTTTTGAATGGCCTGACTTTTCTGATCTACCAGGCCTACTACTAGATTTCTGGAGTTGTTTCTGACATGCTCACTTTACTCTGGGAGCCCTGTATGCAGGGTGGCCCTATCACCTCTATGACATCAGTCACTTTGCAAATATTCTCAATTTTAATCGCTTGACCCAAGAGCAATCAGATCATCTCCCCAGAGCCCAATTCTTATCTCCTAAACTTATCCTAGATTCTCCTGGATGTGCCAATGTCTTTGCGCTCCTTATATTGGGAAAATCATTGTTAAGGATTGAGTATAAAATGTTTCCTACTTATGTTCATGGTTGATCCCTACTCAGTGTGCTATTTTGGGAGGTAATTAAAATTTTGGGAAGTAGGGTCTGCATGGAGGAAGCAGGTTACGGGAGGCATGTTCATCGCCCTCTTTGAACTCTGTTTCCTATCCACCATGGCATAGTGGGCATCCTACATTACATGCTGACACTATGACCATGTTCTGTCCAAGTACCTGGTGCCAAGTGACCATGGATTCAACTATCTTAGTAAATTTCTCTCAAGTATTTTGTCCTCATTTATGTAAATGAAACCAACACAGTCACCATGCATTCAAAAAGTTGAAATGATTCCTTTAAATGATTTTTTCAAAAACAAAAATCTTATTTGAGACATTATTATGAAACTCTTCAAAATCCTTATACTCAACAAATGAACACCAACATTTTAAAATGTAGAAAAATATCTCCAGTAAGCAATTTTGTTATATCAGATAAAAAATAAAAAGTGAAACTGGAAATAGAGATTTTTGTCAAGAAGTGACATGTGACTGGAATTACCAATTCCAACTACATATCTGTACTGAGTCTCCAAGCAGATGGGTTGGACCTAGCTATATGTGCTTACCTGCTGAGTCTCACTCTTTAGTCACACGCTGTCCATCTCATATGTTACAGTCCCAGACAAAGAAGTCTAATCTAGACTCTGTCCATCTCAGATGTTATAACCCCAGACAGGTAAGTCTGATCTAGACTCTGTCAACCTCCTATGTTATAGTCCCAGACAGAGAAGTCTGATCTAGACTCTATCAACCTCCTATGTTATAGCCCCAGACAGGGAAGTCTGATCTAGACACTGGTAAGATCCCACTGGTATCTGAGGTTTAGTTCAAAACTTGTTCTAGCTTCCCAAAGCCTCTGGATCTTCTCTTGCTATTCTTTTTGAGTTATCCCATAGTTCTCCTTGGACAGGTTCATACATGTAAACAAACAAACTCGTAAAACCTAGAAAAGGGAATCAAAGAAAATGTAGCAACTGCCACTAGTTAGTGACCTGAGGCAAGAGACAAATTATTCTACTTTTCTGTAATACCTGGAAAAATTAAACAATAAGAACACACTCACATATTATCTCTGGGATTTCAAAAACATACTGGGAATTGAGTATGGTGGGCATGCATTATGTGAAATTCACAAATAATCAATAAAAATATTGTGTTTAAAAACACATTAAATGCAAACTGTAAGTCTTACCAATTAAAAACTGTAAGTAATAATCTCATAACACAGAACAGATGTTGGCTATCAAGAGATTAAAAACTCACGTTGATCCCAGAGAACTCAGACAACAATGAGGACACTAAGAGAGACTTACATAGATCTAATCTACATGGGAAGTAGAAAAAGACAGGATCTCCTGAGTAAATTGGGAACATGGAGACCTTGGGCACATCCACTGATGTGCAGGTGTACATGCAAGTATATCCATTGTCCATTTGTGTATGTACATCCTTGCATGTGTGTGCATGCATGTGCCCAAGCATACATGTGTGTGTGCACATGCATACATGCATGCAAGCATGTGATAATAGTGTATAGTCAATGAAACTATTTGTGCTCATTCCTATACCAATCGGTAATGGTGACATTGCAATTATCATTTTCATGCCTTATGAGTGAGCTGTGATGGTGGATAAATGGTTTCACTTCTCTTGCCAGGTTTGACAGCTTGGTGTACATGGAAGAGCCAGCATGAAGCTGTTTCTGGACCCTATGATAGAGACAAATACAGTCTCCCAGAAACTGCCAGTGTGGTGAACCATGCTGACAACTTGTCTGGATCCCCTGGCACTGGTGGACATATGGACAACTGTTTCAGAACACACCTTGTAGCGAGTTGGTCAATGGTCACATACCCAGTTCTGGATCAGTGGCTTTGACGTGTGTTGGCCTGTTTTTGCTTTATGAACCATTTGTGACTGCTTAAATCTCTTGTCTCCAGCTGTGATTAAGTTTTACAACTTTAGATGAACATTCTAAAAGACAGCACTGAACAAAAATATCATGCCATTCTTTGGAGGGGAACAGTCCTGGTACCACTGTGAGACTGGCAAGGATGAGCAGTAAACTAAACCCAATGAAACTACTGAGATTTTCATATGTATTACTGTGTGGTAACTTAACCTGTTCTGATCCTAGACAAAGATCCTGGAGCAGGAGCTGCAGCAAGCAAAGCCAATACTTGGCAGTTCTTAAGAGGCTTGTGGGTGAGCACCCATGAATACTGATTGTTCTTACAATTAAAGCAGTTACCAACACCATCATGAGCATCCAGTTGGTGTAATTGGGATTATTAAGCCATCAAAATGCACTAAATACCTATCATGACCCACACATGGTTCCTGGATGCTCTTTTATCTTTTGTCCTCTTTTATATTAAGAAGACATAATAATATAAAATATATTAATTTTATATTAATATAAATATATTATATAATAATTAATAATATAAAATATATTGATTTTTATTAAGCATATTAATATTCAAAGTAGGCCTGGAATAACATAATGACAAATACAATGTGTCTTTCTGAAAACCAAAAGGCAAAAGACACTTTGACTGACCCCTTTCAATGACTGTTAACACACCAGCACTTCAAAAATATTTTGAACTATGAGCTACAAACTCTGAGTCGGCCCCTATTTTGACAATTCCAAACTGAATCTACAATTGCCATCACCATAATCAGGAAGATTTCTTTACTTTTAGAAGATCTCTGCCAAAAGATGTTGGCAGAAAATAAATTGCAACAAATGCCCCATAGAAAGAAAAGTTTTCATTTCTATAGTGCTTACTAGAGGCCAGTAACTACACAAGCTTTGTGGAGATCAATACATTTAATCCTGCCAATAACCCTGGAGATTGCTATTTTTATTCCTACATTAATACACGAGAAAATGTATATAATTTTTAAAAGCCCTATTTCTTCACCATGACACTAGAACAGAATTTTCAAATAAAAAAAAATACTACTAGCTTTTAAAATTCAGACCATGGAAAAACTTGTAGCACAAGTGTTGTGTTATAAGTTACATGGTTTGCATGTAAAGTTGCAACTGTTCAACCACATGAGCCCGTGCTATATACTTTACATGCAGACCATGTAACTTGTAACACAATACTTGTTGATGACTTGATACACATTGAAACACTTGGGAAGACAGTATCAATTAGAGATTGTCTAGATCAGGGGGGCCTATGTTCAGATCTATAAGGGATTGTCTTGATCACTTTAATTGACGTGACAGGACCCAGGCTACAAGTGAACAGCACCAGCCTCTGGTTGCAGGCCCGAGTTGTATATGAGTAGAAAACCTTAGCCAAGCACTAGGTATGTATGCATTTATTCTCCCTCTCTCTACTTAGATATGCTGTCACTAGTTGCCTTAATTCCCCCAAAATGGTAGAATATAACCTGGAATTGTAAGCCTAATAAAAATCCATATCTCCTAAGTTGGTTTTGGCAGGGTATTTATCTCATAATCAGAAATAAATATAAAATAGGATGTTATTTTGGGAGATTGTGGAACCTTTTAGGAGAGGCTTATCCATTGGTTATAGGGAGAGAAAAGACCTAAACCTAAGAGTTCTCTCTCCCTTTCTTTCTGTCTCCCTCTTTCTCTCTCTACTTTCCAGTCAGCTAAGATATAAGAGGCTGTGTCAAACATTCCTCTTCAATGAATTCCACCATGCTTTCCTAAAATGATGAACTATACTATCTTAAACCTTGAGTCAGGTCCCAGGACACCCTTTGTCCTGTAAGTGATATTGTGAGGGATGTTGCCAGAGAAACGGGAGATGCAATTGACAGAGAAAAATCATGACCAGGAGTGGGGATATTTCTGTGGTAAAGCTGACTGTGGAACTGCTTTGTAGGAGGAATATCGAAGAGGTTAGGGTTATGAGCCACATAAAGAATAGAATGTGATGTGTGTCAATCAGAGGCTAATAGGCCATTCTGGTGGAGTCTGCCAGATCAGGGTGTTGGAAGAAATGTGGAACACAAACACCAGGTCATGAGATACCTTAGGGGAGAACATGAATTCTACCAGGAATTGGGCTACACACAATTTATTTTATATTTTAGGAAAGTATCTGCTATGTTCTGTCTGAATTCTAAAACAAATGTGTGAAGCTCATTTAAGAAGGAATGGACTGCCAGGCAGTGGTGGTGCACATCTTGAATCCCAGCACTCAGGAGGCAGAGGCAAGTTAATCTCTGTGAGTTTTGAAGCCAGCCTGGTCTACAGAAAAAGCTCCAGGACAACTAGAGCTGTCTCAAAAAACCCAAACAACAACAAGAAAACAAACAAACAAACAAAAAGGAATAGACTAATTTGTTTGGCTGATGAAATTCTAAGACAGCATAGCATCAAGGCTGTGGTTCAGGTGTTGTTCTGTGTTTCTAGCAGTAGCAACAGAAAGAATTATGAGCAGAAGACAAATTACTGAGACGTGGAACTATAAAGCTTGTTGATGAAAAGAAAGAGAGGACCCGGCTAAAGTTGCAGAGAACTTTGGTGAGAACAAATGAACTCTGTTGTTAAAGATGTTGTTACCAAGCTGCTGTGTTTTCCTTGAAGAAGATTGTTAATAAAGCTTTATTGATGATATCTAACAAAAATTAAAACTGTCAGCATAAAAAAAGAGATTGTTGTCACCATAGAGAAGCCTTGTCCTCTATACTAGAACAGTAGGAACGATGCTCCTCAGGGCAAGAAAAAGCCTAAAGATACAAACTCCGGGTGCCTTATTGGAATATGGCTGGCAAGGAAAGTGTTTTCGCTGGTTCAGCCAGGTGAGCACATAGAGATTATGGCAGCCATGGTCTAAGGGAGTGAGGGATCAGCTCTATTCCAAGCTGTCAGTAGATCACTGTTCACAAGAGGACAGTGTTTCAAGGATGTGGGATCTGAGAGGGTAGAGGCATGGAGGTTTTTGCTAAGGTTTCAGAGGAAAGTCTGTGAGGTTACTATGAATCAGGGAAAGATTTGCAGAGATTCCCTAAAAGTCCAATGTATGACATTCTGCAGAAGAATTCTGCTTGGCAATGGGATTAGAAATGCCAGGAACTTGGAACATGAATCCAGGAAAGCTAGAAGCACCAAGTGAAGCCAGACCAAGAGAAAGGTTCCATGTACTGAACATTTACGGGCAGTCACAGCAAGGCTGCCCAAGGACACAGGGACTCCGGTAATGCTACCATATACCCTAGATGCAAACATGGAGGGCAGGAATTGTTTGTCCTGCTGAATTTTGTTCTTTCTTTGGTTCTGTTTTACCCTGCTAAGCACCCATCAAATGGATTCAATGGTTATTCTGCACCAGAGGAACTATACAACTCTTACTAAAAAGAAGTTTTTTGTTTCTTTTTAAAAATCTTACCAGCACTTACAGCTAAGAGTTTGCCTTGAACTCAGATGGTACACTGAACTTTGGACTTGTGAATGGCATGGAGGCAGTGAAGACTAAGGAGGTTTTTAAAATCATACTGAATGCATTTCACATATAACTCTAGTAAGACTAAGGGTAGAATATTAGTTTGGATGTAAAATGTCCTCCATGGGGCTCAAGTGTTTTTACACCTGACCCTCCATCTGATTTACTATTTTGGATGGTTATGATATCTTTAAAAGATGGGGCCTAGCTAGAGGAAGTGGGTTCCTAAGGGGTGGGGCTAGAGAGTGACAGGTACCCTCCCTTCTTCCAGCCTGAACACTCTCCCACCATCCATAGCATGTGCCCCTGCTGCCATGGTGTGCTGCCTCTCTTAAATCATTAGCTGAAATAAATCCTCTCTTCCCTCCCTCATGTTTCCCAGTCAGGTGTTTTGTCATAGCAACAACAACAAAGAATCATTTAATAAATATGTTTCAATAGCTGCCCAGGACACACTCTTAAGTTTTGTCGCTTGTTTCAAATTCAAATTTAACTGCCCTCGTTTTAAAAGGATTATTTGCTGAATCGGGCAACTCTGCATTAGAAGCTATACTTGAACCTCTTGTTAATATTCAGTATCTTTAACCTAATGGCCAATTAGACTATAGTTGATTTTACACATCACTATCAAAATCAAAGAAGGAAAAAACAATCTCTAAATGAAATCTTCCATGTTAAAAAAAAATGACAAAAAACAAAAATTGGCTCTTTTTTCCTTCTAGGCATCCTGTAGCCTGTAGCAATTCTGAAGAGTCCAGATGTGGACACATCAATGCCGCCAGCTGTTGTCATGTTTTATGACTGAATCGACGTGAACCCTCTCCCTGAGTCTCTAAGGCACTTGGTTTGTTTGGATTTGGGATTAGGTCAACAAGAAGGCAATATTCTTTTTATCATGATTACAACGTAGCTCTTGTTAAAACAGAAGCATGAATATTCTATCTCCAGTGGAGATCAGACAACATAATAAACAGGAAACAGCTTTCCCAATGTGTTCCTTGTCAATTATTTTCAGTAAAGTTAACGAGAAGGCACATTTTCCATGGTAGGAGAATCTGCTGAATTAAACACTCTGGCAACAGGAGATAGAAATAGGTGTGACCAACATGTTTAGAGCAATAAAACCTGGAAAAATGTTTTCCAGGACACTCATCACCCTGCAACGCACACACCCAGAACACTACTTTAAACTGTCTCCCTCTCTGTTGCAGATTCTGCACTATGGAGAGCCATGAACTGCTGCCAACGAACCAATATCTACTTCCAGCCCAAACACAGGGCATCTTCAATCGTCATTCATCAACACGTGTTGATCTTTCTATTTATTATGAATATTAATAAATTAGGATCTTCAAGCTGTCTAGAAAGAAGTAAGAAATAACTGCCATGAGCTTTGCTACCAATGATATATTTACATACATTAGAGAAGAACCATTAACGGTAATTAATGGTGCTTTTACATTCCAGAATGCATTGCAATTGACTGTCGATTTGTTTTGGAGGTGTCTGCAATCATAAAATAAATCTCATTCTAAATGGCAACTTAGTAATTTTTAATAATTTTAAACTCTAATGCACTATTTAATGCCTTGGCAATAACACACTGTTTTACGAAGATAGTTTTTAAATTTAGAATTTTTATTGAACTGTATTAAGTTTAATGAGACTGCATTGCTTATGTTATGCTTTAATTTTAAATGTTTATATAAAGGTCAGAATAGTTAATTTTATAAGTTCTATTTTTGAGAACACAAATTCTGTTAGTTAATGACTCCATATTTAAAATGTAATTCTACCACTTTCTCGAGACAAGAACCATTTAGTGCTGTGTGTTTTCACGAGCGTTGGTGATGTGAAGGTTCGAGTGAGTTCTATTTGCATTGTGAAACAGCACAGGCAGAAGTGAAGAACACTCAATCCAGATTCCTTCTCCCTGACTGGGTCGGACTCTTGATGAGAACTAGAGCACACAGAGCCTGGCAGACTCCAGCAGAGAGTATTCACATCATCCGCCCAACTTCCCAAGAAGTTAGAATGAGAAAATACATCTCCCGTAAGTCAACATATTCCACAATGCTCCACTGGTGGCTGCAGATCCATTTTGCTTGAGGAAATGAAGAGTCAGAGAGAAATCGTTTTTGCTGTGAGAGAGTCAAGGATATGTGGAAAAGAAATTTGAGCTAAAATACCAAACCTAGCCAATAAACTTTCCATGAAGGATAGAAAACGTAAAACAGATTTGGAGGAAATGTATAAAAAAAAATGTGTAGGTATCATCTTGAGGCCCACTCATGTCTCTGGACTAAGGGGTCCATCAATTCCTCTTGCCTGCCCTCCCCTCATTTACCCTGAGAACTACAGAACTCTTTGACAGGGCCCTCAAGTTTTCCTTCACAATATGCACACAAAACACAAAGGGCTTTCTGAGAACTACTTTCAGTACAGTAGGGGAGTTTATAAGGAAAGTATGAAGGAAGGATACCAAACACACACGGCATATTTAAAAATGTGTTTGGTCCTTGTGGCTCCCACAGAGGACAGCCACAGTGTGTGTACAGATTGACAGAGGAGACACTTCCCAGTGTCATGATCACAGTAAGATGAATACTCTCTGATTTTTTTTATTACACAGAGCTTAACAAAACTCAGACTTTGTCATTTTTACAGGTTCCTACAGATATCAATGTCCCATGCCTTCTTCCCACATTAATACTTAATTATTCTCTAGACAACAAAGGCGAGAACAAAGAAACTATTGTTCTAACTGACCAATCAAATGCACGTGTGCTCACTTCGCAGTTAGGGAGACAGAACGTTCAAACCTATTTCTAGAAGAACAGCTGTCCTAAAAATCCATGCCTTCTTATCATCTCTAGGGAAGTCTGGTTTGAACCATCAAGAAATTCACCAGCCGCATGCTATTTTGCCATTTCACCACTGATTTTCAAGCAGCACCCATTGATTCCAAAAGACAAGGTTTTTATAGATGGTCATGGTGTGTTCATCTTCCCAAAGTGAGACCGAGATAATAAGCACACACGACTTACTTAACATTAAAGTTAACCTGAATTCAGGTAACTCACAAGGCAGCCATGCTGAATGGTCTAGAAGTTAGGGGAACTATTTTAAACACATGTGGCCTGAGCATATGCAGGGAGTTGTGTCATTGTGGTGAATTACTCCTAACATGAACAGGAGTCAAAATTTACTGAGTGGTCACCACAGATGAACACACACGCACTTGGCTTAGAGTATCATCTCAACGAACCCTCATGATGTCAGTTTGGGGGGCTATTAACACCACCACTTTCCAGATGAGAGAAAAAAGAAGTACAGTGGCTACTGCACCCACAGTCCTTGAGACTATGCCCTCTCTGTCACCTGTGCAGCCATCAGATGTCAGTCTACAACAGCGCCAAGGGTTACGGTCATTGTTGAGAACTCACTCAGTCTTATGAAATCTCAGCTTCTTCATATGTAACATGTGAATTATAGGACTGCTTACAGAAAACGTCTTCCCCAGGAAAAAGTAGACCAGTTGCCTGTCCAGTCCAAATGATCATCTCCAAAGACGTACAAGCAAGTACATGCATGTACTGAGGATGTTCTACTTACATATTTGGGAATACATATACTTATTATTAATATACATACATCATGAATATATATTCATAAATATATAACATATTTTGTTATATAATACTATATATAGCATCATATCATACTATATATACTATATAGCATTACATTATTATATATAGTATTATATATTATATTAAACTATATATATAGTGATATAAATATATATGTAGTATTATATGACAAAATTTGTAGAGAAAGAGACCATGAATTTGAATGCGAGCAGAGTTGGAGGTGGTTGGAAATATAAAAGAGGAAAATTTTGGTAGATTATAATCTCAAAAGAATATAAAAATATTTTAAGGCCATCTGAAACCTGTACACAGGCAACTGAGTTTGCTGTGTTCTCACTGCAGGGTTTGACTCTCTGTTTGAAGGGTTGTTCTACAACTCTGAGCAGGGAGAATGTACTATACGGGCTACCGCAGGCCAAAGAGATGATATTACTCTTCCATATTGAGTGTAAAATTCTATCAAACTGCACATGCATATGTGCCTGTCAAATGCCCTGGACTGATTGTAATTTTGCGCCAGTTCTCTATCAATTAATGAACTGCAAAAAGTCTTAGCACTCATTCATAGCACAATTGCAGGGAGCCAGGAATTTGTCTTTCTGCAAATGGGCTTGGAATGGGATTGTGTTGAGAATGAGATGATATACATGCAGTGTTCAACACAGGACTTATATTAGACACAATCCAATAGTTAACATCCATCTCCTCAGTGTTATCTATGATTGTCTTGATAATTCATCACTACCAATACCTTACTTAATTTTTTTATATTAGAAATGGTTATCTACTCACAGTCAAGTATTAATCAAGAGGGATTATCTCAGAATCTCTGAGAATAGTTGTAGAAATTTAGACTGTAGCCCAATCCTTGAAAGGAAATATGTCATAGACCACACAGCCAGACAAACATGGAGTCCGTAAGACCCTGCTTTCTATGCGCAGAAGGTTGTCTACCAGTTGAGCTGCTGGGAGCCTCTCCTCTCCATCATCCCCTCCGGTAAACAGAATTCATTAGAGTGATCAGTGACAGTTGTTTGGCTTTGTAAGAGAGTGTTCTGCACTTCCATTATGCTTTGTCAAGGAAGTGGTAGCAATTAATTACTGGTAAACCAAACACCAACTTTGCTTTCAGTGAACGACTTGGGACTATTTATCTTGGGGTCAGGGAGGTGTCATGGAGAAGGAGAAATACACCTTCGCAGATGTATGAAATGTTTTCAGAGAACAGGCACTGATGTATGTACGTGGTATGTAGTTATGGACAGAGTCTCTAGATTAGTGGTTCTCAACCTTCCTAATCCTGAAACCCTTTAATACAGTGACCCCCATCAACCATAAAATGGTTTTTGCTGCTACTTCATAACTGTAATTTTGTTACTGTTAGGAATCATAATGTAAATATCCAATATGTGACCAAAGAGGTTGCGACCCACAGGTTGAGGACCACAGCACTAGATGACCAAGAAAGATCTCTGTTTCCAATTTTGAGGCTCTTGGTACATTTCCTTGTGAAGTCATACACCAGTAATTCCAAAACTATTACAACACAAGACACATTGAACCCTAAAAGATAAAATGCAGACTCATTACGATAAATATAAGACAATACAATTTTTCTTTTTAAAATCAGAACACAAGGTGGGTGATATGAAGAAGGTGACAGAGTCCCCATTTCCATCAGAGTATCCCTATAAGCCTGCTCTCTTAGGAACATGCAGAAGACTCAGCTGGGCTCTGTACGTCAACCTCATCTGAGACCCAAGGTTTTAAGCACCGCTGCCAGCCTTATGGGACCTGTATAATCTTTCCGCCATTACCTGAGATGCCACACTCTGCCTCTGCTTCCTGCCTCGGGTGTTTAGTCTTTCACCACAGGGCCACAGCCTCACAACTGCTCAGGACACATGTTTCCCAAACTTCCCCTGTCAGTTCCAGGGCCACAAGAGTCTTTTGATCTCCTGAGTTTCTACTACATTTGACTTCCTGGAAAGTGAGGGTAAGTTTTTTAATGGACTTAATTGCACACACTTCCAAGTGGTTTCTTAATCAAGCGCCTTATTTCCCAACAAGATGACAATCCCTCACGGATAAAGACACCTCCTCACTGGATAATTAACAACCACTGAGGTCTTCTGCTCTAAATTTGGGCATGGGGCAGAGAACAAACACTCATCAAAACCTACCTCTCTTTATGCCTCTGGCCTTCTGCTGCCAAGAAAAAGCAGCAACAGACTTTAAAATCAAAGGTATTTTGCAGGGTTTTTGTGCTTCTTTGGAGCCCACAGTCTATCATTTAAAGGTATTTGACAGGTGGTGCATCTAAATATTTGTAGCTGTCTGATGGTGTTCTCTGGTGGTTTCAGAATATTCAAGGTCAAAGAACACAGCTTTCTCTCAGGGATCACTTTGATGAAAAGTGGGAGTGAGGGTTTAGCTACTTGGGTAAGAAGGAGGACAGGACTAAATAGAGACAAGCCTATGGCCCAGGTAGAAAAAGCACAGATCCAGCTAACCACACTTTGCCCTTGGCCCAGGGACAGGTACCAGCAGAGGAGGAAATGGCTAAAAGGCAAAGGGACAGAAGCAAGAGGCATGGGTCAACAGCTGAGACTGCTCAATGATGTGCTATAGAGATTGGTATTGGTATGGATTTTGGTTTATGGATACAAATTTAAGGTCAATCATGTTATATGTATATTTCTGATCTTGATTAAAGTATTGTGATTGTGTATTTCATTTAAATGTAATCATTTATAATAGTTAAGCTTGTAGTCATGATAAAAGATAAAATAGATAGAAATATGTAATTTTATTATGTTAAAGTTAAAACTTTCCTTTCTATTTAAACAAAAAAAAGGAGGTAATGTGGGTTTTTCCTCTGTATGTTGAGATTACCATTGATTAAATAAAGAAACTGCTTTGGGCCTGCACTGTGAATAGAGGTAGGCGGAGAAAACTAAACTGAATGCTGGGAGAAAGGAGATGGAGTCAGGAGGAAACCATGTAGCCCTGCCGGAGACAGACGGAACCTTGCCCAGTAAGCCACAGCCATGTGGCAATACACAGATTAATGGAGATGGATTAAGATGGAAGAGTTAGCAGATAAGAAGTTAGAGCTATAGGCCAAGCAGTGGTTTAATTAATATAGTTTCTGTGTGATTATTTTGGGGCTGAGCAGCAGTGATGGGGAGATTAGACAATACCGAAGACTGTGGCCTAACTCAGCAAGGCAGGAGAAGCAAAACCCCAAGGCACAAGCGCTCTCACAGGCCGGGAGACACATGGACACTGATGAGAGAAGAGAGGAAAAACAAAGGACTCATCTTTTAGTTTTTATCTTGAAATTAACTTCCAACACATCTACATGCCTGACAATTAAAACCTGGGTATGGCCTGAGTCCTCACCTCCAATCTTTCTCCTTCTGGTAACATGCAGGTTACCTTATCTCAACTTTATCTAGTCGTTTCTACCTTCCCCCTTCCCCAGTGAAAAATAAGTTGGACCCAGGGCATATTTCTCAAGAACAGGGATGTTATTCTCGCTTATCTCCACAGCACAGTTACGACTTCACCGAGACATAACACTGTTACAATATTTTATCTAGCCCACTTTGTTTCCCAATTTTGTCAATCTAACGATTTCCCTAAATCATTCCCGGCTACGATAAAAATCTCCTGTAATACTTCATCCGTCTCCATGTCCCTTTACCCTCTTGCAACCTCAAGTTTTGTTCTTTGACTTTTTCTTAAGAGTAACCCATCCTCTCCCTCGCACCCATTTGTATAAGTAGGACTGTTTTCATTTAGGGTTTCTCTGTGGTGTATGGGGCTTTACTGTATGATTTTTCATGTGATTGGGTTTTTGTTGTTATTGTTTTGCTTTGGGTTTTCGTTGTTGCTGTTGTTATATGGCAACCTTTAATTTTTCTTTCAAGGGGACAATGGGATCCCTAGCAAAACATAAGTCATGTTGAGACAGCTTCGGCTCATGATACTGACAGACTTTTCTGATGAGCTTGTTTATTTTGAACAGTGCAACCTAGAATTACTTGCTGCTGAAGAGGCGGGTCACCACACTGGTATTTGTGTACAATTTGGAGCATCACTTGTGCACCACTGTTTGTTTTTAAGATAGCGTCTCACGGAGTTCACACTGGTTTTGAATGCCCTATGCAGCCAAAGCTGGTCTCGAACTTCTGATTCTCCTGGTGCCACCCGCCCACACCCACACAAGTGCTGCGGATATAGTCATGCACTGTCATGGGGATTTAACCCATGCATGCTGTTGTTCTTCTTTTTTAAATTATGATCACATTTATTGACTAGGTGTGTGAGGAGCACACACGTTTCCATGTGGAGGTCAGAGGACAACTTGTAAGAATTGGTTCTCTCTTCCTGCCAAATGGGTCTCACTTTAATTCAGGCTGGCTTTAAAATCCAGTGCTGGGATCGCAGCCTTTGCTGCCGCCCTCGGCCTTTGCTGCCGCCCTCAGCATCTGACATGCCTTTGAGGTTAGATTCATAGACCCCTGCGATGTACGCTTCATCAGAGACCATCTCGGCCATGGTGTGTTCCCCGCAGCATATCATACAGGAAGGATGAGAGCAGCTCGCTGTTCATTGCTGGCGGTCAGAACTATCATAACAGGTCAAGCGCCATCTGATCTCCCCACCGCAGTTAGATTATTGTTTTCTCCCCACTTAAGACAGCTTAATATTCTGTCTGTGTATTAGGCAGGAAACGGATTTAGCTCATTATGTTTTAGTTATATGCTAACAAACTGCACATTTAAAAAAGCTTACACTGGTGTTTGTTTGTTTTAAGTAATGGTACATGTTTAAGGCTCTTATAATTGCTCACTCCCGTTGTCAACCTCTCTGAGCTGTAAGCTTCCGCTATGCAGAAGCTGTGGCTTGTGAGACACTGCTGTACCTACTCCTTTAGGCCTCCTCAGAGAAACAGCACACAAAATAACGGGTAAACATGGCCTTCCTTACGAGTGAATGGTCTGGCAGCTCGGCTGGATGAAACTGAGCGGCATTTTAAAGGATTTGGAGAATGGGCAGATGACTTGGTGTATCGAATATTTGCTGTGTAAGCATGAGGACCTGAGTTTGGAACATCAGCACCCATGCAAAAAACAAAGCCTCTGACTGTTACACGTGCATACATGGATGTGCACACCCACGCACAGAGCCACACATCACAGACACTCACACACATCCACGCACACAAAGTAATGGGTCCGACCCTAACATTTGTACAGTTAAGAAAATCAAGCTTTAAGGAGGGAAATGTGACTTTCCTAAGGTCACAGAGTAAAACTAATCTTACCAACTCTTTTATAAGATCCACTTAGTAGATCACAGACGTCAAGTTTTAATCTAAATACAATTGCTTTTGAAACTCTGAATACTTATTATACAGCATGGTATAAGTCCTGTTTTGAAAAATTGATTATAATTATATGTTTGTGAATGCATATTCTCTCCTGTACTATAAAAAGCATTTCTCATTTAATTTAATGGTAAAAATATTTAAAATAATAGAAGCAATTTTATCACTGGTTCTTAGAACCAATTCCCCCTAAACTGAGATCATCCTCCCCAACTATTGCTCTGTAAACTTTAGCCTGCGAACATATAAAGGCTGAAATATGCTTTCTGATTCAGCAGGTCCTGAGGATGCACACATTTGAGACAGAAGTCAGGTGAGAGGTAACAGGGTGTGGAGC
Organism: Chionomys nivalis; assembly: GCF_950005125.1. NCBI lineage: Eukaryota > Metazoa > Chordata > Mammalia > Rodentia > Cricetidae > Chionomys > Chionomys nivalis. Next base: position 49,432,233 of record NC_080090.1, on the reverse strand, counting down.
CTGACATCTGTATGCTCCCTCTGAAGATAAAGATGAGCATATGGCCTCTCAGCTGTGTCTGAACAACAGGACGATGACGTCAGGATAGATAGATGCGTGGATTGACACATAGATAAATACATCAACACCTTGAATTTGAACAGGGCTCAAAAATGCTTACCCATAACAATCTTCTACAGAGTTTCAGCCCAGTTCATTGCCAGACAAGTGGCTAATCCTCACAAATAATACGACAAATTGCGTATTTTTGATATTCACAACAGAATATATATGAGATGTAGGGTAGCAGTCCCTCAGTACAGGTTGGTACAACTTCCTCAAAATTACAGACAAGAGCCAGAATCCACTTTCGTTTCTCAGGGTCATGTGCTCTGAGCCTGGAGCTATAGGAGGTATTGGCATCCAGCCAGTTCCTAAGGTCTTGGTCCCAGCATAGCCATCAGCTTACAGGTAACGTGACTCAGACACACACACACACATGCACTAGCAATTTCCTACGGAGATGTGTGTGTCAGCACATACATGTCTATTAGCGCTGTAGCCACAGCCTACTTTCTTAAAATTACATGCTTCCAAAGTAGCTTATGCAACATTCGCACATCTAAATTGCAGGACTCTCAAAAAAAATTAAAAGAAAAAAAACAAAAACAGTTGCTTGTATGGAACATGGGCTGAATTCCAGGCTCTAATGGGAGGAGAGCGGAGAGCGAGGAGGCTAACAGCAAGATTCCATCACCTCTAACTTCCACCACATGTGGTATATTTAGCTCAGGCCCTGGCACTTTACACAAATAGGTTGTCGCATAAAGTGCAAACAACCCTCTCTTGACAAAGTGACAACGCTGTCTGTGGTGCTGCCTTGCCGGCTTTTTACATCGCAAAGCTCCATCAAGTGACAAATGAAAGCAAGGCCCCGAAAACGCAGTGGTCCGGAATGACTGCAGAAACCCTTCCTGCTTTCCTAGGGGCAGCAGAAGGATGGCATTTTACAATTAATTAAAAAGAAAGTCGGAGACGGTGAGATTAGATCATCCTCAACTTGACTTTGCCAAATGAACTTGGAAGTTACTGGCACAAAATGGAGATGTGACCTCACAAGCTTCTCCCAATGAGATGTGCAATCTTGTTAAAGAATGGCTCCGAGTCCAGATTATGCCAGGCGAGGGTGCAGTAATTATCCGTGCTAGAGATGTCTCCTGCACTGGTGTTGAAACCTTTTGATATGTTTGATAATGCAGCTTTTTTGTGTGCACACACTTCTTTCTGAAGCTGTCGACATCAGTGTCATGTTCGAATAAAGCTGGGGAGTTTAAAAGGCTGTGTGTTCGCTCTGGCTTTATTTAGCTTAAATAAACATTTCTAGCAGTTTTCCTGTGCCGTCCTGCTGCATAAACATGGCTGTCTGCTCTTGTCTCTTGCTAAGGACCCTCAAAAAGAAGCCTATCGGCAACAGATATCTAATAGCTGATTAATAAGAAATACACTTTCTCTTTTGAAAATATTATACTCTGACTACAGAGGGCAAGTTCATTATCCATGAACCAAAAAGAGCCAAGACTTTCCACAGTGTTGGGATCCTGATCTGGCTTCAGCCTGACAGTTAACTCTGAGATGTAAATGATTAAATAAAAGTCCAAACTCGCCCAAGGCTTGACAAGGTAAAACTCAAAGCCCAGAAACATCAAATAAAATGAGAAAAATTCATAGGACTTTCAAACTCAAAAGGATATATAGGAGTATGGGTGCATTTTGGAGAGCGTGATGTCAAGTGACATGTCCCTTAACTGCCGGTGTCTGTCAGAACTTGACTCAACCTCCCTCTGCGTCTCTAATAGAGAAAACATTTCTGAGACTAAGGAGACAGGCATTTTTCACTGAGCTATGGCATGCCAGGTGTGGCCAAATAAAAACGCTCACATTCTTGCCCCCAAGAAGTGCATTTGAGGGTGTGTGTTTCCTCTCTCTGAGTACAGTGGACCCAGTGAGCGTTGATGTTACCTAACACAGATTTTCTTGAAAGCACTGCTCTTCTGTTATGCCTTTGGTAATGAAAAGGCAAGTCCCTCAACAGACTTCAGGCAGAACTCACTGTGCCCATGTTGGAAGGAGCTCATGATTTTGTACTTACTGTCTTTGCTAACTACTTAAAATTCACGCTGTTCTGAGATAATAAATCTCATCTTTGGAAGCCACTGTGTTATTAGGAAGTCAAAGACAGTAAAATGGAGAGAGAGAGACAGAGACAGAGAGATACAGGAGAGAGACGGAAGGAGGGAAGCAGACAGACTCACCAATTCACCTGAGTCATCCAACAGAGATGCTGGAATGGGGGCCAGCTTTGCATTATGCAATATCCTGTCACAACCCCTGATCCATGACTTTGTTGGATGTAGTAATAAGCAGTTCTCAGTTTTTCTGTTTTGGAGCCGTTTGTTAAGTGATAGGACACACAAGGAAGGATACTCCTGTAGATTTTGCATGTATCTAGTCACCTGCAACCAAAAAGGGAGTTCACGATGACATTGTGTTTCTACCATCTCTGGAAACCTTCAAGGCCCATTCTTAGTTAAAGCACCCTTAGCAAATCCCCTTGCCGTGCACCGCCCACTGGTAACTATATCCCCAACTTTTTCATTGCTAATTAGGCCAGCCGGTTCTTGAATTTCATGGGCAGGAAATCTCTTAAATGCTCTCCTCCATGTCCAGCCTCTTCCAATCAGATTCTGTGTTGGACGTTCGTAAAGTTCCTGGAAGTGCAGTCAACAGTGTATGTTCAAGGCTGCAAACTGTCCACTTAACATAAATAACCTATAGCTGTCTGTTCTACTCTTTATGGGAACATGGGTCACTTCCAGTTTAGGAGACTCATGACTCCAGCTCTTAGGAATATTTTTGGATATTCTTTCGTGGCTAAGTACCACCATACCCTCAGTATGGAGTTGCCAGAGTGCAGGGGCAGGGGGAAGGCATATGTATGATAAAACATTCACTCAGACTCTGGTGACTTACTCAACTACTCACCAGGGTTAGGACATAGTTCTGTCTCCCCTGAACCAGGCAAGTACTGAGGAACAATCGTGCCGCTTGAAGCTTTTTTTGTTTCGTCCTTCCGTATTGACCTTTCCTGACTAAATATGCAATGTTATTGTCTTCAGTGATGTCTACTGTCACCAGTCTGACACTGCTCTTGGGAAAATCCTATCAGCAAAGTCACCCTCTAGAACAGCATTGTAATAAATATGCAGAAATGTCACTTTTTTTCATTAGCCAAAAGGTTTTATATAGCTTAAGGATATGTGGGGTAAGCTAAGTATAAAAATAGAAACTTGGCAGTGGGGATGTGTGTGTGTGCGTGTGTGTGTCAAAATAATATTAGCCTTTCTGAGTGAGTGGCAGAAAGAACAACCCCGCATCCACTGGCATGAAGCTTCTGAATCTGCCTCTTTGCCCGATGCCACCTTTGACAAACCGCTTTATAAAAACCTGACAGTCTGGATGCCGCAGTGTGTTTATTACTTGATAAACGTCAGTGATAAACCAAGGATTGGCTGGAAATTAGAGCCTTACAGCCTATTCATTAGGCAGTTAGGACTAGTAAATAAGCAAAAAACTGCCAGTGATTAAATCCCAAATGTATGCAGATCAAGGCCTCAGCAGCATATACTACTTCTCATCGAGCTAAATGCATTACAGCCATATGTGTGTACGTATGTATATATGTATATATATATATAGTCATTATATGTAATGTGTACGATACTTTTCGCATCACTACAAATGTGCACAGAACCTAGGAAGTTACAATAGTCAAAGATGCACTCAAAACAGACAACATCTGTTTCAGAAAGTTTGTCATAGCTCAGGTTCCGTATGACAATTTGTGTTTCTAATATATTGCTTTATGAGAACACTTGGAAGGACTACAGTTACATCTTAAAATAATGTACATCATTATTTATGGGTCATAAATGGTAATGTTTCTGAAAATGTAGCATAAAAGGTTTTTTTGTTTGTTGGTTTGTTTTGTAACTTTGCAACCTGTCCTGGAACTAACTCTGTAGACCAGGCTGGCCTCGAACTCACAGAGATCAGACTGAATGCCTCCTGAGTGCTGGGACTAAAGGTGTGTGCCACCACCACCCAGCAAGACTTTTTTTAAAAATATCAACTATTTTATATTAACTCACATTCATCTTCTCGTCATAAGTATATATATATATATATATATACTTATATATATATGTATATGTATGTATACCCACAAAACAAAATCTAATTAAGGACTTTCAAAACTCAATCCCAGTAGCAATTTAATGCATAAATAAACTTTCCTGAGCAGTCCACACCCCCTGAAATGTCCTTTGTAATTTCTATAGATAAGTGATCAAAGAGATAAATATGAAAACGAAGTACCCTTCACCATTTACTCCTAGAAGTCATGGACTTCTCCAATGATTATTGTTTATGAAGCTAGCAACATGTAGTTTGTATTAAGTAGAATCTCACAAAAAAATGCTTCTCAGAAAAGTAGTAACTGATTGGAAGCTTCACCCCAGCCCCTGGCATCCATCCTAAGTCCCCTACCCCAGGAGTTGCCTTGGTCTGGACTCCACCTCTGGGGAAAGTCAGTCAAGTAGTGACCCCTCCCCAGGAAGGGTCAAAAAAGCCTGTCAAGTCCCACAGGCTATTTAGACTGCCTCCCAGAAAGGAACACATGGTCTCTGGGTTTCACATCATCTCCCCTTTTCTCTCTTCCCCTCACCATGCTTTCCTGGTGCCACCCAGGAGTATTGCATTTATTAAACATGGGCATCTTTTAATTTGGTCTGATTGGAATTTTTTGTGCTGGCAGAGAGGCTCGTCTTAAGAAACACACCTAACCGTAACATGATCACTTTCCTATTTGTCAATATGTATGGCAGAGTCACAACTTATAGACTGCCAGGTTTCAGAGGCATTGAACATTAGGGCTGGGAGTTACTGGGAATGCGGAATCTAAGAAAAATCAAAACCGTATGGGCCAGCATGCCTTCCTCTTCCTTTGAAAGTCATGTAAAAGAAGTGGAAGGAATGTCAAACTCAAGTTCAGATGACTTTATCTTACCCAGAAGAAGCAGCACTGAGTCAGGAGTGTAAGTAACATTAAGGGGAAAGCTGCTGGAGAAGTTGCAGGAAAAGTCAGGCATGGGGGAATCAACGAGACAAAACATTAAAGCAAATAGAGAAGCAGGTCACACCAGACCTTTCAAAGCTCCTGGCCTTCTGAGTCTTGTCCCAAAGAATGAACCTCGTTGGAAGGGTTATGTCCTCTACTGCTGGCTCCCTGGCTGTTTTGATGGGAAGTGGAGTGCATTAGACTGTACACAGTCTGACTCCAGACTCATCTACATCAGAAGATCTCTGCGAGCTTCTGCTGGCTGCTGAAATGAATCAGCATGAATGGAAGGACTTAAGACTGCACAGTTCCTCCCCTCCAGTTCTCTGGGTCAGAAATCTATGGTCAGTTTCACGGGTCTGAATTTGAACTGTCCTTACCTCTGAGCAGTGCTGGGGTTTTGTGCAGTACTTTCCTCTGAGAGTCAAACATTCTGTCTTGGAGATAGCTGTGTGCACAGGATGTTGAAGGGATGGTAGTGATACAACAGTGAAGCTCTTGGAGGCACAGAACCTTCCAAAGGGAGGCGAAGAATTCCATCCAGCAGGGTAGTTCTTTAAGCTCATGAAGCAAACTCACAGCCTTCAGGAGGTACCTAAAATGGACCAGATTCCCTAGGTTTCTTCCTCTCCCAATCTATATAAGCAGTGAGGACTACTCTTTGATGAGCTGAAATTCCTGGAATAGGCTCACATCACCAAGGAAGGAAAGTCAGCCAAGAAAGAATCAAGAGATTCCCCAAACTGCCCAGATAAGGCACAGACCAGCTGAGCTGTTTGGAAGATGCTCAGACAGACTAAGCTACTGTGAAGAGACTCCATTATAGTGATCTGTCTGCAGGTTGTGCAGTCCACTCCCATCTGCCGTGACCTGTCACCCATGCTGGGGTGGACTCTGGTGATACAGCTGAGTTCCAGTCATTTCTGCTCCTCTTAGTAACTCTTTGGCCATTATCCTGTAAGTAACCCTAATATAGCTCATTGTTTCTCTAATCTGGTCTTTGGAGGTAAGCATTTTGACTTTGGTTCACTGTTGATTCCCTAGCTTAGGTTAGAAGATATTTGCTCAGGTCTTAACAGGAGTAGTGTTACCCAGCAGGCTCGAAGGGAAGAGGATCGACTTCCATCTTTTCCTCAGCCTTTAGAGGTTGTCTGTATTCCTTGATTTGAAAGCATTGGTCCCCCCCACCCCCGCCCCTTAGTTTCAAAGACTTCCATCCGTTGATTCTGGTTTCACTGTCTCCTTTCCAACTGACCCCTGCCTCCCTCTTGCCAAGGTCCCTGTCATTATACCAAGCCTCCCAAAGCACTGGGGAATCATCTCTGGGCCTCAAAATCCTTGACTTACTCACAGCAGACATATGCCCTTTGCCATAGAAGGTAACAATCAGAGATTCCAGGAATTTTGGCATGAGAACCTCTAGTAGCCACTGCTCTGACCCTCACAAACTCTGAGTTTTCTGCTAAGCCTGATCCATTCACTCGACCCCATACTGGACCCAATTCACCACTGGTTACCAGCTGGCATCACAGGAAAACAAACAAAGAGTAAACCAGAAACATTTGAAAGGTACAGCAACAAGTTCAGCTCAATAGGTACACCTGCTTTTTGCTGAAACTGAGAAAACATTTTGACAACGTAGTGTTTCTCGGGGTGGGCGTGGTGAAGCTGGGCACTCCAGAGAGGCTAAAGCACTGTGTAGCTCAGGAAAACTCACTGCCAGTGAAACCACAGAGTCAGGGCTCAACGCTGAGGTGGAACCAGAGGTTTCTATCAGTTATTGGGTGGGCAGCCTAGATTTGCTCAAAGATACATGAATCTGCCTTGAAAGGTCTGAGAAAAATACATGGCAAGGATAGCAGGTAGTTCTGTTCCAACAGTTTCAAGGCTACAAAGGGGCTGGCTGACTAAAAAGATGACCCCGACACCTTGCAGGGAAGCTGTGGGAAGACGATGTTCTTGTATACTTGGGATGGTGAGAAGAGGATGCTCTCCTGTCTACTAGGGATGGTGGGAAGAGGATGTTCTCCTGTCTACTAGGGATGGTGGGAAGAGGATGCTCTTGTCTACTAGGGATGATGGGAAGGGGATGCTCTTGTCTACTAGGGATGGTGGGAAGAGAATGCTTTCCTGTCTACTAGGGATGGTGCCGGTATTGTCTGAAGTTGAGTGGCTGATCTTGGCCACAAAAGATTCCCAATTCTAAGGAAGAATTCACATTTCCTTCATTATACAGAAGATGAGTAGATACTCACATGACATAAGGTTTCATGAGGAAAAAACTAAAACAATGACTTGGTTAATTTAATAGAGGAGTCGCCACTCACTAGCAAAACCTCAGTGGCAATTGTGTGATAACTACACTTCAATGTCCCTGACATGTGGTCTTTTCCAAGGAAATGTTTGAATATATCACCCAACCACACATCTTAAACTATCTAAATTTCCAAAATTTGGAGACATTCATCCAAATGTTTTCACATTTTAAAAAGGTTGTGAGAATTTTTCCATCTTTTTATGGTTTTTTTTTTTCACATACAGAGATAAAATTACAGTGTGAGGATTCCCTTTTAATTTAATTTTGTTTAATTTTGTGTAAAAGTCTAGAAGGCATGTTCGGTGAAAAAACGAAACAGGTAAGTGTGTGGCTGTGCAGGATCACAGGAGCGCTGATGAGATGGGATTGCAAGCAAGAGAATGTTCTCAGGACAAACCTCAAAGCAATACTTAAGTGCCACAGGTAACCAAAGAACCAATAGCAAATTGTCAAATAAAATAAAATAAAATAAAAAGGTTAAGTGGAGAGGGAAAAAATCAAGATTTTAATTAGATAATTATTGATAATTAAGAAGCTGTGTAACAGATGAACCACCCCACTCTCTATAATATCACTTATACTGGCTTCCTTTCAACTCTTTCCAATAAGGTCTCACTTTATAACAAGCCCAGGCTACCCTGAAACTCACTATGTAGCCCAGGCTGGCCTGGATCTTGTATCAGTTCTCTTTCCAACTATACCAAGTGGTAGGGTACAGGGGTTCCCACCACTCCCAGAAATTTTAATTCGGACATGAATCCTTGTCTACGCACTAGATTCATGAGAAACAACATGACCTGCACAGTACATTTTATGTGGTTGGCAATTATCTTTCTGGTATCAATTTCAGGCATTCATATAAATCTTAAGATAATAATGAACATATTGACCTAAAAACACCCAATCAACTTTTTAAAAAGATTTTTATAAAACACGTGGCATAATTTATTTAAAATTAAAGCTAACTTTAAAAAAGATGGATAATTATAATTAGAAAGCTATAAATTTGAAATGGGGGAATATATTAATATTTCAATCTTCCTGATAATTCTTTTAAATTACCCAATATTTTCATATGAGCAAATATTGCCTCAAGGACTCAATTGAAACCCCATCGTAATGATCACCATTTAACGAATTTATTAAATAAAACATTTTCAATTACAGAACAAATCTAATGAGATGGCAGGATAAAAGCAGAGCGACAAATTTGGGTGAGAATGAGGCAAATGATAAACGGCCTCTGAACTTCTTGTCTGTGTGACCAAGGACACTCAGAGTGTGTTTGCTTTAGTCTTTTCGGTAAGCCTGGAGTTTTCTGGGCTCTCATACTCTGTGAAACCTCCCTGAGAGGAGGGGATGGCACAGACCCGAGTTATTCTTGCAGCAACCTAGAGGATTAGCCTGCTTTAGAGGTGAGGAGTCCGGTGTTGGGAGATTAAAACCATAGCACAAGGTCAGAGAAGAGGCAGAGTCATCCTCAAATTTGTGCAGGACAATAGGCAAGCTATACATATAAGTCACTGGCAAGCAACATTTACAGCTATGGACTGCTGATTGATTGATTGATTGATTGGCATTTTTTTAAAGTATTGGATAGTTGAACCCAATTAGGCAACTACTTTTACAGAGATGCACATCCCCCAGCCAAATGTAAGAATTTGAAAAAACAAAAATAACAACAAAAAATAAATAAAAGGGACTTCTGTCTTAGCTGGTTCAAGACGCTGTTGCAATATCTTTGACTGAATAACTTAGTATAAACAATAGAAATGAATAAATCAGTTCTGGGGGTTGAAAAGTACAAGGTCAGACAGAGGCAGGTGCAGTATCTGGGAAAGCCTTGTTCTCTGTCTCTTTCCCCCATGGATGGCAATACAGCCCCTTTGAAGATCTTTGTAAAGTAGACGATTCTATTTGTAATAGCCAAGGCCCCTGTCACTTAACCCTCTCTCAAAAGGCCCTGCCCACTGACTCTCATGGTGGATATCAGGTTGATGAAATGAATTTTCATAGAACATAAAAATAACACTATCTAATAAATGTCACTACTTTTCAACCTAGATTCAGATCAGAATTAAAGTGTGTGTGTGTGTGTGTGTGAGAGAGAGAGAGAGAGAGAGAGAGAGAGAGAGAGAGAGAGAGCTCATTTATGCAGGGAAGGGAATGCATGTGCATGCACTGTGGAGAAGGGGGCTGTTATCAGCTGTCTTCCTTGGTCAATTTCTACTTTGCTTTTTTTTATATGTTTATACCACTCAGCTAATTAATTTTTTTAAATTTTTCATTGTATTTGTATGAATATTTTGCCTGCATATATGTATGCATACCAGGCACATGTCTGGTACCCATGGAGACCAGAAGAGAGCATCAGAACCCCTGGAACTAGAGTTAGAGATGGTTGTAAGCTGCCGTGTAGGTGTTGGGAATAGAACCTAGGTCCTCTGGAAGAGCAGCCACTGCCCTCGGGCATCATCTCTCCTTTGAGCAATCTCTCTAGCCCCTCTACCTCATATGTTGAGCTCTACTGAACCTAGTCCTGACCAGCTCAGTTGGACTAGCTGGCTACTAACTTTCAGGAATCTTCTCCCTCGCTTCCTCAGTTCAGAGATTATAGGTATGTGTAAAGGCAGCTGGCTTCCTACATGTGTTCCAATATCCTCAATCAGCTCCTCAAGCTTGCACGGTGTATTCTTTCCTGACTCAGCCAGCTCTCCACCAGAAATTCACTGCTGTTGTTTGGTTTGTTTTCCTTCCTTCCTTCCTTCCTTCCTTCCTTCCTTCCTTCCTTCCTTCCTCCCTCCCTCCCTCCCTCCCTCCCTCCTTCCCTCTCTCACTTCCTTTCTTCCTTCTTTTCTTTCCAGCTTTATGAATGGAAATCTTGCTATGTAACCTAAGCTGATCTCCAAGTTATAATCCTCCTACTTCACCATCCCAAATGCTAGGACTCCATGTATTCATCTAACGTGCAGATTCTCACAAATTCTTTTTACTGATTTTGCTTTTTTCTTTGCTTGTTTGGTTTTATTTTTTTAAAGATTTTATTGGTTCCAGTATAGCAGTAATTAGGTCGCCCACCCGCGGTGAAGAAATCTTGGTGTTTGTATTTCAAGAACCCCTTGAGAACATTACTATGGAAATGTATTTATTAACTATAGCACTTTAGAGATACCTGTGATACATGGACCCCCTACAAAGTTAAGGTACTTTCCCACATGTCACCTTGTGTGGCATCTTTTTAACAAAGGTTACGAAGAAAGACCAACTGTCACAAAGAAAGGCTGGTAATTACATCAAACTAAGGTTTAAGCCAACAGACACAAAGGAACAATTAACATCCTGACCTTGTGGGCCAATTCAAACATTACATTACCTAACCCTTCTGTTTTATTCATAATAAGTCTAAGGAGAGATAACAGTGAGTTTTTCCAAGACTGCACAATCGGTAAATAAGAGTAAAGAAGACGACTTTGGCTCCTGTACTCCTGACACAATGCCTTGCTGGTGTCCACTCAGCCTGCTTCTCACTTGGAAGCCAGCAGGTTTATGCTAAGCCTAGGTTGGTGGTGAGGGTGAGACTAGTAAATAAAACCACATGGTCATCAGACCACAACCCCAGCAATTTGCATTGCAATTGATACAGAAGTAACAGAAGGGGAAGTGATAGTTTTGTCCCATTCATTGGCACTATATAAAAACAGCAACAACTGCTGAACATGATTGAGAGACAAGGTGGCCTACATCACGACCCTTCAAGTTATAAAGAAATAGAATGTATCGCTGGAATATTCTTTATGCGTCAAACATGGAATTAATGTGAGCAAAGAGCCTGGCAACAAAGATGTATAAGAAACTCAAGATTCAACATTGGTGACTGAATTGAAATTTTTTGGTGGAGAAGAACATGTCCCCATCCTTTCTCACATTTCCTACTTCAGAAAGATCCTAAATATGTAAAACATATGAAATATCCTCAAAGTCCCAGGTTAGTCTTCCTGTCCTCTCCCATCCTTAGAGCCAGCAGAGGCAATGGTCACTCAAGGTTCATGCATACCTAACCGTTTAACATCCTACCCAACTGTTTGACATCTGCCCACCTGCCCACAGTTGTCATTGTTTCCATTCTGCCCATTGCAAAGACAACGGGAGAATGAGAATTCGGGAGGAGAAGAGTATTTTGGTCTGTTCTGAGTGCTTCTCCAGAGCACCGCACGTCCAGGTTAACTTCTTAAAGAGAGTTCCACAAATCACGGTACCCATGGAGCAGGAAAAAAAGAAGTTCCTATGGGTCATTTGACCTGTCCTATGTCACACTGCAGAGTAGAAACAAGGCTAGGTCATGCTGAGGTCTCCAGATGGCACAGAAGGAGCTAGGCTCACAGGCTGCAGCAATTTCCTCCTCCAAAGTACGAGCTCATAAGCCACAGTCGCCTGCTTATTGCTTCAGCTTACCATACGCTGTATCAATTGAAAAGGAAACAGTTCACTTCCACCACACTGGAAAACCCTCAGTACCTTCTACAGATGGTTAACCTTGTTAACCTTGAAACAGCAGAAGCTTAAAGCCTGCTGCAAGGTCTCTGCCTAAGGCGCTGAGCCTGGGGCCAGCAAGCTGGTTGTTAGGAGGGAGATTAGGAACAAAGGTGATTTAAAAAAAAAAAAAGACAAAAACAAAAAACCTCCCCCCTGGCTGATGAGAAGGGCTCAAAGAAGTATCTGGAAGGAACCTAAGCTTGCCAGAAAGGCCAATATTCACAGCTTCACACAAAGTGCTTTGAGACATAGAAATTTGGTTAGCATGGAATCATACCAACAAGAACAGCAATGATGACACTAATAAGTAAAAACTGTTTGTATCAGGCCAAGCTAGCATCCTTGTATACACACTTATAAACTACACGCTCATGTAGCCCTCAATGAGCTTGTGAGACAATTTGCCCTTTCTCCTCCAAGGATGGGGCAGCAGAATTTGATCCTGAGATGTGTGACCCCAGGTCAGAGTTCTACACACTGAGTCTCTCCAGGTTTCCATTGGCTCTCCTGGTTGATCTGAGGTAGCTGCTGTGTCTATGTTAACAGAAAGAGCTGCTCTCAAGTAGAAAGGGATCACAGGGATGGGGTGTGCCTCCCTCACCTGCCTGAACGTATTCTAGAAGGCACAGTTAGAAATAAATGGCAGGGAAACAGCAGCTGCATCTACTATTTAATAGCTTAATTAGATGACCCGGAGAGAATTCATTATTTTACACCTGAGTTTGTCCACTTCTTTTATGATAGTCACTTTGGGGACCAGGATGCTCAGCGGGTAATGGTTGTTCTGTTAAACCCAATGCTTTGGGATCCCAAAATAGAAAGATAGGGTTCCACCCATAAGACCTACAGGTTGAAAGGAGAAAAACAGTTCCCAAAGACTGTCCTTTGTATGTCACACACACACACACACACACACACAGTTAAAAAAATCCATTTTTCAAAAAACTAAGAGAAAGAAAACCACTTAAGCTCTTCTCAGTGGTTGCCGACGCTTTTACTTAATAAGGACCTTCAACTATGCCAGTCAACTGATTTAAGCCTTTCCCCCTTTCTCCTTGAATGCAAATCATTTCTGAAGTCATTGCATGCCCAAGAACATGCTAGATAATTATGGACCGGTTCTGTGAAAGGTCATATAGAGGTGACTGGATTATTTCTACTGTGTTAATATGTCTCTCTGATTTTTATCCCCAGTGCTTACTGAATGTCGGGTTGACACTTCATGGCAAGAGAAAAGGACTGAGCCACAGTTTTCTCATATAAGGTATCGCAGAGGAGAAAGGATGAAAACCCCACTCATTCTCAGAATGCAGAACTGGGAAGGCATGTAACATATTTCACAATTACATTTTATTGCATTCTATTAAGTGGCCAGAGGGTTTTCACAGAGCAAAGAAGATCTCAAATTAAATTACTATTATTAAACCCCTCAAGCCTCATAGTGAGTTTATGTTACTGGAAACTTTTGATAAATTAAATAACATACAGTGTATAAGTATTAGATAAAATCTGATATATTTAAAATGGCTTCCTTACACATCTATAACCACAATATAACACTTGAAATTTCTTAGATACATTTTTTCCTGCAGTGAGAATATTTTATTTAAATTCATTCTTGTAGAAATCTTGTTAATGAGATCTGTGCAGCAATAATCTAGCATATAGAAATGCCTTGAGATGTTTTTTTCTCTCAAATTTCTTCTCTAAAGTAATTCTGTTGCTAAAAATGTATTTTTATTTTGAATCTAATAGAGGTTTTCGTGAATAACATAATAATGTGGATACGAGGCTAAATCTCTGCAGTAAAAGAAATTTTAAATGCAAAATACCTCGGCAACAAAGAGATTAACAATACAGACTCAAACTGTACTGGACTTCTCTGAAGAAAATTGGATCCGTGCCCTGTGCTCTCCAAGCAAGGCATTTACTGCATGGAAAGAGAAGGGGCAGAATTGCTCTCCCCTGATGACCAGGTTAGGCTTCCCTTGAATGTACTTACATTTGGGACCATGTAATAGCTCTTGAAATGTTTCCAAATGTATGCAATTATCAGCCCCGTGAGAGTACAGTTCTACTTAGATTTTGTAATCAATGGGGAGCCACAGGCAAATATGATCGAAGGCCACTTCCTATCACTGATAAAATACAGATGAGAACCTGACCCTGAGCTACCAATAAATTCAGCCAAGTGCAAACCATATACACACCTCACCATAAATACTTCACAATAAATGATCTTTACAAAATTCACAATATTCTTTAATAGAAAAGTCTACCCTGCCCAGAATTATCTGTTTTAGTGACCACTGAAAGAACAAAGTATACTTGTATATTGCGACCCACTCCCACCTTTGGGGAAAACACTTTCTTGATCAGTTTTTGCCAATTTGACATAACCCAGAACCACCTGGGAAGAAGGACCCTCAATTAATGACTACCTTAATTAAATTAGCCTGTGGTGATGGGCTAAGTGACCTGTGCTGATGTCTATAGGCAATGTTTCATTGTTGATTGATATATGGACACTAGCCCCTTGCAGGTGGTACTATTCTAGACCTGGGCTGTAAAAGAAAGCTGTCCCAGTGAGTCAGGGAGGCAGCCAATAAACAAAGTGCTTGCATGCTTCCTGCCTGACTTCCCTCAGTGAGGGACTGTCACCAGGAAGGGTAAGCCACACAAACCCTTTCCTCTCCAACTTGCTTTTGGGCATGGCATCTGTCCAAGTATTAAAGATAAAAATCAAACCAATAACAATGTAAGACATGTTCCGGAAAGAATAATGTGACAAGGCTGTTTCCCCTGGCTTTCTATTACAGAAGGGGACAGGAGGAGGAGGAGGAAGAGGAGGAGGAGGAGGAGGAGGAGGAGGAGGAGGAGGAGGAGGAGGAGGAGGAGGAAGAAGAAGAAGAAGAAGAAGAAGAAGAAGAAGAAGAAGAAGAAGAAGAAGAAGAAGAAGAAGAAGAAGAAGAGGAAGGCCTACATTTTAGATTTTTCAGATTATACTCTGGCAATGTCAATTACATGAATTAAAGGAGCCTGGAGGTCATGAAAGAGACATAGACGAACATGGAGGATTAGATAGAAGACTTTGTCACATGGGTGATTTCCAGAAAACCCCACCTACAGTGTTTTCTGTGCGTCTTCCTTGAGTTATTTTTCTCCCTAGACTTTACCACTCTGTGAGGCAGTACGTGTTTTCTATTTGGTCTTCTTTATGACGTTCTCTCTCCGCTGGAGGAAAAGTGTCCCACAAAGGTGGTGAGGATGCTTGTTCACTGCTGGGTCCCAGCCATGGATGATGGATGGTTCCCACCTTATTTGCCAATATCCTTCCAGGACCCAGTCCAAGGGTCTGCCGCCTTTATCGGCAAGGTGTCACACAATGGATACTGTAGGTTTTGTAAGTCATACAATCTCTATTTCAGCTATTTAACTCTGACACCGGAGGGGTTAGAACAACTATGGACAATATGTAAGTGAAGAGCTACGGCTGTATTTCAGCTAAGCTCTATTTCAAAACAAAGCAGAAGACCATATCAGGTCCAGGAACGGAATTGTTAAACTTGATCTAAACGATGCCCTGCTTATGGCCGGTACTAAATAAATATTTAATATTAGGAAGGGGTATAATATCTTGAACCAGCCAGCTCTCATATTTCCCACTCTGGAACACTCTCCAGTTGCCTTCCTGTAACAGATATGCAGTCATTCTGCAGAGTGGATGAAGAAGCACCCTTTCCCTGAATGACTAAAGGAGAGTCTGGTACAGGTGAACAAACAGCCCAGTTGGACTAAATTTCATTTAAGTATATTCAATGTGCATTTATCATGTGGAGAAACCCGAATACTACAGAAAAGCAATTTGATTCTGCTTTAGTAGAGAGGGAATTTGTACACCAACTTCTCCAACAGCCAGGGCCCTTCGCCTATGGGTTTCTTTAAGATGCAAATACTTGGGTCTTACTTTTGAGCTCAGGGAGGTTACAGTTAAATAATATGTAATTTTAAAGCATATCCAAGTTTACGACCAACTGCTGTGTGCTGGCTGAAAAGCCAATCAGATTGTATTAGGGTCTCAGAGGAAATTCAGCTCAATTCAGATGGTTCTGAAGAAGGGAATGTAAAAGAGGGATTTATTTACAGAGGTTCTCACAACAGGAAGCAACATGAAATCAATCAGGGAGCAACATCAGGAAGGCATGGTGCCCCAGGTCTCCCTCAAAGGTTGCGGGTGGGGGCTCTAAGGTACAGAGACCAGTAAGGGCCTGTGCAGAGAGCAGTGGCTCCCCAGAAAAGGGAACGGGTGGAGAGAAGAGAAACTCCTATTGCTCTGCTTGAATTCCCTGATTTCCATTCTAGACCCCACGGTACTCAACTCAACATCCAAGAAGATATGGGCAGTACAGTCCATAGGGCAGTAATGGGAAATAACCAACATGAGCAAGGCAGGAAGGAGTGGAGAGAAGGAGGCTGGTGATGGTGGCCGGAAAGGAAGCCAAGCACATTTGCTGTTAAACCTGATGACCTGCGCACAGTCCTCAAGACCCAGGTGGCGGAAGGAACTGATAGATTCCAACCAGTTTCCATACCCATGGCTTGGCACATGTACACACACACAGAGAGAGAGATTACATGCTGTAAAACTTAAAAGTTTGCCAGTTAAGATCAGGAGGAACCCAGTCTGCCCAGTCTGGCTATTTAAGTACAAAAAGTTCAGGCAGAGGTTTCAAAGAAGATCACAGAAAGTCCCATGGGTCACATCACCTCATGTGGCACCCACACACCAGGCAGGACCCACACCAGACCAAAGCTGTGTTGCAATTTATGCCAAGGCTTTCTACAGGGGCAGTGTTCCACACTGAGGCAACAGTTTTAAATGTTCTAATGGCGCTAGTATTACCCGCAAAACAGAAGAAATAAATGGAAAAGAGACTCTTTAATTTTCAAATTATAAGGTAACACGTTGACAAAAAAACGTCGTGCGATTAGTCAATTCGGGACCTCAGAGCACAATAGAAGAATCCATCCGTTATCTGCTCGCCATAATTCTTTCATCCCATCAACTTTAAAAACAACCCAGGAAAATTACTGTCCCTCAGTATAAAGCCTTTTGAATTTCATATGCATTTAATTAGCGGAGTGCCAGCTCGAGGACAAGAATGATGACAAATTAGAAGACTACATTGTTCAGTGTGCAGCACTGGCATTTTGGGCACCTACTTATATACATGAGTTTTCTACAATTTTTTCTTTTAGTTTTGCTAACCATTTTACTATTGACTCTCAGTGTTTGTTGGGTGGGGCATCGTTCCGTGGCCGGGGATTCTAGCCATTAGTTTGTTAAAAAAAAAAAAAAAAATAGCCAAAGCAGCCTCTCGCCACCTCCATCATGACTGAGAAATTCTAACATGGGCATATTTATAGGCAAAAAGAAAAGCAAACAGTGGCTATTGATTTCTGCTCAGCCTAACAGGGCTGCAACTCGTAGTGGTAAGCTCAGCCTAGCTGCTGGTACCCCCACCTCTCTTTCTAACTATGCAACAACCACAAGGTTGGGGAGGGGATTTGGATGCAGAGGATGTTAGGTGGGTAGCCAGCTACAGAAGGCACAGCACCTTGGTAGTTTCTGCATTTCTGACTTTGCTCAATAGAGTCTCTAGGCAAAGAGCGACCATTTGTTTTAAAGAACTGCTCCTCTTTATGACATAGCTTCACCCTACCTCTCAAACATTGCTTGTTCACACACACACACACACACACACACACACACACAATTTGAATCACTCAGAGTACGAGATAGACTCACACTTTAGAATTGCTAGTGAACAATGCTTGTCTTATAAACATTAGCATTCTATATGATAAACAGGAATAGTGACTATGGACAAAGCACAACAGGGAAAGTCATAAATTCATTTCATTAGAGAATAAAATCTTTAAATCTACTGTCCAAATAATTACCTACAGCTGAATGCTATAAGCTAACATATTGGGTACCGGTTCTATTGATATAATTGAGGCATTTATCCAGCATGGCTTTTGAATAGAGGCACTATCCCCATTTCCAGGTCTTCTTGATGATTCTTTCTGTGTTTTACAAACAGCTGGGCTCCCTACTTTTCTCAGAAATTCTAAGCACATCGCTCAGACTGACAGAGCAAGTATTCCACACAATTGGTTCCCTTGGGGGTCAAGACAGAGATGCTCGATCAGGATTCAAACGGGTCATAAACCCTTCATGGATCTCTCTCAAGTGGGTGGTGATGGCTCCCTAGGGCCTCTCATCATTTGCTGCGACAGTCAGGCACTTGTCATTATAGACAAACACTCTGTCAGTCTTAGAGACTCATCCAGTTGACTTTTACAGCAACCAATGGAGAGAGAGAGGAGAGAGGCAGTGGTATATAGAAGCCCAAAGAGAAAAATTAGACATGCGTGTCTGCCCAGGCATGACTGCTTACTGTATACTGCATTTCTGCATCTGCACTTTCAGCTCCACGGCAAAACTCAGTAACTGTTTATCTGCCATGAGTGTAGGCATCCAAATCCTCCTGGGACTGTATATGTATTATAAGAGTTCTAAAACACCAAATCCACTGCTGGTAATTTATCCTAAGGAAAAAATTGGACAAGCGCCTAAAAGATGTATGTACCACGTTTGTGTGCCACTGTGTTCTTTACAGAAGCAA
The DNA here is from genome assembly GCF_950005125.1 of Chionomys nivalis. Taxonomy (NCBI): domain Eukaryota; kingdom Metazoa; phylum Chordata; class Mammalia; order Rodentia; family Cricetidae; genus Chionomys; species Chionomys nivalis. The sequence goes on along the minus strand of NC_080090.1, from coordinate 49,413,536 downwards.
AGGATTGGAAACGCATTGATAGCAATCTTGATTTAGTAGTCCGCAGAGCTGCACTGCACATCTTAGACCTGTTATAATGATGTCTTGCAACCTACTGCCAAGTGCCAACTATGTGTGTCTTTAGGCTAAAGAAACACTGTAGGAGGTCCTTTTGTCTTTGTGTTGCTTTCATTGGTTAATAAAGAAACTGATTTGGGCCCTTGAGAAAGCAAAACTTTGGTAGGCGGGGAAAATTAAATGAAATGCTGGGAGGAAGAAGGCAGAGTCAGAGAGAGATGCCATGGATCCACGGGAGACAGACACTGGGAATTTTACCCAGTAAGCCACTACCACGTGACGCTACACAGATTAATAGAAATGGGTTAAATTAAGATATAAGAATTAGCCAATAGGAAACTAGAACTAATGGGCCAAGCCGTGTTTTAATTAATATAGTTTCTGTGTGGTTATTTTGGGGCTAAGCTAGCTTGGCGGCTGGGACAAACAAGTGGCTCCTCCTTGCAACAAAACACCATGGGCCACACTGCCTTGAAGAACAGACAAGATTGTTGGTATTTAAGCTGAAGATCACAGACCCAGTCTTGTTCACATTGCTTGTTCATTGGACAGCCAGATTTCACCTTCTGGTATGTGGATGTGACCGCAACCTGTTCTGCTTTAAAAATCCGCCAGACTTTCTATTCCCATGAGGTGCCTCTGAACTTCTCAGCATGCGTCTGAAGGAGCTAGAAGATCCCAAGTTCAACTCATCCATAGCCACAGATCCCATTGCCTACGTGGCGCCCATGACACCCTGGAAGCCACGGGTGACAAACTGAAACACTTTGGGCCTATCCACATGCCGTTCATTTGTCTTGCCTAGCATTTCCTCCTTTACTGACTGGCCAGAGTGGCTGGCTGCTAGCTGTCTTCTCCAATTTCTCTTTTCTTCCATAGGCAAAGCCCACCCATGCAAGTGGGCACCACGAGTTCCACGTTCCTCAGCCTTTTACACATTCTGCTCTGAACAGCTGCATCCATATCTGTCTCCCCCACAATCATGCTAAACTCTTACGATGAGGGACACAGGCACATCCGTGTTTCAGGTGAATCAAATCACGAGCAGTTTCCATGTCCTTCTAATGATGGCTATCTCAGGGTGGCAGGCCTTTGTGGCTTCTTTCTCACTCCTAATTCATGATGACAGAAATATCTCTAAGAGGTATTTTTGCCTACGATTCACGTGAAGTTGAAAGTGCTCTGAGTAGTCTCATCCTTTCTCAGCAGTTCCTCACGCTACAAACACAAACATGGGTAATAGTTCCAAGAAGGAAACCCAAAGCAGAGCAGCTGCCACTATGTTGTTGTTTTCTTACTGCTTATTGGCTGCTAGCTGCTAGGCACAATCTGGGTACCTTCTATGTGCTTAATAAATTGGTATCCACACCTGGCCCGGGAAGCAGGTCCCACTGTCACCCATTCTAGAGGTGAGTAGACAGTCTCAGAGAGAGTCATGGGATTATCTGTCATCTCCAGACTACTAAATGTACTGTCGAAATCTGAATGTGGCCTAGTTGCCACATCCTTTACAAAAGCGATGCTGCCAACATTTGCTAGATGGCTGAAGCTGTAGGCCTCGACTAGAGTATCTGGAAAGGAGGGCAATTTGAATGCACGGTATCGTTAGATAAAGAAACTGATGAAGGAAAATGCTGAGGGACAAGGCCAGCTAAGACAGAGATTGATGAAGCCAAACTGAACAGGCACACCACTCTCCTCAAAAGATGATGTGAACTACTTTGAATGGCTACACTACTCAGTATATAAAAACAAAAGGCCAGCATGGATACCGATGTCCACTTTCTGTATGATCTGCCCACTGATTCTAGCCTACTGGACAATGTCCAACTGAAATAAACAGACAATCAGCACAAACTCTATGAAGGAGATATTTCATATTTTTTAACAATATAATACTTTACAGATCCAAACTCCATTCCTCTAAGCCATTCTTTGATTCTCCGGCACAACCAAGAATTTGCTCGCCACAAATGATGGTGACAGAAATAAAGTTAGAGAAGCTGAATTTGATCACAGCCAACCCACCAGAGTGTTTTTACCCTCCCTTAGCTCAGAACCTGTTCTGGCCGACAGTATGTCTGCTCCTAGACATCATTTAACAAAAGACTTCAGAAACTTTAGGAACAATTTATTTAAAGAAAACTCCATTTCCAGGATCCTATGACTGTGTTCCAAGGTAATAAAATATAAATGAGAATAAAGAAGAAGCTAATAAACTGAATTGAAGGCTGCATTTCACTAACAAGGTTTGGGAGCCATTTGCGAGCCACGCGGATCTCACTCTCATGACTTAGAACATCAGTTGAATTACTTAACAGAAATGAAAGCTCATATTGCTTCTGTTATCCGATATAGATGCTTTTTGGAGCTGAACAATGTGACATTTGCTTCAGGGCACTTGTATCTAATCAATACGTAATGCTAAATGTGATTTAAAATCAATTTAATTGTACTCTTACTCTCCCATGAGTCAAGAGGGGGAAACAAAGGTATCATTTGAGATATAAACCTTTCAGCTATTTCCCAAAGAAACCATGCATTCCTTGTTCCTAATGGAGTCCAAGAAGGAGATACATTTAGCTTATACTAGAAATTTTTAGGATGGAATATTGCTGAAATAGCTCATATAATCTCTCCAAATAAAAGAACAGCTCCTTTATTTCCAACCAATTTAACTGTTAAAGCTTCTTTTGCTTGTTATAAAATTTCCCCAAATTATGGAAAATTTAAAAAGAAAAAAAATGTAACAGTTGTATAATACATATACTTACTCTATTTCACCCAGAATTCTTCAGATATAAATGTATCTTTTCTATCATCATGGGGCTGTGGAATTTGTCTGAGCCAGTCCTGACTATATACAGTGCAGTGCTTTAGACTCAGAAGTTCCCTTAACATCCATCAACCCAAACACTAATTACTCAGTGCTGACTCTCATCAAGGCTGCATCATTTGTTTTCAAAGACAAACTAGGTTGAGAGATTTTAAAAGAAACAAAATCAGGATGCGAATACCTACTAAACAATGAAGTCTTCAGACAGCACACACTATCTGAAGGAATGCACACATTTTAAGGGAACCAGTAGGCTGCGCCCAAATTTGGCCCACACTTTAGGTCTTACTTAGAAAACTGTAAGTTGGGCCACCAAGATGGCTCAGGAGAAAAAGGAACTTACTGCCAAGCGTCAAATCTGATGATTTGAATTTGATACCTGGAACTCCCAAGGTGAAAAAAGAAAGCCAAATTCCACAAGTTGTATAAACACACACACACACACACCCAGGCACACAAATAAATAAATGTAAATAGATTGTGCAAGCTGACTGTTGAGGTACTGTAACACGAGGGCCTGCTCGTTGGGGGTTTCTGTCCTCCCACCAGGTCCCACAGCTGTTTAGCCCCAAAGAAAATCACACAGAGGTCTTCATAAGTTATAAACTTCGCCCATTAACTTAGGCTTCTTACTAACTCTTATAACTTAAATAGCCCATTATTCTTTTTTTTTCCCCATTATTCTTATCTATGTTAGCCACATGGCTTTTTCAGCCAGGCAGATAACATCCTCCTTCTTTGGTGTCTGGACAGGACTGCAGAGGAAGCTTCCCTCTTCCCAAAATTCTTCTGTTCTCATTCACCCGCCTCTTCTTTCTGTCTGGTTGTCCCATCTATACTTCCTGCCTGGCTACTGGTCAACCAGCATTTATTTAAAACATAATTGACAGGATATAGAATTGTCCCGCACCAAGGTACTACCTTGCATGTACTTTTTTTCTGCCAACATGCAAGTGAGGGTGTGATTATACAATGCAGGTTTGTTTTTGATTTTTTTTTTTAAACTGTACTCTAGTGAATATACAAGCTATGAGCAATACAAATTGGACTTGGTATTTTTTTCTTCTTCTCTTCTTTTGGGGGAGGTCACAGAAGAGTGGGAGGTGGACCTGGGAAGACGGGGGAAGTAAATGTGATCAGGGTGCGTTTCTTGAAACTCCCAAATAATCAACAAAAAAAATATTATGTAGAGAATAAAAGAAGTATTAAGTCCTTTTTCTAAAAATAACTGAAACCAATCCTAAGCAATATGGCCACACAGAAGTCATATTTTCAAAAGTATGGACTTGACTTGCAGAATTATTAGACAGAGTAAAACTACATTTAATGATTGCCAAAACTACTAAGCAAAGTTAATATATAATAGCTGCTTGGTTTTGAATCCTATGCAGTGTGGCCAGGCATGCTGGCATGCATCTGTAACCCCAGCTGCTTCAAAAGCTGAGGAAGGAGACTCGGGTAAGCCAAGAGTTTAAGAAAACCTTGACAATTTGTGAAACCTCATCTCCCAAACCCTCCCCTCTAAACAAATAATAGATGTGTAAAAAATTTGAATTTGGACTTTTGAAAGTTGGCTTTAAGAAGAAAATAACAAAATGAAGTTATTCAGAAGATAACAGCAAAATGAGGTTATTCACATAAAATAATCTATGGCTAGTAAAGGAAGAGTGTAAGTCACCAGAAAACAGCAAATTTATGGTTAAAAATATTTGAAAATACATAATGGCAAAAATATTCAAAATGTCTTCAGAAGTTGTCACAACTCAAACAACCTAGAATTATGCCAAAAGTCTGGACAAACTTTCAAATGAAATACAAGAGCAATGGATAAACTCTCAGGGTATGACAATTTCTCACTTTTTTTGTAAACAAATCTAGAGATTAAGACACAATTTATTAAATCAGAGAAGTATCTAGAATATACACTATACAATAGCATAATCACTAACTACATGTCACTTATCCTGCCCTTGATAGCTCTTTCAAATCAGATCCCCAAAGCATAAAATGCACCTTGGATTTCAAAGACTCATCACAGTCCAAAAGAATACAAGCTATCTCATTAACTTTTTATATTAACTACATATTAAATATGTTAGATGTAATAGATTGAATACATTAAATTTAATTCCACTTTCTTTTACTTTTTAAATGTGGCCTCTGGGAAAGTTGAATTCTATGTGGCTTGTACTCCATTCCTATTTAATAGTTCTGGTGCAGAATTTTTGAAGGATAGTGTTCTTGCCATTTGAGATAAAATGTTCAAATATATGTTAAATTGCTAATTATACTTTTCTCAATGGAACACACTCACTTTAACCTAGGATACAATCTGACAGATCACACAGAAGATGAAAAAAAAATCTACTTTCTGTCATACTGATTGTTTTTCAGACAACAGCAGCTGTTGGCCTGTACAATCAGGAATCTGTTTTTCCACATATCACCAAGTACTAGTGCTCAATCATGAAAGAAAGAAAATCTCCCTGGGCTTTCACCAAATGCTTGACATTGGTGGCAAGCTGTGCTTCACTGTGTACTCTGAGAATCATAACCAAGTCAGCTTGCTTTCTGGCTGACTGCTTGTCACTAGTCCTGAGACAAGGCAAACACAGAGGGCTTGTGTTTGGAGAATTCAGAAGCAAATGAACCAGTCCAGGCCTGGACAAAGTCCTGACCCAAAGGAACTTCCAGACAAGTATTTCTTCTTCTTGGCAGTTACAGAATAGACATATGGTTAGGCTAAAAGAAAAACGGGTTAAAAAGTCAACTGTTAAAGAGGGTCTTGGGGATGACGAGATGGCTTGCAGGCAACATTGCTTACTGCACAAGCCTCATGACCCAAATTCAAACCCTAAAACCCCACAGAAATGCATAAAGAAAGAGAAAATCAACTTCACAAAATTATTCTCAGACTTCCAGATACATATCATGGCAAGAACATATCAGGAAATACCACATACACACAAGAAAAATCTACTGATTTTTTCTCACTGAAGAGATGAAGCCATGCTTGAGACCTAAATAAACTAGAAGTAGTTCAAAGTATTTCTCTAGGCCGTGCAACACTGGGCTTCATAGCTTCCTACTTCCTGGCTATATAGGCATATGCTCTGTCAAAATCTCCTCGTTTTCAAAGCTTAAATGAAATAAAGTGAAAAAATTTTGATGCATATAATTTCTGACTGAAGGAATACTTAATGATGCAATCATAATCCTTGTGCCCCCAGTACTTAAAAGTTTATTTAGTTACTGATTGCTTTGCTAGGGAATAGGTGTCACACCATAGCCATTTTGGACTCCAACTGTGTCAAGCCTCCTGTCACTTCCTTCGGAGAGCTGAGATGACAAACGCATGCCTACACAACCAGCTCAATCACCTTTTCTCTGCTACTCTTCACTGTTTAAGAGTGCTATGCACTTTTTGCTCTTGTGTATACAAGCAAGTCTAACTCAAACATACTATCTCAAAGCTATGGTAATAATGCCACCAACTTCCTTATCTCCCACGGCTACTTCCATCGGGGACAAATTGTTACTATTCCCTGTATATATTCTCTAACAACAAGGGTCTCTGACAAGCCCAGGCTATGATACTGAGAGAAAAACGGATATGAAAGAGGTACATTAAATTATTGGAGACGGCATGAGATTGATTTCCAAAGGTCTCAGAGATGGAAAAGAACAGGCCATAGGGGTCTACAATGCTGAATGACCTCATAGACAAAAACAGCTTGTGTTCCTGGACACTGGAACACCAGATTTGGAAGACTGTAAAGGCACTGCAGGCTAGCCCGCAGTATGTAATCACACACTATCGTCAAGCCCAGGAAATCCCAGTCTGTTAAGGAAAAAAAATCAAACGCCCAATTTTTCATTTGTAAGACAAGTTTTCAAAATAGTTATTTTCTTCCATTTGCGTAAAGCCCTGGAGAGAAGTGTCATTCCCAAGATGCACTGGGAGGCAGAATGAAATGTATTTTCTAGAGAAGTTTAAAAAAGAAAAACATAGACATAGGCTGCATTAATAAGGATAATCACAGGACACTCCCAGAATTCCACCACATTCCATCTCCAACAGTACAGATGTTCAACAAGCCAATATTATCTAAATTCTTGCCCTAATGGTACACATCGGAAGCCATTAGTGTATGAATTTACCCAAAAAACTGTGTAACCAAAAATTTATCCTCTGTAAGTTATCAAAACATTTAAAAACTCAAATATCCCAAAAATCCAAATACATAGAACGTGTTGCTTCTGCCTGGAAATGACAGAAAACATCTTCATCACATACTGGTTCCAAAAACATGGCGATCACATACAGGCTTCCTGTTTCTAGATCTTACCATGGTATTGGACAGACACAGCAATGCTATTTTCTCAATGTCTCTGATGAGTTTGACGAAACATAGGAACTCACAGCACGTCACGTAACAGAGGCTTATGGTGTCAAGTGGATAATTGAAGGGAGCACCTATTACGTGAAATGTCAGATTACAGTCAACCTTCATCTCATCCGAGAGGGGCTGGAAGCAGGGCAGGAGCCATAGGTCCTGCCCAAACAGCAGAATACATGAAAGGCTACATGCCTCAGGTCTCCTTAGCTCTAAGGTAGAGACAACAATACATCCTTTTCCAACATGGCGTAAAGGAGGGGACTGGACAGAAGCTATCGAGTCGTAAAGGAAACAGAACTCTGTTCTCTTGTGCTTCATGCCCATGGCAGACTCACAGACCCATACTTATATTTGTTATTTATGTTATACATAAATTTGTGAATATGTCCACTTGGCTCTATGCATGGTTCCATGATAAAAAGCTTATGTATGAAACATACACTAATGTATGCAATTACATATAAAAAGTGAAGTGCTTGGCCCTTTGATTTTTACAATTTTTGTCTGCCTTCCTTTCTTTCTTTCTTCCTTCTTTCTTTTTGTCCCTTCCTCTTTCTCTGCCCTCCTCCCCCTCTTCTTTCTTTCCAAATTTGGATCTCAGCATTCAAAAGCAACCTGGCTGTGCAAATCTCATTTTGACCTCATTGGCTCTCACTAATGAATTTCTGATCCATTTGAAAACTGTAGGGAATTACTTTTCATCTCCAGTTTTCACCTCACACAGCTCAAGGAAGATACCACCTTGTCACACACCAGAGAACTGTACCCTCACACTCGTTCCCTACTCAGTACCCAAGTCTTTTGTTGATATCAGCTCTCAACACCTCAGAATTGTGTCAGAGAGACTTAAGACAATCTGTACCAAACAAAACTCCCTCCTTCCTCTCATTTACCCTCTCGTAGCTGATTCTGTTCCTCGGATAGAAGAACCCCATCTGTCAGGATGAGATATTTGCAGCCAACGCGACAAGTGGAATCCCTGCTTCTCACAGCTGTGAATCAAAACGCCGATGGCTGAAATGAACTAGACTCTTCCTAACAGATGTGTGTGCAGGATCTTGCTAACTAACCCTTTTGTTTCCCAAACCTCGTGTACGCCAGGCTCCTAGGAATCAGAGGAGGCCATCCCCTTGCTGTGCGGTTACTCCAGTTCTTTCTCAGTCTTCCCCTGGAGCATTGTAGATTTACAAACGTAAAAGAATACAATAAAGGTTCAGAATCCTCCCTGTTCCCAAAAGAGGAAACTCTGAAAGTTGCCAATCACTCACTGGAGATGGTGACTAAACAGATGGGTTTTGACACCTCTGGTTTGATTTCAAATGCAAACATGTCAATTTCTGCTCTGGCACGGGTTCTTCACTCTTCAAATCATTTTTGGGGGGTGTTTGGGGTTTTTATTTAAAAGTTTTGTTCTCTGAGTTCAGTTGTTCCCGCATATCAATTAAGGCAATAGAGAGCTTATTACACAGAAACTTACATGATTACTATATCAAAACCCCATAGGCTTTTTTTTCTTTTTCCTGAGACAGGATTTCTCTGTGTAACAGCCAGGATGTTCTTAGGCCACACTGTAGCCCAGTATGGCCTTAAATGCACAAAGATCTGCCTATCTCTGCCTCCTGAGTACTAGGATTAGGTATGTGTGCCACCACCACCCAGCTAAAGTCTGGTATTCATCAATAAACTTAAATCATTAACAAAGGCTCTGCAAAACACCCACGTGTGAAAAGATGCCTGCAATTCAAGCTCCAGGTGAATCTGTGTGTTTATGAAAATATAAAGATAGAAGGACAACATGAGCTTTCTTCAGGCCTCTCTGTATATGGACTAAGCCCTTATTATATGGTTACAACCAGAATCAGCAAATCAGTGCTTCATTGACACCACTCAGTATTCTTAAGCCCATGCCCAACCTCTGTCATCCTTGCCCTTCACAGGTAAATGACTATTCCTTGATCTTAAGAGACCGAGGCCAAGGACAAAAGTGAACTTCAAACAATAAATCATCTAGCTAGAAAGGAAAAGTGCATACAAAAGAAGTCACGCAACAATATTTTAAGCAAACTGTCAAAATATTCACAATGATGAACTGTAGATAATTACTCAATTATCGAGAGAGAATATTCGCTTTTGTTCCACAAAGGACTTCTGTTGTTTTGAGCTGGTAATGTCCACATACCATGTTAGTTTATAAGTCACGTATTCAGGCTGATTTTCTTTTGTAACATTAGGTTAATTTTTTTTAACATTTTAAAATATTGTGTTGAGTTTTAAAATGGAGTAATTAAAATCTGGTCAAGTTCAAGACTGTGTTTTAGGCCCCAAGGTACATGAACTCTGTCTAAGCCTCTCCACACAGAAATGAAAGTTGTGATCTAGGGATAATTAATCAAATGGAAGAAACACCTTTCAAAAATTATAATTATGTACAAAAGTCTTTAGTACATTCTAGATTCTGTGAGTACCCAACCATGCCCCCTATTGTTTATCCCACTTTCCAGATATCTTCTTCCTAGCCGGAGAAAGATGCCTCTGCTTAGTTGGTTTTATAAGGAGTATCAATGTTTCCTTAACTCTAGGGTTAGACTTACATTCTGCCCACAATGGGTTTGAAGTTTCTTATTTCTTGTTTACTTAGGTAATATTATATCCTTCTGGAGTCTTTGATGGAGTTGAAGAATGGATAGATAGTTATAGTTTTCCTTAGTTATGATAAGAGATAAAATAGATATAAATATTGTAACTGTAATTCTTACTTTTGTTATATGTAATTTTACTATGTTAAAGTTAAAGCCTTTCTTTTTTGTTTAAACAGAAAAGGGGGAAATGATGGAGGTGGGTCTTGTATTTATCTGTTGCTTTCATTGATTAATTAATTAAGAAAACTGCTTGGCCCTGATAGGACAGAAAATTAGGTAGGCGGAATAGACAGAACAGAATGCTGGGAGAAAGAAGCCAAGTGAGTGAGTCGTCATGATTCTTCCACTCCAGACAGACGCAGGTTAAGATCTTTCCTGGTAAGCCAGCTCGTGGTGCTACACAAAATATTAGAAATTGATTAGATCAATATGTAAGAGCTAGCCAATAAGAGGCTGGAACTAATGGGCCAGGCAGTGATTAAAAAAATACAGTTTCCGTGTAATTATTTGGGGGCATAAGCTAGCCATGCGGGCGGCCGGGTGCCGGGGACACAGCCCACCTCTCCTATTACAACACAGAGGTGGTATAAAAAGGCTAGTGAGAAGGTGCTTAACCATTGCGGGCCAGTCTCTGATGTACAGCTTGGCTCTCACAAGTACTGAATGAGGAATTGCATCAGCAATATTTAAAGAGCATAGTAGACAGCTGATCTGTCAACAAAATTTGAAAGGCACTGAACAGATAAGCTAGTCCTTTCTCTGGCTGTGAGAACACCATCTGAGTCTTCCTTTCATTTTATGAGTACTCAGTGTTTGGATAACGAATGCCAATTTTTCTTCTCAGTGTTGAGAATCAAACCCAGGGCCTAGTACAATGTAATCACACAATGTATCACTAAGCTCTAGTTCTGAGTGATTTTAAAAAAAGATGATGGTGATCACTGTAAAATATACATACATGAGATTGTAACTATATCTAAGTAGAGATGCCCTTGATTTATGATAAAGCTCTAGACTACATGCTTCCATTGTAAATGAAAAGTATCATGGACAGCAGTGCATTGATGGAACATAACCTACCAAGCACTGTAGGTCATTAACAGCACAGTTGACTGCACCAGTTTCTTGGAGCTAAGCTTACTACCTGTGCCTGGCATCACAAGACAGTTTGCTCGTCTAGCACATCCAGAGTCTAGAAAAGATCAGAATCCACAGTTCCAAAGGATAGTTTCCACTACAGGCATACGGCTCTTGTAGTGTCGTGAAGCAAAGCCACTGTAACGTGGGGGCAATTGGAGTACGCAGCCTTGCAGTGTGCTCCAAACAGAATGGGTATCCTCATCGGAGCTTTGGCAAGATGAGCTGCATGAGTTCATTAAATGACAGCTTGAAGACTGGACAACAATGTGGACATACAGTGTGGACAACAACGTGGACATACAGTGGGGACAACAACGTGGACATACAGTGTGGACATACAACGTGGGCATCAGTGAGAGAAGGAACTAGAGGTTGACAACGTGCAGCTTAGAAGGACAAGTCAACAGTTCAACTAAGACTAGAGAACGGGAGAAGACCATCTGTGGTGTTAAAAATTGATAATTATACAAATTCCCCTTTAAGTGAAGAAGTTACAAGAACTAGGGAGAAAAGGGGGAGTGTGCTCACTTTTATTAGCTTCTTAAGTAAGTGAGATTTACAAGATCCCTTGGGCAGCCCAAGAAATTCGGCATCGTCCCTTTTATTTCTATGTATATTTTTATTTTGTGTTGTGGATTTCACCAGAGAAGAGCTGCTTTGCTTTCCTATAAGCTGATACTAACATATAGTGAACTATGCTCGCCAGCCTTCTCACAAGAGAATGGGAATCAAGAAAATGCAGTCAGTGAAGGCACATTTACCATGGCAACCAGGAGGCACCCCCATAGATCTGCTCTGACCTCTCTTATCCTTACCCACTACTCAGAAACCTATATCACACGAAAGTCACTGTGACATATAGTGAGAGAGAAAACCAGTGGGTCCCACTAACATTTGTGACTTAACACTGCATGTTTCAGAAAATGAACTAAGTTGTCCACCTTCCCAAAGCAAAGCACCACTGGACACTGTGACTGAGAAGGTGATTTGTCCGTACCCTAGCAACCCCCTCTAGCTACACATGGGAGATTGGAAGTAAAGAGAAGGACAAAGATGGCACACACATCTAGACTAGCCAGAAAAAGGTCATCAACCCTAAGAGACAAACCAAACAAATAATGACAAGAAGATAGACTGTATGTATGCATGCACGTGCCTGAGTATTCACTTGGTGCTCTTGAATGTGTGTTGGTGCAGGAGAATTGTTTATATTCTGTCAATTATGTTTTAAATAAACACTGATTGGCCAGTAGCCAGGCAGGAAGTATAGGTGAGACAACCAGACAGGAAGTAGAGGCAGGGCAATGAGAACAGGAGTATTCTGGGAAGAAGGAAGCTCTTTCTGCAGTCCTGTCCAGACACCAAAGAAACAGGATGTGACCTGTCCTGTTGAAAAAGGTACAGAGCTATGTGGCTAACACAGATAAGAATAATGGGTTAATATAAATTATAAGAGTTAATAAAAAGACTGAGCTAAGGGGCCAATCAGTTTAGAACTTATGGAGACCTCTGTGTGATTCTTTGGGACCTACTGGCTGTGGAAACTGGGCAGGACAGAAACTCCAACAAGCAGGTCCTCAATGGTACTGTGTGTGTGTGTGTGTGTGTGTGTGTGTGTGTGTGTGTGTGTAGTGTGTGTGTGGTGTATAGGTAGTGTGTATATGTGTGTGTGTGTATATGTGTGTATGTGAGTGTGGTGTCATATCAGGGACATTGGCTTGCTTCTTTTGAGCTAGTATGTCTCATTGGTCTGGAGGTCACTAATTAGACTAGACTGTTTCATTCATGAGTTCAGGGATCTTCATTCCTCCACCTGTATTGGGGTTATAGTTTTTCCACATGGGTTCCAGTCCTCAAAGTCAGATTCCTCCGTATCAGCTGTGATATTTCTCCACTTGATACATCTTCTTCTGGTGTTTTAATTGCGGCAATGTGTGCATATCATATTTGTACCCTAAGTCATCATAAGAAAGGATGAAAACAAGAGCAAGAGAGCCGCATCACCCTGCCAGGGTCCTGTGGACAGCAGCCACATGGGGACCCACTGCAGCTGCCATGGAGCACACACAGAGAGCTGCGAGGCAACTGGCACCTGTCTCCTGGATACCACAGTGGACAGTGATTTGATATTGTTCCAGAACCTAGAACACTTATTGCCACAGGAATAAAGAAAGTAGGATTCATAAAGCTATCACAAAAGATTCCTTCCATTAACCTGACAGCATCGGTTTCTAAAATAAGAAATTAAATCCCAGCCAGTGGATATAACTTTATGTATCTGACTTCGTGTAATTAATTATACCTCTATACAGTCTGTCATAGTGCAGCTCGGTGTAATGGAAAAGTCACAGAATGGCCAGAACTAAATCTTTCACTACTGAGGATACCCAGTAAGACAATACTGAATTCTGAAAAGTGTGTAGGAAGAGGAATGGGGGCAAGGGTCGGTGGAGAGCAAGTATGGGCAATGTGTGCATCTAAACACGAGCTTCTTACAACAGCCAAGCTCTCCAACAGCTCTGCCTAGAAAGGATGGGTAGCAGGTGGTCAGAGGGGAGATGTGTCTGCACCGCTCACACTTACCCGTCCCACCCTGTGATGGAGATCCATCTGCAGCCCTGGAGAAAGACAAGCCTTTGCCATGCTGCCCCTGTTAAGTGATGAACCCCACTAGAAATTTTGCAATTCTCCCTGTAGCTAAATTCCTAATGTCTCTCTTCTTTATGCTAATATAAGCAGCAATGTGAAACCTGTTGCCTAGTAGATAAATCATCTTCTCCCGTTGAAAGTCTAAGTTTGTGAGTAGGATTGTCCATAACAAAAGCGTTCCTTTTCTGCTCTGACTTCCTTTGGGAAAGCCTGGAACTCTGCGAATTTTTGACAGAAAATAACTTCTAACCACAGAGGGCACCGAGAATCCCGTTGGATGAGCTTTCAGGGGCTCACTGTAAATCCTGTTGATAAAATCCTGTATCGCTTTCTCTTGTTACCTGTCATCAAATGTGACACAATTGCACGTGACGGCTCCAGTTTCTGTGGATGGCATTTTGCACTTTGCATTTAAACGCCACAACTATGGTTTTCCAACGGGAGCTGGCCCACTTCAATGGAGCAGACGGGGAACTGTTAGCAGGTTTCAACTTTAAAATGCTGTTGAGTGGTTGAGCAGATCTCCAGGATAATCATTCAACAATGAATTAATCATTTCAGAAACATCTTAGTGAAGTGCGTTTTCTGCCTTTACTCACAGAAGGCAATTTTTACCAGAAACTGCAGCCGCTTCTCCATTCTTCGTCCTATAGTAACATTTCACGGTTTTCAAAGCCTGTGTGTGTGTGTGTGTGTGTGTGTGTGTGTGTGTGTCTGGGTGTGGTGTGTGTGCATGTGGTGTGTGTGTGGTGTGTGTGTATGTGTATATGGTGTGTGCGTGTGTGTGGTGTGTATGTGTGCATGCATGTGTGTATGTGTGTGTGGTGTGGGGGTGTGTGTGTTTATGTGGTATGTGTATGTGTGTGTGTGTATGTGGTGTGTGTGTGGTATACATGTGGTGTGTTCTTCCAGATGCTTAGCAAGCACACAAAAGGAGATTGTTCGAAACAGATAATACTGCGAGCAATGCCTAAGTATGAACTTTCGGCACCTAATGCCTTGAAACATTTCTCCTTCGCATCTGGTTTCTCCCTATGTCATCTGGAAGTTTACTTTGTTTTGGAACAGACTGAGAACGGCACCCACGGCAGCGCAATAGAAAATAAAGTCCACATCTTCGGCAATGTGTGTGAGCCCTACAAATCATTTCAGGTTATGCTATTTATTGAGGGTGTATAAAGGCAGCCGTCAGAGTTAAGGAAAGTGAGGAAAAAGGACAAAAATAGCAGAGGGTCTGATTATTTTAGAGAGTTCTCCCAACACATGAGAGGAAAACATGTTGACTTTGTGGCTTGTCAAGGAATTTAGGGGAAAAAAATGTCTAGATTCGTGAGTATCTGCAAGGCTATATTTCTAAATGAAAAAAAATAACCTTCCAAAAAAGTAGTTACATTTTTAACTCAGTTGTGAAACAGATCAAATCTACCACCATGTAGGTTAAAGTTGCATTTTAATCTTTTAACCATAAAATGTTAAATGCATAGAGAATGATGTCACTTATACTACAATCACCATCGGAATATTATTTCTAGACATTAGTTAAGACCACACTTTTCTAGGAAAACATAGCAAGTTTCCAAAACACAGTTATCTGCAAGTCAGTCTTGGCTAAACTGACAGTTAAAGATCAACCTGGGCTACATTGAGGGTTAGAGGTCAGCCTGGGTTATATGTGTCCCCAATCTCAAAACAAACTACAGTAACTGCTTGGCTTCCCAGAGAACAGAAACATCAATGTGTCTGTTCCTTGTTCTGAAACAGTGTCATTCTGTATCCTAGACTGATCTCGAACCAGAGATTCCTGCCTGTCTGAGTGATGAGATCACAGCATACACAGTCAAGTCTGGCTTCTGTCTCTTCTCCAGTGGTTGCTACATTTTGTTTTAATTTTACCACACCTGAAGGTGAGATAGTCATTCCTGAGCAGGCATGTTACTTGCACAATAAAAAGCTGTCTAAAAGTTTTGTTGTCTGCAAAGCTTCACCTCTTGTCCTTCTTCCTCTAACCCTTTTCTTTCTTTCCAGGCAATTTTGAACCCAGTGGGAGAATGCCCTTGACTAGGGAAGTTTCAGCCATTCCCGCCTAAGCTTATGTCTGTGTTCAGACCAACAGCCACTCCTTAGAGAATGCCACAGAAAATGTCCATAAGTCAATATTCTTGTTCTTAATAGTGTGGCCTTTACTCACTGTGGGAACCTAGCAATGCCAGCAGCTTAGCCTGACTATTCTGGTCATAGTCACACAGTAATGTCTGGATTGTTTTCATTGACCTAGAGCCAAAGGTACTGTTCCATTATAAATACAAAGACAACGAAGAGGACACCAGTCACAGTAGCTTCTGTCAACAAGACACTGACAGGTCCCAAAGGCTTCTGTGTAAACAAAGCAGAAAGATGAGATCAAAGGAGGGGCAGAGAACCACAGCAGCATCCCACAGGACAAAGGATGCTAACGCCAATTCTGCCTTATGGTGAGGTGAAAAATCAAACTTACATTGGTGCTAAAACAAAAGTGATACAAGTTTATGTTTTTGATAAATTTTTGTAGGTACTGCTTTCTTAGAAAATTTTATTTTTCGTGGCCACAGAGACGGCTTTGGTGTATAAATCATAAGGCCCTAATTCAAATTCCCAGAACCCCTGTAAATCCAAATGCAGTGGCAGTTGGAGGCATCTATGACCCCAGTGCTTCTGTGGTGAGGTGGAATGTGAGGGAGAAATCACTAAAAGGTCAAAGTTTGGGCATATACAGCAGCAAAGAACAGAGGAGTGATCCTACTCAATTAAGGTAGAAGGTAAGTACTCATTCCCAAGTTTGTCCTCAACACACACACACACACACACACACACACACACACACACGAGAGTGAGACAGACAGAGAGGGGGGAAAGATTAATATATTTTCTTGTCTTCTTTATTTACAAAGAAACATATCTCCTACATGCGTACTTAATCTCTTTTATTGGCATATCATCTTGAACTAGAACATCTGAAGTCAAAATACATTATCTTCTGATTAATAAAAATAGAGTTGCAACTATGATTTTATGAAATTCTTCATTTTTTTTCCATGTGAAGATTCCCAATCTGCCTACCAATTGATCTGTCCTGGTCATGAAACATTACCTTCTCAGCATGTGGTATGCCCATCAGCAAGAAAGTAGCAAGCCGCCTAGGCTAACTTTATTTATTACATTTGCATTGCCTACAAAGCCATTTACTTAATGGATGAGTCTCATTAGCAGTCCAACCACAATATAAAGAATACAATGATGTGTTTCATGGGTTCATTAAAATAATATTTCAAAGGAGTCATTAGAAAAAAAAAGAGAAGCAGAAGATTCAACAGACAGTAAGTTGTCTGCGAATAAATGAGATGGAACCAACATGTTTTCTAGTAAGTTAGAAACATGTTTACAAATATATTACAGCCATTAAAACAGGAAGCAACAACTTAGCAAGTGCTGGGGGACGATTACTCATGCAATTTACCAAAACAAAACTGCAATACTTTCACACCAATGGTTACTGTGGATGCAAATGTCTGTAGGAACAGGAAAACGGATCTCAAGCAGGAAACATTTTTTCCATAGCCCTAAGAAGATTCTTCCATTTGAAGTTAGATTTCAAACACTGAGTCCTGTTCTTCCTATATATGCTTGTGCTATTTATTGGACTTGTTCATCTTTGCAGTTGGAGAAGAAAATTACAATAAAGTGGCCAAAGAAGTTCATCCCGAAGGAAAAGAACATACACCGCCAAACAATGTCTACTTATCCCTTGCATTAGATGAAAAGCTCTTACTCTCTTTCCACACCTGAAGGAAGAGCAATAGAGAAACATGTGTCCAGCAAGGGACAGATGAACAATTAAATGGGCAGAGGTTTTTATTAAACAAGAAGAGCTTTTATGAGCCGGGTGGTGGTGGCACACGCCTTTAATCCCAGCACTTGGGAGGCAGAGGCAGGCGGATCTCTGTGAATTCGAGACCAGCCTGGTCTACAAGAGCTAGTTCCAGGACAGACTCCAAAACCACAGAGAAACCCTGTCTCGAAAAACCAAAAAAAAAAAAAAAAAAAAAAAAAAAGAAGAGCTTTTATGGTAGACTGTAAAGTCTTCCTTCATTTTTAAAAACTCTAATATATCCACCTTTAAGCAAAACAACAAACGACAATGGGCGCCACATCTCCAACAATGCCAGGAGCTGTTTCCATGTTAACGTGAGAAACGTTCCCAACCAAAGTCACAGAGACTATTCTCAAACCAAAATGTTATGGTTTTTATCCCCGCCCCCCACCCCTCCACACACAGAAAATTAAGAAGTAAAATAAACTAAAAAGTACCAATGAGAAGAGAATGCCAACTCTCTATCATGTAGTTCTTTGGAAGGGCTTAGTTTTCCAGTTCTGGAAAAATCCACTCAGCTCAATATCTGCACACTCAGGAAGTAGACATGGCCCAGGCATCAGGTGTGGGCACATGACACAGTCGAAGAACCGGATACCAGGTCGTTTTACAGTTAATGACTCTGCACTGCACTTTCTGCCAGCCTGAGCTACTTCGCTCCTTGATTTGGCAGGGGAACACTAGCCAACAGACTCCTAAAGAGGCCTGAAAAGCACTAGAGTAACTGCTCGGCTTCTCCTCTATCAGCATGGGAGTGTGCCTAGGCCAGACTAGCGGGAAGTCAGACATATTTGAAGTACAGCTAAGCTGGTCCAGCCAAGCACAATGGACCAGATCAGCCTAGGCCATCTCTCAGTCAAGCCACAGAAATGTGAATGAATTTAGCTAATTTCGGTCATCACCTGTAGCAGACTTTCTTTTGGGCCACCAACCAATCATGATATGGAGACTTCTTATTAGTTATGAGTGCTCCTACTAATTATGTCTTATGCCTGTCCCAGTAGCTCTTACAACTTATTTTAGCCTACTTCTCTTTATCAGCATTTTACCTCAGGACTTTTTTACCTTTCTTTTATTCTCTATGTTCTACATTCAGTCCTCCTCCGTGTCTGACTGGTAGCATCCTGGATGGCTGGCCAGGGCATCTTCCTCTCTTTCTTCCTTGTTTTCTCCTCTCTCTCTCTCTCTCTCTCTCTCTCTCTCTCTCTCTCTCTCTCTCTCTCTCTCTCTCTCTCTCCTGAGCATAGATTTCTCCTCCTATTTATCTCTGTCTATTATTTATTATATTTATTATTTATTATCTATTTATTAGACCAATCAGGTGCCTTAACAGGCATGGTAAAATAGCAGCAAGTCTTTACACCATTAAACAAAGGCAGCAAAACAAACATAACACGCCTTCACATAGTTAAAGTAATATTATGCAACATAAATTAACACATCTTTACATAGTTAAAGTAATATTGCATAGCAATCACCACCCAGTCGACATGTGACTGAAGTTTGCAAACTTCCCGAGTTGCCTGCATGACCTGGCGCGACTCCCGATGTATGAGGAACAAGCATGTTTGCCATGTGGCATTGTTCAGCATCCAACATATTCTTCATCGCTGCTCTATAGAGGGACTTATTCTCTCCAAATAGGGGAACAAGTTTTATAAAAACCAAAATAGCACTGTGCTTCACCAAAGCCATTAATAAAGCATGGTTTAGGTGCTGTTTTTAATGATGAAATGGCAATAAGACTTGTAGAAGGGCTATAACTCAGATAGCAGAGCACCGTGCACAAGGTCACAGGTACTGTGGTTAGCACCACATAAAACAGGCGAGGCAGTATATGCCTGTTTCCTGACATGCATGAGATACAGGCAGGGATCAGACGTTCTCCGCTACATAGCAAGTTTAAAGGGTATAGGAATAACTGTTTCAGCTAAGAAAACAAATGCAGAAACAGACTTTTCTTCATAATCTCATGTTGTAAATGTTAGACACTAACGCGGAAGTAATTACCAGACTGCTGAATTCAACGTCTGACCTGCTAATTGCTGACACCTTTCATAAATATTTTAAAAGCTCCAGGATTATGTGGCATGAGTAGACAAAGAAATAGTGCACCACATACTAGAAGCGGGGATGTCATGCCTTAGTATTTTCCATGTGAACAAATAGAGTTTCCAAATGAGTTTTAAATATGTATCTGTGTTTCCTGTAGGTAAAAATCAGACCGCTCCTATAACTTGAAGCGTTTAGTAACTATTTTGGGAATGTATAAAATACATGCAACAGTAATTTGAAGACAGTTATTACAAGTGTAAATTTTAGTGTGGTCACAAGCTCTTAAATATAAATATGAGGGGCTGGAGAGATGGCTCAGAGGTTAAGAGCATTGCCTGCTCTTCCAAAGGTCCTGAGTTCAATTCCCAGCAACCACATGGTGGCTCACAACCATCTGTAATAGGGTCTGGTGCCCTCTTCTGGCCTGCAGGTATGCACACAGACAGAATATTGTATACATAATAAATAAATAAATATTTAAAAAAAATATATAAATATGAGCCAGAATTAACTATAATAAACCAAAGCCTTCAACAAACATAGCTTCTTTTCTCCCTCTGTTTCTCCAATGCCCCTTCTCTTCCTTCCTTCCTTCCTTCCTTCCTTCCTTCCTTCCTTCCTTCCTTCCTCCCTCCCTCCCTCCCTCCCTCCCTCCCTCCCTCCCTCCTCACTTCCTTCAACATGGTGTTACTACGTTCTCAGACTGACCTCAGACTATCTTCCTATCCCTGTAGTGTGCTGGCTACCTAAAATACGACTAAAAGCCCAGACATCCTGCAACTTCTCCCCCGGCCGGCTTGAAAAGGTTGAGTGTGCTGGACCAGCAACCCCTGTCAATCTTCCTCGCAGTATTCACAGCCTTGGATGAGATTCTTCCTTTTGGGTGGGAAAATCAGAACGCGTTAAGGTAGCGGGGTGTTGTTATAACTTGATGTAGGGCCATAGTTGGATGAAAAACTCATGCTAGACATTTTCTCCCTTGTTGGACTTGGAGAAGCAAGTGCTCATGAGTTCCGCACTCTTAAGGGAATTAATTTGGCCAGGGACCGATGGGAATTTGGAAGTCGACCTTTTCCCAGCCACACTGCTGAGTGATCCCCCCGCCCCCACCCTAGGAAACTTGTATTAAAGCCTGATAACATCAGAGCACAAAATCCATCAAATGCAGGTCTGAACCTTGGTGTGTCCATCCTACTTAAAAAAAAAATATTTCAGTATGGCTTTGGTTTTAAGGGATAGGCTAGCCTCAGACAGCAATACAAGCACTCAGGAACTGAAGTAGGGAGATAGCTTTTTGAGGCTAGCCTAGTCTATATTATAAAATGCCTTATGAACATCCTCCCTCCCCCCAAAAACCAAAAGCTACAGTAAAATACTGCCGTAAAGAGGAAACATTCATTTCTGTTGTTTGATTTAGAATTTGTGGAATGGTATGCACAGAAGATGAGATGGGCAGGGTTAGGTGAATGGCTAGGGAAAAGGACCACAATCACCTGCCATTCACAAAGATACAATAAAACTGATCCCCATAAGGAAAGCAAAGGACGAGCTAAATGAAATCGGCTATGAGCAGCTATGAACAACACGATGTGCAGAGACTTTGAAGAAAACTCCTATAGAACTCTTGTAATACTCCTCTTCCCAATACAATAGAAAATGCGGTCCATATCCCAACCAGCACCTCAGTGCCCATCAGTCCATTGCCCACTGCTGCAGAGTTCCTCTGCCCCCTTGGACAGCACATAAGAAACATCTGTGTAAAACATGAAGAGGGAAAATGTAGGGTATCCAGTCTAAAACTAGCACTTGGCGAGAAGAGATCTATGCCCTTGTCAATCCCTGCTTCTACCTAATTTACCAAAATGCATACATGGCTACAGACAGTGTTCTCTTTACTCTCTAAGCCTAAGCATGACCCATGTGTACACCCTGTTAAGATTTTGCTCTAATCCCTGATTGTAAGGATACCTGGTAAATTTGCCAACATGCATTGCTTTGGTAACAACCTGTGGAATTGCCAGACTCCTTCCTGCCCCCTGCTGTAAGTGCCTCTTTAGGAGACTGTTTTATCTACTGTCATAAATGCTATTTGAGATATGCAATTATGACTCACATTTCTTTTGTATCTCTAGCACTTGAGAGTGTTCTGCCTATAGAAGATGCTTGATAAATGCTATCTTAGGAAAAAAAATAAAAGAAATCTGTTACCTGATGGTGTCTAAGAGCTGGGAGGGGAACCTTCAATAATAAACTTGGATAATGTAGGCAAAAATATGCTAAAAGCCTTCAAACACTAAATCCTTTATCTCTAAGCCTGAGGCAGGGGTCTTCAAAGATAAAAGATTTACACAGAACAAATGGAAACTAAAATTTTACAACCTAACACATGTTACAAATTGGAAGAAATATCATAGGTCTCCAATCTACCCAGCTGTTAATTTTTTTCATATATTGCTTCAAGCAGTGCGAGAATATTACTACTTTAACATAAAGAGTAGGACTTTTGCTAAAAC
Source organism: Chionomys nivalis (assembly GCF_950005125.1). Lineage (NCBI taxonomy): Eukaryota > Metazoa > Chordata > Mammalia > Rodentia > Cricetidae > Chionomys > Chionomys nivalis. The sequence goes on along the minus strand of NC_080090.1, from coordinate 49,391,340 downwards.
ATTAACTCTGAGCAACAAACTTACCCAGCTTCTTTTGGGGTCAAATCTAAAGGTGTTCCGTGATTAGCTCCTTCTAGTCAGATTTGTCTTGTAACTCGGCGGAGATATTCTGTCCTGTACTCACACCTCCCTTGTCAGTCAGGTCGATATAATACAGCAGGTGGCTCACCAGACAGCCTTAACTTTCAATGGATCACTTTGGTTTGTGCATAACATTTCAGAAGTTTAATAAGATCAACTTGAAAACATGCTTCCTGAAGAAACTTCAAGGAAACTGATTTTATTTATAGGCATTCATTAGAAGTGATTTTATGTGTGGGAGGGGGTGTCACATGTGTACAGAGGCTCATGTGTACCTGTGTGCATGCACATGTTGAACCAGGCATCTTTCTGACTCTCTCTCTCTCTCTCTCTCTCTCTCTCTCTCTCTCTCTCTCTCTCCATCTTACACTCAGTTGAATCCAGAGTTCCCCGGTAGGACTGGTCTCCTTGGCTAGCTTGTCACAGGAATGCCAGCCACCACACCCACCCACAATTTACCCAGTTTCTTGGATCTCAACTCTGTCGCTCATACTTGTGCAGCAACCTGGAGCCATGTTCTTGACCTAATTTTATTCTTGAATTTCTATCATGACCCTGTCTTTCAGAGACATTATGTACCATTTCAATGATGAGAAAAAATCAAAACTCTTTACTAGGATATCACTCTCTCCCTTCTTCACCTAACCTGTCCAATTGCTCCCGAAAGTTAGGATGCTGATGCTCTTCTGTTCCCAAGGGAAGGTCTGGCAGTATGGATGTCACTGTTCACATAGTTATGAAACACCTACAGAATACTTTGAGCTACGTGCTTGGTGGGGCGGACAATCTACACTCTAGCACACTCTGCAAAGTCAATACTTTGAGCTACGTGCTTTGTGGGGTAGGCAATCCACACTCTACCAACTGCTGCAAAGTCTGATTTTAAAACTGCTCAAAGAACCTTGCCCTTTCTCCAGGTCACAGAGGTCCTAGACCTCACAGTCACATATTGCATCTCCTCCTGCTGGCCAGGCAAAAAGTCTCAATTAATTACTCTCCTTTGTTCAATCAATTTAGACAACAAATTAGGCATGAATACTGTTTGGCATAATAGCGTTAATCAAACAAAGAAGCAGGCTCCTTTTGTTTGCAAACATACAACATTTTGCAAACCTAAGAGTTTTAATGGGAAAAAAAGTGTTACAAATTAATCATAGAACCAACCCTAGATATGAGATGAGCAAAAACAAAACAAAACAAAAACAAGACAAAAGTAGGCAATTCACACAAGAAAAATATTCAAGTGGTTGAAAAGAAATGGAAAGAAAGGGACAATCTTCACAGAGAGATAATTCAAATTAAAGAGAGACATCATCATTAAATTTATATCAATAAAAACAAGAGAGACATCATATTCATGGTTAAAGTCATGTTTTCTTAAAAACATAATTATACTAAGAAGTAAAGAAAGCCGGGCGGTGGTGGCGCACGCCTTTAATCCCAGCACTCAGGAGGCAGAGGCAGGTGGATTCTCTGTGAGTTCGATGCCAGCCTGGTCTACAAGAGCTAGTTCCAGGACAGGAACCAAAAGCTACGGAGAAACCCTGTCTCGAAAATCCAAAAAAAAAAAGCAAGATAGCATGGTGAGGTTGTATCCTTGTGGCAATGTGAAACAAAGGCTCTGATAAATTTTGTACATGTATCCTGGCTAGTTTACCTACTATATCTCCATGGAAACATTCAATTATGACCAGAAAGTTACATAGTAATGTTGCTCTGTCATGACAGAACATAAAGATGCCATGATAAAGAACTGATGGTACTACAGGAGCCATACAACAAAGTGGACAAGAAGCAGGTACCAAATATGTTTACATGCAAACGCTGTTTTACTTTTAAGATATAGAAGTACATATCAAAAAATCTGTACATTAAAATGATGTAAGTCCCTATCCATAAAAGGTAGACACATTACTGCCTTATTTCATGTATTCTACATGTTTTCTACCCACATATGTGCACTCCACCAGACCAAGAAACATTCTGAACACATATGACACAGGAATGGAAGATAAAGTTCTTCTTCACGTCCTTCCACATACAGGCTTGGTTTTAAAAACCTCCCGCCACAATTTTCTAAAATTTCAAACCCAGTCCAGTCTCAACAGCATTTCAGTCCATAAGGATCAATTAGGATACCATTGCCCTAAAGGCATGAAGAATCCGATAATCAGAATTAGAATCTAAGACCAATAAAGTCACTCGCCAGATCTAATTGTAACACAAAGATCAGAGGTTCAACCCATTTAGCATGACTGAGGTTAGTCTCAGTCTACTGCTGAGACCGTGGAGAGCACGGTTTCATATTAAAGCCAGCTGATATAGTGTGGTTTCTGTTAGGAGAGATGCGTTCCCTCAAGCTAACCAGGTGCATCTGTATAAGCATAGCGGCTGATTTGTTGAACTATACTGAATCTATACCATTATCTATAGAGAACCCACAATACTGCTTGTTCTTGTCATCATTTGGTACTTGGTTAGCAAACAGAAAATGAGTCAGATTTGGCGATGGAATGGATACAAAAGGCCCATGTGGCCCTGGGAGACTCCACTTGTGTGGTTCTGTGACCATCATACCTCAAACTGCTCTATTTGACTTAGGCTTCATTTTTGCCTTAGGCTTTATTAGAAATCAATTTTCTATAGCTTTCATAGGAAACATGAAGGACATTTTAAAATAATGAAAACCATTAACACAGACTAACAAAAATAATGGCAAACTGATCACTTTTCTTGTCAGCTGAAACACATAAAATTGCATGGAAGAAATAGCTGTTCCCAATGCATTGTCTCAGGATCCTTGCCATAGAGCACTGGGACCAAACAGTCACAGTGATTACCCAGCACCCAGTTCCACTTCTCAGTTTCCAAGCTTTCCATTTTATTCTATAAATTCCTTGCTGTCATGAACTCAGGGAATGATTACTGTCATCAATAGGAAGACGGTTTAGTGGTGCAGATGGCTGTCCTTTTATAGGCCAACTTAATGACTTGTTCTGATCTAATTTGTCATCTCTTATTTAGTTATCATTATGAACTTTTTGGGTTTCATATCAATCAATTTTCCATGTTGACTAAACAGATGGCTTTAGTTTAAAAAAAAAAAAAGCCAAAGCAAGAAAATGACATCGAATGATTAAAAATCTAAGTCTGCATGCACTTAAATGTACCTATGTAAAATGAAAAGTGGAAAGAATCCAAAGTGAGATAGATTTAAAACTCAGTGGATATGTGAGGACAATCAGTAGCAGCTGCCTACAAATGGACAAATTGATTCAAATATAAAAGCACTGCACTTCCGTCCATTTGTAACAACTTCCTTTTTTTTAGAAGTCTGTCTTGACAAATAGAGATGACAAATGCCAACTGATATACATCACCATGATGATATGATGTCTTTATGACATAGGCTATGGGTGTAGTCCCTTTTTCTGTTGTGTATAATTCTTTTTAGAAAGTAGGTAATGTATAGATATTTCCATATGTTGAATTTTTTCTCTCCCACTTTCTCATCCTTCTGATGGCGTCGTTTGAAAATCAACATCCTAAACATGACGTGTCAAGGCGAATTGAAATGATTGACAGAAATGAGGCTAAAGCTCAGAAAGTGAAGCCAGCCATTGTAACACATAAAGATACTGTGGCTCAGACTCTATCAGGGAAGTGGATGAGAATTTAACACAAATCAAGAGTTTCAGACTGCCTGGCACTCATGCTGGTCTCTGCCAGCCCTTGCCTTTGTAGTACATTAGCCAGGAGCCTGATCTCTGGGCTGTGATCTGCCCCAGGCCTTCACCAACTGCAGGACCCTGGTGAAATTATACACCTGTTTTGTGTCTGACTCTTCTGTAAAAAGGAAAACATGTTAGTTAACTCAGAATTGACAAGACTTAAGTTAGATAATGTCCTCAATACATGTTATGTTTCCTTGTTCTGTCTAGAGGTGTCTCAAAAGACAAAGGGGCATTCATTATGTCATTTAATGTGTTTGCAGTCTATCTGTCCAAGCAATGGGATATGAAACAAAAGGTAAACAAATCATTAAGTCAGGAACAGTGTTCCATTGGGGGCTTATTCAGCACATGGGGCACAGCAGGTTCCCAGAAGTGTAGGCAGAATAAATGGATTTCCTCACATTTGTCAGAGGCTTTTCCCAAAACTGTGGTGGAAAAAGATGGGTTGGCCCTGCGGCATTACAGCCTCAAGTAAGCTAGATGACTTCATGATCACGGAATAGCAAAACTACAAAGAGTGTATTTCCCAAATGCGTTGTTGCTTTGAATATTGAAATGCCTTTTCACAGTTCTCTGGTACCCTTTCTCCTTCACCATAGCAACCCAAGCGTGTTGCTTGTCTTTAGCCATAGAGGCAGGAGCAAAATCTTCTGATGCTGATCACAGGGTATTTTCTTAGAGACATATGAAATTCCAAGTCTATATTCATAGAGCCACTTATTTGCCTTCCTCAAAAATACATTGGTATCCTAAGCAAAGAATTCATTGTACAAAGATTTTAGCTACAGGGATGGGGCTCAATCAGAGGCCAGTAAAACCCAATGTGAATGGGAAATGCAAAACGAAGTCATTCGTAGAAACAGGGAGAAAAATACTATGCAAACACGGGGTTTTCCAAGGCCTTTTTACTTCAAAGAAATAACGGGAGCTTGCTTGGATTAAGAATCTACTCAAACAAACAAATACATAGAACACACATGCAAGGGCTTAAATGTGCTCTGCAACTGGTATCTTCTATTCCCAGCTCTTTACTTAGATATTGAGCTTTTTAGTGTTTATATGAGACTTTGTGGTCTTCATATTGATGATTATACCCTGAAAACGTAAATAAAACACAAAGCAATGGAGGTGCCCGAGACTTCACTAGAGTGCTGTAAGAAATAACCCTGAAAGGCCATCTTAATAGGGTATAAATTTTCTAGGCCTGTAAGAGACAAATACCATTGGAAAAGGTCAAAGGAATCAAAGGAAAGATGCTGAGGAGGAGCATGGCATGTTCAAGAGGCAGTAGGAACAACAGGGAAGAGGGTCTAGATTCACATGGGCAAGTGATCTCATTTAACAGTAATGTTGTGCTACAAGAGAAAGATCTAATTGTTTGACCCTGGGATGTTTGGATTTTGTGTCTTTTTCTAACCTCTAGATAGAGAGATTCTCATGAAGATTCACTTTGAACACCCACATGAGGGTAACAAGAGCTACCACGTGAACTGGCAGATAACTATCAACATTGTGCACGAGGTGTGCATTCTGTTCACTTGTATCCGCCTTGGTACATTATCTTAGCTTCAGAAATTCTTAACTTCAAACTCAACACATGTGGAGGAGCCTGTTGTTTCACCACAAGCTCTCTTCTTAGTCAGTGTGCCACTTGCTCTCTGTTGTCACAGCCATGAAGCATTTGACTGAGCTCTGCCTCGATTTCATATTCAAAACCCAGGTCCAAACCGCATCCTCCCAGCAACAGGTCTTAACTATGCCCTTCTCAGTACCTTTATCTTCCGTCTCAACTCAAACTAAGTCTGGTTGTGACAAAAGCTCCTCTGACCTTTTGATTCCTCGTTCTCTCGCCAGCTCACCCTTATACCCTGCTGTCTGGCTCAGCCTTGTTGGAACGCTTCTGAAACGCACCCCAACAATGGTACCCAATTTCCTTCTATTCAGTTATTCTTGCATCCCGTTCATCTCATAAACAGTTTCTAAAGACCTACTAGATAGGAATCACATGCTAAGTATTATATGTACAAAACCAATAAATCATCCTTAAGAGTGCAATTGGGAGAAGATAGATAAATTGTAACACAGTGATGCAAACCAGAGATGAAAAGTACGCGAGTTAATTTAGAATGGTGTATACGAGGAAATCTCTTAAAGACAGTGCTTTCCTATAGTGGCAGTTCAAGCAATGAATGTCAGCAATATGGAAGGAAAACACGCTCTTCTGCTCTTGTAAGATATGAAACAAAATTAAAAAGATCTTTTTGTACATTTATTTATTTACTTTGTGTGCATGTCCACACATGCAGGAGTCAAAGGGCAGCTTATGTGGGAGTCAATTGCCTCTTTCCATCATGTGGGCCCCAGGGTCAGTCTTGACAGCAGCACCTTTACCCTGTGAGTCATCTTACTGGCCCTTAAAAAGTCCTATATTTTATACATAAAAGCATTCATCCTTCTGTGCACAAAGTTAAATGGATTGTGTATAACTGGGCGATTATCCAGGATACAGACTTGGAAAATGAAAGTTACTTTTTAGTTTGTTCTTTATATACAATCACAAGAGTTTTAAAGTCCATCACATTTTTTAAAGTAGATATTAAAATCACTCCAAACCCCCACACCCCCAATCACATATAAGCACACACACAATAAAATAATACTTGACTTGAACAACTTAATATCGTTAGAGAAAATCTCTTTTACTGTTGTGTTCTAATATATCCCTCTTCCACTCATAATTCATATTCATTCATTTGTTTCCGATCAAGGGTGTATTACTATCATATACAAGTTCTGGTCTCCGAATTCAGAAGATCATCTTTGTTATTCAAAGTATCTAATGCTCACTTATAAACTTCCAAAAATTTAACTGTTTAAAGTCTTAAAATTTATTTTTAAAATGTGGTTGCTAAGAAAGTCGAACTCTTCTCTAGTATCTTAAAATGATTTGGCTTTGTATGTACATTGACTTCATTCAAGTCTCACTCCATTTAGATATGGAACTTTTTTTTTCCGTTCATGAAAATATGTGTCAAAGTTGTTTACTCCATACAGTATGCAACATTCATTGATGCTCATATCTCTTTGAAGTGTGCATGGTATTGATGAGTCATTTAGTCTCCATTGAACATCCAAAGTCACTGGTGTTTGAAACTGAACACATGCCTAACTCCAGTGGGATGGCCGGTACACATTTGCCAGGGAGTGGCTATCCCTTTCAAGTGTCCCTTTTCACTTTAGAAAATGAGTGCCCTCCGATCCCCACATGTCACTTCCCCTACAGAGGAAGGGATACCTTCGTTAGCACTCCGTAGTCTCAGCCTTTTCTGAGATTCTACAGCCACCCTCTCTGAGAAGCTCAGGAAGTCAGTGACTAGCTGACCACCACACTAAAGGGACTCCTTACTCCACACTTCTCCTTTATGGGGTGCCACCTCCTTGTACAGCTGTGCACATGGCAGGCTGAGCACCGAGGAGACGGGAGAAGGAGAGAGGGATTTTCCTGCTAGTCCATTATCACCAATCCTCATCGCTAGTCCGCAAAATGAGCTCAGCCTTCCCTTCAAGGTACAGAATGCTAGCAGACGCTGACCATTTCGAGTTCGTTCTCAGAGGATCAGGCTTGTTAATGTTTTATCATCAGTTCTTTCCAATTAGGTAGGGTCATCGTCCTTCCGGGCCACTCATCACCCAGACTAATGGCTTCAATTTTCTAGGGTGTGTTTCTCAATCAGGAGCCCATTTCCTGGGACCAAGTAGCTAATATTCCCCGATGTCCTTTCAAATGATTTTATGAAAAGAATTCAAGGAATATTCCATTTCAGTGCACTGTTTGAGAAATGCATTAGTTTTACAGGAAGGAATTTTGTTCTTATTTAAATAATCTGTGGAAATCCTAGGCAAACTTTTACCCTTAAAAAACAATGTAAGTAGGAAAACATAAGTCAAATCAAATAATGATAAACCATTCATCTTATATTCTCCTTTTAAAACTTGATCTGTTATGATTTTATTGGATGTATGTGTGAGTACGCACAATGCCATGACATGCATATGGAGGTCAGGTCTCTCCTTCCACCTTTATGGGATTTCTAGGGATCAAACTTAGGTTGTCAGACTTGGCAACAAGTACCTTTACCCACTGAGCCAAACTGCTAGCCTCCCTTCCCTCAACTCTATTCATACAAAAACGAACTCTGTATATTTCAAATACTTGATATCACATTGATAATTTTATGAACACACTGACCTCAGTTTCTTGTACAAAACTCACAATGATTAATTCTCATTTATTATTTCAGTGTTCATTCTTTAAAAAAAAACAAAGCGAAACCAAAACAGACAGTCAGTAGGTGACGAGATGGCTCAGTGGGTAAAGACACCAAGACTGAAAAGGCAAGTTTGATCTCAAGAATCTACATGGTAGAGAGCACCCATCCATGTAAGTGTTCTCTGTATATGAGTTGCCCCTGCATATACACAATTAATAAATGAATCTATTTTTATATTTACTGTTAGTTTAAGTACTGGGTCTGCATGCATATCTGTGTAGCACATGCATGCCCAGTACCAGAGGAGACTAGAAGATAATGCCAAATCCCCTGGAACTGGAGTTCTGGATCCTTGTGAGGCAACACATGGGAGCTAGAAACTGAACAAGAGTCCCTTGCAAGAGCAGTTTAACCGGGCAGTGGTGGCGCACGCCTTTAATCCCAGCACTTGGGAGGCAGAGGCAGGCGGATCTCTGTGAGTTCGAGGCCAGCCTGGTCTACAAGAGCTAGTTCCAGGACAGGCTCCAAAACCACAGAGAAACCCTGTCTTGAAAAAAACAACAAAAAAAGAGCAGTTTATACCCTTAACTTCTGGACCATCTCTCCACCTCCAATAAATGGAATTTTAAAAATTAAATCATGTCATAAGTAACCTAGAGTTTTACAGATAGATGAATCTACAGAATCCACAATGAAGACTTTTGATGAATGTACATACACATGACATCAAGACTCCTAGGAACATTTGCGCAGCCCTAAGAGGCTCTCCTGCGCACATGCTCTGTCCTATCCACCACTTCTATCTTTAGCAGTAGTTTCTATAGTCACAGGTTAAGCTGCTTTTGAAATTAATAAAAATATAATGGCAGAGAACATCAGCTTTTGCACTGACATTCTTTCCACTACTTACTACGTGCATCCATGCTTTTCCTTCGTGCATCTTTTTTTTTTTTAATTGGGGAATAGCATTTTATTGCCCAGGTGAATATGCACACCCAGTTGTTCTCAGGCTGACTGATTTGTGAGTTGGTTGGGATCTCTATTAGAAGAGTTACTCTGAGCATGTGCACAGAGATGTTTCGTACTGAGTCAAATGCTTCCCTTTTGTCTTGGCAAATTTCAAAGAGGAGACCTACTGTATCTTAAGGACTATCTTTAATTACTAAAAAGAACAGAATCTCAGCAACAGCTAACGAGAGTGTCCCCACTCACCATGGAATCTGCAATTTTATCTCCTTGGGTGATATAGAGCTGTATCACATTTCTAATTCATTTTTCATTATTTTGTACTTTCATGATAATTATATTCAGATTTTAATGAGCTTATTGGTATTTTGAATACATATACATACATTTTAATTTTTAATGTGCGGCCCTATCTATACAGTCAAAGCATTTTTCTTTTTCATAAAGTAGGCTGGTAGATATCTATCATTAAACTCTTCGAGTGGAAGGGTTATGCTCATCTGAGCACATGCCCTCTGTCCATCATATTCTGGGGCTTTCTTCAAGTCTGTAACTTACCTTTACCTTTTCACTCTCTGAATCTTTTGATGAGCAAATGATCTTACTTTTAACCAGTCTAGTTTATGAATTATTTCAACAGAGTCAATGCTTTTTGTATGTTCAAGAACATACTGTTCTTGCAAATACCCTTTTATATTTTGCCAGAAACTTTACGGTGGCATTGATACCTAATCTATCACCCCTTGACTTGAAAACAATTCAGTTTTTCATTCTGTTTCTTGCTCTCTTCTACAGGTTGGGAAATTCCAACAGCTACAGCTCCGAGTTGACTTCGTCTGCTGATGTATACGGAGCACGGTCTCCGTCGTCAGTCACGTTGTGAGCATATTGTCTTGCTTCCTTCAGATTTGTCCTTATCTTTTAAAAGCAGATCTTCCGGAATATTCTTTTGTTTGTTTTACTGACATACCTCACTTCAATTTGTCAGTTTGTAATTCTCCTACATTGTATCTTGGCGCACCTTGTCTATGATCTCCACCAGGTTTCTAAGACTCCATTCTGGCAAAGCCAGACTCCACATCTCTTTGCATCTGGGTGACTCTTTGTGCTCCTCAGATCTGCAGAACTCACCCTCTAGAAGGCCTTGTAGAGTTCACAGCTGCACACACTCAGCTCAGCAAAAAGGGCCAATGGTGTACAAGGATCCCTCAGGAGGTCCACTGCTGGGCTGCTCCCAATCTCCTCCTCCACAGAACCCTGACCTCAAACTGCAGCTTCCTCAGCAGCTTTGATCCCAAACTCTGTCTTCTGTGACCTCCCTCCTGTCTGTCGTAGGAGCTCCTGTGTATTTCCCTCCAAGGCTCATACCTCTGTTGTCTCTCTTCCAAAGCCTTATGTACTTCAACAGCTTTACAGTTTTCACTATGGTGTGGCTATTCAGCAATTCTTACTTTATCACACCAGAGACAAAAGTTGACGCTTGGTCTTCACAGTAAGTTGATTAAAGGTTAGAGGACCAATTAAATGTGTTTATTTCAATTGACAATCTGAGAGAGAACACTGCTCACAAAAAAAAAAAAAAACTAAACAAAATGACCAACATGAAAACAAATTCAAAACCCTTTTGTAAAATAGCTCTCACGGCACAGAGTAAAAGCCAAGATTACTCAGGCAAGCAATGATCCATCTTATCTATACATAGAAAGATGTTGGTATTGTAGCTATATTCTTTTTTTTTTTTTCTCTTGTTTTTTGTTTTTCGAGACAGGGGTTCTCTGTAGCTTTGGAGCCTGTCCTGGAACTGTTCTTGTAGATCAGGCTGGCCTTGAATTTATAGAGATCTGCCTCCCTAGTGTTGGGATTAAGTGCATATGCCCCCACCACCAGGCATAACTGTATTATTCTAACAAAGGTCTGCTCTAATAACAATTGATTCACCACCCATGTCCCAGAGCTTAGGACCTTCATTCTCTATACACAGCACTTCCCTTTCTTACATAATGTGTAAGAGGAGGCAAACCCTTATGTCATCTGTTAACTTTGTGGATATAAGTTTGAATAAACAACATTTTTGGCCAAGATTCAAAATGACTTCATGTTTTCTGAAGGTAAATTCATTTAGAACTTGAGATCAGCAAGGCAACCTGGTACAGGAGCTGACATCAAAACATACCTCTCTGCAATCCTTCAGGCACGACTTAATTACCTTGAATGTTCTACTCCTTCTCCATTAGACATCTTCCTCCTATCACGGCTTTCACTCACAGGCATTTCACCACAGGCATCCTAATCAGCAGCCCAAGGTCTAGCCTCCCTGTAAGTTTAAATATCAACCCAGGTGTCCATCCTCTACTCAATGCCTTCAAACATATTAGGTTATAACAAATTCATTATTCTCCCATGACCTACTACCTTATTTTTTTAACATTATTTTAAAACAGTTTCAATGGAAAGCTTAGATCCACCCAAGTGAGTACTTCTGATGAACACAGAGTTAAAAAAAATCATCTTTTATTTCCCCCTTTGAACTTTCTTTTAGTCTGATTCTTATTCAATATACAGAGCAGAAAGCAACCTGAGGGTCTATCCTTGTGAAGCCATACATCAGCACTTCCTGTGAAAAACAACATCAAGAATATTCACTTAGGTGCAGGGACCTCTCTGGAATATTTGTCTCTGAGTCCTCATGTAGATGAGGCAACCTGGAGACAAGGAGGGAGAATGATTACAGAGCATCCCTGGCAAAGAGCAGGTGCTGCTCTTGCCTCTGACATTACACTCCTTTCTTTCGTAGAATCGACTTCCCCGCGCAGAAAGCACTGTCTCTAGTGTTACTTCCAGGTTTAGCACTCCGGGATTTGTAACAATATGATATTAGAATCCACTTGCGGAGAAAACAAAAAAGATATTCTACTTCATAATGAAATATCTGTTCACCAGGCATGCATGATGACATAGCCTGTAATCTTAACTCTCAAGGGGCTAAGACAGGAAGGCCACAAGTACAAGACCAGCAGGGGTCACATGATGAGATTCTGCAAGAAAAAAATTAAAAGGTGCGTTCCAATCTAGTAGAAGTTATTCACAGAAATAAAGACAATAGCTGAGCAATTCATAAGAACTGGAAGCACACTGTGTATCAGAGTAGATTCCTGTAAGGCCCTTCCTTTTGTTTTTCAATCTTGATGAAAAGGAAAATTTTATTTCATGTTAGCTACCATTCTTTTCTATAATTTCATTCCAGAATATAGTAAAATTGTATCATCATTCCCAAACTGCCTTTTAAAAAAACTTCTAGCAGCTACACACTAACAATTGGTTTCATGATCTTCTATGAAGATAATGACAAGGCTGTTGGAACGAGAGCAAAGGCCGCTTTCTTGAATATTTAGCCTTCCTCTTCTTAGCAGGCAAGGCACAGGAACCTACCCACCACAGCGTTCCTTTCCATGCAGGATGCTTACAAGTATATAAAAACTGCCAAGGTACAGCTGGTCACACACTCGGCATTTTAACAGCTCAGGTCCTTTGAGCTTAGCCCTCATTACATCCACCACTACACTGTGAGAAAACTCTGGAATGGCATGTACGCTTCCTCCGGTCTTATCTAGGTGGTCTCTAAGCATGTGCCGGAAGGCTAATCCAGGATTGTGGCACCTATTTAGATGTCAAGTTAGTGAGATGCGTTCATTTGTTTCTCTCCATCTCTTTTCCTGGTCTCCTTTCCCTCTTCTCCCTCTGACATGCTCATGTTTGAGGACTCTCCATCATTAGTCCAAAAAAAAAAAAAAAAAAGTTTCACAAGTGCAAATTGAGATTGATCTACTTCACTGAACAAACAACCTCAAGTTCCTGACTTCCTGATGGCAAAAAATACGTGAAATAAGAGACACCTACTTCTATATGCATTAACCTCTTTGCAACAAGCTTTGCCTTTTATCTTCTGTTCCAAATTTACTTTGGGATGTCTTTTATTTTCCCTTATCTAGAGTGCCTACTTTCACACAGACTCTTTATAAACTGTGTTTGGAATCTGATATGATCAGTGGACTTCCTCTGAAATTAAAGTTTCTTTTGATATCGAGTTCAGTACATTCAGAGTGGAAAATCAAAGGATTAGGCTGGTTATAAAGATTTAAGTCAACGGAAAGGAATTTAATCCACTGGTGTTGAGTTTCATAATCAAACACTGAAGGACCTATTTATATGCTAAAATTTACCAAACCTAAAATTCGAAATATCTCCACAATCCCATCAAGTTTGTTTCTTTACTAAACAATCATTGAATAAATAAATTAATGTGCCAGACACAGAAATAAGGGGCTGAGCCACTGACATAACCTGCTTAGAACCTGTGTTTCCGTTCAGTAGCTTTTAGTCCAGTAGACACCCATCCTAGGCTTCGGCCTATTATCGCCTGATTGACAATCACAGGTGATTGTGGAGCTGACCTGGTCTAGCTGTGTGGGGGGAGATGGAAGAACATTCAGTGATGGAAGGAAGATTTCTGTATGCAGCACTGAAGCCGAGACCCAGGGAACAATAAGGCCATGGTGAGACCTCAGGCAATCAAAATTAGATAAGAAAGAAGCCCGCCACATTGTAGACAAAGAATATGTAGGTTTGCCTGTATGAGAGTTGGAGCCCTCCTTAAGAATTTAGAACTTCATGCAAAACAAATAAACAACAACAACAAAAACCAAGAAGTCATGGATAGTCTCTAGAGCAGAAGATGAGTGTTTTCAGATGGAGTATATGTTAGTTTCCTGGCTGGTAGAAAGACTACCATTTTTCTTGGTGGTAAGTGGGAATGAGGTGCTTATCTCCACACCTCAGATTACCAAGAAGAGCACCCCAAATACCAATAGACTAGGGGACACAGTCCAACAACCCACATCACAGTCCACCTGAACAGCCTTTCCAAAATTCCTTATGTTTCCCATGTTAAACATCTCTGGACTAAGAGGTTAAGGACGATGAGCCATGAAGCAGGAGGCTGATGAGGAGGGGGTCGGTGTAGACAGCTAATCCTGCTGATCACAAAGCACAGAATGGTATATGGATATGGTATGTGGATATGGTATGTGGTAAATCTCTTCAGCTGCTATACATTATTTTTGATAAATCAGTGACTATTTTCTAATGAGATTGATGTAATAATAGAATGTGCTCAATTTGATATGGGTGTGTCTGCATGCATGCCTGTGTGCAAGCATGTGTGCATGCATACATGGATGCGCATGTGTGTGTGCATGTGGTGTGTGTGTGTGTGTGTGTTGATATGAGTGGAAACCAAAACCTCTTTCTGTGTGGTAGGCAAGCCCTTCATCTCTTAGCTTTAACCTCAAGTTTTTCAATAACTTAGTTAACATAAAAATCAAATTTCAGCATGTTTGATGTTTAAATTGAAGAACTAAACCAGCAAAGACTGCAATCAATCAAAAGTACTTTGGAAACTTAACACAAGGACAACTGAGTTTAATTATAAATGTTTTTTACCCAGTTATTTTTATGAAGTCCATTGCAAACATATGCCATGAGACACCATCTTAGTTTGTTACCTGTACAACTGAGATTAGTAATTCCCTGTTTCTTCAACAATATTCTATTGTCTGACCCCATATTAAACTGATTTCCACTGCTGCTAATCCAGCTTTGTGGAGTTTTCTTGGGTCTTACTCTACATGATTAAAATATACTAAGACCTTAAAATGCAAGGATAATATAGTAAACAATTTAAAGCACGTTCATGCGAATCCCTACAGAATAGGGACATGAAAGACTTGGTCCAAGGAATCTTTCATCCCAGCTCTCCTACATCTTAAATGCTAATGCTAAAGGAAATAACACATACATGAGTGCTCAAACACACACACTACTGCCTACAATGAATCTTGTAGGCAGAACAGTGGCATTTATGTAAAGAACAATAAAACAAAAATCATAAAGATTATGCATATCCAAGTAATAACTTGACTTTAAATTCCTACATAGTTCAAAGTCAAGACCAAATAATATAATCACACCTCCCATAAACAGTCAGAATGTTTCTTTAATGCTGAAAGGTGATAACTGGTATATGGTGGCATCTTTCTGTAGAGGTCTACTAAACAAGACAGTTGACTACTCACTGCATCAACCTGGGCAATTAATCTCTGTATTCTATATTTAGTTAACAGGTGGCAGGGAGGGGAGCAAAGTAAGGGGAGGAAGAGAAATGGATGGAGTCGGTGCCCATGGTAAAGAGCTGAGTCACAGAGGGTTTGAAGGCTTTGGGGTCTGTAAGGAAGCAAACACTAAGGATAGCTGTTGGATGTAATATGAAGAAAGGGAGAGAAAAGCTAAAAATTCCCCACTTTCTGACATGAAAGGACATTTTATTTTTTACTTTTTGCAGAAAGAAAATCACACTTAAGATTCTAAAATACTCTTTAATTATGATTGGTGTGTATTCATGATTCTTAGCAAACACCCATATGAATTCCCTTTGTATAGGTAGAGAAATATTGATAGCATCGATGTAGTCTCCTATCTTAAAACATGCCAGTGTGGGGTCATGATTTCTGTGATGCAGAAGAGATCACTCAGTGGTTAAAAGCCCTGGTTGCTATGCCACAGGACTGGCAGGGCTTCCATTTCCAGCACCCAGATGATGGCTTACAGTCATCGGTAACTCCAATTCTGGGGAATCTGACACCTTCTTTGGCCTTTGAGGGCATTACAGGCATGCAGTATACAGCCTTGCCTGCGGCAAAACACACATAAAATTTTTAAAAGGCAAAACAAAACACAATAGCTTGCGGTTAAGTTACTTCCATGATTGACAGACTACCTGACCAGACAGTTCTACTCGGGATTCCAAGTATTCATTAGGTCTGTTCTCACTCAGATGTCAGTTCTAGACTTATCAGTTCAGTAGAAAACCTATCAGGATCTTAGTGTGCTGGTTGGTCCCGGTTTCATTCTGGCGGTCCACACCTGATGCATACTGTCTCCGTAAAATGCTGCTCAGTAACTTACTTCAATGAAGTATCGGTATTTTAACCATGTGGTATTGATGATGCTGGTGTCCTACCTCACAAAGACTGATGTAAAAGTGGAGATACAACCTGCTTGGAAGGTGGGTACTTTCTAGGAAAGTGAAGAAAATGCCACCAATATTTGTCAACATCCATGCAAAATGGGTCTGCCACTGATGTTTAACACACACATACACATGCGTGCATATACACATATAACATTAATAACTTCAGAAAAAGCTCTCTCATTTTTCTCTAAAACATGCTCTTGATATTAAAATGGTGGCACTTTTCTGTAAAATGAAAATATGAATGCAAAACAAGTTTGGACATTAGTTCAAGTTGGCACAAAGGAAGTAGCACAAACATGCCACCCCACCCCTACCAGCTGAAATGACACATTTTAGCTTTGTATTTGGGAAACTAATTTTGTAAATCCTTTTAAAAGACATTAGTTTTGCTAGAGGCAAATACTCATAACATTATTTCTTGTCATCTCTGAAAATGAAAGCCAATCTATGAGAAATGAAAGCATACATTAACATCACAGGACATACAATATAGACATTTTTAATGCCGCTTGTGAAAATGATATAGCACAGAAAGTGAGCAGAGTCATAAAGATGAGAGTTCTAGAAAGCAATGCTGGTCAATCTTCGTGGGAAACACTAAGATCTGTTCCTTGACCACCCATCTAGGTGTCTGTGTGCCTATCATTTACAGTTGCAGCATCTTCCATCATGGAACTGTTAATCTAATAATCAGATAATCACACAAACGACTAACAGTATCTAAGAAGAGCAGTGCCCCAGTGGGGTGGATAGCTCATTACTGGGGGGGGGGGTGCACTTACGGGAGAAAAGACCAAAGAGGAACAGCTTTGCCAGTGTTTCCATCAGAATTTTCAATGCCAGGTCCCTTTCTCTGTAATTCTGGAGGGTGGGAGCATGAGGGGAAATTGAATAATTCATATATCTTGCAACAACTCATAGATGAAAGACTAAGTTAATTGATGAAAGGTATAACGCTATTAGAGAAAAGCTCATTGTATCAGTCAGTATTCTGAAACAAATGGAGTGCTGTGAGAGACAAGTCTGCAAAGGACAATTTTATTGCAAACAAGCCAGCTACGAAGAGATAGACGAGCATAAAATTCTTACTCTTGCCACATTTCCTTTCAGACAACATTGTGCATGTGCTCATGTGCTTGAGTACTACAAACCAATGCCATCAGGGAGCACCACCACCGTCAGGGAGCACCACTACCATCAGAGAGTACCACCATCGTCAGAGAGTACCACCACCGTCAGGGAGCAACACCACCATCAAGGAGCACCACCACCATCAGGGGTCACCACCGTCAGGGAACAACGCCATTGTCAGAGAGCACCACCACCATTGGGGAGCACCACCACCATCAAGGAGATCGTTGATCTTCAAACTCTTCTCATAAAAGGTCTAAAGTCCTTTAAATATATTACTTCAAGGTTGAGAGGGCAAGGCATTTCCACCATGAGCTGAGACCATTAGGCAGCAACTGAAAGTTGGAAGTATCTGTCAAAACTATAAAACAACCTACACAGATTGTACATGTCAAACTAAGTATAATGAACTTAGTTTACTGTGAAGGTGATTTCAAGATGGTTGCAACATTTCCTTTTTCTGTCTCCAAAAAAGCAAGCTGTGCCTTGAACTATCATTAGCAATGCCTAGCCTTTGGTCCATGATAGTAACACAGCCTTCATGACGGTTATGTCGTGAACCTGGACCCCAAGGACAAGGCTTGAAAGTGTGTTTCATCATCATGAATTAATTTGAAGGGAGAACCAACATAGATGCAAATATACAAGGCAAGAGCCATCAATCAAGCAAGTGGCATCCACCTGATCTTAGGGAACTGCTTGTACCTGGTTCATCTGTCCTTAGGGAAGCGCTTGTACCTGTGCCTAACACTGGTCTTGCAGAGACTGACCTTTGTCTCTGGTTGCACAATGAGAAAAAAAAGTCCATTTAATCCAACAGTAGTGAAAATGAAAGTACATTACTGTTGTGGGGAGAACTGGCAAAGGTTAATTGAGTTTTAGATACTTATCCCTAATTGTTCAAGATTTTATCCTAATATCAATTTCTGCATTAATGCACAGGCACCCTCAGGCTGTGAAAGAGAGATTCCATTCTAAATTTAAACGTGTCCCCTCATCCAAAAAGGGTGGCATTTTTTCTCCTCTAGAGAATTGCATGAATCAGAATTCAACTTCTGAGGTGAAACAGGTCAAATTAACCAAATATACCCAAAATATTGCTTTAAGTCAGTGAATAGTTGAAATGTCCATCTGGTCGACCCCAACATGATGCTCAAAGAAGATAATTTACAGCATTGGTTATATACTAGACAGCCTCTGTTAAGGAGCTGTACTTTAATTTCACTAACGGTTCTACTTAAGAATTTAGAGGCACTTTTCCTGTGGCAGAAAGAGAATATCTCTGGTTTATCAAGAGTTGATTTAGTATGCCACTCCTTTTTCAGCATTCAGTGTAGGTCATTATTTTACAGTGGTTTTCCTCTGGGCCTAGCATGATGCCACATGATGACACTGCATGGCTATCAGGTCCGACCTGATGTATTTGTTTGTACTTGGGGGGCAGAGTGAGGATTGAGAAATGACCAGAGACAATGGTAGAGTCAGGATGGCAACCAGTAAAACAAGATTCGTAAGTTTATGACTTACAGTTCTTATATATCCCAATCCAAAAAGGGGTGGGGTGGGGGAGTAAAAGGCTTCTTTACCAAGACACAAGAAACAAAAGAATGTTAACTACTTCCTTAACTCTCAAAGCCTCCAGTAATCACCCCCCTTGCTAAACATTCTGCCACTGACCTTGAGGATTAAGACACACCTTAGATCAAAACATCCTGCTAGCAACACTTTAGGTCAAGCATCCTGTGGCCCAGCCTTTGAGCAAAGACAAGCTCAAACTCTCTGACCTTCAGTCAAGATGGAAATAGAATTACTTCTGTGGGTCTCTACTTGTGGCCATCTTGAGCTTTGCCTCCTTAGGGCTGGCAAGAACAACAAGGTGGTAGATAAGTCTATTATAATTGTAATGAAGCCACTAACAGTCACTGGTAGAAGGCAGTAGAGAAGAGTCAAAGATAATATAGGAAGCAGAAGGTTAATGAAAGAGCCTTAATCCATGATGCAGCTTCTAGGGGGTCTTCATGCATGATACAGTGAATTTCATACTATTGGTTGGTTCATGGCCCAACTCCTGTAAGTAATACTTATCTTGCTCTGTTATGAACATAATAAACTATCTGGTGTCCCCAAGATGGACTTTAGTGAAACTGTCCTTAGTGACCATCTGGAATATGTTTGCTTTTCCCAAGGAAAAGTTAACATGATAGTCACTAACAGGAAGAAAATGATCATAGTATTTAAGTCATTAGGGCACAGTTTTGTATAATCTGACAATACCTTAGAAGACATTTCTATTTATTGGCACAATAATCCATCTGGAAAGTTTTAAAGAGCCATTGTTGTGGGGAAAGGAAGCACATGGCTTTCAGAACACCTGGTGTATAAACATTTAGTTCATAAAATAAATGAAATTAACTGGGATTGATTTGCATTCCAAAAGGCTATCCATGTTACAAGGATAAACAACAACAATAATAAAGCATAACAAGACACACTATTCATGTATTCTTTGTCTTATAGGATCTCTAGTGCTTTGTCCATTTAGACTCACAGTGATATATTGTAATATATAACCATTAAGACATTCAACAACAATAGTAATAGCAAAATGCATAGAAGCGTTATTGGACCCAGGTACAAAGCTAGTAGGGTCTATATAATGATTGTCTCACTAAAGTTTCTCCCTGAATTTGTTTCATCTGTGACAAACTTTAGTTGTCTTATTACATGGGTATTTGGAAACCCCTGTTCAGACATATATTGTAGGTATAAACCAAACATCAGCTATTATTGGTACTCATTTCCAAACAGCCTGCACATTTTGACCTGATGAAGCAAGGATAGATAGATACTTCTCAAAACATTTCACTCACTGTTAGATATCACACTGGTGATCAAATGCCTGATAGTTTCTTGGTTCTAGCACGATGGGAAGCTTTATGGAGTGTTTATAAACCCCATAATAAGCACAGTCTCTTACGTCACTTTCTACTTCTCTATATCAGCAGGGTGGCAACCACACAAAAGGATTCTGAACATTTCCTGTTATCACTAAGGTCCTTCTATCTTCCAAAAATATCACGATTAATAACATAAAGAGTTTACAAACAAGACTGTGGTATCTCACACCATACATAAATGATTCAATATCATACAAACATGTATTCCTGTGAATCCTCCAAACATACCAGACAGAGTATATTAAACTGATTCAAAGGGAACATAAGGAGGAAAAAAATCATTGAACATAAAACAATAAAAAAACACATATATAGCTACTTCACTGCTTAGATACAATTCTAAGAGCAGAAGGAAGAAGATCTGAAAGCTATTTGCCTGCATGACCGGCATTCTTCCTGTCAATATTAGACATGCTATGTTTGATATTAGGCCCCGGGAAATCAACCAGACATTGGCTGTTTTACCTTTTCTGCTGCTATGAGCAATAAGCAGTTAGTACCGTCAACATTGGTTTTTTTTTTTTTTTTTTTTTTTTTTTTGCCTTGGTAGACAGGCTTAAACGTTCATCTGCTAGCCCGCTAATTCTGCTCAGTAGGCCTGCCAGCTGTGTCCAGTGGGCGCCCTCAGGCCGCACGTAGTCAAGCAACGAATGTGGCCCAATGCAAAACTGCAAACTTACTTAGAACATGATAGTTATTGTTTTGGGCGTTGTTATTTTTAATTTTGTTTTTGGTAATTTGACTTTGCAGTTCTGAAGCATGAACCGTGTCAAACAGATGGACATACCTAAAATGCATTTCTGAAAATTTGGTTTAATGATCTAGGCCTGTGCTGTCCAAGACGATTGCTGAAAGCCACAATGGTTTTTCACCCCGAAACTGAAATAAGTTTGCATCTCATTGTCATACTAACCACATTTTAAGTATCCAGTAGCCATATGTGGCATAATAGCTGTCAGGGACCATTGTCCTAAAGATGATAGCAGGGACCATTGTCCTAAGGATGTTTGCAGAGAGCCACACACCCCAACTATATTGAGAACAATTTGTTAACGGAACCCGCCCCACATTCCAACTATATTGAGAACTATTTGTTAACAGAACCCGCCCCACATTCCAACTATCTAGAGAATTGTTTGTTGTTGGAATCACAAAAGGAGCATTTCCGCTAGCACAGAGAACACTAGGTGTGTTGACTGGTGACCTTTGCTGCCCTGGCAAGGTTCCTTCTTGTCCCTGCCCCCATCCCAAGCCAAATTCCTCATTCAAGGGCTATATAAACCGCTACCGTTACCCTAATAAAGTGAGACCTTGACAACAGAACATGCTCCCACCCATGATTCTTTCAGGTAGTGCCTCTTCAAGACCCTGGAATAACTGGACCTGCGTGACGGGTCAAATAGCTACTATATCAGACAGCGTAAATATGGTTATATGGGTAGTGTTTGCCTAGCACCTCATTTCCGAACTTGGGCCCTTGGCCAGGGTTGAAATCACAGTCAGTGCATTAGGATTTATATGGCAACACAAGTCAGATAAAACCGGCTTCCGTAAGTAGAAACAATATGCAAATCTTGGAATAGACGCACAGAATACAGCTATGGAAATAAGGAGAGTCACCTTCTATGAAAATGTAGATCAAGAGACCTTCTAATTACATCAACACAAAACTGTTCAGTAGGTGTCTGGGGACGCAGCACACGGAAGGAGTACCTTCTCTGCACATGCAAGACCCTTAGTTCAAGGCCCAGTGTAGCCAAAATCAACAATCAAAAGGGAAAACAAAAATAAATATGTAAGACATGAAAGAACATCTATCCATGTGCCATTTCAAAATGAGCCATGAAAACACTTATTCCTCGGGTCTCAGAAATAATATCCTTAACAGCGACCACAGTGACTATCTGTCTTTCAAGCTAAGAGACATCATTTTCTCATTAATTAAACCTAGAAACAATCTCCAGATTAACAATACAGATGATAAATCTGCATGGTTGTTTACTTACATGGGGCCCATACCCTCTGAATATCACTACTCAGCATATGTATGGGAGTAGCTATGGCATTGAGGGCATATGCCTAGACTTTCTTTAGCAGTCACCTGTAGATACTGTTCCAACTGCTCCCTAACTCTGCTTCCCAAAGACGTCCTGCTGATCAACTTGTCAACTCAAATTCAGCAGTGTCCAAGGATCACAAGTGATGCTTTTTCTGCATTTTTATGCACCGGGAAGATATCAACTCTGTTTAGAAAATACATCCATCCATTATCTGCCTTCATTTAAATGGCTTGAGTTACATTACTAAATTGAACTGGTACTGGAAACAGAGTATTGAAAATGATTATAAAGAGAAAAGTAGGTATGGCCAAAGGTACTTTTACACTACCTTTCCGGGCAATTCTAAGATCTTGCATGAGGTCGGAGTAGCAGAGTTCATTTAGGTTTTGGCCAGTAGCTGAGATCTCATCTCATAATGGCCTTAATGATGCTGCTAGTCACGGTCACAATTTGTTAACGTTTTCCACTGGGAACTTAAATTAGATATGCCTTTTCGACTTCTAAAGCAAAGATTGCTAAATGCGGGACAGTTTTGCCCCTGCCTCTTCCAACAGGAGCCTTTGGCAATGTGTACATTTGGAAGGGTGGGTATTCCTGGCATCTACAGCTACAGAGACTAGACATATTGCCGGACACAATGCAATGTACAGAAAAACGACCCTCAGTGAAGAACTACCAAGCCTAAGTGGGAAGAAGAGAATCAGGAGGGTGGGGGAGCTATAGGAGAGGGTCGCAGTGAAGGGTAAAATATGGCATGCTACAAATCTGAAAATATTACAGTGAAACAATTATGCATGTTATAGACTAAGAAAAACATAAATTATTTTTGAAAACATAGTTATCTAGTTCAAAATGTCAGAAGAGCCTGTCAGGAGCCATTTTCCCAAAGATTATAGCAGGGCAGGAGCCATTTTCCCAAAGATTATAGCAGGGACTATTGTCCTAAGGATGTTTGCGGGAAGCCCCACACCCAACTATCTTGAGAATTGTTTGTGGTTGGAATCACAAAAGGAACGATTCCACTTGCATAGAAAACACTAGGTGTGTCAACTTGTGACCATTGCTGCCCACTGCTGTCCCGGCAAGATCCCTTCTTGCCCTTGCCATGCCCCTGCCCCCATCCCAAGCCAAATTCCTCATTCAAGGGCTATATAAGCCACAACCATTTCACTAACAAAGTGAGACCTTGACAAGAGAACTTTGCTTGGTCTCTGTCTCTCCCTCCCGCCCACGTCTTTTTCAGATAGCACCTCTTCAGGACCTTGGAATAACTGACCCACTGGGCGGGTTACAAGAGCCAAGGCTGGAAAAACACTTGACCCAAAGCTATGTACTGTTGTGTACTTGATTATTTGGAACTTACATTTTCTTGATCATAAGCTCCCAGAAGAAACAAAACTGAGAAGTGTTTCATTTTACACAGCGTTCGAGCTTCACAAGGACAGTGTTAACATTTGACTGAGACCAGTGGCACAGGTCTGAAATCCAGTGGACTTGGTATACTGAGGCATGAAAATTGCAAACTCGAGGGCTTGCATTTACCATCAGTATTTAAATATTGCTGGACCAAGTTTTTACTTAAAATATTTTAATACCTTACCTAAATTTTGTGAAAAATCAGAATGCCTTCATCTTTTTAACACTTAGTCATTTCTAGAAGACCTTTGTGTGAAAACGGTTTTAATATTTTAGAAGCAGCTCTGAGAATTTCATTCTATGAGAATTATTACTAATTTCATAACAATAACTTCAATAAATATCTTAAGGGAGAAGTTCACAGGTGATAGGACAATGAGGCAGTGGGTGCAGGTGGTAAGGCTGTCATTCTTTGGATTCCAGAGAATTCATTAACAACCTGAAGGTTTGGTTATCTTTTGCCCATGGTATACGATGGGTAGTATCTTAGATTTCCTAGTCACTGGGGATGACAGCTCCAGAGGGATGTTTTCAATCATGGAGAAAATAGGAGAGCAGCGAAAAAGGCATGGTGGCCAGAACAGGAGGCAGGCTGCTGGCATCGTGTCTTTTCAGGAAGGCCCTCTGGTGACCCAATTACTCCAATAGGACTCCTTACACATCAAGCAGCATCTGGGGACCACATGCTCCAACATGGGAGAGATGCGGCACTCAAATCCTATGCTATAGAAAGGGAAACTGCGCTAGCTTTCCTCTGGTGGTTTCCTAAATACATTTTCTTAGCATTTACTTGTCAGTGGGTATAAGTTTATGCACATAGGATGGGAACCAGTGTTGCTCAGCATTTTCCAGCTTTCTGTGCTTTCCAATAGGACAAAATGCTGTGCTCACCTGTTAAAATGCCTTGCCCTAAGCTCCTATTAGCATTATTAATAAAATAAAATATTGAATACCACCATTATAATAACCTGGGAAAATGCCTCTGCTTCCGAAGTAAGCTCAGAAACCTTGGCATAGTTGAATACAATCAATTCAAATACTTTTGAAAAATAATCAGCCATGGTTAAGGTCTGCCATCTCCACCCAATACTCTTTATTTTTTCCTCCTAATGTTCAGGCCACTTTCTTTTTATAGAACTTTAGTCTTAAATAAATAAGCTGGTGTGTATGATATGGAATTTTTTTCTTAAACATATGAACTACACTCCCATTATATGATCTATGTTCTGCTATCTAGCCATTGTTTAAGAGCAACCCCACCAGCACCACCAGGTTTGGCTAAATGAATCAAAGTGACTTCCAAAGTTCAATCTCTATGCTCAGACCTGAGTCCATCTCTCAGACTTCATCAGAGAAGTTTCTCTGCAGTGGACAGAGATTAACATGAAAACTCACAACTGGCTAAAGTTCGGAGACTCCATATCTGTATGGAGTGCTTGGCTATAAACGGGGCATCTCTATCACCTTCTCCTCTCCCAATGGATCAGTGTTCGTTATGGAAACAGGGGCATAAAGACCGCAATTAGGACAGAAGTCGTGAAACAGTGTCTCCTGGACATGACAGGATAGCTACACACATGAACTCACAGTAACAGTGGTTGCCTACACATGATGGAGAAGCCTTCTTAGCCAATTATCTTTAAGAGTTGGGTCCAAGTAAAGGCGTGGCTTGCTAGGACCTGGAAAAAATGGGTGCAAGGCTTAGGTGCGCTCTCTCTGTGATTCCCATGGGGCACAGCTGAGCTTGGACTTCTCGTTCCTTTTTCATGAGTTTTCCCCTTATAATAAATAAAAATATAATTGTTTTATCCTTTAGCTAGCCTGACTATTTCCCGAATCGAGCTATTTTCTACGTGCACATGATCAAGACAGTCAACATGTGCAGTATGCAGGGGAGAGGCTCATGAGCTCCCCCACTGGGTGAGGAGCAGCTGGCAGCTGACGGCTGCTGGAGGAGGCAAAGAGCGTCCTTTTCCGGGTGTGGTCGCTGGTAGGATGCAGATGCCCCAGTGGAGGGCTTCACACCCATGAGTTTGTAAGAGGCAGAACTTGGACTCAACGGGTTATTAAGAAGAAGCAAGAAGTCCTACATGAAAGACTCGAGTTGGGGGTAGAACTAGGAAGAGTTAGAGATTGAAGTGAATGGCTAATATTATCGAAATACATTGTTTGCATTATGTTACTCTGAAAGAATTAATAAAATATTACACTGAGAAATACAAATTCTATGTTTTTGAAGGAAGCTTGAGCTTTCCCACTTGGGCAAGGAAGCAAGGCCGAAATTTCACAACTAATTTCCAATTCTAAAGTGTGAAGTGCCAAACATGGAGCAAAATTACAAAATCTTGGAAGAAATGAATTCAAGTCACCAGTTTGAAATATGGTATGTCATCAGCAGACATAATTATGTAAAGGGAAAGAGGGAAGAAGGAATAGAGGAAGGGAGGCAGGGATGGGGGAGGTAAGGAAAGAGGGGGCCATTTTTCATTTCCCAGAAACATATAAAGCATTAGCAAAAACAATGTATGAATATGATGGCCAAAGCTAGAAAGTATTTATGCATGAGTAAAATGAAAATCCCCGATATCATATCAATGAAATTCCATGATACGAAGTCGAATTTTATATTCAATGCCTTGCCTATACAGTTTTTGTTTTGTTATTGTACAGCAACGGTCATGGCCCTCTAAATAGAAACCTATTGTTAAGGCAAAGAGAAATCAATAGGTAAGTTGCTAACACAAGTGATCCCTGGAACAATTAAAAAGAAAAAGAAAACATATGCAGAATAGCTTAAGTTTTGTGTCTATACCTGGTCTATTGCAGGGTCCTACTGGGTTCTACTTGATTCCATTTATGATGGAAAGGAAATAGGAAAGATTTGCTATGACGGACTAAAACTTCAATACAGAACTGACTTTTGGGATCACCAGTCAACCACACATGATGGTGCCACATCCACTGTTGGTGAGGCTTCCGGAATGCTTGTCATTTTTAAAATGCTTTCACTGACCTGCCCAGTGCTGTGTACATATCTTTCTTCAAGTCAGTTATCCTCAGAGCTAAGTGTCCACAGGATCTGATATTACAGTGTTGGCCTAAGTGGGAAACCCTGGCTATCTTTCTGCACCCTGAGGAGTCATTGCTAAAAGTCAAGAAGAGGGGTTAAAAAGATGACACTTCAGATAGAAACACTGACTGCCCTTCCAGAGGACATGGCTTCAGTTCCCAGAGTACACAATTGTAGCTAACAACAATCTGTAACTCTAGTCCGTGAGATTCAACCCTTGTGCCCCCCCCATGGGTACTAGATATGCAAGGGGTGCATTGACAAACATGTAGGCAAAAATACTCAGGCATAGAAAATACTATTTCAAAGGAATATCTTTCCCACTGAAATAATGGAAATCATAACTGATCTTTTCATGATAGACGTGTAACTGGTGGTATTTTAATGCTATTCATACATTAACTTATCTACAAGCTACACAAGAGGAAACTGAAGCATTGGGCATGAACAAAACTGTCCAGAGCCGCAGGGCAAGCCTGTAAAAGATCTGAAGAGTCACCTGCCCACTCGAGCACATGACTCTGTGTAGGTCTTATCCTTCTCTCCCATTCCCTCTGCCTTGCTGAAAACCATTAGATCAAATCCCTAAAGTTAGCCATCAAGGACTATTCCTTATTTGGGTACTTCCTCCTCCTAATGCTGACTACCAAATTCCAGCAATCAAAAGCCCCCCTTGATTCATCTAATTAAAATGCCCAATTAAAGCCAAACACCTCATCCTAACACGGGGTTTCCCCATTTACCTTTATAAACCACCATTTGCCTATGTGCCAAGTTTGTCTCCTCTCTGTGCTGAGGCAGTCCTTCATCTCCCCAGGACAAAGACTCTGCCCGCTTTCCCCTTCTCCCTCATCCCCTATCATCTTTACTTTCATCTTTACTATCATCCTAGCTCATCCTAACCAGACCTCCCCCTTTTCTCCTCTTAAAAATTACACTTGCAAGGTCATTTGCTGCTGTTTTCTGCCTGAGTCAGGAAGAAGCCACTTTAACTTGCTTTCCTGCTTAATAAAGGACCTCTCTGTGGAAATAAGTCTTTGGGTGTGGTCTGTGCCTAATCCAAGGTCAGGGAGGAAGCCTCTGCTGTGCCAAAAATCTTGTGACCAAGATTCAAGTCAATCCCTTATGGATACAGAGGCCACACCCACCAGAAATTCCAGCCTCTGGAAGATTCTTCTCTCCCCTACTTCCTCTTCTCATCCGTGGACTACCATTGCACTGTTAAGTTCTGACGTCATCTAGCTACCACCCTGGTGTGTGAGTGGACTCCTCTAAGGCTCTGATGTCTGACATCCGCGACCCTGGTGTATGAGTGTACCCTTCTGAGGCTCTGACATCATGTAGCTATGACTCGCGTGTGTGAGTGCACCCTTCTGAGGTTTTGATGTCAGATGTCTGCGACCCTGTGTGTGAGTGCACCCTACTGAGGCTCTGACATCAGATGTCTGCGACCCTGTATGTGAGTGCACCCTACTGAGGCTCTGACATCAGATGGCTGCGACCCTGGTGTGTGAGTGCACCCTTCTGAGGCTCTGACGTCAGCAAAAGCACTGTGGTAATTACGTTGCTTGCTGGTCCTCTTCTTCCTCTGTCACTGCCTCAGGAGAAACCACTGCTTTTTCTGACCCCTTTCTAACACCAAAGGGGACAAGATTCCTTCATGCCATTGTATCAGCAGGCCTCACACTGGAGGGACTTCACCCTCCACTCCTTCCCTGCAGCCCAAGCCATATTAACCACACCGAAAACCACGCCCAGGACTCTGGATGCAGAAGCCATGCCTGGCCAGCCCCATAGCCCACATTCTCATTAGCAAGAGGCCTACTATGTGTCCCAGGCAATGAAGGCTCATGCTACGTTCCATCAACTGTTCTTCAAGCAGAGCTATGATCCATTAGCGGACAGATGTGCTGAGCACTAGGGGACAATTAATGACCTGATTAAGACCCATGGCAGCTAGGATGCCAGCCGGGATTCTGAGCAAGTCTATTCGGGAAAGTGTTCGCTTTGTAGCATTTTCTTTTCTTCCCCTTGATCTAAGGAAACCTTTGTTTTATCCCTTTTCTCTTAGTGCATCAGTGTGCTTTGGCATGGGTGCAGAGGGCAGAGAAGGAGTCAGCTCCTTCCTTTTCCCATGGGGGTTCCGAGGAGAGAATTAAAGCTTGTCAGACTTCACAGCAAATGCCTTTACACACCGAGTCGTCTCATCTGCTCAGGAAATCCATTTTGGTATTCAATTTCTCTCCAGCAACCACTCTTATCTACCCTCACCTCTTCTGTAAGAATAAGGACCAGGGACTCCACGCCTCCTGAACTAACTGAAATCTGAGGGGCTGATGCCTGGCACCCCAGGGGACTCTTTAGTCGTTATGCTGCAAATAGATGGAGCAAAGTTGTGTCATTAGAATCTGAGAGCATTTGAATTCACTTGGGTCGGAAGCATTCTGAAAAGATGATAAATATAGGAGTCTCTATTTCTCTCCCTTGCCTTGCCCTCTCTTTGTTCCCATCATTTCTGACACTCAATTTCCAGTCTGCCTCTGTTCCTTCTTTTCTCCTCTCTTTGTCTCTGCCATGGTCACTGCTCATTGCTGAGGCCACTGCACCTATGACTCTACATCCATATTCTCAGCAAAGACATCGGAAATATTTACAACCGCGGTGGGAATCGGGCGCCACCAAACCCGTGTAGTGTGACGATTACAAAAAAATCCCCTGCAAGTGTGCCCCACATGACCCTTTGCACATGAGTTCAAATCAGCTCCCAGTTAGATCCAAATCCCAGGAGGCAGGTGACAGCCAGATAGCATTCTCAACTGTGCATTTGCATCCGTCTCTGCTTTTGTGGATTCCTGTGTCTTCATCTATCTGTGCAGCTCTTCATACTGAATATATAGGTACATGCTAGCTTTTATACAGACAGGGTGTCAGCCACATCTTCATGGAACTTCCTTTTGTAATATTTTTTCATGTGGATGTGGACGGGTATTTTGCCTGCACGCATGTGTGTGTGCTATATATGCATGCATGCTTGGTGCCCCCCAAGTGTCCATGAGGGGGCATTAGATCCCCTAGAACTAGGGTTAGAGATGGTTATGAGTCACCATGTGGGTGCTGGGAATCAGACCCAGTTTCTATGGAAGAGTGGTCAGTGCGCTTAAGTACTGAGCCATCTCTCCAGCCCCCTCATGGAACTACGCAGCTCAATAGTTTAAGGACTATTTACCCATTAAGGAAACCAATCAGTAAACCTCAGTAACTTGTGTGGAACCGCAGTGATAGCAACAACTATGTTATACATTCTTAGAGCCCCCCTTGTCTGCCAACACCAGCCTGACTACATTCAGTTTATTCGGTGTTCCTTTCTTGAAAGCTAGTTTCTAGCTCAGAATCACCAGAACTTCTTTGGATTTGAATAACATCTTCCCTTTGAAGTCATTCGCTTCACTAAATGGTTTTTTCTTCGACCAGCAACAGTCACAGAACTTGGAGCATGTTGACATGCAGAGACTCAGACTCTACCCCGGACCAGTTAAATCAGAAACATTGACGTTGGAGGGCTTGGCCTGCCCGTGACATAAATAATCCCCCAGGTAATTCTTAAATTTGTTCTTAGAGTCACCAAAAGTTATAGGTAATGATCCCTTTGAAGATTATCAGAAATGGAATATAAAAAATATATGATAAGGAATCAGGAGATGGCTCAGTAAGTAATGTACACAAGAACTTTAGTTTATAATTCCAGGAGTCACATAAAAAATAACACAACAACAAAAATAAAAAAAAAAAAACCCAGAGTCACCTGTCTATAATCCCATCACTGGAGCAAACATGGACATAGGTAGATTCTGAAGCCCAATGGGCAGCTGAATCAGGGATCTTCGGGCTCTGTGAGAGATGCTGTCGGTTTCAACAGGAGATGGAGGAGAGTGAGAGAGAGAGTAGTGAGGAAGTAGAAAATGTCCAAACTTCACCATAGGAAACTGTCCTAGTTTTGAAGGTGAAGAGTGATTGGGGAAGACACTCTGCTTTGATTTCTGGCCTACACATGCACACGCACACACAAGAATACATACATGAACACATAAACAAAAAAAATACATGAAGAAGAGGAAGAAGAAGAAGAGGAGGAGGAGGAGGAGGTGGTGGAGGAGGAGGAGGAGGAGGAGGAGAAAATGCATGGCAAGGGATCTTGCTTCAGGAACAGCCAGGGTACATGCTGTTGACAATTCTTTACACTGTAGTCTGTCCTCAGATATATAGGCTTTCTGCCCAGATACTTCAAATTATATGAATCTAACACCTTCTGAAATGAATGGCTTGAAAGGTTTAAAATGCCAGGCGATCTCTTTCAGGATTAGACTTGTCTAAGACAAAGAAGCGAGACAGGGCTGCAGGTGAGCCATCAGGGTACCTGTGAGAACTAATTAACTAACCCTAGATACAAGGATCATGTTTATATATTGAATATAGTCTATAATGAGGTCTTTGCCATGCAAGCATATTTTATGTGATTCTTCACTTAAGTAAACACATTTTAATTACTGTCATTTCTTTTATCATAAATCGAGCCTACAATATGCCTGTCAGAGGAAATAGTTCTTGTGTGATGTGTCAGTTTCTACTACCATCTTCTCTGGGTCCTGTGCACACCTGCTTCCTCCTCTCTTCCAATCTGTTCATTCTTCCCTTTAACTAAAGTCAATCACCGTCCCAGTTCATGGGAGCTCAGAGGCACGTGACATGGCTGACCATTGCTAACAGCCTTTCATCTGCTGCTTTGAAGATGCTTTTAAAATGCTCCCAGTGCCTTGACTCACTGCAGTTCGGGTCCTGCAGAACTGTTGCTGGAGAAGCCACATCTGCTATGGGCATTGGCACGTGGAAGAATATCTGAGCAGAAAAATGGAAATCAATGTAATTGCAAGTTATCAACCCCAAATTTCATTGACTTGCTTGCTTCAGAACTGTAAAAATGATTTGAGTCTACCTGAGTAGCAAATAGGTGCTCACGTTTTGAAAGCTTAATTTTAAATCTAAATTCCTAATATTAAAAAGCAGAAAAAGCACTCGCTGCAATTTTTCCTTGTTAGAAAATTCTATTAACAAAACACATGGGGTCAAAGGAGTTGATAATTCACTATGGTATGCACTGAAATGTGCATTTAATCCAAATGCTCATTAGTTTAACCAGAAGCCTTTGCCTTTCCCTGCTGCTGTTTGTTTTCAAGAATCAGATTAGAGGCTGGCAAGATGGCTCACTAGGCAAAGGCACCTGCTGCCTATCCTGATGACCCGAGTGTCGTCCCTGAGCCCCACAATCTGGAAGGACAGAACTGACTTCCACAAATCATCTTCAGAGCTGTACATGTGTGGTGTGAAGGCACGACACTAACATATGTACACAGGCTCATACTAAATAAGTAAAATCATCTTCAGAGCTGTACATGTGTGGTGTGAAGGCACAGACACTAACATACATACACAGGCTCACACTAAATAAAATGTAATTTAGAAATTATTATTTGGGAGAGGGACATCCAAACACCTTATCACTTGTGATTGATTCATTATAAAAACTCTATTTGATATCTATTAGGGTTTACAATCCCCAAACTTTCCATACTAACTATAGAAGTAAATGTGGTGTGTGTGTGTGTGTGTGTGATTTATTTTTTATTTATTTATTTTTTTTACAAAGAAACCAAGCAAGGGACAGTTTTTTTTCCCCAATTACGTAGAAAAAGCTGGCCACAAAATCAACTTCTGTGTCACACAATACGAAATGGGTGAGGACATGAGCTAGGCAGCTTATGGCAGTAACATTCAGAACAGAAATTTTGGAACCTTCTTGCTGGGGGCAAGAAGAGAATGCGGACTCTAAGTTCCTTTGACCTCTTCTTCTACAGGAACCCCTCTGTTCCGAGCTCCGTGGGGCGGGGGCTGGGACCTCTGTGTGCAGCACTCAGCTCTTCCGGTGACAGCTTTAGTATGGGGACCTTATCTTTCACGGTAAAAATGGGTTCCATCTACTCTACATTCCTGAAGAAACATGTTATGACAGTCTTAGAGGACCCAGAAGCACTGTTCAGGGCCACTGCAGGGAAAGTTCGTTCCTCTGAGTCAAAAGAATGAAATCTATCTCCTGACTTAGGTGGAGATACAACATTCTGATCTGCTCCAAAGGTTAGAACATTATATACCATTATCTTCTCCTTTAAGAGTTAATCCATGGGGCTATAAAGATGGCTCAGAGGTTAAGAGCACTTGCTGCTCTTTCAGAGGACCCATATTTATTTCCTAGCACTCACATGAAGCTAACAACCATCTTCAACTCTGATTCCAAGGGATCCAGCACCCTCTTCTGGCCTTCATAGGCACCAAGGATACATGTGGTTACATATCCATATATGTGGGCAAAACATATATACATATAAAATAATTAAATCTCAAAAACAGAGGAATTAATCCAGCTGAGCCTGACATGACCTGGCCAATAGATCATCCTTAAGAAAATGTGATTCACTTAAGTTCATGCTACCGAGATGGGAGGAACAATCAATTACCTGTTCCAGGATACTTGATCACACTGTGAACCCTGAGATTGTGTTATTTTCTGAAAAGACCTGTTTCTAGTTATGGTATGGCTCAGCCCTAGCACACACCTTTAATTCAAGAGCTTTCTGCATAAATATTGCAAACAGGATTAAATAAAATCAATCACAGGTCAAGGGGCAGAGCAAGTAACCAGTTAATAGGAAGTGAACATGAAAAACTGATAGAGAGTAAGAGGAAGTCAGCAGGACAGAGAGAAAGATGCACAGGAAGTAGAAGGGAGGAACACTGAGTGGGAGGAGTCTTGCTTGAGATGGTGCTGGAGAAAGGTCTTTCTGGGATGTTGGCAGAGGAGGAAGGTGCTTTCTCTGCCTCTCTGAGCTAGCAGGCCTTCACCCCAGCATCTGGCTCCAGAGTATTATCAGTAAAATTGAACAAGTGAGATTTTGTTAAAAACAGCAGTCAGCCCCACGATGGATAATGTACTTTTCCTTCCCTGAAGCCCTGTTTCTATGTAATAGCTTACAGAAACAACTATGCAGGACTGCTAAGTTTGGTCACTCTTCTGAGTCAAACTCACAAAAATCTTTTTCTTCTCTGTCTCTTTATTTCTGATACAAGCCAAGTCTAGGAGAAAGCCTCAGCAGTGGAAAAGTCTCAGCAGTGTGGAGGGTGGACCAGGGCCCTCCCTGGGGGGACCTCAGCAGCACAGCAGGTGGGCCAGCCCCCTCGTCCCCGGGAAAGCCTCCTCAGCAGTATGGCAGCATCTCCAGAAATTATTTGACCACTGGTGCCTCAGCCCTACCTCTCTACCCACCCCTGGAGGAGTGACCATCAGAACCTTGGACCTGTAGGCACCTGGAGGAGTGACCATCAGAACCTTGGACCTGTGGGCACCTGGAGGAGTGACCATCAAAGGCTCTGCCTTGTTTCCATTTGAAGGAGTATTCAATGCAGCCACAGCCCCCAACCACACCAATTGGAAGACAGGGACCCCCTGAAACACAGGCTCTACCTGCTCTGATTGGGAGAAGAGATTGGTAGAACACAGGGTAAGATACACTCAACAACAGGAAGACCACCAGAAACTACAACAGCAAGACCTGAACATCCCAACGCAGATGAAGCAAGAAAACAGCCATAAAAATAACTTTATGAAGATGATTGAGGCCCTTAGAAAGGAAATGAGAATTATCTTTTAAAAAGTTCAGGAAAAGACAAATAAAAAAATGGAAGAATCAGATATGAGCCAGAACTCAAAACTTCAGTACTTGAACCCAAATGACCATAAATACATTATACATAGAACTATGATATAATACCTCTAAACCAAATTTGTATTCTCCAGCTATCTACCCAGCTGCCTCCACTCCAGTTAGGTGCCCAGCTGGCTGCTCTAGGCCTCTGAGTTTGCTTCCTATTCTGTGTTATAAGATGGCTCAGAGAATTCTCTTCTAAGCCCTCTGGAGTCATTTGGGAAGATGTATAACTGAGGAGACATATATAATAACAAAGTAAATGTTCTAGAATGAGCAAAGAAGGGTCTCTTTGGACACGGTCACAGAGTAGTGAAGCTTTGTGTGTTAAGGCAGGCCGAAAGCCGTGTAAGGCATGGCACTAAGGCTAATGGACAGGATGGGCAGAGGTAGAATATAGGAATAGGAATATTTATTGAAAAGCTTCAGAAGACTACACAAACTGAGACGATTCAAGGAATAGCTAGGAATTCTCTAAGTTATAATCATTAAGAAATTTCACGAGAAGCATGAAATCCAGGACCGATAAATGGCTACCTCTGGCTTGACTGTGGTATGTTCCCCACAGGCTCTGGCAGGTCCCCAGCTTGGTGCCCAGTGGTGATGCTATTGTTGAGGAAACAGTGGTACCCTGGCTAATGAGCCAGTCAGAAGGAACAGAGCTATTGGAGCTACAGCTTGGTCCTGCTTCCAGTCAGGCTTTCTGCTTTCTGATCCATTAACAAGTCTGGAGCATCCCCCATGTACCCCCAACCAGAGAGAATTCTGCTTGTGGCTTCCAGAGAGCCATGAGCTGGTGTAAATCCTTCCACCCTTTGGCTTCACTGTAAGGTGTCTTATCACAGCAATGAGAACTAAGACTGGTAACGTGCCTGACTTCCTCTATACTCCACGGGGGAACATTAATTCTGCTTTCGTTTGGCAGCGACAGCACCCTAAATCTAGAAGATTCATATTGGAAGCAGGGAAAATACTTAACAAAGAAAATCAAGGAATGAAGAAGCGTTAAACGGCCCTTGTTAATAACAAAGCTATCCTAGTCATACTGGCTGGTTTCAGATCCTGAGTCTACTCTATGGTACTTCAGGATATAAGCAGTAAGGGCTTTTAGCTGGGTCCTTCCTGTCTCTGAGATTTTCTACCTCCACTTCCCAAGAATTTACATTACAAGCACCCAGTGTGCTAGGCTTTCCTCAGGAGGATTCTCGGACTATACCCAGGCACTCAGGTCTACAAGCAAACGCTGCACTGCCTGCAGCATTTCCCCATCCAGATTGGCTAAAACCTGGAATGTTGCCGCGGTGAGACTCATTTCTTTGTATGCTGACATTAAAAATTAATGCTACAAAGTTGGAAGCCTTCAAATAAAGACTTTTAGCTTTCTGATTCTTAATGTGTTTGTCTATAAAATGGAGAGGCAGTTATGATGAGAGTTTAATGAGAACAACTACATAAAAAGCTTACAAAGTATCCTGGCATAGAGAAAATAGCCAGTCAATTTCATCTAAAAAATGATGGTGACGGTGGCATGGCGCATCTCTGTCCCCAGACCCTTTGCCTTGGAGGAATTATTAACTCCACAAAGCTTAACCATCTGTCAAGTCTGCATCTTGGCCCAGCCTTTTCTACTGTTCATGTGTCTGCCTTGCTGCTGCTGTATTGTGGTCCCCGCTTCAGTGGGTCTCATCCAGAGGCCTGATTCGTTCTGCCCTTCCCCACCCCTATTGTCTCGTTGTACGAACCAGTTTCAGATTCTCGTAGTGAACTCTGGTCACTTGTATAGAGCTCTCTCCTCACACTCCTAAAGCCTGCACATCCTGTCCGTTCTTCATTCACCATCGCTTTGTCATGCGTCTGCTTTGACTTCAGCAAGGCTGAGACCAGACAGAGGCTTCCCTCCGAACACAAGGTGGGTGCTGGCAGGGTGATGCCATCGGAGCATCTGTAGGAATCTGCACACATGTACGTGTACATGAAGTGAAATTCAGAGCCTTCACACTTAATTTTTTTTTTTGTTCCCTAAAAAACGGAGCATAGATTTACAAAAAGAGAAATAAGTTAGAGACATGTAAGCGTTGGCTCTGATAAAAGACAGTGGGTTTCTGAGGTTGGCAGAGAGCCTTCCTGAAGCTTTTGTGTGCTCTACACAGAGAAAAAAAATCTTTCTCAGAAGAAGGGGACAGAGGTTTAAAAGTACAAACACATCAACCAACCAAAAACTACACAAGTAATCTCCAAGAACCGGTTTCAATGTCAGTCGGAATGCAGAACAAGGGGTCAGATCTCATTTGCTGAGTATGAGCAAAGCAATGGACACCCCAGTTCTGGGTTTGACATTCGCTGACAGTAGTTTTTGAAGCGAACTGCTGCCTTTCCCAGCTTGGATAGAATCACTACATTCTGCTTTGGAAGGACACTGGGGCTTAGTCTCTGCTTCAAAAGGAGTCTGGCTTCTAAGGGGTGTGTCCTCTGCAGTAAACAACAACAGCTCTATAGTGCTGGCTGTGGTGTCTCACACTGTAGACCATACCAAAGGCTCCTACGGAGTCCATTTCCTAACCTTCACCATGCTAAGCAGCCTAACATTAATTGATAACTAAGCCCACACAGTACACAGGGTCTTACTGTGTAGATCTGGCTGCCATGGATGGAACTCACTTTAGACCAGGCTGCCTTACACTCACAGAAATCCACCTGCCTCTGTGCCATGTGCTGTCAAAAAAAGCCTGTGCCACCACACTCCAGAAGTCCTTCCTGATTATATTATGAACTATCTTTTTGAGCCTGAAACATCTATTTACCCCACTTGAAGGTAAAGAAGTACTTTCCTTGTGACAGCTACTGATTCATGACACCCAAAGGCTTGTGCTATGCCAATTCCCTGTCCCTCTAATATGGGGGTGCACAGAAAGCCAATATGCTATAGGGAAGTAGGTAGGAGAATAATCTTGCTTCTGGTCATTTATGAGGGAGGTACAAAGAAGAAGAAAAAAGAGAAAGAAATACAATGACAATCCCTTTGCGTTTTGAAATAAGACAGGGTTGAAAGAAAATCATGTCTGGACCAGGTTAAAAACAAAACAAAACAAAAAACAATTATTGCCAAGGACATTTCTGAAGAGAAAATAAACAAAGAACAAATCATAGTTGCTAAGTGAAAGAAGCATAGGCACAAATGGAGTTTGTGCTTTGCAGCTCCATTTACACGAAACATCCAGAACAGATAGATACATTCACAGAGAGGAACACAGACAGGCAGTTGCTGGAGTTAGGGCTCCAGGTAAGAAACTACTTGCAGAGTGAGAAGCATCACTGTGGAATGATGCGAAGGTTTGAGGAGGACACTGAAGCCAGTTGCACCATGTTATAAACTGCTACATCCTTCTTTTTTTAAAGATTTATTTATTATATATGCAGTGTTCTGTCTGCATGTATGCCTGCAGGCCAGAAGAGGGTGCCAGATCTCACTGTAGATGGTTGTGAGTCACTATGAGGTTGCTGGGAATCGAACTCAGTGCTCTTAAGCACTGAGCCATCTCTCCAGCCCCAAACTGCTACATTCTAATGATTAAATTCTACTTGGTGACACTGACTTCACTATGTCACTTTTTAAGTGTTAAAATTTTAGAAGGAAGAGAAGCCGGGTGGTACAGGCCTGTGATATGAACACCGGCAAGGCTAGGGCAGAAGGACTGGGTTTGAAGGTATTCTAGGCTATGTATACCTTGTCTAAAGAGGGGGATGATGTTCCATTCTAGAATGTAAGCAAAAGGATATTTCACTTTCCCTCAAACATTTAAAGGGTTGCTATGAAAGAAGAAGACACTATCCTCCTCACATTGGGTTTTAGTATGAGAGGAGGGAGGGGAGCTTTGTTTATATTTTGTTTTTCATTCTTCAAAAAAAATCACATATAGAAATGTTTCAAGGAAACAATGGACTACCTACTGATCTGTGAAAGAGACAGGAGGGTTATTAGTTTCCACACCAGCCTAGGCAACAGAGTTAGACCTGCCCCCCCCCCACTTTGTTTCTCTCTCCCTCTTTCTCTTTCCCTCTCTCTCTCCCTCTCTATCATACACACACACACACACATACACACAAACACACACACACACACACACCACCGCAATTGCAGGGGAAAAAAGAGTTAACCTTACTTTTCAGGCAGAGCTTAGGAGACCATTTGTGTTAGCTCAGCATCTTTGAACAGAAAACATGGAGTCCAGGTTAGACATGCAAAGATTCCTGAGGATAAAACGAAGGTGAAGGAGCAGAACTAGGAAGAGAAAACTTCCAGATGAGGCTGCAGTGCCCTGCTGTGGGGAGAAGAGAGAGGATGGCAGACTTAGGTAGTCAGAGCTCAGGCCCGAGGATGGTTCCAAGAAATGGTTGGGCAAGCAGATGAAGAGAGGGAGAGAAGCCACCACAGAAGGTGTATATTTAGGCCTGGTGAGCATGGCCTGATGTTAGCCAGCCCCCACTCCTGGGGTCTCCAGCCTACTTAGCTCCTAAAACAAGAGACTTCAGTGGCGCATTTTCCTGGTGTCATCTCAATATATGTTTCAAAAGCTACACTGCATCTCCAGTATTGACTATATCGAGTCTCTGAATTGGAAAGTGTGGCTACCTGGAACCAAGGATGTCTGTCCAATTTATTTGAGGTACCAATTCCTATAACCTCTTCTCATCAATCTTTGAGGGTCGTTGTCAGGGAGGACAGAGAAGTAAGATAAGTCACATATATTAGCTATCAGCCACACTCAGGATTCTAGCCATGGGTGAGAGAGTCAAAGCCGTGGGTAAGATTCCCAGATGGCAAGTCAGATCCTCAGCAGAAAGAGGAGAAATGTGGATAGATAGAGGGAATTTTACTAAGAAACGCATACTCTTGTTTATTGCCTGGCAGGCAGCAAGGCCATTCATAGACGTGCCAGTGCCACCCAGTTCCCTCCAGTGAGCTCCAGAGCTGCTCTGAGGAACAACAGGAACAGATTGTAAATTGCACATGATGCTTTTGTGCAATTGGAGATCTTTTTGAAATTTAGGATAATACGTCTTCATAAATCATGCACTTGATGTGTTAGAAAATCTTACCATTTCTGTAGAACCAAATTAGTCAAATTTTACATAGGAGAAATCAGGTACCTAGAATTGATCTATTTGATTCTGTGAAAGTTAAACAAGGATATTATTTACAAGCCATATTGGAGGAAATAATCTGTATTCTGGGGGGGAGGATCAGTAAGTTTGAATATGCTGCACCAAAGGCTTTAAAATAATATAAATAAGAAGCACTTCTGTGTGTGTGTGTATATATATATATATATACACATATATATGCGTGTGTGTGTGTGTGATTCCCCTTTGTATGCTGGGAATATGATTTATTACCACTGGTTAATAAAGAAGCTGTTTTGGCCTGTGGCAAGGCACAATAAAGCCAGGCAGGAAGTCCAAACAGAGATCTATAGAGAGACTAGACAGAGTCAAGGAAACACCATGTAGTTGCCAAAGAAGACAGATGCCCAGAACCTTTAGCGGTAAGGTACAGCCTCATGGTAATACACAGATTAATAGAAATGGGTTAATTCAAGATGTAAGAGTTAGCTAGAAATATGCCTAAGTCATTGGCCACTCAGTGTTGTAATTAATATAGTTTCTGTGTAATTGTTTGGGTCTGGGCAGCTAGGAAATGAACGAGCAGGCTCTGCTTACATGTGTGTACACATGTTTACACACACATATATGACAGTTTTAATAAGAAGAAAGTCTAAAGGGGCAAAGATTGTACAACAGAATAAAACTGCATCATATCCAGAGAGCTTCACAAAAGAAACGCCAGTGTATCTATTTGGGGGCAGACAATGGGGCTGTCGGTCCTTTAAAGCAAAATGCACATTTTTTTGGTTGTTACAGCAATGACTTGCTTATCAAGACCTAACTGACCTAAAAGCAAAGTACATCTTAGAGTATTTCATTTATATTAAAGAATAAAGTCCTGTTTTCCCAGCTCCTGGCTTAGAAACTCAGCTTTTTAGACAAAGCATGTCTTTCCTCCTCATCTCTCTCGTTCCTTTGCTCTCTTGCCTCTGTTGCTTTCTTTGCGGTGGTCCTCTCTTGTTCCAAAAAGACTGTTCCCTTTCTGCCTCCTCATCCCTCGGGACGAAGCAGCGCCCTCTGATGAAATGGGAGAAGCTCTTCCTCCAAAACCAAGTGCGGGGGAGCACGTTTAAGAAGACCAACTGCCTGTGACATGGCTGCCTGTCCCTGCAGCCACCAAGAGGAAAGTGGGCGCCACAGTGGGACCACGTGTCCTCTGACTCACACTCCCTGGATCCAGAGGGTAGAGACACCTCTTTCCTGGTCAGTGGGCAGTCCAACAATCGCATGCACAATGAAGCAATCAGAAGAGGTGAGCAGGTGAGTATCCCCTTCAGAGGATAATTTACCTTTTTCCTGGAAAATGATTATTGGCTGACAAGGAGGTGGTAATTTACCTCCTTCCAATCCATAATAAACAAAAGTAGCAAGTAGGACACCATTTTCAAGAGCTACGTGGGTGATTGTAATCATCTTTTTAGCCTTGAAACCAGCTCCTACCTCATCAGCTAGGATACATAATACCTTCTTATTTTTTTTTTAATGTCTTCTAAAAGAAAGAGCTTTTGTGAGGCTCAGCTTGGCAAGCTGTCTGAAGTGTCCCCTATTACTGCACTCCGTGGAGTTTAAAGTTCCTTTTGTAGAAAGCCAATTTTTGTAGTTCCTCCTACCCTCTCACTGCTTCCATTCAGGAAGCAGTCCAAGCCTGTCAGTTCTATTACAGGAGAACAAAAAGAATGCATTACATAAGTAAGCCACGCTGGAGCTGGCTGGTCCTGGGCACCAGCACCGCTCTGGGTGAGAGAAATGGTCCTTAAGAGTGGCTGTTTTAGTGGGTCAGCCTGTTCTATAAAAGCCAGCCACAGGACATGTGCTGCAATGGAGTTCGGCATCAATTGGAATTTAACAGGATGGGAATTTAAGCATGGTCTTTAAATGTTGGGTCAGGGAATGGATGGGGGACAGCTACCATGGGGGTGTATGGAAGAGAGGAGACAGAAAGACTGTGGACAGAAGCAGGGGACAGAGAACCCTGGCAGCACAAACTGTACAGGAGACTGGCCAAGCACAGGGCATGAGGATCACTCTTGTAGAAAGGGTTATTAATGGCCATAATTACTGTCTGCGATTTTCATACCACCAAAACTAAAAAACAAACAAAAGACAGCAACCACCACCACAAAACAACCTTACAAAGAGAAGCAGGGGGACTGATAAGCTTGGGAGTCTCCGACTCCGTGAGAGCGGTGAACCAAAGTGGGTCTCTAAAAAGCAGTAGCTGTGAACATTTAACATGAGAGGAATTCATTTTCCATTAAAAAACAAAGCAAAAAAAAAAAAAAAAAAAAAAAGAGGAAAGCTTCTTTGGTGAGAGAAGAGGAGGAGCATGGAGGGTAGCAGGGGGGAGAGGAAGAAAGGTGGGGGAAGAGAGAGAGATTAGGCATAGATTCCCTGGCTGCATAGCAACCGCTGGCTTTACAGACAGCCAGGTTACACAGTTCCCAGCCTGTTCCACATTCTGCCGCCTGTCACCAGATCAATGCAATCATTTCCGTGACCTGCCTGCCCTGAGCACCGGATTCAGGAAGCTCTTGCTAGTACAAGATTTAAAGGATCTAACCACGGCTAAGGATATACCCTGTTGTAGTTTTTTCTGCCTTGCCTGAAACCACGTTTAGTGAATCCCTCATTGCTGTAGGTTGTGATCAAATACAAGTTTGATCAAATACACATGTGCAGTAGGTACGTGATTTCCCTCCTGGTTCCGTGTACATGAAAGGCAGGTGTGTTGGGTTTTGAGGCCAAATGTGTGTTGTACTCTTTAGAGATTTACCAGGACAGAGCTTTGGATTAAGCTCCTGCACTAGACTCCATATGAGTATGGGGTAAAATCAAAATGGACTGACTTGTGCTGAGGGCCCCTGTAGGGGTGCAGCTAACCTGGAAATACTTGACCTAAGGGTAAATTAGAAAAGGGAGAAGCCAGGTTTCCAGCAGGCTAGGCCTAAGGATAAGGAACCAGAGTCATCGAACAGTAAGGAATACATTATTTTCTCCCTGTTATCACGCTGCCTACCTCATATGAGGAAAAAGCTTTGAAATGAGCAATAATATTTGAATTTTTTCCCACTTTTTTCAGACCTTTCTTGAGGATAAACCAACTGTTTCTGCTTTGGGCCTTCCTTGATAACCTTCCTATTTGATACAATGAAGGAGGGGTGATTCAGAGATTGGAAGTTAGATAAAGCCAGCAAAGATTTTTACATTAAATGGTTATAATTTTTTCTGTTGATGCTAACTAAATATTTTATTTCTCTAGGAACAGAATTTAAATATATACCTCAGGCAAGCCTGAAATTTATAATCCTCCTGCCTCATCTTCCCATATGAGAGCGACCACGTAGCATCACCACATCCAACCTCGTGACGACCACTTTCTTCATTCAGCTTCCCAGCCTCACTTTTCCTCAGGAGTTTGGTTGGGTTCAGGCCCTGGGTATCCTCAGCAAGAAGATGAGGACAGGAAGGCAATAGAGAGGGAACACCCCTTTTCCATGACCTTCTTGGAACCCTGTAGTGAATGTCAGCCTTTGAGTGGCTTTCCTGACTTTCCGGTCTCCAGGTTCCAGATGGGTCAGCCTGGCTTCCCTACACACTAGTCTCCAGTGTTTCTCCACAATTTCTGTACTCTTCCCCCTGCTCAGACTTTCTGAATCCAGCTGGGTTGAGGGTGTGGCCCCGGGGTGGACCATTGCTCAACAAGGAGGAAGCCTTCTACCACTGCCCAAATAAAACAAGAATAAATAACATTCCCTTTCCTAATAAAAATACCTTCTCCTAAATCCTTTGCACTGTGTTTCCCAATAAGACCCGCCCTGCTAAATCAAGAATTTGTGTACAAAGGTAGATGGATAGAAAAGACAAAAGGAAATGGTAAGTAGAAAAGATCTCAAATGAATCTGGAAAACAAGAGTTTAGATAAGCACAATGCCACAGATTGGTCTTCAGTGCTTGCTGGCCTCAATCAGATATTCAAGTGGCTGAATGGTGTGGGCCATTTCTTCTCCGAAGCATTTCATGTATAATTAGCAATGTGCCAGTCCGCGATGACGGCAACCTTCAGAATGGTCAGTCTGTCACTTCCCCGTCCCTCGCTGCAGACACAAATACCTCCTGATTACTAAGACTCTTATTAAGGAGCTATTGTTTCCCACATCACTCCAGCTCCTCCTAGCTCCTCGTCTTTATCGTCTTGCATTCTACTTAAAGAAGGCTTTTCAAAGGAAACAGAAGATCGCTGGACACCCACATCAGGCTGTATTCACAACAGTGTAAAAGTGCATCTGGCCCTGTCACTCATGGGCTTTGCTTTCCTGTGGAAATCTAAGAATAACTTGCCATGGGTTGGAAAAAGGGAAGGAAGTTTTCCAAAGAGCACATGTGTGACAGAAGTCACACATGAGGTGAAGTACAACACGACAGTCTGGTCAGGCTCCCCCGCGGCCTCCATTTAACTTGCTCGAATTTTTTGGCCACGATGTTCATCGTTATAAATATTAAGTATAGCTACTGTCTCTGGCAGAACTATTTCATTTGGGCAGATGGTGTCCCTTAAAGAGGACATCAAT
The DNA here is from genome assembly GCF_950005125.1 of Chionomys nivalis. Taxonomy (NCBI): domain Eukaryota; kingdom Metazoa; phylum Chordata; class Mammalia; order Rodentia; family Cricetidae; genus Chionomys; species Chionomys nivalis. The sequence continues at coordinate 49,347,022 of NC_080090.1, read as the reverse complement.
TCTACAAACTGCCAAAGTTCCCCTACTGGCTAAGATGGGGGGGAAAGAAAACCAGCTTTGTTTGCAAAAGTGATTAACAATTTGTCCCACCCACCAAATCCCTGTTCCTAGACATTATGAAACATATGTCTGACAGATTCCTGTCTTCAAATTACCTAAGTTTCAGAGCAAAACCCTTGGTTCAGAAGTGACAGTGTTTTAATAAAATAGTATGAGCCCTGAGAACTCAAAAGGCTAAGAAGCATGGTACGTGGTCTGGAAAGGATGTTCAATCGGTGGAATGAAGAGAAAGGCTCTGTGGCCCAGTGTCTTGGCAAATGTCACTGTCGTATCAAGACATGGAACAATTACCCACTTTCAAGGACCACTTTTGTTTAGGGATGCTCATCCCAGAATTCTGCTCTGATTCTGCAGTCATCTACAGTACCGTCAATAGTTTCGAGAGGATTCCTGCTTCCGCACACAAAGGGATCGCTCTCATCTACAGAGAGCATAATGGGAGCCAGCCACTTAGGACTTCCTCGAGAGGTACTTACATCCTTTCGAAACAAAAGCCGAGGCAGACAAAGACAGAAAAAAAGCATTGAAGTGATCGGTGTGAGAAAGCAGAATGACAGCCACAGAAAAACTGTGAGAAGGTTGACCAGTGTGAGAAAGCAGAATGATAGCCACAGAAAAACAGTGAGAAGGTTGATCTTTGGGCAGCTTCAAGAGTCGTGGTTTTAAAAACTTGTCTCACAACCTGGAGATGCCTGGATTTCTTTTCACAGACCCAGACCTCTGCGGCAAATTAATGTCCATTCCAGAGAATCACCTGACGACATGGCTGGGGAAGGATGCGTGCATCTGTGACCGAGCCACCAAGAACATGGGTACTCTGCCACTACTTCAGATGCTATGGTAAAAATGGAGGTGCAGAGGACTCGGGGAGCAAGCACAAAGGATTATGCTGATAGATCCACATGGTGGCAGGTCATTCTTTAAAGAGAAACTTTTATCTAAAAAAAAATGTGTAGTAGCAATCTACCTATTTATTCAAGGATATTAAATGCATAAAAATCAATAAAAGTGCATTAAAAGTATTTTACACTACCCCAGTTTACCATTTTTTTAAAAATGTGTCTTAGATAAATATTTCTTCTGATAAAGCAAATAAAATAGAACAGGGCTGTTTTGGATCTATTTCTCAAATATTATAGGAGAGCAACTTAAATTGTTAAACTCTGCTAAAGAAAGAAATGATGACCAAACTCAGGGCTCCAGGGGCAACACCAAAAATCCCAGCAGTCATAAAGTTGAAACTGTTTACCAAGCAACACAGCCTTCAGCACGCGATAAGTCTTTACAACAACAAAACTGATTCATAATTTCTAGTCTTAATCCTAAGAATTTATGGTGTTCACAGCATAAAAAACTAACAACAAATATGCACATTTTTAAGGTTAGGGGGAAGAGGAACTCATTGTTGTTGGCCCCCAAGTACTTAAAGTTGTGTGATGATATGGAAGAACCCAAGATCCCCTTCTTTGCTGTGGGAGTCCCCTCTGTGTGCTGTGATCACCATTAATGAATAAAGAATCTGCTTTGTAGCTATAGCAAGGCAGAACTTAGGTAGGCAGGAAAGCTAGGCTGAATGCTTGGAGAAAGAAGGGCGGAGACACAGAGAAGCCAGGGATTCTCTGCCTGAGACAGACGCTGGGAACATTACCTAGGAAGCCACTGCCGTGTGGTGATACACAGATTAATAGAGATGGGTTAGTTTAGGCTATGAATTAGCCAGAAATATGCGTAAGCTACTGGCCAAACAGTATTGCAAACAATACAGTTTCTGTGTGATTATTTCATGGCTGGGTGGCCGAGACCAATGAGCAGCCCCCTCCTACAACACTTCCTGCATAGAAAAAAATGATGATTACTTTTTAAGACAATAATTAAACCATTGGTGGCTCTCCTTTAGCTGACTCAGATGTTCCTATATTTGACTTTCAAAAACGGCTCCTTGTTGTAAAACAGTATCACACAGCCTTTCTGTGTGACCGCAACAGGAATTGGGCTTCATTGAGCTAAGGCTAGGTCTTTTGCTCTGCATTTCCAGTACCCAAGAGTTGGTGGGCTTTTAGGAAGACTTGGGAGCAGCCCTCAGAGAGTTGTTGAGTGAAAGAGCTCTTTTGTTAAATGTAGGGGGCTGTGTTATATACTGCCAGTATGAAGTACTTCTTACCGATAGAATACAATGCCTTACACAATCAACCTAAGGAATGACAGGCAGGCTTATTCTGGCTCACAAACTGATGGTCCACTCAAGGCAGGGAAAGCACAGTGGTAGGAACATGAATGGCTGCTCACATGGCTTTCTAGTCTGGAAGTAGAGACAGATCAACATGGGCGTTTAGCCTCATTTCTTCTTTTCACTAAGACTGAGACCCAAATCCATGGGTGTAACCCCACCCCACGTGTGTGTGTGTGTGTGTGTGTGTCCATACAACTAAGTAGGCCAATTTTCCCCATCACCAGCCTCATCCTCACAGGTATATCTACTAATCTTTGGAAACAATTTTTACTGCCAGAGTGTGAAAATGACATTTATACAAAATAAGTACAGGCCCAAAATGGTGCCAAACCATACCTAGGCAAGCCTCCCGAGATAATCAAGAGCGTTAAGGTGGAAAGACGCTGGTTTAGACTGATCTCAGCTGTCTCCAGCCAAAGATGACACTTTTACCACTCCAACCCTAAAAATAACGGCAACAACAGTTGACATTGTTGCGCGTGTTAAATGGTGAGACTTGAGACAGCAAACACAAAACTTACCAAGACTGACTAATAGTAGGTGCCAGGCATTTGTAACTGTCATTTCATAAGCAGAGCTAACATCAACCTGAACATACTACAGATGTCAGATACTGGGCTAAATGTTATTATTGCACATGCCTGGGTACTCAGGATGTGCTCAGGAAAGACAAACACTGATATATTGCAGTTTGTTAAACAGATGCAAAAAGACAGCATATAAAAAGATGTACAAAGTATATGCCGTGGCCTAATGCTACACCAACAAATTAAGGTCCTTTTATCCTGTTAATGCTTTCTTCTAAAAAGCTCCTGATTGTACGAACCAGGTGCTACATGCAAACTCAAACGTGTTTTATCCTCCTCTTCATATAAAACTGCAATCAAACAGAGCATGCCTGAAACACATTACTGCAGCCCAGGCAGACTGCTGGAGCCAGTGCTGCCACTAATTCTGTCCTATAGCTCGGAGGAAAGTAAAAAAGAGACACAGAACTTCAAATAAATCAATTTTCTTCCTTTATCATTTGCTTTCACTGGATGTTTTGTGCACCGAGTTAATCATTTCCATGTCAAGATCAATTTCGATATGAGCTTTCAATTCACAATCGCTGATATGGTGAAAGAGGCTGGTTCTTGAGAAAGGTGTGCAAGTGCACACTTGTGAACTTATGTCCAGTGCCCATGCCACACCGCTCACACTTTCTCATGGAAGTATCCAAAAATCTTTTTCTCTGTTGTTAGCAACTACTTGGTTAAGATGTGTCCCAGGCAAGACCCAGCGTATTTCCCAATTTCTCTCTCTCTCTCTCTCTCTCTCTCTCTCTCTCTCTCTCTCTCTCTCTCTCCCTCCCTCCCTCCCTCCCTCCCTCCCTCTCCCCCCCACTCTCCAGATTCTTTATTAGAATATTCGAAAGAGCAAGGAGAGCTGAGAGGTAATTTAAATGATGGTTGTCTCAGAAGGTTGTTAGGAGCGCATTCCTGTTGATATCTTCAAGACTATCCTGCTTGCTGTCCATCCCCAAATAGCACTGTCCTGTCCCCTTAGTTGACGCTAGATCAACAACCAACTTCCTTTCTTCCTTCCTTTTTTCCTCCCTCCCTTCTTCCCTCCTTCCTTCCCTCCATCCCTGCCTGGCTTCCTTCCTTCTGTCTCTTTATCACTGGTGAAACACCAGATTACTATTAAAACCCCACCCTGAAACAAATTTGGAGCCCATCTCTCCCTCTTTTATTTAACTACTTACTCACTTTACATTTTAATTACTGACTCTGGAGAACATTACACTGAGGAAACCTAAAATTTGAGCTGCTAAAAGGATGTCACTGCTCCTAAACCCTACACGCCAGTTTACCCAAAAGACCAGCAAGTGATTCCTCCTTCTGAAGAAAGTCCCTTCAAATGTTTCTGGACTGAAACGAAGACGGCTCCTATAACTTCTAAAGTAAGGAAAACTGTCAAGTTTAGATAATATTCCATTACATATATAAATATATATAAGCAAATATACATACACATATATATATAAGCACCTACATTCATGAAATAGCACCCCTACATTTCTCTTTCCCTTGGTGAGTTTTTGATTGGCAGGAAGTGAAGAGTTCCACAGAAGCAGCACTGGGACCTGATGAACCTGCTGTGAGTTAGTCGGTCTTTAACTCTCAAATATGAGTCCTAGGCAAAACAAAGGGACAACCAAAGACAGCACGTGCATCATTTCAGACAGAACTAAAGGATCTTTCCTCAAGTCATTTCCACAGTGTCTCCCTGCAGTACCCTGCACATTTATTCTAGAAACATTCACTTCAAGTCAACCTACCTTGGTTACATGCTAAGCCATTGTGTTCAAGTCAACAAAGCATCTTAAACATGTTGTCAACTTGCAGCACAGTTTCTCCACTGAGAAAGAGAAAAAAAAAAAAAAAAAAAACGAGGGCAAACTTAGCTCCCAGACCTGAGCATTTGATTTCAGATAAGTTCCATCTTCAAACTGATTCTGCAATTCTCATTCTGCACTTGCCTGCTTTATTAAAAAGGTAGCAGCATTGCTGCATTAAAATCCAAGGAATCAGGATATATAAAAAGAAGAACATTTGAACATCTTTAAGGATCAAAGGCAGTAAAGGGGGAAATGATTCCAGGCAAAGTCACAATGGGATGGAACATAAAAGAGATGAAGTCAGGCAGGCCAGGGGGAGATTAAAAAGGCCGTGGGCTAAGATGAGAGATAACTGATAACAGAAAGTGAAGGTTGGTCATCTGGGCCAACGATCATCTGTTTATCAATTTGGCATTTCCTGAGATCTAATGGTGTTACAGATACTATATAAATTGGAAAATTGGAACAAATATATGACTTTAATATTGATTCAGTTCTACCCTCTGGCATCTGACCTCAGAGGGAAGATCAATTCCTATTGTCAGAGCATGGACTTGAAAAAATAACATATATATAATTACATATAATATAATATATTAGAAATCATATATATGTATTATGATAGCCATCTTTCAGAAAACAGGTTATTTCACAATTAAAATAAATAAGCAATATATTAACACCAAAATATATTAGTAATATAAAATGTCCAGTTTTGCAACAAAGCAATGTGTTTAGTAACCCTTGACAGTCCTATACAATACTAAACTTCTGTTTTTCCAACAAATCTTCCCAATGTATATGTAAAAGACTATAAAAATATTCACTGTAGCCAGGCGGTGGTGGCGCACGCCTTTAATCCCAGCACTTGGGAGGCAGAGGCAGGCGGATCTCTGTGAGTTCGAAACCAGCCTGGTCTACAAGAGCTAGTTCCAGGACAGGCTCCAAAACCACAGAGAAACCCTGTCTCAAAAAAACAAACAAACAAAAAAAACAAAACAACAACAAAAAAAATTCACTGTGTTTCAAAACAAGCTGAGATAATCCATAACAGATTAAAGAGCATTGAAAATGAAGCAAGCTTCAACTTCAAACTGTAGGAAATTTCAACAACAAAATGAACAAATAACAGCAAAAATGCCATTTTAACTCCTAATAATTCCAACCAGTGGGAAATCAATGGTAGAAATGCAATAGCTTTGTAGCACAGCAGGTTTGCAAAGCTCTCTGGCTTGTTGGCCTTTGGTTCTTGGGAGGCAATAGTGCGACTGTCTTCTGTCATCCCAAATCTGGACTCATCTGACTCAGAAGCCTCTACCATGACACCTGATGAGATCAAAGCCCCTAAGGAGATCAAAGTCATTTACCTGAGGCGCAATCAAGGCAAGGTTCGTGCCACATCTGCCTTGGCCCCCAAGATAGGTCAAAGTCTGCCTCCAAAAAAAGTTAGTGATGACGCTGCCAAGGCAACCGCTGTTAGAAAAGGCTACTCAAAGCTGACAGGTCCTGATGAGGCGGTGCCCTCTGCCTGATCATCAGAGCCCTCAAGAGACAGAAAGAGGCAGAAGGACATTGAGCACGGAGGAGTATCACTTTTGATGAGATTGTTGGCATTGCCCAGCAGATGTGGCACCAGTCTCGAACCAGAGAGCTTTCTGGAACCATTAAGGAGATCCCGACTACTGAACAGCCTGTGGTCTGCAATGTGGGTAGCCTCCACCCTTGTAACAACATAGGTGACACCAGCAGTGGTGCAGTGGAATGCCCCTCTTGTTAAGGGGCAACAGGAGAAAAATGTTTCAATAAAAGAGCTCTGATTAAAAAAAAAAAAAAAAAAAACCGGAAGAAAGAAAGGATGAAAGAGGGAGGGGTAAGAAGAAAAGGGCTTCCAGAAGTCAGGCTTGCAAGTATCCCATCTTTACAGAGAATTAAAAAAAATGATGGAAAGTGAAATGAAAGCAAGAAAATAATACAGTTATAAAATTATAAATCTGATAATAAAACATGAAGTATGGTAAAGGACCAAAGAGAGATTCCACAGCTGGAGAATATGGTAAGAGGGCAGAAATAAATTCAGTAAAGAATTATAATAGCAGACACAGTCATGCAGAAGAGAGAATTGGCAGCTTGGAAGGCAGGACGAGCCAAACCCGTGAGTTCAAGAAAAGAAAGGAATGTCTGAATGCAGGTGAAGAGGAGTGTGGCCTGTGTGCAGCCACACCACCCAACATGCACACACACAGTACAGGGGCCCCCACAGGTCACAGAGGGATGATGGGAGGAAGGCCGTTTAAAGCAGCTTTGTAGGAAAATGTCTCCAATCATCGGAGGCATATGGCTTTTTAAAAATATAAACAAAATCAACAGATCTTCAGTAAGAATAATTATAAATCAGGAGATGAAATTAAAATTGGAAAGATGAGATGACAGAAGTGATACCATAGAACTAAAACAGATCTTAGGATACTATTAACAATTCCATGCCAACAAATCAAATAACCTATGAGAAATGCACAGATTCCTATCAACATACAACCTACCAACTCTGATCCAAAGAAGAAAGAGACAATCTGAGAAGACCTGTGGCAAATTAGGAGCTCAATCAATAGTAAAAGAAATCCCAGGGCCAGATGGCTTGACTGTAGAATTCTACAAAACATTTGAAACTAATATTAACCTTTCTCAAACTCTATCAAAAAACTGAATTCAAAACACTGCCATACTAAAAGGATTATATATTACAACTAAGCAAGATTTACCTCTGGGGCTGGAGAGGTGGCTCAGCAGCTAAAAGTTTATCTCTTCCAGAAGTGACCCAAGCTCAATTCCCAACACCCATGAGAGAGGGCCACAACTGCCTGTAGCACCAGTGCCAAGGGTTTTCCACCTCTGGCTTTCCAGTGCCCACACACTTACGGCATAGGCACACATATATGCATGATTAAAAAATAAAGTAAATCTGTTTAAATCTGGCCTATGAAATAGAAAGCTTACTCAATATATGCAAATCAATTTATCCTGTATTTTATATGATTTCAACAGATGCAGGGAAAGCACTGACAAAATTTAATATCCTTTCATGATTAAAAAAAAATGCTTTCAGTAAAGCAGAATAGACCCCAGAAAGATATACCCCAACAGAGCAAAATACCCACACAACTACTAACATGTTTTAAGTTCGGGAATAAGAGAATAGTCACTCATCATTTCTGTTGAACATACATAATGTTGGAAGTTTAAATCAGAATAATTGGGGCTAGAGAGATGGTTCAGCAGTTAAGAGCACTTGCTGCTCTTGCAGAGGACCTGTGTTTACTACCCAGAAGCTACATGATGACTCGAACCATCCCTAACTCCATATTCAGAGGATCAAATACCCTCTTCTGAGCTCTTATGATACCAGACACACATATGGTCCACATGCATACTTGTAGGCAAAACACTTATAAACATGAAATAAAATAAATAAGTCTAGATCAGAATATAAGAAAAAGAAATAAAAGGGAACAAAAAAGGAGATGAAAAAGTGATTACTACTCCTGTTTGTTGATGTTGTGATCTTATATTGTGAAACCTGTAATCCACCAGAGAACCAGACGATAGCTGAGCAGTGGTATTTTTACCCATGATTCCAACCACTTAGAAAACAAAGGCAAGAAGATTATAAAGTCCAAGTATAGTAAGGACGACATAGCAAGACTTCATCTCTAATATAAATGAAAACTGTTTTAATTGATAAATAGTTCAATAATGCTAGAGGTATGAAACCATCCTACAATCATGGCTCTCTCTCTCTCTCTCTCTCTCTCTCTCTCTCTCTCTACATATATATAATATAATATAGGTAATATATTGCCAATAAATAATGTGAAAAAGAAATAAGTAATTCTATATATAATAGCAGAAAATAATAAAATAAAACAAGAAGACAAAACACAGAACAATAGATTTTGCCAACAGGTAAAACATTTGAATTCTAAAAGCTTAAAATGCACAAAAGAAATTGTAGGTTACACAAATGCAAAGGACCACTGACCTGCAACAAATACCGCCAAACATCCATATCACCCAGCGCAATCTACATTTCACTGAAAGAATTACCAAAATTCCCAAGTCATTATCAATGGAAACGTGGAACTGAACTTTAAAATAATGCAGAATAACAAAAGACCACACACACACACAAAACAGGGGTGGTCGGCTAGAGACGTTACAAAATCTATTGTAGAAAACCAAGAGATAAGTTCAATAAGTTTGGGGCAATTAATTTCTGACAAAGCCTCTGCTCTTAGCTGCAGCCTGTTGCTGTGATGGAAACCATGACAAAAAGCAACCTGGAGGAGAAGGGGACTTTTTTGGCTTCTATTCAGTTTATACTGAATTTGGGACAGGATCCCAAAGCGAGAACCTGCAGACAGGGACTGAAGCAGAGTCTGTGGAGGGGTGCTGCTTACTGACTTGCTCCCCAAGGCTGCTCAGACTGCTTTCTTAGAGAACCCAGGACCACCATTTCCAGGGATGGCACTATCCACAGTGAACTAGACTCTCCCACAACAACTTTTAATCAGTAAAATGTCCCAGAAGTTTACCCTCAGGCCAGTCTGATTGGGTCATTTTCTCAAGTGAAGTTCCTTCTTCTGATATGACTAATTTGTAGCAAGCTGACACACGTAAATAAATAAATTCCTTCTTTGGATATGACTCTAATTTGTACCAAGTTGATGAAAGAGAGAAAGAAAGAAAGAAAGAAAGAAAGAAAGAAAGAAAGAAAGAAAGAAAGAAAGAAAGAAAGAAAGAAAGAAAGAGAGAGAGAGAAAATGGCAGTCGGCAGAATATACAATTGAGGATAGTCAGGGTCTTCAACACATGTGTGTAGAAACTGTATATCCGTAAATAGAATGATGCCATACCCCCTTACTGTCTGAAGTGAAATAACCCTGTCAGGCTGCTGTGTTTGAACACCTAGTCTACAGATGGTGCTTTTGGGAAGGAGGACCCTCTAGGAAGTAGCCTAAGCGGAAGAAGTGGGTAGCTGGGAAACGGGCCTTATGGGTTCCTGCTTGGCCGTGGTTCCAGTCCAGGCCCCCTTTATCCTGACTGCTGTTCCTTGTAGCAAGAGCCTCATGCTTCCGCAAACTACCGTTTCCAGCTGCCCCTGCCATCACAGAGAGGGAAAATAAACCCTTCCTTTCTTATACTGTTTCTGCCAGGTATTCTATCCCAGTGAAAAGAAGAATAAATACAGACCCATAGCGTATCATTTCCAACAATCAGATTAAATTAAAATAGACTGAGCACTTACATATAATATCTAACACTGTACATTTACTAGATGAGACAATAGCAAAAATGTTCCACCACATTGATCTAGGGAGAAGCGTCTTAGTTATCATGCCAAAACCACAAACAACAAAAGCAACAATGAAGGAGTGGGACTGCATCCAAGCTGAGCGGCTTCTTAGAGCCAAGATAAAGCTAGGGGAGAGACGATTCAGCGATGGAAGGAGATATTTATAAAGTGTAGTTGAGACAAAGGGTGATTATCCAGGCTATGCAAGCAGCTCACAGAAGGAAGGAACCCAATCAACAATGATATCAAGAAGATAGTCAATAAGGGTAGATAACCTACATGCAAGCTTCTCCAAAGCAGGCGCACCAATGAAGAACAGACACGTGAAGGCTCCCAGCATTGCTGCTCATCAAGAGAGACAAACTGGAATGGCAAGGGGATATCCTTCACACTTCATTGGTGGCTTCTACCCAAAAGACACTGGGAAGTGTGAACGAAGTCACGGAGAGGAGGAGAAGTAGATACACTATTGGGGAAATCAGTTACTATCCTCATTTTGAGAATCTTTGTGAAGGTTCCTCAGAAAACTTAAAAGAAAATACTATATAAAACACTAGTCTGCTTCTGTAAACATGTTGCAAGAATTAAAACGAACATGCGGAAGCTATACCTGCATTCAATGCTCATTGTATACATTGTACACTGCTCCCGGTAGCTAGGACATGGGGGCTCTCAGTGATCCTCATCAGATGAATGGATAGGAAAAGTGTTGGTGATGTATATTGTAGAATATTATACAGTCCTAAAAATGAGTAGCATGTTGACTTATGTGACTGTATGGATAAGCCTGTAGTGAAATAAGCCATCCATAGACAGACAAAAGTACATAATTTCATTTATAGATTGACTCTAACAAATCAGACTTGTGGAGGAAGCTATTAGAAAGGTTATTAGAAAGGCTGGGGAGGGAGTGAATGGGGAAAGTGAAGATGTTGATCAGGATATTGGTCAAGACGTATTGTGTTTCAACCAGACAGAGATAAGCTTTTGTGAGCATCGCTGCAGGGAAGGCATTGTGTATTTCAAACAATGAATCCATTTTCGACAAAACAAATACGTATGAGGCAGTAGATTCATCAGTCAGCCTGTAAGCATTCCACGTTATGAATATGTATAGAAGCGGTATGCTATACCTCATAAACATACATAAATATTTTACAATCCTGAATAAAATTTTAAAAATGAAGGCTAATTCAGAATACTTAGAATTTGCTATTTAGCCAAATGCATATGTAAGAGTAGAGTGCAAACATGCCATTCTGCATTCACATTACTTTTTACCAACAACAGTTAGAGAGAGGCATGTAGCCATGACATGTCTAACATACCTAGGGGAAGCACATTGAGCAGATAGCAGGAAATGCCCATAATGCAGGTAGTGTAAAACAACCATAAAACGAGGCGTTCTACAGAGGACCAAAGAAGAGACAGTCTACATTAAGAAAAAAAAAAAGACAGATTAACTGGTTACGCTGGACATTTTTATATTCAAGACAGACAGAGGCAATTTAATCCCCTCAAGTAATTATCTGTAAATTGTCACAAGGTCTTAGAAAAAAAACTGCAAGAAAGCATTTTAAATACTTTACTGGAGAAAGATAAATGTCTACAGATTCCAGATCACATTTTTATTTTTAAAAATAGGTGGCATATGTAGAACATATTTTGCTAGGAACTCCTTTAGATATATATTGGCTACTATTCACAGAACTGGATAAAAATAGTAGAGCCAATTTTTCATATATAAGATGAACACTAGAGTTTTTATTTTATTTTGATAATACAACTTAGTTAGGTTAATGAATGCCTTGGATAGGCTATCAAATAATACATAGGCTTTAAGATCTCACAATCAATTTTTCAACTATTAAGCAGTTTATCATAAAACCTCACTATTGCTCACGTGCACTGTTTTTGCCTAGGGGATCTCTCCAAACACACAGCCAAGATCTTTATCTCTGCAATGTGGAGCAATCGGAGGGTAGTGCGAGTGTTTGCTCTTTGTAAATGTGCCCTCCATTCTTCCATCCATTGCTTCTAGAACCCAGAGGCAGAGCAGAAAACTGAGGCAGTATGCCGAAGGTCATTCAGGGGGACAAAGGAGAGACGGCAGGGTAAGCATCAGCTCCATACCCAGACATAAGATGGGATTTTAATATGGTCATGTAGGAATTTTAGGGGCACAAGTTCCAAAACACCCCACTGTTCACAACATGAATGTGACCATCATTTATGAATTAGAAGTCTTCCACCAGCTCTTAAATCTGATGCACTGAGTCTCCCCAGTTTACTCTGTATCACATTTGATTTCTATTAAGAAGGAAAGCTATTCTTCATTCCTGTTTCCACTTGAACATTATTAAAGAGCTCAGCATTTGCTGCAGGGGAAACTGTACATTATTTTTCATGACCTTCTCTCCCCTGACTAAGAAAATAATCCACTTAATGTGTCCACAAGGACAATAACCCTACTGCGACATGAGGGCAGTGCCGACTTCTACAGAACAGAGCCATTTACAAAAACATTGAGGAGTTTGCCAAACACTGGAGGGTTTATAGGGCCACTGGTAATTACTGTGTATAATGCATTCTGAACCCGCTGGCAGTGAGCTGGCTGATCTTTCTGGGTTCTGTCTTTCAGCTAACTGCTGTTTATTTTCTACATAACAAATGACAGGGAGGGTGTTGATGGACTTCGTATAAAGCTTAAAAGTATGCTTTAGGTTACACCAAAATATGCCCGCCAGCCATTATAGAAAACAAAATCATTTCAATAAGCCTCAGATATTATGTAATTTTGGCAACATACAAAGGCTATGATGTCTTGCTGCTGACAAGTTTGAGCTTGGAGAATTGGCAATGCTGAATTCTCTAGTACAGTGGTTCTCAACCTGTGGGCTTTGAACCCTTTGGATCAAGTCAACTATGACCATAGGAAAACACAGATAGTCACATTATGGTTCATAACTGTAGCAAAACTACAGTTATGAAGTAACAATGAAATAACTTCATGGTTGGGGGTCACCACAACATGAGGAACTGTACTGAAGGGTCGCAGCATTAGGAAGGTTGAGAACCAGTGCTCTAGTAGGAGTTATTCCCAAAGTTCTTTAAGTTTAACTTTTCCCTATGAAAGACTGATAGATGATTCCTAGGAACAATCAGAAAATATATTTGAATCGTATCTTATAAGACCATCTTCGAACTCAGCACTTCCTTGTCATTCTCTCTTACATGGGGAAGGTTCTTACACCTCCCTTCTCTTTACCTCTGGAACGCTGGCCTGGAAAGTTTCTGCAAATAAAAGTTTATGATTATTTCCTTATTATGAATCCTGATAAGAGAGACAAAGGCGTGTGCCCACTTTCGTTTCAGACAGCACACTGACAAGGACTTTCTCAGTCATGTGTGAGAACAGAGAATTAAGATCAGCTCTACATTTCGCCCCAATGCATTTCATAATCTACATCTCACCTAAATAGAGTTTGATGTGACATATGCATGAATCTCCCTCCCTCTGTAGCTTCCTGGACTCTTGGCTGAGATCACTGCAATTGTACTCAGTAACAACTGTGGGCACCAACGGCATCCAGGGAACTTCATATGATCCTCACAGGCATACGACAGGCAGGATCTCCATTCTATAGAGGAACAAACCCCAGCTCACGGAAGGCAAATCTCATTCAGTTTTGCCCATGTGAGAATTGACTTCTGAGTGTCATTTTGAGAGTAAAAGGCCCTTTATGACCCCCCCAAACACACAGACATACACACATACACACAAACACAATACAAACATACAAACATATACACACATGCATACATACAAATATATAATAGCACACACTTGCACACTCACACACTTGCACGCATGCGCACACACACATACATGTGCACATACAAACACCACCCACATGCAAACATACAAATGCACAATACACACACTCACACACGTATACACATGCACACAACACACACACACACACTGGACACTTGGTACCCAAACAGTGGTATTCTTTTCCAAAGTTGTAGATCTTTTCAGGCAGGAAGCATGGCTGGCAGAGTTGGTGTGGGAGGCAGGGCTCTGAGGGTCACAGTCCAGCCTCGTTTCCAGTCCTAAGGGGCTAAGATGTAAGGCACTGCCACATCACTCTAAGTTCGAACTTCCCAGAAAGCCTTGCCTTCCTTATGGTAATAGAAGAGTCCATCCCTATTCTGGAAGAAGACTGGTTGGACAAACAGCAAACAGTTCTCTCCAGCCTTTAAGATGACATTGTGAACGAAAGGGGGAGTGAAGGCACTAAACAGAAGAGAAAGGCATCAATAAGCATGTACGTTCAGGAACTGTGCACAAGAGCTGGGTGTTGAAAAGAGTGTCAGACAAGAGTGAACAGGGGATGAAGGAGAAAGGGAAACACCGCTACAAACAGAATGGCAGAACCATGGGATGACTTTCCTGACATTAACTACAGCAGCGGAAGAGCTCAGAGAGCTCGGATGACTTGGGCAGTGGAGTTGAAGTTCTCAGTGAAGAAGCAGGATGCATCTCCCATTCCTGGCTGCCTGAGCCTGAACTGCCTGCTAGTTCCTCACTGAGAACACGGTAGGCGAATTGCAAACTCTTTCTTCTGAAACCGCAATCTCTATAATGGTAAAGACAGTGTCCCCGGATTTGAGAGCTACAAAGCAACTTAGTGGCAGGGAACTCCCTCTTCTATTCCCCTCCTCTCTCTCATCCACGTAGGCTGTAAGTTATTCCTATAAACTGGTGATAAATTAGTTATGAATCTGATGGTGTGTGGTTGTCTACATCAATAACTAAACAGCAAACAAGCAAAAAAAATGAAGATCAGAAGAAATACAACCTCAGTCACTTTCTATTAACTGATCATTCAGTCACCCATTTGCTTAAATATTTATTTAATATCTGCCACATGACAAGAACTGTGCTGCAAGCTCGGGGATACGCTGTGAATAAAAGACCTAAGTACAAAGCTTGCTGGGAAAACAGACACTACTCAAGTACAAGAGAAATAAATATCCGGTCATGAATTCCAACAGCACATGAAGAAAACCAGAGTCGGCAACAAGGACCTGCTTGGTGGGTGACAGACAGGAAGGTGGAAGGGGGATCCATGAGTGGCACCTTGAGAATCTGGACATATCTCAGGGAGAGCTTGCTAAAACTGATAGCTGACATTGATGATCCCACCACCAACTTTCTCATTCAGTACTTCTAGAATTCTGTGGATAATTTGTATTTCTGATAAGTAGGCTGACATTGCTGATGTCAGAGCACAAGGAAGACCATGTGGAGAATCATTTGTCTATACCATAGACTTAGAGGGTGACAAAGGCAAGAGCTGAGGCTGAAGAACAAGGCTGAATGTCCTCACAAATGCTAGGTAATGACAGTCACATCTGTTATAGACACAAACTTGCCTCTCTCTCTCTTTCTCTTTTCCCTCTTTGTATATCTGTGTATATACATATATGTATGTATGTATGTATGTATATGTATGTGCATGTGTGTGCAGCAGTATATATATGGATCCATGTGTATGCTGAAGTTGCATGTGTGTGTGTCTATTCATTGTGTGTATAAGTGCACATACATGTGCATGTGGATGTGCATAGAACCAGAGATCCATGTTGGGTGTGTTCCTCAGTTTCTCTGAACTCTTTTTGAAAGGAAGTCTCTTACTAGAGCTCAGTCATTCAGCAAGGCTGATGGCTATTCAAGGAGATCCAGGAATCAGCCTATCTCTTCTTCTCCGGAGCTGGACTAACCACTATTCACCGCCATGGCATCATTTTACCCAGGCAATGGGGATCTGAACTCTGGTCTCATGCTTGTATGGCAAGTGTTTCACCAACTGAGCCATCTCCCGTTCAAAGAAAGGCCCCTATTACCGGTTTCTGAGTTAAGAAACTCTATGAAATTCAGCCAGGGACTATTAAGAACCAACACTCAAATCAAACACGGTTTCAGTAAAATATTTCTCCGTTAGCACAGTACCTCATGCAAAGGACTGGATGTTATCCTAGCACATTGAACAGCAAAGATAAAAGAGATTAAAATACAACATTATAAAGACTGTGTATGACAAGAAACTCGTCTCTGTCGGCGAAGTAGAGGTCTGTACACAACTGCTGTAACAGGAGCTAACTCCGATGCAGAAAGATATTTTTTTTTAGCCTAGGGGAGATACCTTTTCAAGTAGTTTCCATTTCTGAATAGACAGAAAACTGATAGTTTGGTAATTCTTAAAATGCAGGCTTCCTCTAAGTCATCTAGAAACTGCTGGTAGCAGGCATTCCTGGGAAGCTATGTCCTGAAATGTGCAATGTAAGTGGGCTAACTAGGCACCCCACTACTGGCGAACTGGAGATCACAGCAAGAAAAGCCTACCAAAGGCCTGGTTCCCTCCTCAGGGCAAACTCCAGGTAGGTAATCTTCCACAGATTTTGACAGAGATAGAAGTGTTTTTTTAAGATTTACTATGCACTGGGGACCACACTGCACAGTTCTTAAAAGTTTCTCTTTTAACCTTTAACAGTGTTGCTTAACCATACTTAAGTGATAGGAAAATGGGATCCAGTGAAACAAAACAATGTGTCCAGCGCAGGTTAACCAGGGAATGAGCTGTAGACCCAGAGTGTAACATTGAGGGGTTGGCTACAACACCAGATTAACTTTGTCGCACTGTGCTTTTGAAGGGCAGCCTTCGCAGGGAACATTATCACAAGATGATTTCCTGGCCTCCACCAGCTCTCGTAAAGTACTGAATGATAAGGGACTTAAAACGCAAAAACCCAATTATGCCCTAAGACTTTTGAAACTCCTTGAATGCCTGGTAATATTCATGTGTTCTAGCAAACAAGCATACAGATCAATATGATTGATAAAGCCATTATACATTTGTCTCGGAGACAGAATATGGAGAGCAGGGACCCACATTAATAAGACCATGTCTCTGGGATGTAGGTGCAGTTCAGTAGTGGGAAGCTTGTCTATCATTCCACTGCCGGCAATGCAAGATTAGCAGATTGATTAATAAGTAATTAAGGTAATTAATAAAAACTTAAGGACATGGCTCTTAATGGGTCAGCTACATTAATGTAGTTGAAATAATGTGTGAGCCTCTCTCATCTATAAAATGAGTAATATTACTACCTAGTGAATTTTATATATATATTACTATTCTATATTACTATATATAGATATATGAGAGAGAGAGAGAGAGAGAGAGAGAAATATTTTGCATTATTTTTAGCCTGGAATCTAACACCTAACTGATGTTTGATATGTATTAACTTCCTCCTTGTTCATTAACTATAACCTTTAAGGGAATATAACATACTTAATAAAACAGGGAAAAATAAACATTAAGCAACAAAAAACACACAGGGAAATGGCTAACTCAATTAAAATCTTAAGGCAAAAAAAAAAATTAAACCAAGCCACCAGGAATAAGCCAATTTTGGTAATAGAAAAGAAACTGATAATATAAAAAGAACTCAACAACTAAATAGCCATTTGATGAGTTATTTATTTTAAATGCTAAATTATAGGAATAATGCTTCTTCTTCTTTGCCTCTAAGATCAGCAGGTCAAGAGGAAGTAAATTTACCTATAAAGAAATGAAGAGTAAATAGGGATTTGAGAGACTTGGAGTCTCTCACACCACCTCAATCTGGCCACTATTCTCACAAGCAGAAACAGAGAACACATATGTGGGCAGGGCTGAGTTCTACTATAAGTTCATTTATTTATATTGAAATGTATATTCCCCATATTTCCAGCTTTCAAGAAATATCTTTCATCTTTTGACTTTTTCCAACCATAGAAAAATAAAGAAAAAAAACAAACAAAACAAAAATCTCAGCTGTTGGGCCTATTGGGCTGTATACCAGAAAGGTGGTGTGTTCATTTGACTTAGAGGTTGGGTGAAGTTTTCCAGCTCCTACCTGAGAGCAATTCTCTTAAGTCTGTGTAAGTACCAGGAAAGCGAACACTTAAGACAGCGAGGAAAACCTGGGAATGACCACCAGTCCACCATCAGCAAAAGGGCTGGACAAGGGATGGTGTATACATAATCTTTCCTATTTTCTAAGTGAAAACGAATGAAGTAACTTATTAGCTACTAATGTAAAAATATATTCGGTAAACTCTCCAGTAAAAACAGCACATTGGCAACTACTGAATGACAAAGCAAAATGAACTTCAACACAGGTCACCAAGGGCTTCGTCCTTGTGCTGACCTGGTACTGGGGGAGCTGAAAAGGGATGCAGGAAGTCACTCTGAATCCACCATTCTGAGACCTCAGAACAGCTGAGTGGTCCATTTGCCCTACCACAGCCTACTTACCAATCAGACACTGAGAAAAGAGGCGCAAATATAGAATAGAAGAAAGATGTTGAGAGAGCTAGGAGACTTGGGGACAGATCCCTGCTGTATTTCTTCACTGGCAGGGATCATGAGGCTAAGGGTAATATTAGAAGAACAGGAAGTTGGGTCACATTTCTGAGTTTCCAGGGACTCTGATGGACATAAGGTCGCCTAACTAGATCAGAGAAGAATGTGGTCACAGCAAACACCTTGTCTCAGCTCATTACTCATCACTTGTTAAACGTGATTAACAGTCCCTCCTAATGGCAAGTTAAGAGAATCTCTGGCTATCGTGGATCCCAGAAGTCTGTGAAGTTGACTTCATTTACACGTGTTTCTCCTTTGACAAGGTCTCAGCCAAAAGGCACCAAAATCCACTGAGCAGTTTATAAACTCCCAGGTGAGCAATTCCGGGCTCCAAATACAGCCATGTCTTCGTACAGAGAGCAGGGGAAGGCAGAGATGCACGTTTGCTCTATAAACAAAGCTTGCGAAGTGTACACCTGAGGGCCACACAAGGGCCCCTAATTGCAATGAATGTTTAAGAGGCTCCTACCTGTGAGTATTAAACCGATGATTAACTTTTGTACTCTTGCAGAAAAGATGGACACTATATTTAGATAACAAATCGCCCAGCACCCTTTTCTTCTTTCTCCTTACGGAAAGCAAAATGGTCAAAGTAGGAAATCTAAAACTTCATAAAAACATCATAAGTTTTAGCTTAAAAAATATTAAATCTATGAATACATTTCAAATATATAATATTTATATAACAGCAAATACACTAATATACTTCAATTGTTTAAAATACACGTTCAATATATTGTTGAATTACATGGTATGTATAATATTTCTATTAAATATTCAGCATCTGCACATATATACGCACATACACAATAACAAAAACCTTAGATAGCACAGTAGTAGTGCATAGTTCTTGGTTATTTAAATGGGAGTGAATCTAAATATTATTGAACTCTTCTTACAGTTAGTTAATTGAAAGTCCACTAATTAACTCCCTCTGCTTTTAGTGGCGTACTAACTTACAATATATCATGTGTAATCAATCACTCTTTATCAGATACACACAGTTCTTAATAATTTCCATAGTAACAAACCAACTAGATTCTATTCAACTTGTCCTCGGGGAGCGAAATTAATTTTACTTCATGTATAGGGCTGTAATGGGCAATCCTGTATATGTGTGTGTGAACGTGTACATGTGTGTGTACATATTTACACAGGTGTGAATACATGTATATAACAGATTTGGATTAGAGTCCTCCATGAAATGCTATGTGTATTTTTAATATATACCGATATGGTTGAACTGCTCAGCAATGAATATGAGTCTTAACATCTCTCTGCATTCTAAGAAGCATGGGATGATATTATGTATTTTTAAGAGGAACTTAAATCAGAGGTGAGAAATCCTACCTGATTTTACTCAGCCATTATCTGAGATGGATTCTTCCTTTTTATTGGCTCTTTGCAGTTTTCCTTTTCTGTAAGCCACTCATTCACAGTCAATGCCCAACTTCCAGGGGGGTGACTTAAGAAACCTTCCTTTGTGGAAGCTCCTCCCGCAGGGATTTAACTATTGGCCTTCCATGTAGGATTTACTTAACTGTTAGGGAACAGTGGTTTAAGCCATCTCTAGGGCCAGCCTGCCCTGCTCAGCTGTGCGTTGCACCTGAGGGTTCATCTTACTGCCATGCACGCTCTATATTGCCATCATGCCTCCTGGCTAGCTCTCTTGTCTGCCCCCCACCCTCCTGTTATCACAGCCCCCTCCATAAAGAACTAAAATGTCTCTTCTCTCTCGCCTCTTTTTCAAGTGGAAATAAAGCTCGGACAGAAGACCGTTTTGATGAGATGGCTGGAAAAACTGCTTTTCTTCATCGGCATTTTGGAAATATTGCCCGGGTGTTTGGGGACCCATTTGTTTCTACGGCCTCCATCTATCTTTGCTTTATGGCTTTTGACTTCTGTTCCTTCAGCTTCGTATGTGGCTCTGCTCCGCTTCGACTGTGGAGCTGCCAGTCTGGGGCTGGGTTTGCTGATTTACTGGACCCAACCTCCTCCCCTCTCTGGATTCTGAACCCTATCTAGAAAAGACATTTCCAGCTCAGAGACACATTCATTTATTGATTGAACGAAGCTTAGTTCAATAAACGTTTTAGCCTGAGTGGGTTCGTTTCCAGTAGCACAGATGTTTACACATCAGTTCAGATGGTAAGACTCAGGAAGTTTTATTTTTTCCAATTACAATTAGATATTAAAGCAGATGCATTTGTATTGGGAAAAATCACAATGCTAATAAGTATAATTATGACATAAATTGTTTTATTTATGTTATAGTAGTAATTACATTTAAATTATGGATATTATATTTACTATATAGAGCATTATAATAGCAAAACTTCAGATATCACTTGTAAAAACAAAGTTTTTTGAAAAAAATTTTCTGTAATTATTTTTCTCATTAATACCACTTTGCGGTGATTTTCTAGTTTGGGTGAAACAAGATACAGAACATGCTGTTAACTTACTTTTCCTGGTGAATAATAAAATACAGTTTGTACTGTAGATAGGCATAAGAATTACCACTGTAGGGCTAGAGTGACCGCTCAGGTTAAGAGCTCTTGCTGGTCTTGTAAAGGGCCTGGGTTCATTTTCCAGAACACCCATTGCAACCCCCCATCTTGCATAAGGCCAGGTTCAGGAAATCTGATGTCCTCTACGGGTGCCAGGAATGATCATGAAGCACATACATACATTCACACAAAACACTCATATGCATAAAATTAAAATAAATAAGTCCTTTTATAAATTGTCAACATAAGGAAGATGGCTTAGACACCGTTGCCATATCCGTTGGTCTGAAACAGGCTGGCCACCGCAAGGCGACAGGGAGAGTGGCAGTAAGCGATGGGGGATCCATTTCAGAGGTGAGACGAAGAGGATTTGCTAGAGAAATGTGAAAACAGCACGTGGGCTTATCTTGGCATTTTCAAAGCCAGCACATTTTAAATTTTCGGACCAGTTGTCAGTGCCGCCATCAAAATCTCAACCTGGTTATCCGTGCCCACGTGTGGCAGACTTCTGACCTGGTAGCTAAATATGGCATCAGCTTTCAAATATTTCTTATTCTTTATATGTCCCAAAGTCTAAATTTTGGTAGCATGGCTATATTCTGAAGATTTGTGTGCCGAAGTGGTGTGCCGTATGTGGGAAGAAGAGCCAATAGTAGACTCGTTAAGTCTTGGAGAATCAACAAAAGGATGTACTGTACAGCAGCCCTATGTTGTAAAGAACCCTGCAGAACTCAGACAAAATGTCTCCATGGCCCCAACCCAGAGTTTAGAAGCCTTTCCATTTCAGAACTAGTCTGGGGTTTGCAAAGCTATTCTTGTAGTTTATGATATCTGAGCTATCTTAAAAGGAGTCAGAATTGGACTGTTAGCTATAGCATGCTAGTTTTTTTGTTGTTGATGCTTTTGTGGAAGGACAATCAATTGTGGTTTGCAAACCTCTAGGGCAACTTTTAAAAGAGAGTTGCAGTTAACTAAGATGGAGGCTGCCATGTCTCCCTCATGAGGTATGAGGCATGGCAATGGCTTTCATTTCACAACTGAGCAAAAGGTCAAGTCTGTCAGACAGCCTGCCCCTCACTCCCCAAATCAATTCCACAAGGAGCAGCTTGGCTGATCATTTCATAATGAAAAGTCACAATTCCACGCACTAGAACCTTACATTGGTTTTCTATTTTAAAAGACGGGGACCAAATTCTTCAGCCTGCTTTACGATGGTCTTCATCGAAAGACTCTGATTCAAGTGGATCCACTTTCCTTTTTGCTACACATATTTTGTACTTTCGCTCTTTACTGTCCTAAAATTCCACTTTCTGTTCATATAACCAACCTATACTCACAACAGGTGCAATTCCTTAACTTTAATGTCAGAGAGAAATTGTTGGAAATGAGGAGACTAAGAAGACAGAAGCTCTCATTTCCCTATTTCTCCTTGGGGAGCATGCAGCATCAACTACTGACTAGGAGAGGGGCTGGCCCAACATGAGCCAGTTCTCTCTTTAAGACAGCAACAGACAGACAGAAAAAGTCAGCCCATAGCAACTTCAGCACACTGAGGAGTCAACAAATCTCAAGGCCCACACTGCATTTGTAATCCAAACTAATAGATTCCTTTATCCCTCAATGCACTGCCATTCACAGAAAATATTAAAAGTGGCACACTCCAGCCACATATAGCACCTGAGTGTGGTTCCAAATACCTTTTCCAACTTCTCTATTCCAAACACTTAAAAACCATTATGGCCTTTCAAATTTTCATAGCCGCACTTGGGTGATTATTTTTATCACCGTTTTGCTGTTGAGAAGACTGATGCTCAGGTAGCTTAAGTCACTTCCACAAAGGCGTGTGATGACTAGTGCCTGTCCACTCAGCAGTCTGGGAATGGGGTGGTGGAGACACGTAGGGGTTATGAGAACATGAAGTATCAGGTACCTCAGGGCTTTCAGATAAAGGCACAGAACACTGCTTTCTAATCAGAACAAAAATAAAACAGCATTTTCTGAAGAGTGTGAAAAGATAAAACTAGAAATGCGGTAGGGGAGCTAGAATCATGTCTCAGCAGTTGAGTAAGTGTTGCCCTTATGGAGGACCCCAGCTCACTTCCCAGCATCCCTTGTAATGCCATCCACATCCAAACTGTACAACTCCAGCTCTAGCGGATCCAAAACCTCTTGCACTCTACATGCACCCTCGACTCACGCGTGCGCATCACACAGAGACATACACATACATGTGGTGAGCAAATGCTTTAAGAGAAAGAAAAATGAAAAAGGGAACAAAGAGAATATGTTCAAGGTGTGACACATACTTTATGTAAAAGTCCTGGTATGATGAATATAAATAACCACAAATTTTACATGAAAAAGAAAATTTAAGAACTAAAACTCTGCACTGTTCAATCTGGCCACTGCTAAGTTTCTCCATTCTAAATTCGAGGCTCTGGTCATCTAACCTTTTACACTCTGATGTAGTGACAGTTACACACTTTTGTGCATTTGTGCTGTGGTCTTATACCTGTCACTTGTATTGTTTTAATAAAATGCTGATGGGCCAGTAGCCAGGCAGGGCCAGTATAGGCGGGGTGATGAGAACAGGAGAATTCTGGGAAGAGGAAAGAGTCAGTTTGCAGTAGTCACCCAGACACAGAGGAAGTAAGATGCGAATGCCTCACTGATCAAAGGTACCAAGCCATGTAGCTAGTATAGATAAGAATAATGGGCTAATTGAAGATGTAAGACTTAATTAATAAGAAGCCCGAGCTAATAGGCCAACCAGTTTATAATTAATGTAGACCTCTGTGTGTTTTCTTTGGGACTGAACGGCTGTGGGACCGGGATGGATAGAAACCTCTATCAACACATTTGTTCACACATACAGGCACCAGGTATTCATCAAATTGAAACTGACCCTCCTTGTTGCTTACTCTGTGTAGCTATAGACTCAGAAGGGGGCAAGCATCCTGATGCTTTCTACAGTGCTCACACTTAGAAGAACACAGATCCGTCACTTCAGTCACATTTTGTGTAGCATTCTGAAGGAAAGAAGAGCTTGTTTTAGTTAGGTTCTCTATTACTGTGAAGATACACCATGACTTCAGCAATTCTTACAAAGGAAAACATTTAATGGGGTTGGTCAAGAGTTCAGAGGTTAGTCCTGTCATGACAGGAAGCATGATAGCATACAGTAAGACATGGTGCTGGAGAGTTCCATGTCTGGATCTTGAGGCATCAGGAAGCATGCAC
This sequence comes from Chionomys nivalis, assembly GCF_950005125.1. Classification (NCBI taxonomy): domain Eukaryota; kingdom Metazoa; phylum Chordata; class Mammalia; order Rodentia; family Cricetidae; genus Chionomys; species Chionomys nivalis. Next base: position 49,322,769 of record NC_080090.1, on the reverse strand, counting down.
CCATGGGACAGGATTGAGCATCTGAGGCCTCAAAGCCCACTCCCAGTGACACACTTCCTTCAACAAGGCCACACCTACTACACAACAAGGCCACACCTCCTAATAGTGCTACACCCTATGAGTCTATGGGGGCCATTTTCTTTCAAACCACCACAGTGCTGTACAATCCACCCAGCTGGGGAGCGAAAAGCAATGAGGTCTATCTCATTGACTGTAGTGCATCTACATGACCAAATCAAAGTTAATGATACACAAGCTCGAGTCTTTATCATTAGTCAACTTTCATATTCACATACAAATCAAAAGTGATTTTAACCTTAGCTTTTCTTTAATTCCTAACTTCATAGTGAGTATCTCTGCAATGAGTACAAGATGAATAAGACTTGCTTCTGGTCAACTGCAGGTGGCCAAGTGACAACTTTCCCACTTCTTGTCAACATGACACAAACCCAGAGAAAGGGAATCTCCATGAGCATGGCTTGTGGACATGCCAGTGGGGGCATTTTCTTAATTAAGTTTCATTGACAGGGTTGCCTAAGAAAGCTAAGCAAGCTAGGGAGACCTAGCCAGTAAACAGCATAGCTCCATGATCTCTGCTTCCTGGTTCCTGCCTCCAGCTTCCTTTCGTAAGTGTCTGTCCTGGCTTCCTTCCACAGTGAAATGTACCCACATAAGCAAAATAAACCCATTCCTTCAAAGTAGGCTTCAGCCAGTGTTTTATCATGACAGAAAACAGATTAGGGTGACAAGCTTAGCTGTACTTGCAGCTACTTGCAAGGCCTTCACAGGTAATTAGTTGTGTTGGCCCCGTTCATTCTATTACAAGATCCTAAAAGGTGGCTACTAAATAAAGAAAACAGATTCACTATGGTTCCCAGTTTTGGTGTTAAGAAAATTCAGAAAAAAAAAAAAAAAGAAAATTCAGGAGCACAGTGCTAACATCTGTTCAGCTCCTGGTGAGAACTGTCTACTGTGTTACATCACGATGGAAAAGTGGAAGATAGCATACATACGATACCATCTGGCTTGGGGGCAACTAACTCCTTCCAGAAGGACCCAACTTGCTTCCTAAAACACATTACATGACTCAAAGACCTACCATGTCTTAGTGACATCATATTGGGGTTCGGATTTCATCTTGAGTTTCAGGAGGAACAAATTAGGGCATGGTGGGAAATGCGATTACCCAGTCAGGTGAATTCAGGGCTATCCATATTGCCCATGTGTTCAAGTACCATAGCTCTGAGCTGGACTTGGCTCTAGTCGAGCAACAACTATTTTATTTCATCCATGACAAAGCTGCAGGAGAGGGGGTGACAGTGGTAAAATAATGCCAAGGCCATTGCCAAAGATCTTGCTCTCTAGAACTCAGTACTATCTATGCAAGTTCATGGTTCTCTCCAACTTTGGACTTCATCTTTCAGGACTAAAATATAACTCGAGAGGGCATCAGGCAAACACCTCTTCTTTTTCCTTAAGGACTTTGGGGAAGTGTCTTCATTTACTGTTTTAATTAAGTGAAATCTATTTTATAAAGCAAGAAATTTTTCAGGGAGGTCATAGATCTATCGTGATGTTAAAAGTCATAAAAATTATAGTTACAGTCTAAGTAGTTAAGATAAAATTACACACCACCCCATTAATTTTATAATCAATAAAGATAAAAGAAATGAGGAGGCAAATGATAGAATTGGAGCTTAAATCAAATCAATACATATTTATTGGCATCTATTACATATAAAATGCATGAAGAAAAAAAGGCAGTGTGGAGTGATGTTGTGTCTCCGAGGAATTATGGTCTGGCTGGAGAACTGATATGCAATCTGCAGAAACTCATGTACACAGTACAAACAATGCATTGACTTATCATGCATTTCTGCAAATAAATGTCCAGAAGAGCTCAGGGGAGAAGATACGGTGCAGAAACACTAAGGAAGGGCAGGGATTCTGAGGCCAGATTTTCTTTTTTAAATCCCAACTCTACTGCTTATGTCACTGACCTTAGACAACTTCTCAGTCCTCAGTGTGGGTACAGTAAGTCCTAGCTCACACAGGGACTGAAGAATTAGGTGACTAAATGCTTCCCAAGTGCTTACCAGTCTGTCTCTGCACACGGTAAGGGCCAGTTGAAGGTTCAATGCAAGGATTACCATTGGAAGGAGCAAAAGCATTCTTGTCTGTGGTTCTGAAGTTCCTCCGAGTGTTAGCAACATTTCAAAAGCAAGGAAAAACACATTTACTTTTCTCTTTCTACAGTTTTGCTCAACATTACTGCAAACATTTCAAGCCCTCGACTCACAAAACAGAGAAACAATAGCTGGGTGTGATGGGAGGGTAGTTATTATACCAGCACTTGGGAGGTAGAGGCAGGAAGATGGGGAGTTCAAGGCCAGCCTCAACCAAGTGATAAGTTAGAGGCTTGCCCAGGCTATGAGATTCTGTCTCCAAGAAAGCAAAATAACTATTCAAAAGCATAAATGTTCCTGGCCTTGTGAACATGCTATGTTTCTATCTCACCCCTGTCGACCGCCTTGGCGGGTCACTCTGTCTAGGGTCTGTAACCCACCTGGCAGTCAGTTATTCCAGGGTCACGGAGAGGTACTACCTGAAAGACATGGGCTGGTGAGAAGAAGCAGGCTAGGCAGATTTGTAGAAGCCTCCGTTTATTAGAGTCATGGTTGCAGCTTATATAGCCCCTGGATGAGGAGCTTGGGGGGCTGGGGCACGGGATCTTGCCACGTGGTCCAAGCCGGTCACGAGGTCCTTGGCCAGGAGGTTACGATTGGTCAAGTCACGATTCCTTGGTCAGGAAGTCACGAGTTGACACACCTAGTTCTCTAGATAGTTTGGAATGTGAGGTGGGTTCTACTAACAGATAGCTCTCTATTAACAGTTAATTTGGGTGTGGGATAGGCTTTGCCAGTAAAACAATTCTCAATACAATTGGGAAGTAGAGCCCTCTGCAAAACTCCTCAGGGCGGTGATCCCTATAATAATTTGGGGGGGGGGATGGCTCCTGACACACCCCCATCACGGAGAACACTACATGCTTCTTGTGCACATGCATCTATTTACTGTTTGTACAGCCTTTCATTCCCTCCCAAAGATGGACTCCAGCCCCTCTCTCCCCACCCCCACATCTGCAGGGAGGACTTAAAGTTGCCTTACATTTACATTCACTAGTTGGCACTGATTAAAACATTAATAATAATTCAGCATTTGAAGATAATTTTCTCCTTTGTCGGTTCCATCATTCTTGTTAAAATGTTGACTTCTGGAAGTAAGGGACCTTCTTTGTCACACACTCATCTTTGATACTCAGTAGTACATCCAAAGTGAATTTGCTCCGTTAGACTCTCTTCCCACCAGTGAGTAGCTTTGCGAGGCAGCATCCAGATAAATAAAAATACTATAATTCCCTCCGCATTGGTATACAGAGGTTTCTGGCATGATGCAATCCAGTCCTGTGGCTGTTATTGTATATGGCAATAGTGAAGAGATTTTGTAAGCACAATGAAGATACACCATTGCAGTTTGTTTTGTGTTAGTTCAGAGAGCTTGACTTCAGTGAGCTTGACCTAATCAACGGAGCCTCTTCAAACAAACTAGGTAGGTTTTCTCCCTGAAGGGAAAACATCAAAGTACAAAAGAAATGTTCCCACTAACCATTTAAAAAGCCAATTCCCAATACCATTGTCATTGCCGAAAGGAGAACTATGTGGCAAGGAATGTGGAGTGAATACAGGCCTAAACCAGCAAGACAGTGAGGCCTTCAGTTCTATGACCATACAAAGCAGATCTGTCAAAAAAGGAAGTCATTTGCAGTAATTCTTTCCCCGAAGCCAATCCTCCAGATGGGTACAGAACTTGTTGGCTCCAAGGGGTGCTAACCAGAAGCTCCTGGTTAAACAGACCAGAAGCCAGCCTTGAAAGTTTTGAAGTAAGGTCCATGTCCTTTGCAGGGCCCAGTTTGTGATTATCTCTCCTTCAGTAACAGGAAGGAAATGAGCTGCCAGCCTGCTTCCCTGGATTTTGTTTTTTCTTCAGGCTGTCTTCACCCAACACTAAGGAGGCATTTGTCTCTCAACTCTGTCCTTCCATCTCAACAGGTCCCAGAGTAACTGAGTCTAATCAAATTGCTTTAGAAAACATTTACAGGTAACTATTTCTAAATACTGTCCTCCTTGAAGCCTGTTCTAATTTTCATGCTGAGAAAACGATTGTAAACATTACTAGACTCTTCGTAGGATACATACGAAAGCCCACTCCTGACCCCACCTACCCTTTACCCACTGCCTGAACTCTAAGCTGGCCGGACAAGATGTCACCTCCTTTTTTTTTTTTTTTAACCATTCATGGAGTCAGAGATCATTTCTATTCTCATGCAATCTGTGTTTGAAAAAACGCTTCAGTCTTTTATCAACAGATTATATCCAAGGCATCTTTTGCATTTCCATTGAAATATGGACCCTGAATGTTACTAATCTAGTGCTAATTTATTAAAGATCTATAGCTAAATCTCTATTTACAGCAAGTCTTACTAAAAGCAAAGAATCTGAACAGTCGGGCAGCATCACAAAGTCTAGCAGAATTAAGTTTCAATGTCAGGTCTGTTATTTAATTATAAGGGCTTCATCATATGTTTCATGTCTCAGGTCATTGCTTCCTCATACTATTACTGGGGAAGGTGATATCTACCTCACAGAGCTGACATGAGAATCACATGAGGAAATGAATCCGGTCAGTCGCTCTGGAGCTAATGACTGCCTGGAGCGTTCGGAACATGTGGTGGTTTGAATGAGAAATGACCCCCACGGGCTCGCATTTTTCAGCACTTGATCTCCAGCTATTGATGCTGTCTAGGAAGGTTAAGGAACCTTTACAAGGTAGAACGTGGTTAGAGGAAGTATGTCACTGGGGGTGGGCTTTGAGGTTTCATAGCTCGTCTCTGCTTCCTGTCACCCACCAACACCATCGTCTCCCAACCAGCTTCCTGCTCCTGCTATATGCTTTCTCTGGCAGCTGCCGTGCTGACCCTGACCTGAGAGATTCTATACCTCTGGAACTGTAACTCCAAAGAGACCCTTATTTCATAAGCTGTTTTTCGAGTATTTATTGTAGCAACAGAATAGTAACTGATAAGGAACAGGTCAGGTGTCCCCGTCAAGGAAGCACACAAACTTAATAAGTATCCCTTTCACCAAGTGAATGGTGTCACCGTGAACCACACCCTTCATCGTGACTTCATCAGGACGTGCTCTGCGCCTTTCCTCAGACCGCAGTGTCTTAGAGATATAGACAGTGCTGACTACTTACACTGTCTACTTACCAACAGAAAACAAACAGCGCTGAGGGAAACAAGCAAATTAAAACAGAAATGGGAGCAGAGGAGAGGAGAGCACAGCAGGGGAGACTTAGAAAGCATGTGTCGTCTTCACTACAATTAAAAGGAAGTAAAAGTGTCCCATGTGCCAAGCTTAGTTTTAATGAACAGGTCCTCTTGGGACACACGAGCCACAGAGTTCAGCTCTGCTGCTGGGGTGGTTACGTTGTCCCACAGGGGTGTCGTTCATCTCGTCGCATGCCACCCTAAGAACTTTCCAGTACAAATGTGATTTTTTTTGTAGCAAAGGGAAGAATAAGATAATTGGACATGCTTGACAACTCGCATTGAGCCCACCCGCCCCAAAGCTGTAAATAGTTGAAAATGTACAGTTTACCTAAAGCAGCTGAAACCCCGTCTATGGGAAGACTTCGAAGCAGTCACTAAAGAGGTGACAGCACGGATACCTAGTGACAGTGAGTGTCCCTTGGGAGATTTAGTAGACAATTACTTTCAAGTGGTAGCATGACATAATTGTAGTTTCTGCCAAACATTTACAAAAACTCAAGATATATTTGATTAAAAATCAAATAGAAGGAATCAAAAAACCTTATATGTACATCCTCTTAAGTGGATTAAAAGATCTCCTTTGCATTATTCCAATCACCATGGCCAGGGAAGTCAGAAGCAAGAAGAGATGGCGCGGATTTTCAGAGCAATCCCAAAGAAATGCGTGCATCCGACTAAGGAGATGGCTCAGGGTAAAAGCTCTTGCGGAACAAGAGTGAAGAACTGAGTTCCAAGCCCTGGAATCCACGTAAAAGCCTGATCCATTGTAGGAGTACCTGTTACTCCACTGCTGCTAAATGAAAAGGGAAATGGAGGTAGGAAGATCCCGGAAGTTTTATGGCCAAGTAACCTAGAGTATGCACAGAAAAGAAGCTCTGTCTAAAGAAGCACTGGCACAGGGGTGGGAGAGAGAGAAAGAGAGAGAGAGAGGCATACATGAGACAGGGAGACAGGTCAGGAGAAGCTTCATGTCCAAGTCCAACAACTTCAGACCCAAGAGAAGAAGCAAAAGGAGCGAAGGCTCCAGGCGGTCCTTCTGCGGACCCTGCAGAACTATCTTTGGACATTGTCCTAAGCAGGCTTTATCCTAGAGAATCACATCTGTCCACACTGGATAGCAAAAGCTCTGGCCTGGCAGGGCACAGAGAGGAGTAAAAGAAGCCAAAACAAGTAGACACGTTACCAACTCACACAAACCGCGTGTGCGATTTGCACACATTCTTTGGTTTCATCTCCACAGCAACTACTAAGGAAAGCATCACTATAGCAACAGAAGAGCAGGCAACACCAGGTGCAGAGGTAGGCAGGGAGTTGTCTAGTGCGGTTGGGGCACTGGACTTGGTTATGCCAGGCTTTGGAGGCTGGCACATAACCTGTATGAAGCTTCAGCGGAGTATAGCCGACGCCTCAAGTCGTGTCCACACGCCCCTCTAGAAAGCCCTGATAACTTCGAGAATAACATGTTCCAAGTAACCCTGAAGCAGCCACACTGTAGAGCGCAGTGAAAACTGTGAGTTCAGGCCACGGCCCTTCCCTGGAGACTCACAATAGGAAAAAGAGCCCCAGCTGTTCCTCGGAGCTGGAAGGGGCATTGAGATCACTAGGTGACAGCAACCGGAAGAGCACCCGGCTGTTGAGATGCTCTAAAGAAAAGTGGTCTTTTCTTTAGCTGCCGCTAAAACATCACCATCTTCTGATCAAACATTTGTTGTGTTATTTCTCACAAAGAGAAAGCCATTTCTGACCTCTGCCTCCTCAACTCTAATCATAGTACACGTTTTATTTAATGCGTCTAACTTCTAAGTAAATTAGGTCTTATACAGCTTCTATTTTATTAGGCTGTGCTTGTGGAGAGCTGCGCTCTGTACCCACCATGAACTATCTTTTTCCACTGTGTTTGTTGTTTTTGTTTCATTTTACAAACCACATTAGCTAAAGCATATTATATGTGATTCTCTTCCACCATTGTCTCTTGGGCAATGTAAGTTCTTCTCTCTATTTCTGCAAATCTCATCTGGTATTTGTTTCTGCTTCCTGCACTTATCCCCATTGAGTGCAGATAATAGTCACGCTCTGATGATGCCAAGCTTTTACTGAGCATTGTGGGATTACATTTATAAAAGGCTTTTTGATGCACTTGACCAATCAAAGAGCTCTTTGTACCACTTCCAAAATTTTCAACCCCTCACACGAAGCCAGTAGTTGAGAGGGCTGTCAGATTCGTGGCTGCAATAGTTTTCAATTACTCTAAAGCAGGAACCTGTCTTCTCTCTGAAAATCCTGGCCTTCATGACTTGCTTTGATCAAATACTGTGATTAAGAAATAATTTATCAACATTGCACTACCCCTCAGTCCAGCACTCCTGTGTCATTTATGGTGTTGGCCTGATAATTTAGTATTTAAAGGTTGTGTTGTTGTTGCTATTGTTATGATTGGTTTTGGGTTTTGAGGCAGGTTTTCACATAATCCGCATCGAATTTACCCTGTAGTCAGGTATGACCTTGAATATCTGATCCTCTCGCTTCCCCCTTCCTCTGCATGGGGATTACATGTGTGTGCCACTATGCCTGACTTTCTTGGTACTGCGGATCAATTCTGGAACATTTTGAAGACTAGACAAGCGATCGACCACCGAAGCTACAGCCCTAGCACCAGGGACAGCATTTGTAACAGGAATAAAATCAAAGTGTGGCTGAACGGCCAACGTGCCCTTGAGTTTCGCCGCCAACATCATACCAACTACAATCTCCTGTTCCTTGATAGTTTCTAAATATAATTTCGTATCCCTCTCATTGATAATAAGGTAAAGAGAGGCCAAAGCACTTCCTGAAAGAAATGCCTACCAAAGCGTAGACTGATTCATCATCCTTTGTTGTATTTTACTGAGATATGAACACTTAATATGAGATCTACCTTCTAAAACTATAAACGCACAGCATAGTACTGTCAAGTGTAGATAAAATGCTGCACATCTGGTGTCTAGAACAATCATCATAAACACGTCTAGCACATGACACCTGCTGATCAGCATCTCCCTGCCCCGTTCACCCTACAAGTTCCTGACAACCATGGTTTTATTGCTCCCAGGAGCTAGACTCTCTTAGATGTCTCATGTAACTGGAATCATACAGACTTCACCTGCTGTAACTGCCTAATTTTGTTTAATATTGTTATTCTAGGCTCCTCCAGGCCATCATCTTTCCTGGCTGAATCCTGTCTTTCTTGAGGTTGAGAAGACTCCACTGTATGTGTAAACCATACACAGCCTTCATTAGATTATCCATGGGCGAGCATCTTGGTTATTGTGTATTTTAGCTATACTGAACACAACTGCAATGGGCACGGTGCTGCTAGTATCTCTGCCAGAGCTTGATTTTAATTCTTTAGGTAAATACTTGGAAATGCAGTTTCTGAGTCATGTAGTAATTCTGCTTTCCTGCCAGTATTGCACACCCTTGCCAGGTTTCCTGGCTCTTCACCAGAATCTGTTAAAAAAAAAAAAAAAAAAAAGTCACCGGGTGCTAGTGGTGACTTTTTCCCTTTAATCCTAGCACTCGGGAGGCAGAGGCAAGCAGATCTCTGTGAATTCAAGACCAGCCTGGTCTACAAAGTGAGTTCCAGGACAGGCAGGGCTACACAGAGAAACTCTGTCTTGAAAAACAAAACAAAACGAAACAATCCTTTTTATTTTTTTTGTAGATTATAATTACAACATTTCTCCCTTGCCTCCTTCCCTCTCCTTCCTCCAAACCCTCCAATATACCCCTCCCACTCTTGATAAATTTGTGACCTCTTCTTTCATTGACTGTTATTGTGTATGTACATATGGATATGTATGTATATTCCTGAGTATAACCTGCTCAGTCTGTATAATGTTACTTGTAGGTGTGTTTTCAGGGCTGACCATTTGGCACTGGAGAACCAACTGTAGTGCTCTCTGGAGAGCATAACCTCTCTCTGGGGAGCACCACCTCTCTCTGGGGAGTACCACCTCTCCCACCTTTAGCTTTGCTGAGTTGCCTGTGGCTCTCCATGTAGGGTTGAGGCCTCATGAGCTTTCCCTGATCACTTTGGCATGTCCATTGGTGTCATCCTTGTTCAGCTCATGGCTGGGTGATCATATCGTGACACTTTATGGGTGTAGCTTCTGAGATCACCAGGAGATACCGTTTCACAGCAAATGCTCTGATTCTCTGACTTTTACAATCTTTCCATCCCTTCTTCTGCAATGTTTCCCAAGTCTTAGGTGAGTGAGTGTTTTATACATGTATCCATTGGGACTAAATCTCTCTCTCTCTCTCTCTCTCTCTCTCTCTCTCTCTCTGTGTGTGTGCTCATAGGCATGTGTGTTATGTCACTGTGATTTTTTTCATTCATAGTTTCTTGATGATTAGTGGTATTGATCATCTTTCCATTCCATATGCCTGTAAGTCACATACATTCTTTTGAAAGTTCTACTCCTGTCATTTGCTCATTTTAAAAATCAAATTATTTGGATCAGTGTTCAGAACTTGGTTCTTGCTGCATATCCTGATAGTGTTTGTATAGCAAACCTTCATCAGACATGTGGTTTAGAAATGTGTTATCTTCCTCTATAGGTTTCTCTTCTACTGATAGTTCCGTGACTGTGCAGAAGTACATTGGTTTGTTATTGTTTCATTGATCTACTTTTGTTTTTGTCTCTGTTGTCACATTTGAGAAATAATTGCATGGGCTAATGTCATGTATACTTCCCCATGTGTTTTGCTCTAGAAGGGAAGGTTTAAATCCATTGTGAAGTATTTCTTATGTGTGGTGTAAACAACAGTAGATCCCACCCCAACCCATTCTCAACCAACTGCTATAACAGCATCTGATGAAATCTGTTCATCTCATCTGCAAACCTCCAACTTCCTTGATATCAGGGCCGCCCTTTGGGAACCTCTCACGGTTGTTTCCCACTGCCCATCTCTCAGCACTTAAAGAATAAATATATTCTTTCAAACTTGTGCTGACAGCAACATTTCAAAGTGATTCTATATGTTTTATAGTCATTTTGAAAGAATGGGTGCGTTAAATACACAGCAGGAATCTAAGGCACCCAGGTTTGGGTTACTCTCTTTTCAATGTGTCTTCTTCCTCCTCTTGGTGCCTCTGGGATAGCTCAGGGTTTCCATCCATTTGCCACAACAGGGAAGAGTGACCACATTTAAAGTCCCCCTCTGGGCCAGCAAGAATGGAGCCGATGCTTCCCTGCTGCTTGAGGCATTGCCTCCCATGCATTACCTGGGCTCCACTTCAGCTTTTAATAACAAATTCAAACTGTCATTTTGCTAATGCCTTGACAGACTTACACTAGTGCTGTTCTGGATAAACACTTCCTTTCCAAAGAACTACCAGAAGGAATAATTTCCCTTCAATTTATTCCCATGTTTTACCTGTTAATTATTTCTGAAACATTTTACAGTATAGTGTGTGGTCCTATCACACAGAAATTCTCTCTTTAATTCTGTACCACTCCTGCCCACCCTCCAGTAATCATTTTTACACTTTAAATTGTCAGTTTTGAAACGGCACTTTACTAACTCTAATAGACATAGTTAAATTCAGGGAAGGAGGTATCATTTGCAACAGTTTTTCTCATCTGAAACATGTATCAGTGTATCAGAGTAATTTGTTCTTTTTGTTTTAAAGCTAAATTTACCTCCAAACAAACAAATCTGAGATTAAAATTCAAAGTATCCTTTGCTTTACAGTCTTTGCAATGAAGCAGGTCATTTGTACCATGCATGATGGAACTGTACTGGCTGGGCAGAATCAATGGCCAAGAAGGAAAGCAGTAATCCATCAAAGGACCACAGCCTATCAATCAGTTAGAAGCAAAAGGACGGTGCTGCCCAGCAGCAAGACATCATCACACACACAGTTTCCTCTGTGACTTCTACACCACACACTGCTACTGCAGGTTATCCTGTCTGAGCCTTCAGCCAAATGCCTATGGGGAGGAAATAGCAAAAACCATAAACTCTCAGCCCTTTAAAAAAACCTTTATAATGGATAAAATATGCAAATACAGTCACCAGCATTCCCCGGGAAGTTAACTTGTAAATGACTGAGTGTTATTGGAGTTGACTTTCAAATGAAAAATTTAGATGAGATAGCAAAGCCGTTTTTCATAGCCTTTCCTGATGTGGTCCTGGAGTTGATATAGTAGTGAGAAATCATATACTTCATGATGCAATAAAAATGTTTGGGTCCCCCCCCCCCACCAACTTTGTTTATGAGAAATGATGCACATGCCTGATGAAATACTGAACAAATGTCATCCGCACAGGGGAGTAACCCAGAGATGGAAGACTCCCAGGGCTCGGGAAAACCTAGGCTTCCTCCTGGTGCCTTTTCAACATGGAGTTCAGTGCTACACAGAGTCCCTTTACTTAAGACTTTCTCACTAGCATGCGCCATGTGCCTGCTAGAGATACACTAGTTGTTATCTTGGGCTCTTGGGGCACTGAGGTGGAGAAGAGAAACCCCAGACTCTGCACTCAGATAGTTTCTGTTGTAATCAACGCTTGGTGCTTTGGAAAAGATGGGAGTTGAAAGATACATATTTTCATTCTGAAGGATTTGACACTAAAATTAGCTCACTTACGATTATTTTTGTTTTCCTACAGAATGTAGGATCTTTTCCAGAAAACGTTCATCTGATATAGAAGACAAGTGTTATCGGTCTGAGTGTCTTTCAACTCTACATCTACTTCCTAAAATGTTCTACTATGAATTTTCCCAGAGTACCAGAAAAGTTATTTTCCAATAAAAGGCTGACTCCAGCCTGTAACGCCTATTTATTTTTTTATTTTTATTTTTGTGCTTGATTTTACTTTTGCTGAAATCCATCTGTATTCCCAGCTTGCAGACAAGGTCTACTGAGCTCAGATTCAGCCCAGCTTTATTGAAATTTTGCCATGCACCAACTGAAGTGAGAAAAATCATACACCTTAAGAACCTATCAATGATGGTCTTGATCAATAGCTAGCGTCAATAAATCTTAAGTCTATGGACAGTCATACTGGAGCCAGGTAAGTGAGTTTTTTTATAGAGACAATGATGTCAGGTAGGCAGAGAAAAGGGGCAGATCCCTTATAGAAAAGAAGTGATTATGTAACATATGCAAATGGAAATAAGCAATTTGTGTCATTACAGAATTCTGAATGTTCTTAGGAAGCCTTCCTGCCAGGCACTTAGAGGAAAAAAATGGAAAGTACTAATGGTTCAGTCATCCAAAACTTACTGAACCTTTGTGATGTGCCCGCTGTCTTGACTGTGTCTCAGACACTGTGTTCTGGACGGCAGATGCCACCTCGACTAACCAAGAGCAGATTTTCAGGGCAGATATTTCCTTTATTCTCGTTTCACAGATGAAGTGACCAGCACGCGGGCAGGTCACATGACAGCCAAATAATCCAACACCAGAAAAGGCACTGCTGGTCTGCCAAATGTTGTCTTAACTACTCCATTTGACTGTTCTCAGACTGGTTTTCCATATTAATCACAGGTTTGTCAGCAACTAGTGTTTTTTGAGTAGACCAGGTCTCTAAACAGTGCAACGGAACAAACTTCGAAAGTCAGCCTGTCTACCATGATGGGATGGATAGCTAGCGGGAAACAGGTAATTGGAGTGAGTCCTAGCACAGGGGTGGAGCTACAGTCCACAGCCACAGCTATAATAGTAACTAACACTTTGGGGTTCTTAAGTAACTATAAGAACTACAAGCACTGTAGGTACATTAGCCCCCCTCAGTTCCAACATTGATGAATTGGGTCCTGTCACCCCATATCACAGGTGTACAACTATAGATCAAAGAGGAAATCTTTGCCACAGGTTTATAGCTAGCAAAGAACAGGGCAAGAACCTGAGCACAGATTGGTACAGATTTGGACTGCAACACTATTCTACCAAATTTTCCAAATTACCAAACTTTTTTAAAAAGGAAGAAAGAAAGACTCCTTAGTTTCTCTATGCCCCTGCCCTGACCGGTGCCAGCCTAAAATAATATCCTGGGCAAGGCTTTGAGACTTGGATGTTACCTGTCTAACTCTGTGGATGAATGCTCCAAAGAGACCAGGGAGAAGATTTTTTATTCTGCTAGTTCTTCCAGGATCCAGATGTTCATGGCACCAAAGCAAGATGGCCAGGAGGAAATCTGAGAGGGAATGTGTATGCTGTGTTCATCAGCCTCCCTGCCCTCTCTTCCTTCCCATCTCTCTTAGACACTCTCAGCTTCAAATCTGCAGCTCCATGGAGTCTTACTCTGTGTGAAAGCCCTGTGACTTCTGCACTGGCCAAATCTGGCACAAAATTGAGACCACTGTCTACTAACCAAGTGGAGACTTCTGGAATAAACAAGATCTAAGGGTCTGTGAAAGATACTGAAGGACAACATGCTTCTCTTGCTCATCTTCTCCTCCCACTCAAAGTCCAGTCAAGGGGAAATGTTCACTGCTCATCTCTACTTGGAAGATGGTGCGTACACACACGCACACACACACGTGCGCACACACGCACACACATTCTTCTCCCTTACTATCCTTATATATTATTACAGATACTAATATAATATATAATATATTAAGAATATATATTATTCATATTACTAACTTAGCTTTTCAGAGAATTTAGACATGTAGAATTAAGCACATGGCAAATAACAATATTGATTTAGACAATAAAAATAAAGGCCACATAAATAGTTAATTATGTACCGAGTCCTGTGCTAGAACCTAACCTGCATTATCTGACTATCTTAAGAATCCCACAAGTGATTTTATTGCTATCTCTTGTAAAGAAGCTCAATGCAGAGTCACAGGGAACATTCGTTCATTTATTTCAAATTCTAGACCCAAACTATGCAGCCCAAAGATTCTCTGATGTAACCCAACAAACAAAATATTTATAGATCTCAAGTAATTTTTCTCATGCTTTTCTATGCTTAATATATATCATAAATCTCTAAAATGGTTTTAGGGTATTTCATCAAAGCAGAATCTCTCGCACAAATGCTCTTGTTTCTTGCCTTCTGCAATTTCACAGCACGAGATCTTAGACCAAGTTCAGTATCACAGGGTGAAAGCAACATAAAGAATCAAGATTTCTCTGTCAGTTCCAATATGATTCTGAAATTATAAGCAAATTCAGCAAGAGTAATGTTTCGTTGCTGGCTTGTTTCATGATCATAAAGTTTCACGAACCAGAAGAGTTTCTTAAAAGGCCCATATCTGCTTAAGAGTAAATATAGTCTTTCTCTCAAATAGTTTGGGGTAGGAGAAGGAGCCTCCATTCACTGAACAACAAAATATTTCATTGAAGAACTATTTTAAAGTAAGCTGAAGGAAACAATGAAATCGTTAAAACAATTTATCATCTCAAACTTCCTTTGAACTGCTTCTTTTTCATTTGTTTACCATACAGAATAGAGAGGAGAAAAAAAATCACTTCACTTGGACAGAACACAACACACAGGCACACTTTAAAATGGCCACACACAAGCTGATTAAAAGCTAGGTTTCTTTATTTCTTTGTCTTAGGAAAGTCTTTGTTGCATATCTTAAGCCAAAAAGTTTTCCTTGAGAACACAATGATGGCTTTAAGAGTTTGACCTTCCATCTACTTACCCATAATCCTTCTGCAAGCTGAGGTTTTCTGCCACCAACCTCTACAACAATGGTTCCCAACCTTCCTAATGCTGCAACCCTTTAATACAGTTTATCATGTTGTGGTGATGAACCCCCACCATAAAATTATATTCCTTGCTATTTTGTGGCTATAATTTTGTTACTATTTGAATCACAATGTAAATATCTGGTGTGCAGGCTAGTCTTTGGTGATCCCTGTGAAGGTGTTGTGACCCACAGGTTGAGAATGACTTCTCTACATTATCTATCATCTTGGGCCATTTGTCCTCACAGTCACTCTTCACAGGGTAAGAATCCCTCTTTTCATTTGCTTCATTGCACGGCCAAGGCACCTATCACTTTCCTAATAAGAACACAGACCTTAACACAGGATCACAAATATCAGGAGCAACAAAGAGTAAGGTGTGATCTATGGAAATACGGTAATACGGTTCCAGGTGCTCGGAAAGTTTTGCCCTCAAAGGTGGTTTGGGGGCTGAGACCACGGAGTCCTGGAAAGTAACAGGGCACTGTTTTCCTGTGCCACATCCTTGCCATGTGTATGCTTTAGTGATCCTGGCTCTACCTGGTGATTCCACGTGGTCTACCATGAGTAATGCAGAAAATGGTTATCATCACTCAGGTGACCTGTAGTGCTGGAGAATCTTCTGAGGTGGTTCTGAAAACCTCGTCTACAGAAAAGCAGATTCTCTAGGACAGGGTAAGACCCATTAATCCACACTTAGAACAAGTTCAGAGGTGATGCTATATGTGCACTGAGGACAAGAAGATGCATTACAGCTCTCAGTTTCCAGAGTCCTCAGGGGCCACGTTCTCAGATCAGCAGGTACCCCAGCTTGGAGAAGCACTTAGAAGGCGCTTCCTAGCAAAGGACAATTTGAAGGGACCACACGGCCTAAATGGCAGACCGTCTTCTTCTATGAAAGGGAAAAAAAGTGGAACTTGATGTTAAGGCTCCTTATTTAAACTGATAAGCCATCTCTGGTTCATGCAGACCCATCTTGTTCCTGAGACTTCATGATTCAGGAGAGCTGCGAGCAGTCTAAATGAAAAGAAAGCCACTCACAGGGCCAACTGTAATTCTGTTGAAGCCTGTCTGAACTTGCTTTTTTTTTTTTTTAATCACCTGCTCTCCCACAAGCCCTGAAGAGCTCCTCTCTTTGAGAAAGTAATTCAAACCCAAAAACATGCATGATTTAACTAGGAAAACTAGCAACCTTTAAAGCAAGAAGTACAGACATTTCTGTTCTTAATACGGTCCCTTACTGTCTGTCCTTCTACCCATTTTTCTATGTAAGAAAAGAGAAGAGTAAAATATTAACAGCTCCTTAAAACTGAGTGAATTTGAAAATCACCCAAAACCCACAGGGCTAGTACCGTATTCATGCCTTTAATTTGCTCTTCCCTATGCAGTTACTAAGAAGGCCCAAATGCCCAGAGAATCCCAAATCAAGCAGTGACAACGGGCAAGAAAATAGCAGATACAACCTGAAATGTCCTCAATGCAAGTAAGTCATGTAGTTTAAGACAAAAAAGGAGAAGTGGGGGGAGACAGCAGCAGGACAGAGAACTTCCCGGGTCTAGCCTTATCTTAAGAAGGCCAAACTCTACCTGTGAACATGCTAATGGGATCATATTTGGAGTTCTTAAGTCTTGGTCTTCTTTTATATGACCTGTGGCTTAAAGTTGCATTACAGATGCTATATGTAAAATACATATTCTGTTTCCTGAGAGTGGTGGTACACACTTTTAAACTCAACAGAGGCTGGTGGGTCTCTGAGTTCAAGACCTATTGGGTCTACAAAGTGTGTTCCAGGTCAGCTAGGGTTCTATAGTAAGATCCTGTCTCTAATAAATAAATAAGTAAAATTATACTCTAATTGAGAGGATTTGCCACTAAAGATCATACCTGTCCTTGCTAGAGTCTGAGATGGGCGACCTATCTTTATCCAATTCAAGAATGAGGTGACTCCCAGCCAGTCATCCTTTTGAAAGATTCTGCCTCTGTCTGGGCTGTCTAAACACCTCCAGTGTAGGCCTGTGATGTTGATAAGTAGCCCTTGACCTTCATGGATGCTGAACTTTAATTACTGTTCCTCTGTGTACGAGAGAGATTGTCAGAAACCGCAATGCTTCTGACTTCTTCCTTAGCCTCACTCACCACAAGGCACAAATATTAAAAGAATTTGTGCTTCAAGGTGCAAGGGTCAAGTTCACACCCCAAGGCCTCTCTTTCCCATGAGCTGTAGGTTCCTCTGAATCTTGGCTGCTTTCCTGCCCTGCCTGTCTCTTCTACCTTGAAAAATCATTCTTCTGCTTTCTACTGATGCCTGGCTTCTCAGCTGCTCACCCAAGATCCAAGCTTGTATGTTTTGTGTAGGTAAAAGCAGTGTGAAGAAAAATGGCTTCCTACTCAACAGGTGCCCATTTTCAGTGAGTCACCATTTCCTGGGAGACTTTTACATTTCAGAGGAGGTGGCCTTCTCTTTTGTCAACATTTGGCTTTTCAGTGTTTACAAAGAAGTGATGCTAAGTCACAAATCACTCCGGCTGTGCCAAAGCAGACGTCCCTAGACAGATTTACTTGTCATGTAACCATTTCTCCAAAAAACACTTTTCAATTTTAAATAATTAATTTACACAGACAACATAGGAATCATTTTGGTAAGACTGTTGGATATGTGATGATAGATATCTACTCAATCCAGTAAAAATAAGACCGCACTTAGTTCTTCAGGTCCAGTGATCTCTTTTGAGATAGGTATCCCAGGCAATTTGTCAACAGTCCTAAAAGAAATCTAAAATAACCACAAAGCACTGTTATTATTTGGAGTTGTTGAGAAACACTTGATAAATATTTGATGATAAATGGACACAAGGCAGAGGAATCATTCTATCTAATACAGCAATAAAACAGCTATAAGCCACCCCGCACTTGTACTTGCCGGAGAGCAAGTTGAGAACAACTCTGGTACAATATCACTCCATAGCTGCCAGTAATCATGCAACCCAAAGCAAAGAGATAGAGTTAAATGGGAGCATCATTTGATAACAAACTTTCAGTACAACTTAGTATCCTAGATGAGGATCTATGCAGAGGGATGTAGACAGAGTAAGCTACCCCTTCTACCTGAGACTTTCAATATACCTAAAATTTCACCCACAGAAGAAAATAAAAGAATGATAAGACAGATAGACAAATTCTCATCCTAAAAATCTTAAACAGCCTTTCTGAATATCGCTCAGCTAGCATGTCTAGTTCAAGGTAGGAGGAGGGGTCCACCGCCCAGGCAGCTTGAGAGCACAGCAGAGGACTTGGGATGGGATTGTTCATGGAGCCTGTGTGATGGAGGTGGTTCTTGTATCTTATCTGTTGCTTTCATTGGTTAACTAATAAAGAAAACTGCCTTAGCCCATTTGATAGGCCAACCCTTAGGTGGGTGGAGTAAACAGAAGAGAATGCTGGGAGAAAGAAGCTGAGTCAGGAGTCGCCATGATTCTCCCATTCCAAACAGACACAGGTTAAGATCTTTCCTGGTAAGCCAGCTCGTGGTACTACACAGAATATTAGAAATGGGTTAGATCAATATGTAAGAGCTAGCCAATAAGAGGCTGGAACTAATGGGCCAGGCAGTGATTAAAAGAATACAGTTTCCGTGTAATTATTTCGGGTATAAAGCTAGCCGGGTGGCGGGAGGCAGCCCGCCGCTCTTATTACAACACCTGTGGTTGTGAATTTTTCTAGGACTGTATTTCACTACAGCGACATGTTCTTGTTAAGAAGGTTCTATAACCACCCTTAGCATGCCTTTTATAACCATCCTTAGCATACCTATCCTCCAATGTGTTATCATTACAAAAAAAAAAAAAAATACTACCACCCAGGCAGTCCCTATAGAAATGATATCAGAAAGCAAGGTCTAGGGAATTGCTTGACCACCCACATTTTAAGAGTTTTAAGATGGAGTCAATGAACATACGGAAAACACAAAACAATGACTTTTGCTTGGTAGAGTGTAACAAAGCCCATTAACTGAGGGGAAAGGATAGCTCTTCCTAAACGTATAAGACACCATGCCAAAGATGTGACAGGAAGTGTGCCCATCTTCACAACAAGTCTGTGAGGTTGCAAAGATTTTTATAGATGAGGAAAATGAAGCTCAGAGTTGTTTAGGAATTTACTCAAGGTTAGGCAAGCAGCGGAGAGTTGATTTGAAACTTGGTCCCTGGATGCTCCATCAAAAGCTCTTAGCCACATGACTTTACTGGCCTCCTGGACGACATTGATCATTTTAATGTCTACCTGTGTAGTCCCCACACTTTACTAATGTAACTATGGATTATGGATATGTGCCTTTCCGAGCTGTTCTTAAGGTATGAGCTAGATATAAAATTAATGACACCCTGGGGCTATGGTTCTTCCCTGGAACATCTCGCAAAGAATGTGGTTTATAAAATCTTTATGTCTAGTTGAAATGTGTTTACTAGCTCTGCCAGGAAACCCATTTTCTGTTAGTACTACACACAGGCAGTACAAGTTGCTATCGGCCCAAGAATCTTCTGTTCCAAGTGCCCCTTCCCTCCATACCACTCCCTAGCCCTGGCACATGAAGTGCCTGAGCCATTTCCTTTCCCAGATTGTTGAACCACCATGAAGGGGCATCAGGTAAGAAAGTTCCAGATCTCTCCAGGAGTATGCTTTCCCTCCCTGCTGATGTGTCAGTGTGCAGAACATGTCTCTATAGAGGCTCGAAATTGCCTCTTCAGTAATAGATCATAACTTAGAAACTTCATATTGTAGCTAGCAGTGATGTATTCCTATCATCCCAGAACCAAGGATGCTAAAGAATACGTGGAAGGAGTTCAAGAATTGCTAGGACAGCGTGGCTATATTGCGAGTAAATGTCTCAAAAACAACCAAACAAAAGAAATACAGAAAAAGAAACTTCACGCTGAAAACCTGTATTTCGGTGAACATTTACAAAATATAGAGAAATGAATCATCTAACCTCTAGGGAAAAAAATTACACCCTGAGCCTTAGTCTTCCTCAGTGAAATAAAGCCAGCTACTTCATGATGGTGGTACATGTAAAAGTGTTTTAGAGATTTTTCAGTTATAAGAATCTGTATAGAGAGATGGCTAAAACACACACACACAGATTCATGTCCCCAGGAGCAATGAAGGGCATATTCTCCACAGACAAAGCAGGAAACAACAGGAGAAAATACGCTGGGGAGGAGAAAGTGCGCTTCTAGAGTGATGGGAAAAGGCCAGAGCAGTCGATAAGTAGGATAGAAAAAACAAGGTACACAGGAAGAACAAAGTGGCATCTGTAATATTCCCATGATGCTTCAGTGTTGAGGTGGGACAGCGGAGGCAATGACTCATGCCATGGCAGAAATTCATTTGGCCAAAGTGTCAAGAAACCAGAAACACCAAGAAAAGACTGTTTGAACTCAAGTAGGAGCATCTTGTTAACAAGGTAGTGAAGGCACACCTTTAATATTATTGTTACCAAAAACTTTGGTGGTGGGTGGGGGGTGAGCTCTGTTGAGCACCATAAGTTCCCAGGGAAATCTGGGTCCCTCTTGGGGATCTTAGTCCCACCAATAAAAGATTTTAAGAATGGACTCAGGAGGAAACTCAATGCTATTTTATTAGAGTTTAAAGAAGAGAACTGTGGGGCAGGTAAGCTGTCCATCTCTGCAGCTGCCTTGACAAAGACAATGGAGCACCGGAAGAGAGAAAGCCATAGGCATGTAAGTTCAGCAAGCAATCACCTGGCCAAAGGAACAAACTGAAAAGGTCCCAAGTACCAGACAAGGCCAGCAGTGAAAAGAAAAAGACAAAAATGAAGAGTTAGAGGTATGCCTTTCCATCCAGGTGAGCACTCAGAAAGGGGGCCGACCTCATAGAGCCTCCTGGCAGTGCTGCAGCTACTGCCTAAAACAAGCGATGCCATGAAGAAAAAGCACATACTCTCAGGGAGGGAATAATTATTCCTCCCATCTCCTAAACAGGGCCTTAGGTGAATCCACCTTCCAAAGGTGATTGACAGGTCCAGCTGGATAAACTCTTCTGTTTTCAGCAGTGTCTAGCCAGGCTAGATGGAGATTTTATTCTCTTGACCAGAAAGAAATCGCTTGCTTCTGACGTGCCCCCCTAGAAGGCTCATGGAGGCTGTTGTAACAGAATGATCAGGTATCTGAGCCTTGGAGCAATTTACCAAAAGCCAAGTATACATAGAGCATAATGGATAAATCAGAGTTCACAACGAGGCCATTAATACTCCAGGGCCTCAGCACATGGACGGGAATATCTAGGCACGCATTTCTGAGAAGGATAACATCACTGCGCTGAGTACAAGGGGAAAATGTCAAGTCAGCTGTCCATTTCAAATACTATATGAGCAGCGGCTTTTGTGCAGTGGGGATCACAGTAGATTCTGTTAGATACCACTCGGCCTTAACCATGAGAAAGGAAAACAAAACAAAACAAAATAAAACAAAACAAAAAAACAAAGTTAAATGTATCTTTACTTTTCCACATTCAGGATTATTTTTTTATTTCAAAGTTATTCAGAAATCAAGCATGTCATGTTGGAGCTAGAAGAAGTCATTGATTATATTACAACGTATGATATTATAAAACTGAAAATATGTGATTCGACCTAGTTTCATGGGAGGTTGGACCCAAGGACGTTGATGCTCGGAAAGAAGGGTTGCTGCTAAAGAGAGAGCCACGTGTAGGACTAGAACCTGGGTAGTTCCCACCGCAAGACTTTCCAAAGCTGCCCTGTGCGAACCTCTAACACAGGTGGTGAGGACGGAGATCAGCAGTCAGCCCTGGGATCTGCGAGGGTGAAGGAAGGCTAAGACTCACCGATGAGCGAAAAGACCATCAACAGAAAGCTACTTGGGGAGACTGAGAGAGCAAGGCTGAAGACAGCACTGGAAACTACGCTCTTAACATGGAGAGAAGATGAAGGCACAATGAAGGCAGGGGCATTCTCAGGTGAGGGCTAACATGATCCTTTTAATTCTTACAATGGAGGTTTGAAAGTCCAAAAGATGGTTGTTATATGTAAAGCTTTGTGTGGGCTCTGAGGGAAAATGAGGACACGGGTCTGCATTCAGTGACAAGGGAATGCCATGATCTATGATGGAGGCAAAACTCTGCAGACTAGTCAAATAAACTCCACAAGCAGGCAAAACTCACGACCCACACTTGCAAGTAGTTTACTATTGCTAGACTGTATGATGGAATCTTGCTTCTAAGAGATCAGGGTTCCTTTCCCAGCACCCTCACAGTAGATCACAACTATCTGTAACTCCAGCTGGAGGAAATCTAGACCCCTCTTCTTGTCTCTGAGGGTACCAACCACTCACTTGGTGCAACCAAAACACATAATCACATGAAATAAATAAACATAATTTATTAAGAGAGAAGATGGGAAGCAAATGCCTAGTAATCAAGGCTCAAGGGAAGAATGAGTTTGAGTTCAGTCTCATCTACGTAGTAGAACCTTGCCTAAAATAATAATAATAATAATAATAATGGTAATAGTAATAATAATAATAATAATGCTTCTATGGTTTTACAACAGGGAAATATACCAATTTTTATAAATATTCTTGTGCATTGAATTTCTCAGAAAAAAATCCATATTTATGTTACAAATTATACAACAAAGACAAACTGATTAGGACTTGTGCGAGTGGAAAGTTACAATTTCCGGCCCTGAGTCAAATTATTTGGAGCTATTATTAGCACCCTCAATATTCATTTGCATCTCTCTGTGCATGCCCTAACATTGCTGCAACTACCAGGTAAGTCCTTCTGGACTGAATTAAGGAGCTACCGAAGTTTCCACCAAACTCAAAAGCTAAGAAAGCCATCAGATAGTATCTGAAATCTGTCACAGAGATTTGCCAGCTTGGCCATAAAATGCCCTCATGTTCCCATCAAGACATGTGGTGAACCTCGATTTAGGACATCTTTTAGTCTTGAACTATAAAAAATTTATTAAAAAATAAAAACTAAAAATCATTACATATTTTCACTTCAAGACCAATGAAATTACATGGAATAAAGAAGCCAGATGCCCTAACAATATGAAACCAATGAGTCACCCCACAGGCAGCAAGCAATCAGTATAGAATACAGGCCTGGGGGTTTGAACAATTCTAACAAGACAGGAGAGAGAAAGATACCGCTTTGGTGGATAAAAATGTTAACCTTCTGACTACTGATGACATAATCTTTATGCCCCGAGAGGATACAGGAAATACCCAGCTACAAATCTCAAGCACAGATCAGTGGCAAAACCTCCAAATGACATTTTAAGACCCATGGTTTATACAAGTTTATTTGCTCAGCGTGAAATCAATAATACAAAATCTTTTATATCTATATTTCTGTGGAATTCCTCATATAAGTAAACGCCCAAACCTGGGGCAGGGAGGTTGATACTCTTGTCTTCATTTCAGACCCTGCATGAATGAATTCCGGTCACAAGACAAAGTTCAAAAAAGGCAGCAAAGGCAGCCACACTTGGCAATAACACCCCACTCTCAGACATAAAAACTAGTGTCCTGGGCCATACATTAGTGACTTAGCAGGTGTCGGTCTACACTGGTAACAATTCTGGAAGAGGCTGAGAACTCACCGGTCTTAAGATGACAAAAAGAGAGGCTTGGGGAAAGACAGCCACATACAGGGGACTCCGTTAGTTAAAAACAAAACAAACAAACGAATAAAAAACCAAAACCAGTGCAATATTAGTGCTTATTGGGGGAGGATTCCACCGATTCAGCGGGACACACTGTCATAACAAGAGATTCCTAAGGCAGAGGATGGAGCACCTGGGTAGAGAAGCGGCCTTAAGTCTGATTCTTAGAACCCCAGAGATGAATAAAAGCTACTGTCATTTATGAGTCCAAGAAAATGTGGCCCAACAGAGGTATTTAAAGCGCCCCATGTAATGATTCCAAGCGGGGATTACTGATTAGTGAGTGCCTCGCTCTCTTGGCTGCCGAGGGATGGGGTTGCAGTGCTGGAGGGGTTCACTTGAAAGGTGGTTGCTCTTGAGTTGATTAAATATTCTTTCCAAAAGCTTGTTTACATTATTAATCCCCAGGCAGCCCTGTCTTTACCAACATGCACACCCACACCTGGTCCCTCAAGAATTAATACGTATTCTTAATCAAAATGGTCTGAAATGAATTATTATCTTTATGGATGGTTATTATCCATATTAATTCTAAATACATGAGATTTTAAGACAAGGAACATTGAAAGGGAGCAAATACAGGTGTCCTAAATATCAAAATATCTGAAGATTATATGAGGGCTCAACCGACTTCTGATTACTAAAAATGGAGGGAGCCACTTAAGTTTACATGAATATAATTTAAAATTTCAAAGAAGGTGCAGATTTGTCAAAAGTTTACAAACTTCAAGCAATAAATTGAAAACTGTCTCTTAGGAGATACTAAAATGAAAATCATCACCATTAGAAAGATTTGGCACACTGCTCCCTTATGATCCAAATTATAATAACATAGATTTGTGAATAATAACGCAATTATATGCTCTATGAACAGTTTGATTATTTTATGCCTGACCAGATTTTTTTTTTAATTAAGTGCCCTGAAAAACTGAAATGTGAATGCTTCTAACTTGGCTTTGCTACCCTTCGGTAGACACATTTTAAAACACAGTCCATTTTTTAGCATCCACAGAATGGCGAAACCAAGAAAGAAGCATTCACACATTTAGCTTGCTAACCCTCCCTCTCCACCCCTCCTCTTCATGCATTTGTGTGTGTGTCCCCATCTGTCTGTCTGTCTGTGTGTGCATGCACACAGGTGGTGAATGTTGATGACTGTGGAGCTCAGAAGACAACCCCTGCCGCCTCGACTGTGGAGCTCGGAAGACAACCCCTGCCGCCTCGACTGTGGAGCTCGCTCGGAAGACAACCCCTGCCGCCTCGACTGTGGAGCTCGGAAGACAACCCCTGCCGCCTCGACTGTGGAGCTCGGACGACAACCCCTGCCGCCTCGACTGTGGAGCTCGGAAGACAACCCCTGCCGCCTCTCCTCAGTTGCGGCTCACCTATTCTTTATAAGATAAGGTCTCTAACTTGAACAGACTGGCTCCTCAGTGAGCCTCAAAGATCCTCTTGTCTCCCCCCCCCCACCCCCCAGCATTGTGCTCCACCATGCCTTGGGTTATTGGGTTTTGATGTGGGTTCTGGGGAGTGGCATGAAGAGCCTCATGTTTTTAGGGCACACATGTCACTGAGCTATCATGCCAGGCTACTAGATCCCCGTTTCTACAGACACAAACAAGTGGACTTTGTGTTCGGTCATTCAGTTGACACCTTGGCTTCACTTTCCAGGCCTCACAAGCTAGCTGCTGTTCAGCACCTGCTCTGAAGAGAGGCTGGACTTGGCTCGAGTGTTCTTTGCAAAACTCCACTGCCTTTGACAATCAAGGACCTGCAAGGAATCTTTCTAGACAGACGCAGACAGCTCCAGCAGCTGACTGATCAAGAGGGGAACTCGAAAGAAACAGGGTGTAAAAGAATCAGAAAGGCTGCTTCAGGGCAAGGCTATGTCCCCGGGTGCTACATCACAGCAGCTACAAATCTCGACGTGGATGTAGGTGCTGTTACCTCTCTAATTTCTGCGTCACTGGGAACAATGCAGGTTCCTGCCTTCGGGTTTGTGAAGATAAAATGCGGTGATGACGCAAAGCTTTTTAGGAAATGCTTGACGCTCGGCATATAAACAGTGGATACTGGATGCCTTAAGATTCTTAGGAATCTGTCAGTATCCAGTAGAGTGTGTGCGAGGGTGAGCGATGTAAACGATGCTCAGAGGAGTACTGAGGACAAAAGCCTTCTGACTGTGTGGGAGTAGCAGGGAGACATGAAGCACTCTTGAGGAACACGTATTTAAACTCTAGCAGGAAGACAATGTAACCAGATCACTGCCCAAGAAAGACGGTCAAGGAAAGATGTGGCATTCTGTCAGCACTAGACCACACGGGACCCCAGCCACAGTGCTGGGCTGATAGGAACCGCTACTGTCTCCGTCCATAGTCATGTACTGCGCCACATCTTGGCACAGCGATGCTTATCTGTTACAGTTATGTCTTCAGTCTGGCAGGAGGAGAAAGCAACTGGAAAGCAACTTCTATTACTCTGGTAAGTGCCTCCAAATAATTAACATTCTGGAAAGTTCCTCCAACTGAAATCCTATGAGACTGCTGGGGAGGGTGCCTCCTATAAAAACAGAGAATCAGTAACCCTACATGTGATGTTAAAAGATGTTAAAACACAGAAGAAGCAGGTGGGGGGAACAATTCCAAAATGCCATTGAGTTTGTCTTGTGTTGTGTTGGTCTTCTGCTGTGGGTCATTGGGTCATTGGGTCTGCCCGTAAGAGTGTACCATGGTTCTTAAAGTGCTAGCTGTCTATTACAGGAACAGTGCACAGACTGAATGCCCCTGCTCACGGGTTATGCCATCTGTATAGGAGAAATAATTGAAACCATTGATTAGCTTGCACAAGTAAGGAATACTGAGGTCAGCTGCTTCCTTTCTCATATGGTAGTGACTGCATGGTCAGAATTCATTTTAATAAAAGCTGATCAATGGAAAGAGAGGGGCTCTACGATGAGACTGGATATGGAAAACGGAAATTCTAATGTGGAAGAACTTTTAAACATTCATTTTGAAAAGGAGAAAACGCATTATTTGTCAAACATGCTTACCAAATACAGTTCCAAGAAAATACCATTAACCCCTGGGTAAACTGCATCCAGAAGTGAATGGGCTCCTGTAATAAGCTGATTAGTGTGTTAATCCAGAAAATACCCAGTTTATCATGTACACAAATGCCAGCGAGCTGGATGGAGTCTCGGAAAGAACTGCCCCAGAAAAGACCACCAGACCCAATTAACTCCCATCAGATCATATACCTCCAGATAATGTTGGCTCACAGGGGGATTAGTACAACATACAGCATGCCATTTAAACACTCATGGGAACACATATTTTAAAGAGTGTGTCTGTCTGTCTGTCTTTTTCTTTCCACTTATCACAAGTTCTCAGAGGAACAGTCCAAGATTGCAGTAGTTCTTGCTAGGTCTCAAAGAAACTCTGGGACAAAAGCTGAGGTGCCTATTTAACATATTAAAGCGGATGCTGGCCACCAGGCTCTCAGTATATTAAGTACCTGTTACAGAGTCCTGGCCCCTCAGTACTTCCCATCCCCTACTCTAAATCTCTCCAGCCCCTGAGCATCACTCCCCCATCCATCTCAATTCCTATGTGACCTCAGCCATTTAGGCGAGCTCTCTTGGTTCTGTGTCCTCTCTTGGCTCCCTTTGAACTCGTTAGTCTTCTTTCATCTTTCCTCCTTTTTCTCTTTTCTTGCTCCTCCCTGCTCCCACCTCACGGTTCAGTCTATTCTGCTGGCCATGCTCCGTCTGGACTCTTCCAGACGCCTCTGGCTGAATTCTCCCAGACATCTAAGGTAAAAAACCTTCTCCTGAGCCATAACTAGCAGTGCTGTCATTCAGTCCTGAGAACTGGAAGTGAAGGAGCACTACCATTCCTCACCAAAGCTCAAGAACAAGAGTGTGCATCTCATACTCTCCTTACCGATTCCCAAGACCACATAAGACTTGATCCCGACCTGATGCTCACCTGAGACCTGACTGTCAGTTCTGCGAAGTCATGCTTCAGGGAGCATCATGCCCCTTCTTAAAAACAACACTAATTACGGAAGCAACCGTTTAGTCTCTTACCCCAAAGAGTTCAGCATTTAAACAGACTAATTCACTGTGCTTCAGAAATAGAATTAATGGCAGCTTAGCTGGTGACACGGGACCCTCTAAATCCCTATGGGCTTGATTAGCCCAGATAGAGGTGGCACCAGCTATTCGCCGACAGATCTGGGGCACTCAGGTTTGCACTGCTGTCAGTGCCAGAAACGGTTGACAGTCTGTCCACGTCCATCTGAGACAGATAACACTCAAGTTATTCTTAAAGGAGGTCCAGTTAAGTGCAAGTGAAAAGCCCATGTGCTGGAGAGGCGTGATGGCCCTTCGTACACTCCCAGCACAGCCCTGGGTGGGGATTGGTTCACACTTCCTATATGCATCGTGTTAGCCACCATCAGGTGCAAGGGTTCCCAACAGGAGCAGCCATCATTTGGGAGCCAAGGGCACTTTGGTCTTTGGTCCAAAGATGGGCATATCTTATACTTTATCCTTCCAAAGCCTGTCTTCACATCATGTGGCACTAATGAATGGTGTTTCAACGGTGGGGTAGTGGAATGGAGGTTTCTAAAAGTTTCCAGGGTTAGTCTAGTCATTTCTGTCTCTGGGAATCATTGGAATGTGTCAGAATATAAAGTTGTGGATAAATGCAAGTAAATAATTTGACGGAAGAGAGTGGCAGGTGATAGCCCACTAAAATCCCATTCTCAGAGTGAATTAACCATAAGGTTCTTCGAGTGCGAGTTTCCTCAGCTCTAACACGGGTCGTAATACCTATCAAAGACACATGTATTAAACCACTCAGCATTACGCTGAAACCAAAGTAAGCCACTATACACTATGTTTTTTTTTTCCTTAATAGATTCCAAGAAGTCTACAAAACAAAGCTTATTATAACGTTGTAAACAATTTTCCAACAGAAACAGCCTTTTTCTTCTCACTCAGTTATTTTGACTTAATATTGGGCTACTGTGGATTAAGCTGAATTTAATGAATAAATTAGAATTAAAATACTGCATGAATTAATAATTTATTTAATTCTAAGGCAGTTCCATTTCTAATACTCTTCCTTTAATTACAAAAAGACAGAAATAATAAAGGAAAGAGGGAAACATATGTGGTCTTTATAAGCTGCACCCTCATTTCCAAAATTTCTAAATGTATTGGAGTGGTACAGGGGAATTTAATGCCATATCACACTAGACAGTCTCTAGAGAAGGCCATGACGCCAGCCAGACAAGAGGCCTTCTAACAAGTTGCAATCTACAGAATTAAAATTCTTTAGAATATTTCAGAGTCAAATAGTGGGAGAAACATGGTCTGTACAGTTCTCTTTGGGGAACTCCATGATTTATGCTTACAGATTAAACAATCTGTACTCCCTCTACAAGTATATCCATTCAACTTGTCTTCTATCTGAGCAGTATACATCATCAACACATACTGTGATAAACACAGAAATTTCCCCTAGTGAAGGAAACTCTTGTCCAAATATTATCCCTTGTGAGAACATAAAGCTGGCGAGAAAAGAGTTCCACCTCCTTGACCCAACCACTGGCCATGAGAATCACTAGACGCCAGGCTAGCTACATGGACAGCTTCTGAAGATGACCCTGTCCTTCTTCCCATCTCACCTTAAGAGCAATGAGATTACAGGTCTCTACCACTGTGTCCAGCTTTATAAGAGTTACTGGGATCCGAACTCAGATCTTCACTCTTGCAAGCACTGTATTCACCAAGCTAGCCATCTCCCCAGCCACGGAATCTTGACTTCTTTTCAAGAGAAATGCTTTGTGAATACTTATTGTTGTTCTAAAACTAGCCATGCAAAAGTCACAAGGAGAGTCATGAATTTTGAGGTAACTTTGTCAACATGAGAAATTATTGAGCATATTGCATGATCATTTGATAAATAGAATCTTTTAGTTATTAAATCCAGTGATAAAACTGAAAGACTCTAAGGAACTATTTATCCAGGCCAACCTTGGCAAAATAAATACATGCAATAAACACAGAGTATAGGCAACTGTAACTTTATATGTGGGCCAGAAAGGGCCATTTCTTCCCAAACACGCATCACTCCATATGTGCTATGATTTACAATCCCCCAAAGCATTAATGTTTAAATTCTGAATCAACTGTCTAGAATTCGTTGGAATTCTGATCTAATAGTCTCTCCAAAATAGATGCAGGCTGGAAGACAATTTCTCAAAATTAAAAGCCAGATGGCACATATCAGCTAAATATTTTTTTCCTTTCTTGTTCAGAAGAAAATTCATGTTGGAAGTAGTGAGTCAACTTACGTAAGGTGAGAATTTAAGGGATCCTTACTCACCAGTCCCAAACTTAGGATTCTATCTAAAGGAAACATATTTTAAATTTAGAAAAAAATATTGGCACTGGGAGAGGAAATCTTTCTTTGAGGAAATTCCCCTTAACATTTAAAAAAAAGATACTCCTATTTTTCCCCCATTAAATTCTGCACAATCTCATAATCCTTTTCCTTCTCACTGAACATTGGAATTTGTTTGCGCTAATCCTTGTAGTACCAAAACAGCTCATTCTTTTATCAAGTACTCTGTTACTAAATGTGTTATTCAATATTAGGTTTTATTCATAATTTTCCATTTGATATTTCAAAATGGTAGGAAAAAAAATCCAGTTCTACTATTGCTAATCTGAGCATGGTAGAAACCCAAGTTATGAATACGTTATGTGACATTCTCAAGATTATCTACTGTGTTGTCTCTCCTGTGTTATAGACAGGAAAACTCTGTAGCAGCCTATGGAGATGTTTCCACACTGAGCCACATAGACAAAAGACTTTTAGTGACTAAGGAAGTGGTTAAACTGCCTTGTTCTCTACATCATGGTCAATGTCCTTGTTCTCTAGGACGAAAGTCATAACCGCAGAGTAACTACCTCCTTCAGTAGAGGGAACCCCAGTGGTTTCGCCTCTCCAGTGCAGCACACACACACTTAGGCTCTTCACAGTGTCAATACTTCACATTATCCCCTTCTAGATCTAATTGCTGGAGATTATTGCTTTCTGCAGGCTATATCCATGTTTGCTCACTAGGCATTTCAAGTTGGTACCTTACTTAATGTTCTCTGAGAGCATCATTGTTTAGGACAAAGGACAGTCGGAAGTAGGTTAAGGGTGGAGACCACACACAAGTCACACTGTTACCTAACTCAGCAGATCTGCTTTCAATTTGTTGGTGCACAGAGTTTCTATGTATGATGACAACAAATAAAAAGAGCCGTGCATCCTAGCGATGGAAAAGGAAGACATGCGTTTAGTAGACGTGAAACAAACACTCTTGAGACAAGGCTCAACTTTGCACCATTGTCAGAATCGTGCACAGAAAAGCACGCCCTTCAACAAAATGTGAAACAAAAGGCTACACTAGTACCTGAGCCAGCACGTAGGAACTAATAATATCTATGACAAGAGCATATCTCTAAGTCCTGTGCACATTCAAGTGTTGACTCAACCAGAGATTGGAGTGATCACAGTCTGCCTAATTGTGGATCAGGACATGGTTAAAACAATTGCTAAACATTTCCTACTATGGGTTAGACATCATATCAGGTGGGATTCTATGCAACAAACCTCTTACAGCCCTCATCACTCCGGAGTTCACATCTCATGGAAGCATGATTGTTGGCTAAATTAAATAGCAAGCAGACATTGAACTGCCTCTCCGATCCCCGTGAACCACATCTTATTGGTGTCACCCTACTCTCAACTCATTTAATCACTGCCCAATAATCCACTGAGTCACAAAAATGCCAGAGGCTGCTGAGCACTAGAGTCTGGTGTGAGTCTAGAAGAAGGGTCTCTGTATTCTGTAGCTCAATTACCACATCCTATTCCCTTGCTCAAAGATTATCAGAAAATTAATGTAAGTTATATCTGAGACAAGCCTAGTAAAGTGAGGCCTAGGATACAAATGTCCAGTCACTGAAGAAATGCCCCAGGGGGGAGGGGGAGCTAGAGTGATGGCTCGGCCGTTAAAGACTAGAAATGATGACAAAGAGACAAGAAATGATGCTGGAGCTGAGAGGTGGAGGAAGACTAGAAAAGAAGAGAAGAGAGAGGGATTGGAGGGGTCAGGTGGCAAATAAAATAGCCTCCACCGGGACAAAATGGGAAGTGAGATGACAAAGACTCAGCACCCTTCACGGATTACCCAGGAGGGTGGGAGGCACACAAGAACCGCAACT
Organism: Chionomys nivalis; assembly: GCF_950005125.1. Taxonomy (NCBI): domain Eukaryota; kingdom Metazoa; phylum Chordata; class Mammalia; order Rodentia; family Cricetidae; genus Chionomys; species Chionomys nivalis. The sequence continues at coordinate 49,290,682 of NC_080090.1, read as the reverse complement.
GGAGGTGAGGTTTAAAATTAAGGCTATTCTCTTCCAAACTTTCCATACGTAGGTGGGAGGAATAGACAGATATATCACATAATATTGAATACCATGGGATACGTGTTCACATTTAAAAGCATTTAGGTGTTATTTCATGTAAATGTTGAAAAAGAAAAAGACTCCTGTTACTATCTCTTGGGAGTCAGCTTGCTTTTTTTTTTCTTTAAATAACTTCGAGTTGAAATGCCTTTTCCTTCCTTTGTTTTATTTTCTTTTTGTTGTTGTTCATAAGGACTTAACCACATTTGTGCTTACTTATCATAAAGGACCAATCGCTGGGCAGAGAGGGAGTGTGGAGCTCTGCAGGCATGCTCAGTAAGCCACACTGGCCAGCTCGTTATGAAATGCACACTGGCCCCCTCATTTTCCATCGTGTGTCCTGTTATTCCCTAGAGAAAAAAAAAAAACTTCAAAAAAATCCACTGTTGATTGTCGAGGGACATTTTCTAATCATCACAGACTTGTACAACCATTTGTGCAGGAGCGTGTTCCCAGGAGCTTCTGGGGTGAGACTGTGTGGCCTTGAACTCCGAAGAATGAGTACTATCATCCAGACCTCAGATCTGGGCTATTTTCTAAGCTCTTCTGGGCATAAGCACTCACGGATATGAGATGAGGAAGGTAAGATTACATAATTAACACAAATTATGTGTTACTCAACAAAGACCAGTGATAGCAATTATTTACCCGAGTTAAAAAAAAAAAAAGTCCACTTTTGCAATGAGAAGGGTTACCAAAAGGCTATTTTGTGGGAGGGAGAACCATTTGCTCTTTATCTGTAGAGGTTGACAGTGTCATTGGAGCACACTTTGAAGACAAAGCCCCATGTTAATTTGTCCTGGTCGTCCTCTGAAAGCACAAAAGCACACAGAGGTAGAATAACCAGCTGAGTAAGCAATACTGTGGCGGAACAGAGTTTACTAGAAGACACATGTCTAGCTCAATCAAGTAGGCATGACTTGGGACTAGAAAAAGGTTTTCCCGGGTCTCTTCTCCTGACACAGGGAAAAGGTCTCTAGTTTCAGGACAGCTACTGAGCTGCATAAACTAGAGAATTTTATTTCAAATCATCAGATCAATTGGACATCAGCTGATAACGGTTTAATGAACTTATTAACCTAACAGCAAACCAAGATCATCACGACTGTATCTTGTTGTTTTCTTGGTTAAACAGATGTGTTCTCTGGCCCATTTATCTCTTCCAACTCCAAGCCCTGTCTTAACTGTGCAAAGTTTCTCACAAAAAGCTCCTGCATAAGGACTGAGCCAGTGCTCACTGTCTTCCAACTCTAAAAGCCTTGTTTGTTTGTAGGGAACACAGTAATATCCAACATTACTAAAGCTCTACTAACAAAACAGGAGACTACCTTATGTGCCCAAAAGCCACCAATCTCAAAGACATCTCAGTGAGTTAAATTGAGGGAAATTTTAAAGAGAAGCAATTATCATAATCTCAGATTGCAAGAAAAATAAATGCCTCAAATACTGTTATTCATTTAATTTTTCTGACAACCCAACATTTATCTCTGTTCACATTATACAATAGAAATGTTTCCTATTCTGTTCATTTTACAAAGAGTGAGTACTTTTAATATTAATAAGATGTACTTCCCAGAGTTGATCCTTTTCTAAAAAAAGTTTGAGAAAAGCGAAGACTGTTCCATTAATTACAAGCCAAAGTGTGTGCGGGAAAGGCTGCAAAAGAGATGGGGAAACAGGCACATGTACTTCAGAGCGCTACCTCTCTCTGCTCCCCAGGTGTTGCTCTGAAGATAGGCACCAACACTAAAGCATCCATCTGCACATAGGTAGCTGGTTTCTTCGATAATATTCAATTCAAATCAAACAGTAATTAAAGCTCTTAATTTGTGTGAGCACTGTTCCAAGATTAACTAAAGGGCTTAGGGGAGTTAAAGGAGGGGCAATCAATTAGGAACCTATTAAAATATCCGGAAGGGGAGGAGGGAGCTGAGAGGCGAATGCACATCACAGGGACCTGAACTTGGGATATGGACGTGAGAACAGAACAGGAGAAGCTGAGAAACGCTGTGGGAAGAAGATGAATGATAGCTGCACGGGTAACGGGAGAGTGGGGTGACCATCACATGACTCCAGGCCTGTGACAATGACAAGAGAGTCGCTGATGGAAGAAACAGCAGTGGTGGTGGCTTGGTGGGAAGGGTTTTTTTTTTCAACTGTTGAGTTTCACACCAGAACCTAACCTCACCGAGAACTGCAGAAGACACCGGGAGACATATCAGAGATGGAGACGTGATTCTGGAAGACAATTTTCACAACCTTACACTCACAATTGGAAAAAGATATCTCCATAAATTCAGACACATTTTTCTTCCCAACAGCGGCAGTGACAGAATCAGGACAGTGACTGTGTCTGTTCGCCCGGCAATCAAGGGAGATGAAGTAGATGAGGCAGACAGAGGGCAAAGAGGGTCAGCACTGACGGAACCCACACCAAAGGTTCAATTTTCTTCTGGCATAGTGAGCTGAAATAGCTTCCTTCGTTAAGCTTAGTTTTTTTCCATCCAAAGAAAAATGAACACATATTCACATTATTATAATTTGAGAAATTCAAAATTAATGAAAAAACCAAGACCTGGAATCTTAAACCAACTGACTAGAGTAACAGAAAATAAATAGAGCTCCACAGGTTTCTGTCACTCTCATATAAGATAAAAACACCAGCCATGCTGATACCTCATTTCTATGGCCAAATTAATGACCAGACTTGGAGAACTCTGGAAATTCTATAATGTTCATATTTATATTTCAATTTTTGAATGTATTAATAATCAGACAAGGGAATCATTAACTATATCCTGAAAAGCTAAGGTACAGAAGGCTCAATCTCGCATGTCCTTTGCTTGTGACAGGATCCAATTCTGTTCCAAAGAATGCCATTTCCGTAGCACACATGACTGACAACCACAGTGAGCCAGGCTGGATTGCCTGCTGCTGCTAACTAACATGCTAGAACTTTGCTCCAGAAGGAAAAAAGTTACACTTCTCTGATATAAACATATCTTGGGAGAGATGAAGGCTAACGATAATATCAACAATAGTTACAGCACCTAGTGAATAATCACTCTTAGCCACAGAGAAACCCTGTCTCGAAAAACATAAAAAAAAAAAAAAATCACTCTTGCCAGGCAGTGGGCCAGAGACTTTTAGCCTCTTGTCCGGAACTTTTACAGCGCGTATACTCAGTGTGAAAATTCTGCTGTAGAGGTGTGACCTAGAAGGTGAGGAAAGGTGAGGAACTCGGCTATTTAAATATTTTTCTTCTTGAATACCACAATACCTACTGTAAATCTAAAAACATTCTTTTTCTTAACAGATATTTATAAACAATAAATAAGTATTAAACTCAACTACAGTAGAAGAGACGGACTTAATGTTTTGATTTTTCCTTTAAAACTCAAGCTCCATCGTTGCCGAAGACCACACTGATCCCTCCAGCAAAGGCCAACTGAAGGTCCCATTTTCCATTCATCGCTCCAAGCAGCCACAGAGGATTCAGAGGAGCTATAATTCAGAATATTTAAGAAAAATTCCAAGGGGAACAGTACTAATGAGTCGGCCATGTAGAAATTCAGCCTTTCATGGATGTGCTTTGTTGCTTAACCTGCTCAGACGTCATATTCCTTCAGTGGAAATCAAAAAGGGAAGTGAACAGAAGAACAGAGCTAAGAAGGGTACTCATCTCGGGCTTTGGGGTGAGCATTATATAGAAAAAGTTGGGGGTGGTGGCACATGCCTTTAATCCCAGTACTCGGGAGGCAAAGGCAGGCAGATCTCTGGGAATTCGAGACCAGTCTGGTCTACAGAGTGAGTTCTAGGACAGTCAGGGCTATGCAGAGAAATCCTGTCTGTCGTGGAGAGAGAGGGGAGAGAGAAGGGGAGAGGAGGGAGAGGGAGAAAGAAAGGGGGGGTGGACATGAAGAATCCAGGAACTGGTGTACAGTCAACTCCCTGGCAGAGCTGTCACCATTGCCACTGCCTTCAGCATGACGTCAAAGACTTAATGCTGACAGGACAGGCAGTGACAGACTATGATATCAGTCAAAGAAGTCTCCAAACTCCACATCTCTCCTTTATGAGGGGCTCTACATTTGCAAGGTGTGTAATATACCCATAAACAACTGTCACAGGACATCAAATACAAACAGAACAGAAGGTGGAACTAAGGTGTCTCCATCACTAAAGAATGAGCCTACAGCACAGAAAGCTCTGTTTGGATTAGCATGAAGGTGTTTCAAATACTACAACCAGGCAACAGTTACGGACTTCAGGGGACGTAAATGCAATGTCAAATGACTATAAAGCAGTACTTAAGAGAGATGTTCTTTGAAACAATGAATGAAGGCAGGAGAAAGAAACTATTGTCATCTGGGGATGGCTCTGTTTTTGAGATTTACTCATGTCTGCAAGGTCAGATGGAAAGGAATTTTCTAAAGAGAAGCAGACAAGACTACCAAGAATTGGGGTAGAAAAGTGGGATGAATCACGAATTATAGTCTCAATGTCCTACTGAGAACTGAAGAACAATGGCAATGGGTTCTTGATCCTATTGCAGGTAATGGCTTTGTGGGAGCCCAGGTAGTTTGGATGCTCACCTTAATAGACCTGGATGGAGGTGGGTGGTCCTTGGACCTCCCACAGGGCAGAGAAACCTGCTTGCTCTTTGGGCTGAGGAGGGAGGAAGACTTGATTGGGGGAGGGGGGAATGGGAGGTGGTGGTGGGGAAGAGGCAGAAATCTTTAATAATTAAATAAATTAATTAATTAAAAAAAGAAAAAAAAAGAAAAGTGGGATGAACAAGTGGTCTGACTTCCTTGGGTTCAGCTAATTTTAGGAAGGGTTTCTATGGGAAGGACCTTCTGTGTCCAGGTGTTTAGGCAAGGTTTCAGAGGGAGACAGAGAAGACCAAGCAAAATTCAAGAAACTTAAGTAATCCACACGATTATTTACGATGCAGGAAATGGGAATGTATAAGGTCTACTTCTGGACTGAAGAAGTCTATGTGTTGAGTATGATTTCTCATCTAAGTCATGGAGAAGAGTAAGTCTTGACAAGTTATTCTCAGAACAGGTGATTCTGCCTGTCTCTCCGTTTGTCATCCCTCTGATATTCCTCTGTCCTCCTTCCTTTCTTTCTTTTTTTCTTTCTTCCATCCTTCCTTTCTTCTTTTCTTCCTTCCTTCTTTCCATTCCCTTCTCCTTCTCTACCTCCCTCTGTTACTAACCAGTGTCTTACTAAGGAGTCCAGGCTGGCCTTGAGCTCACATCCTCCTGCCTCTGCCCCTGAATGCTAAGCATACTCAGACTACCGATGGGTCTCAACATCCTCTTTGTAATGCTTTTAATAAACTTGCCTGCCTTTGTTAGGGTTACTACTGTTGTGATGAAATGCCATGACCAAAAGCCAAGTGGAGAAGAACAGGTTTATTTGACTTTGACTTCCACATCACTGTTCATCATCGGAGGAAGCCAGGACCAGAACTCAAACAGGTCAGGAACCTGGAAGCAGAAGCTGATGCCGAGGCCATGACGGAATGCTGCTTATTGGTTTGCTCTTCCTGGCTTACTCAGCTGGCTTTCTTACAGAACCAAGTACCACCAGCCCAGAGGAGGTCCCACCTACAAAGAGCTGGGCCCTCTTACACCAACCACTAATTACAAAAATGCTCTACAAGCTTGCCTACAGTCCTACCTTACAGATGCATTTTCTTCAGGTTCCCTCCTCTCAGACAACATCAGTTTGTGTCATTGGCATTAAGCTATTCAACAGACTTGCCCTTTCGTCTACTCTGGTAAGGGGTGAATTCTTTCACCAACCTACAAAAATGTCTCTATCTTAATTATCATAAAATATGTTTAGGCTTGTATATGATTTGATCACAGTCTCTAAATATGCACCAGCATTTATATTACATATTTAAATATGCTCTGGTGATCTGAATAAGAATAGCCCCATTAGGTTCATATATTTGAGTGCTTAGGCATCAGGGAGATTATTGCATTAGTTGAGAAAGATTCGGAGATGTGGTCTTGTTGGAGTAGATGTGACCTTGTTAGAGGAAGTGTGTCCCTGGCAGTGGGCTTTGAGGTTTCAGACGTCAGGCCCATGACTTTCCCTTCTTTCTGCAGTCTGTAGATTCAGATATAGAACTCTCAACTAGTTCTCCAGAACCATGTCTGCCTGCCTGCCACCATGCTCTCCATCGTGATGATAGCGGACTAAACCTATGAAATTGTAAGCAAGCCCCAATGAAAAGCTTTCTTTTATAAGATTTGCCTGGGTCATGGTGACTCTTCACTTCAATAGAGCAGTAGCTAAGACAGAAGTATTCATATAAACTTTGGTATTTTGTATATAATAGTAATAAACACATTTTACTGTTTTTAAGTAAAGAATCTGGTGTCTCAATCAAACAATCATGTCTGTGCTTCTCTTAAGAAAATTAAGCAGTATGTAGGTCTGATGGCTTGATTGAGAATGGTCCCCATAGGCACAGACATGGGAATACTGCATCCCAGCTGATGGAACTGTTTGAGGAGGATTAAGTGTGACACTGCGGGAAGAAGTGTGTCACTGATGGTGGGCTTTGATGTGTCAAAAGAGTCATGCCACACTAGCATACTCTGCCTTCCTCCTGCCTGGGAACAAATTGTGAGCCCTCAGCTTTTGCTACTGCCATTCCTTCACTCCACTCGAACTCTCCGAAACTATGAAACGTTTTCTCTTAAGTCACCTTGGCCACAGTTTTGTCACAGCAACAGAAAAGCAATCAATACCACAGGCCATCAAAATGTTGATCATAGAAGAAACAATTTTAAAATTTGAAGATTCTAAAATATTTTTCATATTTTTCCCAAGTCTGATCACTTATTTGCTACTCTTAAAGACATATGTTTACTGGATTCAGACTTAGAAGTGGAAGCTCTTAACAAGGACAGCCTGTATCTCTTGACAATCTGTTCCTGGTGTTTTTCTTCAACTTTCTTCATTCTCTAAGCCAAAGTTGAACATATTCTGCAGTCTCTATTTCTTCTTTTTCTTTTTTCTTTTCTTTCTTTCTTTCTTTCTTTCTTTCTTTTTTTTTGTATGTTACTTGTTTGGAGTAATTTATCAGCATTTGTGTTGGAGGACACATGGTGTAACAAGATGCTGAATCTTGGGTGTTTTGGTTATGAGCATGAGTTTTTTAACTGTGTTGTTTAAATACTTTCTAACATGTTGGTGGATATCATCTTCTTTAGAGAGACTGAAAAGCTTTCAGACTCGGTTAGCTCTTTTAGAACCCCAACTTCTAAGGCACAGACTTTAGAATTTCTCAGTCTAGGAATCTCCCTCTCTCCCCTGTTTCCAATAACCAAGAATACTCCAATTAACATCTACAGTGCGTTCCTGAATGGATATGTGCTTCTTTCCTTCAGCTCCCCTTGCTCTTTAATGAGAATGTTCCTCACTCAACAGTAGGCATACTGCCATGGGTCCAGACACCCTTCATCATGGGAAAACCTTGTTTGTCATTTGCCCACTGATTAGGACCACATAACCTTTCTACTATTCACCCAGAGTATTACCAGCTACTTCTGTGGCAATGCTTCTCCTAGAAAGTATGAAGTTTGTGACCTAAGCCACCGATGAGTTTCTAACTGCTGGGGGCTAGGAAGGAGAAATTCAGCTTCATCTTGACATAACTAACTACCTTGGAGTTGCTACAAAAAAGTGCTAATGGATGTTTTTCTTGTGTTATTGTTGTCGGGTTTTGTTCTGTTTGGTTGGTTGGTTTTGGTTTTGCAATAAAGGGTTTCTGTGTCCTGGAAGTTGTTTTGTAGATCAGGCTGGTCTCTTACTCACAGAGATCTGCCTGTCTCTGCCTCCTGAGGGCTGGGATGAGAGGTGTGCACCATTACTACCCAGCTGTTTTTGGTTTTCTGAATGTAGTTTCATTGGTCAGAATTTTTGTTTTATTTTGTTTATGATATAGGCCTTTATGTTAGGAATATTTTATACATATCCTCAAATATAACAAAAATACAAAATTGGCTAGCTGTACAAAACGAAGACTAATAAGAGAATGAGGTAATGGTTCATTTATTTTCTTAATTATCTACTGCTTTTCTTTGAAAAGATATGCATGGAGGAAATCTCGGTGTTTAAATTTGTCACACTGGGTTTCTGATTGTAATTGGATTTCCAATAAATGCTCGTTACCATCAATAGTGCCAGCCTCTGCATGCTGAATGCAAACCATCCTGGCAGGCATCACACTAGCCAGAGCATGTAGCAATTACTACAGATTTCCATACAGTCTAGCGGACTCACTGCTAACAAGTTTCAAATAAATGCTTGCCTTTTAGACCTAAACTGCTGAGAATTGCATATGATTAATTTTCTGGTTGAGATATTTCATTCTAAGTCATAAAGATATACAGAGATGGTTGGCATGGAATGCCTCGGGAGTCAAGTAGAGTCTATGGACATTCTTATCTCAGAGGGAAGGAAGATCACAGTTCAATTTAATGATCAATCGAGAACTCAAAGTGCTTTGACAAGATTAGAGAGCAACACTGTCCCACCCCAGTTACTCTGAGGGAAAGGTGAGTTGTTTCACAGGGTTCTGGTTTCTGTCTCCCCACACTAGGAAGCAGAAAATGAGAGCACAGGGAAGCATGCAGAGTCTTTATTGCATGACAGGTAGTCATTGATCTTCCCTGGTAGAAATATTAATAGTAACTAAGATATGAACAAATAATAAAGAGGAAAAACAAAAGTTAGAGCAACAGTAGAACTTACAGCATTGACACCCTGACAGCCCACAGTGTGGTCTGCACTGGGTGGGCGACCTGCTTCACCATCAATTTAATCTCCCCAGTAAGCAGATCTCTCAGTCTCTATACACAGATGAAGAGATGAGACACCAAGAGTGGGAACCCAGAATGACCCCAGGGAGTGTGACTGCCACAGTCCTTCCAGTGAATTGACCTGAGCCCTGTCTTAGTATGTTAGATAAGACTCCTAGGGAATACGCTCAAGGCTAAGAAAGTAGGGCAAATAAAAATCTGCCTCATGCACTGAAAACAGGTTAGGTTAGGTTTTGACAGAACTCGGTCATCTTCAAACTAATGGCTCCTACAGCAAAGAAAGTACCCCTAGGTAAGCAGAATGATAGACTAAATCTGGCCAAAATTCTTGGAAGACCAATGAGGAAGATGATGATGGTGGTCATGGTGATGGGTTGGTGGTGAAGATAGCAGAAATATGCATGTATTAAAACCATCTCTTTTTATGATCCAGGCATTCCATCCCCAGCATCGTGTGCCAGGTCCTCCTCCCCCATTATATCACACACCTCTTCAGTTGTGCTGCAAAGTCTCTTTACAGGATGCATTCCACTTTGGTTTTGGTACGGATAAAGGAAGAGAATATACAAAACAACAGAGTATGCTGTCTATTCATAACAGAAAATCCCAGTGACACAGAGGGCATCTCACCGCACTGAATCTCAATTCGCAGCCACATACAAAGGAGCATGCTATTGAAGAACAGAGCAATAGAACTATTGTTCGGAGAGTTACATTTGGGATCCAGTAAAAGGCACTGTATTAATTATACTGTTTTCCATGGACGTTTCCTAAGGTAACCCAGGACAGCGAGACTGTAGGACACTCACAGTGAAACTGTCAAAGAGGACTAGACTTGAGGGACCTTTGGGAAAAAAACAGAGATTTGAAAATAATGTACTGCCTGCCCCGTAGTTCAGACATGCCTGCCTCTGCAAGTATGACAACATTATTGATTCTCCAAGGAAGAAAGGAAATATGACTTTGTCCCTTCACTGACATCAAAGTTACAACGTGATGTAGCACCGGGTAAAACCATTTGCAAATGTGTTTCATTCTCAGTGTCCACAGTGTCCTAAGAGAAGATTGTCACACCCGTTGTTTTAAAATGTGGTAAATGAGTGCTGAAAAACAAAAATCCAAGTCTGAGGCAGACTACGAGAGAGAAAGGGGGTCAATAAATATTTAAACCACACAAATCCTTAAATCCAAAGATCATGAAATTCTTTGCAAACACAGGAGTCCACAGATCGAGACACACTAATTCCAAAGTGGTTTCCGTACAGCTGGTCATTTATTGAAGGTTTTGTTGATCGTTAAGACCCAACCGAGTATGGGACATTTCTGACACCCACCAGCCTCCTCACAACCATCTCTATAAACTAATGGATGCTGTCAAGACTTAATAGGAACTGCAAAAGGCCTGATTTCTCACGCATGATGGGAGGGATGCAAATATTTGCAGATAATTAACAGGAGAAAGTGCGTGAATGGGTAGTTCTCAGACGGTATTTCCACCAAGAAGTTTTCCTTCTGATTAAGATACCAAAAAAGATCGAGCCACGTAAAATGCAATTTGTTGTTTATTTTTCACACACAAAAGACCATAATCCAACCATAAAACGGTGGGTTGCAGCGAGCCAGGGCTCTACTGACTTAGAGCTTATATCCCATGGTGCAGACAGCCATATTCTCTCGGACAAGTCCCCAAAGCTGCCTAACACCAGACATTAATCAGTCAGTTTAGGATCCATCAGCAAATTTAAGTATCTCCAAAGGGGCCTGACAGTTAGGCAAAGAAAGCTCGGTGTACGATTTGTCCTTCCCATAGCGACTAAAAATCTATAGGTTAGGAAGGGGCAAACTCTGATGTCTCCTCCATTAATTATTTAAAGGAATATTCCAGATCATAATAAATCAACAGTTTCACTTATAATCTTTTGGCTTCAGAGATGGGCTTGCAATAAACTAAACTCAAAATGCTTTCCTTAGCCCCGAAGAAATTTTCTCACGCATGTTTCTAACCTCTGAGGGAACATCCTCTCCTCACTGAATTTGGAAATAATCACATATTTTGAGTCAGCTCGGTACAGCGGATGACCTTCCCTCATTTCGAGCGCACACTCTGCTCTTAGCCATCAGAGCTTTTTCTCATGTGCCAGTCCTGGCTAGTTAGTCACAGTCTGCACCTAAACGTAAGGACTGAACTTCAAGACTCTCTGGCTGAATTTTCAAACACAGAAATAGAGGAATAAAATCACCTTGATATACCGTGCACCACTCTGCAGAAATAACAAGCCATGTAACTCAAAGTCTGACTTGCTTTAGCTATCCTTGCCTTCTTCATCGTCCTCTATTATTTGAAAGCAGCTTGTAGACATCACATAATTTCATCCTATGCTTTTCTGTATGTAGCACTCCAAGAAAAAGACTTAAACAATTAGGTCTCTAGAAAATCCTGGAAAGCTAAATTAACAATATGAAAACAGGAAACACTTTTTAAAAACAAAAATTAGCAATGATAAAAATCAACAATATTAAGGGGAAGGGCATAAATTTCTACTTGGGCTGTAAATTTAAATTCAAAACTACCCCTTAAAAGTCATTAGCATTTCCCCTAATTTTTGTTCTTCAGTTGTTGGGTTTTTTTTCTTTTTTGAGGCAGGGTCTCTTACACAAGTTGTCCACAAATTCATGACCTTGGCTTCCTGATCCTCTTGCCACCACATGCCCAGTGTTGAGGCTGCAAGCCTCTATCACAACATTTGGATCATACAGTGCTGGGAATCAAACCGGGGCCTCACACATATTATGCAGTCATTGAAGTAACTAAACTACCCTCCCAGTCCCTGCCTGTATCCTTTTAAAATAATAAAAATGCCACCACAGGTTTTCAATATTTGAAGTTTTCAAAGTTACTGATTTATACAGAGTCACATGATGTCCAAACACATAACCCAATCACAAGCCTACTGGCTCACCTATGAAGTCACATGCTTGAAGTCTATATTGCTAAACAATGCCCATGCAAAATACTCAGCTAATATCAGTTGGCATTATCTTATCAAATCTTTCTAACAAGGCCTGGAAAGATTTGGTGACTTGGCCGCAGGCACCCAGCTAGTTAGAGAGAGAGAGAGAGAGAGAGAGAGAGAGAGAGAGACCAGGCTGGCTGGCTCTCTCTCATCACTGGCTGCACTAGCATTTAAGGAAACAGACTTCAGACCTCTCTTAAGGATGGCAAAAGCAAAGATAACGTATAGAACAAGTCTCAGGATCTACTTTAGGGAGAGAAACTGACTCTGGATGACTCCCGCAATTTCACAATCATTCGTTGCTAAGTTTAATTACTGCTGAGAGTCAGAAACACTAGCTGGGAAAATATTTCCCACGTAGGGGATCCACTAATGAAGCAACACTTGAGAGAACGCTCCATTCTCCTTGAAACACCTGGCTGGCTCGCCGCTGATGCCGCCTTCTTTTAAGATCCTTCGAAGAAAACACAGATCTTGTGTGCAGCAATTACGAGGTGGAGTTATGAGCACCTTCTGCGCGCTGAGAGTAATCTGTCTTGAGCTTCCCTCTCAATTACCCAATGCTTGGGGCTTCCTGTGGTGCCTGGCAATCTGAAGCTTGCCAGCACAGAGGAAGGAGCCTCCCCTTGCCTGGGAACTCTCCCTCATCACATCTCACTGTACAAAGCAGGAAGTCCTGGAGGCGCTAAATCCCTCACAACTCAAAGATGATGAAGCCTTTAATGCCAAGCTGCTGGCACAGCGGGTCTTTGCTCCCGACTCTGCACCACTCGTCTGCTACCTCAAAGACATAAGCAGGTAACAAAAGTTCAAGTTCATTACCCAGAGAATCCACTTTGCCAGCCAAAGCAAACAGATTTTGGATGAACATCTTCCATACCAGCTAAAAATGCCAAGTATTAAATTCTCTTCTTTTTAAGTGTTTGCAAGGCTGAGAAGCCAACGCTCTGCGATTCCTGTGCAAAAAACATTCTAAGAAGGACAAGGAGGCTAGAATAGGAAACGTGCCCAGAGGGATCGAGACACTTGAAAGATAATGACCAAGTGCCTCCCGAGTTAGGGTGCAGACTGTGTCCTGGCAGCCAAACAAGCCAGGCTAGGGCACCAGTAATAAGACAATTAAAAGAATCAGATTAATAATGAAATAGCAGAAAAGTTCATTTGCTGTGTCCTAGCAGGAAGGTGAGGTTTAACTAGGCAGGCAGGTCAAGGTGTGGTTCGGCAGTCACCACTGTCTCAACTCCAGTCTTTCCAACAGGAGCAAGGTCACCTAGCAAATTACACGTAAGTCATTCCGCAGGAGACAAGCTCCTCCTCCACTACCCCGGAGCCTCAGCCTTTCCTTCAAGTAGTATGCGATTCCTGGGGAACTTCTAATTCTGGGCAATCTAATTTTGGGAGTGGGGGTGTCTCGGGAGTATGACTTCTTTCCCGCCAAGCAGGGCAGTTACATAAGCAGGTTTCTTTGCAAGCTGATCAGGAGACTAGAACAGCGGAAGTCCTGTGGTGAAGCTGAGAGATTTGAGATGCGCAGTCCATACACGCATTTACTGAAACCCTGTGCCCCGGTTGTCTTCACTTTATCTTTGTTTAAAAAAAAAAAAATCACACTTACTCATTTCTTTATTTATTTATCGGTGGAGTTACACACATGCGGCAGCTTGCATGTTGAGGTCCAGGGACAATTTGTTAGACTCTTAAAACAAGTGGGCGGTGATGACTGAGCTTGAGTCATTAAGTTTGGAAGCAAGTGCCTTATCCAGCTGAGTCACACTGGCAGTCCCTGTAGGTACCTAGAAGCAGTCAGTGCTGACAGAGATAGCCAGGGAGAGAGGTGTGCGCATGCTCTCATTCCGAAAGCCCTGGCATTAGGAAGCATTTTAATTCTACAAGCAGGCATCACGCTTCTCTTTTGAGTTATCAGTCTGTGGCTTCTTTTTTCTTCCTGCTTACAAAACTGAAGTGTTACAGGCACGCAGGAACTTGAAGCTGATCTTTTGAGAGGAAGGTAGGTCTCTCTAGGTTCAAGGCCAGCCTTGTCTACAAGGCAAATTCCAGGACAGTCAGGATTACCCAGAAAACCCCTCTCTCAAACACACAGACAAACAAACAAACAAAAGATTAGATCAGATAGTTAGAGCAGAAGCCAGAGATTCTGATCCTTGCAGCACTGGCCAGGCCAGAACCAAGAACACAGGGGCTGCTAGTCAGGGATAGGTATTGAGGCTTTTTTCCCTAAGTACCACCATCAGGTTTTATCTCCTGGTTTCATCTCCAGAGAAAGACCTACAACTACTCAGATGACTCAGGAGAGATAGTAGAGACAATAGTAGTGGGCAACCACGTCAGGACAGACAGTAGAGGCAATAGAGGCTGACAACCACATCAGGAGAGACAATAGAGACAATGTCAGTGGGAAACCACGTCTCTAGGACAGCATACTCACACTTCTTGTCTTCAATTAAAACCCTACTCTCCTGTTAGGACCCACACTGATGAAACTGGGGGACCACTAGATTTCTGTGCCATTTTGCTCTGTGGCCACACTGAGAAAGGTAATCTTTTTTTTTTTTTCTTTTCAATATTAATTTTACTCTTTTAATTGGCCTGCTGAAGGCAAGTAGCAAAGGCAGGCTTGTTAGGGCAGCCAAAGGTACAGGTTCTGCCCCTAATTCTAGAAATACAGCAACTGTATATATGATCATTATTATGTTACTATAAGTACTAAATGATAGTTAACTATTTCAGAAGAAAAAAATCAAGACTAAAAATAAAAACAACAAAAAAAAAACACCAAGTTCCTATACAGAAGTTCGACCAACAGAGTCTTTAAGGCAGTCTGCATGACTGCAGTAAAGCTTGGCTCCACCTTTGCTGGTCTACTTCAATTTTGATTTATTTACTCCATATGTTATGCTCCATTGAGAGAGGATGTCCATGTCATGCCAAGCATCTAATAAGATAAAATTTCCGGCAGTGAGCATAAACAGCAATAATAGGAGTTAGAAAAGTCAATGTTTTCTCACAATTTAGAATAAGTAATAAATGTTAGAGAAAATAACTTTACATTTCTTCAAGCAAATATTATTATTAATTATTTCCTCTTCCAAAACAAGGGTGGTGATCTAGCAGAAAAAGGACCTATACTTTTGAAGTTCACATTTCGACTCACCAAGCTAGGCAGAAAGACTCCTGCCAAGGGTACAGAAACCCTTCATATCTCTTTGGAGACATGTCAAAATACTTCTCATTTCTAGGAAAGCAGTAAACCCTGGCTCAATTTACCATCCAGTTTTGCAGCGCATATGTTAAACCCCTTTATCACGTTTTTGTTTTGTTTTTTTCTTTTTAGTTTGAAGAACACATTTAATTAGACTAGGCCACTATTACTAAGATCAAACTGTAGTTTTCAAAATATAGCCTACACCCCTTTGGGAAATACTGTGGTTCCTTATCCATACTACCTAGAGCCACTGGTACCCACACCACTAATCACCCACACCTGCTTCTTCATACTGAGCTAGAACATCTGCCTGCTTTATATAGATTCTGCGGAGATCGAAATTAGTATAACAGGCCTTTAAACTATTATCGCAAAAGAAGCAGTCAACAGGCTAATTTCCAAGGCTCTGTGCCTAATTCTCATTAGGCTTACCCTAATTTTCTTTTTCCAGTTTTGGCATGAGGGCCTGAACCTGTGCTCATGGCCAAAGAGCTGGCCATCCATCCTCACAGACGGCTAGAGAGAGCGAGGAACATCTTCCATTCCTCAGTTCCCGGAGTCATCAGCTGGGGCGTCGTTATTCTGAGCCCTGCACCAGCTGGAGCTCAGTTTCCCTTATGCTTCTCACAAAGGCAGGAACAGACTCTTCCAACCCAGTCCTCTGAATCTGTCACCTTTCAGCAAAATGTGGAATTCCTTTCAAGGTTCAGGAACACAGGCACACTCTAAGACAGTAGATCAGGTCAATGAGAAGAAATAACACTCTAGGAGCAGTTAGGTAATGAGACAGGGGCTTGTTAACGGAGGCCTGCGGTTCCTAGTCTTCCTAATGTTGTGACCCCCAAACATAAAAATATTTTGGTTGCTACCTTGTAACTTTAACTTTGCTACTGTTATGAATCATAACGTAAATATCTGTGTTTTCCAATGTCTTAGGTGACCCTGTGAAAGGGTTGATCGACCCCCAAAGGGTTGCAACCCACAGATTGAGAACCACTGGCCTAGGAAATACTGCAGGGTGTGGTGAGTCATGAGCTAGTTACAGAGGACATATGCGAATGAATGAATGAACTGGGCTGAGTTCATAGGATGATGAACTTCTTACCATCTTGGGCTACAAAATACTCAAAGATGAAGAATCTCAGTAGCGATTATTGCGATCTTCACCCAAGGAAAACCATAGAAGACCACAGGCAGGTGGGCACAACAGGGCTCCTACCTCGGAGCCCCTCCCACACTGCAGAGGTCTTTCTCAATTTTACTTAGCAAATGTACAGCTGCTCTGTTTACTCCTTGTCCGAGCTTCCTTTCTGGTTTTGGCCTTGAGATAATGAGTGCAGAAATGGGGATGGTTTTGATAGCCCGGAGTTTCTGTGACCCCAATGCCTCCCACACTGAACTAATCACACTCGGAACCAAGGAAGGTTCCATTGTACTCAAGGGATTGGTACTCAGGCTTTTTCATGATGTGTTTGTTCAGCTGCAGACATGCTTCTATACAATCTTCTTATGTATATTTACGAGAACAATCCAGGTGTTCAGTTAATATTTATAATACCTAGTAGCAGGAAGAAACAAAGTACTACGTTCAAACAAACCACTCCCTTTTGGCAAGTAACACTATATAACTGGCAGGAAAGAAGCCATTAACTACCATACTGATATTGTCTGCCAGAAATTACATTTTATCATTTTTAATTAGCATTTATTTTGAACTCCTCAATTACTTTCAACACAATTATCCTGGTGTTAAAAACTAAGATTTAAAATGTATTTTTCCCAAAGCTGAAAATGTAGGTCCTGTCAACCAGGTGTTTCTTTCCAAACTTCCCCTGCTTCTTGTGAGGTTCGAGGACTACTGAGAACTCAAGAACAATGGCAATGGGATTTTGATCCTACTGCACGTACTGGCTTTGTGGGAGCCTAGGCAGTTTGGATGCTCACCTTACTAGACCTGGATGGAGGTGGGTGGTCCTTGGACTTCCCACAGGGCAGGGAACCCTGATTGCTCTTAGGGCTAACGAGGGAGGGGGACTTGATCGGGAGGGAAATGGGAGGCGGTGGCGAGGAGGAAGCAGAAATCTTAAATAAATAAATAAATAAATAAATAAATAAATAAATAAATGACGAATATTCAGGCAGCCATTCCATTAGCTCCCAAGTGTCAATCAGGACTGTTAGACATAATTTCAGGCTTGTGAAGGAAGAGACTGTTCCAACTGAAGCGTCTGCACTTTTGATTGAGAAGACCCAAGGCATGGAATAAGAAAGTGGCCTGGTTTAAATTCTAATGCAGGTGGTAAATGTATCTTTTTCCCAATGGTTGGGGTCTATCACACAGTCCTTTTGTGATTGACTAATTTTAAAAGAAGTGGTAAAAGAAAGAAAGGGGGAAAGGGGCCAGCCATTTTAATCTGAGAATCTGGTGGGGAGGGGTTAGTGTAAAGAAAGGTTTCACAGGGCAGAGGAATTCGGAGATTGCCATAAAAGCCTTACAAGGAAAGGGAGATAAAAGATTTTAGTGCCTTGTCATAAACACAAGTTTTATAGGATTTGAAAGAAAACTCATATTTAATGTTGCTTACAGTACCGAGAAAAAATCGAGTTCTAAGTTCCAAGTCTCGTTTTCTCTCGTGTGACATTATTACTGGAGAAACTGTGACTCCTTTTTGGGTTTTTAGTCACTAATAAAAGAATTTGAAAATGGGCTTGGAAGGCCATGCCAGGATAATTTTATTAGTTTATTAGAGTAGGCAAGCTGGGAATCTCCGCAGCTGCTGGGAGGAGAGGGGAGGGAGGACAGAAAGCTGGGCCCTTCGAGCCTCAGGAGGCAGAGTGTTCAGGAATGGTGGACTGTGAGCAGTTGCAAGGCGGAACCTAGAAGGGGGAGCTTCAGAGAAAGTCTGAGAAAACCCAGAGTGTCAGGAAAGCGTGCATAAGCTTTTGATCGGTATATGAAAGAAAAGAGAAGTAGAAAGGAAATGTTCCACGTTTTTGAACTCAGAACAGTGGGCAGCTGTAGAAGTGACCTATGGCAGAAGCCAGGCGAGCAGACTCCCCGTGGGATAGACCTATAAGAAGCTTCCGGTGAAGCCTCAGGTGAATCAGAAGGGGTGGGGATGAGGAGGGAGCTATAGCTCCCCGCCAGATGATTGACAGGCCAGCCTGGATTAGCATTTTCAGAGAGGAGCCAAGGGTGTGGTAATGTTCTATTCTTTAGAGCTCCTCAGAATGTCAGGCCTCCACCCAGGCACTGGGGGCTGATCTAGTCTGCTAACTATAGGAAGCCGCTTTCCCTAGATGAGCCTCACAAAAGCCCCGCATTTCTGCCTTTTCCCTGGGTGTTTCAGATGCTAAGGAAGGGCAAAGCTAATGGTTCCCTTTCTGGTATTTAAGGGAAATGGGCAGTGGAAACCAAAGCTGACCAGGAGGGATGGGTCCGTCCTCGTCTGGTGGCCTCTCAGGCTGCTAATCCTACAGCAGGATAGCAGAAGAAGGTTGTGGGGGTAGGCATGGGGCGGGGAGAGACAGGGATGCACAGAGACCAAAGAGAAGAGGAGAGGTAGAAGGATGCTGTGTGCTGAGGAAGAAGGAACGTGAACAAGGCACATAAGTATAGAAAAATGTCATTAGGAAATCTCTTATTTTTTACACCAATTCAAAGAAGATTTAAAAATCACATCTTCTACTAATTCAGGCATTAGTAACAGGTATCATTTATTGAGTGCTTATTTTGTTTAGAGCTCTCTATGCAATTTAAAAAAATAATGAAAACAATACTCTTAAGCAGACACTAGTGTCATACTGTTTTCCAGCTGAGTACCAATGCACGATGCTCTTCAGTAACTTACACAGTGTGATGGTATGGGTAGAATTTGGCCCCTTGGCAATGTGTGTTGAAATTCGTTTCCTAGTGTAACTTTCTGAGTGGTGGTACAATGTTTAAGAGGTACCTATGTTAATGCCTTTCTCATGGGAGTCGGTAGATCCTGGAGAGAGCAAGGTAGAATAAATTAACACTACTCTTTGAAATCACATACAGCCTGCCACACCCCTTGCTGCATATGGCTGCCTCTCCAGCCCAGTTTGTGAGCCTAAATAAACTTACTCTTGACAAATTATCCAGTCTCAGATGGGAAACGGCTCAGCTGGTAAAGTGATTGTCTTGAAAACATGAGGACCTGAGTTCAACACCTTGAATCCATGCAGAGAAAGTGGCAAGTTTATAATTCCAGTGCTGGGGAAGGAGCGATGGATAGGTAGAGCTGGGGGCTGTCTACCTGGACTACTTGGTTAGACACTGTCTCAAAAAATAAAGGTGCATAGTCTCTAAGGAGCATCCTCTGGAACACACACACACACACAGAGAGAGAGAGAGAGAGAGACAGAGAGAGAGAGAGAGAGAAAGAGAGAGAGAGAGATTTTCAAATAAATAAATTGCCATTTACACATAATTACCCAGCCTCTGGCATTTTTTATAGGGTAATAAATTGGGCTCCTAACCAAAGATCTGAGTACTTTCTTTACTGCTTGGAACTACAAAATGAAGAGAATGAGATGCTAAAAAATGCTGTGGGATAATGCTCTTTCACACTGTAAAGATTTGCCCCTCGTAATAGTTTAATAAAACACACATTGGCAGGTAGCCAGGCAGGAAGCATAGGTGGGGGGCAAGAAGACTAAAAGAATTCTGGGAAGAAGAAAGGCAGAGAGATACAGTCAGATGCCAGACATAGAGGAAGCAAGATGAAAATGCTTCACTGAAAAAAAGGTACCAAGTCACGGACTAAACACAGGTAAGAATTATGGGTTGATTCAAGTAAGCACTAGTTAGTAATAAGTCTCAGCAATAGGCCAAACAGTTTATAATTAATATGAGCTTCTGTTTATTTGGGACTGAATGACTGCAGGACTCAGTGGTACAGAAACTTCCATCAACAACAATAACAAAAAGGAAAAATCCTAATAAACTGCATCTTCTTCTTTGACCAGCATGACCCAAGATCACTGTTGCTCATGGCATGAAAGGAAACCCAGGGAGGAACAGGCAATTTACTAATCAAAAGCTGCATTTGCTCATTTCAACACAGGTTAGGAGAACCATGAAATCTGCTGGGATCTGGCTAGCAAACCACCATCGACACAGCAACCACCATTGGCTGAAGGATTAGGTTAGGAAGCAAGGCCACCAGTTATGCCTTGTTTACAGCTTACCCCAGCATCTAATGGGTTAAAAGACTCTTGACAAACTGAAATTAGAAGACTATACCATACAAATGCTGAAATACAATCTTAAAATTAAGGAAGAGTAAACAAGAGCCTAGGAACACTTTAAGAAATGGAAATCTTTCATAATCAAGGGAAACTATAGCCAATACCCCCTCATACCAGAGCTCCACGGAAAGAAGGGCTCTCACCGAAACGCTGACACAACCAGACTTATAAGTGCTTCATACGAAAAGCTGTAATTCTATTTTCTAATTGTATACTAGACGAAAGAAAAGCCGACCAGAACAAAAACATAATAACTAGCTAGAAACAGTCCATCAGAATTCTTGGATTATAGACAATGCACATCAAAAGCTATTATCTTCGGCCACAGCCAGAAGATGTCAGACAATCAATTCATATAACATGCCAGCTTAATAAAATCTGCATACAAAATTTATGAATGCAGTAATATTCCTTTTTATCACAAGTTATTAATGGTCAATTTAATGAACAGCTACAGCTGGGGTGCTTTGAGTCTGTATGATATTTTAATCATCTTTAGGCATGGATTTAAACGAGTTTCATTTTATAACCACCAGCTATTTGAGATAAGAAAGCTTTAACATAAGTACTAAAATATTTTTTGGGTAAGTTACCAATTTTGTCTTAATGCTATTATTGATTTTCTTACAATTTATTACAATAGAAAATAGTACTAAATGTTCCATTCTAATCATATTTGCTTTAATATCTATACGATGATGCAAAATGGGTTGCTTGGAGCTGCAAAACACGTTCCGTTAGTTTAAAATCTCCCTCTATTCCCTTGCCAATAAAAACATTCTAGCCTTGTTATGTAGAAAACAATTTTGCTCTAAGCTATTATCCTCCAAAAAGTATCCTGCTGGAATGTTGACATGACAGACATAAATATTCCTGGAATTAATGTGCTATATCCCCTCAAGTATCTTACTTATTTCCATTGACTAGTTGACATACTCCTTTTTAAAAAGGCTGTATTATGCTCGGTTCTACTGTTCCCACAGATCCTTGTCTAAAAATAAATTTTAACACATGATGCATATGTGGAGGAGACAGCAATCCTTAAGAGAGTTTAAAGGAAAAAAAAAACTACTTATATGTTAATCCAGACACGAAGCATATACAATATTGAAGACTTTCAAAAACAATAATTGAGCGTCTCACACACTGGAGCACTGAAAACTTGGCACACAAGTTACACTAACACTTTGGAGTCACCAGAAAAATATGGGTATCCTAGTAAAAGTAAAGGAAGCCAGATTGTGAATTTGTCTTCAGGTGTATCACTGGATAGATTGGTAAATGTAAAGGAATAACAATTTGTTAGCTTTCCATCGCCTGAACAGATACTGGAGACAAATCAATTGATGAAGTGCAAAGGTCTATTTTAAAAGGTAATTTCAAAGGTTTGCAGTCTTTGATCTTGCACTTGCCATTTGGGGCTCCCATGGTGCCTTGATGCAGGCATGTGGCCAGAGAGGGGACAAAGCCTCTTAGAAGCGCATGACCAGAAACTGAAAGGGAAAAGGATGGGGCTGGAGTTCCAATATCTCTGTCAGACCATATTGGCTAGGAGACCTCTTCAAGTCTCCACCAACATCCAGGGATGCCAAGTAGTCCAGGGGCTTTTAGGGAACATTTACCACTATGGCAGTCATTAAGGGATGACAATTTCAGCTTGTCTACAGCTTTACATGTAGTTAAAGGCAAGGTTTCTCACAAGCCCTGTGTGTACAGGATTTGATGTATCCAAATGATACTTTGTGTTCACTTAATTTCCCAATCCTTTCATTTTTGATTGAGATCCAACTGCTCTTCTTTCCATCAAAGTTTGCTCCAGAGAAATGTGTCCTATTCTTGAGGTACCAATTATCTACACACAGAAATAAAGGCACTGTAAGCAGTAAAAGGGTGAGTGCTAGGTAGAAACACTGAGCAAGAATCCCAAGGAAGTACTTGTTTCTTGTAGAGGAGATAAGAGGGAAAACTTTATAAATAAGCTTGCTTGTATTAACAGTGGACTGGGAGAAACTGGGATTGAGGTGACGTAAACAAGATGCAAATACTTAAGGATAATAAACAGGAGCAAAAATCCACAATATAAATTTTGTATTTAAAAAACCTACGCATCTGTGTCTATGTCTGCAAAGTAGCGGTGTTTCCCAGATTTCTCTAGTAAGTAGGATGTACACAAATCCAGGCAGATCATAACTCATTAAACGCCATCTTAAACTTCCTAAATCTGTCCGAGGGTTCTCATCTTACCAGGCAAGCCAATATACGCTTATGCTGTGGGGTTAGAGCAATGAACTTGTGAAAGGAACTTGTCAAATCAAATTATCAAACAGGCAGTAGCCCTGCTGTTGAGTGTCTGAGCTGAAATGCCAGTTTTTAAAGAGCTGCACTTGCATTTTAATTAGGTCACACCTTCAACATCATTGCACTAATCTCAGTTTAATGCTCTATCTTATCGCCATTACTGAAGTGACATAAAGAAAAATATATCTATTTTTGATACCTTATACATATTAAACTTTAATTCAATATTTGGGGCAATATTGAATAGAGAGTTCAATATTTGAGATAATATTGAGAATAGATATGTGACCATGTCTAAAATTCTAAATACTTGAAATAAGTGAGTTTTTAAACTATCCTAAGGGTAATATTAAATTTTTGTCTAAAAACATGATGAATTGTTGGACCAAACATGAGGTTCAGGTTTCTGAGAACCAACAGAACAGTCTTATAGTGTCATGTTGGTTTAGACTTCCATTTGAGTTGAGACATGCTTTCTATTACGAGTTTGTTGGGGACACAGAAAGGGACAATAGACAATCATAAAAGGTCTTCTCTCCACTTTAAAAACATTATATATTAAAGTACATGTTTAATAGTTGTACCTTAGGTTAGTATAGGATCGATACACTTAGTAATTTTAAAGAATAAAATCCAGAGGCAGTCAGTGTGATCAGTAAAGCTTTCACCACGGTCAGCTTCCAGGATACTTTTACCCTCCCCATGTAGTATTTTCAAAACTATTTCAACTAACAATATTCATATGGTGGAGGGATAGGGCTCATGGTAGAACACCTCCCTACCATGTCTGAGGCCCTGGCTTCCATTCCTAGCACCCGAGGGAGGATGGGAGAGGGACAGGCAGAGGAATGTGGGAACAAGGAGAAGAGCCCTTCGAGGAGACCTGGTCAGCTTCCTCACTTTCCATCGCATTCTCTTTTTATTTTTCCAAAATTATTTTAAAATCTCCATGAGGTTTTGATTTCAGTCTTTAGAAGGTCAACAATTATGAGGATACTTTCCCTCAAATACTTCCAAACTAAAAAGCCAATTACGAACTTTCATTTCATTTATTTTAATTCAAGTTATTTATGACATTATGTATAGGATGTGAGCCCATACAAAAGAAATAAAAGAGTAAAAGAGGAACTAAAAATAGAAACTACACTGAGTTAAAGGCTGAGGAAACTCCACGGCTCCTGTGCTGGCTAGTTTTATGTCAACTTGACACAAGCTAGAATTATTTGAAATGAGGAAAACTTGATTGAGAAAATGCCTCCATAAGATCCGGCTGTAGAACATTTTCTTAATTAGTGATTGATGTGGGGGACCCCATTGCTACATCTGGGTTCTATAAGAAAGTCGACTGCACAAACCAAAAAGATCAAGTCAGCAATCAGCACCCTTCCATGGCTACTGCATCAGCTCCTGCCTCCAGTTTCCTGCTTGTTTAAATTGAATTCCTGTTCTGGTTTCCTTTGAAGCTGAACAGTGATGCAGAAGTGCAAGCCAAACAAACCCTTTCCTCCCCAAGTTGCTTTGGTCGTGGTGTTTCTTCACAGCAATAGTGACCCTAACTAAGATATCTCCAATACGTGAAATCTGTCAATCAATCTATACATTCCATATATATAATAACTACTTGAACAGCTCTGCTCACAGAACTTGACAAAAATGCAAAAATGCATTTGAAGGCACAAAGGGTAAAGACCTGCTTAAGAAAATGC
The DNA here is from genome assembly GCF_950005125.1 of Chionomys nivalis. Taxonomy (NCBI): domain Eukaryota; kingdom Metazoa; phylum Chordata; class Mammalia; order Rodentia; family Cricetidae; genus Chionomys; species Chionomys nivalis. The sequence goes on along the minus strand of NC_080090.1, from coordinate 49,266,234 downwards.
AAAGACTTCAGGGGCTTGCCTTAATCATGAGCAAGAGTCCATAACCCTTTCTTCTGTCCTTTACTCTAAAGACAGAACCACATGGCCAAAGCTGCCAAGTTCAGCTGCTTGCTCGGGCTGGACCGTGGCCCCTCACCTAGACAAACCACTGCATAAAGCTAAGAAGTTGAAGCCTGGATTGCCCTGGAGACTCAGAGATGGTGGAGATGCCAGGGCCATGGGATACCTGCTGAGGAGAGCTGCTAACAGGGAGCGGAGCCAGCCCAAGAGAGAGAACTGTGTTGCAGTCAATAAGGCTGAAAGGAGTCGGAGATCTGAAGAGCACTTTGACATCAGACATGAGGTGTAGAATTTGGAGTTTGCCCCGTTGATTTTCAGTCTTGCTTTGATCCAGTATTTCCTCACTATGCTCCATTCCCTGCATCTTTGTACAGTAATATAAATCCTGTGCCATTTTATGTTGAAGTATGTGCACTGCATTTTCATTTTGTAGGGGATTACAGTTAAGAGATTGCAGGAATCTCAGAAGAAACATTGAACTTTAGACTTTTAAGTAAGTTTGAGACTGTGATAGACTATGGGGAGTTCTGAAGGTGAACTGACTGCATTTTTACATTAAGATATGGCTACAAGCCTAAGGGGGCCAGAGAATGGAATGTTCGAAAGAAAACGGCTCCCATGGGGAGTAGCACTATTAGAAGGGATGACTTTGTTGGAGGAACTGTGTCACTGTGAAAATGGGTTTTGAGGTCTCATTTATGCTAAAGCCACGCCCAGGGTCTCAGACCACTTCCTAAAGCCACACCCAGGGTCTCAGACCACTTCCTGTTGCCTGCAGATCAAGATATAATGCTCTCCTTTATAAAATATAAAAAAAAAAAGAAGGAAGGAGGGAGGGAGGGAGGGAGGGAGGGAGGGAGGGAGGGAGGGAGGGAGGGGAAAGAAGAAATGAAAAGAAAGGACCGATTAGTCCTTTGTGGAAAAGATATTCCCTTAACTCAGCAATCAGAGCACTGATAAACTAAGACTCAAGGACTAAATGAACTCAATGCACAGGCAAGAAACATCCCGACCCACATATTAAGACTTGGGACTGGGTGTGGTCGCACACATCTTTAATCATAGTACTGAGAGGCAGAGGCAGACAGACTTCTGTGAGTTCAAGTCCAGCCTAGTCAACATAAAAAGTTCTGGATCACCTAGGGCTATATACTGAAACCTTGTCTCAAAATTAATTAATGAATTAATTAGTAGATAAAATAAAAACAAGTGAGAACATTGGAAATGACAGATTGGTTGTCAAGCTGAACAAAAACTGATTAATACAAACCACATGCAAGAAAAAATGCCCAATTTATCTACAAGAAAACATTAATGTTTGAGAAGAACCTTATGAGTAAGTACTTTTATTACAGTAGGGACAGGAATAATTTATTAAGTTAGATCCAAACTTCATAAACCTAAAGGAAAATTATTATTAAATTTTGCTACAGTAAAATATGAAAATGACCATATAAACACATATATATACAACCTGCGCACATAAAAAATATAGTTCTGAACTACAAATCAGAAAATATCCTAAAAAATATAATCATAAAGAATTTAGATATAGAAACCACTAGAAAAATATGTCAGTAGAAAAAGAGATCCATGGAAAATATAAAAAGAAGGTGATGCATGAAAAATGACAGAAAGAGAGACCAAAGGGTCCATGTAGCAAATTAGTGATGTTTTTCTCCAGCGAGAACTGGACATATGAAAGTCAGAACAATATTCAGGTAGCATCTTAAATTCGTCAGGGTAGCGAATGTTCACAATTTGGCTGAGGCGGGAGTTGAGGAGGACATGGGAAACAGTGATTTTTCTCCTGGTACTACTGAATGGAGTTGTAAAGCTGCCCTTCAGAGTCGAAGAAATGCATGGGAATTCCATGTGAGTCGACAGCACATTAGAAGACATGCACAGGGACATTTGTTTCAGATCGTCTTAAAGGCAAACAAGAAATAAGCTCAGAAAAGGCAACAAGATAGTAAGTTGCCATCTCTTCAGAACCTAGAATATGATACATGGGCCACAAATCCAGGATACAGTCTTTGTTTACCAGGGCAGCTAAAGAAAGCACTGGTTAGATACAGGGGAAGATTGAAAGGTGGAACATCCCCAGCAATGAAGGTGCATTCCTTTACAGAGAGGAGCACAGGAAACAAGGACCGACCTGAGTGCACTCGAAACCGGAGGTTCAGGTAGTGAGCTCCGCAAAAGCCATAGATGTCAAGTTTCACCAAACATGTGACAATGGTTTAGTTATCAAAATGAGAAGAGGGCATGTTTGCCTCCACACACGGGTGCAGGAAAAGGGAGGTGCTAAATTTTCTATGGGACGAGAAAACAGGATGTACACTACATGGCAATGATACCAAGTGTGAGGCCTCAGCTCCTCTGAGATGAATGATGGAAAGATGCCAGCCAATGAGAGGCTTGAAGCCAGTTCCACGTTTCATTTTTACAAAGTCTCATATCAGACATGAAAACACACTAAGCCTTTAAGGTGTCTGCCATGCTATTCCTTATACCTTAAAAAATATTCCAAATGTCTTTTATATACTTTTTTAAAAGTAACACTCTACAAGTAAACATGGCTGATTTCAGAATCTGCCAGAGGTTACCTAATGCTTTTAGTGTATTTCTGTACGTGTACTTGAGGAACAACTATGATCACATTAAATCCATGATTTCTTTCCCTTACTTTTTGGGGGTGTGTATGTGTTGTGTATAAAGATGCATAAAAAGGATTTGTGGGAACCCAATTTGTCTATCAAGGACGGCTTATCCCCCTCTCCCCCTCACAGTTTTAGAAAAGAGCCTGAAACCACTCTACGGAAAATTGACTTTGTTCTTTCCTGGTTCCCTGCACATAGTAATGATGCCAGTTCATTTCTGGAAAAGCTGATGGTAGAAGGGAGGGAATGCATTGCACATCCACGTGTGCTTTCCTAGGAGACATCTGAAATCCACTTTTCCTATCCTTCCACAGTCTGGAAATTCCCTCACAACTGCTGGGGGACCAATCAGCACAATGTTTTACGTTTTCGTTTAGTTCTTCAGCGATGACCTGGAAATTACTGAAAAAGACCAAACAGTAAAAATCCAGACTCTAGGGCTGGGGAGATGGCTCAGCAGTTAGGAGCAGATACTGTTCTTCCAGAGGACCAGGGTTCAAGCCCCAGCACACATTTCAGGTGGTTTACAACCCATCTATAACTCCAGCTCCAGGGAGAGCCTTTTCAGGCATCTGCACTCATGTGGGTACATGCCTGCATATACAAACATAAACACACATGCACACACTCACACACACACACACACACACAAATAATAAACATGAATAAACCTCTTTTCAAATTCCAGGCTTAGCCTGGTGTGGTGACACGTGCCTTTAATCCCAGCACTTGAGCAACAGAGGCACGCAGATCTCTGTGACCTTGAGGCTCGCCTAGTGTACAAAACAAGTTTCAGGACAGCCAGGGTTGTTACACAGAGAATTCCTGTCTCGAAAACCCAAAATAAAAATAATAATTAATAGTAATAATAATAATAAATCCAGGCTCTGTGGACAGACCATTGAGTCTCTGTCACACACCCTCAGTCCTGTCTGTCTCATAGGGAAACAAGCCGCAGTCCATGAACAAAGGCTGAATTCTTATAAAGCTTTAGCTATGAAAGCAGGTGGACAATGTGACTCCAGGTCACAACTTTTCAATGCATGGAAAGTTACCAGGAACAATGCTGCTTACACTGCCTTTCAAATTGTAAGGCATCTTACGAAACTTTCTTTTTGAAATATTGCTTCGCCCGTGTTTCAGTGTGAAGAATTTACAAATTACAAAACAGAAAATGAATTCCATAAATGATGAAAATGTCTCTCTAGATTTATAGACTACCAACTTCTTTCTAGAAGAGTGTATATGATCTGATTTGCTCAATTACTAATTATAATTGGTTCCATTTATTTAAATTAAGCTATTAAAGGTTTCTGTAGTAAAATAAATACACATATCTTACCGCCAAGTCAACTCAGGGGTCGGAATGACAAGGACAGTGCAATTACTCTCTCTGTACAAATAATAGGTTTGCCATTTCACCTGAATAACTTCTTGTAATCATGAATAATGATGTTATTCGACAGCCTAATGGTATCATGGTGTGTTGCCTCAACCCATCCATCTTTGTCAAGAAGGTCAAATATTTGTATTCCACTGCACTGGGCAAAGTTGAACAAACAGTTAAACATATCATACGCTTTGGTTATGCCTCCAAATAAAGCCAGAGAGTTCCATTTCACACCATCTGCAGACCTATGAAATACGCATCTACTTCAAAGATACTAAATATATATTTTTAAACAAAGTTTTGGCTCAACTTTAAAAAATATCAAACTAGGGCTAGGGAGATGGATCAGACAGAGGACAAAACTGCCGCCGGCAAGACAGACAACTTGAGTTTGAGCCTCAGGACTCATATAGCGGAAGGAGACGCACGCTAGTTCTCTGTTCTACACACACGCACGCGAACGCTCTGGGGACGCTATGTGCACACATACATACACAGACAAAATAAGCAAAGGAATTTTAAAGCAGCAACTTAAAAACAATAAACTCAAAGAGAAAAGCTTCCAGCTTGTCGAAGGATGTTCTTAACTGGGTGTAGCTATAAACTTAACACTGATTTTGAAACCTTCTGGAGACTTCTGTATTACAGACATCTGAGATAACCCAGAGGACATCCTAAAATTGGCAGGGAGGCTGTATTAATCAACCAGTAACAAGACAAATACAAACCACAGCACTCACAGAGAAATGCTTCATGGTGGTAAGAAGCGCTGGGAATCAAGGCCAGGTAGCTGGAAAGGATGGCCATCTCCCATACTTCCTTTCTAGAGAGCTTGCACCAAACCTTGGCCGTTGGAAAAAGTAAGTAGGTATGGTGTAGCCTAAACGTCACTGCTACAGAAAGCAGTTGTACAGAGTAAGTCTTTTTCTATTTCTCTTCCTCTCCCCTACTGTCTCCCTTCACTTTTGCTATTGGTATTGTACTGTGCGGTCCTGGACATGGAAAGGTTCCTTCTTAATGCCCGCCATTGCTCTATTGGCACACTTAACCTGCATTAGCCTGGTGTGATAATATCAAAGATACAAAGTCATTTCTACCTGTGAGTCTCTGTTTATGGTTTCCTTTACCTGGGGTTCCCTGTCCGTTGTCCTTCACTGGGCTGGTCCCTCCTGGTTATCAGGGTCTCAAACGGCACATCAGGGTCTCAAATCGCACATCACCACCAAGGAAAAGGCCTCTCTACTCTGCATCAAGTAGTCCCTCACTCTTACTCTCATTCCTCCTCCCCCCTTTTTTTAAGAAGTAAAATCCAACTGTTCACATTATTGATTCACATTTATGGATTGAATCTTTTGTTATTGACATTGGTATACAAAAGCAGAAGTGTGATTCCTGTCAGACTGCTCACTACTGAGTTCTCAGAATCATACACTAGGGTCATGTGGACACAAAACTAAACAGCATAGGCTGTCTAACAAAAACCTCACCACCAGGAATGAGAAATTTGCTTTCTAGCTGTTGATCCAGGGAGTCCAAGTGATTCCAAAAACAATACCGGTGACTGTTGTTACCTTTGGTTGCTTTCAAAAAGAGCAAGAGGATCAGGAAGCACCTGTGGGAGGGAAGTTGCATGGAGTCTAGTAACATGGCAACCCAAACAGGACCTGGGGAAGTTCAACAGCAATGGTCATCCCAGTGGAGAGGGGAAATAGCACAAGACTCAACCCTTAGATGAAGAACTATAAGGGATTGCCAATCTCTGAGAAAGGGGGAATGAATCCTCCCTGGGAATGAGCCCCTGATTGATTAGCCAATACCATATGGTCAGTCCTAGGAAAATACACATGCGACCAACACAGAATAGAGTTAAAAGGTTCTGTTTATATGTTTACTCCTCTCTCTCTCTCTCTCTCTCTCTCTCTCTCTCTCTCTCTCTCTCTCTGTGTATGTGTGTGTGTGTGTGTGTGTGTGTGTGTGTAAAACAACAATAGTTAAAGAAGAGGAAGCCATAAATTTTGGAGGAAGTAGGACCTGATATGGGAAGGATGGGAGGAGAAAGAAGGGAGGAATAATATAATGATAATTTAATTAATGAAAACAAAATGAAGATACCCAGGACAGGCTGTTCAAGTTACATCCTGAATCTACCTTAAATGAAGAAGGTCACTTCTCTCAGCCAAGTCCCTTATTTGTTAGATGGGGACAGAAACTTAATGGAATTTTGTAAGATTTAGGTGAATAGAAATCCTCCAGCAAAGCTAACAGTGGCCCACTGGTACCATTCACTGGGTCAACTGGCTGACTATACAAGTATTAACAATATCTGATCTCCAGTAAATACTGTGTAAGTACTGGCTTCTTTTTGAAGCATCATTCCTATCAAGTAACACAGGCTTGGCAGATAACAGGTAACATTCCAATTTGTTGAGCTGACTCGAAGCGAAATAGGTTCTTTGAGTCTGAAGTACTTACAGGAAAACTTGTAAAACTAGTGACTAAAGCCTGACTCATACTTCTAAGAACGAGCCATTCTGGAAAATAAGCTGAGCCCCAAGAAACATTCCTTGTCGCCCTTTACAAGAATGGCTTAAAAACCCCTGATTGGCCTGACTCCGATACGTACTGAATATTTGTTGATAACATCTTGTAGGCAGCTATTAATTATCCTATATGGACAATGGGGACATATATGTACATACATACACATATATATATATATATATATATGTGTGTGTGTGTGTGTTAAATGGTAGTTCCTGTAGCAGCTATGTCGAATTGCAATAACATCCTATAATACTCATTTCTCTAGATTTGTTTTTTTTTTCTTTGAAATTAAAAGGTATGAATTAACCAACACTTTCACAAGGTTTCTCAATCATGACCAACTGGTATGTCTTATTTCTGTAGATACTCACTGTCTGGGACATCGCCTTCCTAAACTGGTTCCTATATGTGTGTCACACGTTATCTGGAGGGCTTTGCTTTGTTTGAAAATCTAATTCCTCATTCTTCCAAGTCAGAATCCTAGCACGGAGAAAGTAGGCTGTGCCTATCTGACATTTTAGCCAATACCTCAGCGATTTTTCAGTCCTCTGGGAATCTGTTACATTAAGCCTAAATTTTCTAATATTCACACTAAGAAGAAATACCACGAAGCTACATACTTCTGCAATCACACTTTCCTCACTTAGAAAAGTAATAAAGTATGCTTTCTTAGTGTATGTTTTCCTCCATCACTCTTCTGAACAAGCGCATGTAGGACTGAAATATTAAAAACAATAAACTCTCGAAATGTAGCGTTTTTGTGAATGATGAGCTTCTTAGGTAAGGGCATGCAAACAAACATGCAAACAAAAGTTATAACCATGTATGATTGACAGTTCAATGAGTAGACATAAGATTTCATAGAAAGAAGCTATCATGCTGTTCTAGATCTCAGTGATGTGAAAAATGACTTTCTTTGAACCCAACAGCAATACAGGTAGGAAAAAAAACGATAGTAGTTGGTGCCCTCAATAGATCTGCTCTTCTTGCGATTTCGATGTCAGTTCTTAGAAGCCAGGAAAAGCAGAGAGAATTAGTGACAGCCTTCTCGGGGATTAGCACACAGCCCCGGTTGATGACTGACTACAGACCCAGAAGATGCCCCAAAGTCCAAGCTTCTCCCTAGCCTCAGAAGAAAAGGTCTGGACCATTTTGTGATCAACAAGGAACTGAACACCAATGCAGCCTGTTTCTCTCTGGAGCTGTCTGGAGGACCACACGCTGCACAGCGTGCATGTCCCTTCCCATGGCAACGGGGACTCAAATCACTGTTTCCTCTCCTTATTTGTCACTTAATCAAACATCCTGACCTGGTTACTTTTCTCATGCATTAAATCTGGACCCTGTGAGAATTCTGCAAAGTTCTGGGAAGCAGAGCATGTGTCTTATTTTTCAATTACCCCAGCCCCCCATTTTCTCCAGGAATGTCATGTCCCATTAACAGGTATTGTTTTATCAATTTCTTGATGAATTTCTACTGTCTAGCATATTTTCGTAGACCAACAACTAGACTCTGAGTGCAATCCAGTGACTAAGTAGTGTCCAAACGGCTGAAAATAACCTTATGTTAATGGCAGAGGTCAATATTTATATGATTTAAAGTGATGACTTACATGACATGTCTGTTAAAAATATAGTCACACCTTAGACATCCACTAAGATGATTTTTTAATTAAGTTATTTTTAAGTCAATTATTTCTATTCAGATGTTACATAATGTTCAATTATACAAGAAAAATGAAATGTCTCTGAAAATAATAAACAAAATTAAATATATACTAGAATGGCTTCATGTAGAGAGAATTAGGGAGGTAGTTCTAACTTTCCCTTAGATGAGACTCTGCATAAATGACTTATTTGAGCCTCGACTTCCTCTCAACTAAAAATGGGGGCGACAAGCTTTGCAAAAAACTGTTCAGTAATTTGCTCATGATCAAATAGATGCCAATTCACTTAGACCATTTCCATGTGAGGGTGACCATGTGTTCTGCAGTGCATCACTGAATGTGTGCCCAACAGTCAGACACTTTCCCAATGAGTGTGCAAACGTTGTAGTGTGGCATGAAACAGCGAAAAGCCAGAAAGAGAACAGTCAGAGCCAGGTGAAGTAACTGGGAAGGGGAAGCAGCAGACGGTTACTGAACCACTGACAATAAACCCTAAGAGCACTCTGGGATGGAAAGGAAATGTTCCCGTGCTGTCGGAAATGGGATTACCAGCACATCATATATGGGATCTCACCCTGGGCCAGGCAATAAAACCAAACATTTTAAATGATTAACACTTTTCCCTCTTGGCAATAGGATTAAGAGTCTTTTTGGCTTTCTTTATGTTTTTGCAACTGGAAAAATTAACAGCGCTAAACTTTGGTTCGTTTTATTCATAAGCCAGGCATGTGGTACTCATTTGGAAGAAGGGAGAAATAATTCCCATTTTATTGGGGTCTTTATGGATTACATCATAAAATAAGGCTAGTTTTACCGCACAGACAAACAACTCGTGGCATAAATAACAAAATGAATAAATTAACGATGTCGTGCCTTCTCAGTCTGTAAGTGGACCTGCCGTGAAAGCCCTTGCGCAGCCGACTTTACTTCCCAGTTTCTGGCTGAGCAGAGGCGCGCAGCCACCCACCTCAAGGTCTGTCTTGTGTTTCATACCCCAGTCATCTTATAATTACCACACAATTGCAGACCACAGCTAACGAAGGAATGCCAACGTGTAATAGATTGATCTGAGGAGTCTCGGGGAGCATCAGGGTCTTCCAGACCGCCCTGAGCTGAGCCGCAAACCCAAGGGCCAGGGAGAAAGCAATAGACCAAACAAATAAGGAGAATTTTTGCAAATTAAAACACGCTAAGAAAATTAATTTTAAAAAACTAACTTGTGGAAGGCTGTCGTGGTTTCCTGTTGGCGACATGGCTGGGCAGCCGCTTTGTCCTGCAGTAAAACCTAATTATGGAAATCGAATTTAGTTGTTATTTAGCTTCCAATTATTTTCCTAAGTCTGATAAAAGGGGCTAACTGCCATGTGTTTAATGGGATGAAAACACAAATTTTGATCTTTGAGTTTAAGATGGACGTTAAAGGGCCGTGTAGCAAATGGACCCCTCCAGGAGGAACAAAGGCAACCTGGGCACAGATAGCCTGGTTCATCCCCTGCCATCACCCCTGAAGGTTTGCAGACCGGATGAGCCCTACAGATTTGCCAAAGATATCTTCCCCATTTGTTTGGATAAGAGTTGTAATTCAACCAAGACAAAACAAGACAGAAGAATACATAAAACAGAAACCTGGAGGGGTTGAGGGGTTACCTCAGTGGGAAGGCTGCTTGCCATGAGAGTACGAGGAACTGAGTTCAGATCCCCAGTACCCATGTAAAGCCTGGGCAACGCAGCACAGGGCTAAACTCCCTTGCTGTAGAGAAGAGGGCAGAAAAAGAGGTTGCTATGCAGCCAGCCTAGCCAAAGCAGGACAAGTACTTTGCCTCATCAGAGTTGGTATGAAAAGGACATATGAGGTTGAGCTCTGGCTTCCACATCCTCACATCCAAGGGGCGAATAAAGAAATCTATCTGAAATTTGTAAGTTTATTTCTATTCTTCTTTCAGAAAAAAAAAAAGGCAAACTAGGCCAATTACCCAATCAATTTCAGGCCTGAGATGGGGGCTGATCAACTAATGGGCAACCATGGTAAATTTTGCAGTTAAACGGGTCTTACCCACTGCAAATCTGGGAAGGTTCTTTCCCTGACTCTAAGTTTTTTCTACTATAGGTGCATAGTGAAATTAACTAAGCAAGGCAGCATTTGGCGAGTGGCAGCTGTTATCATTATATAGAAAGGGTCAAAAAGTTAGTTAATAAACATGTTGTTAGCAATGCCTTGTTCTTGAAAACCTATTTTCAAACATCTTATATTAGAACTACAAAAGGCATTTCTAGATGCTTGAAACCAAGGCAGGTCTTCCTTTCTCTTCCCACATGGAGGAGCTTGCTGTCCAAAGTCTCTCCTGGCTTTATTACTTTACTATAATTAGACTGGATTGGGAAGTCATGTTTTGGGCTTGAGGTGTGCACACGTGTATATATATATATGCATGTGTGTATGTGTGTATGTATGTATATGTGTATATATATATGCATGTGTGTATGTGTGTATATTTGTGTGTGTATGTGTGTGTGTTCCAAGATATTTAATCACACTATGAACTATGAACCCTGAGATTGTGTTATTTACTGGAAAAACCTGCTTCTAATAGTGGTGTGGCTTGGTCCTACCACATACCTTTAATACAAGAGTTTTCTGCTTGAATATTGTAAGCAGGATTAAATAAAGTCACCGAGAGGTCAGGAGGCAGAGCAAGCAACCAGTAGATAGGAAGTGAACATAAGATTAAATCATAGAGAGTAACTGGGAGTCAGAAGGATGGATAGAGAGACACACAGGAAGTAGAAAGCAGTTTGAAGAGAGTCTTGTTTGAGATGGGGTAGGAGAAGGATGCTTCTGGAATGTCAGCTGAGGAGGAGGGACAGCTGGGTGCCTTCTTTGCATCTCTAGGTAGTCAGCATCTGGCTCTCAAGTCTTTATTAGTAAAATCAAACGACTGAGATTTTGTTAAAAATGTGTGTGTGTGTGTGTTTGTGTTTGCGTGCGTGTGTGTGTGTGTGTGTGTGCACGTGTAGGTACTCATGCATATGTGTGCGGAGGCCAGAGGCTGACACCGCTTGTCTTCTCCACTGCTCTCTCCCTTGTGTTTCTGACATGGGGTCTCTGACAAAGCCTGGCGTCACAGATTCAGATAGATCAACTGGCCAGGCATGCCTAGGTGACCGTCCTGTCACACCTCCTACTGCTGCCACAGGAGAGCGTCACCACACCTGGCTCATGCTGTGGGTCCTTGAGATCTAAATGAGGTCCTCATGTTAGTGTAGAAGTACTTTACCCACTGAGCTCCCTCCCAGTTCTGGAAATAGGTTTTGTTTAAAAATCACAGAAAACTTCTCAAGCTCATGGTTGACAGCCCTCACCAAGATGTTGATAAACTTATATTTCTTCCTCCTAATAAAGATCCATTAACGTTCCCATAGCTCTTTGCTGTCTGATGGACACAGAGCTCTTTCTAAATTAACTTCCACTAAGCCGTAAAGTGAGGACAGTCGCACCGTTAAGAGATGAAGCATGCTTCTGTTAAATTATCTCTACTCTAGTTTGAGAAGAAATTAGGCCATTAGTTACCATTTTCTTTTTAGTTTTTTAATCAGGGTCGATTACTTGTTATTTTCAGGGGAATTTTAAAAACATAACCAGTTTTATCATTAATCTTATTCTCTTCTGATTAACTAACAAGGCCATGAGTAAAAGGGAAAGAAAGTCCTGTTAGTTCTGTCTGGCACCCGCATCGATGACAGGCTTCAGATGTAAAAATATTAGCTTCCTGATAAAAGAAACAATGACATTGTCTGTTGATATTTCTTACAGGTTCATGTGCGGGTATATAAGGCTGATGAATGTCTTTGATATGACCTTCGTACAGGGGGTGGGTAGGTAGGAAGGTCTGGGTTATTGCAGAGGACTTGAGAAGCAAGTATGGAGAGGCTATAACACCAAGGACAAAGAGTGGAAGACCAGGCACAAATAAGATTGAAGAAAACAACTGAGTAACCAAGGCCTTTGAAGGCTATGAGTTTAAAAAAAAAAAAGAGTTAGTGTGTTTTAGCCTGTGCACCAAAACAAATCACCAGGGACCAACAAAACAGCTCAGTGAGCAAAGGCATTTGTCAACAGACCTGAAGACCAAAATTCAATCTTTGGGACTCATATGGTGGAAAGTAGAAACTGACTTCAAAATGTTGTCCTCTGACCTACACACACACACACACACACACGTATGTATGCACACACACATGCGTATGTACACAAGTGACAATCTCCCTAGACCCACCGCAAAGAGGATCTGTTGAGTTCACTAACTAACACACTCCCACCTCAAGTCTTTGGTACCCACTCCTTTGCCAGCAGTAACCAATCTGATAATCTGCCAAAACAAACACCTCTCCTAGCCCAGGCAAGAGAGCCAGGAGTGACAGAACAGATGGTCTGGACTCCCGCAGTTACTCGTGACACAGGCACATGCATGGCTGAAGAGGCATCATTTCCACGGCAGAATCCGCAGCTAAGATACTAAAACCCTCCAGTGATCACCATTATTTCTGAGGCCTGCTTCTGTTCAGCTTTCTCTAGGAATCCCATGACCTGATTTGCATGCCTTTTCTGCTCATTACTCTGACAGACATAGAAGCTGATGCTCAGATAGGGCGACACAATTACCAAGAGCCAAACAGGTAACAAATGGTTACATTTGGATTCCCTCCTGTATTAGTCTAAATCCACATTTGAGATCTTAATACATTCACTCATCTGTTTCCCACTATCATATTTCATCTGCGATTTATAAAAAGCCCACTAACATTTGCTTATAGAACTCAACTAACCCTTATAATATACATGAAATGTAATGGCATTGCTATATTTGCTATTTGCAAGTGATAGATGACCTAGAAAGCCTGCCTTTGATGAATGCTTAGCTGGAATGACCATCGCATGTCATCAATGCTGAGCTATGCTGATGCGATCACCACTGTCTTCACACCGTACAAAGTTTACTCTGTGTTTTTCCAGACAACCAAAACATCTAACATTAAAGATAACTTCAATCCAAACCATTCTTCTTTGACCAAAAGTTTCAGATTCTGGCATTACAATTCTAATGCTGTTTACCATGTGTTATAGGATTGTCGGGTAAATATGAGCAATGAGAAAGCATGGAGTAGGTGTTGGTGAGGAGGTGCCCAGATGATGCCAGATTCCAATGAGAGAGTCAGTATCAATTCAAGATGCAAACTGTATGCAGTTGTACATGCATCCTAATCTTTTTAACAAGATGTGCTACAGTCTTACCTGAGCAGCCATGACCCGGGGTTCTTTGAAAAAGCTACTTGCAGCTGAAGAATGGAGAAAGTACAAAATGAACTTGAGAGGCGGTGTGCTGGGAAATAGGAAAGTACTCCACTAAGAGAGCCATCATGTGAAAAGCTCATAAACATTTGCATGGAGGGGCACCTGCTACAGTCAGGCATAATCAAAACGGCAAAACAGCAATAGATTATCATACCCAGAATTGAATATGATCTGAGTCAACTGGATGAGAGACAAGAGGCAGAGTTAAAACAGGTGTGTGTGTCTGTATATGTGTGTGCTATGTTACAAGAACCATGAAACAAGTGTTCAAAGAACAATGAAAGGGAAAAGCCAGTATCAGAAAAACAAAGAAATAAATGTTCAAAGAATGATGGGATGGAAAAGCCAGTATCTTGTAAACTCCCTACTATACTCAGGCAAGTATCATGAATAAATGCTAAACTAAACTGTTGGGGGAACATCACTGGGGGAAGAGATAGTAACCTGAGAGCTGAACTTGTAAAAAGGGAAATATTAACTCTCTTGGAGCCATGGTTTCAAGAACTACCCAGAGATGAACTGAGGCCTTGACAAACGGTGCTGTCTATAGCCAGCTGCTAGCAACACTTGATTGTTGCTCAAAGTCAACCAAAGAGAAGTAGACTCAATCTGGCTAAAAACCATCCAACCAAAACCAGACTCTCATTTCTCCACATGCCAGTCAACCCAACCTCCCTCTCATCTGAGCAAATGTGTTTCTGCCTCTCTCATGGCAATGTGTACATTACTGAAAAGCTACCCAACTCTGTTTTTAAGATTGATCTGCCCAAAGAATCTGCAACTGATCAATTCAGTTCTTCTTTACAATAGCTCCAGCTTTGTTTTTTTTTAATTATCATTCCAAATAATGAGTGGAGTGCAATATGAAATACATGCTAAATTAAAACACTTTGGGCCTGTCTTTTACAGTGGGGCAATCCAGCAGTCATCATTAGCCAAGCAGTCAAGCTTAGCATTGCCAGGACGGGGTCCAACAGCCTGCCAAGATGTACTCTGATATGACACAGAGGTATATAGAGAAAGACACCCATTCTCTGTCCTAAATGGAATCCCAGGAAAACAACCAGATGAATCACTCAAGCAGAGTATGGCATGGAGCTGCCATCCTGGAAATTACACATGATTTAATTTTATGGAGAACCAAGATAGTGAAATATTATGGATTAAAAGATATTAGAAGAATTAACAACCAGATGCAAGTTATGGATCTTGACTGAATCTTGTGACCTGGAGGCATGAAGCCAATTAAAGAAATTTGAGCATGGAACTCTGATGCTGTTACTGACCTGATGTAGACTTTCTTTTCCCCTGGTGCTAGAGACAAAACCTAGGGACTGCAAAAAAGTGTTTGAATATGTTGTCACAAGGCTCCGTTCCCAGCTGTGGGGACTTTCCTGGTTGCAGTAATAGGATGAGGTTGGAAATGGGAGGAGGCACCTTTACTCTGAGGATGCACTATGAGCTGTTTGGGAGAGAAGCACATGGATGTGTTCAACTGGCTACTACTGGTTGCTGTGACACAAAGGCACATCTTGTGTCTACGAAGAAGCAGCAGGGATGCTCAAAGAGTTAAAGGTCTTTGAGTAGTAACAAGTTATGCCAGAATGGGGTCGTTCAACCTCACTGTGAGTTTCAGTTACTTTTATTTGAAACATTGTATCCCCATACTGCATGCAGACCAGGCCAGATATTTTCACCCAGCTACATTTTCTCACTAACAGTCAAAATAAATCTATCATACTATATGCTTGTAAGGTAGCTCAAACTATGACTGGCAAAAGGATTAATCCATGTAAACAAAATTCATAGTATTTAATTCTGAAAATAATTTCCATATACATATATTTATATGCAGACACATATGCATATTTTTCCAAAGGCAAATGTTTTATAGCTAAGAACTGACAGGGTGAGAGGTCTTTTCTAATCAAAATTCTCCAGTCTTTATTACAAAACATTTAACTCCTGTTTTAATAAAACAAGTAGAAGCCGGTGAAGGGAAGAAGTGAGATTTGCAGGAAAGGACTCAGATGAACATTCAAAAGCACTCAGAGTATCTTTGCACACAAAGGGCTCTTCCTTTGCAGTCTACACTGACATGGATGTCTCCTGATGAGCAGTCCCCAGAGGGAAGACCAGCCTTCAACTGACAGAAGAGCGTGTGAGTGAACATGCTGGGTCCAGTACAGCTGGTTCCCAAGTCCCCAGGGGGAGCTGTGAGCTGCCACAGAGAATGACAGGGAGAAGGGCAGACCAGAGCATGCTGGGTGCTTCAGAGGAACAGGCATAGATGGAAGAGAGTGGTGCTGGGAGGGAGGGGTATCTTCAGTCTGCAGGAGAGAGTGAGGCTGTGGGGGAAACAGGACCCCAAGCAAAGGTAATCTGATCCTAGCAGGAGTTGAAGAACAAAGCTTTAGAGAGAAAGGTATTGTGGGTAGCAGCTGTCAAGGTGGTTGAAAACTCCAGGCACAGACAACAAATCTTGCCTATCTCTGGCACAGAGCATTACAGTGACCCTTGACACAGCAAAGAGAAGGAGGAAGGAAAATCTATACATTTACCGGATGTGAATGCACACAGTTGAGGGAATTTAGCAGAGGAGGAGGGCTGGCAGCATTGATGCTGGTGCTTGTGGATTTACCAGAAGACAAACAAATTCTGAGCAGACCCATCCCAAGTGAAGTAAGCGTATACAACAGACAGTGACCACTTTCATAGCTCTGGCTCTGCAAAGGAAACAAGCTAGAAAGGAAAGGCTGGGCTTTAATTAACAAAATGTTTATGAAGAAGAGAAAACCTTAAGCAGCAGAAAAATCCCAGCTGAGTCCTCTACAGGTCTCATAAATGCCACAGATCTCAAGGAACGGAGCTGGTATTAAGCCTACCATGCAAGAGGAACAAGGTAAACATTTTGCATGAAATAGCTCACATGATGCTCATAACAAGCCCCAGAGGCTGATCTCTCCCACGAGAAGCAGAAGGTAATTGAAGGAGAGTCAGTACATAGCTCCTGGAGCTTACTCCTGGCCAAGGGATAAACTGGGATTCACATCTAGGAACCAGGCACGAAGTTTACACTCTTATGCCCTAAATCCTGCTTCTTAGAGGCCACAGGCACCTTTGCCCATAGGGACTAAGGCTTGTGTTGGGACAGGCTGGAGAAGACGGCTCCTGGGAACCAAACACAGAAACTTATACACACTATGGTTCACTTCTCTTTTTAAGTGAAAATTAGAGCAAAATAGTGAGAGAATAGGGCAAAACTAACACATAGAAAATAGATTAGAGAGGCACCCCAGGGGTCAACATACACATATTGTTCTCTGTACCTGCCTGCCATGTGCCAACAGCTCAGACTCATGTGACTGCACTTTTGATAGAAACGAAAACTAAGAAAAGTATTCTAAAGGTTCCTTCATTTATTCATAAACTGCATCATAGTCACATGAATAGTATTTTATGGTAAGCACATTTTTCCAAAACAAAATAAAGAAACAAGAATGGTACTTTGTACCATCTCTCAGACCAATGCATGATCAAGACAACTGCTCGCTTTCTTTGGCCTTTAAATGCATCCAACTGATTGTGATAACCTTGTGACCTGATGGTTTCATACAGATACCATAGCTGGAAGAGGAGAGGACCTTATAGGTTCCCTAAGAGGGTCTCTGGGACTCGAGGACTCTAGGGACATTGGTTTAAAGCATAGACTCAAGTCACACGACTTGGGTTAGAAACCTGTTTCCACCGGTCGGGTACTGTTTGGTCTAGAGTGAACCCCCTAAAAGGACCACAACCCTTCAGCGGCACAATGAAGTTACCAAGGGCATCTACCTCATAAAGTCGCCAATGAATACTAAAATGCCACTTGCTTAGCTGAGGGCACAGTCCAGTGGTGGAGCATTTGCCAAGCTTGCATAGGGCTCTCAGGTTCAAACTTTGACACCTGCCATCAAGAAAGAAAGCCAAATAACATTTGCCAAGTACTAAGACAGTATTTCAAGGCATGCAATGTGAGCATTTTAAAGAAGTCAACGATGCAAAAACTGAGTCTCGCAGGAGAAGTTCTTCATGCCGAGTTATAGATCCTCACAGCTGAGACAACACTAAGGATTGGCGGGGTAGCATTGGGGCACCGCATGCACACTGTAAGGGTGGTCACAGTGGACTGAGCCTGCATGCTTCAACTGAAGCTCACTTAAAAAGAGGGGAAATCACCAGCATCTCTACCCTACAGGGGATGAGTAGCAGATCTCACTTTCAAAACCCCTTCATGTTCAAAGTCACGTCAGACAGGAAAGTCTTTAATGCCATGCAATTTTCATTGAGTTTGGCTAAAAGAACATTTCAGGATGTCGTCAATCTGAGCAACTAAAAAAAAAAGTTTTTTAATAATAAAAAAATGAGTAAACGGTTAAGAATTAAGAGTAAATGCCACCTGAAGGTTAGGTGAAATACAGTGTTATTTGGGCAGTTATTTTTATTGATTTCATTCCTAAAACCTGAAAAAGGTCATTCCAGTTGGTACTGTGACAAATCCAACAGAGAACCTAGGTTGGGAAACCGGCCTTCGTCCACCCACATGCGATAGCACCACAGCCATGACTGAGAGTTCCTCTCCCCTTGAATCCTGCTCTTCCTTTCACGTGGTCTCGGGCTTTTATTCAGCCCCATAAAGCGTGCACGTGCCCTGTCTTCCAGTAGCACCAGAACCACAGCAAATGGACTGGTTCTGAGTTACTCTACCTCTTCCTCCCTGGGGCCACAGAAAAATGATTTACTGATATACCCGTGTTTTCTGAACTCTTCATCAGGGCCAAAGAACAGTCTTTAGCCTCTAAGGAAGGTCTGGCTACTTAGGAACTACACTGTAGAGCTTATCTTTCCCAAGGAATTACAGCACTGAAAACTGCATTTTGAGGTAATTACTAGATATCAGACATTTAATATAGTGGCATAGCACTATACTGTCTGGAACACCTCTGGTCACTTCATTCCTTCTATATATTTCAGTATCGTTTTTATACAAAGAATATGTGTAACTGCAAAGTCATAACTATAAAGTACAACTTGGATGTTTAGTAAAGAGTATTATTATTTTCAGATTGCAAAAATATGACCACACTTCTCAAACCCTTCTGTCTGTCTTTTTGTTGCACCATGGTCTCTTCATTTGTAACCTGGAAAACAGTATTCTCTCCTGCCTTCAAAGGGCTGCTGAGATGAGAAAGTGAATTTTTAAAACATGCCTACGAAGTACTATGAACCTGTTGGTGATCATAGGCTGGTTAAAAGTAAAGAAAAAAGAACTATCATTAAAAAACCACAAGAAAATATACATAAATATTTCACTGTTTCACTGATCTCAGGATAGAAAAACTTTGTAAGCTCAAAGGAACTGGAAAACTCAGATAGGAGGAGGTGGCTGAGCTTATTATAAAATGCCTGTCTCTCCATGATGGCATGAGCAAACAGAGGAAGCCGAGAACACAAAAGGACAGTCCTCGCAACAAATATTACGGTATGTAGAGGTTTGTCTTCTAAAAACAACATCAACAAAAAAGACATAAAAAGTAGCCAATGACCTTAAAAGGGAATACATCAAAATTAACTCATAAAGATGTCCATAAGTCCCTCCCACTAACAATAAGATAATGCATATGAAAATAATGAGATATGTAACATCTTGGCCAAGACAAAACCAAGAAATGAGTTCTTTTCTTCCTTCCTTCCTTCCTTCCTTCCTTCCTTCCTTCCTTCCTTCCTTCCTTCTTTCCTTCCTTCGTTTTGTTTTGTTTTGTTTTTCGAGACAGGGTTTCTCTGTATCTTTGGAGCCTGTCCTGGAACTAGCTCTTATAGACTGGACTGGTCTGGAACTCACAAAGACCCACCTGCCTCCGCCTCCTAATGCTGGGATTAAAGGCGTGCGCCACTACCACCTGGCTAAGAAATGAATCCTTAAGTGTTTGAGGGCATGGTAAGATACAGACCATCATGCATTGCCAGGGTAAAGTTATATACACACTTGCCACTGTAAACAACTCGTATCATTTGAGCAAGCAATTGATTCCTACTTTAAAGCTTATCAGAAATGCAACAATAGCAAAACATTCATTCTGTGTCTCTTGAAAAAGTTCAAAGTAAAAAACTGTGACAGCTCTATCAGGTACAGTGTTACAGTGCCTTTAAAGATCTCCTTAAGTCCATATTGAAACAGCATCGTGGGGATGGAAGGATGGCTCACGACTTAAGATCACTGACTGTTCTTCCAGAGAATTTAGGTTCAATTCTCCGCACCCACAGGGTGACTTACAATGGTTGATCAGTCCATTTCCAGGGGATCCGAGAACTGCTTCTGGGCTGCACAGCTCCAGGCACAGAAGAGATCCACAGGCATACACACAGGCACAACATCCAGATGCAGGATATTAATTAATTAATTAGCCAGTAGAATACATTAACAATGAGGTGAGTTAAAATAAGCTTATGTAGCTTTTTCTGAGAGACATTTAAAAAGATAAAACTGCAAAAAAGAAAAAAAAAGAATGAAATTTCATCCGAGGTTATTTCCACTTAATGATATTATAATTTTTTATGTTGTGTGATGAGTAGGTAGTTTTATAATTAGAAAAGACGCAACTCTAAAAACGTGATACATCTTAAATAAATTAGATTGCTTTTATAAAGACACAATTTAAATGAAACATTTATTTAATTAAGTGATTCATTATTTAGTTACTAGATTAGATTAAGAATGTCAGGTAGAGTCAGGTAGATAGCTTGGTGGGCATAAAAGCACTTAGCATTCTAGCCTGATAACCCAAGTTTGGTTCCCTAGACCCCAATGATGGTGGAAAAGGAGAAAAATTCAAGCTCATGGGCCAGTTATTCTGATGCATACAGCTGAGCAACAAGAGACTCTGCCCCAAAATACAAAGGTTGAAGACAAGAACTGACTGTCTAAAGTTGCCCTATGACCTCCACGTGTGCATGCCCACAGCCACACACATCTCATACATATAGACACCACACAGGACAAAAACATACCCAGTGCTCAGTCACTTTTCTATCGCTGTGGTAAAACATCATGATGAAAGCATTTTACAAAAGTAAGTGTTTAATCATCTTAGGGTTTCAGGGGTTTAGAGTCCATGATGGTGGAGAGAAGGATCTCACATCTTTACCCACAATCACAAAACAGAAGGGGGAGGGGAAGAAATGGAGGAAGGGAGAAGGAGAAAGAGAGAGAAAGCATTGGTCACTACAGGAAACTTTTGAAACCTCAAAGCCAGTGATACACCCAGTAATATACCTCATCCAACAACACCGAGTCTTCTAATCCTTTTCAAACAATTTCACCAGCTGGGTACCAAGCATTCAAATGTGTGAGACTGGGTTGGAGAGATGGCTCAGCTGTGAAAGGCTAGGTTCACAAGCAAATACATGAGCCTCTGGGGGCCGTTCTCATACAAACCACCACCCCAGTGATTTGAATAACATTTCTTCTCTCTTACCATCTCGCAGCTAATTAGTACTGCTCACTGGCCATTGGAACAAAAGGCTGAGGTGTAGAACAAGAGGATGAAAAGAATAATGAGGGTGGTTTCTCATGAAACCTAATGGAAGAGAAAGATACTGTTCAGAAAGCCAGTGCTCCCTGGCTCAAGAGCCCCTGCAAATACAGGCAAGCACTCAGGAGAGTAAACTACTGATTCTCAGGGGGTTGTTGGTATCCTGTGGCCCCCAAGACTGGACTGAGAAGTCTAGCTTTAAAAATATCCATTACAATTAGAGAAGAAAGCAAGCCATGCTACTTTGACCCAAATATACTTGTTGAAGGAGCTGCGGGCTGTGTTCCTGCCACCCGGCTCCGGGCCGCCTGGCTAGCTTATGCCCCAAAATAACAACACACAAGCTGTATTCTTTTAAACACTGCTCTAGCCCTTACTGGCTAATTCTCATATCCCGATCAACCCATCTCTAATAAACTGTGTAGCACCAGTCTTACCGGGAAAGATTCAGCATGTCTGACCTGGCGGCTTGCTTCATCGCGTCTGCCCTGGAGAGCAGAAGCATGGCGTCTTACCTCACTTCCTCTTCCTCCCAGCTTTCTGTTCTGTTTACTCCACCCACCTATGTTCTAACCTATGAGGCCAAGCAGTTTCTTTATTAATTAACCAATGACCTTCCTCCATCATGTACTGGAAAGGAACCAACACGCAGACATCTTAAGACAGAATTTGTCTACTTCCTTCAGGAGCTACAATGGACTATTCTGAGATGGAGAAGGGGTTTGCTCCCTCTCAACTAGAACAGAAAATACCAACTGGTTTTCTAGATTCTGTATGGGCAAAGCTCTCTGTGAAGATTTTAATATAATCCCTGCTGATTTATTTTTATCCTGACACATCTTATTTAACAACTATTAAAGCAATCATCTCTGGTGGAAAGGAGAATATCATGGTTGACTTTTAAAGTATTAGCGCTCAACAGATAAATCTTGGTTCCCCCAAAACTCTTGAAATGAAAATAAATCCTGAAGATGAAATGATGTCTTGATAACTCCAGCCATTTCAAAACCTCCTAAGAAAAGAGAAATTAGAAAACCCCATGAACCTATCCCTCCCAGGCTTATTTCACCTCAGGGGAAATTATGTGGCAGCCAGGCAACTGTGTCTGGCTCTGTGCACCTTACAATGGACAATTTTCTGGACATCGTCAAGTTAGTTATATTGCACAACCAACCATCATGGCGATTGAGATAAAATATTAAAGACATCAACAGAAAGATGACTGACAAGAAGAAATGGCAGAGCACATATTTTAAAGGAAAGACAACACTAGGAAGTGGAGCTCTTGGGAAAAGCTTAAGACTCTGAGGAGTTGAACTTCTTAGGACACCAAGGTCAGCATGGGGTGGAGCATATAATGAATGAGAATAAAGAGTCCTGGATTAAATCCTAATTTCATGGGATGGGAGTCACTACAGGGCCGAGCCTTGACTTTTCTGTTTAAACCGCTCACTGATCATGAGGGATAAGAAAGAGCATTGACCTCAAAAAGTACTGTTGGCCACAAAATGTTATCTTGGTTCATCCACTTACAATATTGTTGCAGCTAAGATAGTAATGATCTGTGTTTAAAAGACACAACCAATGCCTATCCAAGGAAAGGAAGGAAGGCTGCACAGTGCCTCCCTAAGCTCTTGCACACAGCCAGGGTCTCCCTGAACCACGTGGAAGATGGCTATCAGGAATAGAGAAAACGTTCTGTTGTCTTCACCCATCAGTAAGTCCACAATTATGCAACACTCAATGATGCTGAAGAACAGGCATCATGCTGGACCCCGGGATTCTCTGGCAGCCTTCTCCAACAATCCTCATACACCCCTTGAAACAAAAGGTCATGCCTTGTCCACTTACCCTACCACAACAGCGGACTATTTCTAGATTGCCTCTATGTGCTGCTAGCCGCCTCCTGTGGACTTTTTAGATCTCTTAGCACTGCAGAAATAGCTAGGTGGCTACCGGTGCTGCAGAGAATTTCTAGGAACTACAGCTGTTGATGCTGAGTGCCATGGTCACCACACTTGTTACATACGGAGATAATTCCCCTGAGGCCACAGGCATCCTGAACACAAAGTGGGGGTCATGGATTCAAATCAAGGCTCTAGAGATATACTCAAAGCCTATAGCAGAATGCCCAGGAAAATGGCTTAGATTAAAAAACTAGTTCAGTTACCTAGTACTGCACAGAGTCCTTAGGCAGAGGCTGGTGGAGGATTTGCACCCAAGAGCTATTTGTGCAAATTTATCGTTATTTTTTCAGTCAATTAGCTTGAGGAAGGAAATGTAAGCTAAGTAAATAAATTAGATCATTAATTTGCAATAAATATAAATTAGTTATGCTAATTATACCAGTTGAACACATATACAAATTATGTATATATAATAAATAACAAATAAGGAATATACCAAGGCTCAATGAGAAGAAAGCCATCTGACTACGTTTTAGGAAAACCACGTATATTCACTCAGTAGAATCTAACAGTTTTGATATGTGTGTGAACATGTAAGATAAACAGTAACTGCCTACTGGTGTTCTAGTAAATCTATTTTCACGCCAAATGAAAATTTGAATATATTTTTACATTATTTGAGTTAATTATGTGACATTTCTTATGAATAGTGATGTATTATTCCATTCATTACTTCTAATTACGCTCTTTTACAAGCGCGGAGCTGACAACACTATGACCAGCCTTTTCCTGTTCTTTATAATCTGATGACTTGCATGGGAAGCAGGTCAAAGATATGCCTAGAATATAATGAGCAGAGTTCAGCGGCTGTGAACCATGACAGTCCACAGCTACCTGAGCCAGTTACAAAGGGAAATCAGCAGAAACGGGATCAGCTTTTCACATCCCAGGATACCCCTGTGAGCAGTCAACATGAAGAATACTCAAAGTGCAGTTTTGGAACATGTAATTATCAATGCACCCTTTCTCTCTTTTTCTCTCAGAATTGTACACAGATCGACTCTTTGCAAAGGGCTTGCTTTCTGCTTGTGAAAAGACAAAGAGAATGCCCAGCTTGGTGCAGGGCTGAGAAATGTGCCACTAAAAGGCCTGGTTATGGAAAAGTCAGTTCAGCCTTTCTCTTCCGACCTATAACCAGGTCAGGCAATCATCACGCTCACTTGTGGTGGGGCTTAAGCTACAAGGTGAACCCTGACATGAAGGAGCCACAGTCAAGGAAAAAGAATAAAACTAAATTACCAAGTAATGGGGACGCGGGGAGACCCACTGATGGCACCTGCACATACGACCCCCCTGTGAAGCAGGTGGTAAGGGACAGGAGAGTGACAATTCATACTCAAAGAGAAAAGGCCACTTCTAAGGGGCCCAGAGATCACGGGGCCTGTGGGAGGAGTCGCACATACTTCCCCATTCTACTTCAGACCTTCCTTAAACACATACAAAACACCTATCTAATGTATTCCTTCAGGGTCAGATACCCACCCATCTATCTTCAGGTAGACACTTAAAGAAACAAGTCTCAGGTCTATGAACCAAAAGGAACCTTGGAAGAAGAGGGCCTGGCAGGAAGGGCTTCCTTTTTTTTTTTTAAGCCTCTGGCACCCTTGACAAATGCTGCCCGCTAACCCTAAATGCTACCTCAGAGTCACCCCTGACATTATCAACTCTCCATCATCTCCTGAGCTGACATTTGGGATAAAGCCGACTTGTTTTCTATGCAGTTATTTCCTTGGGTAACCCGTAAGAAAAATGACTGTCACACGAGGTCTGTCCTCTAAAAGAAATGGACTGGATCCCCTGTGGCGCATTCTAGATGGCAAACGGCGCTAATGAAGGGGGGGCGGGGGGGGGAAAGCATCCAAGATGGTGCCATGTTCCCACAGCAGTGCCATGGTAGATGCTATTAGCAGGTAGATAAACTCCTAACAGCCCAAGAAGAGGGGCAGATTCGTGTAGAATTCTCTCTCCCGGTTGATTAATTGCCACCATGTGCACACCTTTGAATGCCGTAATCTGCCAACTTGAAAATACGACCACAAGTAAACCAAATGTCCCACCACAGCTAGGGGCAAGGAAGCAGAAGAACACTTCTAAAGATCTCTGTAGGAATATTTAAGCCCGCTGATACACAGAGCCGTGTGGAGACATGTGCTCGTGGCACTTTAAAGATCAAAATTCTATCTTTAGCAATAAGGCTATTAAAATAGTGCTTATGCTGTCTTATTTGTACAGGAAGGTTTAAAAAGAAACAGTGCTGAGAAATGAAAGATCAGCAGATCACTAATAACTGTGCTTTCCTGAACAATTAAAGGAATTCGCAAGATTAAATCCCACTCAGGAAGTGACAAATATTTCTGATCTGTACGGAAGGACTAAAAGGGCATTTTTTTTTAATCTATAGTATCTATTCTGTAAGAAGCACATTTAAGAAAAGAAGTTATTTTTATTATTATTTTTTTCATTTATTTCGGGAGCAACTGTGGTAATGGTCTGAAGTCAGAGAAGGGAGCATTCCTCACCGGAAACGGTAAAAGTTTGGAATGAAAAGTGTTTGTCAGGGTTTTCTCTCCTGGCTGCTGGGGCTGCCTCTTACGGCACAGTTCCCGCCGCAGCAAACTTTTTGTTGGTAATGTGTCAGCAGAAATGTCCTTTACGTTACCTCCTCTAATTCTTCACAAATACACTTTGGAAGGCCGTCCGCCATGCATCATCCTAATATTGTTTGGTCCTGAGAGCATTCTGTGTGCGACGCGCCTGGCCCGGAGAATCGGTTCCTTGTAATAGCTGATTCAATAAACGGTTGACAAATGATTTGTATAATGCAGTATGACCAGTGAGCAAGGTTTGTCTCCATCACGCGCCACAGCCAAAGCCTCCACAAACACTGCTCTGTCCCTCTTCCGCGAGGGCGCCTTGCACCATTCTGTATAGCAATCCACGGATCAATACCCTGTCTGCTGGAAACAACGGGACATAACAAATGAGTGATTTTATTTACAATAAAAGCCCGAGTCACCAAATGGATTCCGCTCATGTTCAAATTCATTTTTCATGCTCAACTCAAGAGGAGAGGTGGACAAAGCAGAACCCAAGGGGAGGGGCAAGGAGAAGCACTGACTGTAGCGTGCCAATTTATTTAAGCCATAAACCAGAGCCGAGCTGCATTGAAACATATGAATAAAACGTTCAACAAAATCCTGAAGATGCAGTTCTTCACAAACAAGTCTGTCCTCTCACCGAGCAGGCTTGGAAAGTACTTTCCTGTACCCAGAAATTAATGGATTAAAGACACTCTGACATTCTTTTTTAGAGTGTTGCACCGCAGAGGCCAGAGACTATTCAGTTAGCTCTGAGGACTTGGCAAGGAATGGGAGTGTGTGCTTTATGTGTGAGAGAAGGAGTCGGAGTGGAGCTTTTGTGAATGAAGCACCGTCTTGCTTCAAAAGCACACCTTTGGCCCCTGATCGGACAGTTCCTTCTCTACTACAAAAGCGACAAAACTTCAGTGCCAGGGAAATAGGGAAATGACTCAGTGGGTGAAGGACTTGTCAGCCAAGCCTGAGGCCACAAGTCTGTGCCCATGACCCATGCAAAATCCTGACATGGTAGCACATGCATGTAATTCAATTCCAGAACTCCCACGGTCAGATGGTAGGCACAGACAGGAGACTCCAAAGATGCTAGTCTATGCACCCAGTAACAAACTGTAAGAGTGCCAGGCTTACACAGGGTGAAAGCTGAGCACGGGCACCCGAGTTCTTTCTAACCTCCACATGTGTGCCCACACAGACATGCAGGCATTTTCTTTTTGAAGTCAAGAAGCAAAATCCTAAGGGAAAAGGGGCTGGTCAGGAAAACCAAGTATCAGTGGGGCCATGAATTTAAAATAAAAGTGCTTACAAGTCACTCATCAATGGCACACTCCCCACAGGGTGCTTAGATGTCATTACAAAAATGGTAAAACAAGTATTCAAAGTAAAAAAATTCCATTTTACCTGAAGTTGCTATAAAACCATCCTGAAAATACAGTACTGTCAACTGAGGGCGTCTATGGACTCATTTACTCTATTTAGTGCCCTCCTAACCCCCGAGACAAACAATACACCACGGAAAACAGGATGAGGAAAATCAGGGCAGCCAGCCTGAACACAATACTAGAAACTCTGGAACAGCGTGGTGGTGTGATTTGGCCCTGGGTGTGGCCGTAAAGACAGAAGACAGCAGGCCCTTATTCCCTCGGTGCATTCATTACACGGCAGTATTTGCTCTCGGTGTTTGCAGTTTCCGCTTTAATTTCAGTTACTACAGGACTCAGAATGCTTGAAAAATGGGTTAAGAACAAGTCCTCTCTGCAGAAGGGAAGGCCTATGCAGAGACAACCAAGGATGCACAGCGCTCCATTCTGAGGCAGCTTGGGATATGCGGCATGGTGCCAGGAGTAGAGTACGGGCTTGGTAAGCGAAGGTTGAAGGAGTCGATGCATGCAGAAGGAATGGAAAGTCACAAAAACCAACGAAGATATCTTTACTCAGAGGGAAGAGTAGTTATCCTAGTGCCATAGCTGAAATGAAAAGGCTGGGGAAAGACTCAGAGTAGAGGGGGCAGAGGAAGTGTTTAAGGGAACGAACACATAGCAGGTGACTGGAAAGATAGACACTTAGAAGTTACTAAAGATCTTTAAAACCTGCCATGGAGCCGGGCAGTGGTGGCGCATGCCTTTAATCCCAGCACTCGGGAGGCAGAGGCAGGCGGATCTCTGTGAGTTCGAGGCTAGTTCCAGGACAGGAACCAAAAAGCCACAGAGAAATCCTGTCTTGAAAAATAAATAAATAGATAGATAGATAGATAGATAGATAGATAGATAGATAGATAGATAAATAAATAAATAAATAAAAAACCTGCCATGGAGTTTGGACTTTTTCTACAAGGGAAGTGAAAAATGATGTGGTCAGAAGTTACCGGGGTGGAGAAGCCCAGAGGCAGAGGTGGCAGAAGCTAGGGGAGCCATGTAACATGGTTATGCTAGGACAGGCAGGACAGAAAGCCACCAAGGGTAGAAGCCCCTCCCTGGTGGTTTTATGGAATGTGAGCAGACAGAGCTAGTCATAGGGGCAACCCCAATCTCAGAAGACCGAGGCTTTCTGCAGAGCTAGCCTCGTGTACTACCCCAATCTCGGGACAAAAGACTGTGGCTTTCTGCAAGTAAGCAACTGCTAACTAAGATGCTTCCCAATTCTGGGAACCACTCCCACCCCCACATCTACACATACTAGTCTGCAAAGGGAACGTGAAATACAGGACAGCATTGTCTGAATTCATCATCTAAAGCGCCAAGCGGTTCCCAAAAGCTGAGGTAGGAGGTGGCTTCCCACACGTGCCCGTTCCCAAAACATCCTGGCTCTCACACACTCAGACAGAAGCAGGTTCCTCCCCAAAGTCAAGGTGTTCCATGCTCACTGGTTAGAATGTTCTTGGCATTGTCTCACAGATATGGCAACTGTTGGGGTTTCACTTTCAAAATGGTGGGTCCAGGGCACAAATCTCATTGTTGCCCATGATTCACTGCGGTCATCTCCTTCAAAGGAGAAACTTCCAGGTTCTTGTCAGGTATTTTCCAGTTTCAGCATCACACTTTCAAGAGTGAATCAATAGAGCACGGCTGAAGAATCAAGTCCTATCAAGTTACAAATGAAAATTCATGAAGCAGAATCGACTCCGTTATTAACCGTTTAACACACAGTAGGTCTGCATGTCATCAAGCAGGCCTGCAGGACATCAGAGTATGAAGACTCATTCACCTAAATTCTCATTTTCATCCTTGGTTCTCTTACCCTTGTTAAAAGTCAATTAAAGCTAGCACGTAGAAAATAATGTAATTTTACCTTTATTCTTTTGACATCTATATTTTTGTGTAAAAACTCCCCAAGAAAAAAATGACCACCATAAATTTACAGTAAAATCAAAGGAAGAAACAAAGATGCTTTTATCCTGTGAAGTTCAGGCTCCATTTGAATAACGCAACACAAATTTAATCCACAGTTTATAAGCTGTCTGTTTCACAGTCTCCTGAAGTCATTCCGCCTTGGGCTCTCCCCATTTCAGAAGCAGGGAAAGCTGGTTTCTCAACACTGAGCATTTAAGTTCAGCTTTACCTTTAAACTTTTACAAAAATAGTTAAATGTTAGAAAGAATAATTTTTATCCAGCCTTATTTATACATTGATTACCTGTTCATTGGGGTTTTTTTTTTTATAATTTTGCAAAATTTAATGAGGTAAAATTCGGGCTTAGGACTGAGAGCTTAGTAGAGAATCACAATTTTATTCTGTGGGTTGATTTTCCATTTTCCTTTCAACCAAGAAGAGTTTACATGACTAAGGGAGCAAGTTATTCATGAAGCTCTTAAGAACTTCAAACACTTTCACTGAAAAATTTACTCCACAAATATCTTGAAACATTTTTACATTGAGGACTATCCTACGAAATTAATTTCAAAGCAAATCATGGTTCAGTGTGGAAAAGACCTACTATCTTAAAATAGGAAGCCTCCTCCTTGTTACCCATTGCATAATAAAATTAAGGAGGGAGAGAAGAGCATTGTGGAAACTCCAGGAGGGATATGTTCAACACAAAATAAATCACCTCCTCTGCGCGTCCCACCCGTTCTAATTGCCGCTGCAGAATTCAGTGGTGGGAACATTCTTCCAACAAAATAAAGCAGTTCAACCAGTACTCACAACGGAGAATGGTCTGGAAACCAATGTTTTTCCCAAGACAATATGGCATTTTCATTCCAGCAGAGATCACAACATTCATAACATGTTAAGATTGTGTCTCCTGGTAAAGTCGGAAGCTACACCCTAAAGTTTCACCAGTATCCAAACCTGAGCTGAACAAGGACAACACCAACAGACATAAGAAGGTGGATGGGGAAAGACCCTGAGGCCTCAGCCCTACACAAAGATATATAGGCAATTAAGGACTGCAGAGTGGGAGACATAGTCTTGCCTAGGGAAGACGCAACAATTGGTTATCCAATATCAAAACTTCAGCCCTGGAAATATACATACAGGAAACAATATATAGACTGAGCAGGTTTGCCTAGAGAATAGGTATATATATATAGACACATATACATAAATATGTACCTAACAACAATTAATGAAAAACAAGGCCATTAATTTGACAGAGAAAGAGAAGGGAGGGAGTAAAAGGAAGGGGAAATGATGTAATAATGTTACAATCACAAAAATTAAATAAAGTAAAATAAGTGAATAAATTAAACAATCTCCATTAAGCAAAGAATCTTTAATTCTCCTGTAATCCCTTAATCCCACCGTACAGAATCACCATCCTGTTTCTAACCCTCCATCAAAATTCACAACGAATAAAAGAAATTCAAAGTGCCCATGATATTCATTGAACCAATTTTAGAAACACCTATTTATTTACACAGCTATAGTAGTGAAAAGGTCAACCAAAAATTCCCCTCCAAAGCTACAGTTGCTAAGCAACCCTCCTTCAGAAGTTCTGCAACATTGCTCAAGCATATTACGGGTGCCACCAACTGGATTCAAAATAAATATGAATAACATCTTACCTGGTTACTCCAAATGGGGAGGGAGGGCGATTCCTTGCTTACCTTTCGTAGACAGATGCTAAAGGCTGATTCTATATGAATTTGGTTGGTTGGGTTCACATAGTTCTTAACAAGAAAAGGATACGGCCAGGTACAACGGGCTTCCTATTTACCAAGGCGAAGGACAGTTCAGTTTTGAGAAAAACCACAGAGGGCTTGATGAGATGCTGACCAAATCTAAATGACATGGTCTCACAGTGAATCTGAAAGAGAACATAATTTAGGAAATGAGCGTTCAAAAGAGAAAACGACTTGGTTCATCCCTTTAAAGAAGGCAACTTCCATTAATAAAGATTTCTGAGATGCAAAGAGGATGCCGTTTAAACTGGTTAATCTCCCTTAGGAGAGCTCCAGGTAAGTCTCCTAGGACTATTCCCATCTCCCTCCACTGCTGCCTTGTTTCCCGTGAAGGCTGCAAAGCAGAAGCTGGACCTTGGAGGACAAAGCAGCCTTTCATGCCTAAATTCTCCGGCCCTTCAGGACCCTCAAATCCACAGGGTCCTACATGGTGAATACTTACTTTTCCCTTTGATCTCATCATCTCTGCCAACATGGAAATATTCATTGTGAAGGGCTAAGTCCAAACGTAATTGTTAAAAGCTCCTTTCAAAGGCTTTTATCTTTGTTTGTACAATAGCAATTTAGCACAAGTACAAACACTGTCTGACCTCGCCTGCGATTACAAAACACACGTCCGCCGAGAACTATTACAATTCAGTGCCATCATTAGAGAGGAGAGGAAGGAATGAACAAAACCGAGTTTCAGAAGAGACTAGTTCCTGGCTGACCCAGAGTCAGATCAGGTAAATCATGTTAATTTTTCCATGTTCTCCTTCTGGGGGAGGCTCCACGACAGTGTTACAGTTTGACGCAAAATGTCCCCCAGAAGCTTATGGGTTGAGCAACTTGGTGCTGGTGTTTTAGGAGGGTCTGGAAAATTTAGAGGAAGGGGATTGGTCGACAGAAGTATATGATGTGTAGGGGGCAGGCTTTGAAGTCACCTGCCTTCTGATGACTGTCTCTCTCCCTCTGCTACCTGTCATGAGATGAAGAGCCTGCTTCCACCGCTGTTACTTTCTGTAAACGAGAACGCTGAAGCCTTGAACCAAAATAAAACCTTCCGACTCAAAGTTGTTTATAACACATCTTTTGCCACGGCAATGTGAAAGAGAATGAGCATGAGGGAGGGAGAAAGAAATGAAATTGAGCAGTTGGCAGCCAGCGTGGACCAAACCCGCCCATGCTCCAGGAATACTCTTAACTAGGTGATGTCTACACACCGTTGACCACTGAGTGACCACGGTCCATACATTTTTCTAAGTCAGAAGCAGCTCACTACAGAATCAATGGCCAGAGACCAACCTATAAGAGAAATGGCAATGAAAGATGAACAAAGAATCGGGAAAACAAAGGATGAAGTTAAAAACCGGAAGGCTGTTTTCAAGTAGATCAATAACTACATGATGATTTGGAGAGGCAACTGTTTAAAATGAGAGCTATCTAACGGCCCTCTACTGCAGCGGATGGAACTTGACACACCACGCTCAAAACCCAGGTGGGAAGACTCACGTCAAGGATAGAGATACTGGTTTGTAAGCTATTTAAATCAGCTCATAAACATTAAGTTAGTAAGGCTTTCAAACAGCGTCTACCCAAATGGTTTCTCAGGCATGCTCTCCGGGCAGCTATCAAAAACATGAATTTGTACTTCCTCTAGCTGCAGCCACATTTCCTTGAATTTTCTACGGTTGATAACACATTCTAAAGTTAGGGTTTTCCTTACTGTTGAATCCAGGTCTTGGGAATTGACTCCAGTGCCTGTAATCCCCTAGTGCACTAATCCTTTGGGAGTGGACATGAGATAACCAAGGACAGTGAACTCCCACAACTGATCACAGCCCATGCCAGGAAAGGTCCTTTCTTAAAGCTGAACCTTCAGTCTGTTCGAGAGACAGCTTAGCAAACAGCTGAGACACAAGCCAACACCTAATGACACTGTCTGAGCAACAGCCTAGCAATGCTGGAAGGAACAACATCCCTGACATTTGTTTCCATTTACAGGTAATTGGGCAAACCTGACTTAAGCATGGGCTCTAACTGATGAGCTATGGTTATCCCGAGTCCTTGACTGGTTGGTACTCCTTTGGTCTTTTTTTCTTTTATTTTCTGTGTCCCAAACCCCTGAATCTCCTTGCAACTCGGAGATTTGCTGTAGCACAGTTAATATAGTGTTTATCTTCTTTATAGATTTGTGTACATGTCTTCCATCTGTCAAAATATGGAGTGCTCTCCAAAACATTTAATTTTAATTATATATGAATTATTTGTTTTAAATTTCATCTGTTTCTTAATTCTGTTTTATCCACACGGTTGCACTGAAAACAGCTCCTGGCTGCTCCTTTCTTCTCACAGAGGTCCACTGTGGCATCTGTGTACAGTCCGCTCCCGCCCAAGAGATAGTCTAGCTATCACATTTTATCATGGATAACACTGTGATTTCTATCCTAAGGTGATTCATGTAGCCTTAGAACAAGGTTTTAGGTTTC
This sequence comes from Chionomys nivalis, assembly GCF_950005125.1. Taxonomy (NCBI): domain Eukaryota; kingdom Metazoa; phylum Chordata; class Mammalia; order Rodentia; family Cricetidae; genus Chionomys; species Chionomys nivalis. Next base: position 49,232,838 of record NC_080090.1, on the reverse strand, counting down.
TAAGCCAGTTTGCATTGCCAAGAGCAATACGCAAACGTTTTCCCCTGTCCATGTCAGCACTTGGCACTATCTGTTTTCATGACTGAGAGTGAAATGGTATCTCAGGCACAGCTCACTCACTAGCTTGTCCTGGTGCCTACCCAAGCCAACCCCACTCCCAGGCCTAAGTGAGACCTGAAAAATGGCTCCAGCAGTTGAACAGTGGGCTCGTGATGGATGGGGAAAATGGCACAAGGCTCACTCCCCAATGAGGAGTGACAGGAAAATAACTGCTTGAGAAAGAGAGACTCAGTCTTCCTCAGGGGCAATCCCAGTGGTAGGCTGCACAGTCCCAAGTGGTCAGCCTTAAAATACGTAAGAACTAAATGCATTAAATGGACTCAGCAGACTGTATCTATATGAACATGTGTGTGTGTGTGTGCGCACGCGCACATGCGTGTGTGCATCAATAATCAAAGAAGAACATGAGGTGGAGTCAAGAGAGGAGTTGAAGTGGGAAAGGGAGAGTATAGACATCACACAATACAGAAGTCATGTACAAAATTCTAAAAACAATTCATTACAAATGGTATCTCTTTCTTGTAACCCACTTGTTTGCTATAGTGTCATGTATACTTTGCCTTCTACAAATCACTGCTTTATGCTTCTTTCCCCGTTTTACAAGTCACCTCCCTTCTATTTCCTGTTTTTCCAGGGTCCACAGAATGGTCTAAGTAGTCAGCATGATAATTACATTTTTACCATCTGTTAATTTTTCTGTTATTCCCATAAAAAACAAAATCCACTTATTTTTTATAATTATTTTTTTATAATTAAAATCATTAATTTTGATATTTTTCTCCAAGATTCTTGGTTAAGATATTTTTCTCCATCATAAGGTCTCAAGTGTGTGTTTTAGTATTTTCCTCTATTAACTGTGTATCTTTATTTTTAATACTTAATTATATGTTTCATGTAAAGCTTTGCTTAAATTGTGAAGTATGGGGAGCTGACGAGACGGTTAAGTGGTTAAGAGCACGGATTGCTCTTCCAGATGACCTGGGTTCAATTCCCAGCACCAACATGGCAGCTCACAGCTGTCTGTAACTCCAATTCCAGGGCATCTGGCAACTTTACAGACATCCATGCAGGCAAAATACCAATGCATATAAAATAAAAATAGATAAGTATTTTTTTAAAACTAAACAATAAACTATCAAATAGTTTCACATTTCTTCTCTCATTAGACAGTTTTCTTCCTCTGAAGTCAGTCTTTCTTTTTTTTAAAGATTGAATTATTTATTATGTATACAGTACTCTGCCTGCATGTGTACCTGCACCCCAGAAGAGGGCACCAGATCCTTTTACAGATGGTTGTGAGCCACCACGGGGTTGCTGGGAATTGAACTCAGGACCTCTGGAAGAACAGTCAATGCTCTTAACTGCTGAGCCAGCTCTCAAGCCCAAGCCAGTTTTCTTATACTAGCCCCCAAGACTATGCCCATATAGATCTAGCAGCGATTCTGGACTTTGAGCCTATTGCCTGATGTTCTAGAACAGCAGCTGCTAAATTATTTTCTATAAGGGACAGCTGCAAGGGGATTTACAATCTCTTATAACTGCTCACCTCTGGCATGTAGTATGTATGCCACCCCAGCTATGTCTGTGTTCTAAGACAGCTTTACTCAGAGCAAACGCACAGCCTGGCTTAGCATGCCATCTGCAGTTTGCCAAGTTCATCTATATGAACCCCTTCACAAATGTTCTGGATAGAAGAGGACTGAATGGGATGTAGATTTTGAGAGATGGGCCAGACTCTGCATCCCCACTGGGACGACAAAGGTGTGTTCAGCGTTTCCATGGATGCTGTGGGTCAAACTCAGGTCCCCAGAAAGCACTTTACTGAGCTTGCTCCCCAGTCCCTTTGACACACCCTTACCCTAATGTCCAACATCCTTGACACACTCTTACCCCGCTGTCCAGCCCCTTGACACACCCTTACTCTCCCCCCCACCCCCCGTCTAGCCCCTTGACACACCCTTACTCCCCTCCCCCATCCAGCCCCTTGACACAACCTTACTCCCCCTCTGTCCAGCCCCTTGATACACCCTTACACCACCCACCACCCCCTGTCCAGCCCTTTGACACACCCTTACCCCTCAGATGCCTTTCAGATATTACAATCCGTCTTTCTCGTGGTTGAATTTTGAACCTGCTCAAGCAACATGGAGCTATAATTTCAAATAATTGTATATTTTTTCAAGTTCCACTCCTCACTTCAGAATCCCATCTTTATGCCTCAGCTCATGGAGGCCACACCCGCTTCCTCACACTGTAAAGGAATAGGTTCTGGCATTGATACCTCTGGAATCTGACTCTCCTGTTTGCTTCTTAGCAACCATTTTCTCCAGAATTCAGTTATCCTGTGACTGAATAGCCGTGTGCCTTATATACCTTTCAGAATCCTTTTGAGTGGATAAATTTCCTGAGTATCTATTCCATCATATTCCTAGAGTCCAAAGTTGTCATTACTAATTGATTTAAAAAGAAAAAAGTCATTAAGTTCTCTACTTATTATTTCCCATTCTTCCTCCTGGATTTCTTTATGTATTTATTTTTTGCTATACGTTAATCTCTAAAATCACTTTTAGAAAGTGTCTACATGTGCCATACTGTGAATTTTTGTTCATAATAATATACTCACTTCACCCTTCCATTTAAATACGCAGCCTACAATGACAGCCTCCTAAGCTCTAAGTTTGCCTGTTTCAAAACTCATCAATTACATCTTGGCCTCTTTGTGTCCTCGCACAGCTGTAAGCTGTAGAAGAAAATTGGCTGACATTCAGGTTACTGTTTAACAGGGGTTGTTCTGTTTTCTAATCTCAAAATAAGGTCTGCATAAAGCCCGAGTCTAGGACTACAGATTAATATCCATCAATTACCATAACAAATTACCACGAAGCCAAAGGCTATCATCCTCCCCAAGTCTCTAAGGACAACTCCTGTCTCTTCCTAGATTCCATGGCTCACAGCAGTCTGTTCTTCATGCTGCGTGTGGAGAGTCATCACCCCAGTCTCAGTGTCCCCATGAAATCCATCTTCACGTGGTCTTTTCTGTATGCCTTCACGTCTTATATTAAAAGATTGAGGGCTGAGGGGGTGGCTCAGTTGGGAAAGGGCTTACTGCCTAAGCACAGCTTCCAGTGAGACTAAGGTGCAGAACTCCTGAAGACAATATCTTACCCTGAGCGCTTGCTTCTGCACACAGGCGCACAATCCCTCATATGCACCTGCACACACATACTAGTAACAGCCACTAAAGACACAAGCCCGTGTATTTAGAGCCCAGCATAATCCTTATGATAACATCTGAAGCAGTCACATCTACAGAGACTTTTGTTTCCTAGTAAGGTCATAGTCTGAAGTTCCTTTGGTACGGGCGGGGCATGATTAGACTGATGTTTCTGATTCCTAATGTTTTGTACACCATAAGGCACGTACGTGTGAGGCCCTTGGTTTCCATTGTATCCTTAAAGGTTTGGTCTATCATCTGTCTTCAGATACTCTCTGGCACAAGTTAGCACACTGGCCTTTCAGAGAGTCTATCTGACATCTCTATTCATTTGGTCTCTCTAAGCTCTCAGGCCAATCTTCTCATATCTGTTTCTTCCTGACGTCTTTTGGGAAACGGCTTGAAAGCAAAATTTAGCTCCTAAGTTTCTCTCGGAAGCTTACTTATATCCAGTTTTCTTCTGTGTCCTGGCTACCCTTCCCTGCATGTCCCTCCATCTGACATATCACTCTTGCCAATAAAACCATATAGTTCTACTACATATTTTTTGCAGAATTTTAGTTTGCCAGTAATTTACAATAGTGAATGTCCTCTGACTTCTTCACTAAATCTTCTTCCCCTTTGATGACAGACATAACTCAGACCACTCTCTGTCTGGAGAAAGCAAGAGGAAATGGCATCAGAGTTCAAGTTCTCTACTTGACTTAGCCCCCCACTCTGACTCTCTGCAATATGATGAACTTTTATCTCACCTAAAACCAGGAGACAATGGCCTGAAGTAAGCCTATGTCACTGGCTGACACATGACATAGGCAGGCAAAATAGGAATATTTTCTACTTCCTTCACAGTGGTCTCATTGTTTCTCTGTAAATTATAGGAAAAAAACACTCCCCAATGAGTAGACCTATTTCCGCAAATTCTTAATTTCAGTGAAGAAGAGACATGTTCCAAGGGCCGGAGAAGGAACGCGAGTGCGTGGCATAGTAAAACCAGCAGTGTGACCGGAAGGTGCTGGCGTCTCCAGGATCTGAAATGGTCTGCAAGACTGAGATAAATATTAAATATTTTACTCTCATGTGAACATGGCAAAAGCAATTTTAGTTTAGGCTGAAGTAAAACTGCTGAATCTTTTCCCCCAAACAAGGAAGTTGATGTACTCTGTTGAATTTCCAAATGAAAAATCCTATCCAAAAAAACCTTGTTTCTTAGCACATGAGCAGACAATTATTTCTGGAATATAAAAAATTAAGGACTTAGTTAAGGAACTTACTCAATGGGTCATGTACTTCATTTATATTTATTATAAATGTTACTCAATGAAGAAATCTTAGGGATTTGGTTTTTCTCCTTGTTATGAAGAAAAAAGGAAGTAGTTATGTTAACCCAAACCAAAGTTGTAACTGTAGCTTTCTTCCTTCTTGGTACTGTGTGGTAATAACTTGCTTTTTTTCTCCCATTTTCCCATTAGTGGAAGGTATCATCTTCCTGCTCCCTCTTATGACCTATTTGTACTCTCTCTCCCTCCTCTGCCCTTCTGCTAACTCTATGCCTGTCACTCTCAGCAGCTAGTAAGAGGACAGGAATTTAAGGACTTCATCTTCAAAGTTACTCAGAGGAACTGGTGCTGAGCTTTCTGTCCCTCACACATGCGAGTGTGTGAGTCATCTCTGCAGATTAGAGCTGTGTCTGACAGGACTAAGCACTGTGGAATGTGGTTTAGGGACCACAGCAGAAGATGACCGCTCATTCCAATTCATTCCAGGCACGGTCAGGTTTATTCCTGGTTTACCTTTAAATGTTATGCTAATGTTTCACTAAACTGCCAAGTGCTTCAAATCTTGTTTCCAAGAGGAATGGCCAACTCTAGAATTTCTGGGTGGAAAGGGGCCTGTGAGATCACTTAGATCCAGTCCTCTCATTTTTGAGACACTGAGCACGTCCAGACAGTGAGGGGCGTATTCAAATGAGCACTGAACTTCAGTGGTCTCGTGGCTCTTTATACAGGATACTATTTAAGGGTTGATTAAACTTGGGACCCCAATTTGAGAAGTTAAATTAAAGCTAACACACTTTGGGGCATCCCTTAGTACTAAAGCCATGAAAATACTCACCATAAGAGGTCCAACAGAGGATCCAGAATATAAGCCTTTGTCTATTAATTTTATAGTACCTCTTCCAGCAGAGCACACTATGAACTGTCTTTTATATTTTTACTTTTTGATAATATAAAGGCCTTTCAAAATCCATGCTCCAAACTTGGAATTTTAGGACTTCCAGTAACCACATGACCAAGCCCATAAAGATGAGAAATTCTAGTCCATTGACCAAGCCACTGAATCCCATCTTATGATTGCTAACTCCCTCTTCTAAATAGCGAGGCATCTTTCCGGAACACACGCAAAAGAGATGTGTTTCCACAAGCAGCTTAGGTGTTCAGCTTAGCTGACGTGCGACATCCAGCTCGCCTAAGCATCTTAAACAATGCCTATTCTGCAGCTCTGCACAGCTACTCCCTAAAGAGTTGGAAGTGCTCCCCCAGAATGCTAGCTATAAAACCAGGCTGAATAAAATCACCTCAAGAGCTCTCAAGAGGAGCAACATCTTTGGCTCCATCCTACCCTGACCCCAACAGAACCTCTACAAGGATGAGATAAACTCATCCAGGGTTACACAGACATGAGTACAACATGTTTTCTTTGTTGGTCTATTGTATGACTGTGGCCTGCTCCTTGGCTTGTGTGCCTTTGTGACATAGGGCACCAATCCATCCCTCTATACATCCCCCAAGCACCTAGCCTGTATTTAGCAAAGCGTGACATTTAAAAAGTAAACATGAATGTTTTTAATAGACAAGAGTTGGTTCTCAATTAATACAAATTAAATACTGGTAAGAAACTTGGTACTATTATTATCATAAGATGCCGTTTAGTCGTTAAAGACAAAACCAAACCTGGCACAGCCCTGAGTGGCTGCTGTACCTCTCTCTCCATGAGACAGAATCAGTTAAAAAGTAACATCTGAACAACAGGAATGGTAGCCAGTGCTTGTCGCTGCTTCCAGCCTCCTAACGATTTAGATGCCCTATCCTTAAACCCCTGGACAGCTCTATGAAGAAGGAGATTTGCACATCTGCCTTCATGGATGCCTCTGATTTTGTCAGTTGCAACAATTCCTAGATTTTAAAATTAGCATGCTCAGAAGATATTGACCTATCAAGGCTATTGAAATCAATGGCTAAGTAGCTCTCAGGACGTTTTTGTAATATTTTGCAGTCAACATTCGTGTAGGGTAGATGGCCCATTTCCATATAACTTTTGTCAATATTGGACATTCTCTAATTCTCTAAATCTGTTATACAAATTGTCATTACTTAGGAATACAATAGAGAGGGGAATGACTTCTTCAAAATGTCCTAGCTAAAGCAATCTACCATGAACACTAATGTCTCCTAGGCAACCGGGAAACCAAACATGATAAAAAAGAAAACGCTGCTCCTTTTGTTAAAAGAATGGGGAAAAAAGGTCTGTTTTTCTTTAAACTAGAAAATTAAAATCTTATTCCATTAGAGCTGGGAGAGTTAAGGTTCACTGTGAAAAACAAAACAATCTCCTATGTTATGCCCTAACGATACTCAGTGATGAGAAAAGTCTAGATTAACCCCCTGGCAGCCTTCAGGATCTAACGGCCAAGGGATCTCTGTTCCAATATATATGAAAAGTGAGGGCTGGAAATGAGGGATGTAAGTGAGCTGGAAAGCTGCTGGCTGATGGAACCCAAGCTGACCCTCCCAGGAAAAACACCCTGTCACCTAACTGAGCAACAACACACTCTGGGAGCTGACCAGATTCTCAAACAGATTTGATTAACTCGGAAAACAATCAAGGCACAAAATGAATGGCTGGAGACATACATTAAAGTTTATACAATTTTTAAAAAATCGTTCTTAGCCTACACATATGTAATGGTTCCACAGAGGCTAGCATAAGACTCTACAAATGATGACCAAACAAAGGGGGAAACAACTCGAAATGTCTCTAAATTTATACAAACAAAATAATATTTAGAGTTTCATAATAAAATTTTAATCTTTATTTTCCCATATCTAAACCTTTAAAATAACACAGGATACTAATTTATTAAAAGAAAAAAATTCTTCTATTTAAGTAAGTTGAAATACTTTTGTCCCATACAATGTTTAATGTCTTGAATATTTTTAAAGCTATGTATGATTTAAATAACCTAATGTTCTATGGTATATATGTGTATACATATATATACTACATATATATGTGTCTTAATGTATACAGCACAATACAGTGTTACTATAATATAAATATAGAACATATATACACATGTATTTCATACTTAACACCTGTAAACATATATAGTTTTTCTTTGAACATGTTTTGATTCTCTTGATCACACACCTAGGGTAAACTCCTGTATTACACATGAATTATTTTTAGCCTCTTGAACTACCAGTCTGATTTTTGTAGGGATTGTTCATATCACGTCCTTACAAGGATGAACAAAGGTTCAAGTTCTCCACTTCGCCAACAACCACACTCAGAAACTTTCATGTAATTGTTCAGAGAAGACCTAGACACTGGGTCCTTACTTCTTTGTTTAATTCTCTGTAACGTGGTGAAGACTCAAAGCTCCTTATTCACACTAACTGGCCATGTTGCTTGCTTTGTTTCAGAGATCTTGAGATTTCTTTTTCTTTCTTATCCTACTCTATCATTCTGATGATTTACGGAGCAAGAGAACAAAAAATGAAATATGGAAGACAGCATCCTATAACAATCTCGTTTATTTTCCAAGGATAGGGAATACATTTTTTTGTTGCATTGGTTTTGGTTTTGTTGAGACAGGGTTTCTCTGTGGGTAGCCTTGGCTATCCTGGAACTTATTCTATAGACCAGGCTGATTTCAAACTCACAGAGATCCCCCTGCCTCTGCCTCTTGAGTGCTGGCATTAAGTCAGTGTGTACCTGCCCAGTCCTCTGCAGCAGAGTCAGCCAGCTGAAGAGCTTCCTCGAGCACGGCCCATGCTGCAGAGCTGAAGAAGTTATGGGCAAGAAATTATCACTGAAGTTACAAGGCGGCAGACATTTCCAAGGAATACTGCAGGGCTTTGATCCCTGTCTGAGTTCTGTGGCTGAAGAACGTGTGGAGATGGCAATGAGTGAGTGACAGAATAACACTGGAATGGCGATCAAATGGAGAAATGGTGTCATCATATCAGAAGCCTTGGGAAGAGTCTAATCAATGGATGTTCAACAGAGAAGTTCACATCCCTCCCCAAAGGGCCTATTGGACTATGCTCATGTGAACCATTTTGCTAAATAAACCTTTGTGACACTCACAAATGAAAGAGAAAGATAAAAAGGACATTTTAACTCATCTGTATACTTGTGTACAAGGAAAACTCTAAAATTGATGGGCGATTTTTCTCATAATTTTGGAGTCAATTCTGTTCTCTTTTCTGCATGCTTTCATCTTCTACAAGAAGCACAAGCAGGAGAGTCTGCCTGAAGGGATTTTTTTTTATGAGTTCTCATGTAATCTAAATCACAAATCCCATGATCCAGGAGAGAGCTTTTCTCTCAGAGAGCACTTGTAAAACATACTATCTTCCAGTTATTCTCATCTGACAATGACAGACGGAACCAACGACATGTATGTTTCATGCCACCACCAGACCTCGACTCTAAAACACAGTACTATAGATGTAAAAGTGCCAAGTATTCAATTTTACATATGCTAAACTGAACACAAAGTGAAACACTACATTATGGTGCTGCAGTCCTGTTTTTGAAAATAAACATCCTGTTTAGATGACTATCTCTAGGAATGCCAGATGCTTGGGCCAAATGGGCAGTTTCTAAACTGAATGCCTAAGCCTCCTCTCTCATAGATTCATCTCAACAATAAAGATGACCCAAATGTGTGTATGTGTGTGTACCTGTAGACTGACAGCAGAAAGAAATCTACAGGTTCTGCTAGTAGAACATTACTCTATGAAGAGAAATAAGGTAAAAAAGAATAATCAGTCACGTTATTCTCTCATTTACGTAGTTATGTATGATCTGAGGATCTTTCTTCTGTGTTGCTGTTTATTCTCTCCAGGAGCTGAAGAGAGTCCCAGATCGTCCTCTTTTTCCTTTTTCTTTCTTTCTTTTTCTGTTTTTGACTGTATGATAACAAGACTGATATATTGAGCCAGCAACCAAAACTGGGGTCATATAACTTCACTTTCAATGTTAAGGCAACTATGCCCATCTAGCCTCTGAAACCACGTACTTGCATCTTTACTCAGTGCATGAGTCTCTCAGAGGTTAAGAGACACTGGGGGCTTACTTTTCTTTATACCTTAAAAAAAATAGTTAAAAACTAAGACATGCCGAAGCATAAGTGCATACACTTTATCATAGTTTGAACATTAACACTGGGAAAAACAAATTTTATATACAAATTAATATAATAAGGTTACTATCTCTGCACACATGAAAGAGTATTCTACCAATTTCTGACCAATGTGGACTTTATGCATGTTTGTGTGCGTGTGGCAAAGCAACGCCACTTATAGGATTTTCGCTAAGACAGTGTCGGGCTAATTACAGTGTCAAGTAGAGCTGTGGATCACTTGTAATGTATAGGCTGCCTTCTGCTTTCTGGGTTCCTCTATACTCAGCAGTTTCTAATTGTGTTATATACAATATAATTACATGACTGACAAATTTACTGCTCAACATTGCACCATAGTTCATACAACCTCATGAGGGGATAAGTTTAAAGTTATACAATGAAAATATCTCTAACTCTCCTCTATAATAAATGGAAAGCCCACTGAAAACTAGCAAGGGCTGCATCCAAGACCTTGACCCCAAAGCCATCACAAACCCCCCTACCCACTGAGTTTTTTTAAGACTCCGATACGATATTGGTTAAATGAAATCGTAAGAATCAAATTCTAGCCTCTGAGTTTATGCTCACTAAAATTATCACGGGAAGAACCTACTTCTACAGCAACCATCAAGAAGGGTTCTCATTCAAGGGTCTCGAAATGGAGCTTTCCTATTCAACAAGCTTCTGTTGTAAAACATGAACTTGGATGCAGTCGAGTCTTGGTCTGCCTTCTACCATAATGGATTCACAGTGCACCACCAGCAGGGAGTCCTGCTCCTTCTCTATCTCACAAATGCCTTCCTGTCTCCCTGTGCCATACATCTTCCTAGCACTCTGGGAATAATATACTAATAAAGGGAGTCCTCAGTCTCTGTGTGTGTGTGAGTCTGTCTCTACCTCTCTCCCCCTCCCTCGTGTGTGTGTGTGTGTGTGTGCATGTGCATGTGTGCATGTGTGTGCACGCGTGTGTGTGTGTCTTCCTCTCCCTCTTTCCCTCCCTCCCTCTACCTCTCTCTCCTTCCCCTCCCCCACCTTTCATTCATTTCTTCACCCTCTTACTATGACAGGCACCCATCAGGGGATGTCCCTTCCTACCCATCTTATTACCCTTTTGTTCTGTCTGCCCCCCATTTAGACACAGGAAACTTTTAATTATTCGATTGCTACTATGAACAGTAATGAAGCTGAGGCTGCCTGCCGAGGAGCACCATCAAACATTAATGAGCGAGCAGACTGAGACCCACACCTGAATCCCATCGAGGGATCCCATTGTTCGGGCCAGGTGGGATGCTTCTGGCCACAGGCAGGCTTCAGTGGGAGAGCTGCGGTTTGCAAGGTGGTTATTATGCATTCACTCCTGCCTCCGTGATTCCCACTGACTCGAACAGCTTTCCTGTGTGGTCTCACTCATTTACACACTGGTGATTACCTCCCCCATAATAATGTCTCACTGTTTCATTCTGTTTCCTGCCTCTTTGTCCTTATCTTTGCTGTTAAAAAGGGCTTCCTGGAGCTGAAACTTCTCAAAAAGAACACTACTAATTGATCATTTTCTTATTCCTACTTTTGATCACTTCCAGAACTTCAAAGAAAAATAGGCCCTGCAGTCACTTGGGTGATCTGTGTGGGTATACAGGCCTTTCTTGATACTCTCACAGTGGTCAGTTTCTTGCCCCAACCCAGAAGATGTTAGACAGATACTGATTGTCATCTATAGTTTTCTGAGCACCTAGGAAAGAGACAAAACTTACAGAAGACAGAAAGTGTGCCTCCTTGCCCATAGGAAGCATAGATAATATTATCTCTACAGTCAACTGGGGAATATGTGACCAACACCACTCTATCTCTTTCCAGACTTTCTAACCTTTCTTAATAGCAAAAGAACTCATACAAGTATCAGGTATTGTCTGAACACTGCCATGTGCCAGGGCCAATACACAACACTGGACCTACATTCAATACATATCAACACTATCAGTCTATAGAGTCAGTATAGAGTCAAGCAAAACTCATGGAAAAGAAGCATCTCTGTTTAACTAAAAGCTTAAAGGTCTACAGCAAACTAAATGGCCACTAGGAGTGCTCTGAAGGGCAGGGAGGCATGAGGGCCCAGAAAGACAACCAATGATGAGGAAAGACACTGGTAGTGAGCATAAGGGCAGTGTCCGTCATATTTCCCTAGAGGATAAAGCTCAGCTTGCATCCCCTTAGCTGCTTCCTCCTGTTCACAAAGATCACCATACTGGGCACAGCATGGGGACAAAGGAGCCCTTCCTTTGCAGCTTTATGAAGGTTCAAGTCATCATTTCTACAAACATGGGGTCAGCATGATTCTGACAAGACACTCCCCGCTGAATGTAAAGGGCATCAACTACGACATGGAAGCAGCCAGAAAACTTATGTAGTAACCTAATGCAATTTAATGTAATGTGAATGGTTACTTCCTGCAGGCAGACAATCACAGAATAGGACATGGTGACTTGAGGAAGAGCAACAGCAGCAAAGAAACAAAACTGCAAGACACAGTATCATATAAGCTATGTTTTTCAAGCACCCCATTGATTCTGCTCATGGATTTAGCGTGTCTCCTTCCACACGGCTATAAAGTTGACTCGGCATTCATAGCATGGCCATGGAAAGGGTCGCAATGTCAAATGGGTAGGCCATGAACTCCATCAAGCTCTCCTCAGCTCTCTCATGACATCAGAGAAACTAGTCAGTTGGGAGCCAGACTACTCTGAGGGTGTTGTTGCTGGGTGTAATCTATCAAAACCTTCACTGTTAAGTAGGTTGAGAATATGACATCATAATCAAATGGATGACAAGCAGTCTCTAATTAAGTGCACATGTACCACTGAGAAATTAATTCGAATTTGAGAGAAATGATGGAAAATGTTCTCCCAACGTTGAAACTCTTGAGATTTGCCGTCTTGAAGGCACTTGGCTTTTAAAATAATTTTTCATATGCTAGCTATTGGTAACTAATACAGTTGATTCTTGACTTTTGGACAGATAGAAAGAAGGACCATTGCTCCTCAAAACAGCAATACATAAAAATAGTTTTAATGTTTCTCTCGAAAAGTTCTGACCCGGTTCTAAGTGACCTTTTCAGATGAGCCTTGTTCTGAAAGTCGCTCGGGGACAGGGGCTTTGTTGGCACAACTTAACTGCCAGCACTGTCCTTGCGTCTGTGCGTCTGAGCTCTGAGCAGTGATCCCTGGACACATAGCGGACAACACAGACAGGTGCGCTCCAGCCCCTGGCCCATGCTACGCCCGCGGCTTTTCTCAGCCATCTCGCCAACCTGCCTTCTTATTTAATCCACGCAAACCACCACATGAAGCAGCGACATACAAAAGCCGCTGCAAGGTCCGTGCCAGGCTCCTTGGAAATTTAAGGTAGTGGTGTTCAGTACTCCTACCACAGAGCCCAGGAAAAGCAGACGTGCCCTTCTGAACACAGATTCCCAGCAGCTCAGACCTCCACTGAAGAAAGTGGAAGCTACTTGGTAAGCTCACTGCTTGGGTTCCTGGAAGGCACACATGTGGCATGGATTCGGTGACTTTCACCTCCCACAACCCTGCCTAAGTGACTGCACCATATACTCCAGCAGAAGTTTACCAAGAGCCTTGCGTATACCTGTTACCAATCCACTGGTATCACCACGGGGCAGGAAGATGCTGTTTTTCAGGACAAACAGGAATAAACCAAATGAGTAAGAAGCCTAGGTCCCAGTCATGCTAAGAGGTGGGCTAGTCTATCAGGGGGAGTGACTCTAACTGAAGAGGTCCTAACCGGGCTGGAGACTAAGAGATATCGCCTAAGAAAACTTGCATGATGGTTTTAAAAACAGATGATTTAGCTGGGCGGTGGTGGCGCACGCCTTTAATCCCAGCACTTGGAAGGCAGAGGCAAGCGGATCTCTGTGAGTTCGAGGCCAGCCTGGTCTACAAGACCTAGTTCCAGGACAGAAACCAAAAACTACGGAGAAACCCTGTCTCAAAAAATCAAAAAAAAAAAAAAAAAAAAAAACAGATGATTTAAAGTAAATGGAGGAGGGAAGAAGTGAGAGAAAGAAGGGGGGGGGAGAAATGGGGTGAAGATGAAAGCAGCGAGAGAAGCCATGCATGGACCTTCCTGAGGGCAAAACAGGTTGGTGTCAGGAAAGCGCGTCTTCTTGCCACTCTACTGGAGCAGGGATGGGAAATCCTTTCTTGTGACAGGTAGGGAGATCCAAGATCCCTCCCTACATGGTTCATGCCTGGAACCTGCAGCAAAAACCAGGGGCCTACGCTCTGAAACCTGGCCTGCAGAACCCTTCCAATCAAGGGGGTAAGCACGCGTTGGAACTGCGCTATCCTTTGGGACGGAAATTTGATCTGAGCGATATACTGGAGCAGGTACAGAAACAGACCTGGTACTTGTTCTCTCCTCATACGAGGGCCCACACTGAGATGTGGTATGCACCTACTCCTCCTCAGGGAAAAGGCAGCCAAACATGCCCCCCAAACGTCAGTATAGACGCAGAGTAAGCGCAGGTGCCCGAGGAACGCGGACACAGAGTGTCACCAGCGTCCACACCTCTCCCTATGAGGGAAGACAAGGGAGGAGGGCGGTAACTCCACCCCCAAAACTGGACAGAAGCAAGTCATCCGCTCTGCCCCGTGAGGAGCTGCACGCAGATTCTGCACCCCTAACGCTGTTCCCTTTTAGACCTGTCTTATTTAATTCCTCAGTTTAAGTTGGCGACCCAGCTTTGTCCTTCTGCATCCCTTCACCACTACCAATGCCTTCTTTGCTTGTTTATTTCGCTTGGAGTCACACTTTCAGCCTCCTGAGGGCTGGGCTTATTTTAGCTGGGTGGCGTTCACTTGCCACTTTCTCATTTCATCCTGTCTATAACTGCAGCTGCCTTGTCTCTTCCATTCCTCTGCATTGCCCACCCCGTCTGTTGTCTGTTTACCTCTTCTATTTTTTGATCCCTTGCTCTGATGTTAACCCTTAGTTATAAATATCAAATACACACCACACTGCGCTTTTCCCTCTACCCAAGAGGCAGGTTCATTCAGCGGGCTGCACTGTATTCTCACTCCGGGCATATCCAGGGGTGACAGTGAACCTCTTGAAGATTGCCCTCCTCTCACTGGAGACTGAGCAAGGTACCCTGAGGGCTGAGCTGCTGGACTCCAGTCCCGCAGTGAAATAACACCTCAACCTCACTCCATAGCCACCGTGAACATTGAGGGTTTCCAACCAGAGACCTAATTCCATCTGTGCAAATCTCAACACAAGAAGCTGGAAAAGTCAAGGTAGCATGGCCCCCCACAATGATTGCCAATTGCACAGAAATGTATCCCAGTGAGAGCAGATGGGACAAAATACCAAGGAATTCTAAAACAATTGCAAAAACGTTTAACAGAATAAAAGAGGACGGGAATGGACTCCGGAATGAATTCAAAGTGGAGACAAATTGCTAAGTGAAATAAGGGTATCAAAACATTACACAAAAAAGAAATTCAATGAAGAAAAAGAAATGTTGAAAACCTCAAATTAAAATTTGGAAATCAAGAGCTTAGTGAGTCAAACTGTAAAAGTGTCACGGGAAGTAACACCCATGGATCAATTGAAAGACAGGGAGGGTAGCAGGACTTGAAGACTAGGAACGTGGGTTAGGACACTGAGACACTCGCAGGAAGAAATAAAGAATGTGTGGCTAGAACATGTACCGTCAGAGTGACACCAGCAAAAGGCCAATGCATGAATCATGGACACTGAAGAAGTAAAGCTGTTCAAGCTAAAGATGTAGAAAATATGTTAAACAAAATCTAACAGACAATATCCCAAGTCAAAGAAAGAGATGGCAACCTAGATCCCAGAGAAAGAAAAAAAAAAAACCCAAGCAAACAAGACTCAAAGAAAATTTTCCAATGTCATATTATCATTAAAGCACTAAATATACAGAACCAAAAAAAGAAGGGGGAATATTAAACGCTTCAAGGGTACCAAGTTGGATATAAAGGCAAATCTATCAGAAAACCTGCCAGTTCCACAACAGAAATCCTATGAGACAAGAGGGCACAAAATTCTGAATTCCATGCTCTGAGTGACAGTGATTGCTGGTTCGGATTGTCCACCAAAGTCATGCTTCAGAACTGAAAGAGGACAAAGACAAAAAACTCTCCATGATAAACACGAACAAAAGAAGCTGATGACTCTTACGTCTGCACTAAAGAACATAACTGAAGAGAGTCTGTATACTAATGAGCTCGGCACTTCCCCGAGGCCACAGGAAAGACTAAACCAAGCTAGAACATCAAAAAAGCAAAGCTTAGGAGAAAACCAAACATTACAAAATAGCAAAATGAAAGGAAGTACCACATACATTTCAATAATCACTTGGAATGCAAATTGTCTTGATTTTCTAATAAGTACAATAAAAACAATAGCAAAGGAAAGGAAGTAAAGTACCCCTGTCTGCAAACGATATGAGCATAAGAGACCTAACAGAAGACTCTAAGCTGGTAACTACTTCTAGCGAACTAGCCTCATACAAAGCAACACCAACAGCTTGTCCATTTACCAGGAATAAACACAGTGAGAAAGAGAACAGACAAAGCTCAGTCACAGCAGCCTCCAAAACGAATAAAATACTTAGGAATAAACCTGAAAAAAGAAATAAAGGTCTCAGCCTGGTAGTGGGGGCACATGCCTTTAAACCCAGCACTCAGGAAAAAGAGGAAGGCGGATCTCAGAGTTGGAGGCCAGCCTGGTCTACAGAGGTAGTTCCAGGGCAGACAGGACTACACAGAGAAACCCTGTCTTGTGAAAACCAAACAAAACAAAACAAATAAAGGAGGAGGAAGTAGAGGAGGAGGACAAAAGTAAAATGAAGAAGATCTCTGTGTTCATTTTAAAACATGGAGGAAATTGAAGACCTTAGAAAACTTGAAAGCCCTCCTATGGTCATAGAGGGGCTGAAGTGTTGCAAATGTCTGTAATATCAAAAGTGTTCTAAAGAATCACTGCAGTTTCCATTAAAATTTCAGTGGCATTTGACACAAAATAAAATTCAGACATTCATGCAGACGCATAAAAAAACTCTCTGAGAGTCAACACAGTGCTGAGCAAAATAAGTATCCTGGAGGCGTCACCTATAGGTTAAGTTATACTACAGAGTTATAGTAACTAAAACAGTGTGGTACCGGCACATGGACAGACCCATTGATTAGTGGGATACAGTAGGGGACCCAAAATTAAACCCACACAGATACAGTCATTTGATTTTTGAAAGAAGGTGAACATACACACTGGAGAAAAGCCAGCATCCTCAACAGCGCCATGGAAGCCGGACCTCCACATGCAGAAGAATGGAAAGACATCCCAATCTCTCAGACTCACTTTCATACAGTGAAATTACGTCACTCACTGGAAAGGTTATGCAGATGGAGATCACAGTATAAAGAGGATGGAGCCAGACACCAAGAGGCCAACATCACGTGCTTTCTCTCCCCTGTGGATAAGTTTAGGGATGCCACTTTAAGCAGAATGAAGAGTGGGGAAGGAAGGAGAGGCAGGGAAGAAGGAGGCACAGGTGGGAATTTCAGAATCGGGAGTGAATGTAGCTGAATACATTGTGTACTTGAAAGAGATTGCCTCTAAGGAGCACAGCACTGTCCCTGATCAATATACACCATTTTAACAAAAGACATAGTTGTCATTCCAGGCTCAGATTTTGGACTAATGATCTACAGACCCCGTTCACGGCAGCTGAGATGGTTCCACCCATTTCAGACGAAGATGTGGTCACGTGTGCATCGGCCAGCACCTGGGCTTTTTCAGTAAGGAGCACAAATAATAAACTCCCGGCATTGAAATATCACATTCTGTGGTAATCTCCTGACTAATCGTCTTGCTAATAAATATCTAAAGACCACATTTTTTCCGTGGGATTCCAGCTTCCACAGGAACATTCTGATTGTGACATAATTTTTAAATTAGTGGGTTTATTCATAGTTTTATATTAGCAAATGTCAAGCTTATTACTAATGAGCAAACCCTGTAGATCCACAGTAGTGTTAATTTTTAACAGTACAAGGAATGAGGAGAAATAAGGAGACAATTAAAATTTTCCCTGGGGTATTGACTCCCATGAAATTCTGTGCAAGGCGAGAAAGCATGAAGCCCTTAGAGCACGCATTTAGAAAGGATGCCAAAAGCTGGGTCACTGTACAGGGGAAAGAGCAAGACCCACACTTCCTTCGGCACACCTGGTTACAGTCACTGCCTCTCATAATGTCTCTCTGGTCATTGCTAGTGAGATTTCCCTGCTGGCCTTTGATTTGCTATAAGGACATTCCCAGCAAGTTTTCATTTCATAAGGATTTATTGCCTCCTTATTGATGTTTCCTTTCTAATCAATTGCTTTTACTTGAGAGACCAGTATTTAGTGTGATATTCAGCTCCTCCAAAGCTATGCCGCAAAAGTTCTCTTACCTAGCCAGGGTGTGCTAACACGGACCTTTCTTTCCCCATTAATCTCCTGAGTAGAAGCATATGTATCTGGGGACTGTTTAACTTCCCAGCTCTAAAATGTGAGAAGCATCTGCCTTTTGTGGGTACTTATGACACTTCCCTATAAACCTACCTACCCTACACACATTCTCAAGCAAATATAATTGTTTTCCAAACCTTCCGAATGCTTAAGTCGATTTGCTAAGATGTTGGAGGCTTCCTGCATTTGGTGGCCATGGAAACCACCCGCCTTATAGCAGCATTTTTCCTGGATGCATGCCAGGTTGCTGAGGGCCAGATAGTACTCTACATTTTAGGGAGTCAAGTACAGATATTTCAGGTGATAGCTCCCAAAAGTTCTAGATTACAGTTAAGAATGCAAAAGTATGATATGGTTTTCTCTGATGTGGAAACTTTATACTTTTCTCTTTTTTGCGGGGGGGGGGGGGATTTCAAGACAGGGTTGGGGGGATTTGAGGATGGAGTTTCTCTGTGTAACAACCCTAGCTGTCCTGGAACTCACGGCATAGTTTTAAGCGCATAAATCAGCCAATGTTCCAACAAGATTTGGAGTCACTGTCTTCCCTCTTCATGGCTAGCAACACAATTTGTCACACGAGAAGGAGGTCTTATCCACAAGCATGAACATGGCACATGAAGGTGTGTACGTGGTCATTCTGCTCCCCATCCCACCCACTTTCTAGAGCAAACCTTAGAAGGGCCCACTCTTCCAGTCTAAAGGATGGTCGACTTAAGAGCCCACCCTCTCCAAAAACAAAGAATCAAAATAGTTGGTATTTAACCTAATGGATGGGTTACAGTAGGAAGTGGGCCAAGGCCTTCGCCGCAGTAAAGAAGCAGAGAGCCCTGTTGACACACTTATTTTTAACATAATATTATTATTGATTATTTGGAAATTTCACATAATGTGCCTCAATCACATTCACGTCCCAGCTCTCCCAGGCCCACCCCTCACCCTTGTGAGCTCCTCCAAAACAAAAGAATAAAAAAAGAAGAAAATAAGAAGTCCAATTTGTGCTGCCCATATAGCCACTGGAGCATGACCAAACTCTCAGTGGCCAGCCCCTTAAAGAAAACTGACTCCTTCCCGACCACCCCTGCTGGAAGCTATCAGCTGTGAAGAGCTACACTTCAGTATCTCTATCACAGCGTTCTCTTCCATAGCTTCCTGTCTAGACTGTTTCTATGTCTCTCATTCTCCAGGGCGAAACCGCAGTCATTCATACCATGCTAAAGAAGCTTCCCTGAAGCAGATGCAGAGATGCACAGCCAAGCACTGGGCCAGGCTCTGCGAGTCCAGTCAAAGAGAGGGAGGGAGGAGGGATTATATGAACAAAGGGACCAAGTTCATGCATGCAGAGGGGCACATGGAGAAAGCTGACCGGAGCTAGTGGGAGCACACAGACTCTGGACCTACAGCTGGGGAGTCTGCATGGGACTGAACTAGGTCCTCTGAATGTGGGTGACAGTTGTGTGGCTTGGTCTGTTTGTGGGGCCCCTGACAGTGGGAACAGGATCTATCCATGGTGCATGAGCTGGCGTTTTTTGGAGCCCATTCCCTATGGTGGGATGCCTTGCTCAACCTTGATGCAGCGGGGAGGAGCTTGGACCTGCCTCAACTTGACGTGCCAGGTTTTACTTACTCTCCATGGGAGGCCTTACTCTCTCAGGAATGAATGAGGGTGTAAGGAGGTGGGGGAATTAGGAGGAGGGGAAGGAGGAATAACTGTGGTTGGTATTTAAAATGAATAAAATTTTTGAAATCAAAAAAGAAGCTTCCCCGCCCTTCATAGTCAGCACCAGCACAGATCACAGTCTTCCACGTGGCGTCTGGTTACAGCATGGGCCAAGGGCATCAACAAGGCTTCAGTAGGCAGCACAGATTATGGACCTTCCCAAGGCCTCCCGTGGTAACATGGGCCACGAACCTTAACATGGTCCTCTACAGCAGCACAGATCACAGACATCAACATGACCTTAGACGGCAGCCCAGGTCACACACGTCAACATGCAGGCCAAACTTTCATGCAACTATTCTTTCAAAGTACCTGAACACAGACGGTGTATGCATGTGTGTGTGCGTGTGCGCGCTCACACGCACGCAAGTATGTGCAGGCATGTATACATATGTGGAAGCCAGAGGATAATTCTGGGTACTCCATAGGTACCACATAACCATCATTTATTTATTTATTTCTCTACTTATTTATTGAGACATGGTTTCTCACTGGCTCAGAACTCATTAAGAGGATCTAATTCAAATCCCTGGCTAATACTTCACCACCTGAGTCAGCTCCCCAGCTCCAAAGACAAATTTTTATCAACAAAATTAATGTTTCCCTCTCTCTCTCCTTTGCCTTCCATGATTAAGACAGTTACAGCCAAGTAGTAAGAGCACAAATCCCTGCAAGTTGACATTGACTGAGCAAAAGATAGTCAGAGATGGTTTGAGCCATTTTTCCCCCAGCCTCAGATGAGAAGAAGAAAAAAAGTCAACTTCCATCAAGGATGTTGAAATGACCAAATCTGCAATAGCCATTTGGACAGAGTACAGGTGAACAGTCCATTCTTCTTGGAGAAATGAACAAAAAAAAAAAAAAAAAAAAAAAATCCAGGCCATTATCCAAGCTGACTTAAAAAAGATAGCTCAGGGACTGAAATTTGTGGTTCTGATACCATTTGAAAGAAAATGGGGATGAAGACAGAAGCCTGATGGCTCATTCTTTCTCAATAATGCCTACACCGGTGCTTGCCTGTGTCCGTGCACAATGGGCTCTGACCAAACAGAGCCATCTTTAGCAGCCTCTAGACAAGAGGAAACAGATCCTGAAAAAGTAAAATAATTTAAAGAGACTGCTACTGATGGCTTAATATCAAAACACATCTCACTTCTTATTGCCCAGAATGCATAAATCTGAAAGACAATTTTTAAATAGACAGATTATCTTTAGATGAAGTAACATCAGCCAGTTGATTATTAGAAATTTAATGAACTCGTGTTTAGTTTAGTGCTGTCTTCTACGTGTTTAGTTCAGGTGCTCATTCATTATTCAACAATATCACAAACCGGCCTTTGTAAGGGCCTAGATATACAATGAAGGAAATAGTCCCTGTGTGTAGTTAGGTTGGCCTGTGGTAATTACTCCCTGTTACAGCATCTGACGACTACATGGCTTCAATTTTGCCATTTACAATGAAGAGAAGACAGTAGTTAACTGAGAAAATCAGGCTCCAATCTGATTCCACCCCCAAAAAAGTAAAAACACAGTTTTCAGACAGTTAGGTGAGCTAGGCGAAAATATAATGGTTTCATATAGTTGAACATGACATTGGGATGCACTGGAGATTAGCTGGCCAGGTACAGCTCCTCAGAGAGCAGGATTCAGGAAGCAAATTATGTGGACTAGTTGTTACTTAGGGTGGCCTGTCCATCTCCCATTCCCAGGTTTTAAGAGAAAGCTACACTTCAGATAAAAGATCACGACAGTTTGCCAAATCAGAGGGTTAAATATTAGACCTCTTACCATTCAGATGAGAGGAATATCAATTCTCAGTCCCCACGCCACCACAGACCTACTCCCTCAGAATCTGAAGCAATTTGATTGCCCAGAATGTATAAATCTGAAAAATGCAATTTTTAAATAGACAGAAAAGTAAGTCATTAAATTATCTTTAGGTAAAATAACATCAACCAGTGGATTACTAGAAACTTAGGCAAATTAGTATTATATTAGTAGAAAATTAGGTAAATCATTTATTAAGACTTTGCTAAGTCCTGAGCTAGCTGCCTTGTCTAAGACTAAAGCCACAAACTGTCCACTCATTCTTTGGTTGGTTTCACTGTTTGAGAATTGTGAGAACCAAAGAGCAAAAAAAAAAAAAGAGTTGCTTTGGGAGGAGGGCTCTCCAGACCCTTTAAAGGAAATCTTCATCCAAGCTAAGCTTGAATAAAACACACAGATATAGGGCTAAATCATTAAAACTTTGCTTATATTGACAGGGTATCCATTGGAGTGAAATAAGAAAGAAAGTTCTAAGAAATTGGTGCAGCAGAATCTGCGTCCTGCAAAGAGAATGGACTACAGAGCCAAGCGAGAGCACTGGAGATGTTGCGAGAATACAGGGAGGAGTTGCAGTAGGGCAAAGGGGATTCGAAGAACCAGTACCTAGCACTGCGTAATAACACTACCAAGCAACATCCAGGCCCTCTGGTCTACCTGGAACTGCTCTCACCCCAAATGCAAAATGAAAGAGTTTGAAACTCCACACCTCTTAGAGCTGATGGATAAAGGCCATAATGCCTAGTTCCTACTTCTCTCTTCCTCGCCATGAAAGTTTGACCTGCTTTTCCCTAAAAAGAAAGGTAACAGAGTAATATAGCATAGATGGAAGGAAGGAGGAAAATAATACTGATCTTAAAACAAAATGAACAGTAGTTGAAATTCCATAGACAAGTGCAAAAAACCCTGGTTTAAAAACTAGACCCTGAGTTTCCACGCTACATAGTCAAAAGTTGACAGTGAGAGTCGAATCATCTTCAGACCACTGGACACTTCAGAAACAGAGTCTAATGCCTGAAGCAAAGAACTCACGTCAGGAAGCCAACCTTTAAGTCTCCAGAAAGTCTGCTTCTAAAGAGTTCTTCAGCTGTCGGTAGAGCTCCTCCCCTTGACCTTGCTCATTAAGGAGGAGTTATTCTGAGGTCAGCCACCAATGCTATTGCATCGTCACTGCACAAGGGATGAAGTATCCTCAGAAGTCAGCATCCCACTTCAGCACACGTTCAAAGATGTGTGCTCATGTGTCCTCATGGCAGAGAGCCTCTCTTTCCAGTCCAGTATCTGTTCTTGTCTCTAAACTAAGACTGGTAAAGCCAGGCCTCGTACCCTCCCAGTCCCCAGCACGATTTCCTCCAAGCACGTATCTGTTCTGGGCCTCAAACCCAAATGTATCTCCTGTTATAGCTGATCTATTTTTGTGTACATTTTCTACCAAATTCAGCAGAAGGTTGACAAAGGGCAAGGTAGAATTCCAGGAAATATTTTTTTTAAAAAATGGAATTCTCTTTTCAGGTTCCAGGATATAGAACAGTTAATGACCTCTGAGCTTATGTAGCTACCAGCATTTCTCTATTTCTGGGTGCTTCTACAGATAGCTCATGGTCACCCAAGAAAATCAATCCAGTTCCTTCCAGAATTCTAAGGAAGAACTGGAATTTTTATCCCAAAGGAGAATTTTATTTCAAAGCCAATTATTTTACAAATTGGATTCATTGTTTAGTTAATAGGCCTTGCTGAGGATCTGTGGGAAGATGGGAGGAAAATCCTGAAATTTTCTGTCTTAAGGAAGCCCTGCCTATTTAGGGTATCTCTATCATCTGTCTGTCTTTCTTCCTTTCCTTCATCCTCTTTCTTTCCTTTCTACCTATCATCTATCTGTCTACCTATCTATCCATCTATCTATCTTTTTTTAAAAATATTTATTTAAGTATACAATATTCTGTCTGCATATATGCCTGCAGGCCAGAAGAGGGCACCAGATCTCATTACAGATGGTTGTGAGCCACCATTAGGTTGCCGGGAATTGAACTCAGGACCTTTGGAAGAGCAGCCAATGCTCTTAACCCCTGAGCCATCTCGCCAGCCCTCCATCTATCTATCTTAATACCCATGTATTTAGGAAGGAAGAAAGGGAAGGAGGGAGGGAAGGAGGGAGGGAGGGAGGGAGGGAGGGAGGGAGGGAGGGAGGGAGGAAGGAAGGAAGGAAGGAAGGAAGGAAGGAAGGAAGGAAGGAAGGAAGGAAGGAAGGAAGGAAGGGAAAGAGAGAGAAAGAGGTAAGGTAGTTTAGTGATTTTTCATTTCTATTTTAATAAATAAAGCTTGCCTGAAGTTTAGAGAGTAAAAGAGCCACACTGGTCAATCTTACAGACCAGGCAGTGGTGACCCACATCTTTAATCAAAGTAGCCACACTAGTTTGTCATAGAAATTGGGTGGTAGTGGTACATGCCTTTAATCCCAGAACAAGAGAGGATATAAGAAGAGAGGAGACAGCTCTCCGACACAGTTTCACTCTGAGATTCCTGGAGGCAGGGTCGCCATTTTTGACTGAGGTAGAGGTAAGAGCCAGTGGCTGATTGTTTTGTTTTTCTGACCTTAAGGTTGAACCTTAATTTGTCTCTGAGTTTTTATTGATCATGCTACAGGGGAGGAATCAAGAGGTGAAGATGAGAGGGAGGGCAGGGAGCCATCACTACTTCTCCGAGTACACATCTCTGGAGTAATAAACCTGTAGGATTGTTTGAAGATTACAGTTGGTTTCTAACTCTCAGCATCCCTATTTGCCTGGAGGAAATGCTTGGTTGTTTAGTGCCCTGGGATGCTTCGTTTATTTGTCTGGTCTGTTTAAGCAGTCCACGCTGGCCTTGAACATTTGTTCCTCTGTCTCAGCCTCTTGTATGCTGGAATTACAGGTATCTATACAGCAACGGACCAGAATGTATATTTTAAAATGCAACGCCCTGAGAGATAATTTGCACATTATTAACTCACTAGCATGTGAGATTTCAGTGTGTAGCCATCACCTCAATTTTTGACACTTCCTAGGTGACCTCAAGGGGCAAGTGAATTTTGGGAACAATACTGCATAAGGCTATTTATAAGCACTAGATAGGAAACACATGGAAATAAAGATATGATGTTTAACGTAAAGGTGAGTCCACATTATCATAACCCCAAAGAGGTTTCGGAGAAAACCATACTGAAGATGAAGAAGACAAAGAGAAAAGTGTCCTACAGGATTATATTTCAACTCATCTAAACCAGGTGAAATTATTGACTTCTCATCATGAACACATTTTCAGAGTATGGAGTCCTATGAGTATCTAACGTGTGAACAGGAGCGGTGGTGGAAAGACCAGGAAAGGGGTGGGGAGCAACAATGATTCCAGTAGTTTCTGAGTTTGCTGGTCTTCTCATAAGCTCTGGGCTGGTACTGAGGATGCTAGTGATGTGTGTTTCCTTTGGGAAATCCCTTCCCACCAAGGGTATCACGCACTACACCACTGACATCTGCAACGCTGTCTGTCAAATGGGGCTCTTGCTCAGCCTTCATAGCTGAGCTTCACTCAGCGTGGTGACAGCCCTTTGGGATGAGAAGTGACGCCTACATTGTAACAACAACGACAATGCCCACCTCAACATCCTCATACTTGTTTGGATGCAGAGGAGACAAGTATCTGCTGGACTGAACCAGTAAATTCACAATTACTGTCAAGCAAGAAGGAAGTAAAAAGGGCACTCATCCCAGAGAGCTCAGAACACTTCATAGCTGCTGTAGGTTGCAGAAGACTGGCAAGCAAGACCTGCAATTTTTCTCTGTAAGGCACATCCTGAGAAGAAACACTCTGGGCACTTAATAACTCCAGTGAATAAGTGGCACGGCCACAAGCTGTTATTAGGAACACTGAATGATGTATTACCAACATAGAGATCAAGAAAAAAAATGTCATCCAGGGGAAAAAGATTAATTAATATCAATTAATTTTCTTTTAAGGAACAGATTATGCAGAAGTCTTTAGGCTTCTGAGAAGAATGTGTGAAAAAAAAATTTACAGTATGCAGGAATTTGTATACTGGGAATAAAAAGCAGATCGCCAAAGTTGTCCCCTGGGGTACATTCAAGACTAGGAACAAAGGACAGTGGCATTTGTGTTAGTGTGTAGTCCTGGGGCTGTGAAGGAAAGAAAAGCAGACTTTGGAAGGCATTGAGAGAGCTTATGAGTTGGGAAGTTACACAAAATGCTATTAAGTACCCTCGGCCGGAAGGAAAGTATTTTTTTAATACAAAATGCAGAAAGGATTAGAAAGCAAGTTAACAAGAGCCCCAGGTAAAGTCCATTAGACGGAGAACTCGCTTTCCTTAAATTCCCTCTTCAAGTACAAGATAATCACGCCTGATTTGCAGCCCTGGAATAGAAAGAAGAGATCTGCCATCTAGCAAATGGGGGCAGGTCATTTCTTTGCTCTTTGCTTTTCATTTCTAAATTGAAAGCTTAGACCAAGATAATACTCCTCAAGTTTGCTATGGGAGATTTAACATACATTACTTAAAGAAAACATCCCGCGTTCGAACAGCACTGAGAAGAAATAAGGTAATCTGATCACTTGGGTTTCGTTATTACAGGATTCACGGAAGGTCAGTTGTATTAAAGCCCACATCCAACTGCAGAATATAGCCTGTAGTATTTCACTAGCCAAAGATATCTCTCTCTCTCTCTCTCTCTCTCTCTCTCTCTCTCATGCATTGTGTGTTTGTGGTAGTGATGGGGTGTACATTTGTTGTTACCTGTGAAGCCCAGAAGTCAACCTCAACTGTAGTTTCTCAGGTATCAATCAATCACCATGTTTTCTGAGACACAGTCTGACCAGCATGGGGCTTGCAGAATAGGCTTGGCTAGCTGGCCAGGAGCCCAGAGTCCATCTGTCTCCATCTCTACAGCTCCAAGATTATAGACTTATGCCACAACTTTCAACTTTTTTATGTGGGTTTTGGGGTTCTACTTAAGTCCTTATCAACTGAGCTCTCATCTTCTCAGCCTCTAACCAAGAACTGTTTTGGGATAGACTACGCCAAGTGACTGCCTTTTGTTGAATACTCAATATGACTTGCAAGTCTATTCTGTGGTTTTTGGTGCTTAGAATTTTAAACAATGGTCACTTGCAATGGACAATGCAAAGTAACAGCCTTGACTACTAACTAGGCTAACAATTTAGAGAAAGTAAATGTAAAAATCTTCAATTTCAATGCAACCTGAAGAATCAGTAACTGGCCTCTTTCTGTGCACACACATGCATACGCGCGCGCGCGCACACACACACACAAACACACACATACACTTTTAATTACTCAACAGAATCCTCAGGCTAGATTCACTTCGTATTTCATAAGTAATACTTTTTCTCTTTATTGGATATAATACCTATTACACACTAGCCTTTATGCGTGTTTCTAAATACGGTAGGGACTTGATCAATATAATAGATATGATAAATAAAATCCACAGTCAATACTGTCAAAAAGATCACACACACGCACAACCGACATGCTGTCCTGCCACCCGGCTGAATTCCATCAGCTTTCTCTGTGCATCCTGTGTCTTTCCCCCTTCTCCATACATGGCAGTGGTCATCTATGTTCTGGAACATAAGTCAAAGCTGAACAACCCATGGATGGAAGAGGATCTTGGCTAAGGTTTAGAATTTGTCTTGATCTAGGTCACATGTCCCTGCCATAACTTACTGTGGAAAT
Source organism: Chionomys nivalis (assembly GCF_950005125.1). Classification (NCBI taxonomy): domain Eukaryota; kingdom Metazoa; phylum Chordata; class Mammalia; order Rodentia; family Cricetidae; genus Chionomys; species Chionomys nivalis. Next base: position 49,205,313 of record NC_080090.1, on the reverse strand, counting down.
TACTGGCTGGTTTCTAAGTCTGTAAAAGGGAAATGGGCTCTTGAATGGACAAGAAGTCAGTAGAGTTTTTCAAGCACAGCGGATGGATGCTCGACAGAGGGATGCTAGACTAGCATTTCCATTCATTCTTGTGAGGGTGGTACAAGGTAGCTTCTATTGTCCTCCAATGTGAATCACACAATGCCCCCAACATGAAATAAATCCCCTAAGTCCCAAAGCTACTGAGAGCCAGGCTCCCGGACTCGTATCACAGTCTACTGAAGGTCAAGGCTAGAATTCGCCCCCACACTTGCCTCATGTTAGAGCAATACAGCCGCACTCAGGAGATGGGGAGTCATTTGCACGGCGCTCTTGATGGCAGGGCAGGGAAGACACAAAGACAGAGAAAATTATGGGGACCTGAGAAAGGAGCCCCAGCCTAGGAGAAGATCAAAGCCTCTCCCAGCAGAGAAGCAAAAATTCCAGCAGAATTAGCAACTGCGGAAGGGCTCCTCGCCTTCTGCAATTTCCTAGGAATCTCACCAGAAACCCCATCTACAGGGAAAGGGCCACAGGAAAGCTCTTGTGTAATACTGGTGTGTCTAGTTTTTACCTTCTCAGGTTATGAGCCCAGCTAACACTCCTCCAGAGATACCCTATAACCTCACTGGTCAAAACAGAGATAAAAGAGAAAAAGTATTCCTTCATCTTTTTAAATTTTTAGATGTGTGTGTGTGTGTGTGTGTGTGTGTGTGTGTGTGTGTGTGTCAAGGTCCCCATGTAGGTCAGAAGAGGACATTGGTTTGTCTGGAGCTACAGGGGTCATCATTCCCCTGATGTGAGTGGAGTTTGAACTCAGGTCCACACACAAGTGGTCTGTGCTCTTCCCTAAGCCATCTCTTCAGTCTTAAATAAAAAAGCTTCTAAGTGATCTCCTAAGACCGATAACCATCAAATGTCCATAATATAATAACTGTAATACAATCTTTAATGGCTTCTCATACTGGCTAGTCATGAAATTCTTTTCCATACTGAAGCAGCAAATTTTGTTTTAGTCTGAGGTGAGGTCCCTAAAAGACTAAGTGAAGACTTCAGGCTGTTGAGGGCGACAGTGCAGAGCTGAGTCTCTCCCCACTGAAAAGAACCCAAGTCATGAGGCTGCCACACTTCACTGGGAAACCACCAGGGGAAGTCCCACGAACACTGACGGCCATCCCCCCGGGGTGTTTCATTTCCTTTACAAAAGTGCTTATCTTTTAGGTTTGAATTTCTGCTGAAAAGCACGTGCAATTTTTCTCCCACGACTCCAGTGGCCTAAACAAAGCCCCATCAGGAGTAGAGAAAAGAGTCGTAACTGCAGAAAAAGGCTTCCTCCCACAGTGGTGTCCGATCCCAGCAGCCTCCAGGGTGGATTTGTGTACTCTGGGAACTAATGGTACCTGTGTTTCCCAAGCAGAGGACTGATCCACAGGGTGTAGAGAAGGCCAAGGAAGCAGAGGACAGCTCAGGCAGGCAGTTCTCTGCTGTGGCTCTCAGGAAGTGAGATCAAAGAGCAGCCGCCCCAATTAAATGCTGGGGTGGGGGTGGGGCAAACGCGCGCTCTCTGGACCGATTCTGACCTTTCTCCTTGCTCCGACAGGGGCGGAGACTCCCACTTCCTGGTAAGCAACTGTGAGCTCGCTTATGTTTGCGAGCTTCTCACGGCGCTGTTTTATTTCCTAAATAAACCACGAGCTAAGCAGTCTGGAGGTGTTGGGGTAACCCTTGCGGACAGCCTCTTCCAGCTCGCCGGTCTCTCATGTGAGGGAAATCAACAGTTTAGCAGCCAGGCCATGTAGGCTTGAGGTTTAGCTCAGAAATTGTTAGCCCCCATCCTCCCCTCCCCTATACCTCTTTTTCCACTCTAACTTGCCCCACAGATTTGGAGTAGGGCCCGGAAAAAGTCCTGTGACTACAGGAGCTTTGAATTGGAGACCCCACCTCCAGCCTCCAGGTCACAGGAGACCGATTAAAGTCAGCTTTGGAATTCGAGATATTTGAAAAACTGAAGGTGCCTTTGTTCTAAGTTCTGACTCTAGCTCTAGGTAGAAAGACCTGGCCTCTCAGGCTAGCCTAAGGAAACAATTACCCCATCAGTGAGACGCGCCGGTCCTATCCAGAAACCTTTCTCCATGAGATGCTTGCTGCTCTTTCAACAGCACAGGGCATCAGCCTGCCTGTTTCTGAGGACTCAGGAAACTAACTTACTGTTTTTACATTTCTTTATTCCTTTTTATGATACTGGCCAAAGGTTTAGAATGCTTTCCCTCACACCCTGGGCGTTTTCACTCTTGCTCTGAAACCCCCTCTCCTTTTGCCCTGTGGCTGCTAGTCCATATCGAACCGAAAAGGCCTCTCTCTCCCTCTTGCCCCGATGGCTGCTGGAGTTTAAAGCGCACCCACCCCGTTGTTTTTCCCTAAATTCTAATAAAATTGTCCGCAAGTTCCCCTTTGAGTTCATGGCTAACTTCTCTTATTAATGAGGTTATGAATCCCAAAAGGGGCTTCAGTTTCCCTGATAACAGTGTCATCTAAATGCCAGCTGGACTTCTGGACAGCAGGCAATAAGGCTTGGCTGAAAGGGTGTTCCAGGGAGCACAGATGAGCTCAGTGCAATCCTGGCATCTCTCTAGTCACATATGCTAGGCAGGGTGGCGACTTAAGGATTGAGAAGAATCAAGGCTTGGACACCAATCTAATCAGACTACACCACGATCCATTTTATTGTTATGCCCAAATCCATGAAGTCACCCAAAAGCCAACAAGGAGACTGAGTCCCTTATTGTCCCAGAGAGCCTATATTTTATGCAAGTTGCAAACTCAGTCTCTCTGCATGTCCAACATACTGGAATAAACAGAGAGCCCCGAGCTCAATTAGAGTAGGGTTTTTATAGTAGTAAAGGTAGGGGTTAGGGGTTTCTGAGGTTCAGAACCCCTGATTGGCTGACAGGTGATCCTATCTACAGCGGTTGGAACGTTAGGCATTTCCTTTGGATGTTCTGTTCTTGGGTGGTGCTCAGGTAATCTCAGTTTGTGGTTCTTCCTGCAACCAGGTATTGCTTCAGGGTAAATCACTGAGAATCAGGCCTCTATAAAATTTATCGATGGCTGAGTCCTACTCTGGCGGGTGGTAATGGTTGGAAGTAAAGAACTTCCTTTGGGTGATCTGTTCATATTAACTTATCATGGCTCGCTCCTACATTTATCACTTTGAATCCAGGGGCTTCCTTAAGTGTGACCCTAGGCCCCCTCCCAGTGCCCCAATTCCTGGGCTTAAAACAAAGTTTCTCTGCTGATCCCCACTAAGAGCCTCAGTGATCACCTTGTTTCATCCCCTCCTCTTGGCTTAGTTGGAACATTCCCGGCCTTCTCAGACCCCTCCCTGCCCAGATAGAATGCCCATGTCCTTGTCCCTCCTCACTCTGTGTTTCCCTTGTTTATAGGCTTGTCTCAACAGTTGATGGTGAACTTGCTGAGGTTGGGGACACCCACCTGCCTCCATGTCATCATGACAGCTCCAAGTACAGGGCCTAGATAGATAGCACCATTTGAATGAAGAATTCACGAATGAAAGGGAAGACGCTTAAACTCAGTGTGCCAAGCATCTTGCATTTTAGTATGTAAGACAGGCTATATGGCAATAGTGTTAGAATAAGACGGAAGGTCTATAGCAATTGCCAGAGATGCAAATAGCCTGATCGTTAGGCAGTGATGATGAATCACGTGTGCATGGATACAGAAGAATGAGGAGAGGGTTCTGGGCATGGAGAGTCGTGTCTAAGAACAGCACATGCAGAGATGGGGAAAATAAATTGGGCTGACATTCATATGCCAAAGTCCTTCAATCACAAACAACAAACTCCTATTTCTTTTACCCATAAACACCAGAAAGGTGGACACTAGCATTAGCCACTGGTTGTGTTTAAGAAGGCCCCAGGTCCTAGAACCAGTAGCAAGAAGACTCCATGCGAGACTGTAGACTCAGGCTTACCCAGTGAAGAGAAACTCTTACTAGTTGTTGTAATCAAATAAGATTTCTATTTGAAAGAAAAAAAGAGTTGGGAAGACTGCAGCCCAACAGGAGACTGATATCTGTGGAGAGCAACTGGCTTCAGGGATAGCATTTACAGTCTGAAGGGAACTTGAACGCAGTGATTCTTAGACACAAATACACACTGAAGTGATAATTTGAGGACAGGTTGTTTATCCACCACAAAACAGGATCTCTGCTCAACTCTGGGCTACTGATGGATTATTCAAGAGCCAAAGCTATTGCCTTTGGTTACAGACCCACTGAGGAGACCACCAGACTCCAATTGATAGCTGCAAACTTATAGTACACAAAATCCCGTGGTTAATCTCAAGGGATGTCAACACACAAAGAATGAGAAGGGCATGAAGTAAGGACTGAGCTGTATGGAGGTCGGGGTCATAAGGAAAGGGAGATTAGAAAATGTGGGATGTTACAGTAATCATAATACTTTACACGTATACAAAACTTAAAAAAAAGTCAATTTAAGTTACAAAAGAATATAATAGGTAAAACTGAAATTTAAAAATATATAAGAAGAGAAAAGTAGAAAAAAATTCTGAAGGCAAAAGAGATAAGGAGGGAGATAAAAAATGAGCGAAGCGTGAGGAAGCAGTGAAGAAGGGTCCCAGAAAGAGAGAGAGAGAGAGAGAGAGAGAGAGAGAGAGAGAGAGAGAGAGAGAGAGAGAGAAAAAACAGAGGTTGCTAAGCGCCAAGGGTCAGTGCCCGGGAAGGCTTCAGGGAAAAACACAAGCCAATGGGAAGAAAAGAAAGCTGGTAATTCTTTAGGATTCAATAACATGCAATGATAAAAACAGTTCCTTCGCCCCAAGTCCTTGAAGCATAGGGAAATCTGGGACAATCTGTTCTCTTGCCACATCGGGAGAGAAGCTCTTTGTTTGAAAAGGTCCGTGGTCAAACAGGAGGCTGCGACGTTAATCGATTTATTTCCGTTGAGAGCGAAGCATAAATGAAAGGTCTGTGTTTCAGAAAAGGCCAGGAAAATGTGAAGACGTTAGTATTTGCAAGCTGAGAGGAGAGGTGAGAGTCTCTGCCTGGCACATTTCAGAGAGGTTCAATCAGCTGGGGCAAGGGGACGGATTTAAAATAGAAAAGTAATGGGAAAAGGGCTTTCTATGAACAGAAACGATGGCTGATGAAAACCATCCCTCCGGAGCCATTTCTATTAATACACACCTACCAGGCAGCTTGGAGAGTTTGAAGGGAAAAAAAAAACCCATATAGTTTTCATTTCCCATAGCTTCTGGGTCTAATTACATATTTGTATCCATATATGGATAGGCACACACACACTTTTTTTTTTATATAGTGACAGAGATAGCTGCATAGCCAAGTTGTAGCTCCTTACTTTAAAATAGATGCCTATGCTGCCTTTCAAAAATAGGAGGAGAAGGAAGAGAAATAGGAGGAGAAATATTGGCCCAAAGATCAACTGTCTTACTCACTAACTCATTCATTCATTCCGCTAGTACGTATTGGTTGCTACCGTGTCAGAAACACAGTTTGGAACACCAAGGTTCTGACTATCGAGCCAAGTTAGGAAACAAACTCTCATGGTTCAAATGTAGACGATACATCCCTGAGGGTGTTTAAATTCCAGTACACAGGCTGCTTGGGTGTCTCCTTAATTTATGCCCACACAAATTTGTGCCCCATGCTCTGTTGTGGGTCAACAACAAGAGGGACAATTTAGAACCTATGACTGCCCATTAAATATCTAACACAGAAACGCTCAGCTGAAAGTTGCAGGAGTATGTTCAATGAAAGTATACCAAGTAAGATAGCAGGTAATAAATCTCTTGATGAAAATTTAGTCAATGGAGCATTTAATTTGATGACAGAATCTGCTTTCAAATTATTCAAAAATTGGATTTGTAAGAAAAAAAGAGGCACAGTCCACCTCACTCAGGCTGTTCTTTAGGGATTTATTTGCAGACCTAGAAGATGCCAGTGCTGAGACTTTCTTGAATATTTGATTTTGCTTGGCGATCGTATTACCTCTTTCAATGAAATGACTATATATATATATATATATATATATATATATATATATGTGACTATATATATATATGTGTATATATATATATATATATATATATAATTGTCCAGCCACCCCAGGACATTTATGAAAACAAAATGCTGTCTTAATGAGGTGAGGTTCAGAGTGACATTTGACCCATGAGACGCCTCATTAGCAGCTGTGGAAATGCAGCTCAATCTTCCCTTCACTTCCCGAGGTTAGCTGACAAAAAATAGTTCAGTTACTTCAGCCATTCCGGGTGAGGCCAGCTTCATGGCAGGCTCTGCACAGGCGAGAGAATCACTCTAAACTCCCAGAGACCTAAGACTGAGTGTGCTTAACTCCCAGCATGCTCCAGACCAGCAGCAGGCACCAAGGGGGAAAGACAGAAAAGAAGTATCCTATCTTCAACTTTATTATGGGATGCCAGCGCAGGGGGCAGGCATTTACATACACAGAAAGGGACAGAGAGTGCCTGCCCTCTTGTCCTCCTGACAGCATCCAGGTGACTGTTATTTGGCCCATTGTAACATGGGCTTTATCTTATAAGACGTGTGTGTGTGTGTGTGTGTGTGTGTGTGTGTGTATGTGTGTAAGCATGTGCAGGAAAGAAGAAGATTTATTTATTTTCCTTGAAATAGGATCTATCCCTGAAATCTGGCAGGCAGCCAGCAAGCCCCAGCAATTTGCTTGTCCGGGGTGACAGATATATGTGCACCATGGCGTTTTCTGTGGGTGCTGTGGTTTCAAACTTTGTCCTCATCCTGGGGCAGCAAAGTCTCTTTCCCACTGACCCATCTTGGCAGCCCCATCTGTGTATTTTTATGTACTAGAAAACAAACAATTTTCTTTATCTTATATGAGGAAAACATTTGTTTGATGAAGAGTTTTGCTCCACATAACAGGCTGTCCCAGAACTCCAGGATCTTCTATCTCAGTTTCCCAAGTGTTGCAATTGTAAGTGTGTTCCACCCTGTCTAGCTGGAATACAATTTTATGAGATATGCATTAAGAATTAGAAAAAACAAGTTCAAAGGTTAATGTAAAATAAAGCAGCCGACACCAAAGGAAATGGGTCTTATTGATCTGTGTGCCAATATTCAAAAAGAATGAAATATTTCATTTGTTACACTCTGTGACAACTGAAGGTAGTTACAAGACATTTGTGTATGTGTCTGCACTTATAAAGACACACTTCTAAATTTCATTTCACCTCTTGGAAGAGCTAATTCCTAGCAAAGGCATCCTAGGCTTGCTTTCCCCCTGATAATATCTCTTTTGACATGAAACTAATTACAGGTAAATCAATTAAATACTCAAAAGAAAGAAAGAAATCTTACGGTATAAACGTTAATATCATTTCAAGGCAGACTGGCATAGTGTGCTGTTTTGAATGAGAAGGACTCCCATAGACACGTATATCTGAATGTCTGGTTCACAGCTGGTGACCTGTTTGGGAAGGATTGGATGTGGACGAGGTGTGTCACTGGGCCCCAGCCATTCCCAGTTAGCAGCAACCCCCCCTTCCTTATGCCTATGGATCAGACATAAGCACCCAGCTACTGCTTCATTGCCATGCCTGCCTGCCAACACCCCAGCCATGGTGGCCACTCACTCTCTGCAACCGTAAGTGCCCAAATTAAAAGCTGTCTTTTCTATGTTGCCTTGGTTGTGGCGTTTCATTGCAGCAATAGAACTGTTTCTAAAACCTATGGCTTCTTAGTTTGCCTTCTATGAATCTGCAGTTATCCTTTTACTTGTTCCTTATGGCAAAAGGGTAAGCATATTTGTATATAAAAACCTCCTGGCAGAGTTAATGCCCATGGGAAGAACTGGTAATTTTTGGAAACTGTTGAAGCCAGTGCTTACAGTTAAAACAAAACTCTGTATGTACACATATACATATACCCACACATATAAGCACACTATACACACATGTATACATGGATAGACATAGATGAGTTCACACACATACTTGTATGTATTCGGATAGGCATAGCCGTGTCCACACACACACACTTGCATGTACAGACACAAGACTGACAGAACTTGCCACATCAGCTAAGGCAGTTAAGGATAAATCTGAAATGTAGGATCTGAGAATTTTTTTCTTATTCAGCGAGAAAGAAGATTTTGGTGTTTGCTTCTTTAAAAAGGAAGATGCACCCCAGTGTCAGCCTGTCACTTCAGAGGAACACTGACATCTGAGGATGTCTGGCAAATGAACAGCCCAGGTAAGGAAATGCAAAACCTTCTGGCTAGTCACTTGCTCCGTTGTCCGGATCCGGCCCCTTCTCCGTGTATCCCATCGCACTAAATGGAGCATGAGTCGTTTGAGTAATGACTCAGAAAATGTCTAGCAGTCTCCTGCAACAGGAGATATCATGCTTCAGATAAAATGCAGGAGTACTAGGTTGGGTTTTTATTTCTGCTCTAGCTAGACCACATCTCTCTATCAGAGATGGGGAAAGTTCTCTCTCCTTCCTCAGAAAGCAGAAGCTGGGCCATATGCTATCTTGAGGCCTATTCCATTTCTCAAATTTGAAATTTCATAGGAAAGCCATTGGAAGAATATATAAATGCAAAGGCATATAAATATTTTTGATTTGTGCTTTGCTTGCTTTTTAAAGATGTTTTTATTCCCTTCTTACAAAGTACTGGGTAATGGTCTCCATAGTTATCTTAATGACACATTAGCCTCTAAGCCACGGTAAGCTTTTGTTAAAAAGAAATTGCTTGGGCCAGAAACGATCATTCAAAGGTTAAGAATGCTTGCTCTACATGCATAAGAACCTGAGATTGTTCCCACAGCACCACAGGTTAATAGTCAGGAATGGCCGTATGAGTCTGTAAACCCAGTGTTGGGATAGCAAGGGAACCTGATGGCCAGCAGGCCAGCCTCTCTGAACTGGTGAGTGTCTCATTCAGTGTAAGACCCCGAGTTAAGAGAATAAGGCTGACACCAGGTACCATCCTCTGGCCTTTACATACAAGCACACGCACCTCCATACACATGTGAACCTGCACATATATGTACAAACATAACACACACCCGTACCATGACACACATACACACAATTTTTGAGAACTGCTTAATTTAAAAAACATCAAGAATTGAGTTTTAGAGTTCAGTAAAATCCATAAAAGATCTTTTTTGTTAAAAATGTGTCGATCATCTCTGGTTTATTCAAAATCATAATGCCTCCATTATTCTAATGGGGATTGCGTGAGGACTTTGGGTTTTAATGACAGTAACAATTGTAGCCGCCTACATGTTTTAACTTCCATTTTCATCTTGGCTTGTCTGTCTGGTGTTCATTCTTCTCCTACCTCTTGAAAAACAAAGCTGACTGTACATTCTTGTGTGTTACTGAATACCATTACCATGGTAATGCAGAGTAGTATAAAGTAATTCTATATTAATGACTAAAGAACTCTGAGTATGAGTTTTATTTTGGCAACACACTTTCTTTTTTGTATGAAGGAAAGTCACTAGTTTCTCGCAGTAAGTTCATCTTTCATAACGTGTGTCAGTTACATGGGACAGCGCAAGTAGGACACACGTGACATGGAGGGCGATGACTGATGAGGGAGGAATGCCCAGGGTGTGTGACAGGGATGTGGGTCACGTTTTACTTCATGTTTGCCATTTACTCAGTAGAAGATCTGTCCACACTGAAGACTGGGATTTTCCTGAAGTGCAGCTTCTGTTTCTCTGTCTGGACTGAGGACTAAGAAGTCACCTTTCTGAGAGAGTCCCCCAAGAGCTTGCTTTATGTTGGTAGTAGTGGTAAGTCTATTAAATAGGTCATTATTAAATACACATGATTGTCCCCACCCTGGACAAAGAAGGCTACAAATTCCCAGGTGAGGAAATGGACATTTAAAGAGAGCAAGTAGTTTGCCAAACCTTCAGAGTAGTTGAGAAATGAACCCAGAATGCCTGATCATAGTGTCCTTCTTCCAGGTGACATTTCAATGTCATAACAGCATCTCAGTGCTTACCTACAAAGTACCAGGCACTTGGCTGCTTTACACCACTCACTCCTACTGTTTCCTCCTTTCTTTCTTTCTTTCTTTCTTTCTTTCTTTCTTTCTTTCTTTCTTTCTTTCTTTCTTTCTTTCTCTTTCTTTCTTTCTCTTTCTTTCTTTCTTTCTTTCTCTTCTTCCTCCTCCTCCTCCTCCTCCTCCTCCTCCTCCTCCTCCTCCTCCTCCTTTCTCTCTCTCTCTGTCTTTCTTTCTTTCCTTTGAGACAGGGTTTCTCTGTGTGTAGTTCTGGCTGTCCTGGAACTCTTTTTTTAAATCAGGCTTGCCTTGAACTCACAGAAATCTGCCTGCCTCTGCTTCCTGAGTGCCAGAATTAAAGGCACACATCACTGCCTGCCTGACTCTTGTACTGTTCTTAACAACCCTAGCAGGTGGGTAATATTATTTTCATTTTAGAGATAACAAAATTAATTAACCTTCTTCCTCCAATTGTCTCCAACTCACTGGAACTATAGAAATTCCTACTTAAGCAAAAGATTAAATTAAGAAAATATCTATAATGAGCTAAATACAAGGAGCAGTACATTAACGAGAGAAGTTTATGAGCATGAATATGTAGAACACTGTTAGTAAGTACATAGCAACACTGCCGTACAGCCCGGTCCTCTTAAAAGTCATCATCGACAGGTAAAACCAACTGGACTCGTAAAGCTTAGCTGTGAAGCAATTCTGAGCAGAATCTCTCAGTGGGATTTCCAGTGGGCTTCTTCTCTCCAAAGAATCCAAGATTCATTTCTTATCGTCATCTTTTACCGGCTGAGAGATCCCTCTTTATTAAGCTAATGAAACAAGATTGCATCAGTAAATTTCCCTGGAGAAGAGACTGCAATATAAGCAGCTGACAATGGATGCTGCACTTAAGTATGCTTAAGAAGAGCAAACACCGTATAACGGGACAGCGGGATCTCTGCTTAGTATGTTTAAAAACAAGTCTGTTTTAAACCTAAGGCTTTCCGGCAGGGATTCTCAATCTTGGTTGCAGACTGGCTGCTTGTTGAACCGCAAGCCTGTAGCTGGGACTTCAAATGTGGTACTTAGCTCCCAACCTCAGATAGGAATAAGCTGGACGATGGGGTATTTTCAGTGGACATTAGGATATTTGAATCTAGAACCTGGGGTATTTAAGGTGGACACTGGACTATTTTAGGCTGGATGCTAGGGTATTTCAGGCTGGATGATGGGATATTATCGGTGAACACTGGGGTATTTTAAGCTGGACACTGGTATTTTAGGCTGGACACTGGGGTATTTTTTGGCTGAATGCTGGGATATTGTAGATGGATACTAAGGCATCCGAATCTGAAAACTGGGGTATTTAAGCTGGACACTGGCTATTTTGGGGTGGACGCTCGGGTATTGTAGGTAGACACTAGGGTATTTGAATCTGGAAACTGGAGTATTTAAGCTGGACACTGGGTATTTTAGACTGGATGCAGGGGTATTTTAGGCTGGACGCTGGGGTATTTTAGACTGGACGCTGGGGTATTTTAGGCTGGACGCTGGGATATTTTAGGCTGGACGCTGGGGTAGTTTAGGCTGGACGCTGGGGTAGTTTAGGCTGGACGCTGGGGTATTTTAGGCTGGACGCTGGGGTAGTTTAGGCTGGACGCTGGGGTATTTTAGACTGGATGCAGGGGTATTTTAGGGTGGATGCTGGGGCATTTTAGACTGGACGCTGGGGTATTTTAGGCTGGACGCTGGATTATTTTAGACTGGACGCTGGGGTATTTTAGACTGGATACTGGGGTATTTTAGGCTGGACGCTGGGGTATTTTAGACTGGACGCTGGGGTAGTTTCGGCTGGACGCTGGGATATTTTAGACTGGATGCAGGGGTATTTTAGGACAAACGCTGGGGTATTTTAGGATGGACGCTGGGGTATTTTAGATTGGATGCTGGGGTATTTTAGGATGGACGCTGGGGTATTTTAGGCTGGACGCTGGAGTATTTTAGACTGGACACTGGGGTATTTTAGGCTGGACGCTAGGGTATCTTAGGGTGGACTCTGGGGTATCTTAGGCTGAACGCTGGGGTATTTTAATAGCACTCTAGTTTTGTAACATACAGCCATGATGGAAATTCACTTGATGAAAGCCACGTCTGCTCCCTGGTTGTTGGAGTTCCCTGACTTTAAGGCAGACGATGGATGGCTGAGGGGCCGGGAGACTCTCTCTTTCCTGAAGGTAAGGGTGGTATTAGCAGACATATTTTAATAGAACAGAATTCTACACGGCACGTGTGTATGTAATTGGCAAATGGTTACCTCCCCACAGCAGAATGCAGCCTCTCCTGAGAAGACATGAAGGATAGTAAGGAGCCTTCTTTCCAGACACAAGCTTAAAACTACTAGTACAGGTTACATTTCGCGATGACACCCCTAAGGTGAAATACAGGAGATATGAAAAGTTTACATTCTATATCAAGACACTGTCAAATGTTTGTTTATGTCTACAAAAACAAAATCATTTCAAATGTATCGCCCTCTGTTTTTCTGTGTTAAGGATTGAACTCAGAACCTCAGGCACATCAACCGTGCAGCTAACCCCGACTGAAAAAGTGAAACCTAACTAGAAAGATAAATCCACACATGTATTAAAGATCCCGGCCGGGCGGTGGTGGCACACGCCTTTAATCCCAGCACTTGGGAGGCAGAGGCAGGCGGATCTCTGTGAGTTCGAGGCCAGCCTGGTCTACAAGAGCTAGTACCAGGACAGGAACCAAAAAGCTACGGAGAAACCTTGTCTCGAAAATCAAAAAAAAAAAAAAAAAAAAATCCCGATGTGAAACAATTCACCATCAACAAACAAAAGGTGGCATTTAATATGCTGCCCTATGGGATCCTGTGCCAACATATTAGATGTCTTACTAGATCCTCAGACCTGTCCTAGCTTTGAATGAGGGAGGAAGCGAAGATGAAGGTGAAGAGTTAAGGGAAATGTGGCCGAGTGCATATGCGGCCCCGTAACACCAGTGGTACTAGTTTACAGTGTGGTTAAGTAGCACCATGGTCCCTGCCTAGCGTCAGGATTCAAGGGTCTATGTCTGACCAGAACACTAGGAAACCCAAGAGGATTCCTCTGTAGCAAATTTAAAAGGAAATGGAAGAAGGTGATTTGAGACAAGTAAGAAATTTCTTGTTCAGTGTAATATTTTTTATATTTTGAGAATTGTCACACACATCTCTATACATTTTGCAGAGTTTGTATGTGTCCACTTCTGTATGAGGCATACGTACATGTCCATGTTCATGCAGGCTGGAGATCTCTACCGAGTATTTTCCTCCCCCTCTGTCCACCTTAACTTTTGTGCCAGGGTTTGTCACTTAAGCTAGCTCACTGGTTGACTAGACTCTGGGTGGCAAGCTCCTGGGACCCTGCTGTCCCTTCTCCCCAGCACTGAGGTGGGATGTAGATGTGGGAATTTCACACTCAGGGCTCTGTCCTTACATAGCAAGCCCTTCAGCAAGTGGGCATCTCCCCAGACCATGCTTATCCTGCATTTCTTATGCAACCTCTTTCGATCCCATCAAGGATGGATCCGGCATTGTTTCTCAGCTTCGGTCATACTTCACAATCGTACTTACCACCAAGTTGTCGCACTTTTTTGGAGACAGGCTTGCTAGACTAGGGGCTGGCAAACGTTTTCTGTAAAGGGCTGAATGATCAGCATTTCAAACTCTGTGGGTCTCAGTCTCTGTTGTTAGTCCTGAGGTCTGCAGGCAAACACCCCAGATGGCAAGATAAAGATGCGGCCAGCCTGTGTCCTCATGTAGGGGAGACCCAGCCAATCACCTTGCTTGTAGGGCGGGGTCCCCCGAGGATATTTTTTACTTATAAAGATTGCGGGGCGTGATCCCCGCCTTCCCTTCTGCTTTCCTGTTCTCCGCTGGAACCTCGGGTTCTGTAAGTCTTTCCTAATAAAAGCTGAATATTTTATTATAATTTCTGTCTGCCTTCATTTACGCCGCTACATCTTCATAGTCATTAAACTTGAGTTTGGTACCATCTTGTCTCATATATGACTCTTCATTCTTTTAACCATTTGAAAAGGAAGAAACCCTTAGCTGGTGAGATAAATGGGTGGTACTCATTTGGTGGGTTGGATTTGCCAACCCTTGCCCTGAAGGAACCGGATTCCAGTGTTAGAGGCATTTGCCTCAGTGCAAAGCTTTTGTTAGGCAAAGATCTCATCACACAAAGGCTTCATGATCAAAAAACAAGGCTATCCCCAGTAAGATCCTCTTGATCCTTTCAGGTATCAAAAGCAATTGTCCTCTAAAACAACACTTCTTAATACTGTGCACGAATTCCCTCCAGATATCCCCATGAAATCTTGTAAGAATTCTAGGAAACATTAACAATAACAAGTAAGTCATAATAACTTCACCCTAAGACAGTTCATCACATACAATAATTGCCTCATAAGCATGCCTTCTTGAGCAAGAAGGACAAAGTCTGGAATTTGAAGGGAACTTCAAGATCACAGAAGCTGCTATTTACCAAACGCTTTCTCCAGCGTCTTCGAGAACATTCTAGCTATAAGAACACTCCAGCTCCTTCCAGAAAACAGACTCAAAAAATTACTAGAGGCCAAGGAATCTTCTCCAGGAGACAGCTGAAGAAAGATCACAGCTGCCCATGAAAAGAATTTATTAAAACCTTCAGAATCTTAGAAGTCACTTGATATGTATTAATGACCCGAAATTGGTCATAGTGGGACCTTGGTACCACAAAATTCTGAAATACACAAGTGTTCTAAATTAAATTTATTTTCCCTCTCTGATTGTAGATTAAATACTTTGTATGGGGATGGGAGAGATGGCTCTGTGATTAAGATCACTAATGACTTTTGCATAGGACCCAGGTTCAGTTCTCAGCATCCACATGCTGGCTCACAAACTCCCATAACCCAATTCCAAAGGGATCTAATACCCTCTTCTGGTCTCCACATGATCCCGCACACATGTGGTACAGTCACACACATATACACACAAAATTTTATATATGCATATATAGAGAATATATAAAACTTTAGATCTTCGCATACTACAAGCCATTATATCCTTGCAATAAAGAAAACTTTCTAGATGTGTATAAAGCACATGCACTCACACACACACTCATGAACTAGGAAGGTGGTAATTCTGGCACTGTGGAAGGAAGAAACTTCCCCACATCATCAACAGGTAAAGATTGGTTGCTGTTTAGATACCCTTATATCACTGTGGCCTCTGGCATGCCAAGCACATTTTCATCTTCTGTTAACTAGAGAACTAAGCAATTTAAACATTTTGCCTAGAATCAAAAATACTTTTCAGAACCTATTATCTCTTCTAATTTTACATGTTTGTCTAACATGAAAACCACAAAAGCTATTACAGAGGCCGTCATTGGCTTGTACAGCTTTAATCTAAGAAGTACCAGTCCAGGGCTGGAGAGATGAGCCTGTGAAAAAGAGCTCATGCTGTTCCTGCAGAGACCTGGGATACAGATGGCAGCATCAAGGTGAGGTGGCTCCGATGCTCACGGCTCTGTGGCCACATGCACATCCCCCTCCCCGCCACATATACATGAGTACATAAACAAACACATACATAAAAACACACACACATATACATGCACACTTAAAAACATAATAGGCCCTTTAAAAAAAAAGTACCATTCCATTTCTGGATAATGCTAGCTCATGACGTACAATCTTTGTCCAGTTCATTGCCTTTTGTATTATTGCTACTATTGAATGAAGATTCTTAACAATGTAATATCCAGTGAGGCCAGAATGTTCCCGAGAAATATGTTCGTTTTTAGGCAAGAGGCTTTTTGATTATTCCTGGTTTCTGGTCTCAGTCCACAAAACTACATGAGACCGTAAACCTAATTCAAACAAATCATCCTGAATTTATTCTTTGTGCATTTGCAGCTGTCGCCTTCCTTTTCTTTCACTTCAGGCATCAAAACCATTTTTGTAGGACCTTTTCCCTTTAACTTTACAAGATTAGAAAGTAACAAAGAACATTTATTACTAGGTGAGCCACGATATCAAAAAGGGGATTATATCCTTATTTGTCAGTAAATGAGCTGACAATAAATGGCAGAAGCTCATAAGAGTGAAAGCGGGCTGGAGCTGCAAGCTTTACAACTAATTCTGAAGCGAATTTCTTTCTAGGCATTAGGAAAGACTATCCCAAGATTGAATGCTCCTGAAACTTCACAGCAGCATATTCCTGCATAATCAGAAATATGTAGACTGAAATAAATCTACTTCTGATCTTCAGAAAGCAATTTTCAGAGCCAGTATTTTGTTGGAGTTCTATTGAGCCTCTTTCCATTACCCAGCCACAGTGGTGGTCTCTCTGGCGTTATTCATACACAACTTTAATTATATATTTATAGACTCGGAGGGTAGTGCTTTTCATCCAGATCAAAAGCTTATCACACACTTTACAGCAAAACATTTAAATGGAAGCTTGAAATGTCTGTCACTATACGGTGAACACATATACAAATTAAAACAAGCGTGGTCCACAAATACGTGTGTCATTATGAAGTCAGCACTTCAGTTCACAAGTCTAACTCCAGCTTCTTTGTAAGACAAGCTCTGTGGCAATTTTTTCTTCTTCTTTCAACAATTTTTAAGGAGCAGAATAGAATGAATTACCCAGAACCTTCCACTGTCTGTGAGAATTCTTGGCTGTAGGTTCTTTGGGGAACTAGCATGAAAACTGTCACAATTGTCTTACTGGGGCTTCATTCTGTCTCTCTTCAGGTTCTTTGAGGACTTTCAGGAATCTCTGACAGGCTAACATGCCAACCACTGTCCTTGTTTACTTGGATTCTGTAAGTGAAATACATAGCATCATCATTGGGTTTTTTGTTTGTTTGTTTTCCAACAGCAGTGCCCAACAGAAGTCAGACACATCCCTGTCACTGAACCACGCGCTCAGAGCATTTTAAACAAACATAGTTTTCTTCTTACTGAGGGAGAAAGACTCCACGGAATGCTGTGTCACAAAACACACTCTGAAAAGTGCCGGCTTACAGCACACAACCAAGACTGAGACGCTAGAACAAAGTCAGAGCGTTACAAAAAGGAGAAATTGTGAGACACCTCTGACAGGAACACACACTCGGGATACTGGAGACTGCTCAGTTCTTCTTCAGCCAGACTCTAGGAAATGATCGATGAAGATGGCCAGGGTTGGCGGGCAGCAGCCTCGTGAAATACCCTCTTCAACACTCAAGTTGATAGAACCTAAGACTTTGTGTCTATGACTCCCTTCCTCATCTATACAAACAGTTGTATTCCAGGCTAGCCAAACTCCATGCTGAAGATGACAAACAAAACCAAAGAAACTGAGCACCTGTGGCTGAAGAGACAGGAGACACAGGAGTCAATGTATCCTGTCTGGGACCCAAATCATCCACGAGATTTCTGTCTACCCAAGTGTTCCCTTGACATTGATTAGAACAGAACTTAAAAGAAGGCCAAGAAATGCTCTTTTGCCTCTATGTGGTAAACAGGTTAGAAACCCAGGCAGGTGTTGAACATTCTAATTTCACAGATAAGAAAACTGGGTCTCTAGGACCTTCCTGGGTTGGGGGAGGACAAGAAAAATGCTAACTTTATGATGTGAGATTCCCCTCTGTATGCTGTGAATACTATTGGTTAATAAAGAAAACTGTCTTAGGCCTGCGCAGGGAATAGAGGTAGGTGGGGAAGACTAAATGGAATGCTGGGAGAAAGGAGGTGGAGTCAGAGAGAAGCTATGTAGCCCCACCGGAGCCAGGTAAAACTTTAGCTGGTAAGCCACAGCCATGTGGTGATACATAGATTAATAGAAATGGATTAAATTAACATGTAAAAGTTAGCCAATAAGAAGCTAGAGCAAAGGGGCCAAGCAGTGATTTAAATAATACAGTTTCTATGTGATTATTTTGGAGCTAAGCAGCCGGGAACTAACAAGTAGCCTGCAGATACAACTTTATCTGATCTCCTAGGGTCCAGTGAGCTGCGATGACCACCTCAAACTCTATTATCTGTTCCTGTACTAATGTAGGTGCTCACCATGTATTGGGCTTCTGCTAAATGCCAGGCACTGTGCTAGGGTGCATGCATATATTCTTTCTCCTCTTCTCTGATTGTGGTAGGCTGGACTGTCTTATTTCACAGATATGACATAGGGACACTATCTCAGTGGCAACGTTACCCAATTTGTCAGGAGAAAAATCTGTCAGAAGGCAAGTCTCCAAAGCCCCTGCTCTTCAGACAGCCTTCTTTTCCCATTCCACACTTGTCCCTCCTTTTCCTTCCCATTCCCATTTTAAAGGACTTAGTTGGGAAGAAAACCAAAGAGCGTCAGGCGTGGTGGCAAGTGCCTTTTATCCCAACACTTAGGAGGCAGAGGCAGGCAAATCTCTGTGAGTTCAAGGCCAGCCTGATCTACGGAGTGAATTCAGGACAGCCAGAGCTGTTACACAGAGAAACCCTATCTCAGAAAACAAAACAAACATAAAACAAAGGTCAGCATTCATAACTGGAATCTCTGTCTCTCATCACAGATGAAGAAAGACTAGGCAAGAACAATGATGCATAAAATAACCTGGATCTGGGCTGGAGAGATGGCTCAGTGGTTAAGAGCATTTCCTGCTCTTCCAAAGGTCCTGAGTTCAATTCCCAGCAACCACATGGTGGCTCACAACCATCTGTAATAAGGTCTGGTGCCCTCTTCTGGCCTTTGGCATACATACAGATAGACCATTGTATACATAATAAATAAATTAAAAAAAAAATAACCTGGATCTTATCACAAATTGGACATCACAAAGGGGCAAATTCTCTCTTCAGGAAGCAGAACTTGTCACGCTTCTATTCCTTCTATGGTTGCTGAGGACAAATGACACAGAATGGATCAAATTGCTCACAACTTACTACTTTCTTTAAAGTATATCAAGTGAGGCCCATAGCAAATGACTTCCAACTCCAGTGGCACATTCTAAAGGCACAATGACCTCAAATTATCAAAAAGGAAAAGAAGAGGAGAGGGGGAAAGGGCAGAGGATGGAGGAGGAGGGAGGGGAAAGGATGGAGATGAGAGGCAATATTCAAATCATCTGCATTGGAATCCTCTGAACTTATGGCTCCCCAACTCACCCCAAATCAACTAGGTCTGAATCAACACTTGATGTGGGATCCCCTTCTGAATGCTGTGAATATCATTGGTTAATAAAGGAACTGCTATGAGTCTATAAAAGAGCTATAGGGGAACAGAGCTAGGCAGGGAAAATGAAACTGAATGCTGGGAGAAAGGAGGCAGAGTTAGAGAGAAGCCATGTAGCCCCTGCTGGAGCTGGACGGAACTTTACCTGGTAAGCCACAGCCATGTGGCCATACACAGATTAATAGAAATGGGTTAAATTAAGATGTAAGAGTTAGCCAATAAGAAGCTAGAGCTAATGGGCCAGGCAGTGTTTTAAATAAAATAGTTTCTGTGTGATTGTTTCAGGGCTGAGCAATCAGGAACTAACAAGCGGCCTTCTTACTACAACAACTTGGTGGGACACAGGGCTCTGTATGTGGGTTATCAAAGGTAACCTATCTGAGATGTGGCTTGTGAATGTGCTGCTTAAGGTGCTTTCAAATTTACTTGAAGATGCAGAGTTTGGCTGTGTACAGAAATAGTCATGGATAGAATGCTGGCTCATATGGGAGCCAAGGACATGCAACACGGTAAGGGGAAGACATTCTCCTCATGGGGACTGCTCTTTGGGTTGATAACATCTATTTAAAGGAGATCAGCATCAAGGGTTTATGCCCCAAACCCCTTTACATGCTTTTAATTTTGAAATCGTTCAGAAATGGCAGTCACCTGCTGCCTAATGAGGTTTGATCAAAGATGAACTACAAGTGTGATCGAAATCTGTAATATTCCATAACAGTGATACTGTGGCCACATCTGTACATATCAGCATCTGTACATGTTAGCATCTGTATGTGTCAGCAGACTCTATGAGTTCACACGATGGGATCTGTAGACTTCTCAGAGTGCACCTTGGCCTTTAGCCATGCATAACTATATTTTAGTGCAACCTATGTATCACATAGAACATGCAAGCTCAGGTGACACACGGAAACAGATGTCATGACTGGTTTGCATCTGCTCCAGGTCAATGGGGCTCAAGATGTTCTTCCTTCACTTCAGAAATGTGTGTGCCCATGTGCTCCTTTCGGTTCGCACAGTAGGAGGAGGCACATTCCACATATCATCCTGCCACCTCTACTTTCCCTCAATCATCCCCAGGAGACTATGCTTCCACATCCCACCTACACTTACATTATGATTCCTATGGGACTCACAGTCCCATATCACACAGCTGCAGCATCTGTCATTTAACTACTGGCTTTTGATGGGCATTTACAATTCCTCTAAACCTTTGCTAATACAAATAATAACGTTATGGGGAACGTTTATTCGTGTATTCGTTCACACGTGAGGATTTATATCTAGGATAAATTTCCTGAAGTGAAATTGAAAGGACAAAGAATGCATGCATTTTTATTTCATATACTACCTCCAAAGAGGCTGTAATGACATTAACTTCTATCAATAGCTTATGATGCTACCTGTTTCTCCCACACTATCACCAAAACACCATGGCTCTTATTATATTTTAATTTGCCACTATGACTTCTCCCAGCAGTGAGTGCCAACTTGGTAGCATCAGTGTGACTTGGCAGGTCTATTTTACTGGAGAATAGGTACAATAGAACGAGGGCTAGGTGAGCACCAAAATTCAGCATTCATATCTTACTGATTCTGTCCTTTCTCCTGGATAAATTCTGCCTAGGAAACTTATTAGACTGTCTCCTCCTGGAAGGCTCCCAAGTTACCTCTAGGCTTGATTGGTTCTCCTCTGAGGATCCTGCAATAGCCTAGGCTTGAGTCTTCACTTCTCTTGGTATTCAGTATCCTCCTCCTTTGAACTGTGCCATCTTATTAGGAGATAACTAAATGTAAGTCGGTGGCCTCTGTCCCCCTCCACTCTGGGTAAATTTTTAAAATTGAGTTTCTGGGTTCATGGACCGAGGTGAAGTGAAGACACCAGGAAGCTATGGGTCTGTAAGACTGTGGACAGCAATCTTTTGTTCCACAAAAGAAATAATAAATTGCAAAACTATAATGAAATAAGATTGGAAGATAGCTCTTTGGATAAAGCATGGCTGTATGAGGATCTAGATTGAAGTTCTAATTCCCGGGGTCCATGTAAAAAGCCAGGCAAGTATGATGGCGGCCTGCAATACTAGTCCTCATGAGGCAGGGACAGGAGATCCCTGGGTCAAGCTGGCTAGTCAGAATAGCCAGAACTGGTGACGTCTAGGTTCAGGGAGATGAACTGAGTGTAAAGTGATCCAGACATGGAACCTCAACTTTGGACACACATACACACTTGCACACATAAACATATATGTGTGCCTCTATACCACACACACATGCCAAAAATTATGTCTGCTAATGACTGGAGCTGGAGTCAGTCAGATCCCCGGTGCTGCAATAAATAAATAATTAACTGTAAAAGCGAAACTAAATCTGCTGAAAGGTTGAAATGATTATTAATCAAATGTTCCTTGCTCAGGTCTGCAAGAGATGAGGAGCTGTTCTGGACACGTCTAAGGAGAGCCTTCATTGCAGATGGACAGGAGGGATCTGGCTCGGTCCAATCACAGATGCAGAGTTCTGCTTTGTGAATGCGAGGGTGACTGCAAACTGGGGCTACCAGTTCTGTCTCTGGCTGTCTCAAGAGAAAACCATTACCCCCTCCCCCAGCTCATTATGTCTACACTTCATCTTCAGGGAAAAACATACAGCGTGCCGCTTCTTCCAGTAATTCCGAGCCTCTTATTGATTTATTGTTTATTTTCCACTGAGTCCATGCACTTAGAAGGAAACAGGGAATAATATATATGTACTTTCAGAAAACTGCTTCAGTGCTGTAAATAATATCCCAGACCATTAATGAGCCTTTCCAGAGGTTCCTGCCTTGCCACAGAACATGACTTAAGCACTGGAAATCCAATCAGCAAATATTTATTTTGCAAACTTCTATGTGCATGCTTAAAACTCTTATTCCATAAATAAAATAAGTCTCTGTAGGAAAAGACATAAATTCAGCACATATTTACCAAGTACTTACTATGTGGCACTATACCACCAAAATCGAATAGTGCAAAGGACCTACTGTTAAGGTAAGAGCAGGTAGAAAGGGACATGGCTGAGTCGGCAGTGCACACGCATGCAGATGGGCAAGCTCACGGAAACTCCTGAGAAGGTGTTTCTGATAGATCGCAGGAAGTTTCCATAAGAGGCAGTTCAAAATGACTAGCATGGTAGGATTCAGCTTGGACTAATGGACAGAATCCGAGAAATAGTATTGCTTCTTATAGAAGTTGACCTAAACTTTGTTCAAGCCCAACAGAAGGGGTCAGCATTAGAATGTGTGCTGTGGGACAATGATCTGTACCCTATCAATTGTATTTTAACTAAACGCTGATTGGTGAGTAGCCAGGCAGGAAGTATAGGCAGGATGACCAGGCAGGAAGTAGAGGCAGGGCAAGGAGAACAAGGGAATCCTAGGAAGAGGAAAGATTCAGTCTGCAGTCATCACCCAGACACAGAGCAAGCATGATGTGACTGCCTCACCAAAAAAGGTACCAAGACACGTAACTAACACCGACAAGAATTATGAGCTAATATAAGTTATAAGAGTTAATAAGAAGTCTGAGCTAATAGGCCAACCAGTTTATGATTAATGTAGACCTCTGTGTGTTTATTTGGAACTAAATGCCTGGGGGACCTGGTGGGACAAAAACAACAGTTAACAAATGGGGACAGCCCTCGGGACATAAAGCAAATCCCCTCAAATTTTCTGAAATTTCTAAAAGCTGGATCTATCCTTAAGAATGAAAGGAGACCACTGCACCCTACACTCAAATTGAAACCTTTTTGGCATTTGAAATGGTGAATATATTTTACCAGCTCCGAAAGTCTGAATGGATATTTCACAGCCTTCTAGCTAACCTCCATGTTTCTCCAATTCCATGTCAGCAGTTCCTCTGCCTCAGAGGCCCACCTTCTCTTTATATAAACCTCATAAAACCTAGTTAGAGATAGCCATGGAGGAATAGGACGGACTTAACAGATGGAGGCATATTTTCCTTCCCTGGCATTTACAGTTTTTTGACAGCAAGGAGCCCCCCCCCCAAAAGCAGGCAGTGGTGCTAAGCCAAGTGCTCCAAGAATACCAACAAGGAAAAGCAGCCACTGAGCTGTATAAATCCACTTACTACACACTTCTACATACATAATAACCCATGTGTTCCGCTATGTGAAGCGAAATCCTTACCCCCAAACAATTGAGGATTCAGGTACATTGTCAGAGTTACTCCTTGTTATGGAGAACGGAAATCAGTGTGCTATGCCACAAGGCAAGATGAAGCTGGCAACCAGGAAAATGAAATGAGCCTTCTGAGATCCATTCTTCAGTTTGCTCATTTCTGTACGCTACAGCAGAGACTGCTTCCCATCAGGAATATTCAACTTGCAACTTGCTCTGACTTGTGCTGTTTGAAGGCAACTGACTCACTCTTCCTTGCAGTACCCAGTCTCAAAAACCCTGAAAATTTCTTTGCTTTGAGAGAAGGGATGTCTTGAGGGAATTGAAGATGGGCAATTATTGAATATCATCATAATACCGTAATAATTGGGGTTTCTACAGTTGACAGACACAGCTTTGTGTGCTACCCAAACATGTCTCAATATGTTAACATTATAAATGTATATATTTTCTTTTTTAAAGATAGAGACTCCTTTAGTCTAGGTGGGTCTTGAACTCACTATTTAGCCAATGATGTTTTTGAACTACTGACCCTCCTGTCTCCATGGTCTGAGTGCGGGGATTACACATCACCATATTTAGGTCCCTCAATGCTGGGGATTGAACTAACATTCTGTGTATGTTGGGCAGGCACTCTACCTCCTGAACTGTATTCACAACCCTGGATCATAATTTACCAGTAGGAAAAAATAATAAAAATAGATTTCAAAACCACCATTAATGAAAAGCTGCAAAAACAATTTACCTTAACCAAACAACCTTCTAGTTAGAGATTCTATCTATACCTTTCACATTTGAACTCCATGCATCCTATCAAAATTAAGTAGAATGTAGATTTTCTAAATTATATATATGCTATGTATTCATATATGACATAGTAATTTGTTACATGTACATTGAAATTCAAAAGAAAAATAGTTTTACAGATAAATTACAAATCACGTTATCCTAGGTACAGTTGTTACTATTTTTATAATAAAACAACATGACCAAAAGCAAACTGGGGAGGACAGGGTT
Source organism: Chionomys nivalis (assembly GCF_950005125.1). Lineage (NCBI taxonomy): Eukaryota > Metazoa > Chordata > Mammalia > Rodentia > Cricetidae > Chionomys > Chionomys nivalis. The sequence goes on along the minus strand of NC_080090.1, from coordinate 49,180,772 downwards.
TATTTGCCTTACTCTTCTGTGTTATATAGTCCATCATTAAAGGAAGTCAGGACAGAAACTCAAGCAGGGGCAGGAACCTGGAGGCAGGAGTTGATGCAGAATTCATGGAGAGGTGTTGCTTAATGTATCGCTCCCCATCATTTTCAGCCTGCTTTCTTACAGAACCCAAAACTACCAGCGCAGGGATGTCCCCCACCATCCATCACTAATGAAGAAAATGTCCTCCAGGCTGTGTGCTGAAGGCCAGATCTGCAGTCATTTTCTCAGCTGAGGTTCCCTTGTTTCAGATGACTATAGCTTGTGTTGACATAAAACTAGCCAGCACACAAGGCTCACATGGTTTTATTTTCCCATATACATTTGACAATCATAGACAAGGATTGTCGTGGCTGCTGCTGTCTGAGGTCATCTAAACCTAAGGCTGCATGCAGATTCTATTTCTCCACCACTGGAAGGAGGCATTCCAGCCACCTCTTCAACTGCCTACGTAGCAGGATGGGAAGCAGGATAGTCTCCAACTATCAATAGCATGTTTCCAAAGTTTCACACATCTCCTCTCGTTCCACAGGTCAGAAAGTAGTTCTACAGCCACAGGTGGAAAAAGGAGGCATGGAGATGTCACCCTCACCCTAAGCAGCAATGAAGGCTCACAGGAGGACTGCAAGATGGGAAATTGTCAATTATGGAAGAATCGCCTGAATCTGGAGGAAGTAACGTTTCCCTGATGTGTTGTCTCCTGCAGCCCACCACGCTGCACAGGTGGGTGTCTGTGCCCGGGTGTGGCATGGTCTATAAGACGGCAGCAAAGGTCCCCAATGGTTATGACTGGCATGGAAAGCGACAAAGTACAGCCTTGAAGTGATGGCTCAGAATGGAACAATGAGCAGCCTGCCTGACCCTTGGCTGACTTGGAGACCAGAGCCTTTGTCCAAGTCCTGTAGGAGAATGCCAGCATTCCTAAGGCTAGTGATACCTCCGCTTTTCACACTCACCAGGAAGCAGAATGCATGCTTTGTTATCTTTCTAGGGAGAGCATAATTTCTCCCCTTTTAGACTAAGTCACAGGCCGGGCTGCTTTGAAAAGTGGAGATTGCTGATGGTTTTCTTGTGTTACTAGAAAAGATACACTAGATCATTATACTAATTTTCCCCGACACTTTGGTTTATACATGCCACATACTACTAAAGACACATACATATACGTGCATGTATATGCACATACACACAGGCACACACACAGGCACACAGGCACACAGGCACACACACACACACACACACACGGCAACATGAGAACTCTGATGGATGATGCAGGAAAACAGTCACAGCCAATGCATCTCTTTCCACCTGCTGGATTCTTTAGTTCAGCTGTCGTCCTTGGCAACTAGCCTCAACTTTTGAGGGCAGAGACCACTTGTTGTTTCCCTGCCACCAAGAAATGAATAATCACACAGAGATTAATTATAACACTGCTTAGCCAATAGCTTAGGTGTACTCCTACCTACCTCTTATATCTTAAATTAACCCATTTCTATTAATTTGTTTATCACCATGAGGCTGTGGCTTACCAAAATGGTTCTGACAGTAGTGTCTTTCTCCTTCAGGAGCTACATGGCATCTTTTTGGCTCTACCTACTCTCTCTCTGTACCTCTTCCAGTCTGGCTATATTCTGTCCTGCTATAGGCCAAAACATCTTTATTTATTAACCAATAACACATATCAAGAAGGACATCTTACAGCATCTCCCCCTTTCTATCTAAATGAAAAGGAAGGTTTTAACTTTAACATAGTAAAATTACATATACAAAACAGTTATTAAGCAAGAATTATAACATTTAGTCCTTTTACATTTGGCAAATTAAGGAAAACACTCTGTAATCTATTCTTATCTTTGTGAATCTAAAGTTTTATATCTTATTTATACTTTATCATAACTAAGTAAAACTATAACTATCTGTCTTCAACTCCATCAAAGAACCCAGAAGGATATCATATTACCTATGTAAACAGGAAATGCATTGTAAGCAACTTCCAAAGTTCTAGAATTGACAGAGACATCTTGCTGCCTAGACAGTCACCCAAGGTTCTTCTGTAACATTGGGGGATCCGTCTTCAGCCCACAAGCCCATAGTATCTGGCAGACTTTTCCATGAAACAGGAAATTTGAAGATCTGTTCTTCCCTGTACTGGCAAAGTTCATCAGTTGCTTTCTTCTGCATCCTGCAGAGTGTCTGGCAGTTTCTTCTGGGAAGCAGAAACGCTGAAGAACCACCCCACTTTCACAAGTTTCAGCAGTCACTTTTCTGTGGGTCCTGCATGTCCAGGTCATACAATACCATAAAGCAGGCCAGGCCAAAGCAGTTTCCTGCTGAATGGCTAGCCTTACCACATGGAAGGCAAATTCCATAACGAGTTTCTTCAATGCCCATCAATCTCTTTGAAGTAATTGGAGCTGCTAGAAGCAGACATGTCTCATTGTCAAGAAAAGTCTAAGTTCTTAAAACATTTGAAATGTCATATTCCATAGGTCTTTGAAGTGCTAAAGATTATCTATATAACTGAAATATATCTCTGTATATCTAGATAACCTAACATAACTAAAAGTTTGATTATTATAAATGACTATTAATCCATGATTTTAATAATACATTATATTTTTAAATGAGCTACATAAACATAATACCTTAAACAAGAGCAGAAATATACACCAATACAAAGTATTCATCTCCATATCATATCTCCCTTATTTCCTTTAATCATTTATAATCAATCTTCTTTTTTTTTTTTTTTTTTTTTTTTGGTTTTTTGAGACAGGGTTTCTCTGTGGTTTTGGAGCCTGTCCTGGAACTAGCTCTTGTAGACCAGGCTGGTCTCGCTGGTCTCGAACTCACAGAGATCCGCCTGTCTCTGCCTCCCGAGTGCTGGGATTAAAGGCGTGCGCCACCACCGCCCGGCTATAATCAATCTTCTTAAAATGAAAATAAACATATATAAACAATCATTTTGTGAATTTGGGCATTGTTTTCTCCAAACTGCTTCCTGTTGTTTGTTGGGAGAAGTATTTTTAGAGTTCATGGAGATCTATTAAGGGACCTTGTTCTTCATTAGCCTCTAAGGAATCCACAGGTCCTCATATTCTGTGGAAACCAAAGCAGAATATCTTTTCCAAAGTAACATGACTTAGACTCAAATTTCGAAGTCATATATATGTTGGTTTAGTTTAGCAGCCCCCAGAAACAAATGTTTCTCTTCAGTCAAAAAAATTCAAAAAAAAAAAAAAAAAACCACAATAATATACAAAATCCAGACTCTCTGTGAATTTTCCATCTTTATAGGGCTTATTTTTTTACTCTATTACTTTTAATATTTATTTTATTACCTTTACTTCTTTAATCTATAACTGTCTATACTCTTTTATATTACTTTTACTGTCTCTTTAAAGACTTTGTTTTATTTTTTAAACTATTTAATTTTTTTTATACTCTTTCTCTTTTCTCTTCCAAGCCTACATACATTTTTTAACACACTATGTCTCATTTAGAGGTCTTTATGTTTGAACCTGTCCTATTGTGTAGCTGTAATCATTTTCTGACAAGGAGCACCCCTACTCTCCTTTCTTTTTTAATGCTAAGCAGGCACAGATAGGACCAACATGGAGAAGGTATATTCACCCCCACTGTGAGCCATGCTCACCACCCCAGATCCAAAGACCCAGCGAGTCTATGTTGCCATTAAGCAACTAGTAACACACTGCTCACAAATCCCATTTAAGTGTAGAACCTCCCAAAAGAGCCAGAGTTTGTGCTGTCAGCATGATGTAGGAAGCTGCCATTTCTTAAAGAATTGATGCAGTTTTTGCTGCTAATGCTGAGTCAGAAAGCCTTCTCTCAAAGAAATCATGTCTCTGCTTGCCTCTAGCAAACAGACCCCACCCAAGGAAATGCTGCCACTAAGAAGCTGTGGTTAACTTTGTTATTTTGTGTCTAGAATTCCTTCTCAAGCTGTCTCAGGTTTTATATGGATGTAGTTGCCCCACACTGGCATGCCATTTTGAAGGAGGAGACCACTCATTCATTTCCTGGCTGCCCAGACCCAAATAATCAGACAGAAACTGTATTTATCACAACACTGCTTGACCAATGGCTTATGTGTACTTTTACCTAGCTCTTATATCTTAAATTAACCCATTTCTATTAATCTGTGTATTGCCACAAGGCTGTGGCTTACTGGAAAGTTTCCAGTGGTGGCATCTTTCTCTCTTGACAGCTACCTAGCATCTCTTTGGCTCTGCCTACTATCTCTCTTTCTCTATCTCTTCCAGTCTGGCTATATTTAACCCTGCCGTAGGCCAAAGCAGCTTTATTCATTAACCAATAAAAGCAACACATATACAGAAGGAAAACCCACCTCACTCAACAAAAATACTGAACAGTTTAATGCTTAAGAGATAGACTTCCCTAGTGCCCATGCCCTGTCACACTGTATTGGCTGAAACTGGCCCACACTGTGTAAGGGGGAGTATCTTACACTATGCTTGTTGCTTTCTATTCCCTCCTAATAGCCTCCACATGAACAAAGCAGGGGCAGATCCAAGTCCATCCCTTTTGGAACACATTATCCTTCTCTCAGCTGACAACTCTGGAATTAAAAACTCAGAGCCAACCACGGGGACAGTCCCTTCTCTCTCCAGTGTCCCATTCTTAGGTGGGTCACAAACTAAATCAAATTCCACTTTACAAATAGAGCTAATACCTCTGAGGTGGGAGGCTGCATTAATATTTCCAAGACCAAACATTCTCCCTCAAGTAATATAAATTTATAGGTATGACTTTTCCCAATGCTCTATCGACTGTTTGTGGTATGGGAAAGTAATTAGACTTTTCTGAAACCCAGAGCGGCATTGAGAACTCTATTTGAGTAAACACAAAGGAAAAGCGTTCTGAGCTGTGCTTTTAATGTTTTCACAAAAGTTTCTATCTAGAAAGAAAGATCATTTCCAGTTTTCTGTAGTGAAGCCCTTCCCCTTAGTTACTAATGGGGATGTGGGGGATCCTGGGGAAATGTCCTGCAATAGTGCATGCTGGAAATAGCAGTCTGAGAGCAGATCCACTCAGGGCCACGAGTTACAGCATGTGCTGTATAACAGAATATGGGTGGGGAGAGAGGGAGGCTCTCAGAGCCAGAGAATGATCACTGAGCCCATTAGAGACTACGACCAGACTCACAGGCTGGAGCAGCCAGTCCAGGGGCCACAACACAAAGCCTGCACCAGCTGACCCTAACAGGCACACTTACCCAATACCCACCCAACAGCGGTCACCATTGTTCTAGCTTAGGACCAACCAGGGAAACCTAAACAAGCTCCCCAAGGCAATCCTACCCAATCCCCTGTCTCCCCCTTAGTGCACCTCCCCGGTGCCAACAGTCTCCCATCAGCTGAACCTTAGGCTTCCCCTCTTGTCCGCAGTGATGCCTCCCCACTCTCCTGCCCCTCTAGACTTATCTTACACAGCCTCATTTCAGCCTCATTTCCCGTACTTGTGGGCAGCAGAGGACGGAAAAGGCACAGTGCGTCTCTGTCATCTAGGAAGAGAGGGACTGGAGCACAGTAGCAAGGAGAGGAAGCAAAAGAAGAAATGTGTCCAAAGTTATTGGTTAAAGCAAACATTGGGAACACTAATATGAAGAACAATGTGGAGTTGAAGGTTTGGGAGTGGGTGGGTTGTTTGTTCATCATTCTTAGAACCCTAAAGCATCTCAGTAATGCCTGATGACAATAGTGTTAACTAATGTTTGAAGGAGCTAATAACACCTGGTCTCTATCGTGACTTGCTGATGATTATTCAATACCAGGGGCAGTGCTGTGTTACAGACATGTACCAGTGTGTTTGACATGCACCAGGGGCTTGTACAGGCTCCTAAACAGCTCAGTGTAAGACTCAGAGCCAGAGCTAGAACTTGGACGTTGATCACTTTGGAATCCTAATCCACTTTCTGTCCCATATGTGGCTTCTCCAACATAATCCAAGTAGGAAGTTGATCTCTCTTCCTGAAACAACCAAGGCCCTCTGAGTCAGACACTCGGCAGAGCCACAAGGCTAGAAGCATGTCACACAGTCCCATTTCCCCCAAGACCAGGAAACCACAGAGACTCAACAGCTCTAAGTGCTGACTTTCGGGGGCAGTTCAGGCTGTGCTTCTATTGCAGTATCAACAGAAGCTGTGAAGACCTTGCTAAGCCTCATTGTCATTATTTCATCTGGACCCCAGCTTGAAGTTTCAAACAACCAAGCTAGGCAATCTACACGCAAAGATGCTAAAAGAACAATCAAAATTTTAGGAGGCAGTCCCAGTCTGGCAGGTACGGGGAACAATAAAACTAAATTGCTACATACAAAGAAATGAGATTTAAAAAGTGGGGTGGGGCGTCTGACAGCTGTTTACACAGGTAAATGCTAGGAACTATATAGAGCAGAAATGGCAGGCAAACTAAGAATATTGAAATCATATTCTTACACTTCAAAAAAATCTGAAAGTGTCTTAAAACATGCCTGACTGTAAGCACCTGACTTATATGTTACAGGGAAGAATTTTTTGTTTGTTTGTTTGTTTTTGTTATTATTTATTGCTTTTCAAGACAGGATTTCAGTAGCCCTGACTGTCTGGGAACTTGTTTTATAGACAAGCCTGGCCTCAAACTCACAGAGTTCCACCTGCCTCTGCCTCCCACAGAACTTAAACTCTAGCCCTAGATTATAGAGTGCAGGGAATTTAGCTGAGAAGCTATCAGATATTTTCTAAACAGTTTAAAGGTATAAGCCTTTCCCAGAGGAAGGGGCACAGCTGTGTAGATGTATGTTGTAAGATGCCCCAAGAAACTGTCAGGAGGAAAGGTAGCCATCAAGAAAACTGGAGATGATTTTCAGGCTATCCCCTTTGCCCAGAGCTATTAATAAACTTGCCACATTTTAGTTAAAATATCCATTCATGGGAAATATTAATTTCTGTAAAACGAACAGGGTTATACTATTTAAAGTATATTTCACCAAAAGAAATTAATTTGGGTAAAGAATTTGAGTGTATATAATTCCATTGGGCAACAAGAGTCACTTAATCTCCCACCCTGTCATGAGAGCAAAGCAGAGCAACTGCGTTTTAAACATTTAATTACAGGTAAAATCAAGTTTATATAATGATATACCACACTGCTAGCAAGTAATGAAGATAAACACCCTTGAGCATTACCAGCGCCCAGAAGCACAGTCAAGTTCCGTTTTGCCAGCAGACTGCAGAAAAGACTGTCTGTAGCTTCAAATGGCTTTCTTGATGCCATGTCTGAGTTGGGTGACTTTCCTTTTTTCTTCCTTAATTTCTAAGAGCTTGTATGTAACTGGGTTAATCTGAAGCATTAGAGCTCCAAAAGTGACGTTTTGTCTTGTTTGAGGGCACTTTGTGTGATTAGACACAACCGTGTTTGCTTTTAGCAAGCACACTGTTCACGTTTTGAGCAAAACTGAGGCTGCACTCTGATGCGCATGGCTCGGCATTTGGAAGTCACAGCAGATGTGCACTTGTCAAGGGATTTTCCTACACACATTCCCATGTCTTCTATGAGTGTTGAGAAAGCTCATCTCAAAGCTGTTAAAGTGTGCCAGTGTGTGGTGTGGTATTATATCACACCGTGGGCATACTGGCAAAAGAGAGATTAAACAAACACAGGCGTGGAGGAACCTACCCCAGTCTCAGAGAGCCACCCAAAGGAGAAACCTCTCCACTCCACATAACCTGTAACACATAACCTATAACACATGATTTCACAGAAAGGAGCTCATCCACTCTTCAAGATTCACTGAAAAATAAACCTGTTGATAATCTAAAGGGATCAACTGCCCAAAAACACACCATGGAGATACATACAGATGACCCTTAACTTAAGAGAACAAAATACATAATTTTCAAAAAGTTTTGAACAAAAAATACCATGGTGTGAATGATGGCAATCCCAGAAGTCATGGGAAGTAAACTGAAAATCCTGGTATCCAGATCAGGACACATCTCTAAGAAGCTGTCACCCAGAGGCACCTAAACCTGCATAGTTACAGCCATTGTACTTGGTTGCCCAGCAGAACTGGATGAAGTAATACTGTTGCTGAAGACTCGGTATATCTTGGTTGCAGAGGACTGAGAAACCTTTCCCGGACTGAACTGAAAGCTTTTCGCCTGCTGGGTAACCTGCCACAGTGCTGAGTTGCTGTGCACACAGCTGGAGGCACAGAGTCAGCAATGGTCTTGCCCAGCTCAGGACCTTGCAAACCGCAATACCAACTTGCCTTTCAGGAAGTGCTACTAGTATCATAATAGCATTACCGTTAGCGAGGAGGGGGAACTAATTGATTTTTGATGGGATCTGAGGCCCACTTGACAGTACTGTGGATCTATCTGTTCAAAGGCCCATGACTGGGGAGATCAGAAGCACTAGGGATGAACCTAATACTTTTGCTTCTTTAAATGGGCATATTGACAAGCTGCCTCCTCAGTGTTGACAGGGTAGACGACTTTCTTCAAAGAAGCTTTGCTTTGCGTGAAGTGTCATTAATGTGGAGGTGCATGGTTGGTCAAACGGTTGAGAAGAACAACAGGACTGACACTTCGAGGTTTGCAAACATCATGAAAGAGGAAGGCGAAAGATAGCTAGAAACAGAATGAGGAAGGTGACACACACAGAACACTGTCTTAGCCGGGCGGTGGTGGCGCACGCCTTTAATCCCAGCACTCGGGAGGCAGAGGCAGGCGGATCTCTGTGAGTTCGAGACCAGCCTGGTCTACAAGAGCTAGTTCCAGGACAGGCTCCAAAACCACAGAGAAACCCTGTCTCGAAAAAACTAAAAAAAAAAAAAAAAAAAAAAAAGAACACTGTCTTATTGCCACGGACCGGCTCAGGGGAGCCACTCAGACCATGGGAGAAGCAGGGTCCTGGTAACAGGAAGGCACAAGTTCAGCGAATGACAGACAGACACAACACACAAGAGAGTGGTTGGAATCTGCGGCGATTTTACTGAATTCATGTTTTCATTATATAATCTTCAAACAAAGAACAAATAAGAAGGTCATGTATCATTGGTTGGCACAGTATAAAAGCTTCTTTTAGTCACATCAGCGATATTTAAGAAAAGTATATTATCAGGAATAGGTGTTAGACATAAAGCATCCTTAGAAGAGGAAATCTTGTCTTTGGGAATGTAAACTGTAACGGCTCAGCAGGTCAGTTATTCTAGGGTTGTAACCCGCCTGGCAGGTCAGTTATTCCAGGGTCCCGAAGAGGTGCTATCTGAAAAGACATGGGTGGGAAAGAGGAACGAGACCAAGCAAGACCTGTTGTCAAAGCCTCACTTTATTGGCGAAATGGTTGTGGCTTATATAGCCCTTGAATGAGGAATTTGGGTTGGGATGGGGGGCAGGGGCATGGCGAGGGCAGGAAGGGGTCTTGCAGCAAATGTCAGGAGTCAACGCTTGGTCACGAGTCGGTTAGGAGGTCACGAGTCGACACACCTAGTGTTCTCTATGCAGGCCGAATCGTTCCTTTTGTGATTCCAACCACAAACAGTTCTCTAGATAGTTGGAATGCGGGGCAGGTTCTGCTAACAGATAACTCTCAAGATAGTTGGGTGTGGGGTGGGCTCCACCAACAAACAGTTCTCAATACAGTTGGGGTGGGGGGCTCTCCGCAAACATCCCCAGGACAATGGTCCCTGCTATAGTCTTTGGGAAAATGGCTCCTGACAGTAAACCTCAGACAAGTGGTTTCATCTTATGAATAGAAAGTTTCTGTCTCATTATCGTTATCATGGCCCTTCTTCTTCCTAACCCTTTATTTCATCTAGTGACCACATATACCTAATCAGTTCTCTGCACCTGTTGAACTATACTTTTTAGTACCTTCTTATGCAGCAGACACCATGGGGGTTGGGATCTAGCAAGCCTATCCATAAAATTCAAAGTATAATATAACAGTCTTTTTCCATCAATGTTAACCCATCTATTCCCTTGCTCATCATACACCCCGTGTATGACAAAGGTTCTGCTGTAGTCTTATACATTCTCATACTGTGCTTCCTATCCCAGAGCTATTCCTCAAGAGAATGATCCTTGTCTTGTATATATAAAGACTATCATTATAATAAAAGAAATTGTGCAAAGCCCATATCCCGCATAGCCTGCTAATCGAGAAACCCATCTATGCCTCAGTGGTGGCCATTGACCTCCAGGAAGCCTAGTCCCATAGGACACGTAGCGCCCGTCCGGCATAATGACATATATCATGTCACACAGACGACACTGGAGTTGGTGTGGCATCTTATGCGAGAGCCAGACGATGAGGAAGACACACAGAACCCTGTCTTATGGGCAGGACATGGTCTTAGTATGCATGGAACCATAACAGCTAGAGTTGCCTGCAAAGACTGAGCCTGGAAGGTGTCAATCACAGGTGAGGGCGGGTACTCACTGAGCCCGAGATAGGGAAGCAAATGCCATGGTTTTAATGTCATAACTACTGTCAATTATGCTCCTGTGGATGGCTTCACATGAGTGCCCATGTGAATGCCCCTCATTAAATCAGGTGGATCACAAAGTAGGAAGCTACATCAAAGAAGACCAGAAAGTGTGATGGGGACTTGGTGACGGAAGAACAGGGATGATAGAGCAAAAAGAGAGTGAGAGAGGGTGATGGGTGTGTGTGACTGGCATGTTTTATATACATGTGTGACATTGAAAAAAATTACATTGAAAAAGCTTAGCCTATTTCTCCTAATGGAGTGTCTTATCCAGCCTTGAGATGAGCATTTGTGCATAGTCTTACTGCATCTTGTTATGGCATGTTCTGTGGGCCTGCTCTTCTCTAAAGGGGAAATAAGGAACCATGGATCTGGGGATGGGGGCGGGGCAAGGGGAACAGACTGGGAGGAGAGGAGGGAAGATGTATTGAAAACAAACAAACAAACAAACAGAATAGCCCATGCTTAACTATGCAGGGCTTGCTGTCACTCACATTGTATGCTCCAAAGGTATTTAGAATCCAGTTTTCTCATACCTGGGGCTTTACCATTTCCAGAAATACTCCCTCTGAGAGCATCATTTCTTCTTTAGGACTTGCCCCTTAACTCCATCTCTGCCCAGCATCCTATCAAACCTACTTAAATCACTATCTCTGATAGCAGCAGAGAAAATGCACCTCATGAAAAGCCCAGCAGGAGGCAAGTGTTCACATTGGTAAAAATGCTTGGAATGCCTTTGCAGTGTCTTGAAAAGAGAAAGGAAGGGCTACTGGTCACAAGGCCTCTCCCCAAGGCAACTAAGGGAAATAGTTATAAGAGGCTAAGAGAGAGTGCTGGTTGCTGGTGGTAGTGTCTCAAGCCTTTCCCAGCATTTCAGGAAGCAGATGAGGGCTTATCTCTGAGTTCAAGGCCAGCCTGGACCACAGTGAGTTCTAGGACATCCAGGGGTACACAGAGAAACCCTGTCCCCAAAACTAAACAAAACAACAAACCATAAAATCCAGGGAGGGGTTGCTGGGGTGAGTTATATACATGTGTGACATAATGAAAGAATACATTGTAAAATGTTCTTGCCTGAAACCATTAAAACAATAAAGAAGCAGGATTGATTTATGATATAAAGTTGGGTTACACAATTAATTTTCAATTGTTGATAGAAAACAAAGAAATTTTAATTGTATCTGTGAAAGACCCCCAGTTCTGGGGACACTCTCACTCAAGTCTCGGGACAAACCCCGCCCCCCCAGTAGCTCACGAGAGACCGTCCTTGCTGCAATCACAGGAGGCTTTAATTGATGAGATGAGACAGGAACCAGTGCACTGGGGCTGAGACTCATAACACACCCAGGGGAAGAGTTCGACCCCGAGTGACCTGGAGAAGGAGCTTTTAAGGGAAGAAACCACAGTCCAGTAATCCAAAAGGGTCATAGAAAATTCCGAAAATCCAGTGATGGTCACAAGGGGGCAACTCCCTGCCTCAGAACCACTCCCAAGGTCATAATCAGCTAGTTCCTAAAACACAGTACAATAATAATCACAAGGAGGAAACTCCCTGTTCCTCAAGATTCTCAAGATTACAACCTAACTTTATCTTCAGCTAGCTCCTGAAACACAGTCACCGAACCGGCTAATGCTAGATGTTTGATTCTTCTCTTCCTGCTGGGGGGGGTCTGGATTTATCCAGGTCTTTCATCTGTACCAAATGAACATAGACTTTGTCTTATCACATTACCCAAATCATATAGCATATCCAATATTCACATTGTGTTAAGTAAGCAGGCAAGAAATAAAATAGTCTGCACACAGGCTGGACATGTATAAATACTGCGCTGCTTTATGTAAGGTTTAGTAAACCACATATTTACTATTCACTGTGATCCTAAAAATAATTCCTCTCAAATACCAAGGGACAGGATAACTGGACTAACCACAAGTCCTCAGACAGAACCTTGAGAATTTTCAATAATACCCTAAAATTTGTAAAGATCTGGACTGAGGAGAAGGGATTGTTGAGGCAAACCTAGACAGGATCAGGAAAAATATTGTTATTATATTATTGAAGTACCTACGTATCATTTTAAGATCTCATCAGCTGGCCCAGCCCCGGAATTCAAGCACTCAGGTGGTGAATGCAAGAGAAGTAGGAATGCAAGGGTAGCCTTAGCCGTACAAGTTCAAGGCCAGTCTGGTTTACATAAAACTCAGCTAAAAAATAAGAAAAATGAAACAACTTTTGTAGGACTTCCTCTTTGTATGGAAAGATGCTCCTTCTGGGGAGAATAATTAGAAAAAGGTCCTTCCCCCAGGACTAATGCAGCCCTGCCCCAGGCACTCTCTCTGGGAGCATACCTATATGTGTTACTTCCACCTAACAGCTCAGGTCTCATTTTCCCTCCAGGGACAATTTGCATAGTAGGTTACCATGACAACCAACAGGCGCAAGAAGGGCTCTCTGATTTCCAGAGTCACAAACCCAGTGAGGAAATGTATCAATGCCCCAAAGAGTGGGACCTTGCTCATTCAGGAATGGGGTTTCTTGAAGGGTCACGCAGGCAGAGCAGGATCGGGTTCCTCACAGAAAATTCACTCAGCCCGCACTCCCACCGTGTCTACTACAGTTGCTCTCAAATGTTAGGGATCAGCAGAGTCACCTAGAAGGCAGATGACACACACAGCCTTGCACTCCACATCCAGAGTTTCTGACTCAGTGATGTGAGATGACCACCAAGACTTGCTCAGATGAAGTGAGGCAGCTCATCCGAAGTAGGCGGAGAGCAGCAGAGAGGGAAGACACCCTCCGCTCCAGTAACTTGCAAATACGTGGAGGAATTTGAGCCCCTCTCATCCTTTCGGTCAGTTCATGCCGCCCACGTCCACACTGAGCAGAAGCAAAGGAGAAGGCTTGGGACATGGGCGTGAAGAGGGAGTCTGGGAGGGGTGTTGGAAAGAGGAAAGCAAGCAAGAGGCAAATAGAAAACTCAGATGGAAGAAGATATAACCTGGGAACCAAACAGACACCCCCATCCTTGTTTTACAAAGAAATGACCTAGAATTCTGAACAAAGGTTCACAACTGAGAATATGTAACATGGGCAGAATTTTAAAAAGGAAATTACAGGGCTAAGGGAATACTCTGAAAGCATTATATACTACCAAAAATCTAACAAATTAAAAAAGAAATAGGAAGGGCAAAACTGTAAAACAAATTAACAGCATGCTGAAGAAACACAACTTCATTACAAGTGGGGCATCCTGATTCAAAATGCTTGCAACCAGATGTGCCTTGAATGTCAGATTGTTTGATTCACACCTTGGAATTTCTGAATGCAATAGTGAGATATGTCAGGAGTCATGTCCCCCCAAATTATTATAGGAATCACCGCCGTGAGGAGTTTTGCAGAGGGCTTCACTTCCCAATTGTATTGACAAAGCCTATCCCACACCCAAATTAACTGTTAATAGAGAGCTATCTGTTAATGGAACCCGCCTCACATTCCAAACTATCTAGAGAACTAGGTGTGTCAACTTGTGACTTCCTGACCAAGGAATCCTGACCTGACCGATCGTAACCTCTTGGCCTATGTGACGGGCGTGGACCACGTGGCAAGATCCCGTGCCCCAGCCCCCCAAGCTCCTCATCCAGGGGCTATATAAGCTGTAACCATGACTCTAATAAACGGAGGCTTTGACAAATATGCTTGGCCTTCTTCCTCTTATCGACCCATGTCTTTCAGGTGGTACCTCTCCGTGACCCTGGAATAACTGACCAGCCAGGCGGGTTACAGACCCTAGACAGAGTAACCCGTCAAGGCGGTCGACAGAGATACCTTATGAATGGGATGCAGGCAGAAGCATTAGATTCAGCTGGATTTATGTACTCTTTTATTTTATTGTCTGATAAAAATTTTAGACAATAGAGTGCCTTCATTTTTATTGCAACCAGTTATGTGAATCAGGTGGATTTTTTTTTTTTTTTTAGAAATCCCACTGGCCATTCCAAACCTTTCCAAATCTGAAGCAATCTGGATTTTATATTTTTGGACTGGAGATGCCCAATATGTACATTTAAGTTGTAGGAAAAATGCAAAGGATCTGGTTAGCACAAATGGAAAATAGAACATAAATTTCAAAGATAGAGAAAGTAACCAAATAATCAATTTCCCTAAAATATTAGACTGTAAAAATTAGAATGTTGAGTCAGCACATATAATGCCTCCCTTACGTGAAGAAAGAACCAATTCCTTTGATAGAAATAAGATATTGGGGTGGGAAAAGTCACAGCATACCCTACTAATTGTTATGTCCAAATCTGCAATCCCCAACAAGCCAACGAGGAAACCAAAAGTCCCACACATAAAAGCAAAGAGCCTTTATTTTAATTAAGTTTGCAAACTCAGTCTCCCCACACGTCCAACGTATTGGAGTAACCGGAGAGCCCCAAGCTCAATTAGAAAAGGGTTTAATAGTAGTAAAGATGGGGGTGACGGGTTTCTGAGGTTTTAAGACCCCTGATAGGCTGACATTTGTCTAGGGTTTCCAGATGACTGTCAGCTGCAGGTGTTTCTATTTACAGTGCTTTGAATGCCAGAAGTTTCCTTTGAATGGTCTGTTCTTGGTTGGGGGTAGGGTGATCTCAGCTTGTGGTGTCTCCTGCAGCCCTGCATCATCTCAGAGTAAACAACTGAGACCCCAGCCTCCATTGAAATTCATCTATGGCCAGAGTCCTGGGTGATAATGGTTGGAGGAAGTAAAGACTTAGATTTTCATGGCTGGCCTTTACACTAATAACCTTATTAATCATTGTGGTGGTTTAAATGATAATGATAGCCTCTTGTATTTAAATAATTGACCCCCTATGGGTGGCATTGTCTAAGCAGGTTATGGAATTTTTCAGGAGGTAGAGCCTTGCTTGAGGGTTTATAGCTTCTCCTCACTTCCTGTTTGCTATCTCTGTTTCCTGTTTGTGGATAAAGATGTGATCAGCTGACTTCCTGCTCCTGCTCACACTGTGTCTGCCCTGATGGATTCTGGCCTGACCCTCTGTAAACGTATGCCAAAATAAACTTCCTGCTTTAATTTGCTTCTGGTTCTGATATTTTATCCCAGCAAGGAAAAAGTAGCTAATACAGACATCAGAGATAAAACTGGTTATTACAGCATTCAAGAAGAACGAGAGTCAGACAGTCGCACTGGTCCCATGTTCCCAGTACCACCTATATCAAACAACAAAGTCTCTAGGGGAAAAAATGTCTTATCACTCAACGTGGTTATTCTAGTATGAAGGCAATAGGCAAATACACTTTCAAAACAATATCCCTAGAAGAGACCTTCATGACCCTTTCATAGGGAAAAAAAATTGCTTAATGATGAAAAGTATCCAACTAAGAGATAAGTTGAAATAAGTAACCTTGGAATGTGGGAACCGTGGTAAAAATACTAATGCTAGACACAAAGCAAAGTAGCCCTGGTATTAACAATAGGAGAATTACATTTTCCAAACAGATAAGCCTGCATCCTTGACTGCCTCCTGCTGCATGAAAACTACCACAGAGATGTCATCTATGGAAGAGATACAAACTTTCACTGGCATCACCTCTGATGATGTCTTGCCCTTAGACTTCTCAGGACTGTGAGAAATACATCCCCGCATCCTAATCACCCAGCTCATGTGGTTTTGATTATAGGAGCCCAAGAAAATAGAGATAAAACAGCATAGAAAAACCAATGTGAGCAACAGAAAGTCAGAGGGAACGAGAAATATTTTTTTGGAAGAAAAGAAGCTAGTCATTATTTTTTCTTGAAACATCAAACTTATCAATTTAAATTAGTTGAAATTTTAGAAGGACTTCAATTACTATATTTCTTAGCATTCAGAAAGGCCCTTTATGGGAAAAAAAAGGCTTTATGATAAAAAACATATATATGAACAATTATTCCTCGGAGTTACACTTTATTTTTTCTGTTGTATATAAGTAAAATTAAATTAGACACATTTATTTATGTCACAAGTATATTGCTGTCTCCATGCTACTTCTATGGTGAAAACACTAATTTTCTTATTTTGTTTATCTATTTTACTCTTTCCCATCTATATGTGTTTCAATAGATGTTTAAAATGACACTCTGGACCAGTTGTGGTGGCATATACTTTTAATCCACCATTCAGGAGACAGAGGCACTCAAGAGTCTGAAACCAGCCCGCTTTACATAAGTGAGTTTTAAGCCAGCCAAGGCTACATAGTAGGGCCCTGTCTCAAAACAACAACAACAAAAACAACAGAAGATACCCTGCCTTTGGGAACTCCACAGAAGAAGGGAAGGAAGGATTGTAGGAGTCAGACAGATCATGGACACCAGGAGAAGATGGCCCACAGACATTAACTAAACAGGGCTCATGGTGGCTCACAGAGACTGAAGCAATATCCACCCATCCTGCATGGGTCTGTGCTAGGTCCCTTGCATATGTATTACAGTTGTGTAGCTTGGTGTTTCTGTGATATCCCTAACAGTGGAAGTGGGGGTGTATAACATGAGGTTTCTGTCTGCCCAGTTCCCCAGCCATTTAGTCCCAGAGAAAATCACACAGAGGTCTGCATAAGTTACAAACTAATTGGCCCATTAGCTCAGGCTTCATATTAGCTCTTATAACTTATAAGCCCATTATTCTAGTATATGTTAGCCACATGGCTTGGTACCTTTTTCAGCGGGGTAGATCACATCTTGCTTCTTGTGTGGTCTGGTCAGGACTCTGGGAAGAGCTTCCTTCTTCCCAGAATACTCCTGTTCTCATTTCTCCACCTCTACTTCCTGTCTGGTTTTCCCGCCTATTCTTCCTGCCTGGCTACTGGCCAATCAGCATTTATTTAAAATATAATTGACAGAATATAGACAATTCTCCCACACCAGGGGTGTCTCTGACTTATTTGTCCTCTCTTGGGATCCTTTCCCTCCTACTGGCTGCCTTACCCAGTCTTGATATATTGTAACTTCCTGTGACATGTTCAGTTGATATCACTGGAGGTCTTCTCTTTTCTGAGAAGAAACAGAAGAGAAACAAATCTGGGGAGTAGGGGTGGGAGCTGGACGAAGTGGAAGGAGGGGAGGCTGTAGTCTGGATGCAATGTATGAGAGAAGAATAAATTCTTTAAAAAGCTACTCTGCAAGTGGCCATAATGTGTGTTCTGGATCTTAAGATTTTTGAGGGATGCCCTGCTTTATCATTTTCTCCATTGCTTACATTTTAAAAAGACGTCACTCATAAAAATATGTAATGCTAACTCTAAAATGATGGCATAAAATGTGATTCTGTGTTACTGAGATTCTTTAAATAAACAAACACTCTGAAGCATGGCTGGATGCCCTCCAACCCCACCCACATGCTGAAGCATACCCAGCACGGAGAGTAACAATGTTTTCAAGGTAATAACTCCCATCATGTTGTATTTCATTTTCCCAAATAGATGCTAGTTCCTCTCATTATCACTACCTAGCTGAGTACTTGCTATGTTCCAGCTAAGGAGGTCCAACATTTTGGCTTCTTTTGGCCACATTTGCAGGAGAATTGTCTGTATTCTGTCAATCATGTTATAAATAAATGCTGATTGGCCAGGCAGGAAGTATAGGTGGGACAACCAGACAGGAAATAGAAATGATTTAATGAGAACAGGAGAATTCTGGGAAGGAGGAAGTTGATTCCTCCCACTCCTGCCCAGACCACCGAAGCAGCAGGATGTGATCTGCCCTACTGAAAAAAGGTACTGAGCCACATGGCTAACATAGATCATAAAAAATGGGTTAATCAAGATGTGGGAGTTAGCAAGTTAGAGGCTAGAGCTAATGGGCCAATCAGCTTATATTTTATGGAGACCTTTGTGTGATTTTCTTTGGGGCTAAACAGTTGTGGCGTACTGAGTAGGACAAAAATCCCAACAACAACAAGCAGGGCCCCCATTCATGTTACACACATTAAACTAAGAATCTTAACTCAAGAACTGTGCAACAATGTTACAAAAAAATAATCTCATAATATTTTAAGAAACTTTGTGCTTTTAAGTCCCCACATTCATACCTATCCCAGGCCAGTGGCTGGACACCCCCAATGACACTGGATTCAGCTTCATAATAAAATGATAACAGCAATATTGATGATAACTTAGATTTGCTGAATGCTTGCTCTACTTTCTTTAAAATAATATTCTTCGGTGGGAGGTGTTTACAGTACTGGGCGTTCTTTGTGAGGTATAAGGAAAAACCATCTTGGTTTTTTTCTCAGAAGTGTATGAATCTGTATTTGAATATGCAGAGAAACTGCACAGGTGAGCCTGACCTTGGGAAGAGAGAGATCTGGGAGTGAAATGGAACTATGTGCATGAAGGAAAGTTACACTAAATCTCTGCTCAAGCAGAATCAAAGGCTTAGGTTCAGTTCTTGTCCAGGGAGCAGCATTCCAACCCTTGTAATGGAATCAAATCATACACTAATAAAGAAAGCAAGCGTTAGAGCCGAAGCCACACGTGGAGCCCAACTCTGTCTTGGGAATTGACGTGGGAGGAGCCTGAACAAATTCGTCCTAAACAAATAAACCAGGAATGAGTCTGACTGGAAGGCACATTCAAGAGTATTGCTATACTGGTTATTGCTTCTGTTTTCGCTGTGAACAGGTCAGTGAGCTTACAGAGCCTCAGAGAGCTTGGGGGAGGGGGGGAGGGGAGGGCTTCTTTCTCCAGTGTGAGCAGCATGGAGTAGGACACAGAAGGTTGACATTCTTGTCCTATATGGAACAGTCAACAAAGGCACGTAGCTCTTCAAAACAGCCTTGGGCAATGCAATATGCTAGCCTCCTGCCTCTGTCTCAGCTGACATTGGGGAATAAACTGAGAGGGACCACAGGGATAAATCAAAGCATAAACGAAGAAATAACGATGAGGCACTTCTCACAGTTGCCTCCTCTTGGTGCCCTCTGAGTTTCCTGATTAGAACACTTCTGTGTGTACGTTTGCTATCTGTGAAACAGCGCCTTCCTCTGGAAAGCTAAGAGCAGTTTACACTGTCAAACTGCTCTCAACAGAGGCCAGTCAGGAGTCCTGTGGTAAACGACAATCTGCTCAAGGTCTACTCGAGACGGGATCTTTGTGGGTCTATTCAGACTTCTCTCTCTGCTTGTTATTTCTTCGGTATCCAAACTATTCTAGTTGTTTCGGAGAATCTCTATGCTGATGTAGCACTTTCGATAATGATAAATCAAGATTCTGTACTGTTGCAGCGACACTTTCCAGAGAGTTGAGAGGCTGGGGTCGCGGAAGAGAGAGATCGTTTTCTTGGTGGCTGAGGCCCATGGATTAAAAGTTCTGCTCTAACATACAATGGTTCCATTTCATTTCGCTCTAAGGATCTGGCTTTGCAAATTAAAGGTGTGATCCCTTGAAACCATTGTGATAAAAGTAATTTGGAATCATACTGCTGACAGTGATTATAGAAGCAAATCTCTATGTATCACACATGGTTCAGCTTTGGTGAGAAAAAAAATAGACTAAAGCACTTTAAACTTCCCAGAGCAAAACTGTACCTGACAGACACCAGGAAATAGCTACCCACACGTCTAAGGGCCCCGCGCGCACAAATTAGAACATATTTGAGAAGGCCAGTAGGAGAAAACAAAGCTCAATTTTGCATGACCTCTGCTCATCAAGTCTTACTGTGTCCATCTGACCATCCCCTTCCTTCACTGTGAGAAGCTATCCACTCACTCCAGAGAGGCCACCAAGAACAAAGGAGAAATTCTTTGCAAGTGAACTTTGGTGAACTGATGCTCTCGGTTGAGGTAACATGCAGGAGCACGGGCAACTTATGGGTAGTTACACTACCGAAGGAAAAAGAAACATGAAATCATCAACTGTCTATATATCCTTGGAGAGGGGTGGGGTCCTACGAGTACCTCCCCCTCCATGGTGGAAAGTTAATGAGCCCAAACTTCCGCAGCTCTCTTGAGCAATCAAAGCTGCTAACAGTTCAAGAAGCTAGCAATCATATCATGCACATAGAACTGTGTTCTACAGCATGTATGCACATTATACACACACACACACACACACACATCACTATTTTGTGACCTGTCAGATTGGTACTTGCTTCAAAGTTGTGTGCTGAAGTAGTATTAGCTATCCTAACTCCAGTGAATACATTTCAGCTTTTCGTTCACGTGACAATCAATGGAGCAGGAAGAATAAGTCCTTATCGCACATTGTAAAGAGTCCTTCCCTAATTTGGAAACTAACATTTCTCTGTTCCTTATGATGATGTTAATATTCCAAATCAGAGAAATGGGAGCACGTGTCATGATTCTTCACCTTTGTGTGGTCCTAAGCGGATAAGGAGCCACTTCCCAGTCTCTGTAGAAGAGCAATTGCTCATGTCCACTGTCTGCAAGATCTTCTGGACATAAGAAACTGTCCTTATGGGCCGGGCGGTGGTGGCACACGCCTTTAATCCCAGCACTCAGGAGGCAGAGGCAGGCGGATCTCTGTGAGTTCGAGGCCAGCCTGGTCTACAAAGGGAGTTCCAGGATAGGCTCCAAAGCTACAGAGAAACCCTGTCTCGAAAAACCAAAAAAAAAGAGAAACTGTCCTTATGGAAGAGACTATCCTAATAATACACCTATTATGGATTTACAAATTCCCCCACACCTACCATCAATGTGAAGTCTTAGTGTTCATTCATCTTGAGTTGGGATAATGGGTGTTTACTTCCAGAGAAATTCATCAAAATGATGGAGATTTATTATGTTTGACTGACGAAGCAGAAGTAGTAAATATTCATTGGGCAACGAGTAAATATGGTCAGAATCACAATTTCCTGGTCCATGTGTCTGATAAATGGGATTTTTAGCTTTGTCAAATAATCATTTACTTCCATAACTTCATCAATTCCATTTTCCAGTCTCATAGTCAAACCCTATGTCTATGATTCTGTACTCATTTTATTACTATAGAAAAATCATATATATATATATATATATATATATATATATACAGATACAAATGGGCACATGCACTGGGGGGAAGGGAGGAGAAGGAGGAGGCATGGTGGGAGGAAAGGAGAAAAGAAGGGACACAAAGAGATAGAGACAGACACACCAGGAGCAGAAGGCCAGAAAACAAGTTTTCTATGACAACCAGAGTGGGCAACAGGGTAGAGGGTAGATAGTTCCCTCTTGCACTCCTCACTAAATACAAGGGAGGGGGCGCCACCCAGAGCCCTCTACCTCCCTGCCGAGGAGGCTCAGAGAGGACATCCATCTCTTGTGTTCTTCAGAGTGAATCTCTCACTCCTGTACCCTTTCTTCCCTCCTCCCCTCCTCCTACTGCTGTCTTTCTCATTCATCTTCTCTCTTTCCCCTCAATCTCAGTTCTACTCTCTCTCTGTCTCTCTCATCCCGTCTCCTGACTCTCCTCACCTTCCCCTCTCAACCTCTCCCCTTTGTTTCCACTGGCCTCAGCTTTATAGACACAGCAAACCAAGCAGGCCTGGGCTAAGAGGCCTGGACTCAGAGGTGAACCTTCTCCGGTTCTGGTTCCATTTTCTCACGTGTTCCATGCGGGCATGTGTTAGGTGTGCCTTGCACTGGCCTCTCCTACAGCTCAGGTTGGAGGTGACACCTAAATTGGGATGAAGGGCAGTTAATTGCCTGCTGTGGACTCAGGCTTCAGAAGGTACTTTCGTGCAGGCAATTGTAACCACTGCCTGTGTTCATCAGAGGTGTGGTAAACTCATTTCTCTTCTGGGCAGTAGGGATGCACAAAAACACAGCCAAAACCGAAGAGAAACCCAGCTTAAATTGAGCTGCCTGTGTGGGGTGTGTGTGTGTGTGTGTGTGTGTGTGTTACCTTTTCCTTACCACCATCCCCAAAAGACAACAGGGCCAAACATGAATTGGATAATCATATCTTTATAAATTCACCATAAGGTCATTGTCTACACCAGTGCCAGAATCAACTTTAGCTTGCCTGCCTTTCTCTCTCTCTGTCACTCTGTCTCTGTCTCTCTCTCTTTCTCTCCTTCTTTCCTTTCTTCCTTCCTTACCCCTCTCTTTCTTTCAGTTAATGAATAGAAAAAGAAAAAAATCACGAATGATGTATGTCTTTAATTCATTTAGCAATGTCAGAGTCACACGAACGGAAAAACCAATGGGTAATATCAAGATATCTGAAGAGATAAAACTGGAGAAACAAGATAATTCTCAGGTAATGAAAGTAAGTGAAATTTTAAATTACAGAATTACCATTTCTCTTCACATTTAGTGTTCTATAAATGAGGGTACTTTTCCAGTGATGTGCATATTTAATGTAGAGGTTTTAATTTTTTCCTAATAACTCATTAAATTATTAGTATATTTTATAATTCATGTTATCTTGAAACTAATGAAATTTGGTAAATTCAATCCTGTGACCTTTGGATCACATACTGAAGAGGCATAAATCTACCTCGGGAACATTGCACGGGCTTGAAACAGTTTCTACAGCTTTTTACTTTGTTTCCTATGAGGAAGAGAGTGACCTAAATGACCACAGCAGTAATAGAGCAGGCAGTCTGTGGTCTTCTGCGTGTTACCCCCTTCTTCAAAAATGATGAGTTCAAGGACTGACGAGAGGGTGCAGTAATTAAGAGAGTACATGCTGCTCTTCCAGGGGACCAGAGTTTGAATTTTAGCACCCATGTTCAGTAGGTCACAATTAGTAACTCCAGCTCCAGGGAACTCAATGCCTCTGATCCCTGTGGGTCCCTGCATTCATTTATACCTACCCACACGGACACAGAAAAATACAAATAAATCTTAAAAATTTATGGGCTCCCTGCTACCAAGTGTAAACTTCCCCTTGGGATTGAGAGGTTAGAAATATACCCCTTCAAGTAGGCCACAAGGCACAGGACAAGAACTAGGGCCCGGAACCAGTCTCTCCAATGATGACCCTCAGGATTAAAGGGACTTGTCTACACTGTAATTCTGGCCTAAACAGACACATCTTATTTTCTTTCTCATATTTCTATGATTTGATCCCTCCTTCCACAGTCCTAGAACTAATCTTGCCAAGTAAATGATCCAGTAGATAAGGCCTAACATCCTAAGGATTACGAATACTACACAGAGCATTGAGTAATACTGAGCTGGGTGGCAAGAAGTTAACTCTATTTAAATTTTGATCTAGTGCCTTTTATTAGACCAGAGGGAAGGTTCAGATGTGATGCCATGTGGTTTAATCAGACAACACTGTGAACTTCCCTGTGGTTTTCCACCACAGGGATGCTGCTGTCAGGTTCACGTCTATGGTCAGGAGACACTATGTACTTTGAATTAATTTTTGATATCTTTTCATAGAATATTTTCATGTAATATTCTTGGTTCATTTCCCTTCTTTTCATGGTAAGTGACATATCTTTTCACTTAAAATAGAGGCAGAATAAATGGGCTTCATTTTCTTTTTTTTCTTTCTTTCTTTTTTAAATTATTTAACTTTATTTTATGTGCATTAGTGTGAGTATGTCAGATCTGGAACTTGAGCTACAGACAATTGTGAGCTGCCATGTGGGTGCTGGGAATCGAACCTGAGTCCTCTGGAAGGGCCGCCAGAGCTCTTAACCGCTGAGCCATCTCTCCAGCCCCTGGGCTTCGTTTTCGATGATCCTTTCTCTCTTCCTTGAGTCAGGTTCTTGCTATGTAGCACAGGTTGGCCTTAAACTTGAGGTCATTCTACTTCAGTCTCCCAAGTGCTGGGAGTACAGATGAGACCACTACAGCCACCTTGATCTGGATGTTAAGTGTCCCCCGGAGGCCTGGGTAATGAGTCTTTCTCTATGCCACCAGCCAGCTCTCAAATAATGACATGGAGACTTATTATTAATTATGAGAGCTTGGCCTTAGCTTAGGCTTGTCTCACTAGCTCTTATAACTTAAATTAACCCATATTTTTAAGCCTATGTTCTGCCATATGACCTTACCTATCTTCCAACGTATACCTCCCATTTCCTCTGTGTGTTTGCATGGAAACTCTGGCTTTCTTCTGCCCAGTTTCCTCTTTGTCCCTGGAAGTCCTGTCTAACGACTTCCCTGTCTAGTTATTAGTCACTCGGCTCTTTATTATACCAATCACAGCAATATACCTCCACACAAATGTGTGAAGTATACAATTATTCTACAAGTGTACAAATATCCCACATTTTCCCCCTTTTGTCTAAATGAAAAGTAAAGATTTTAGCTTTAACAAAGATAGTAAAACTATATACAATGTTCATGAATATTTGGCAAATTTGGAGAAAATACTGTATTTTCTATCTTTTCTTAGTGAGTCCATAGTTTCCTACCTAAACCACTTTCTATCATAACTTCTATTACCATCCAAAAAATATCTTTTCAGACCTTCTAAAACATCTTCTTAAATAAACAACTTAAGCTGTTATTTTTTTCAACCTTATAAACTTTACATCTCTTGAGTTTCTTTTCTGACTTTGGTCACAAGGAAAACCTTAACTATGACTATTTGTTTTTCAACTCCACCAAAGATCCAAGAAGGATGTAATATTAGCTGAGTAAACAGGAATTGCAAAACAGGAAAATTTTCAAAACTCTAAAAATCACAGAAACAGCTAGCTGCCTACACAATCACCCAAGGTTTGTCTGCAACATTGGGGCATCCATCTTCAGCCTACAAGCCTAGAATATCTGACAAACTTTTCTGTGAAGCAAAATTTAAAATATTTAAAATATATTTATATTTGACCTTGAAAACATACCTAACAAGAAAACAAATTTGATTGTTAGAGATGACTATTAGCCTGTCTTTCTTTATAATACTTAGTAACTTTCAAGGACTAGAGCTTTACATTGCATTTTTAAGTGCTACATAGGAATAATACCTTAAACAAGAATAGAAACATGTAAGCAGTAGAACAAAAATAACCTTAAATTGTATCTGTATATGAAAATTCATATCAGTGTAAAATATTTACAACTAGTGTTTGTTCAAAAGTAGACTCAATAATCCACCCTTTTCTCTCATCATTTCTATGTTTATCCCCACTTTTTTCTTCAGAAAGAGATTCTTAAATCTAATCTCCTTTGTTCAGCTTTTTTCCTGACCATGACCAATAGTAACTTGTAATCAGCTCCCCTAAACAATGACAAACATTCATTACCCACCAAATGACCAAAACCACCCACCTCACCTCTTGGGAATGTGGGTATCATATTCTCTAGATTGCTTCTTGTTGTCTGTGGGTGTCAGAATCTTTAGGGGATCCTGAGAAACTTGGGATGGTCAAGTCCTGGGTGAGCTAATTGTATTATTCTTTGTTTAGTCTCTGTGTGATGGGAACATGTAGGGTTTTTCTAAAGTCTTGCCTGGGTAGTCGGTAAAGCTACGCAATCTTAGCTAGCAGCTTTGAAGTTGTTCTGGGTGTATAAATTTGAGGAAACTAAAAGAGAGGAATTTTGAAGGCTGGGTCACCTGGGCTACTTGTTTTTATTGGTATCTGGTACTTTCTTCTGAAAACATAAACTTTTAAGTGTAACATGTATGTATCTGCATTAACATAAATATGTCTTATCCCATCTCAGAGCTGTTCCCATGTTGTGGGATCAACATATCCATCACCTGTCCTTATAGCCTTTCTTGGATTTTTCCCTCACATCTGCAAACCAGATCCTCAGGAGATCTCCCTTTATAAAATCTTATCTTTATTAATTTTGAAGAGATTCATATCTTTTTGTTTCTGGTAAAAATAAAGGCTTAACCTCTTTCCAAACACAACATAATTTCTGACTTACATTTCAAAGTAAAAGCATTCTTAAAATAGATAGCTTGGTTTAATTTAGCAGTTTCGATAACTTAATGTCTCTCAGTAGCTATTGTTTTTTATCCATTAGCATTTAGAAAGTTCAAAGTCAACAAAGCACCATACAGGATCAAGACATCCTGTATATTTTCCATCTTTACACAACTTATTTTTTTATATTATTTTACTCTCTCTTTAAAGACTTTCTTATTTTTAACTACTTATTTTTTCCTATAACTGTCTATGTCCCACAACAGGCCTGTGTGCTAAAAGCTGAAACTTCTGACAAGGGGATATTTTTGGAGGGGGACCATAGGGCCCTGTCATTAGGGCACTGAGGGTATGCTTTGAAGCCAGCCTCTCCTCTCTCTCTCTTTCTCTCTCTCTCTCTGGCTCACATAATGAACAGTTTGATCAATTAAATCTTTTGGTCATGTTTATATGAGCCTCACCAAAAGTCCCAAATTAATGGAGCTACCCCATAATATACTGTTACCCTTAGAAAAAATGAGCCAAAATAATCTTTTGTCTTTTCAGAAGTAAATTATTCTAGGTATTTCATTATAGAAATGTAAACCTGGCAAATGCCCCTAGTCATCACTAGATCTGGCCAAACCATGCCAGAAGAAAACAGATGATTTTCGTGCTATTATGGTAAACAATGAAACGTTAAGTTATGTTCCTTCCAAACCTCCTCAAGCAGAGATAGCATTGCATCTAGTCATCCTCGTCGTCTCTCAGTACTGGTTAATCCTAGTGCTAACTGTGGCTTCTGCAATCTCAGTTGTCAATTTGATAGGATTTATAATCACCATGGAAACAAACCTGTGGGCTTATTTGTGAGAGATTTTTTTGCGGTAGAAATTCCCTAAATTTAGGCAGCACTCTACTCTGGGATGTGGTTCAGGACTGAGTAAAACAGGGACCAGTTGCTGAGCAGCGCCATCATAACTTTCTGCTTCCAGACTGCGGAGACGTGAGCAACCAGCATATGCTCCACAATAAGTTGGATTCACTTTCGATGTTAGCCAAAACAAACCCTTCAAGTCTAGGGCTGCTTAGTGCCAGGTATCTTGTCCCAGTAAGAAGGAACGTGACTCATACCTTTCCATATGCCCTTTTTGAATGCATTTCAACCACTTACTTTCATATAGAGAAATATTTTTCATGACTACAAGGCAAGAGCCACTTTCCACGCTTGCAGCACAGCCATTTATTTCTGCCTGTTTATCCTTCTTTATGACGACCCCATCCCTGTTATCTTCACTAAAGGTCTCGTTTCCTAGATGTCAAGCAGAGTAGAGCTCCTCCTGTCCTTGAATCAAGCCTGGTACTCTTGCTATGGTAACACTGCACACTCAGTGCACATGTGCAAAATAAAGAACTTTATTATAATAAGATACCGTTTGCAGAAGGTAAAGTAGTTTGATTGAATGCATTGTTCTGCACTGATTTTAATTGTTGTCGTAATCTCATCTGTATCTAACCAGATAATTGAAATTTAATCGGTTTCTTTAATTTTATCATAAAACAGCCAGAATACAGCTGTAGCGAGACACCATCTGAGTAAATAACACGTATCGTTTCATTCTGTTCATGCCCATGAGCTTGTGTCGTGTTTATCACGTGATCATAGTTGATTTGGGCCAAGACTCTAGCCACTTCCACATGACCAGTGCTATGTTTGTGTCCAACCATTATTGCGCAATTGCGTGGCAGAAGCAGGGAGGGATGTCTATTGATTCCCAAGCGTAAATTATGCAATAGGTTTTTAGATTTACTTTCATATGTTAAATAATCCCATGACTCATTTAAACAGTTACACAGTGTGTCAACGACTGATGCTGTTTCTATTAACTAATGAGTTGGGTGTTTAATTCTAAGGAATACATACATAAATAGGGAAAACTGAGCACATTACAGCATAAACAGGGGATCTGACTTGTTCTGTGCAAAGACAAGTCGACCACGGAGTTTCCACACAGATATCACATGTGAAGCATACCAGGATTAATAAAGCTTGGTATTTCAAGAGATTGGATCACGTGTTTACCGGGTTCCAAAGTCTTGTGTAAACTTTTGTGAGAGAGCAACTATGGATAATGGCAAAATCAACAAGGAAAATTGTGGACCCACACAGTGCCTGCCAGGATAGTCTCAGAAATCCACAGCAGGCTTTAAATTCACTAATAAGATGAAAGCACCTTGGCTCTACTCTTTTAGATAGCTAACAGCTACATTTGTGAGAGATCCTTTCCTGGGAGCCCTCTTAGGGACTTTCTTTTCTGTCATTTTGGCTGTGCAAAAACAACATGAACCTTACCTGAGCTCCTCTAGAGAGTTTCTTCCTCCCTCAGGAGGAAGCCTGGGAAAAAGGAGGAAAAGTGGATTCACCACAGAGAGACCGTGACTCTTGTCCTGGCTTTTGTATACCTGCTGCACGGCCTCATTTCCTCCTCTGAGAAACAGTTCAGACAGCCTCTCTTCTGCTGTGTAAAGATTAAGTGAGGTGCTGCCGTGGGCATCTTGATGCTCTTTTGGCTGCTGGCATCTGCATCTCATTTAGTATTGTACAGTCTTCTTATCTTAATGACTCATTGCCCAACCATATATATATATATGTGTGTGTGTATATGTGTATGTGTGACAGAGAGAGAGAGAGAGAGAGAGAGAGAGAGAGAGAGAGAGAGAGAGAGAGGAAAGAGAGAGAAAACCAAGGACTAGAACCTGGAAAATAAAACTGAAGGTCTAATTTGAAACACAAAATCCAGGAATTTTTCTAATGAAAAACAAAAGAACTGAATTTCCCTTTTAACAAAACCTGTCCAAATAGGTAATTTTTTAAAATTGATTTTTATTGAGCTCTACATTTCTCTCTGCTCCCCTCCCTGCTTCTTCCTTTCCCTTCAATTGATAAATCAAACTAAGCAACAGAAAAATACATGGCAGGACATTAGGGAGAAATGGACCCCTCAGGATTAGGTGAGGAAAGAAGCCATGGTTTGAATGCAACAAACTGTTATCTGTATTTACATAGAGTTTTCCCCATTTGTGAATAACTGCAATATACAGATAAAGATATAGAACAGGCCTAACTTCCAGGCCTATACTACAACATACATAAAGATCGGCCCATCAAGTATCATTGCTCCTCTCACAGAGAAGAAGGCCAGCTAAAGCTGCCTCGATGGAATGCACCGTCTAGTCCTTTGGTTTCACTGCCCTCAACACTTGGACTGATTCTGTCTTCACACCACAGTGGTGGCAGTCAGGAAAAGCTACCATGGCTGAACAGTGGTCGAAGGGGGAATATTTTTGACTCTGTCTTTGGCAATTGTATAAACACCCCCTGATTTTACTCCTACATGCTTAATTTTTTATTGTGATATTCTCTGTGTTTTAGAGCTCATTGCTGGGATACTCCATCACTCACCTGACCCCCAATTACTGGGCCAAGAGATTCACTCTCACAGAAATGACTTCAAACTGTTATATCTGGTCTAGCTTCTTGCCCACACTCTTTCTGGCAGCGGACTGGGCTCCCTTTGGCACAAAGAAAAGGTCGATGTTTCACGCAAAGGAAAGGTAAGTCATACACTAACTGTGAAACTCTGACAAGATCACATGTTCTGTATTTGTTGTTTCATGGATCACATGACAGCAGAGCCATCTAAAACCTACCAGCTCTAAGACCACATGGAGATGCAACGTGTACTATCACAGAAAAATATATCTGCTAGAAAATCTAAGGGGTCTTTTACCATTTCCTACGGTGCCCATGGGATTATTCTACCTGAGATGCCCAATCTTGATGAAGCTGACTGTTGGGCACTCTTCGAGAGCAGTAGACAATCTTGGTGAGTGGATGGATTTTAAAGAAGATGAAGACATATCTCTGCTTATAAACATGCCTGATGTGTTTTCTTCTCAGCCAGGTCATTTTTTTTCCCCCAGACTGCAGAAACTAGATTTGAGCAGCAGAGGAAATCATTCAATTTCAAAAATTTCTAAATAATAGGGTACTATTTCTTTCTTGTAAAAATTAAATTAACAAAGTATCTACATATCGCAGATACAAAATACAAATACATTTCGATAACATTTTTATTTTTGAGAATTTCATACCTGCATATTTTGGTCAAATTTACCCTAGTCCCTCCCCCAAGTACTTCCGAATCCCCACTCTACCATCCCCCATCCCTCACACAACTTTCATATTTTCTTTCATTTTATGTAACCTACGAAGTCCAATCAAAAGAGCCTTGGAAGAATTTTCAGTGAAAATACAAATATTTAGCACAAGGCCAACCACTATCTCCTCGTTATATGAGGCGTGACTAATTCTATCACAAAATCCTTCCTATTGTGTTAACCCTCTTCAAAGTCCTCTCGACACATAACCCTGTGTAGCTGCTGGTAAACTCCCATACTTGGTTTGAATGATGAAAACCATGTGGAATGCCTGGCTTGATGTAGCTAGCTGTGTGGCTTTTGCAGTTCTTTGTACAGTAAGGAGCCAAGTGTCTCACAGTAGCATTGAGATCCTCTATGTAGACATGACACTTTTACAATTAGGAAGGTCCCTTCCCTCCTCCCATACAGAGCATAAAAACGGTCCCTCCCAGATCTTCAGGTTGAGTTTTGGCCAACATCTGTGCATCTGTTAGATTCACATGGTACCGGTGGGGCCAATTCACAGGGCTGTCGGGGAAAGGAAACTGGGACTGACCATAGGAGAGCCACATCACAAAAGACAGGATGATAGTTTGGTAAAAAGCAGTTAAGAGAGGGGAGGTCATGTAACAGGAGGTGAGTGCATACTGTGGCTTGAGTAAATGTTACTCAAAGGTCTTATGTTCAAAGCTTGATCCCCAGAGTGGCACTATTGCTGATGGAGCCCTTGGTGGGGAGCAACAAGAAGTCCCATGTTTAGCAAACAGTTGAGAAAATTGTAGCTTTGCAATGCAAAGGAGCACTGAGCATCTTCCCAGTCCGGTCCCTCATTTTCTTTCTTTTTCCTTCAGTTGGGTCCCTCCTTCCTGTATGCTCTCTTCATTTCTGCATTTTTCTCATTCTCTTTCTCTCTCTCCCCCCTCTCTCTTTCTCTCTCTTTTTCTCCTACCTCTTGTACTTCCATTTCTGTCTTTAGTTCTCTTGTAATTCACTGTTCCCATTAGCTCTTATTTTCCTTCACCAAGCTGGAAACACCTCTTCTTACCAGATAACTGACTTCAAAGGAACACCCTGGCAACCTCCAGGGTTAAGTGGCTTGTACCCTCCTTGCCATGAAGCATATCACAGAGGACTGAAAGAGACAAAGGGCTAGTAGTGGTGCCTGCATGCTTTACAGCAAAGGGGAGAACAGGCCGTTGTGGAATACTATGTAACTAGGCAAAGATGTGTTACATTTGTTTATGCTGCATTTGTTTAACAATGTAAGGAAGTATTACACTTACATTTGTGTGTGTGGCATTTGTTTAATTATGAAAATATGTACTGCATTTGTTCAAAATGTAGCAGGTTTTCTCTTTTGCATCACCAACCAGTTCCCAAATCATGACACGAGATTTTTTTTTTATTAGTTTTAAATGCTTGATCTAGTTTAGGCATATTTCTGGCTAGCTCGTTTAACTTAAATTAACCTGTTACTCTTTATCCATCTTTAGCCTTGGGGCTTTTTACCTTTTTTGACTTTCTTGCTGTCTCTATGTCTGGCTGGCCGACAGCTGCTTGGCTTCTGTCCCCTAGAGTCTCCCCCTCTCTCTCCTCCTCCTTTTTCTCTTGTTCTTCCTTCTCTTCTTTTGAGCCTAGATTTCTCCTCCTATTTATTCTCTCTGCCCATCAGCCCTGCCTATCATTTCTCCTGCCTAGCTATTGACTGTTCAGCTGTTTATTGGACCAATCAGGCGCCTTAGGCAGGCTAGGTGAAACTAACGCAACACATCTTTTTAGAATTAA
This sequence comes from Chionomys nivalis, assembly GCF_950005125.1. Lineage (NCBI taxonomy): Eukaryota > Metazoa > Chordata > Mammalia > Rodentia > Cricetidae > Chionomys > Chionomys nivalis. Next base: position 49,148,439 of record NC_080090.1, on the reverse strand, counting down.
ATGAATGCAGCACAAACAAGTGTAACATATCCTCACATCGTTAAACAATTTCAGCCAAACAAATGTAACACCCCTTTACACAGTTAAATTCACATTCTGCAGCATGAACAAGGGTAATGATCTTTGCCCAGTTAAATAATATTCCACAACCGAGTCTGTGAGCAAAGGAAGCAGAGAACCTGAAATCAGGGTGAGAACCACATAGAGGGTTCTGAAGACAGGATCAGCAGGACAAGGACCAGCGCCAAAGTAAACACTGGAAGGCAGAAAGTGCTCCTGCTTTTAAACAGAGAGGTGGGGGAGGGGAGGCAGGGAAGCAAAGGTGTGAAGCCAGCTGGCTAAGCAGCAACATTCATAACAAGGAAAGCCTCCATGACAGGTATCAGACCTGGAGAGCAGGTGGTAGGGAGCCGAAGACAGAAATGAAGACCGTGAGATATGCCTGCTTTCGTAACTCCTGACAAAGCAAGAGCCATGCCAACTGAACAGAAGTATCACTTTGAGAAGAAGTTAGCAGGCAGGACTTGACTTTGATTAAACTTCTTCCTTACTACCACTCTGAAAACATGGAATTATTGTTCTGAGACTTAAAGATGACCTATGTCAATCCAGGAGCCCAGCGCAAAGAGGAATCTGCCCCAGTCATGCAATAGTGAGAACTGACAGCCCAGAAATTCTGTGTTCAACCTGCTCTATTGGACCTGAAGGGTAGTCCCGTAACACCATGCCTTTGGGAGTCATTCTTCCTAACTAGTTATCGATTTATCAAAAAGAATACGTGTTTTATATCAAATGGCTCTTCCTGAAGTGTAACCTTGGATCAGCAGAGAGTAAACATTGCTCTTTTCATATGGCTATGTTGGGATAATCCACCCTTCCTGGAAGGGTGGAAGGAAGGCACAGAAGAGTCCTTCATGAATCACACATTATTAGACAGAAGTCATTTGTCATTCACCGTGGTATTTTCAAATCACTAGAGGGGCCGTTCAGCAACTTCAGGATGGATCATGTAGCAAATGGCCTCCCAGGGTTGAATGGACCAAGCTTGCACGGCGGCTTTATTACTCTAGACAGAAAGTTAATGGCCGGTACCAACCACCAGGCTACTCTAGAAAAGAACAGCAGTTAGAAGCTGAAATAAATCAGATATTTAAGTGGAATGTTCATTTTGGTTGTTGTCATTAGTCAGAGCAGAGAAAAGTGATGGTCCACTTCACCTGCTTAGCAATTTACAATGATTATAACTGTACTACTCTAAGGCATATAATTCATGAATTCATTAAACAAATATTTCCATTTTTTAATTACCCAATACACATCTGATACTCTGCTAGATAATGTAAGACACATTCCAATATGAAAAAAATAATAATTTCTACCTTCTAGAGACTTTCAGGGGGAAGATTTCTTGAAGAACTCTCATACAAATAAGTCACAATTATAAAATAAGAGACTCGTAAGCTCTTTGCCTTGAAAGGCAACAAAGACAGCGGTATTCCCCAACCTGGTCTTCTAGGTCACATGTTCCAGAGGAAAGATTGCCATGGAGAGGAAAAAAAGACAACGGAGAAGGAGAGGAGGTGGAGAGATACCATTCCAGAGCTATGCAATTGTGTTTAAGTGAAATCTTGACTGTTGCCTACTGAGTCGTTGAGAGTTGGATGCTCAGCATAGCTCTGTTGTCCGCATTAAAATTGATGTGTCTATGAGTTACTAATACCCTTGCCACTAAATTCTATTTCTCATGGTTTGCTTCTTTGTGTAGTGACTGGGATCAGTGTTTGCACACATCATATAGTATCATTTGATTGGATGTATTAGGATCTTCTGACAACAAGTGCTTACTGACTCATCCCAGATGTGTAGTTGCTGGTCATGTTTATTACTGGACTGCACATCACCAAACACAATCAAAGGAGGTAACAAATCACAGCACAAACCATGAAAGCCATGCCTGGTGCCATAGTACTTCCTCTCTCCCAGTGACTTTGATGTATTCAGTGGTGCTGGGCCCATTTTATCCTCTATCCTTTCGATCTGTTTTGATCATTTCCTAACATTTTAATTATACAAGTAACACATTTCTGTAACTAATAAGAAATTATAAAAAGATTGTGATATACAAGCTTATTATAGGCAAGTAGGTTGGTTATATACTAAAATGAACAATTCAGATTTGAAACTAAGAATAAAATGCTATCTACAGTAACACTAAAACTGTTGACTACTTCATTTTTTTTTATTCATCTTGATAATTTGATCTCTGAACTCAATACAATTCCAATAAAAAGGACCTGAGAAAACTATTTTGTGGATATTAACAAACTCATTCAAAAGACTCACAACATCTGATGTGATGCCAAATGAGAACAACACAGTGGCAAGAGCTGATTTACTCACTTTGGCAGCCACCAAAACTGCAGTAATCAAGACGGTGTGCTGCTGACATAGAGACAGAGAAACAGAATACAGAGGACAGGAATAAAACTGTAAAAATATAGTTAAAGCCAGGCAGTGGTAGCACACGCTTTAATCCCAGCACTCAGGAGGCAGAGGCAGGCAGATCTCTGTGAGTTCAAGGCCAGCCTGGTCTACAAGAGCTAGTTCCAGGACAAGTACCAAAGCTACAGAGAAACCTTGTCTCAATATATATATTCAAACAATATTTGACAAAGGAGCAAAGGCAAATGAATCGTGAAATGATAGTTGTTTTTATTTTGTTTTCTTTTTTAAGAAAAGCTAGGCATATATTTATATATACAAATACATACATATTAAACAAATGGTGCTGGCATAACTGGACATCAATATTTAGAAGAATGAAAATAGACCCATATCTATCACCATGCACAAAACTCAAGTCCAAATGGATCAAAGACCTCAATATAAAGCCAGCCACACTGAACCTTATAAAGAGAAAGTGGAAAATGCAGTTGAATGCATTGGAACAGGAGACCACTTCCTAATATAACCCCAGCAGCTCAGACACTGAGAAAAACAATTAATAAATGGGACCTCCTGAAACTGAAAAGCTTCTGTAAAGCAAAAGACACAGTCAAACGAGGCAAAATGGCAGCCTACAGAATGGGAAAAGATTTTCACCAACCCCACATCAGACAGAGGTCTGATCTCCAAAATATACAAATAACTCAAGAAATTGGTCATCAAAAGAAAAAATTATCCAATTAAAAAAAATGGAGTACAGACCACAAAGAATTCTCAAATGAGGAATCTTAAATGGCTGAAAGACACTTAAGGAAATGTTCAACATCCCTAGTCATCAGAGAAATGCAAATCAAAAAACTCTGAGATTCCATCTTACACCTGTAAGAATGGCCAAGATCAAAAACACTGATAACAATTTATGCTGGAAAGGTTGTGGGGTAAAGGGAACACTTCTGCATTGCTGGTGGGAGTGCAAGCTTGTACAGCCCCTTTGGATGTCCGTATGATGATTTCTTAGAAAATTAGGAAACAACCTTCCTCAAGACTCAACAATACCACTTTAGGGTATATACCCAAAGGAGGCTCAATCATACCACAAGGACATATGCTCAACTATGTTCATAGGAACTTTGTTTATCATAGCCAGAACCTGGAAACAACCGAAATGTCCCTCAACCAAAGAATGGATAAGGAAAATGTGGTACATTTACACAATGGAATACCACACAGTAGAAAAAAAAATAACACCCTGAAATTTGCATGCAAGTGGATGGAACTAGAAAACATCATATTGAGTGAGGTAACTCAGACCCAGAAAGACAAATATATGTACTCACTCATAAGTGGTCTTTAAACATAAAGCAAAGAAAACCAGCCTACAAATCATAATACTAGAGAACCTAGACAACAATGAGGACCCTAAGAGAGATATACATGGATCTAATCTACATGGGAAGTAGAAAATGACAAGATCTCCTGAGTAAATTGGGAGCATGGGGACCTTGGGAGAGGGTTGAAGGGGAGGGGAGAGGAAAAGAGGGGAGCAGAGTAAAATGTATAGCTCAAAGAAATCAATTAAAAAATACTATTCCATCTGAAAAAGAAGAAAAGCTAGACATATATAGATATACACACATACATGTATACACATACATACACATATACATATATACATACATTTATATATCTTGAGATATATTTTACATCATCAGAAAAATTACTTCCAGATGTTTCAGAGACCTAGATATAAGACAGGATTATGAAATCCTAAACGATAGCAGAAGAGGAAGTCTAGGTTGACCATAGACATGGAAAAATGTCAAAAACCACATCAAAGCCACAATTCATGAAAGAAAGAATCTATAAGTTTGCTTCATAAAACAAAAAGTGTATGTTTTGGGCAACACTGTCAACAGAGCCTTCAGACAAGGCACAGGGCTAGGAAAACATACTCACAAAAGATATATCCGACAAGGAACTGCTACCGAAGTGTATAAACAGTTTGAAAAGTCGACAATAGAAAAAAAAAAACAGCACACAGCTCAACTAAATATTAGCAAAAGACTTGAGCAAAACTTCTTCACCAAAGAAAATAAACAATTAACAAACAAGCATACAAAATTATACTCAGCAACGTATGTTCCTGGTGAATTGTATGTTAAAACACCAGTGACATGCTACTCTGTACAAATCCAAAACAAAGCCAATACTGAATATGGACACAGATATGGAAGAATTTCAAATATTATCCATGGATCAGCTTGTACTAGTGGCTTCTTACCAGACTAAATGCACTCAACCTTGCAATCATGAGTCAAAGCATTTCTGTTAAAGAACTGAAAACATGTCTGTACAGAAACTGCCACATGGTGCTTGAAGGAGAATTTCTTTCGAGACTCTACCAACCTGTAAGTGCTATGGTGCCTTTGAGTAGACACATGGGTAAATGTGCTGTGGTAGATGCGGCCAGTGGATCACTCTGCTGTGCTAACAGCTATGCCATCTCCGGAAGCAGGGGAGAACTTTATACGCATATTGCCAAGTGTCTGGAGCCAACCTTACGAAGCTATGTAGCGCTTGACTTCAAGCACATCACGTACTGGAGAGGGCAGAAGAGTGGAGACAACGCACAGAGAGGTGCTTCTCAAGGGCAGTGGTGGGGATGAGGGTGACCACCTGGAACACAGGCAATGAATGTTCTTCTTTGCTTTCTGTTGCTGTGCCAAGCACCAAGACCAATGGCAGCTTGGGGAGGGAAGGGGTTTACTGTATACTTCCAACAAGCAGGGCATCACTGAGGACAGTCAGGGCAGACCCTTGGGCGGGAGCTGGGCAGTGACTGTGGAGGAATCGCTGCTCTATAGCCTTTGCTGAACCAGCTTTCTTTTTCGTGCCAGATCCCCAGGTGAAGGCTTTCTAGTAGGTCCAGGGCATGGCCAACATGGCTCTGGCAGGCCTTGCCTTTCCCCTAGTCCCTGTTCCTTGCTAATAAACAAAAACAAAACACAGAAACAAACACCCTGTAGAGTCTAGAGTACATTGTAAAAGCTAGCCACCAAGGTCTATTCCATGTTTGGCTATTTCCTCCCCTTGAGCTGACCATCGAGGTCCAGCTATGAAAGGATTGTAGTCCAGCAATCACCCTCCACCCTAATAAATCTGTTCAATCAAAATTAAACACCTCATCCTAACACAGGGCTTCCCCTTTTACCTTTATAAATTGTCATTTAGCTGTGGGCCACCTCTGTCTCCTCTCTAGCCAGAGGCTGTCCTTTGCCCCACCTGTGCAACTATCCCTTCCCCCTCTCCCTTGTTCCCTCCCCTTCTCCCTCACCCACTATATCTTGTCTTGGTCTCTTATTCCCTGCCCTTCCTCTGGGGCAAATAAATCTCCTTTGTGCTGAGAACTTGGGTCTTGGAGTGTCTTGTACTGGTACCTCTCACAGTGGACCCCAACTGGGGAAAACACCTCCTACAGTGGCCTAGGCTATTCTACTTCACTTAGCAATGCAGAAACTGGCTGGCAATCTGATTGAGGCACTCCCCCAGTGGAGATCCTTCAGACAAGTGGTTGTGTCAAGCCACTGAAGTTAGGCAGGAAGGCGGATTGGGGAGCGTGGAACTATCCTCTGCAGTTCTGTAACTTCAAGTACACACTGCCAAGCACTTGTCAGGAGCCATGGGGCATACAGCAGGGAGTGAACCTCAGCTAAATCACGGACTTTGGTTAGTCACAAGGTGTCAGAGTTGCCTATCAAATGTTAGGTGTTCCTAAGAGCCAGCCAGCTGGGAAGCGTGACCAGCAAGCAACCTTTGAGGTTTTCTGCAAACATAAAACCAGGGAAATGAGAGAGATCTTTTAATTCTTTTTTAAATAGTAGGAAAGCATAAATGTAATTGGTCAAAATGCCAATCCATTTGTAAACAAAACAGGCTAAAACTTCCTGTCCAAGTGAGCTCTGCACCAATCCCACTTTCATGTCAAAGGCAAACAGTACAGTAGCCATGACTTCACTCAGCTTGTAATTACTTCCGGTAATAGACCTGGGTCTGCCCTATACAAATGTTAGTTTTTGTTTTTGCCTTTTGTATTTTTGAAACAAACATTCACTTTGTGGTCCAGTAGGGCTTTGAACTCACTGAGTAGTCCAGGTTGATGTAAACTAACAAAAATCCTCCTGCTTCTGCCCCCCAAGGGCTAGGACAACAACAACAACGTAAAACATTTTAACCTAAGGAGAATGGAGTCAAGACTGAACACACAGTGTGGCATCATGTTGCCCTGACTGAGAACGGGTGCCTACCCACCCCTTCCCCCATAGCCCATAACAGGCTGAAATGGTCACCAAGACCACAAAGAACAGAATTATACCTGTAACCCTCTTGATCGATCATGTATTTACCCGTCCCTGTCCTACAGTATATCACATTTCCCCCCATGGAGCTTTTTTGTTTTGTTATTTTTCTTTTTATAGAAATGTAAAGAAGGTTTAGATTCAATCTGGTATTTAACTGCTTAGGGAACATCAGCATTAGGTGGGAAGGACAGACACATGATGAAATGAGAGAAGGAGGCAGAATGTGCAGCAAACCCAGTGTCTGCGTGGATTTCATCTGTAAGGGATACAACAAAATCATCAGAAAACAAAGGGCAAAAAAAGGGACCTTTGAATGGGTTGTGGAATAAGTTAGTAAGCAATGCAAATCAAACTGGCTTGCATTAGGCCAGCTGGAGACCCACAGTGAAAAGCACACTTGCTGAGAACTTGTGGCTCCCCAGCTCCAATTTCCATTCTTTTGTTGTTTGTTTTGGTCCTAGGGGAGGCATGTGTGCTGCCCATGGAGATTGTTCACGAAGAAAAGAAGTCTGTGTGAATCAAGGGTTGAAAATGATGTTATTTCAAGACCTCACGGCTGTAGAAGCCATTCTGGCCTTTGCCACATTCTGAACTCCTTTGTTTCCGGAAAAGCCTGCTCCGCTCTGCCCCCAGCACCCTCTCCAGGCCTCTGCCCAGCCAGGCTAGGATTCAGATGATTCAGAATGGCCCCACTCTTAGCTCAGAGACACTGAGGAGAGTCAGGTATCCAGCCTACAGCAGAAGCATAGGTGCCCTTGCTCCTGTAAAGCCTGTCTTTACTGCAGCGCCATGATACTACTGGGGTCTCCAAGCTCTCCTTGCCAGTGACTACCACAGCCCAGGGCACACATAGTGGATATACAGCAACGTTCACAACTTGATTACATGACCAATAAATAACTTCTAATTTTGTGACACAATCCCATAATATCTGCTTGTCAAATTTTAGCCCCATCTGAGAAACACAAGTGTGTGCGTCACAACCCCTTTGGGAGTCAAATGACCCTTTCTTAGGGGTCGAATATCAGATATCCGGTGTATCAGATATCTCATTACAATTCATAACAGTAGCAAAATTACAGGTATGAAGTAGCAACAAAATGAGAAAGTATAATAAAGATCACAGCATTAGGAAGGTTGTGAACCACTACTCTAGACAGTGATGGATATATATCTGGAGAACTGTGGCTGAAGACACGCAGGCTGGATGTGAAGTAGAGAAAAATCGGCACAGCTGCTGTGACCTCGAAAGGAACTGGACAGTGGTCCAGGCTCTGGAACTACCCTGAAATCCCACCAAAGAAATCCTAACAGCAGCAGGCATGATAGGAAGGAGGTGAGGAAATTATTGGTCAGTGGTGCACAAAGCAAAGACATTTGGGGAGAATGAGAACAGTGCCTTCTGAGGGGAGAAATAAACTGGAACAAAGGAAACAATAAGAACACAGGGCAGATCATGAAGAACATCCTCTAGCAATGTTAATCATGTCAAGCATTCTAGGTACAGACATTATTAACTTCTCCATCATCCGAGCATTCCTGTGACTGGTTACCCCAACTAGCCTAGTGTTTCCAGGCTCTGCAGCACAGTACCCTGTATCAGTACTGTCTTTACTGCCTGATAATAGTTAGGAGAAGAGGACTCATTTTATTAACCCATTCATTGCTTGATGGACATTTGGGTTGTTTTTCGTTTAGGAAGGGTGAACAATTTCACAGGGAGTACTCAAGTAAGTGTTTCTGCTTGGATATGTGTTTTTGTTTCTCTTGAGGATGCATCTATGAGATGAACCATATGGTGACTATATACGCACTCTTTGGAGGAAACAAGGGATTGTTTTTGCAAAGTGGCTGCAGCATTTCGTGTTCCCAGCAGCAGTGCATGAGTGTGCAAATGTCTCGACGGCTTCCTTGTCATTTCAAATGCCCTAGTGGTAGGCTATTTCATTGCTGTTTTGATTTGCATTTCTCTGAAGGTGACTGACATGAGGCACCTTTTCAGAGGCTTCTTGCTCATTTCATGCTTCTCCACACAAATGTCTAGTAAGGTCCTCTGCCCATCTTAATTGTATCAGTTGAATTAAAATTGTTGAATTATAAAGTTCCATGTACATTTTAGATACAGGTCTCTTATCAGACAAAGGACTTGCAAGTATGTTTTCTCTTATATTATTTATGTCATACTCAGCAGCTGGGTTGTATCCAGTGAAGCATAAACATATTTTCATCTTTTCCCACTCCTTGATTTTACATTTGGCACTATGTCTAACATACCAGTAGGGCATCTAAGATCTCTAATTATGGTTATGTTTTTATCCATGAATTTTACAGTTTAGAGTTTAGGTCCTTTATCCATTTGGGAACCCTTTCATTTTGATAGGAGTCAAAAAGAGACCCAACTTCATCTTTTTCCCAAGAGGATATCCAGTTCAATCATTTGTTTGAAAGATCATTTTTTCCTACTGGTCTACTTTGATGCCACTGGACGAAGTTAAGTGACAGAAAATGGGAGAATTTTTTCCAGAACCTCTGCTTTCATAGATCTATGTGTTTTGTTTCTCTTATGTGAGTATCACACTCTCAATTGCTGTGGAGGTATATTTCGTTTGAAAACAGGTAGTTCTCCTACTTTATGTTCTGTTTTCAAGATAGATTTGGCTATTTTGGGGATCATTTGAACTGTCATACATTGACAGCTATCCTGTGGTCAGTGACAAGAAGATTATGACAGAATTACATTGTATCTGCATGTCACTTCACAGCACCAACAGCTAGGTTAACACTTGACCATCCAAGGACAGAAACATCTTGTCATTTAGTAGTTAGTTTCAGAACTTTTATGAAATACAGAGTTTAATTTTTTTTCATTCCTTTTATCAAATTTATTTGTAAGCTCTTTATTTTCTTTGATGTTCTCTGAAATGGAATCATTTTCCTAATTTCATTTTTGGATTATTAATTACAGGGATAGCCAACTACATGTGCACCTATATGTACGTACAGCGACTCACTTCAATAGAAATGGTTATGTCATTTGAAAATAAATAGAGATACTTTTTCTTCCTGAAAACATGGATGTTTATTTGGTTGTTGTATTTAGTAGTCGATTTTAAATATTCTAAAATTATACATTTTATGGGGTGAAGTAATATGTTTTAGCAGTTGTATATGATGTGTAATTAAGTGAGTGGTTATTGGTTTATTGGTATGTCATTTACCTCAAATTTTTACGTGTGTGTGTATGTGTGAGTGTTAGGAACATTCCAATTCCTTTCTACCTGCTATTTCGAAACAGTTGTCAACCATAGTTAGCATAGTAGAAGCATTAAATTAACAGCCATTCTCTCACCTCTGACTTCACTAATTTCGGTCCTCCAGTTTTCAGGTCGGTCAGTCTTATCAATGTTCTACCACTGCTGTCAATCTTTTCAGAGGGGAACTGATTCTCTTGAAATGATCATTCTCTCCTTAGCTTTTTCAAGTATATTTTTCATTATTTTCTGCACTAATGTTTGTGACTTTCTCCTTTTCCCTTAGGCTTACTTCATTTATTTATTTGCTTATTTACTTATCTTTGTAGTTTCTTAAGATGAGTGGATAGACTGAACTGAGATGTTCTTTGTAAGTAAAGGAATTTTCTTTTAAATACTGAATTTATTATGCATTCCATGTGCCTTCTATGACTTGTTTCATTTTAGTTCATCATTGTTTCTTATTTTCCTGATTGCTTTTTTTCACTTTGTTTCACAGACGGTGGTGGTGCACGCCTTTAACCCCAACACTCGGGAGACAGAGGCAGATGGATCTCTGCGAGTTGTAGACAAGGCCAGCCTGCTCTACAGAGTTCCAGGACAGGCACCAAAGCTACACAGAGGAACCCTATTTGAAAAAAACCAAAAAACAAAATAAGATATGTTAACTGAGATTTCTGTCCCTCCCAGTCCCACAGTTGTTCAGTCTCAAAGAAATATACAGAGGTCTACATTAATTATAAACTGATTGGCCTATTAGCTCAGGCTTATTATTAACCATTATAACTTCTATTAGCCCATAATTCTTATCTGTGTTAGCCACATGGCTTGGTACCGTTTTCGGTGAGGTGGTCACGTCTGGCTTCCTCTGTGTCTGGGTGACGACTGCAGACTAACCTTTCCTCTTCCCAGAATTTTCTTGTTCTCATTACCCTGACTCTACTTCCTGCCTGGTGGCCCCGCCTCTACTTCCTGCATGGCTACAGGTTAATCAGAGTTTTATTAAAAATAATACAAAGGACAGAATAAGAAGCCATTGTCCCACAGAAAAGAAAACATAAAATAAAAACAAATAAAGATTAAAAAATTAGATCATATAATTACCATTTACCATCAATCTTTGCCCCCTCAGTAGCCATGGGGAGTCCATCTCAGGACCCCTTCTGGGCACTAAATTCTGCAACTTCTCAATCCGCTTACACAAAAGCACGTTGGATTTTCTGTGACTTACACATATCCCATCATATGCTTTAAAGAATATTCTTATTGTTTTGATACCGAATACACTATAAGTGCTGTGCAAATAGACATTTATACAGTAGTGTTTAGGGATTAATGACATGGTCATTAAAGATACAATTGTTTTCCAAGCATTTTTCTTTATCCCTGGTTGGTTGGAATGTAGAAATCAGTGTACAGACTTTTTAAGAAAGTGGAATATTTTTCCTAATTTCTTTCCTGCAAGTTGGTTGACAGCATGTATAAAAGTTATTGGGTTTTATATGTTGATTTTTTTATCCTGCTACTTTAACAGGAGTGTTTATAGATTCAGAAGTTTTTGTGGTGGTATTTATGGAATTCATTAGATATAGAATGTCTTCTCCAAATAGGAATAGTTGAATGTCTTCCTTTCTTTTTTTTTCTTTTTTTTTTTTTTTTTACTTTTATATCTTTCTCTTGTTTTGTTGTTCTTGCAAAGACTCTAAGCACTATATTAAAGAATCATGGAGGGAATGAGTACCCTGTCTAGTATTATATTTAGAAGAAATGATTTCAGCTTTTATAATGTTGAATATGGTTTATCTTTCCAGCAGCAGACACCACAAACAGGATGACAGACAACTTATACAATCAGAGAAAAATCATTGCTAGGTATACTATAGATGAGAGATTCATATCTACAACATAAAAAGATTTGCAAATAATCAACATATGCAACAATTTCCCCACCTTCCCATCACTAAAGGTGCCTGAGATCTAAATAGACAGAGCTCAAAAGGAAAAATAAAAATAACCACCATTTTTTAAATGTTCAACATCTCTAACCTCAGCAAACTCTTTAAACCTCTGAGGCTTAAAGGTGGCTTATTATCATTGCAGTGGAGTTCAATTTAGCATCACTAAAGCCATATCTAGTAGCATAGCAGAACTGAAATAAATTCAAAGAAAAGCATATTATTATTTAAAATATTTTCTTCTTAGTGCCAACGGAGTGCTCAGCCAGGAATGGGACCTCTGTATCACCACCTCTCTCCGAGGCTCAGGAGTTGGTTTTGGAATGGGAGAAGGAAGAATCATCAGAGCTAGATGTCAAGGAGAAGAACCTAGGAAAGGGGTCATGAGTACCCACCCCTGACTGAGGAGCTATGGACTACAGATGGTTCCTGGAGATGGAGAGTCAGTTTTCTGTGAGGGGGTGGCTCCCTGTATCTGGCTATCCTCCTGTGACGGTCCCACACTCAAGCAGTGTAGGACAGCACAATTTGAGTGGAAGAGTCATTGAAATAATAAACAGGACATGAAGTTGGGGGGTAGGGAGGCAGAGTGCATAGGGGAGCTTAGGGAAAAGAGTTAGGGTGAATATAATCTATGATCAAATTGATAAAATCTTTAAAATGTATTTTTGTTTTCTTTTTTTAAATTAGCTTATAAAGTAAAAGATTTTCCTTTGGGGATTTTCATACATACTTCATTTGGTTGATTCTCTGCCACCCTTACCTTCTGCCCTCTCTCCATTCCTGCTGAACCACTTGGCCCCTGGTGTACCTCCTGCCATTTTGTTCTGTTGCTCTATTGTCTTCCTTATGGCTCTCCTTTCCAGGCTTATGAGTCTGTTTCTTGTTTCCCGACTGTTACCCATGTTCACACTCATGTAAATACACAGGACCTAGAATCTATGCAACACAATGATTCCTAGTTCCATCCATTGCTGTGCAAATTTTATAATTTCATTTTTCTTTGCAACTGAATAAAATCCCATTGTATACCTGTCCCACACTTTCCTTATCTATTCCTTTGTTGATGGAGAGCCATGCTAATTAAATTTCCTGGCAGCTGAGAAAAGAGAAGCAATGGATGTGCACATTTCCCTGTGGTAGGATGTAGAGTCCTTCGGGCATATCCTCAGGAGTGGTATATGTGGGTCAAATAATAGTTCCATTTTCAACTTTTCTGAGAAGCTTATACATCGATTTCTATAGTGACCGAACTAAATTGTATTCCAGCCAACTGAACAGTGGCTAAGTTTTCCTTTTCCCACATATCCTTATCAGCATTTGCTGTCATTGTTTTCCTGGTGGCGACTACACTGTCTAGAGTGAGCTGGAATCTTAAAGGTTGTTTTAATTTGTATTTCATCCATGACTAGATTCCCCAGAATAATTGAAATATAGTCCTAGACCATTACAGCAAGCATTTCTGGGGACTGGGAATTGGACATAAGAGACACTTGTCCCAGCAATTCTCTTAACCAGGATCCCAGGAGAAATATCTGTCTTCTTAGCCAGCTGCGAGCCAACCCTGTCTGCAGACTCTGCCCCTTGCCCTCCCCACCTCACCCACACTTGCTGTCCAGCTTTGCCTGGAAACCCCAGCTCATCACAACTCTCACGGGAGACTGACCCACTGCATCCTCAGAATCTCCACCTTACCCAGAAGAAATAACTCAGGGCTTACACTTGACTCAGAACTCTCCTGCTGAGCCCTTGTTGGGATTCTGTGACTGTCACTGTTACCTTTACTTCTTCTCTGGGACACTTATTAAAAAGAAGAAGAAAGAAGTAAGAGGGAAAGTTCTTTTATGTTTGTTTGTTTGTTTTGGGCCTTTTGGCATCAGCTTTGAGACACCTGGCCAAGTATAGCCTGTGCTAAATTTCAAAGAAAAGGCACGTAACTTGGAAGACTTTATTTCTCGGGAGACAAAAGATGAGAGTCTGTGTCATGTCTTTAGATGCTTACTGCTGTTCTTGGAGGGGCAATGGAGGCAGCCTTCTTCTCTTGCAGAAGATTAGTTATCTGGGCTTTAATTTGAGGAGGGATTTACAGCTGTGAAAGATCGAAAATCATTTTGATTTGGGTTGAATTAGGCTGGGCAGCCAGATTACATTTGTATGAAACTGTATTAGAAGATAACGCCCAAAACTACCAGAATCAAATAAAGAGAACACTTCCCAGAGAGCCTAGAAACAGGGGCTTGCCTTCCCACAGCTTGTCCATGGCTTCGCTGTCACTCTGACTTACACTTGTGGGGGTCTAAGCAGAAACACAGAAGGAGGCAGAAAAACTGCCACTGCTTGCGGGGACCCGTCCATCCTTCAGCGTGTCACCAACCTGATCTAGCCTGTTCCCTCGATGAAGAAAGAAAAAAAAATTAATTAAACCTTAGAAAAGCAAGAACTTGCGTGTATGAGGAGGGGTGGTGTGGCTCATGAAAAATACTCCACTTTCATCTCCCGGGGGCACTGTTGAATTCAGAGTCTCAGAGAAATCCATCAAACTGTCTGCAGTTTCACGGGGCCCCGCTCACCCACCACCACCGCCATATGCTACCACGTACACGTGTCTCACGGTACACCCCAGGTAACGAGGGAGGATAATGACTTGAGAAGAGAATGTACCTTTCTTCTGGAACAGTCCTAAGCTGTTTTAAAGCTTGACTCTCCTCATGTGTATAGCGAACAATAAATCATTTTGGGTACTGAAAAACACAATTTCTCTGGAGACAAAGCATAGGGACGAATTAGCTAGCGCTTGTAATCATTTGTGCCGAACAGCTACCCAGAGCTGGGCAGATTACCAGCATCTTCCAGGGGGGCTTGGAGATGGATAAATGGGACACCACGGGCTGAAATCTTAAAATAAAAATTATTTTGGTGGCAGTCTCTTTAAATGGAATGTGTTGTTCTTGTCTGGGGAGAGTTTGAGAAAGCAAGGCTGTTTCCCAACATCAGAGCGTCATTAACTTTCAACAGTCGGACAGAATCATGAAGTTGGCCGCACACAACTTCAGGGTTGGTTATTTCTTATACGACCAGTTCCTTTCAAAGATTTATTTTTTTTTATGTGTATGAGTGTTTGCCTGTGTTTACATATGTGTACTACATGTGTTCCCAGTGCCTCCAGAGACCCAAAGAAACCTTCAGGTCTCCTGGAACTAGTGTTACAGATTATGAGCTGCCATTTGTGCTCTGGGAACCTGACTGGATTCTCTACAAGAGCAGCCAGTGCTCGTAACTGCTGAAACATCTCTGCAGCCACAGGGAAGTCCCTCACGAGTGGTTTCTGGGCAAAAAGCAACTGTGTGCAAAAATGATCTTTCTAATTTCTGCCATGACATCTTGCCTCACAGTTATGACAAGAAGAGAAAAAGGCCAGTTTCCATGGCAAACACTCAGAGTGAGTACATTCTGTTCTTCACAACTGTACTTCTCAGGGCCATTAACTAAACAACTACCTCAAAGTTCCCACTTACCTGGACCAATGACCGATGTCACCATTCCTTGTTTCTATAGTCACAGGATATCCAAAAGGCCTGACTATGATGGAGGTGCTTCAGGTAGAAGACGTGATTTGCACAGAACCACAGAGAAGTCAAAAAGTCACAAGGACAATTTAAGCCCTTCTGGGACTGCTTTAGATATAAGCAAATGTGGTGGTTTGAATGAGAATGGCCCCATAGGCTCATACATTTGAATGCTCAGTCACCAGGGAGTGGCACTGTTTGAAAGGATTAGAAGGACCAGAGGTGTGACCTTGTTGAAGGGAGTCTGTCACTGGGGTAGACTCTGCCGTTTCCCAACCTTACGGCGGGTGCAGACTTCTCTACCTATAGATTAGAATGTAGGTTTCAGCTACTGCTCCAGTGTGGGCCTGCATTTCAGCATGCTCCCTGCCATGATGATGCTAGACTACACCTCTGAAACGGAAAGACAGCCCCTAATTAAATGCTTTTGTCTTTTCACAGCAATAGAACAGCGACTAAGACGGCAAATTTCATACAAATGAGCTCAAAACTCTCCAACTGCTCCAAAGAACTTCTTAAATTACAGTATTTTCTAGAACAAGGTACCAGCCATGTCTTGTCCTTAATTCTAAAATCATCAATACGACATGCAGGTTTGTGTTCTTATCTTTTTACTCAACTAGTAAATAAACCATTAAAAATTCTTTTAGATTTATTTAGTTTGTGTGTATGAGTGTTTTGCCTACATGTTGTACATGAAGCACACTCAGGTCTAATGCCTAGAGGTGAGAAGAAGACATCAAATTCCCTGGAACTGGAGTTATGGATGATGGTGAACCACCATGTAGAGGCTGGAAATCGGACCTGTGGTGTGGGAAGTCCTTCTGTCTATGTGTTGCTTTTATTGGTTAATGAATAATGCTGTTTCTGCCAATGGCTTAGCAGAATAGAGCAAGGCAGAAATTTCAAGCAGATAGAGGAGGAAAGAAGGGGAAGTCAGGGAGATGCCATGTAGCCACCATAGGAGAAAGACACTCTGGGAACCTGCTGGAACCTTGCTGGTAGGGTGCTACCTCATGGTGATGCACAGATTAATAGAGATGGGTTGATTTAAGATATAAGAGCTAGCTAGAAATATGCATAAGTAATATGCCAAACAGTATCATAATTAATACAGTTTCTGTGTGATTATTTCATGTCTGAGCAGCCGGGAAACAAACGAGCAGCCTCCAACTACAAACCTGGGTCCTCTGCAAGAGCAACAAGTGTTCTTTACCACCGGACCATCTTTTTAGCTGGATGGAATGAATATCAATATCGACAAATTTTCTACTACAGCTCTTTATAAGGACAAAAGCATTCATTCTTCTGAGCATGGGTTTGCTTCTCTCACCACACTCTCATGGGTAGAACACAGGTCCTTTCTCTAACTAGAGATGGCACAAGAGCATGGGATCCTTAGCACCTGGGCAGGGGTGAGCTACTGAAAGCTGACAGTGTGCCCATGAGAGATGGACCTTAGCAGAAAAGGGGAGCGGAGGGAAGGGTGAGAGGCAGACCCAGGAAGACACAAGAGTTCCCACAGCCTGTTTCTCCCCATGTTGGTTTCCTGCTGTGGGAAATGCAAGTGTTGATTAAGACAAGCCTGAAGGAGGTCAGCCTCTAATTAAGAGAAAAAGAAGACCTCCAAAACAACTGAATCCCAAGGAAGAGGCTATCCTTGGGAACTTACAAGCCTGACCCAGAAGGCAGTGTGGTGCAGTGGAGAGGAAGGTCAAGGGACAAGGGACAAGCTGGGCACTTCCTTCTACATCCTGCACCATGGCCTAGCTGTGTAAACTTCAGAGAATCCTTTTAGCTTTCTGAGATTTGACTTTCTCCCTTGCCTAAGAATCGCCATTAAAGGCTCTCATTGCCAGTTAATGCTGAGGCATGTACACCTAGTAGCACGCATGCAGTCCTTCATCCTCAACTGGCACACAAAAATAGTAGCTTTAAGACTACAAGGCGGACATTGTAGTGGTGACTTGGAGACTTCAATCCTAGCAGGTCAAGGCAGAAGAAGGTGACTCTCTTGTGAGTTCCAGGCCACCCAGGGCTACAGAGTGAGACATTGTCCTTAAAATAAACAAAACAATAACGACAAACCAAATGGGGATAATTTTATTTAATATGAAATGTAACCTTCATACACTTGGGCTTGTACTTCCCTTAGCATCTATAAAATAAACAGTCAAAACGGAGTTCTGCAAACAATGGCATTGTGTGTGTGCTGTCCTTTGTATTAATTTAAGAAGCAAGCAAAGCAATCCAAATTTAGAAAGCTCGTTTAGGCTGTTCTGCAGTGACAGTGTCGCTGGAGAAAAGGAAGGGTATGCTTGCTCTGCTTGAGAGAGCTGTTAGGAAATGCTTGCTGACCCTGGACAAACCTCCAGCCTCCCCAGGAACAGCATTAGGCAGCTTAATTTGGGTGAGCGCGGAGAAGGCATGAGTCCACAGCCCGGTGGTGCCTGCTTTCCATCTGCGTGATTTAACCGGGGCTCGCAGCTCGCCTTTGCAGACACCAAGCCCAGCTGCCAGGGAAGGTTTCAGACCCACAGGGGTGCCCCGACAATTTCCGGTTCAGTGGAGAGCTGGGTAGTGCACAGGCTCACAGCATATGATTTCTTCATATTTCATCAGTTTCCAGGTTTTAAACAATTTTAACCTTCTCTCTCTGAGGGCGGAGAAGCGGCGACACAGAATGGAAACCAGTGGGCTTTGAATAATAGGGACCAGTTGCCTGTTCCCACCTCAGCACTCAGTTGGCACATGACCTTGACGCCCTTGACCTCTGAAAGGTCTTTATCTGTAAAATGGACAGAGGTCAACTTCACTGGCCCCCTCGATGATTTAATTCTTTTAAAGGCTCAACTTACTTGCTCTCCAGAACCTATGTGTTCCCGCATTAACCACGCATTAATAATATTTTTTAAAAAGAGTTTCCATAACTAATCAGGAATAGAATAAAAACTCACCCCTTTATAAACAGGCCAGGGGCAATGCAGGAGGCTGCTAGGGTGCCCTGGGCAGCCTCCTGCAATTTATTCTCTAATAACTTCTGATTCTGGGGCACATCAAAGGATGCTCGCAGCTGATGCTGACCAACCCTTGCACACAAACACTCATTACAGAGTGTCAAAGCATCCCCTGCCTGAGGGATGGAATCAATAGGAGTCTGACTTTTCTCCCCCTCAAGCTGGGGTAGCGGTGCTGTCTTTTTGTCCCAGGTGATGTAGCCTTATGTGGCCAACTGCAGACGAGCAGATCGAGGAAGGTTCTCTGTGACAAACAGAAAAGGAGCTCAGGGAATTCAGAACACTTCTCGGCAACCAAAGCTCAAGAAGTATTCTGTTCCGATTAGTCTAAACGCTATCCAGAAACACTGGCCTGACATGCGTTGGAAATTCAGTGGGACTCACTTTAACTTGGTGACTTATGGGGTTCTTCTATGGGAAGGGCTTTAACTGAATATTGTTTCTAGGGAACACACCCAAGCACGTCTCAGTGTGGAGATACTCTGGCAGAGCTCAGAAGTGCAAACAAACAGTCAGCAGGCGGGACTAATTATTGGAGTCAGATGTAAAATTAAGTACATGCTGGTTTTTTCGTTGTTGTTATTTTTGTTTTTTTTTTTTTTTTTTAAATTCTGCCTAATAATTGGAATTCATTTTTCAAAAACAAGATCGCTTTAGGTTTTTAAAGCTTGGAAGGACTACATTTTCCCGCTTCACTAGAAACATACAAAAGCTGAGGATAACTCACAGCAAATCCCCGTAAAGTTGGTTTGTAAACTTGTGAAAACCACGGTACCATTTCTGCCTCTTCTCCCTCCACTTAAGCACAAAACGCCTGAGCAGCTGACTCCTCCTTCTTAAGCTGTTTCCTCCTCGCCACTGCTCAGCCTCGCTTCCGTGTCCTGTAACAATGCTCTATTCATCTTTTTGGTGACTTGATGGGGACTAAAAGCCATCTTGACTTTTTGCATATGTCTATTGCCTGACCTGTCCCCCACAAGCCTGGATGGAAGCTTCTTCTGGTGCCATGTGAAACTGGCTGCTGCTTGACTCAGTATTGTCTTTGAACAGATAAGGAGACAAAACTTCAGAGGAGAGAAACCACTTGCCTAAGGGAAACATGCATGAGGTGGGGTTAGAAACCTAAGCCACCCAGTGCTGAGCCTAAGCACTCAGCTTTCCGTGGAGAAGGAGCCTTACCAGAGGAATCTAGAAGCAGAACTGGCAAAGCTTTCCTAGAGAGGGGAAGGGCAGGATTTCCAGCTTTGGGAGCCACATGCAGTTTAAGTGTTGGCACACATCACTCACATGGTGTGAGGTTTCATGAAGACGTTATTTCAAAGGGTAACATGTGCACTGACCACATTTACCCCATCCCATCCTTTTGCTTCCCCTCCCTTCTCTCTCCTGCTAATACACTTCCCTCCCCATTGCCCTCTGCTCTCTGTCATATAATATACACACACACACACACACACACACACACACACAGCTTTATGTATGTATGAACAACTGTACTCGTGATCATAGATTCACTTCCCTTAGATATTTCATGTTCCGTTTGGGCTTCCTAATTATTTTATAACTCATCTGAACATTCCATTTCATTTGCCTTCCTGTCTTCCTGTGATCCCCTCTCTATTGGTGAGGCTTTCTACTCAGATTGTATTTGACCTGTAGAGGTTTTAATCTCTGCAACTTCCATTTGATTGATTTTTTTCAGGGTATCTTTTTATTGATTTGTCTATGTCCTGTTTGACTTTGTTCAGGAGTTGATTTGCATTCTCTTGACTTGGTGAAACATTTTAATAAATATTCTTTGAATTCTCTGTATAAGGGTACATACAAGTTTCGCTCACTGGAATCCATTCTATAGAATTGGGAACTATTTGAGGAATCATGCTGACTTTATTTTTTATGTTTCTTGTATTGCTGGGTTGACTTACACACCAGAGGGTAAGTTTACTTTTTAAATTATCTGTACTATTTCATTGGAACTGGGATGTAGTTGGGTTGAGGTATTGTCTACCATTACTGGGAGTGCTCTGTCCGTGGTAAACTCTAAGCCCTATGCTCAGGGCTCCAGACATTTTCTTTAGCACCACTCTGGTTAGAGAATATTAACTTTAAAAGCAGTCACAGCTGACAAACAGAGCCGCTGAATGCAGGCGCACCTTCTGTTGCTTACATGGGATTCTTTTTTTTTTTTTTTTTCTGGTTTTTGGATTGACAGTTTCTGACGAGAGCAGGACCTTTCTAGCATTAAACTTTTCTGTGTTAACTCTTTGTGTTGTTTGCCCTATAGCTAAAGGTGTGGTTCATGGACCGTGTGACCAGTGAGTACAGCAGAGAGAAGGATCTTTCGGTCTTTAAGAATGGTAAAGGGCTCTTGGTGGCTTTCCATTGGCAAGTGTTGGACCTTTGCACCTGTAGGCATCTGTCATCCTTCTGATGGGGTAGTTCATCTCCTGTCTACAGCTCAGTTCAGTCTCTCCTACAGGGACCACTGATGGTTTTGACTGTTAGTTTCCCTCCTACTTAACAGTATGATGCTTAAGAGAACTCTGGAAAATAGTACCCTAGCATTGGTACTAGGTTTCCAGTGTGGTATCTGCAGGGGGACCTCTGTCTCCAGAGATACAAGAGTCACTGTCTCAGTAGGGGTGTCTTTCTAAAGCGGCTTCTCGGAGCTATTACAATTCAAATAGAATAAGCTTTTTCTCAGCATCTATGGGGTACACAGAGCCCACATTCCTGTCTGAGTGGAAGAATTCTCATCATTAATGGGTCCAGTATAGGGTATGCTTTTTAATCCTGCTTTGTTTTTCCTTTGGTGTCTATACCTCCTTCTGGAGTATATATTCTCCCTTTCCTCTCTCTTTCTTCTCCCCCTCCCCTCTGTACATTTTCTGCTATGGAGAGTAGGGCATAGGTCGTTAAGGCTCTCCCCTTTATTTAAGCCCACATCCCAACTCTCTGCAGCTTCTCTCACTCCCCTCTGGCAGTGCTGCCCACGCAGGGATGAGCCCTCTGGAATGAACTCTGTGCTCTCTTTCACCTTTTGCTCTGCTTTCCAGAATTTCCTACCTTTCTTCACCACTGTCCCTTATCTTTCTGTGTCACTGCGGCTGTGCAACTAGTCCTGGTTTATTCCCTGGACAGTCTGTGGCATGTATGTCATCCTTCAGTCAAATACTCATGTCATGTTTAAAGACAATATCTTATGGACAGGTGAGATGTGTCAGTGGGTAAAGAGCCTACCGAGGAGCCTGGCAACCTGAATTTGAGTCACAGAACCTGTTAGAAAGGTAAAGGTAGGTGAGAATGATGGCACACAACTATCCTCTGACCTCCATATGCATATACCCACACACCTGTCATACATAAACACACATACATACATACATACATACATTAACACAGACATCAGCATATATTGCTGATAACAAGTAATACTTTGAAAAGGGATATTTTAAATACAGACAATTATGTTTTGCTCAAAGGGTTGTATAAACAGGTCATAGAAAAACAATAGCTGTATATATCCGCCCAAGAGAACACTAATGACTCATTCGTGGAGGGGGACGTTTTCAGCTTTATCTCACAATATTGTGGAAGAAAATGCATTTCACCTCAGTTTGCTAGACTGCAAGGTAGGCGTTCCCAAGCAAACACCAGCTGATGCCACGTTCTGCCAATGGAACTTACTTTCCACTGGAGGGGTTGGAGCAAGTCTGTGACTATGGGCAAGGTCCAGTGGGGGTCAGAGTCTTGAAGAGGTCTTACTCAGTGAGGACAGAGAACACAGAACAGAGTGGTGGCCGCAGATGGAGAAGCCTGTGCAATCTTAGGTCCAAGTCGAAAGCTTTCTCCACAGGAGCTGAGCTTCCCCAGAGGGAGAGGGCAGAGTGGCTCTTAGGCCCTTGCCCCACTGCCCGACTGAGCCTCCCCTTTGAACAAAGAGCCAGAACAACGAGTTTTTTCACATCACGAGGCGGCATCAAGCTGTAAGGTGGGAATTGGGTTTTTCTCCTGGCCCCTTTTCAGGCCTCTTAAATAGGGCTATCTCAAGACCTGGCTTTCATTCTGGAGGCTCCCTGTCTCTGGGTTCTGCAGAAACTCCTCTTTGAAGGCAGGAACCTGTCTGCTCTTCTGTTTGAGCATAACTCAAACAGAAGAGCATCTGAGAGGGTCCGGGGGCAGGGGTGGCTCCAGTCCCACCTACCTCTGGAGTTGCTGCCAAGGAATCTTGATATTACCGTTCATTCTCTTTGAACGAAGGTTGCATAGGAAGCTGGTGTGGTGACTCACCACGCATATGAGACATTCGTAAGGCAGTCAAGCGACTGTTTGACAACACTTTTACGAGGTGGTCATGTCGATGGTGGTATAAGTTCCTTGGGATATTGACAGCACCCAGAGAGACCCTGTGCAGATGATCCATAAGTCTCTGTCCTTCTGATGGAAAAAGAGAACAGCGTCCATCTTGTACAGCCTGGTTTCCCTGATACCAGCTGTGGAGCCTTTCACAGGGGAAGGCACATCATGATTATTTGCCAAGTACACAAATAACTGCAACGGTGTTCAAGCTTCACTTCCACCACCTATGCCCAGGATTTACACATAGTAGGAACATAATGTTTGTCCGCAAAATAGGTTGCTACCTCACGGATGCCGCTACTGTTTCACAAAGGCTCCCA
Source organism: Chionomys nivalis (assembly GCF_950005125.1). Lineage (NCBI taxonomy): Eukaryota > Metazoa > Chordata > Mammalia > Rodentia > Cricetidae > Chionomys > Chionomys nivalis. The sequence continues at coordinate 49,125,168 of NC_080090.1, read as the reverse complement.
ACCATGGACACATTGCCCCTTCCCCATTGATTCTCTATGCAAGCCCAAGGCAGGCTGACATTTGCCTGGGTTATCTGAAACATCGTTCTTACTGGACATAGAACTAACTCTAGGCACAGAGATGAACAAAGAATATGTGGTAAGAGGAGAAGATGGTGATTTTACTCTTGGGCCAAGGAAGAGTAGGCTGAGAGTTGAGAACCCGGTTGTAATAACTTGGTATCTTACTTGTCTTGTTTCAGTGAGAGGATTTGAGAATCCTGGATGAAATGGCTATTTTCAGAGCTGTGTCGGCTAATGACACCACGACCCGCCACAGTTTGTCACTGAAAACTGTCAAAACCTAGAGTCATGTCAAAAGAGCCTGGCACCGACTTGAAAGGGGCCCTCTGTGTCCAAAGACCACTCAACTTCAACATCAAAAAGACCAACAGACAAGATGAAGTGATGTTGAACCAACACACATACCTGGGATTTCTCCATGTCACTTCTAAAGCATCCTTGTTTACCTTCAGAACTCACTAGGACACCAACTTGTTGTTCATATGAAATAAGATTATGGAAAAGAAGTGTTTCGCCTATCTTTCCTGCCCCTACAACATCTCGAGATAAGCAAACTGGTATCTGAGAGAAATTGCTCCCTTACAGAGGAATCCTTCACGAAATAATGTGCATAGGCTCTACCATTCATGGCTGTGAAAATTTCGGCTAGAAGACTGATGGGAAACTTAATAACTGGAGTCATCATCTTGACAACACCTGAATCTAAGAATCGATTGTGACCCGACTAAATGTGGGGAAAGCAGACATTACATCAGAGGTTCCCAGGTTTGGCCGCGTATCAGAAACACCTGGGGAGCTTTTAAAATTCCCAGCATTAAGGTCAGGTCCCCAAGCCATTCAGTTGCCATGTCTGAGGTAGAAGTCGTGCACCAGGAATTGATTTCTTCCCTTTGGGAGGTTTTCTGGGTGACTCCAGTGTAAAGCAAAGTTCAGCAGCTCTTTCTGTCCGTGACTCATGATGTCATGCTGTACCGTGAGGGAGGGACAATACTGCTATGATATGCTATTAACGAAAACCCCCAGATCTGACTGTTTATGAAATGCTGGCAAATACAGCAACATGTTATAGAATAACACTTCAAGACAACAATCAGAAATCAATGGGAAGACACAGTCAAAGGGATGAGTGCCCCCCCCCTTTTTTTTAGTAAATAAATGGAATTTTAAATGAATAAGCTGGAAGGATTATGCACCTTGTTGTGAGAGAGTAAATTGTATCTGACTAATAGTCACACAGAAAACATCTACACAAAATAAAATAAAACTTCTATTGAGCTAAGATATGAGCTATGTAAAAGCAATGCAGATAAATATGGTCAAAACTCCTATAGATTCACAAAGTAAAATAAAATGAAACATGCGATTTTGAATAATAAATAATAATCAAAGTTGATTACTTAATTTAAATGGGGCTAGAGAGATGGTTAGGTAGATAAGAGCACTGGCAGTTCTTCCAGAGGACCTAGGTTCAGCTCCCAGCACCTATATGGAAATTCACAACTGTTCCTAACTCCAGTTTCAGGAGATCTGGTTCCCTCCTCTGACATATACATGCATGTAGTACACATGCATACCTTCAGGTAAAAACATTTACACACATAAAATAAAAATAAGTGAATCTGAAAAATAAAAAGCACTGAAGATGACGAAGGCAGGCAGGAATTGCATCTCCCAGGTTTGACAATGAATGGGAACTGTTATGGTGAGTCGGACAGAGAAAGTACCTTTTCTTTGCCTGGATTATATGTGATAGTGATTGCTTTGAGTTACCGAAAATGCATTAGGTCCTATATAAGAAAAGAGATAAGAGCACTTCCCCTGGGATCCATTTAACCAAGCAGGAATCACTACTTGAATTCTCTACTTCATGCTTTCTGTGTCTTCCTGTCCGTCTCTTACATATGAGTCTGAATCTCTACCTAGCTGAAGAAAGTTGTCTGTCCATGTGTCTGTGCATGTGTGTGTGGGGTGTGTGTGTGTGTGTGTGTGTGAGAGAGAGAGAGAGAGAGAGAGAGAGAGAGAGAGAGAGAGAGAGAGAGAGAGAGGGAGAGGCTGGTGTCTCTGACAAAGGCTTCACTTGGTCTTTATTAAATAGCATAAAGAGCGTCAAAAGGGAAGGAATGGGAACTACTTTATAGACACCATTACCAGAGTTTTACAAGGCTTAAATCACTGGTTTCCAAAGGGCCTACTCAACAAACATCATTGTTTATCAACCAATATCCACTAATAGTTGATTTCAATCTTTATGGTAGATTTTAGAAAGTTGCTTTCAACTTCAGTATTTACTGCTTTCAGTAAATGATACACATGTATTATCTGGGTCAGGGGCAGGGAAGAGTACAGAAGATTATAGCTATGCTTTAGCTTAGGTTGAAAAGTTGATTACATGGGAAACCCAAGGCCAGGAAGGTTGATTGTTACATTGTTCTCTTAAAGTCAGGTTAAACAAAGAGTTTCAGTACACAGTAGGCTAGCAATCTTCAGTCTCAAGTGACCTCAGGGTGTATTACTAACTCTGGTTATGAGATCCAACAACAACTCCATTCTCTCTGAATATAAGATAGCTTTCCATAATAGCGCAATACTACACTTCCTTGTTGTTTTGTTTGCCTCCTCCCTCAACTATAAAATGTCATTGAGTTTGCCACATTTGGAGACATTGCAAGGGTCAGCATATCAAGAATGCAATGGACGAGCCCTGCCTTGGGAGAGCCACAGTCAAGATCATGGTATGGAGAGACCATTGGCAAGCAAGTATTTTAAGCAACTGTTTAATGCTAAATTTTCATTGACAGAGTAGACTTAATATTAGGAGGCAGAAAGTGGCAGCAGGCTCTTGAAGTAGTTTGGGTGTTGGAGAGAGAAATCTTGAAGTTAAGGCTACACCAGAGGTAGGCGGTACTCCAGAGACTGAGATTTCTGTGTGTGGGGGGGGAACTAAATAACTAACTAACTAAATAAATAAAAAGAGCTGAACAGCTTAACAAGCTGTTTCTTTGAGAACTTGTAGAATTTTTTATGCTACAATACAAAGTGATTTAGAGATTAAGGCAGTTTTGTAGATAGAGTTTGGGAGACCAAGAGAAGCATTTAAGATTAGGTGAGACAGAAGGATCCTGAGACCCACACCAGAGTCTTAGCTGAGTACCCAGAGGGCTTGAGTTGCTAGGACAGGATGCAAAAAAAAGCATGCTTCCAATACCTCCATTTTGCTTGTGCTGTTATATGTTTTCCAGAACATCCTAATCTCTGTAGAAAAAGATTCCAAATCCATGTTAAAGGGAGTATTTAAAAAGAATTAACAGGGTTATGTCGAAGAAGAAACATTTCTAAGATAAAAGCATAGAAACACGTTAGAATAAAAATTACCAAGAAAAATAGACATAAAAAACCTAAACCAATACAAATTTAAGCTATTTAAACTAAGAAAAATCTATGATGACTGAAGGGTTGAATTTTGTACAATACACAGAGGGAATAGGGAAATGACTGTATGTGGATTTATTTTGCATTCTTCATCAGACAATGTCAGACTGGAATACTTAAAGACAGCTAGAGTTACACATTCAATAAAGGACAGAAAGAAATAAAATTGCCTTTGTTTATAGCTGATATAATCATGTATGTAGGAAACCTTTAAAAGCTGCAAGGAGGACTAGTAAATTAATTTATCAGAGTTAAAGGTTGGGGTAACATAATAAAATCAGCACTGATTCCAAGAAATAACACTGAGAAGTAAAACTAAAGAAACAACTCCGTTTACTGTCCTGTCCAATTGTGAAATATATGTAAAACTTTTGCGCTATAAACTGTGAAACAGTAGAAATAAATTAAAGATAACTAACTAAATAGACAGAACACTCAAGGGTTGGAAGACTTACAATTGTTAATGGCATTTCTGTCTCAAAATCAACCCACCAATTCGAAGTCGTCCAATCAGTAACCCAGCAGGACTTCTTGTAGCAATTGACAAACTGATTTTAAAATATGCATGGAATGCAAATTAACTAAAATACAGCCAAGGCAATTTTAATAAAAAGCAAGAGACGTATTTCTTGATTTTAAGACTTACTATAAAGCCACACTAGCCAAGATCATGTGTTAACAGTGAAAGAATAGACAGGGGAGTTAAAGGAAGAAAACAAAAGCTAACAGAATCCGACTTTTACTAATCAATCTTTTAATGAAGATTTTAAAGAAGGGCAACAGGGGCCAGAAATCTTTTAAATTAATGGTGTCAGAATTCCTAGACACCCAGACCATAAAAAATAAGTAGTAATTGCCCTTACTAAAACAACCCACAAACAGTACCTGACAGACCATAGACCTAAACAAGCAAAACTTAAATCCATATTGCTTCTAGATGAAATCATACAGAGTCAAGTTGAAAGCTTTGAATAGACCAGGTTTTCTCAGAAAGGCACAAAAACTATAAACCAAAATTCATAATTCATCCTCCTTCAACACTACAGTCAACAAACAAACAAACAAACAAACAAACAAAGAGAATGTTTGCTCTGTGCATATTGGACCAAGTACTTGTGTTTGGAATGCAGAAAGACCTACAGAAAGGAATAAAACAAGAGCTGAAGATCTGAAAAGATCACAGAAAAGGTAATACAGGTTCCAAAGAGGTACACAAGACAGTGTTCAATATTGATTCTCATCAGGAAGTACCCATTAAAACCATGGAGAGATAACAGTACATACTTCGCAGAACAAATGGCCTGGGATGATGGCATTCAGGTTGGCTATGTGAATATAGAATGGTCGAAGCACTTTGAAGAACCATTGTGTTCCTGGATGTACGCATACACATACTCTCTAACTCAAACACTTCATGCTAAGGTATCAGTCAAGGGGAATGAAACCATGACTTATAAAGGTTTGTATACAGATAGCACTATTCATATTAGTGCTATTATTCACTATTACTGTAGACCTGTAAATAACTCAGTGAAAATCAGTTATAAGCCAACAAAATATAGACTATTTAGACAAAATATAGTCTATACAACTGTATAGTATTCTTCTATAGATGTAGATGACTCTTCAAGTTATTATGTTCACACAGAAGAACACATGCTATATAACTAAACTTATTAGAAACTTCTATAAAATAAAAAGTAATTGATAGTGACAGAAAAGAAAATGAACCATGGCTTGAGTTGGGGAAGAGGGGACAACCACTATGGCAAAGGACCATTTTTAGGGTGATGGAAATCTTCTGTCTTTGTTCTGATATTAGTGAACCCACGTAGCATACTCCTGCTATTGGCATAGTTCAGTGCATACAGATTATACTTCATTAGACACAGTTTAAGAAAACCATTGACTTTCCATCAAAAGACATGGTGCATTACAAGAATGATGTCTGTTCATTTCCATTTATCCACGGTTCAGCTTAGGAAATGGGATTGATAGTTTTAAATATCAACTTATCACAACTAGAAGGAGATTTTATGGTAACCGCAGTTTGAAGTAAAACATATTTTTAACATGCTCTTAAGTTCTGTAATTTATTAAAACTAGATTAGTTATATTTAAGTAAAGAAGTGAGAATAGAAAAATTATAAAGCAATTAATTTGTGAACAACAACAACCAAGTATTAGTGTAGTAGGTAAGCTATTGTTCAGGAAATTATTATGATTGGCTAAATTAGGAAACATTGATTCTAATACAATGTCACTTTTTTTATGAATTCCAAATGCCTGTCTGCCATAATCAATGGCAAACCATTTACATAAAAGTCTCTGGAAAATGAGACATTTTGATTGCATAGACTCTTCACTCTTGTGGTTTTTGTTTGTATATTTGTTTTGTTTTTGAGAGAGTTCTACATCTTAATCTGCAGGCAGCAGGAAGTGAACTGTATACTGGGTGCTGCTTGAGCATAAGAGACCTCAATGCCTCCACAGTGACACTCTTTCTTCACCAAGGTCACATCTATTCCACCAAAGCCATACCTCATACTAGTGCTATTCTCTATAAGTCATACAATCAAACAAAAAGGTCTATGTGAGCCATAACTCTTCAAAGCACCACAATATTCTACCACAGGTTAAGAAGCACCTTTATATAAGGCTAAAAATATAGGCTAAACCTATTTGTAAGTACCTCATGTTGTAATCAAGAAACACATCCTGCCAATGCTATTTTATATTTATCTGCGGAATGTTTCTATGGACTGTCCTATTTAAGACAATACTTTTATTATTTTGAATTACATGTATGTGTCTCTATGTGGGCATGCACATTTTGGTGTAGGTGCCCACAGAAGTCAGAGATGTTAGATCTCCTGTAGCTGCAGTTATAAACAGTTGTGAGCCACTCAGTGTGGGTGCTGGGATCCAAGCCTGGGTCCTCTGCAAGAGCAACCAATGAATGCCCTTACCCACTGAACTATCTCTCTAGCCTGAGCAGTTCTATTTTAGATGACCGTCAAACCATACAATTAGAACATGAGAACTTTTGCTGTGTTTTTGCTATTCTTCACTAAAAACATCTCAAGGTAGAGAGTTGTTATGAACCAAAAGGAAGGAAAGAGATACAGCAACCAAGAGAAACATGTGGGTGGTAGGCAGCTGATGGTTTGAAGAGCCCAGCTGGAAAACTTTTAAGGGACTGGAGGAAAATCAGACATAGACCAGGTATTAGACAGGAACGAATCATTGCTTATGAGACCACATATGTTGTTTTGTTGCTTTGAAAGTTTTTACCTATAAGAGAAAGGTGCTGAAGTATGCATTGGTGTAATTAGAGAACTAGGTTAATTATTTTAGCAAAAGGCAAGAAATACATGTATGTTGGGAGATGGGATGGACATCATTGAAGCCAATGATGGTTCCTGGCAGTCCAGTAGATTGGCTTATCCCTTGACTACTGTAAAAAGCACTTTTAAACTAAAACTTACAATCTCTAAGTAAAGATGGAGTTTAGAATTAAGCAGAGAGTCCAGAAGCCTCCAAAGACTTCTGTAATACACATGTCTCAAGGCTAGTACTATTTATTCTGAAAATCAGTATACCCACAACACCAAAATGACTGAGTCAAAACATCCTGCTTCAAAACACACATTGAAGAAATTCCTCAGGGGTCCATAAGCTTGACAAGAAGTAGAATAAAATTTAAGAGAGTCCAATTAGGTCTGGAATGACAGCCTGGCAGGTATATCATAAAAAACAGTGCCCTTATTATCCCCAGTGACTGATTTATTTTGAGCTCAGAGTGAGGAACCCAACCTTGTATAATCCAGGGAATTTCAAAATTATTCTACTAGTCCTTGGTTATCTAAGTCTGATGCCTTCACAGTTTTAGTAAGGAGAAGATAAAATGTTTAGTAGAAAACACATTCTGAAACCATCCATCAGGATCCTATCAGGAAGGAGAAGTCACAATCACCTGCACATCTGAGGAGAATCAAGTGAAGGAATAATTTTCAGAGCTACAAACAGGGCAAGTAAAGGATGCTGAAGACTCTGCAGCAGGATACCTTTGGTACCCGTAAAGGATGCTCAAGACCCTCGGCAGGATACCTTTGATACCCATAAAGGATGCTGAAGACTGCAGCAGGATATCTTTGGTACCCATAAAGGATGCTGAAGACTCTGCAGCAGGATGCCTTTGGTAGCCTGGGTCTCAAATAGTAAAGGGGAAAAGACATGCTACCAGTGTCTGGTAAGATGAAGTGAATGGTCTCCATAGGTCAAAGACACTAAGGAGTCCTGCAGGAAACATGATGAAAAAGGCAGACAACCTTGAAGTAAATGCCAACACCCCTCTCTTTCTGCTCACTGCATGATCTTAGTCTAGGATCTCCCCATGAAACAAACAAGACTGGAAGCCTAGATCTTGAGAAGCCAAGTCTGTAGTGGCGACTGTGGTGGTCTAAAAGAAAATGGGATGCCACTATTAGGAGTAGGCATGGTCTTTTTGGCGGAAGTGTGTCATTTTGGAGGCTAGCTTTGACATCTCATAGATGCTCAAGCCACTCCCAGTAAGACAGAGTACTTCCTGTGGTCTGCGCAAGATGTAGAACTCTCAGCTCCAGCTCCAACACCATGTCTACCTACATGCTGCCATGGAAACAAGAAACTAAACCTCTGAAGCTGTAAGCCACAACTTCAGTTAAGTGTATTCCTTTGTAAGAGTTGTCACGGTCATAGGGTCTCCTTACAGCAACAGAAACCCTAACTCAGAGAGCCAACACCTGAGTCAACAAGCAGGGTTTAGAGACCATTGATCAGATGGAGTGAGTGGGAGAGAGACTATCCAGCACACATTCCCAAAGGAGCATCTGTCTCACACTGGAATACATATACCCTGTAAAGTCCTGTCTAGTTAACTGATGGCCAAGCTGTAAAATCACATATATAATCAGTCCCATTGTTTCAGGCTTTTATTAAAAATGGGACTCCAGCTAAACTTTTCACAGAAGAGCTGAGTGAGTGGGGAAGGCTCGTCCTCACAATCAAAATATTCATGGCGCTGAGGGATAAGTAGCCATGCAGACTCAAGCATGTAAAACCAAAAAGAGAAAACTGTTTCTGCATTTAAAGTCTTAGAAACTAGATGGAGCGGGAAAACAGAGGGTGGCACCATGTGGAATCATCTCCTTACTCTGTAGCCTTGGCCTTGGTATCTGATCTTTCCTGGCCCTTAACATGTTCAGGGCTGGCTAACTCTTATATTCAGCTCTGCTTAGTTGTCCCTTTCTGAGTGTGAAATTACTTGGTACGAGTGAGATGGAAACACAGAACATGCAACAAACCAATTGAGGAATTTATTAGAGGGGACGTGCACAGGCCTGGGAAGTCAGTGTGGAGAGAGAGAGAGAGAGAGAGAGAGAGAGAGAGAGAGAGAGAGAGAGAGAGAGAGAGAGGAAGATGGTGCTTCCAGCTTTTAAAAGCTGACTAGTGCACAGGGGGTTGATGTGGCTACATCATACACAGATGATGGGCTCATGCATGCGTGCAAGGTCTTCACTGAGTCATACGTGGATGATGCAACCACACATGTATGCAAGGGCTTAGCTGACTCATACATGGATGATGTAATCCACACATGTGCCCAAGGGCTTAAACTGAATCTATGTGGATCACGAGGGGGGCCTTTAACATGCCCAGGGGCCATTAGGCACTTCTGCCTGAGGGCTTGTCTGCACCTGCATGACCCCCTAGGACCTGGAAGTTTAGCCTTATGTGGCTGAAATCGTTACAGAGGGAAGCTTTCCCAACTGTCTCAATGTAGTCAAATCTCCTTAGACACACTTGCACAGCAACTAGAAATTTCCCTCAAGGAATGGCTTTCACATATTTTGGTATAACTCCTTGGTTGTTCAGTTACTACTTTATACAACATTGCCTGGGGCCTCCCACATTACCTGATTCGGTGTTAGTAACCAAACCTTGACTGAGTGAGAAGAGACAGTCCAGAAGAGAATAAGGGAGGGGAGAAGAAAGGAAGAAAGAGGAGGAAGGGAAAGGAGAAAGGGGAAGGGAGGGAGAAACAGAAGGGATGAGAAGAGAGTAAGAAAGAGGTGGGGGAGGGGAGGGGAAGGGAAAAGAAGATATTTTGCATTTCACAGATATTCTCTCTTCCTTCTTTCTTCCTCCTTCCTTCCCCTCCCCTCCTTCCTTCCCTTTCTCCTTTCCTCCAGTTCTTTTTTTTCCCTCCTACCTTCAACAATCTGTTAGCTCACCATACTTTTTTCTTGAATTCTGATCTTTAATGAAAGGTCTTTTGAAAAGTAACTGTAATCTCCGTATAATTCATATACTACAACTTCAGTGACCTCACATCCCAGTCGGTACAGCTGCAAGCTTAAGGACCTACTCACAGGTCCTCTAGGCAAAAACACAGGAAAACACAGTAGTGATTCCTTAGGTTTTTTTTTTTTTTTCAGAAATTGTTGTCCATAATTTCAGAAATCCCATGACTTAGGTATTTGAATTAACTTAGTTGTCATAGGAACTTAAGTACATAAAAAAAATTAGTAATCTTTTATTTCAATAGTGAGCAACAAATTCTTTGATGACTATCTCTTTTGAATACTTGATTCCTTTAGTTATAATTATTTATTTACTTATTTTAATTTTTTTAGGGTTTTTGATTGCCTGGTTTTTGAGACAGGGTCTCACCGTATACACCGGGAACTCACTGTATAGTGGTTAGCCTCAGATTCACAGAGGTCTGCCTTCTCTGTCTCATAAGTGCGAGTCTGTGTCCCCACACCTGGTCTTTGTTCCACTGCTTTGAAACTGGAATTCCTGTAGCCTGGGCTGGCTTAGAAAGCCTTCTGTAGATGAGACTCGTCTTAAACTCCTGATCGTCCTGCCTTGACCAGTTTTCAGGGTCACAGATACGTACTGCCAAGTATTGCTCTTAGCAAATTATTTCATGGCTTCATAAAATTGGTCAGATTTCTACTTTATTTTACATTGAAATCAAAGTGCATTTTGTACACACTCCAGGAATCTTATATACATGTGTTCTATCTGGATTCTTATTGTAGGGCCCAGCCACAACAAGCTCAGTAGAGGTCTAAGTTTCAGATTACTCTAAGGCAATACCCAGTTCCAAGAAAGACCACAAACAGAGACCACCCAGGCACCACCCAGGAACAGACTTTCCAAGGGGAAAGTACCTAATGTTCCAAAGGAAACTCTTAACATTCCAACCATTGTAGATGGGATCACCTGGTCCCTTAGCCCAGCACACACCCATCCCCTTTCACCAAGACACCTCTAGACAAATGTCAGTCAATCAGGAGTCCTGAACCTTAGAAATCCCTCACCCCAACTTCTGCTGTGGTAAAAACCCCACCCCAACTGAGCTCAAGAATCTTTGATTTTTGTCAATGCGTTAGACACACGGAGTCTAAGTTTGAACTTGAATAAAGGCTCTTTGCTTTTACATACGGGACTTGGTCACCATGTTGGTTTTGGGGAGATTCTGAGATCTGGGCATAACACTTATTTATCTCTAAATTTCCTCAAACTCTAGGAAAGTGACCGGCACATGGAGGAAAGGTTTGGTGAGTAACCAACTAGATCATGGAAAAGAAAGCTAACATTTGTTAACATTTTTGATGCTGCTCCTTTACAAAGAGTCTTCCCAGTATCCACTGCAGTGGTCCATGTTTAGTTAAGAGTTTCTACAAAACAGGTACACCGTTACCATGTGATGAGCACATGGTCTCTCAGGTCCTCCTAACAATGTAAGGAGCTGAAATACTAGATCTAAACTCTGAGAGGTAAGGAAATTTGTTGCATGATCAGAACTAGCCTTAATTCCTGAGCTTGGAATAGTCTCTTCTACTTTCCTCTTCCTGATTTATATCACTCAAGACAATTAATCCAAAAAACATAAAGATCATGCTTAAGGGGATATTTTCAAACCTCACTATATATGAGTGCTTTGTAGAAGCCCAGAATAAGACACAGAGACCTAGAATTGCTCTAACTTAGGAGGGTTGAGGAACTGACATTCTCATCTGATGCCTCATAATTCTGGTGGTGCACCGTAAGAACTTCTAGCACATTCTGCAGCTAAATTTGGGGAATGAAGCTGTGGACTGAGACACTGAGTTGAAGTATCAAGATTAATTATCTAATTAGGTGAGATAGCAGACAGATTAATTAGCCTGGCTCCTTTGTCCAACACAAGGGTGAAAAGGAAATGTTTCTAGAATAATGATTTTTAATAAATAATAATTAATTTAACATTAGAATGTTTAATAACTTACCCAAACTTTTATCATTCTTGGCCCATTCTCATGTAAGAAAAATACACAAAACAGTGGCTACAAGTTGTCAAAGAGCAAAGACACCAGAAGCTATGAGGATACTTGGCAATGCCATCACAGCTGCACTAAATTAGAACTTACATCTAGCATCACAGGCATAAAAGGGGGGCTTGATGAGATCACACAGTTTGATTTTCCATGTTTATGGTCATCCTGGGCACAATGTAGTTTCTCAAGCTGAGTTTCAGATTTGCTCTTTTATTTTTTATCTGCAAAGTGAATTGTGATGACTTCGGTTCCCCATCATCCTTAGTCTATACCCCAGTGGTGGCAACATCAGCAACTCATTGTTACTTCCAAACCAGAAGAAAATGAACTCACTGCTAGGATGCATTCCTTGCCTCTAGGAATAGATGTTAAAATCACAGGACATCACAGGATCTGAATTCTCTGTTTCTGCTGCTGGACTTTTGAAGACAATAGACTTAGAGTCACCAGGGCTTCATCTGAGAGGAAATCTTCTAAGCATCTTGTGTTCTGTGTCAGATGCATCTAGATAATGTCACCTGCAGCACACCCATGTGAAAATTTGCAAGATACTTTATAGCACATAAAGAGCTTGGGAAATACCAAGGCAAACAGAGCTTAGGAAATAAAAAACTACACTTTCTATATATAGTTAAACAGGGAACTATTTTATTTCAAACAATTTCTCTAACACAACTACTGTGAAGACTTTTTTGCTACAATGGAACAATGTTCTAGAACAGAGAGGCACTATGAGACTGAAAAGGGAAAATGAAGCCTGTTTGTCCTTCCACTGTCTACATCCCTCTTTTTACACTGGTGTTTGTTCCCATAATGGTTTTGTTTTCTGATCACCTTAAATTGTAAAATGTGAGAAAATGGTATTAGAAAAAAAAAGTATGTTGAATAATGCATTTGAAACACTGAAATCTTAAAATGAGTTCATTAAGATCATTTATTAAGGGAATTCCCGGAAAACAGCCTTATGACTCTAAAAAGATGTCACAGTTACCAGTATGTGATGACTACACAGGTGTTTCAAGAACTCTTGTAGCCATTGTGTCTATATGAAAGTATGTCAAACACACTTTGCACGTCACACATAAAAGAAGCCTTCTTTCCTACTGTCCCTCAAAGCTTGACTAAGTGGCTGTAAACTTCTCTGCCCCGGACAAAGATCCAGCAAGCCTTAAGTCTGTTATTCAGCGAGTGTAGAGTTCTGCAACTTCTAATTGTGAAGGCGGTTCTAACGAGAAAGCGAAATGAATTCTACCTCCGTCCAGAAATTTCCCTTCACACCTCACCCAGCTTTAGACTGGAGTCCACATGGGAGGACAGGCAGGGCTAGTTTCTCTTCCTCTACACCTTCCCGTAGTGAAAGTTCTTAGAAGGCTGGGGTTGAAGACATTAGAGAATAGGAGAGTTTCTTCCTTGTCAGGAGCCATGTCCCCCCAAAAACTATTATAGGGATCACTGCCCTGAGAAGTTTGCAGAGGGCTCCACTTCCCAATTGTATTGAGAATTGTTTTATTGACAAAGCCTATCCCACACCCAAATTAACTGTTAATAGAGAGCTATCTGTTAGCGGAACTCGCCTCACATTCCAAACTATCTAGAGAACTAGGTGTGTCAACTTGTGACTTTCTGACCAAGGAATCATGACCTGACCGATCGTAACCTCTTGGCCTACGTGACGGGCGTGGACCATGTGGCAAGATCCCGTGCCCCAGCCCCCCAAGCTCCTCATCCAGGGGCTATATAAGCTGTAACCATGACTCTAATAAACGGAGGCTTTGACAAATATGCTTGGCCTTCTTCCTCTTATTGATCAATGTCTTTCAGGTGGTACCTCTCTGTGACCCTGGAATAACTGACCAGCCAGGCAGGTTACAGACCCTAGACAGAGTAACCCGTCAAGGTGGTCGACACTTCCTGGTGGTGGTAGTGGTGGTGATGGTGGTGTGTGTGTGTGTGTGTGTGTGTGCGTGCTAGCTTTGCTGTTTCTGGGTCTGGTAGATAGACAGGACCTGGGTAGCTTTCACAAAAGCTGCCACAAATTTTGTAAGTGGTCATGACAGTTCACTGGACCCCTTTCCTAAGCGGCTGTGTGTAACCTCTAACCAGGACTCTAGCGCCTCTCATGTGACAAAGAGACTTGGACCTCACATGTAAAAATCCACGGACACTCTCAGGTACCATACTGAACAGCACCCTAAAGCACTCCATTTTGGCTATCCTCTAGACCTTTCAGTTCTGGTCTCCAGAAAACACCCACAGGTACCACACCTTAAAAAAGGCTGGGAAATACAAGTTTCAGCATGTTTACCCTGGCACGTTGGCCAGTAGCCAGGTCCTCTGTATCTTATCTTCCAAATCTCTTAAGATGAGCTGACCACAGTACGTGGACCACTTTAAATTCCTTGGGCTTGATTTAGGCACAAAACTCATGGTATTTCCAACACAGGAAACACAATAGAGATTTCCTTGATTCGTCCACTTGGTGACCTCTGCCGGAGGTTACAAACCAGAGTGCTGTATTTGGGATGGTTAATTCTCACTATGAACCTGACTAGACTCAGAATATCCCTAGAGGCTGGAGAGGTACTCCTCTGTGTCTGAGGATATTTCCCAAGTGGATTCATTAAGTGGGGAAGACATATTGTGAAGAAGGATCTCACCATCCCTGAGCTTGTGGACCAGAAGGAACAGAAGAGAAGAAAGAAAATCTTCATGGTGTAAGCATCTCTGCCTGTGCATGACGGTTTGAGCATCTCTCCTTCACCTCTCATCACTGCCGCCATGATGTTTTCCACAGGTGCACTGGACAGAGCTGTCACTGAATGAACCCTCTGAAACCATGAGCCAAAATAAATCTTCCATCTTGCTTCTCTTTGGTATTTGGTTAGAGAAATAAAGGGCTAGCTAACAGCACTTTTTCTGCCAAAAGGGTAACAGCATTTTATTTAGTGGCCAGATCTCTCTTCAAGGGTTTGTCGTCTCTAAACTCCTCTTCATATTTTCATATCCAAATACTAGGGTTCAGGATAGCTGTCTCTTGGGAGCAATATGATAGGTTTCTCAGCACCAACTAAAAGAAGAAAATAACCATCCTAACATCCTATTAGCTCTACCCCTTGGTGTACATACGTGTACGTAGAATGCTATCATGCAGTTTCTGTTGCAATTTCAAGCACAGGGTAAGAGGAACATGAGAGCCACAGAACTCCCAACCTCAAAAACAACCCCTAGATTTTACTGACGACTGCTGATCCCAGTGGTAATGATTGTTCTAAATGAATCTATAATCAAAAGCTTACCCTGAGAGGGTTCCAACCCATATGCTCCCTGATTAGAGTAAATAAAACCTACTTGAAACATGTGGGCTTAAAATAGTCTTCCGACATACCCCTCTCACATTAAATCGGTCCCAAATTACAAGCTATTGATGATGCGCGGATAGTGCCCTAGAGTTTTCAACTTTTTAATGAACCCAGATGGTCAAAAAGAACTTTACTGAATTCGGATACTTGTTTTTTTGACTTTTGTTTTTTTATTTTTTTTAATGGAATGATTTTAAGTATTCTTTTAACACTAGGTGCAGAGTTACATTTATAGAAAGCTACTTGTCTGTATTTACAACTAAGAGAACAGATAATTACAGGAATAAGCCTGTTGTTCCTCAAAGCATATAATCTGAAATGAGTAGCACTATGTGCCCATGAATGCCAAAGAAATAACCTGAAGCACACACGTGCTATGCAAACGTATCTCATCAGGGCACAGCACGGCACAGGAGAATGGCATTCACTCCGGTTGCCTTTCTGTGTGTCCATCTGAGAAAGAAGTCAGAGAAATTACCTGGATTCGAGGGAAAAGATCTGTAATAGTTAAGTCAGATGTCCAGTCATTACCCATTATTGAAGAATGTCAAAAATAAAACATTTTATATCTATTCACAACAGAATAAAGGCCCTTCCACATTCACTTCCATGCCAGATCTTCTCCGTGTTATGCTGAAGGATGCATGGCGACACTGATCGCCCGAGAAGGCAACGGGAAATCTCTCGTAAACGGCACGTCACAAAAATAAGAGTTCAGATTTCCCTTTGGGGAACAGGTTTGTTTTTTTTTTTTTTCATAAAGAGACTTGGTCAAATGGAATCAGAAATATTTTTAATGAAAAAGTACCTTATCACTGTTCTTGAAAGGCAGCCGAGAAATGGCATCACCCACTGTCATTACCGTTATGGGGGGGCTTTAAAAGACCCCAGACTGTACAGTGGCAGGCATTACTCCCCTCTCTCAGAGGTCTTACTTCAAATCAGAAAGTGTATCCCTCCGTAGTACTTCAATTTACTGCAAACAGAAAACAGGAAACATGAGTTCTTTAAGCCATGCAAAAGACGTATGGCGGCGTACACTGCACCACTGCATGGTTATCCTTCTGCAGTGACGAGGCTCCGGTTTATTTCTAAAGCAGCTCAGAATTGCATGTGCTCAAGCTGTAGCCCCACGTATGGCGAGAACTCTTCCTATAATTGAGGACACAGTTTTCTCACCCACTTCCTTCTGCAACCTCATATCTTTCTTTCATAACCTACAACCCCCTTCACAGAAAACCCCTTCAGCGGCGAATGCCAGGAAGACACACTTATGAAAAGGTGGGAAGAGCATCCACTATCTTCACTTTCTTTACAACCAGGCAGTAACAGTTCTTTCAGGTACCTATCCCAAGGCCTTCTTGCTTTTAGTAATCTGCAACTGAGAATTTATTTTTTTTTTCCTGAAGGATACGTAGTGAAGGCAACACAAGGATAAACTGACAAGATCAGAGGCTAGGAATTGTTTTCAATATCCGAACCTTTAAATATGAATGTCTTAAGTTGGGAAGAACCGCTGACAAGGGAAAAATAAGGTTTTAAAAGTATGACGTGAGCCTCCTTGGGCTGCCAGGAGCATGGGAGGGCAGAAACCAGACTCTGGCATGCTCTTCCCTTGCCCACATTTCTCCTCTTCTCTAGCGCATTGATCTTCCTGACAAATGCCTCAAGCCTCACTTAAGAGAATCCCTTGCTCAGAAGAACATGGGATTTCCAATAAAAGAAAAGGAATTTGAAATATGGATTCCAATTACTTGTCTCTGGTTTCTGGAAAATTCTCCAAGGCTCCCAAACCAGTCTCTATTCCTGTTATTTATTTTTTTAACTCTCCATCCAACCCTTGTTCCCCAAATAATTTGCTATACCTCACAGAAATACAAAGAATAAGAGTAGCTAAAATAAATTGAATGAGGGAGATCATTGCATAGAAGAAAAAAGGAGGAAAATGTAGCATACAAAAGGTGCACATAGTAGGATCTCAATAATCTAAAGGAGTCTCTTGGATCAACTGTCACATGCCAAGAAAGTACCTCCTATCTATGATGTCACATGCCAAAAAAGTACCTCCTACCTATGATATCACATGCCAAGAAAGTACCTCCTACCTATGATGTCACATGCCAAGAAAGTACCTCCTACCTATGATGGCTCCACAGCATATGTTACACTCAGGCAAATGCTCATGACCTACAGAAATAAGTCATGGACTGAGAGGAAATGCTAACAAGAGCTGAAAGCAATGATGGTATAAAAAGTGTCCTCCATGATGCAGGGCTTTGACTTCTAAAGCAAGTTGTCCTGAAGCCATTGAAGTGTTAAAAAGAAAGGGGAAAAGAAAAGGAAGAGAGAATGGACCAGATGAGATGAGAGCACGGGTGTGGAGACAGGACAGGGAGAACAGGACAGGCCGATGTTGACCCAGGTATCACTTATTAAACATCTGAAATAATTGATTGCATAATTGGAAGCTCAAATTCATGCATCATTCGGACTCAATTGCACTTTGGTGATGCTATAATGCAATATGGTATAAATCAATTAGCTCAGAATTCAAAATTAGAGCCCAATTACCTGTGTGAGGGAATCATAAATCCATCTTGTAGTTTTCTAACAGGGTTAACAACTTATCACGCTGGCTTCAATTCAGCAAAAATCTATTTTCTGGACTGAGAACAATGTGCACGCTATTTTATCACCCTGACTAGTGAGCCAGGTTCGTGTAGAGAAGTGCCTTGCACACTATGTTATCACCGTGACTAGTGAGCCAGGTGGGAAGTCGAGAGGTGGTGGGTGGAATGTGTAGGAAACAGAAAAGCCTAAAGCAAAGCAAACCAATAGAGACTATTCCATGATGTTCAGGACCCCAGCTACAAGCAAGGTCAATCAGACGGAGCCGCCGAGGCCAAAAGGCATGGTACACCCAGACACCTGTTGCGTGGGGATGTCTCAGAACAAGAAAGGTAAAGGACTCTGGTGAATTTCTTGTTCAGAGAGGATTAGCTGATGCTACAGAAGGAGATCAAATGCTAAAGCAGGAGACGACTTCAAGGCCCACTTAGAGCTCATCCAAACTGGGCCTTCCTGGATGAGTTCAAGCCACATTAACCCAGACCCTCCCTTCTCAGGGGCAGTATCCTTAATTTCTCTTTGGTGAGAGCCATTGACGGGTTTACTTAGTGATAAAGGGGCTCATAGAAGAGGAAAGTTGTAAGAACAGCTTGAGAATAATTGGTGAAATTCTTGTGAAAGACAACTTACTATTAAATACGACTGTGCAAACATATTTGTGTGTATATATAAACATTTTTGATGTGAAAATTCCGGTTCCACAAAATTTTTCTTAAGAGTACAAATATATACAAAGCTTGTTGTTGCAAAATGTTTTCCGAGAACACAGGAGAGAAGCAAATTATAAGTCCATTAAATAAAACAATTTCTCCAAACTTCATTTCATCCATATGAAGTAATATCAGATTGAAGTGAAAAAAATTATGACTTAAATCTTATAGCTATGGCACAGCACAGTAGGAAACCCTGTTATTGGGTTCATCACTCAACAGCCTGTGGAGGGGTGAAGAGGACAGAGAAAGAAGAAATCTCCAGGGAAATGAACCTGTCATTGCTGTAGTAGGGATTTTAATGACGCCTCCCTAAACCTTCTGTTGTGTTGAACTTTTCATTTTCACTTGCTAAAAGAGGTAAGGATTTCATTAATAATCTGAAACAATACCACAAAAGGATGGGAGGCAACCACGGCCTCACACAAGGCAGAGGCCAGCCAGAGTCCATGCAGCGCCTGTCACACAAAGCGCAAGTTCCCGGCACGTCGTGGCTGTGTTTATAAAAATGTTGGTACATTTTGCTGTGGAGAGGAGCCAGGTGGGCTAAAATTAATCATTGTCCAGCTTATCTTTGTGGCCCATAGGCCATAAAATCATAGCCATAACTCTTCCCCTGAGAGCAAAGGATATTCTTTTTACACCTAAAATATGCCTAAAAGTTCTGGAACTCCATCCTCCACCTTTGGCTTATTGGTGCCTGTATGTCACCACAGTTCAAATGGACACTCAAAACTATCATTCAGATAGTTCCTTTTCCCCGTGTGTCTACATGTACATTCATATATGTGCATGCATGTGTGTGTGTGCACGCATACGTGCATGCATCGCACAAAGGCCAGGACACTGTATCTTTTCTCAGGCACTGTCCTCTTTGTTCAAGCATGACTTGGAGAGTTAAGACTGGGCTAGTTAAACAGAGCCCAAGGCTCTGCGAGTCACTACCTCCTCTCCTCTTCTGGGATTACGATCATGTGTCGCCATGACTGACTTGTTTTAAACATAGGTTCTGAGGCCCAAGTACATGTATGTGTGCTTACGAGGTGAGTGTTTTTACCAACGGAGCCCTCTTCCCAGCTCCTGGGTTCTCGCCTTTAAGCACAGATGTAGCAGGGACACACAGCTCTCCCCGAGCCAGGCCTGTCCAGTCTCATCTGGGCCATGCTCAGGGAAGATATTTGTGACAGCAGACTAAGAGACCAAGAAGGATCTTTGTGCACATCCCTCTAAATCCCTCATTTTTCTCACAGGAAAAAGCATCTATAAAAGAGCAAATTGGGACAAAAACTGTAAAGCTGGTTCTGGTCCATTTTTTACCGACTGTGGTGATTTGAATAGAAATGACTCCCCTTAGGCTCACAGATTTGAAGGCCTGGACACCAGGGAGTGGCACTATTAAGAGGTGTGGCCTTGGTGGAGGAAGTGTGTCACTGGGGTTGGCTTTGAAGTTTCAAATGTTCAAGCTAGACCCTATACCCAATCTCTCTGTCTCTGTCTCTCCCTCCTCTCTCTCTCTCTCTCTCTCTCTCTCTCTCTCTCTCTCTCTCTCTCTCTCTCTCTGTTTTCTGCCTGTGCTTCTGAAATATGAATTAGACCCTCTCAGCTACTTTCTGGTGTCATGACTTCCTAAGTTGTCGGGGTCATGGTGGCTCTTCACCCTAGCTAAAATACCAACACACACCTAATTCCATTCAAAGTTGTGATTTGGAGTGCCTGTTTCTAGAGAATCTGGCTATTTGTTTAGCTGCTTTTGACATATATCACACTTTTGACATTGCCAGGAGACATGGGGAAAAGATCTCATATGGTACAGGACGTTTTTACTGATGCACTGAGATGTTTAGGTGATGGAGATTACATCACAAGCTACCACAGGGTCCACATCGATTCTGCTAACAGTAAAGGTAAAATGTTTGGGGGTATGCCACATGGGTCATTTGGTGACATTTTAAAAAGGCTTAATGTCAGAAGCACAAATTTTAAAGTGAATTTTCTTTATATTTCCCCCCATTAAGTCTAAGCATAAAAACTATAAAACATCTGGAAAACAGCAAAATGATAACAGAGAAATCTCACAAAATTAAATGAGAAACCACAGCTTCACAGGCTTACTGGTCATCGCATTACAATTTTGTTAGCAAAAATCTACTCCTGAAGACTTTACTCACATGCAAAATGAGAGGGTGGGGGAGGGTATATCCTCAGAAGACAGGTAGTTGTGTCTTCTTGTTCCCAATAAGTAGCAAAAAAATTAATCTCATAACAAATTAATAAACTTTACTACAATCACTAATGCTTAAGAAAAAAAGATCCAGTTAAGGGAGGCAAAATTAAAGAAAAAAAGTTCATACCTGTCAAGTATAACCTAATTAACAGTATGTTCATGAATTTTTTTTATGTGCTGACTCCTAATATTAGACTAACCAACTAGTAAGTGGGTAAACAAAGTGCTACATGTTATTTCTTTGGTATAGGGCATATAAAAATAGCAAGCTACCTCTTTCAAAAAGGAAGTGTCCTGGTTTGGGGTGCAATTAACAGTGGAGCACATGGCCGGCAAGCACAGGGTAGCAGGTGCCACCCCAAGCACTACCGGGAAGCAAAATAAAATGTAAGCTCAAGAGACCATGTTCCACTTCAAAACAAAACATGAGCAAATCTCTTTACAGCTTCGCCATCACAAGGATTTTATAAATACTATGGAAGGCATACGAAGGAAAGGGGCGGATGCCATTAGAAGATAAATAATTTCAGTAAGTCTGCTGGCCCTTGAACTGTAGCCCGAGACATCAGAACCTGGAAGGGGGCTGCTGTCTAAAAGTGCAGACCCATCTGCAAAACTGAGAAGCAGACCTCAGGAGGAACAGGGAAGCGTGTGTGGTGCTAGCTGGTGGGGCTTGGCTGTGTGGGGACATGTTGGCTGATAACAGTCAGCCGGTAGTATTTTGTCCTCACTTCCAACCTGAAGCAAACAGCATCTTGAAGATAATAATAAAGCAGTCAGTAACTAGGACAAATACAGATGTTAGAATCTTGCTGTAGCATGCTGGGATTCCCCCATTCCCATGCAATGTATAAGACCCAGCGGCTACACTGACTACATGTGTGCCATCAGAAACCTAATATGCCAAGAAAAAGGAATGCACACATAAAGCAGAAGAAAACAGCATGCTGAAGAAACGGACAATCTAGAGGGGAAAAAGTTAAAGAAGAAAACATATTTAATGTTATCAAGAGAGAAAGGAGGTGATTTTGTAACTGCATGAACAAAACAATATTATATGAAAAGGGAATAATCACTCAGGGAAGATTTCTTGAGAATTATGATTCTTTAACTAAAAACTATTCAATAGGAAGTGTGACTTCAAGTGAGAGAGATCCCCTGGACTACAAAGATAGATACAGAAATAAGCGGGGAGGCACAGGGTCTAAAGAAAACCAATCCAGGAGGTCTAAGAATGGGCTAACACAATTTTCAGAACGAGAAGGAAGGAACGAGTAAAGGAAATTATCAAAGATATTAGATTATTTCCTGGAATTAAACAGAGGTATGAATCCTCAAGGCAAATAATAGATTCTGAAGTGTTAGAGAATGAGGAGAAATTCTTAACAATTTCTTGACGAGACAAAAAGAAGCAATCTCCCCAAAAGGAAGGACTTCAGTAACACCCATGGACACATAAAAACTAGCGATGGTAGACGCAGAAGCTTATACCCACAGTATCCGTCAAGTTCTTTTTTTTTTTTTTTTTTTTTTTTTTTTTGGTTTTTCGAGACAGGGTTTCTCTATGGCTTTGGAGCCTGTCCTGGAACTAGCTCTGTAGACCAGGATGGTCTCGAACTCACAGAGATCCGCCTGCCTCTGCCTCCCGAGTGCTGGGATTAAAGGCGTGCGCCACCACCGCCCGGCCCGTCAAGTTCTGAGAGCAAACTAAGACACTCTAAATACAGAAGTGAGATAGTTAACCTCCCACTTCACTTTTCCTACTTAGAGAAAAAGGAAACTTACAAGGTAAGCCAAATAAAAAAGAAAGTTCATTGGATCCTCCTGTGACCCTAACCCTGGAGGGCTCTGGGGGAGTCTTGGATGCCTCCAACATGCAGGCTAGGAGCAAATGACCAAAGCATAGCAAAGAGAGAGAACCAAGAGAACAGAGTACAGAGACAAGCTTGTAAATGTGTGTGTGTGTGTGTGTGTGTGTGTGTGAGAGAGAGAGAGAGAGAGAGAGAGAGAGAGAGAGAGAGAGAGAGAGAGAGAGAGAGAAAATCTGGACTCAGAGAGAGAGAGAGAGAGAGAGAGAGAGAGAGAGAATCTGGACTCAGAAAGGCCAAGAGGACATCAGAGATCCAAGCAAAAACAAACAGAAATAACTTTCTAAGAAAGACCTGATACACAAATCAAACGACAGAAGGAGCCTAACAAAATGATGTAAAGGAAGGGCCGGGGACCCTGGACCCAGTCTCCTCAGGGCACCACAGAGCAGCGGTGACTCTGTGTAACTACAGAGACCACAAAGGGTCCCCTGAGCAATCTGGCTAAGTCATAACCATGCAAATGTTTTTCTTGTTTTAACCGTTAGATAAAATGGCAAACGAAACTGCCGTGTTGCCAGAGCTAAAACAGCGGTAGGGCTGAGCCGATGGAAGAGGACATGGAACAACACTGGCGCAGCTTTAAGAAAAGACACAGAGTAGAGCGCCGGGTCAGAAAGAGTCCCAGCCGTGGCAAGCAGGGAATGAGAATGCTATTGTTATAATGAAGGACGTGTGAAGATGTAAAGTAAACCCTTCTCACTTTCGAAAGAAAATAAGCAGCCAGTATATTTCTTTTTAGAAGTGAATGAATATTAAGTGGTCGTGTGGGAGGTACCAGCTGTGAGCTCTAAAAGGACTTCCTTTCCGAAGTGCAGACAGTGCAAGCGGGGCTGGGACTAGGACCTGCTGCTGCTAGGTTTTGATTTTTTTTTTTTTAAGAAAAGAAAAAAAGAATATATATAAAAGCAGGTACAGCATGACAAGCTCTTTTACTAAAACCCAAGTAAATAACCGAGCCTTCAGCCTGAAGCCTGAAGCAGTGCGGGAGGAGCGGGGAATAGAATCTAACTGGATTTCTTCCTAATGAGGAGAGAGCAAGTACAGCGTACGGAAATGAGAGGCATCACTTTCCTGAACAGAACAATTAAGCTTTCATTAGGGCTTAATGACAGGATGACAGTCCACGTTGAGTGTAAGTAAGAGGGTAAATACATCCCCGTCATTATCAAATCAAAGATTACCAGCATCAAGAGGGACTCTTTATCCTAGATTCTCCCTCCTACCTGATCGCCTGCCCCTAAGCCACATCAGGACCCCAAAGAGAAAAATCAAAAACTTCCCCTTTGTTTGTTAATCATACATTTCCTCATTTCCCCATCACATCCTCCTAATCATTTCATACAAGCGGCTCCCCAAATCACACCAAACCAAAGAAATCAAAACCAAGAGCGAGCACATGATTGAAAATCGCACGGCTGTGAACAGTTTCCCTGTTGTGCTGGTTCGGATGGGCTAGTGGCCCTGAGGTTTAGTGGGACGCCGGGGACTCCATCTTTGCGTCGCTACACCCATCTTTCTGGCAGCCCTGGTGTCCACGTGATTTACAACAGCCTGCACCGCTGTATTACTACACCTTGTCTTCGCAGAGAAGGCGGTTCTGAGTTCAATTACAGTCCCCAGCAGTTTAAACGATAGCTACGGTGCTATAATCTAAAATAAATTGCTTTTCTCAAGAAGCCATGTAAGCTTTGCACTGCAACTTAGCAGAGCTGCTGGCTTTAGCTCATCTGAAATTCAAGCAGAGTACAAAAGCGGCACCTCTAACCTCTGCTTTTCGTCTCTTTTTCTTGCAAACTGGCATTTGTCTGTACTTCTGGGGCTCTCTGTTCACCCAAAGTTTCCATCCTGGAATGACGGCTATCACAGAGTAACATACTGTGTCAAAAAAAATTGTGCAAGCCATCATTTTATTTTCTGATTCTAAACTACACTTTGTGTTCTTTCCGAAGAATTCTATTATTAGGGCAAGGTGTATTCTCCTGGTCCCTACATCTCTAGTACACGCGATGAGATAGACAACCGGAAGAACTCCAGAAATTCTCCAGACTCCCCATGTGAACCCTCGCCTGGCTCCAAGGGGGGGGGGGGTGAAGGGGAAGAGGCAGAAAGCACACAAAATGCAAAATTGAAAATCCACCTTTCTCCACCTGCAACTCTCTGCTCAAATTTTCCCCAATGTACTACACACACCACCAGCACAAGCATGGAAACGCATTTCCCTTGGAGCACACATTCAACCCTGTGTCTCCCCAGGGAACAGTGGCCCCAGAACCTCTCTGACAGCAGGGTTTCTGATGCCGGTGATGTTTCCTTGTGAGGCAATTAGAAAAGTTTCCAATGCTAACTATATTCTTTCAGATTTTAAAAGGCAATGTAATTGATGCTTGTTTTTCTGCCACTCAACAAAAGAAAATTGTGCTTCTGAGAGATTTTTCACATTTGCAAATATAATCTATCAATTCTTCTCCCTTTCAAATACATTTCTTCGCCAGGCGGTGGTGGCGCACGCCTTTAATCCCAGCTCTGGGAGGCAGAGGCAGGCGGATCTCTGTGAGTTCGAGACCAGCATGGTCTACAAGAGCTAGTTCCACGACAGGCTCCAAAACCACAGAGAAACCCTGTCTCAAAAAACCAAACCAAAACAAACCAAACCAAAACAAAACAACAACAACAAAAAAAAAAACAAATACATTTCTTCTATTGGGATGGAAGGAGTCTGGCTTGGTGGCAGCCATGCAGTGTGATCTCTTATGTGCTTTCCTGAAGGAGGCATTCCTGCTTCCTCCCACACGCTTACACACACTCACTGCTTACCAATTGCAAAGGAAACTTGGAGCCCTCATGACAGCAAAAAATCCTGCTTCTAACACGTACATGCAACCATACCGTGAGGAAAGAGGGGTGTAGCTCTTGAATCATTTGATGACCCCCAGTTTTGTTGAATCTATAATAACCGGTGGGAAAGAAAATACTGGTTCTCAACCAAAGTTGTCAAGGGCATTATGAAATGGAGAAAGGGCTTTGTAAGGTCGTACTTGTTGGGGGTCAGTAATGACAATTATAGACTACTCTAAACATCAGTGGAAGTTCTTCGGTGTTGTCTCTGTCTCTAGAGGACACTAAATTATCCTTCCCAGAATGGCAGCAGATGACACCTGTGTGTTCACATCCACAGAATTTGAGTTTTTATTTTAGTCATTAAACTTTTTACTTCTAGAATTCTTATGGTTTCCTATCTCCTTATTTGCAGAAGTTTTTTCACATATATTCGTTCTGGTTTTCTTCATATAGCCTCTTCTAGTTCTTTGAGCACCTTTAAAATTATGATTCTGGGGCCTTTGTGTAGTAGATCCATCAATGCCTCTTTCTTGGGGACAATCTCTGTAATTATTTCTCTTGAATGGCTCATATTCTCCTGTTTCTTTGTAGATTTTGCTGTGTCTTATTTCTGATGATGAAACAGGTTATCACAGCGAACTCAACAGCAGCTTACAGTCCAAGTCTTCCATCTAGAGTTACTACCCTTAAATATCCTTCAGAGTTCTCAAATTTTTACACTTAAGCTTATCTTTTCTCATTTTCTAAATAAGCCGTTCCGTGTTTTTAGGCTTGTTTTGAGAGTTCTGCAATCTAAGAGTCAGAGCGGTGGCTCAGGGGGTAAAAGTGGTAGCCACACAGCCTGATGATGAAAGTGGACCCTAAATCCCACATGAAAACATGAATGTGGCAATGTGACTCCTGCACACATCAGGAGAGATTGAAGAAGGGCTCGGAAGGTCACAGGCTAGCCACATGGCAGCTGGGACAGCACAACAAGACAGACTGTGTCTCAACAAGGTCTAAGATGACAATCTAATACCCAAAGCTGTTCTCTGACCTCCACATGTGGGCCTCACAAACATACACACACACATGCACGTAGGCACGCACACACACATGCCTCCACATACATATACCCCCCTCACACACACACTTCTGTAGTGAAGAACTACAGAAGACAGCATTAGACATTGAGCTCTGTCCTCCACCCTCCACACATGAACACTCGTGTGTACAAGAACCCATGTTTGCACATGCACACAGAACACTAAATGACATTTTTAAAAGACTTCTCTCTACATTCTACCCACGGCTTAGTGCTTGGACTGTAGCTCCTCCCCTCAGCACCTCCTCTCCTACTCTCTGCACTCCGCCATTGCCAGGGTAAGAATCTTAATTCCGTACCTCAGTTTTTCCTTTAACGAAATGAAGTTGAATTTAATAATAACTCTTTGCCTAACATTGCTTCCTAGATATTCTCTTTTATGTTTATTTTTCCGGATTAGAATTTTATTTAATGTAAAATTAGAATTTTACATTAGCATTCAAGTCTATGACTCACGTTTTTAGTTACTTTTTGGCATTAGATAAGATGCTTACATCAATCTCCCTCCCATCTGAGGAGCCCAAGGCTTTAGAAGCATCTGTTGAAAAGTTGAACTCATGGAGTTGATTTTGAACTTTTGTGAAATAATAATGATGGCAGTAATAATAAGAATTTGACCATATCTGTCCACTTGAACATTTCTAGATTGTTTTCTGTTTTGTTTCGTTACTACACCCATGCTGCATATACCTGTATGCAGTGGAGAAATCCTTCACACTTGACTCCATGTCAAGACTGCTCCCAATAATTGGGACTGAATTTGATCAGATTTTATCAGGAATTAAATTAAAGTCAAAGACTAATGTGTGAAGAATAGGTAGCCTCCCTATGATGGGACTTCGAAGGCTTATTTCGATATTTAATTTTTTCGTGATCTCTGCTTATAAATACTGTATTCGTGAAGGGTGCCAGCAAGTATGTTATTTACTTTAAAAGTATGGTAAATGATACCATCTTTTCAATGTTGATTCTTGTAAGCTCATTGTTAGCACATAAAAATAAAATTAATTATGTTCACCTTCTGCATCCTCTCGAGTCATTCTTAGTTCTAGGAGATTTTGTTGTCCAAGACTGCTAGGGGATTCTTGAGTAGATGACCATGTCATCTGCAAATACTGCTAGTTTTCTTCTGATCCGCAAGGCTTCCGTCTCCATCCCTTGTCTGCTGTTGCAACTAAAATGCTCAGTATTGCATCAAATGGATGTCATGGGATTGAATATACTTTTCTTGGTCTTAAAAATTCATTTTAACAAATCAAGGTGACTCTGCTCTATTTCTGTTTCTCAGATTCTCACTGGAAATGAAAACTGAAATATGTCCAAGGCTTTTTAAAGAATTATATATAGCTTTCTGTCTTTAACTTGTTAACATGGTTTAATACTTACCTTCATTTTAAATTACTGAAATTTATGTGTTTGGCCTACACACCAGTGGTCAAGGTAAGTAATCTTTTTATAATGCGTTGTCCTCAATTTTATTAATATTTTATAGAGAATTTGTATCAAAGTCATAGGTACAAGGGGCAGTATCTCGCTCTTCAACCTCCATTTTCCTTCCTTATTCTTCCTGTCCCCTTCTGGTCTTGCCCACTTTCTGACACTCCCCCTGACCCCCTGACTTCTATGCTCTGAATGGTTTTGGAATTAGAGAAACACTGCCATTATAAAAATGAGGTGAGAAACACGGCTGTTCCTTTTATTCTCTAGAAAAGACAAATTGACAATTCTTCAAGCCACCAATGTGCATCTCCAAGGAACTTACCTGTTCCTGGAGAGATTTGGTGGGGTTTTTTGTTTGTTTATTATGTTTGTATTTTTGTTTGTTTGTTAGAAATGGAATTTTTCTATGCTACCCAGGCTGTCCCAAACCCCCGGGCTCAAGGCATCTTGCTGTTTCAGCCTCTGAAGTAATATGGACCACAGGCGCTCAACATCCATCCAGCCTGGAAGTTTTACCTATTGCTTCAATTTACTTATTGGTCATGGACGTGTAGGGTTCTTCCTCCTATTATGGCTGTGTTTAGGCCATTACATTATTTGTGTAACTAGTCGATTTCCTCTAGGTTGTTAGACACATAAGTGTCAAATCTTCATATTATTTCTCTAGTATTGCTATTTTTTTTTCCTATGGGGTTTGAGTTGTAACCCAGGACTTTATATATATGAAGGAAATCCTCTATCACAGAGATGCAGCCTGGGTCCCCCTTCTATTTTTAATGACTATAGAATCTGTAGTTATATCCTTTACTTTATTTCTGCCATTGGCAATTTTGGTTTCTGTTAAGATGGCTAATAGTTTATCAATGCTAGAATTATTTGAAGAACCTTCCTTTTTTTTTTCTGTTTTTACTTTCATTGACTTTTCCTCTTTGTGTTTTCCCTCCTGTCTCCTTACTTGTTTTTGGTTTCTGTTTCATTTTGGTTAACTTTCAAAAGAGGAGTTTGGGTTGCAGACCTCAGCCTTCCTTCACCTCTAAATGCAGGATTTACTGGGGTTTACCTGTCACTGTTCCTAGACCTACATCCTACAATTTCTGATGTGTTGTTTTGACTTTTATTTTAGTTTTACACATTTTAAAATTTCTCTTAATTCTTTGTTTTTGACCTATTGTTAATTTAGAAGTATGTTGTTGATTAGTTTCTTGCATGCTTGGAGATTTTCCTGTTGTACTTTTATTATTAATTTCTGATTCAATTTTACTATGTTCTAACAACATGTCCTCCGTGGTTTAAATTTCTTTGACTTTGACAACTTCATTATGTTATAGGATACACTCAGATGTGTGAATGTACTATTGAAGCTTAAAATAGACTGTTGCCTACCATTGTTAAAGGGAATGTGCTGTATATCTGTATGTATGTTATATGCTTATTGCTGACTGTATGCTATGTATGTATTTATATGCTACTGGCAGACTCTAGTGTATATGCATGCATACACTGAGGCTTGAACCTAGCTAGGGTCCTGTACCTGCCAAGCAAGCACTCCATCACTTAGTTACAACATCCATACCTTTTGTGTGTGTTTGTGTATGTGTTTGTGAGTGTATGTTTGTGTGTGTGAGAGAGAGAGAGGGGGGATCTCAAGGTGGCCTTTAACTTACTATGCAACACAGGCAAACCTTGAACCTAAAATCCTCCTGTCTCAACCTTCTGTGTAGCTAAGATGGTAAGCCTGTGCCAAAAGGTTGGCTGATACAAATATTTTCTTGCTAATTTTCTGTGTGGTTGTTATATAGAGCCGAAGAGGACACACTGAAATGGGTGAATGTTCTCTAGCACTGCTTCTTTCTCTCATCCTTTCTCCTTCAGCTCTATCAGCTTCTGCTGAAACCCAACAGCCTCCTTTTTTGATGTGCGTGTATTTCATTCTGACGTTAAATAATGTCCTCCATTGTTTCTAGATATTTTCTTTGCTCTTAAATCTACTTTTATCAGATAATGATAAAGTGTTGTTGGGCATGGTGCTAGATGCTTGTAATCCTAACACTTGGAAGGTAGGGACAGGAAGCCTGGAAGTTCAAGGCTAACTTCAGCTACCTTGCAAGTGCAAATCTAGCTTGGGCAACATGAGACCTTGTCTCAAAAAGCACATGTGTGTGAACACATATGTCTGTAAGTGTGTATACACACATCTGTTTATGGTCTCGGTGCTTACAAGCCTGTGGTTCCTTGCGGCCTCTTCTAGAAGAACTAAATCCTTGATAAAGAGGAATTTCTAGCGTATCTCTGAGAGGCAGTTTTGCTTCACACAGAATTCTTGAGTTGACAGTTCTTTTGTTCGTCTTACGACAGTTTCCCTGCCCTCCACTGAGTAAGTGAAAACAACTGCTGTCACTTACTGTCCTGTTCCTCTTCAGCAGATTCTCACCAATCTTAAGACTTTCATTGACATTCTTATTGTAGCAAATTTGATTAGGATGCATCTTGCATGGATTTCTTTAAGGACATCTTGTTCAGAGGTCATTATTCAGCTTCTTAGATCTGGAAGTTTGTGGTCTCTTTCTAGACTTGTAGAGTTTTCAGTCATTATATCTGAATATTTTTATAGACATATAACATTTATTTCTGTTTATTAATTATGATTATATGATTACATCATTTCCTCCATTTCCATTTCTTCCCTCCAACTCTGAGAACTTCAACAGCATGAATCTTGTATCTTCTCTCACAGTTTCCTGGACTCCTAAGGCTGGGCTCCTCTTTCCGTCAAATTATTTGTCTGCTATTTGAACTGGCCAGATTTCATTGTTCTGATTCGATTTTTAATAATTCTATGCCCCTATATCTATTACATATTTATTTATTTATTTATTATGCATACAATATTCTGTCTGTGTGTATGTCTGCAGGCCAGAAGAGGGCACCAGACCTCATTACAGATGGTTGTGAGCCACCATGTGGTTGCCGGGAATTGAACTCTGGACCTTTGGAAGAGCAGGCAATGCTCTTAACCACTGAGCCATCTCTCCAGCCCTTCTATTACACCTTCAAACTATCTAGCAAGGTGTTATTTTTCAGTCCCAGAATTTCCACTTAGCTCTGCATTATATTTCTTGTCTAAAACCTTCTGGGTTAGTTCTGTTTTCTTGAGACAGGGTTTCTCTGTGTATCTCTGTCCTGGAACTCACTCTGTAGACCAGACTGTCCTCGAGCTCAGAGATCCACCTACCTCTGCCTCTTAAGTGCTGAGATTAAAGGCCTGTGCCACCAGTACCTGGAAAAACATTTCTAAAAAAAAAAAAAAAAAAATGTGATTTGAAGCAAGTCAGCTCTATGGTGGATGTTTACAATTCTTTGAAAGGTAGCTCCAACATTGGATTTATTTTTATTCATCACTGGATTGACTTTTTTCCTTTAAAAAAGTTGTTCTTTTTTTCCCCACTATGACGAATGAATTTTTAAATTGCAATCCTAAACATTTTGTCCATTATGACAGGAGTGCCTGGGTCTTCCTTAAATCCGTCCTCTAGCAAAGCAACAGAGCTTATTAACAGCAATGTTCATGGACCATGTTTCCAGGCCATTCTAATTTCCTTGACTGCCTGTTCTATCCAGGGACCTCCAGGTCACACTAGTCCCTGCTCCTGTTTTACAGCCTAGAAAGGGGATTTCCGGATCTGAGCCACTTGGTCACTCATGTGGATCATGGCATGGTGGGGTCCTCCAGCTGCCTCAGGGGTCTCTCTGATGGTGAGGAGCATTCTGGTCCCGAGGAGACAAAGGGGCTTTCTAAACTGTGCCACATTTTGGGTGCATTCTCGTTCTTCTGTTGTCCCCAGTATCGCTGGGTCCACGGGTAAATCTTGGTTCACAGGAGCACCCATCTTTATGAAATAGTGACTATAAGGCTACAGAAAAAGTAGAATATTTCTCTTTGTCAGTTACTATTGAGGAAGCTTTTAATTAAAACCCCTTGCTAATGGTCACGGATTTGTCTGATATCGAATAACCAAGGAAATAACCAGCCTCCCTTCCTTTTGCTAACTTGGGACCAGGGAACAGCTGGTCTTGGTGACCTTCTGTTGGGTTGCAGGCTCCTGGACTTTTCCCTGACCCAGGGTCTCAAATGAGCTCAGGTTTTCTTTAGAGATGATTCACGGATCGCGTGCATTTATCTCATGGACCATTATCAGCATGTGTAGCTGCATATGAAGCAAAGAGAAGCAAGAGAAAGTGACTCTGTTGCATTTATTTTTTTTTACAGACAAGAAGTTGCTACTGGGGACAACAGAGGCCTAAGAATGAGGGTGCAAGCACAAATGTGGCATAGGCTAGGAAGTCTTTGTCTGCACAGGTCCAGAATGCTCCTTTCCACCATAAAGAACATAAAGAATACATACACACAGAAGCACACATAATGAGATAGTGACTATAAGGCTTATGAAAAAGTAGAATATTTCTACATTTATATATCTATATCTATATAGTTTGTGTGTGTATGTGTGATATTTTTTAAATGTGTATTAGTGTCTTGCATCCATGTTTGCCTGTGCTTCACATGCATGCCTGGTGCCCATGGACGTCAGAGGAAGGTGTTGAATTTGAGGGAAGTAGATGAACTGTTTGGAGCTTCCATGTTGATGCTAGGAATTGAAACTGGGTCCCCTACAAAAACAAGAAGAGATCTTAACCACTGACCCATCCCTCAAGCTCAGATTTATATATAATTTTTGAGACAGGATATCTCTGTGCATCCCTGGCTGTCTTAGAAATCACTGTATAGACTAGATTGGCCTTGAACTCACAGAGATCTGCCTGCTTCTGCCTCTAGTGCTGGGATTAACATCATGTATCACCATACCTAGCCTACTTACTCTGTTTGAGTTGTGTATTTCCATCCATGTTTCCTCATAACACTTAACCGTTTTTGACCTTATGCAAATGCAGAACTTTGAAATGCCAGGAGAATTTCTCCTTGGGTGCTTGCAGGGCCTTGAATAGCATTGCTCCTATGAATGAGTGAATCTGCATGCATGTTTCCACACCCACCTGGCTGTAAAGACAGTGGTTGCTGACAGAACGCCAACATGGTCCATGAGCATTCACCCCTGCACCCGGACACAAGAACGGTGATAGCCTTGCTCGAGATGATTTGTTAGATTTGGAACATGCTCAGTCATCATTTCCCTCTGGTCATCCCAATCCACTTTCTGGTTCTATCAGGTCAGACGATGTGGTCCTGGGACATGGCTTTTCCACCAGCTCAGTTATCCTTGCCTTTATCCCTAAATGCACCACAGCATACCATGCCAAACTACATATGACACCCCCCCCACACACACACAAGAGCACACATGCAAACACACACACACTCATGAGCACAAGCACACAAGCACACTCGCATGCATGCACACAAACACACTCCCAGGATTTATTTTTTTCAGAGAGGGTAGGAAGTCAAGGACGTGTTACATTTCTTCTTCTCAAAATAAAACCACTACAGCTTCAACATGGACAAGTACAAAGCACTGATACCTAGGAACAAACCATATAGGATAACGTTACTGGGATAACTCAGCTCACTGATGCCTCACTCAAAGACCGTATAAAGATTGCATGTGCCAGCCAGAGGGCCTCGAGCAGAGGATGCAACAGAATCTGAGATCAGGTAACTTCTGGTGCCCAGTGGAATCACAGACTATTGCCAACTTTCTTGGTCCTTTATGATCCACAGCCATTGGTTCTCATGTATACACACTCCCCTCCATGTGTTTTTATTTTGGCAAAAAAAAAATATGTTTATTTACTAATGAAATAAAATCTACTACTCTTTTGTGGTCTTTTCTTTTCACCTCTATGCTAAGAAAACTCTCTGACTCTAGTGAGATAAACACTCATTTCTATTCTGGGTTTCTAATGATTGATTTTTATACATTTATTTATTGCTTTAATCCAGCTGGAATTAATTTTAGCATATGGTGTGAGAGAGAGTGTAATTTTTCCAATGCTAATGCATTTTTGATAAGCAGAAAACAACATTTCCCAGAGTAGAAAACTCAGTCTGGATACACGCTGTTCACTGTTACAAGGCAGGAAGGGGGGAAAGAGGGCACTTTTCTCAAAACCATGAAAACCTCATCTGATATTTCTTTTTCTTTTTGAGAACTGAGATGATCTCCCTTATTTCTCAGAGTCTGCTCTTTTCTGTGTGGCCGGGTCACAAATACCATCCACTGTGTCCCCAAGGGTAAGGTAATTGCTTAAGACCATCAGGTCCTCTGTGCACGTTCTGCAGAGAGGATTTTCCATTACTGGTTACATGGCAGATACAGGGCTCCCCTGGAGAATATGACCAGACCAAATCGAACTTCAGAAAACATGAAATGAGCAGTGGGTTTTCCCATTTGGTAGAGATGGTCCCGGAAGAAAAGAGAGCCCCAGTATTTAGAACCAGTATGTGCAACCTTCCAGATGCCAGTGTTCTCATCAAACCCTAGGTGTTTAATTTAAAAGCAAGTACCATGTCACTATTGGTATTTCTGAGCTCTGGATATCAGAGAGAGAAAGTTAGGTTAAGCAGAGAAATTTATAATCTTGTTCCAATTAATAAAAGGCCTTGAGGGATTCTAGAAGCCTCGTTATTAGTTAATAACTAACCTAGCTGAGAGTCAGGAAAAATGTACTTCCCGTGTCCTGTTCCCACAAGAGTATCCACAAATACAGAGTCATATTAAAAATAAACACATTGCTCTCTTTCAGGGGCCCATAAGGCGTACTGACTGCTCACTGTGGGCCAGGACCTAAGGAGAATTAAAATTGTAGGACAGTAAGTAGGTAGCTGTCCCTACTAACCCCACCCACATTGGGGCCATACCATTATTGCCACCAGAGAAAGTGTTTTCTAGTATCTAGATGGTGAGCAGGCAGAGCAATGCTAGGCTATGCTCACGATGTCCTCCATCTAAATTTTACCGTTTTTTTTTTCACTTTTCAGACTCTGTCTCCAAGTGTAAATGTAAGTGCAATGTACGAAAGACAAAATGTAGACAAAAGCATACATTGTCACAGTGGGAAATAAGTGTTCTCAGAGTGGTTACCCTGAACACACACACATGCACACACACACACACACACACATCCCACACACACCAAACACATATACACCACACATACATACATACACCACACACACACATACACACACACACATGTACATACACACACCCCCACACCAAACACAGATACACCACACACACACATGTACATACACACACCACACACAAACACCACACACACATGTACATACACACACACCCACACCAAACACAGATACACCACAAACACCCACACCCACACACAAACACCGTACACACACACCGAGACACATGCACAGGCATGCCCACACTTGTGCGCTTTCCCTATTTTCCTCTTTGCAAAAAGCACTGAGAAGCATGGGCATGGAAATATTTCTTCTAAGTCTGGAGATTACCTGAAGATTCAGCAGCCTGACTCAGCGGCTTCCCCTACCATCCTCACAATCCACTCTTGGCTTTCCCTTGCATCGGATCAGTCCCATACACTTTTGCAATCCCAAACCTCCTCTATTGCAGAGTCTAAACTGTTCGTGGAGAGCTTCCTGAGACCTGCCACGCTTAGTGATGTCACTGGCCTTCAAGGACATCTCATTGACAATAAACTATCCTTATACATTTTAAACCGTGATTACTTAAGCAAAGTGAACTTGCCAGCAAGCTGAACTCCCAGAAATGTCAAAGAAGCAAAGATTAAGCAGCGTACCCTTAGAACTGGGAGAGACCATACGTACATTTAGGAATGCTCAGGATTAGTCTTTCTCTTTAAACTTTTTAGTCATTGATTTTTTTTTATCTGAAAACCAAAATAGAATATCTAGCTAGAAGCTTTACAAGGCCAGAAACCTAAATCGCTATGGCTTTAATACATCATTCTTTTAAAGATCACCTCAGAAAAGAGAGAATGACTCCCAAGAGGTCACAAGTAAAATATACTTAAACAAATCTAAGGGGCTGTGGATATGGCATTTGCTCACTAGAACAAGGACTGGGGGAAGGCTCGAAAGAGATTCTTGGATGTCACCATCCAGCTGGCAGCACTAACCCTGGAGCTACAGGGTCTGGAGAAATCCTTAGACAAGGTAGGAAAGCAGCAGAGGAAGACAGCTGCCTCTACCGCTGGCCTCTGCACATGAACACAGAACGTGCAGACGTGAGCAGGTACACACACACACAGACAATAAAAAATTCAAATTTTAAAAAGAAACAGATATGAAGAACCACTAACGGTAAGTGCTCTCTAAGTGACTGAGATATTTCCACATTGGTTCATATATCTATTTGATCAAAGCAAAGAGCTTTTTTTTTTTTTTTTTTTTTTTGGTTTTTCGAGACAGGGTTTCTCTGTGGTTTTGGAGCCTGTCCTGGAACTAGCTCTTGTAGACCAGGCTGGTCTCGAACTCACAGAGATCCGCCTGCCTCTGCCTCCCAAGTGCTGGGATTAAAGGCGTGCGCCACCACCGCCCGGCCAGCTTTTTCTTTTTTTTATTTTAAGCCTTATGCATCCTTTTGAGTGTTGGATGAAAACCTCACCTTGATTTCATTTTTACCGGTGGTGTTGAACTTAAATAACCACTTTTTCAAACAAGAAAACAAAGGTTGAGACATCTCATAGAGAAAGAGTAACTTGGACAGGTGGGTAGGTGGGTGGATGGGACAAGCTCCATGTTGATCTTCCTTTAGTGTTTCTGCTCAACATGATTTTACTCAGCACCACCAGGCTAGGATACAGAGGGGAGAGACTGAGAGGCGTCTTTCTCATTTATGAAGCTCACAGTCTCAAAAGGGTCAGGAAGGAAAGCTCAGAGTTGCTAAGGAGACAGGCATAGGAGAAGTCTTTCTTATTATGTTGCTTTAGGTCTCCGATTATCAGTGGGGAGCAAGGGCTGAAGGCAAAGATACTTAATTCTGACTTTAACCAAAACAGAGTTGGCCAACGACTTAACGTGGCCGCTGCAGTGATGAACCAGACGACTTCTATTACTCCCTGATGCCCCAGAAAGGAATTTCATGTATGAAACATATGGAGAAGGGGGCGACCCAGGAGTGAACGAGCAGTGCCTGAGAATTTATCTGGTTATGGAAAACAAACTTCACCTCCCCAGGTCCTGCATGGTTTAGAAAGAGATCAACGAAGCTATCTGTAAGGATTATGAATGCAGCGAATTCTCAGTCCACCCAGACTGAGAATGGCAGCAAATAATCTTTTTAAGTGAAAATTATTCTACCTCTCATAGACAGTGAGAATGTTTTGATATCTTTCAATCTCAATGGTAAGTGCCCCTTAATTTTTGTCTGTTGATTGTGTAACCCAAATTTAGATCATATAGCAGTAATATTTTGAGTCATTTTTGGTTGAAAAATTATATTGTATTTTCTCATGTCATTAAATACATTTTTAAAGATTTTCAAATGCTACCTTTTGTACTGTTATTTAATAATTGTCCAATTTACTGACAGACCATTTAGAGAGTTTAATTATGTTCAAGCTTTGTAATGCATAATTTTAATTTTGTCTGCATCTCTCTTTTTGTGGGAAAGATTTCTAGAACAAGAGATTACTAAGACAAAACTTATGACAGCTCCTTTTCTGTTTTTATTATTAATTCATATATATATATATATATATATATATACATATATGTGTGTGTGATGCCCTCCTCTCATGTCTCTCCCCATTGTCCTCTGCTAGTCCATTCCACAAACTGTCATGCCTTTCTCCTTCCCACACATCTCTCCCCCACTTGCATGCGATTGGTTCTGGGAGAGAGGTTAGCTGTGACCCACTGAATTCCATTAGAGTTGCTTGCTTTGCCATGGGTGGGGGTTATTTGCACCAGGGCAACTTGCCAGTGGCTTCCCTTCTGAGGACAATGACTCCTCCACCCTCAGCTCCTCTGGGAGGGGTGGAAACACTTGAGACTGTCTATGCATGGTGGAGTGTTGATGGGCCCAGTCTTTGCCATGCCTTGTGACAGCTTCCTTTTCCTAAGAGGCATTTTTTTTTCAATACAAATCCACCATAGTGGACTCATCAACTTCAAGCTCTAGGCTCTTGATAAGGGCTTTTGATAGCGAATAATCACTAGCTAGTTGAAAATAACATTTTGGCATATTTCAGATTTGTATACAACAGTAGTATATTTAATTCTCTTGTAAACAACCTTGAAATCATTTCTTTTTTTTTTTTTTTTGGTTTTTCGAGACAGGGTTTCTCTGTAGCTTTGGAGCCTGTCCTGGAACTAGCTCTTGTAGACGAGGCTGGTCTTGAACTCACAGAAATTCACCTGCCTCTGCCTCCCAAGTGCTGGGATTAAAGGCGTGTGCCACCACCGCCCGGCGAAATCATTTCTACTGAACGTATTTTTGAGCTATATCCCTGTTAAGTATTATTGTCTCAGATTCCCCGCTGCTTCCCCCCCCAAAAAAAATTGTTTGTATGAATATACCATGGCCTATTCTTCTTCAGATACTAGTAGGGATTTGGGATTTCTAGAATCAGGAGTAAACTCTGGGAGCTATGCTCACATTGCTTCTTGGGCAACATGAGCTAGGAGAATTTCAAACCTCCAGCTTCTGGGACCTAAGACTTGGCTTTAAGGAACAGAATCCCCATTGCTCCACAACCTGACCAGCATCTGAATTCAACAATATACAGGGAAATCTCCATGGTACTTAGGGGATATGTGCTGGAGAATCCCTCCTGGGTATCTGGGAAACGCACCGAGTGTCAATATCAGGGAAATAGGCTCTTGGCGCAGCTAGCAGGACCCGGAGCATCAGTGTGAACCATTGTCCCTCCACTGTCCCTGAGTGTTGAGTGTATCTCTGCAGTTCTTTCACACCGAGCTTTCCAATTAGCAAAGAGTCCCCAAAGGAAGTGTAGAAGGCAATCGTGAGAAGAACTCAAAAGAAGTGCGAAAGTACACTATCTATGGAGCAAGTGTTTTCAGTAAACGGACTATTCTATAATATGGCTTAAAATATTTTAAATTCCAAAGCAATGGTTTAGTGCTCGACTGTGGACATGCTGTATGCTTTGTTTATCTGTTGTGAAATTATTGTGGACAAAGCTTTCAGGAACATAATGCATGCTCATTTTCCCACTTAAAACAATGGGAAAATTTCTCCTGAAAATCACATTTGGATGAAGCATTTGATCATTAACGTCAAGCAGGGTAAGGCATCATTTTACCCAACAGTATCCTTAATGTTTATTTTTTGTTTTGTTTATTCTTATACACTTTCTTATTCACTACTAGCAGCCTTGCCATAAGTAACTGCTGTGACCTGATTTCACAGAGGACTAAGCCGCTGAAATTCAGGGGCTCTGGAGATGGCTGCCTGTGCCTGCTGTGACATAATAACACAGCTGAGCAGGGCGGTGGTGGCGCACAGCTGAGCGGGGAGGTGGTGGCACACGCCTTTAATCCCAGCACTCGGGAGGCAGAGACAGGTGGATCTCTGTGAGTTCCAGGCCAGCCGGGTCTACAGAGTGAGTTCCAGCACCAGCACAAACACCAAAGCTACAGAGAAACCCTGTCTTGAAAAAACAAACGAAGAAAAAACAAAACAAACAAACAAAAAAGCAAAAGCAAAAAACAAAAACCACACGTGATGTCTCAAAGCAACAGAAATGTGTTCTTTTGCTCTTCTGTGCCCAGAAGCATAATGT
Organism: Chionomys nivalis; assembly: GCF_950005125.1. Taxonomy (NCBI): domain Eukaryota; kingdom Metazoa; phylum Chordata; class Mammalia; order Rodentia; family Cricetidae; genus Chionomys; species Chionomys nivalis. The sequence goes on along the minus strand of NC_080090.1, from coordinate 49,085,381 downwards.
CAAGGGTTGGCAGAGGTCCACTCCCTCCAGAATCTTCGGGACACGGTCCTTCCTTGCTGCTTCCAGATCCTGGTGGCTGATGGTGTCTATGGTGTAAGGTGACAATTGTCTGGGGACTCCACAGTCACATTGCCTCTTCCCTTTCCACATGTCCTGCCCCCCACCCCTTTATATAGAAATACCTGTTCTAATATTTAAGGGTCTCAGGCTAATGCAAGATAATTTTATCTTTTCAATATCCTTATTTCAAACAAAGCTATATTCACAAATGCCAGAAAGTTGATGCAGATAGTTGGGGTCAATTTTCAGCCTAGCATGACAGGCTGAGGTAATACGGTATAGACAAGTTCAGATGTAGGTCCTGCAGGCTCCAGATATCAGTCTTTCCACTTCTTTTGCCCCTTTCTGTCAGATAATGTCACTTGTCATCTCTGTCCCTCCTCACATTTCCGCATCACTCTGCAACCCCAATCAAGGGCCTTCCCGCAGAAGAGCATGGGCAAAGATCAAGTCGCTATTAACATCAGCCTACAGTCTTGGATTTCTCCCTAATCCCTAGTCAGTTTCCGACCGTGACTACACAAACACAGCCTGCAAGGAATATTTACCTTTTCTATTTCTTTTTCTACCTCAAGAGTTCCCGTTAGTTAGTTCCTATGGTAAATGCCATAGGAATTCATAAGATGAGCTCCTATGTATGCCATTTCAGCACACTGACAATTTTGAGGTCAAAGCATTTGAATTAAAAGTAGCAGACGAAAGAAAAACACTCGAATGTTCTTTTTTTCTCTTAAGGGAAAGAGGTTAAATTGCCCTGTGAAAGAGATTTCCTTTAGCGGAAAGCAAGAAGCATTCTGAGGATGAGACTGTGTGAAGTCACACGTTAAGCCAAGCCCCTTCTTCTCATCATCCTGTGTTTCCTAATCTTTCTCCACCCAATAAATGGTCAATTGTAACGTATCCTTGTGTTCGGAAAGCTTGTCTTCAATGCATTCTTCCTTTTCTGCTGTTCACAGGACTTGGATTAAGTGATATTCAACCCTCTCCTCCAGAACTACAGGAGGTAAAGTTTTCCTCCTTTATAGCATCATTCGTTTTGCTGTTGTTTAATTTTTCCAGAATTTCCTTTCTAAAGATTCGTTTGCCTTATTTCGTTTGTGAGAGTGTTTTTCAGAGGCCCCTAGAACTGGAGTTACATGAGGCAATTATAAGCCACATAAAGGTGCTGGAAGCCACACCCCTGCAAGAGCTGTAAGCCTTTCCAATCTCTGCTACGGTTCCTCCCTTCCACTTGTCACACTTTCTGTCTGTGTTGCTTAGGAATTAAAATGGATAGGTGAAAGAAACTACCCTGAATCTCCTGGTGTGCCTTGGGTGCTCATTGTGAGGATAGTCAAAGTTGATTGAGGTGAGAAATCACTGGGCCTGAAGTCCATGTAGAGGACATGGAGGCTTCCATGTGTGTCATACAGAATCTGCAAAGGTCCATTCCATATACTTAGGTCTCTTCACTCCAAGCAGCAATGCTCCCAGTTACATAGTACAGATTCCACACAATTCCACCTGTCCTTTCTTTGTAAGAGTCTAAGAGTTAATATTTCATATGAAATGAAGACTATCCTGTGATTGTGTGGGCCCATCCACAAACTGCCTTCCGTTAAAGTCATTTGCATTATTTTTATGCACACTACAAACTTCCCAGAATGAAGTTATTTTTATGTTTTTACTTAACTGTCCATATTTTAATAAAGTAGAAAAACTGGGCTTATGTATTTACTTTGCAGCTATGATTTCATTTCTTCCTCCATTCTTATTTTCTTTTGAGCATGTGTGCATGAATGTGTGTGTGTTGTGTGTGCATGTGTGTGTATGTGCACGTGCGTTTGTGTGTGTGTGTCTTTGTGTGTAGTCTCTTATTATCCTAGAGCTCACCAAAATGCTAAGACTGGCTGGCTAACACACACAGGAACTTACCTGTCTGCTGCCCCAGTGTTGGGATAGAAAGCATATGCCCCTACATCCTGCATTCTTTTACACGGGTTCTGTGGTTTCAGCTTGCAAAGCCAGCTCTTTTCTCACCTGTGTCCCTAGTCCTTTCCCATATTTTCTTCCTTCTCGAAAAACTTCCTTTATTCTGATATAGTTTAGCCTGTTGGCGAAATTTCTCAGTTTTTCTTTAACTGCAAGCAGCTTTATTTTGACTCCATTCCTGAAGTATAGTTTCACTGGATCTGTAAGTCCAGAGTACCTGTAGTCATTTCCTCCACGTGTGACATGGCCGTGACCTTCATGTAGCAGCACAGCTGTGGCTACCTACAGGAGACCCTGGCCTGCAGCCATGGCAACAAATAAACAGACCTAGATACCTGGTTGTATGGTGACAGGGCTGTTAATATTCTCTCTTGAATAGAGAAAGGCAGACCACAAGGCCCTCAGAGGACCCTGCCCTGAGATTCTGTGCTCCACTCCTACCTGTCCCACATATAGGTAGTCTTGGCAACACTAAGAAGTTAAATAACAGGTGAAATGTTGGGGCCTTAGCTTCCCTGGAATCATCCATGGTCCTTAGTGACCACATAAATGCATTTCCTTGTTGAGCTGGACTTGACCATCTACTGCTCTGTGCCTATTTTGGGGAATTGACTCTTCCTGTGTACCCCTGGGAAAGTCAGAAACCATGTTAACAATATTGCCCCCCCCCACTCATTTAGAGGTACAGAGACAGGTCAGACATACCCCGTATGGTGACCTGTGTTCCCTCTGGCTCCTCTCAACACTACTCATTTAGAGGTGCAGAGACAGGTCAGACATAGCCCATATGGTGACCTGTGTTCCCTCTGGCTTCTCTCAACACTGTACTTTAGATTCTCAGTAATTTGATTACTAACATGAACTTAGTGACTCTGGAAATTATCTTTTGTCATATTGCTTTAGACCATATTTCTACAATTTATACAAACTACAAGTTTTGGATATGTGTCTTCTTTACGCCATGTAGCTTCCTCTGTATTACCAGCCAGTGAATGAGAGTCACTCTGCTGCTTCCCAGAACAGGAAGTCATGTACTTATGAACTCCTCACTTCTATTTCCTACACACTGGTTTCGCTGAAGCTATTGATAATGACAGAGCTCACAGTACTAATTTAATGCTAAATACAGCCTTGACTGTTTAAATTTTGGACACGGCATTCTAGTCTTCCAACGGTTGGTAGTAGGAGTCGCTCTTCTATTTGAACACGAGGCTGTTTGACCAGAGATCTTTGCTGTTCTTTTTGTGGCTATTGCTGCTTTCCCACTTGCTGAGCTTTGAATTTCAGGCTTTGTAACTAATTTCTGGTTTTGTTTCTTTGCAGACAGAGCATGTGGTCTGTTAACGTGTTACCTCTCCTGATTTTACATCACTTTTGTGATGTACAACGCATGGCCAATTTTCTAAATGTTTTATATCTCCTTAAGAAGAAAATGTGTTTCTTATTTTTAGAGAACAAAACTTAATAAATATTTATTAAATCACTTCTACTCAGTTATTAAAATACTCATGTATTCTCTTTGTTTGATCCAAGAAAGATCAATAAAAGTGTATTGAAATTTCACACAATTCAACTACCATTTTTCCTGATATTTTTAATGTCCTCTGCTTCAAGCACACTTTGAAGCTATTACCACATCAATAACAATTCCAAAGAGCCAGTCTTCACCGTGAAGTCCATTGAAAAACTTACACTCTGTCTCATTAGTATTTTCAACACCCTTGATTTGATTTTGTCTAAATATTACCCGTGTTACTTTTTGCTTTGTTTGACTTTTGACTGTTAAGCTCTGCCATCCTTCTTTTCTTCATCTTACTGAGCCATTGTACGTCAGATACATGTCATCTTGGTAACTTAAGGTTAATGTGCTTTTAGTTGAGACAGAGAACCTTTGTATCTAAACACTAATTTTGTGAACTTCTGATGTGCAAGCCAGCCTTACAATACACTTGGTAGACCACCAAGCCACCCTCCAGCCCCAATGACATTCGATTTCTCTATTATTTGAACCAGAATTTCCTTATTCAGTGTGCGTAAGAATTGCCTGGAGTGGATTTTAGCCTCACATATCACTATATTTGGAATGTTGGGGAAATTTTAAGCTCAAAGGATGTTTTATTAATCTTTGATTTTTATTATATTCTGATGACTTTACTTTCTCAAGTACATTTAATCCTTATTCTGATTTTAGATGTTTACATCTGTGATTTACACTTTCTCTCTTTTAATGCCACATTACTTATTTTTATGACACTTTCTCATTTTGATTGGATTTTTCAGTTTTCCCCTCCACGTTGACAATCTCCATACTATGGGGACATCTGGCTTCCTCACCCCTGGCATTTTTGTCATACTTTCTCTGTCAGCCCACCCCTCTCTCAAATAACTAATCCTACTTTTTTATAATCTAAGCCAACCTTCTTACTTTTCCTTTTGTTTTATACTGCAACAGTGGCTGCCAAACTGCTAAAAATCCTCTCGCAGTTTTGAGGAAAACACCTGAAAAGCTAACATTTACTACAGGGCTCCAGAGTACTTTTTTTTTTTTTGTCCTTTATCCATTACAAATTTTTTAAATTTTTGCTTAGGCCTTCCTGTATATTATTTTTAAAATTTAAAGTCTTAAAAATAAATAATTTAAATATTTAAAATGACTTAGAAAGTAGAAAAAAATTTCTCTAAAAACAAAATTCTTTGGCTTATTCCTGAAGTGCATACACATGCCTGGGAAGAATTGTAAGTGGTTATGTTATGTGGATCCCCAATGGCAGGCTGCTGTATGGAATTTATGCTCCAATTCCCAACCTCTAACAGCTTTTCCATTATGTGGAATTCCTTGGTATAGAATCTTCTAGCATTGTATTACTATCTGATTCAACCTGACTGGGAAAACAAAATCCCCTGGACATTAGCCCAGGCATAATGCTTTAACTGTGACAGATACAGATTCTGACAAATGTCTCTCCAAAATACTGTATATCATATCCCACATCGGCAGGATAACGGCCTTGCAATATTGTCTGCATCTTAATCCCAGGGATCTGGGAATACTTTAGGTTGAATGCCAGAGCAGAACTCAGATAAAAGGAATTGAGATTACTAATCACTGAGCCCTATAACGAAGAGGTTCCCAGAGGGCTTGTAACAGAGCAAAGAGAGAATGGAATGATGAAGTAGGAAAGTGGATACTGCTGGTTCTGAGCATGAATGGTGGGTTCAAAGATGATCAAGGACTCTGGAGAGAAAACAAAACTATTCTCCCTACTCCAGAAAGGAAGTCAGCCCAGTCAACATCTTGACTTCAGTCAAGTTCCAGGTCAATTTCACATTTCTGACTCCTTAGAATCACCAAGTAATAAATCTGGGTTGCTTTGAACCGGTAGTCATGGAAAACTAACACATAACCATCTCTTCGACTAATTGCCTTTCTGTCCTCCGCCCTGGTTGACACAGAAAAGCAAAGGCCGTCATTAACTGGGACACTTCATGCAAAGCGCTTGCAGCGCATGCCATAGCTCACTCTTCTGGAGAGCGCCTGTGCATTTCTGGACCAGCAGAAGGACTGCAGCCAACACATTGGAGACCTTCCCTCTGCCCAGACACTGCACAAGGAGCTGCTGGTTGAAATGTTTCCTTCTGGCTGCAGCTGAATTTCTCTCACTAGAATTCTATACAGAACCAAGAGGTGAGTGATGGTGATAAGTAATCTTTTGTGACATTGACTTGTTATAATAACTTATTTCTATAAGAAATTGGAGCAGTTATAATGGAGGTTACTGCCCGGATGTCAGTTAATTTCATTCATTCTCCAATCCCTTCTCCAATAGAGTGCCATTCCCCTAACTCTCTCCGAGTGAATGGAAACTCACAGGATAGACACATTTTCCAAACTGAAGAATATGCTTTTCTTAATAAAAAGAATCATGGTCTATTTTAAATTAATACAGCAATAATTTTCCTACAAGAAAGAATAAGACATGGCCATTTTAAATACTTCTCTCTGGGGCTGAATTGAAGGCTCAGTCAGTCAACACTTGCCTTGCATGTATGAGGAGCTAAGTTTCACCCCCCAGGATCTACGTAAAATAGCTGAGTTTGGCGGCCCTCACTTATCAGCCCAGTGTGGGGTGGGGTGACAGATGGATCTCTGGGGTTCACTGGCCCATCGGACTAGCCAACTTGAAGAATCCCAGGCTAGTGGGAGGCCATCCCGAAAAACAAGGTGCACAGTTAAGGAGCAATAGCTGGAGCTGCCCTGCAGCCCCGACATGCACACTTATGCACGTGTATCTTTAAGCATGTGCAGCTGCACGGACACATAGTCTATACATACAATAAGAACATTTCACTCTAAAGCACAGGAGAAACCATATGTCCATACATTCAGAATGACCAATTAGGTATTTATTTTTCAATTCACTAGTCTCTGAAACCACTGTGTTTACACAAGATTTAGCTCAAGACGCTAAAGTCAGGAGTAAATATTAGGAGCAAACCGAGGAAGGCATTTAAAGTCTAAAGAATAGACTATGCTCCTCTCAAGGGAATATTACAGTTGCCAGGGAAGCCCCCGTCACCCGGGGCTCTTCATGAACTCCTGCTCTGCCCAGTTTCAGCACAGAAGGTTGAACACTCAGTAAGGGTTAATGAGTAGCATGGTCCCCTGCATCTACAGGGACCAGATCTTCCACCGTCAAGCTTCTCACTGGTCCCAGTATTAGGAACAGTTCCTGCTTCTGCAGGGCACACAATTATCCCGGAGACATCATTGCTTCATTGGGCCAGAGCTGAAAACAGGACAGTCTCTTATTCTCTAGACTCAGTCTGCTACATAGTCCAGCATCCTCCTCTCCCACACGTAGTCACCTAACTAGATAAGGACTCTTCCAACCTCGTCAAGGTCATGTCCAAGGGCAGTGGAGAAGCATTAAGTCTCACCTAGGGAGGACATTACTTTATGAGTTGGCCTAGTACAACTATCAGAATCCTGAGGAGATTCTGTGAGGCAAGTTTTGAAAACGAGAAAGCGAGCTAGGGACATGGGCTCTTTCCAGCTGTCTCTGGCCATGGTCCTGCCTGGCGGAGCTGCTGTCTGGCTGTCCAGAACACTTACGTTTTCTTGGCCTTGTCAGCCAGTGAGGACATGACAGAAAATGGAAATCATAATTCCTTAGGAAAACACAAATTCTCCACTTTTATGGGAACATAGAACATACGGTTACGTGCACGAGAAGCAGCAAGGGCCCAAGTGCAAACCTCATCCCTCCCAAATGCTAGTGAGTCTTTAGGTCTTGTTTGCTGGATCAGGAAGCTGGGGGTGGCAGGGGTGCTCCACACAAAGCCTTGAGGGTATTAGTAGCCTGACCCATGCAAAATTCCTAGCGCTCTGCTTAATTCTAGTAGTTCACATCAACAGCTGCTCTTCTTAGAGAGATGTATGGAGTACGGCATGCTGGGTAAGAACAGAGATCCTGCAGCTAGGTTGGCCAGGCAACTGATGGACACATATTCATTGCTTCTGTGTTTCAGTTCTCATTCGTAGTCACCACCAAGAGGGTTGTTTTGAGAATTGGATGAGTTAATATTTGTCTAAAGTTTAGGACAGTGTCAGACATAAATATATATTTTATAAGTGACACAGGCTTATACACATGGGTTTAACATTATCATCATGGAAAACCAGGGGCCCCCGTGTGTGACTCTGGAGGTTTCCAGGGAGATACAGATGTAAGGAGCATAAGACCCAAACCCATTCCCCATTCAATCTAAATATTAACTATTTGACCTATTAAATTTTCTTTAATTCAAGCATCCTAGTCCTTCTTTCCTTCCTTTGTTGTTTTTGAAACAGGATTTGCCTCCATAGCCCTGGTTGTTTTGGAACTCAATCTGTAGATCAGGCTGGCCTCCAACTCACAGAAGTCTGCCTGTCTTTTGCCTCCAAAGTGCTGGGATTAAAGGCGTGAGCCACCACTGCCTAGTGAGTCCTATTGCTTTAATAGGAGGTAAATAGGAGGCAGCAGGAGGGAGCTCTGTATAACTCCATACCAACATGCCCTCAAGTAAGAGACACAGTCCAGTTTTATAAAACATCATATATGTACATCCTATAGCTCAGTTAAACAGGTTGTTCTGAAGGTCCCATGTAGAAAGTTCTCCACACCTGGAAAAGTGAATTTAAGTATATTCAAATTTAAAGATACACTTATTTAAGGTTAAAAAAAACTCAACACTTTTAATCAATAAAAAATTATGACTAGGTAGGGAGGTGGTGGTGCACGCCTTTAATCCCAGCACTCTGGAGGCAGATGCAGAGGAATCTGTGAGTTCAAGGCCAACCTGATCTACAGAGGAAGTACACAGAGAAATTTTATCTCCAACAAAACAAAACAAGAAACAAACAAAAACTCGTGACTATTTGCCTCAGCCAATAAACAACAAATAGCCACTGGGTTTAAGGGCTTGACATGCAAAGGTGTCTATTTCCTAAAACGTGCAGAAATCTGGTTTCAAGTCACTTTTCATTGTTCTTGTGACGGTGACTTTTCAAAGCAGCTTGGGATATGGAAACCCGTCGTCCTCAGCGTTTAGGAGGCAAGAAGAGAAAAGTAAAATACAGTGCCAGCTCGAATATGAAAGACAGCATCCATGGATCAGAGGCCCAGGCTCTGGAAGACATCCTTTAAATGTCACCAGATTATATTTATGACACAAAAGGAAACCTTCCTCAGACAATCTGGGTATTGTTATCTACATGAATAATAAATCAAAGGGCTCTTTATCTGTTTACCTCTGAACACTATGACCTTAGGCTTGAGATGTGATTTATCCTGCTGATACCCATCCCACAGAAACCCATGGAGACTCTCACTGAACTGGGCCGGAGTGCTGGAAAATCAATGAGGCTTGGGAAGAGCAAACATTTTGAGGGGAGATATTCAAGCTGAAAATACTGCGGCACCATTGACATGAAAGGACTCAGTGATTTCCGTTAAAGAATTACTCTTCATTCATACCAAAGACTCAAGTGTATCCAAGCCTCACAGGGCTAGCTATCCATTTCATGATTTGATGGTGAAACAGTAGCATTTGCTGCCAAACTGGATTTAATTACAAATACATTCACCTTCAAAGATGCATGTCATGCAGTAGGATCCCATTTGTGTAACAAACAACACATGGCAAAAGGCTCACTCACTGCCCATTCTGAAGCTGACTACAAAATGAGTGAAATGTAGGAACATCATGACTTCCTGACATAAGGACAGGATAACAGTACTGTGGTCAGAGCCCCTACAGCTCCCTGCAGCTGTTGGACAGTAGGTCTTAACCTGGGTAAAGGACTGTTTCCTTGTTTAAACCATACCTACACATTGCAGATACTTTCCCATTGCAAGCACTATTTCACAAAAGTATCTCTATAGAATATATTCTAGTCTGAGATGACTAAAGAGGTATTTTGTTACTAGAGAAAAAGCCCTATTCATTGTTTTTCTGAAACTGACATTTTGTCAAGCATTCTGATTTTGTTTCTTTTCTTGAGACAGAGTAACTATGTGTAACTATGGCTGGCCTGGAACTCACTTTGCAGAGCATGTTGGCCTTAAACTCCCAGAGAGTTGTCTATCTCTTCCTCCCAAGGGCTTGGGTTAAATGCAGGCACTATAATTTTTTTTCTGGTCCTAACAGAATATCGCATATGATTATAAATACTTAAAACCCAGCAAACTAATAAAAACTAAGTAAAGAAGTTATGGACATAACACATTCTTTAAAGTATTAGCCATGCTTGCAATACTTTCTATTAATGACATATATCCAGTTCCACGGCCTGAGACCCATCCTTCCTTATATAATCCTTTTCCTAACAGACAGCACACAGGAACACCCTACAATGCAAAGAAGCTGATCTTTATATGAGAAGAACTGCAAGTCAAACAGGAGTTCAGAGGAAAAAAATTAACTTGCTTCTTTGTGTTAAAGTGATGATTTGTGTTTTAGAACATGTGTTTGTTTGCCAGGAAAAGACAATCAAGTAGACAAAATGGATGTGGTGTTGTTCCCTTATATGTATGAAGATTCGCACATCTCTCGAACAGTGCTAACCACTCTGAAAGATAATTATGGATCAATGCTTTAAAAAAGATCCTGAATTGCCTACAGAAATGGCAACGAGAATTCAATTAAATTATTTGTAAAAGCCGGAGCCTTTTTTTCCTACCCATCTGCTACTTGAAATGGGATGACCTTTCAAATAGTGCTTGCCATTCTCAATGCGAACTCTAAATAAAGAAATGGAGTCCAGACCCCCACCCTGCCTTTCCATCACAGATATGGCTTTGTACTGACATTCTACACTACTCAAAAGAATGCAGATTGGCTTCGAGAACATAAAAGAGCCGTTTTAGCAATAGCCATCAGGCCTCTGTCTTGCCTTCAGTCCTGACATTTGCCTTCTATCAGAAAGGTGTGCTGCTTCTGAGATAAGTGTTTGGGAACAAGATATGCGGAGTGATTTAATCCCTGGAAAACCCTGTGAGCACGCTGGCAAAGAACCCTTTGTGAGGCTGCCTGTGCAAGCGGAGCTAATTCGGAAAGGTCAGGTATTTAAGTAACAATAGACACAAAGCAAACTTCGCAACAGGCCTCTGGGGACACATTAGGGGCTAACACATCCAGTTAGGAGACAGGAATCCTGCTTTCTTTCCTCGGGCTGGATATTTTCCTACCAGGTTGTATTATTCCCTACCCTTTGTAAGTCTTAAAACATCTCCAATTTGGCCTCTTGTATCTTTTACAAACTTATGGATTTTGAAAGAGACTTAAGGAAGTTGTGTTTGTTTCTGCTTTTGTTTGTTTGTTTTGAATACTGTTACAGGGTCATTTTTTTGTGTGTGTCTGTAATGAACTTTTGTAATGTAAAAGTTCATTAGGCACATTCCAAGATGTTTAGAAACTACCCAGGATACAAAATAATGTTCATCATACCACCCAGAGAGCCCTGCTGCTGATGGAGTAAGTGCACTGGCAGCCATACTTCCTAATACACAAAAATATAACATTGTATCACACTGTATGACAATTGCTAGAGCGTTCCTTAAACATCAATCAACCTCAGGGTGAGTCCCTACATTGTGGATGGATTGCTGACTCATTACATGTAACTTCAGTGTGTCCTATGTGACTGCGTGTGCAAGGTTCTCATACAACAATCGAATAAGCTGTTTATGAACATGGAGGTTTACCGCTGTCCTACCAGAATGAGCGAAGGGAAGATGAACATCTATGCATAATCCCTTACCTTTATTTCCTTCGTGTTGTCTTCCAGAAGTAGCATGCCCAGATGGAACAGTGTGGGAAGTACTAGAGCTTTACACATGGTCTTAACCAACTACTCGGGAAGTTCACCGGATGGAAACGCAGTTCCCTAACCTCTGAACAAGGATGGGAGTAGCGAGTTTTTGAACCCTTGCCAGCCTGAGCAAAAGTTCATTATTTCTCTAATTATCATTGCTTTGATAATTAACAAGGTTGACTTCTATACGAGTGTTTTATCGCTCGTCTTCTGCCAATGTACTGAACAGTAATTTATAAACTGTTTTTGATTCTGGCTCATTTTGTTGGAGGCAGAAGAATTATTTTAAATTATTTCAAAATTATTTTAAGATATAACGCCATGTAGATTTAAGATTAAACTCATCTTTGAAAAAATTTGAATGTTGGAGAAAATAATTATTTTAATTTTCAAAATAAGATATACTCAGTGTAGCAAGTTAAAAAAACCTGCTTGTTTACGTGTGATTTAAAAGTGGATTTTTCAAAACAAAAACAAAAAGTAGAAATCATTAACCCCACACACCCTCTTCTGTCTTCATACCATCATATCATATGCAGACTCTTTCTTTTTTTTTTTTTTTTTTTTTATCTCAGTGAGCTCCTGCTGTCCCAAGGAATCAAATGACCACATATTATTGAACCATGGCTATGTTAGAAAGAACATATACATATTTACTCATTTTTGTATTTTATATTCCATAATTACTGTTAGAACTTTCAATAATTCTCCCTACTCCTAAGCAGTCATTTTGATAAAGTTATTGTTCTGATTTGGTTTTCCTTTACAATATAGAATCCATCTGTAAATATACATTTCCTCGTGCATGTGGTTCCCAAAAGCGGGGATACAGAGTCAGAGGACAGGCCTCTCACTAATTTTGAGTGACAGGTACTTCTAGATTTATCCATACATGAAAAATTCCATTTCCTTGAGTCTTTACTAAGTGTGGATGTATCAATCAATATCTTAGCTTTTCCCTCTGCATGAGTGGGAGACAGTATTTCGCTGTGATATGAAATCGTATTTCTGCGTGTAAGAAAGGTGAAGAGGCTTTTCTGTCTCCATCATTGAGGTCTTCTCTCCTGTGCATCGTCAGTGAGCACTTTCCTCTGATGTGTTCTCATTGTTAGCTCATCTGAATTTCTGTAGTAAGAAATGCGTGTGTAGCATTTACAGTCTAACTGGTATAAAGCTAGTCTTAAGTCTCATGTATTACATAAACATACAGTTTCTAGTGATTGAAAGAGCTTTTATTCAATATTTACCTCATTACTATACATTTGGAGCTGTTTCTAACTCTCCTTTCTGTCCCTAGATCCAATTTCACATGTCCAAGAACATAATATTCTCATTAACAATAACTTTATATTACGGTGTAATGTGTATTAGAGTAAAAACAAAAACTCATTGCCATTCTGATGGATCACATTAACATATATATACCATTTCAGGGAGGATTGACATTTTACATTAGGAAATATGAGGGAGCATGTTATGACTATTTTGACATAATATTTATCATAATGCAATTTTCCCTTTTTGTATAATAGCCTTTTATTTTTTTTTATAAAATTATTACAATGGATTATATCCATTTCTGTGTAACTGATCCTATGAACACCTGATTTTTGATAAAGGAGCTAAAAGTATACAATGGAAAAAAGAGAGCATCTTTAACAAACGGTGCTGGCAAAACTGGATGTCAGCCTGTAGAAGAATGAAAATAGATCCATATCTATCACCATGCTCAAAATTCAAGTCCAAATGGATCAAAGACCTCAATATCAGTCCAAACACACTGCATCTGATAGAAGAGAAAGTGGGAAGTACTCTACAACACATGGGCACAGGAGACCACTTCCTACGTACAACCCCAGCAGCACAGACATTAAGGGCATCATTGAATAAATGGGACCTCCTGAGACTGAGTAGCTTCTGTAAAGCAAAGGACACTGTTACTAAGACAAAAAGGCAACCCACTGACTGGGAGAAGATCTTCACCAACCCCGCAAATGACAAAGGTCTGATCTCCAAAATATATAGAGAACTCAAGAAAGTAGACCGTAAAGGGCTAATCAACCCAATTAAAAAAAAAAATGGGGCACTGAGCTGAACAGAGAATTCTTAACAGAAGAAGTTTGAATGGCCAAAAGACATTTAAGGTCATGCTCAACTTCCTTAGCGATCAGGGAAATGCAAATCAAGACAACTTTAAGATACCATCTTACACCTGTCAGAATGGCTAAAATAAAAAACACCAATGATAGCCTTTGCTGGAGAGGTTGTGGAGAAAGGGGTACACTCATCCATTTCTGGTGGGAATGCAAACTCGTGCAGCCACTTTGGAAAACAGTGTGGCGGTTTCTCAGGAATTTGGGGATCCACCTACCCCTGGACCCAGCAATACCACTCTTGGGAATATACCCAAGAAATGCCCTATCATACAACAAAAGTATATGCTCAACTATGTTCATAGCAGCATTGTTTGTAATAGCCAGAACCTGGAAACAACCTAGATGCCCTTCAATGGAAGAATGGATGAAGAAAGTATGGAATATATACATATTAGAGTATTACTCAGCAGTAAAAAACAATGACTTCCTGAATTTTGCAGGCAAATGGACGGAAATAGAAAACACTATCCTGAGTGAAGTGAGCTAGACCCAAAAAAAGGAACATGGGATTTACTCACTCATATTTGGTTTCTAGCCATGAATAGGGGACGTTGAGCTTATTATGCGTGATCCTAGAGAAGCTAATTAAGAAGGTGAACCCAAAGAAAAACATTTAGGCGATAAAAGGAGACAGAGACAAAGACCCACATTGGAGCACCGGACTGAAATCTGAAGGTCCAAATCAAGAGCAGGAGACAGAGCACGAGCAAGGAACTCAGGACCGCGAGGGATGCACCCACACACTGAGACAATGGGGATGTTCTATCAGGAACTCACCAAGGCCAGCTGGCCTGGGTCTGAAAAAGCATGGGATAAAACCGGACTTGCTGAACATAACAGACAATGAGGACTACTGAGAACTCAAGAACAATGGCAATGGGTTTTTGATCCTACTGCATGTACTGGCTTTGTGGGAGCCTAGGCAGTTTGGATGCTCACCTTACTAGACCTGGATGGAGGTGGGTGGTCCTTGGACTTCCCACAGGGCAGGGAACCCGGATTACTCTTAGGGATGATGAGGGAGGGGGACTTGATGGGAGAGGGGGAGGGAAATGGGAGGTGGTGGTGGGGAGAAGACAGAACTCTTTAATAAATAAATAAGTAAATAAATAAAAAAAAAGAAAAAGCTTTGAATTAAAAATGCATATTTACCCATGGCCATCTAGCTTGTTCTTAATAACAGTGTGCATCATTGTGCATCAAGATTATAATCATATTATCACATGTAATAAAGATAACTATTCCACTTTTTTCTAATATTTTTATTGCTTAATTTTTTATTGATACTGACAGAAGCCATAACCTAGTGCTACATAATAGTGCTGACATAAAATGATGTTCAGTATCTTTAATAGTTTAATACAGTGTATCACTTTGTAATCTTATGCTTGATGACATAATTTTATTTTCTTTTCAAGATGGGCTATCGATCCAAATTCTTAGTTGTTCCGTGATTATTATTTTATCTTTACTTCCTCGCAAACAACATTTTTAGACTACTTTTAGAAATTTCCGGTGAACTTTGTGAGATGCTTTTGCTGGCACATATTCTGGGTTGACTAGAACACCCGCTCCCCCATCTGACTTTCAAGTGATCTTACTTTCAGATCATTGAATATCTAATTAATTAAATCACTGTAGTTAGTAATGAAGGATCATATTGGGCTAGAGTGGTCCCTAACGCAATGACTAGCATCCTCACAAGAGAAGTAAACACAAACACTAACAGACAAGAATGATGCTGTCTGGCACTGAGCACAGAACCTATGCGACAGGCTTGTATTTCAAGGCAAGCCAGCGCAGCTGGTAACAACAGGAAGGATCGTCCTTGAGGCCCTTTAGAGAGAGCACAGCTCCACTGGTAACTTAATTTTGGAAGTCTAGCTCCACAGTTGATAAAGAATAAATGTCTACTGTTTTATGCTATCCACGGTGGCAATTTGTTACAGTCACCTTACAAACTAATACACCCGATGTGGACAGAACCAGCTTGTGGTGTGGTTAATGGTACAGACACATTTCCAAGACTGGCATCGTCTGTGATTGTGGAAATGAACTTTTCGAAATGTTTTACTCTTTTTAATAAATTGATAAGCCTAGACTACTAGGTTTATGCTATACTTTAATATCCATATGCAGCTGTCATAACACATCTCTGTAGATCTGTCTATATTAGGTTTTCATATAAGGGCATTCTGCAGTTGTAGATTCCCTTGAGGTCTACTCACATTTTCTATGTAGACTTGAATTTTGTGATAACTAAAAGCTTTAACTTGGCCTTATGCTTTTTTTTCAGTGATATATCTTTAACAGTCTTCTACTTTGTTCTCGGAGGAGTGAGAGATTTTACTCTGTTTATATGAGTATTGATATACATACATTCATTCCCTGAAAAAAAATCACAATGTGTTCTATATTTTAAGGTGAATGGCTATAATCTATAAGATGGTTGTGGCAGTAGTGACTGCCAGAGTGGTCAAGAGGCTAAGGTGACATGTCTACCCCTTCTGTACATGACACCATGTCTAGATAGAATGGTGTCTACCCTTCTGCACATGACACCATGTTTAGATAGTATGCTGTCTATCCTTCTGCACATGACACCATGTCTAGATAGAATGGTGTCTACCCTTCCGCACATGACACCATGTGTAGATAGAATGATGTCTACCCTTCTGCACATGACACCATGTTTAGATAGTATGATGTCTACCCTTCTGCACATGACACCATGTTTAGATAGAATGGTGTCTATCTTTCTGCACATGGTACCATGTTTGGACTGATAGAAGAAGAGAGGTCTGCAGAAGGACACAACCACTCTTCTATTGAAGCATGGGCAGAAAGTATGGTTGTCGTGACTGGTTAGCACCACTAAGCAAACACTTGAGGAAGGTTGCATGTGGATCGTCAGGACTGTTACAATGAAACCTTGATGCTGAGTTGCTAAGAGATTTGCTATTCTTCTGTAGTTTGGGGGAAAACTACACAGAATCATTCTTACTGTTTCTTTCCATGGAGATAAAGCCAGCTCCAGATTTGGGAGAAACTTAACATTTTTTGAAAGAACTACCCCCCCAACACACACACACACACACACACACCTGCACTCATTTCCAAAGATCTCCAAGATCTCCAGTTTTTCTAAGAAACAATTTTCTCTACCATTCTGCCAGATTTCATCCTCATATTATTTTATCCCAAGCAGATGGAAGAAATTAGAGCAACATATTTGCTTCAAGTCATTAGTGCTGCACCGGCACTTCCCATCTCAATGACATTTCATGAGGTTACTGTTACGTGCAGCGAGAGTGCTCTAGGCAGAAAGAGACATAAAAAAAATCTTAAAAATTAAGCTTTTGCAATTAACTTTTGTGTGTTAATTTCCTCAACATCATTCTGTCTGGGTTTTGCGCACACATGAAAGAATCACAGTCTGCACTCACCGGTCAGTCTGTTAATGAACTATTATTAGGGCTGCTGTTTTGAAACAACGGCTCAGACATGCGATCAACCGCTCGGTTAGCTGAAGACTGAGCGAGCAGCCTGCCCTTTAGCCTCATAACATGCTTTGAAGGAAACTCTGCTTGACCACCCTCAAACACCTGTCTCTGCCATGGAGCCAGACATCCCTGGCTTAAGAATAAATTAACCCATGGATACTTTTTCAGTTACACTCTTCTTTAAGTACAGTGTGAATTAACCACATGCTTAGAAAAATGTTATATTCTAGTGGTCATGGGAGCACCCACAGAGAGTAATACAGGTCAGCAACTACTCTGTCTTACACTTCTGCACGGCATTACAATCCTCAAACTTCTTCCATGGCATTTATTTTTATCCTCATAGTAAATCTATGGTGGATGCAGGATAAAAGCAGAAGGAAACAGAAACTACGACTTTGGAAATGAGAGTGGCACCGGACACATCAATAGCCTTCTTTATAGGTAAGGAGATGGAGACCAGAGAGAAATGCAAACCTTCACTCTGTTTCAAAGCTAAGCAAGCAAACGAGGCTGATGAAATGAAGGTCGGCCATTTCAGTCACAGATGAGGGTTGGGAAAATGAGACAAGAGAAAGAAGGCGGGGACAAAGGAGACAACTTCCGAATTAATGTCCTTAAAAACAAAGAAATCCCATGTGAAATTGCATGTTGATCTACTCTAAGGACCACTTAGCTATGGCGGCTACGTGTCGTTATTAGATCCTATGGAGAAAAACACAGTTTAAGACTCACAGCCCTGCTCTACATGTGTGCAGTCATTGAAGAATGCCTTCATGTAGGTGTGAATGGTGTCATGCGTACACACACAACTGCACAGTTCATCAAGAGGAGTTGGCAAGGGCATGTAGACACCCCATTCTTCAATTCAAGAACTAACCATGTAATTTCCACCCATCAGCTCTCTACCCACTGTCCACTTACCCGCCCCCCCCCCACCCCAGCAAGTCCTCATGACTCATTCCAATACTGTGACCTATCTAGCGTATGCTGAAGATAATCTCTCCTCTATGTGAGAGTGCATTAGGGCTGCATATTTTCTATTACACTGTGTGTCTCAAACAATGCACAGGCTATCGTCCCGCTATTTTTTATTCAGACAACACATAGGCCATGCCTTAGTAAGTTTTACTCAACACATAAGAGTTGTGACGCATGACTGAGTGCAGAGATAGTCTTTAAAACTTGCATCCGAGAGATAATTCCAATAAGCGACGGCACAGCAGTAGATGGAAGGGTAAAAGCACGAGGAGTGTTATCATTGGAAGGTCATATCAAGGTCAAAGAACGAATCTCCACTACAACAGATACTGACTTTATTGTCAGAATGCACAGAAACCCACTCAATATTTGAAAACTACATTTTGCCACCTTTAAACATCTGGGACTAGAAAATGTAAAAACACGACTGACAAACATTGGAAAGTTTCATGTTCTTCCTTATAAAGGAAGAACAAACATATTTATTTCTGTTCTGCAGCCACAGAATATTTACCCTCATCCCATTTGCTCTTATTCATTTACATTTTGCTGAATTTTGTTTTTTTGGTCCATTTTCATCATGCAAGTGATGTTTTTCCCCCAAAGGATGCTTTGTAAAAAGACAAAAATTCAACAACAAAAAGCCCTCAGAAGATTCTTTCAGTTGAAATGGCTAAGAAAATGAGCGCATGATTAGTGAACAGCAGTCCAGTTTCAAAGCCATGCCATCTCGTCGTGTCTGAGCATTAATTGCACTGCTGAATTTAGACGGACATTCAGTCACTCATTTCAGACAGGAGCCCAAGTCAGAAGCAGGGTCTTTGAATAGCGACACTGCCTTCTGATTCTTTTCTCATGCCTACGCTTTTTGACATTTTCCCAAGTGATCGCTACCCAGTTGCAGTGGGACCATGACAAAAGATTTCTGTGGGCATAGCGGCACATCTATGGTGATTGGCAGGGGCGAGAGATAGGCAATGAGCCCATAGGCATCATACAATACCTTTGCCTGGTGCTCTCAGCAAAGGGTGTGAAGAATGGAAGCCATGATGCAGTTTTTATCACCTGACAGACAATTCTCTGATCCACTTTAATTCTACAATGCCCAAGCCCCTGACGCATAGAAGGAGAGCAGAGAGGTCCATTCTCCTGGTGCCTCTCAGGCTCTAAATGGTAACTTACATGGAGATAGAGATGACCTTATCACGCAATGTATTTACTCAATCTAATGAAAAAAATTAGAATCACTAAATTTAACAAGATGGAATCTTCTTAATGATTTTTAATTTTCAGGCTGGAATGACCTCCTTGGGTTGCAGACAATTCTCCTGGAGTTTATTAGGTAACAGTAACCAGTTAGCCCATCTGTCGTGAGCGAAGCCAAAAGTTCTGCCTGCAAGGTGGTAACCAGTTTAGTCTTTTCTGAAGGACCACTTGCTGCCTCCTGTCTTCTTCACTGAATACTTTACCATAGAAACGACATACCACCTTTACACCGACATCTCCAAAACTTAGCTGAAATATCACTCATAGTTTTCAGGGAAGCAGAGAAAGTGCTTCCAAAGCCGTTGGTGGAATGCAAACAGGATCTGTCTTTCAGGAAACCAATCTGATGATATATAACACGCTATTTTTATCTTACTGAAGCTGGGGGACACTGTTCCAAAATTTCGAATAGCCTTTGACAGCCAGGCATCTCCATGCCAGTATTATATTCTTATTATGTGGATATGCTATAGTTTTCTGTTGTTCCCACCTTTGTCAACACCTCAGTTGTTTTCAGTTTGGGGTATTATAAATAATCCTCCAGAGAACAGCTCCACAAATACATTTAACTCACATTTTGTTTGTTCCCAAGGAAAGATTTAGGCCTGGTTTCAAGTATGATTTTAATCCTGAAAATTAAGGAATAATTATCAGCAAACCAATTCCTAAACCCAAATCTGATAAACCATCATATATTAAGATATATCTCTATCTTATTAAGATATAGAGAGGAGAAAGAAGTGGGAAAAAGAGAGGGACACACCCGGAGCCAGTCAGCCAGGCAGAGGCTGTCCAGACAGACAGACACGGACTAAACAGGGAAGAGGGACACGCAGAGCAGGCAAAACATAGAGGAAAAGAAATGGATTTCTAGATTTCTTCTCCTAGGTATTCTCCCAGCCTACTGCTCTGCCTATGTCTCGCATGCCTAGCTATTGGCCATGCGCCTTTTCATAAGACCAATCAGGAGCCTTAGGCAGGCAAAGCAACTCATCTTTACATCCTTAAACAAATGCAGCGTTAACAAACATGGCACATCTCCACATTATTTATGAACATTTTTATATATTTATTTGGAGCAACTCTACCTTACTGATGGATAATTCATTTCCATGTGGAAACTCAATGGCATTTACAATTAAGTAACTGAGAGGAAAAAAAGAAATTGTGTCCCATTCCAAGGACATTCATTGGGAGTCAAGGAAGCAGTGGACCTCATTGTCTTGGTCCCTAGAGTGATGGCCTGGTCCCTAGTCCCACTGATGAGGACAATAAGGCAATATTCTGACCATTTTCAATTTACATCAGTTTGTCGACCTGTTAAGAACTGATAACAAACAATCCAAGCTTATACAACTGAGAAGTCAGAGAATGGTGATAAAAAGTTCTCTAGCTGTCAAAGCTTTTCCTCTGGTGCTTGAAAACAGAAGTTATGATATGAAAGATATGATAAGGAAAGCACGACTGGCCCCTAAAATAAAACCCCTCATTCTGTGAACTAATGGTACAGGTTAGTCTGCCATTTGGGAAATATCTGCTAGCACAACATTGAGTGTTAGTTAGTTAACAAGGGAAGAGTGTTTACCAAACCTCTTCCAATGAGAACGGGTATTTTTGCCCTGAAAAGAAATTAGCAAAGAGTGAGAGCTGAAGAAATTTCAAGGTGACTCTTTAACGTGTTAGCATAAACTGTGAGTCTCCATCAGGGGATGCGGCTTGGGATATTTCTAAAGTGATTTGTCCACAAGTCTTTTTGCATGCTGATTTTGGTTCCTGGCCGCTCTGTTGGGGTTTTGTAGAGTATCTCAGGGGACTGCAATCTATGGAACATACTTCCGGAAATGTTTCTCTATGCCAGTGGTTCTCAAACACTGTAGTCTCAATAACTATTTAAACTCTTTTAAGAATTGCCAAAATTCCCAAAGAGAATTTGGTATGAGCTTAAACATCAAATAACTCTGTGTTAGAAACTGAAACCCAGAACTTGTGATAAATTATTAACTCTTAAAAAATAAATAAATAAAAATGAGGAATGGGATGTTGGTCAGAGGTAGAGCATGTGCTTAAAATGCACAAAACTCTGAGTCCAATCTTAAGCACAAAATATGATGATGATGATAATAATAATAAACAATTATATGGATACATGATGTGTAGTTTGCAAAAGGAAAAGGAACTGGGGGAACAGTAGATACATTTCACCATATTGAAAATAATGTTTAATATTTGGTTAAGCCGAAGGTTGTATTACTTTTGTTGTATGTTGATGAATGTTTTGCCTGAAGGTTATGTATGTGTATTACATGCAAGCCTGGTGCCTGCAGCAGCCAGAAGAGGGTGCTGGGTGCCCTGGAGGAATTAATGACAAGTGTGAGTCCCTGTGTGGGTGCCGGGAACTAAACCTGTGTCCTCTGCAAGTGTAACAAGCACATTAGCCACCGAGCCATCTCCCCAGCCTCCTTTTGCATTGTTTTGTGGTACATGAATAACTATAGTTGAACTATACAAAAGAAATCCTACAGGGGTATTTTTAAAGACTCATTTTTTTTTTAATCACTTTAATTCTGTGTATGTTTGTCAGGGATTGCTCGTGAATGCAGGTGCCTGTGGAGGCCAGTAGCATCAGAACCCTCTAGAGATAGAGTTACAGGCAGTTGTGAACCACGTGGTGTGGGTGCTAAGGACCAAATTCAGGTCCTCTAAAAGAGCAGATGCACTCTTAATCATTGAGCCATTTCTCCAACGCCTGCCCTCACTATTTTAATAGGTTATTTGGAAAGAAGTGACTGAAGATATTTTCCATAATACTGATTCAAAACTTGAAATATGGTCTTTCTTTTCATCATTAGTTGCAGGCAGAATTTGAAACTATATTAATAAGCTTTCCATACTCTGTTATGTGAAAATCTATGGTCTCTGTGGCACTTTGAATGGGTCCTTCCTCCATACAAAATTTTCCAACAGAGTGTATTGTTCTGGTCGAAAATATTGGCTCAGTGAATTATGCAGATCTTTCAAATGGTGACACCTTTCATTATATGATATAAAAAAGAATTACTTTTGTTAATGTCATCATTGATCTCATCAGAAAATTCTTTAAGCATTGGAAAACTGTCGAGCTCATGGTGGCAGATACGATTTGTTCCAAATCTAAAATTCTGCTTGAGAGTTCTGGCTCCAGTTGTGGCAGTGTATACTTTCAATGGTTTACTTAAAGGGACAGTGCAGCAGGCCTTCTTTTGGGCCACCCACCCACTCCCAAATCATGGCATGGAGACTTATTATTAGTTATGAATGCTCAGTCTTAGTTTATACTTGTCCCTCTAGCTCTTATAATTTAACCAGTTTCTCTTCATCTATCTATGTTTTGCCTCAAGACTTTTTACCTTTTTTTCATTCTGTATGTCCTACTTCCCTGCTTACTCTGTGTCTGTCTGTCTGTCTGTCTGTCTGTCTGTCTGTCTGGCCTCTGCTTGGCTGACTGGCTCTGGGCATCTCCCTCTCTTTCTCCCACTTCTTTCTCCTCTCCAGCCTAGATTTCTCTTCCTATTTATTCTCTCTGTCTGCCAGCTCTGCCTATCTCTCTACTGCCTAGCTATTGGCCATTCAGCTTTTGGTTAGACCAATTTGGTGCCTTAGGCAGGCAAGGCAACACATCTGGACATCCTTAAACAAATGCAGCATGAACATGTTCAACACATCTTTATGGAGTTAAAGTGATAGTCTATAACATAAATAAATGCAACACACCTTTACATAGTTAAAGGAATATTCTGCAGCATAAACAGAAGTAGCACATCATTACGTAGTTAAAGTAATATTCCACAACAGGACAAACTCACTGTCAACTGGCATTTGTTGAAGATATCTGTCAAATATCCGAGTCTGCACAGCCATACTGTACACTTCAGGAGTTCTTTCAAATAAAACCTGGATTCAAATCTGGCATGTGAACAGTCTTCCTGGAAACAGTTGTAGACACAAGCAGCAGATCATCTCAAGCAATTTTCCATTTTAAGATATGGTCCTCTTAGAGAGATATGTACTCAGTCAAAATTTACATTAGCAATTATTTTCTGTATATTGCTAAAAGCTTTTCACAGAGGGAGATATCAGCAATGTCTACCTTTCTCTGGGGAACCAATGAGTTTACTGGGCTTACTTACAGAACACCGGTGAGGGGTTACATTTTAGAGGTTTTCCCCTCAAATCGGCTACACTGGAAAGTTTTACCAAGCAGAGATGATAGTTTCCAGATAGTCACACAGATGGAGTCCCCTGCCTCTACTCTTCCTTGAACTATACACTCTAGCACTTCACAAAGGCCACATGCAATTAAGGCAGAGCTGCATACCACGGGTCGCGTCGTATTTAGCGGCAATGAGGAGTCATTTGAGGACCACATGACCCCCCACAGCTCCTTCTAAAGGGATGGAAATACTCAATAATCCCAGATAGGGTGATCTGTGGCAAGCAAGCACAGCAGAACTCCCAAAGATAGTAGCTGTTTGGCTCAAAGTTTAGTCCTATACAAGACCATATATCAAGTATATTCTTAAGCCAAAATTGAATTTTTATTTTACTTTTTAACTACAAATGCCTAGTAACAAGGAATAAAAAAAACCTCGCCAAAATTTAATTAATTCAATTAAGGAAAAGAAGAGAACATTCAAGCGAAATCATAAACAAAAGAGGCAAATCACAGAAATGCCACAGGCTTTAAGAAGCTACCAAAGAAAGGTTACACTGATAAATGTCACAACCTGGGGAAAACAAGCAGACACATTCTTAGAACCAGAACCTGCCATGACGGAGCCCTAAAAGGTTAAAACACACAGAGAGAAAGAGGGACCGGGAGCAGATCAACAGAGAGGAAAGGGCAGGAATGCACAACCCTACTGAGACTGCAGACTCGAGATGGAAACCTTCCCTTTCAGGAAAGTGAAGAGGCCTGCTTAACAAGTCACGTTGTATCGAAAAACCACAATCGAATCTGCCTGATAACAACAAATGCAGAAGACCTCAACAGAATAGAAAACTAAATTCAAAATATAAATATGTTTTGAATCCATGATCAGGTTGGACTTTTTCAACTTGCAACTTAAATTTATTTTTAAAAGTTTAGATTTTTTTTTTAATGTGTATGAGTGTCTTGCCCGTATGAATGTATGTGGACTACATGTTTCCCTGGTACCTGTGAAGTTACCCTGTGAGTCCTGGGACTCGAACCTGGATAATTTGTAAGAACAACAAGTGTTCTTCTCTACTGAGCCATCTCCTTAGTGCAGGATTTAAAATGTTCAGTGTTAAATAAGACAACAGCAGGGCAACAGGAAAAATCACAGCACTATCTACATAGATGCTGATGCTTGGACAGCATTTTAGATTTTAAAAAACCTCCAACAAAAGAGGCACAGAAAGAATGTAACTTGAAAGAATAAAAACATCATGGCAAGCTCACAGCAAACATTAGGTAAAAGCTGAAAGGTTTCCCCTCCGTGGGACCAGGACAAGGGACAGACAAAGGGTTTCACTAGGTCCATGCAAAACAGTCAAAATGCTGGAGTTCTACAATGTCCACATCTTCAAATCAGGGGTGGTTGAACAGTTAGCCATGTTAATATTCAAGTATCTGAAAATATGAAATCTGGCCTATTTATTGTCCCAAACGTTTCAGATAAGGTACATTGAATCTGTATTTGATTGAAAATATACAATGCTATGGCAACAAAAGTAACACAATACAGCATGAAACAGACCCAATGGCCTCAAAAGCAGAATAAATAGCTAAGAAACAAACCTACAGGTGACGGGAATACCAAGACTACACGATGAGGAAAGCCAGTCTCTTCAGCAAACGCAGTTGTGAAAACTGGATATTCATAATAGGCAGAAAATCAAAGTATGCCCCTGCTACATACCCTATACAAGAAACAACTTCAAATGGGCTGTAGTCCTAAGTGGAAAAAATGAAACTATAAAATAACAAGAAAGTAAAAACAGGGGGGAGAACTATACACACTGGTCTTGGCAAAACATTTTTAAGAAAAATATGATGTCCAAATCACTAGACGCAGAAGTCAGCAAGTGATATATCTAACTGACCACTTTTGTCCAGTGACAGAAACAATCAACAGTTAAAAAGAAAACCCATGGAAAACAATACACCTGCCAAGGGGTTAACCTCTAAGATACATCGGGGGACTGGAGAGAACACTGCCTGCTCTTCCAGAGGACTTGAGGTTGATAGCTAAGTCTCATATTGGGTGGCTCACAATAGCCTGAAACTCCATCTACAAGGGGTCTAGTGCCCTCTTCTAGCCTCTGTGAACACCTGCACACAGGTGCACATATATAAATCTTTAAAACAAATAAAACACATTAGGAACTCAAATAACACAAGGTTCAGAAAGTGAATTGAT
The DNA here is from genome assembly GCF_950005125.1 of Chionomys nivalis. NCBI lineage: Eukaryota > Metazoa > Chordata > Mammalia > Rodentia > Cricetidae > Chionomys > Chionomys nivalis. The sequence goes on along the minus strand of NC_080090.1, from coordinate 49,059,667 downwards.
TACATACAGGCGCATGACACGAATAAGTATCTTTCAATGGAAGAGATGCAAATTCCCAACAAGCACACAAAAAATAATCTTCCACATCTCATACCACTAGGGATGTGCAAATGAGAACCATAATGAGAGATTTCCTCATACCTGATAGAGCGGCTACCACCAAAAGCACAACAGGAAACAAGGACTTGCAAGGACAAGAAATGGAAGCTCCTAGACACTACTGGTGTGAAATAAATTAATACAGATACTGTGCAAAACAATAAGGAGGCACTCTGAATTTTAAAAATAAAATAATGATCTGTTTTCAGGCATGCAGCTTGAGGAAATAAAGACCTTGAAGAGATAAATGTGACTTCTCATGTCTATGGTAGTACTGTCCTCCAAAGTCATAATAGGGACTCAAACTGAGCGCCTCTCGACAACAGCTGGCCAACGAAAGGAGGAAGAAAGTGAAATATACACAGTGGACTGCCATTCACTTTTTTCAAAAGAACAGAATCCTACCATTTGTGACCTCAACGGACTCAGAAGTCATCATGTGACAGAAAACAAACCTGGCACAGGAAGACAATCGCTGCACAGAAACCCCTAGATGGGGAATTTAGGAAGATGAGTTCTTTGAAGCAGAGAATGGTGACGGGTGATAGGGAAAACGGGGAGATGCTGGTCACAGGGCTCAACGTTTCATGCACACAACTTGAGTAAATTTGGAAATCATATCGTTGCACAAGTATGGCAGCCACAGTTGATCAGGAATTTGTAAAGAAAGTAGACCTTGAATTGCACAGAGAATAAGATCTACTCTTACTACAAAATGATGGAGGGACAATGGTAATGTTAGCTTGGTTTATTCTTGTTAGGATATATGTACCTATCAAATAGCACACTGAACTCTTTAAATATATACAATTTTAATTTGTCCATTGTGCTTTAATAAATCTGGTGGAAATGCTTATTTCTGGTATTTCCTCTGAGGATACTAAAACAAAATATCTGGGCATGAAGCAACAACACGTGAACGGTAGTGATGTTTGTAACCTGCTGCAGAATGTTACAGAAGGCAATTTGAATACAAACAATTATCTGTCCATACAATCTTGAATGTATTAAGATTTTAAGTAAGTGTCTGTTAACCTGTGGGTTCGAATTACTAGGGTAGTCAAAGGAGTTACGGAATTAGCAGAGAAACTTAAAACCCTCAAACACTAACACCTAAGCTTGAAATTCTCAAAACACTTGTCATTGCTTGGTTTAAAATGAGCCAGAAGCAGTTTGATCCATCCAATGGATTTCTCCAGACCAACACCAAGATCCATCCAGAGTTTTACAGGAGTGTGAGCCTGCTAGGAAAGTACTCCAGACCCCCTCCATATCTCCAACATCCTTCAAGGTCCAGGACTAGCTGCAACCTTGTTGAAATCAGCCAGCATATTCGCACGGATCCTTTCTCACACCACTCTCTAAGCACGGCTCAGACAGGACATGTGCCAACATGTTCCATCAGTGAATCAGCTCCCAATCTCTCACCCAGTGCCACCTCAGACACAGCAGGAACCTCACTTAGACACTTGATTACCACTGAATTGGAACCAAGCCAGTCTTTTCTATCAAAAATCAATGGCAAGCTGGGTGGTGGTGGCGCAGGCCTTTAATCCTGGTGCTGTGAGCTGGAGGACAGATTGGTCTACAAGAGCTAGTTCCAGGACAGGCTCCAAAGCTGCAGTGAAATTCTGTCTCGAAACAAACAAGCAAGCAAAATCAGTGAGTGCCAAATATCTGAAAGACTGACCCACAAACTCTTCTTTTCTGAAATCAAGCAAGCTTAGACCACAGTAAAATCTTCCACTCAACAGAGATAGGCTAGACTCTCATAACAGACACAAAACCATGGGAATCTTGACATTCCCAGGTCTCATAAAAATACAAGCAAAATGAAAGACCAAGTTAAACTGAACTCCCCCCCCAAAGTAACAGTTTTACAGAGATGTTCCTCATTGAAAATTTCCTAGATGAATATCAGGATACAGAATTTAAATAATCAATTTTGAACATAATCAAAGAACTCAAGGATACTAAGAAGGTGTTCAGTGGGAAACCCACAGAACAAAGGATTGCTGCAAAAAGCCCAGTTCTGTATTCTTGGCTGCTGAAGCAGCTCTTCCTGAAATTGCCAGTAGCCCAAGACCCCACCTAACATGGTCAGCTTTTGACCATATTTGGGCACGATCCCAGTTTGTGGAGGACACGCCATCATCCCTTCCCTGCAGGGTATATAATCTCCCTGTTTTAGTTCAGGCACATGATTTCTCCATCCTCAAGCTCTGGGGCTGGAGGATTCACCTGGGAGTTGTTTTGCCCAAATAAACCTTTTCTTTTGCTTTTTCAATTCAACTTGATCAGGCTTCCTGAGTCCTTGAAGGAACCTCTTATCACATTACAGAAAATCTATTAGAAAAATCTGAGCAAACACATCAATAAGCTTGAAGAGGATACAAACTGTGGGGTGAAGCCGAAGAAAACACAAGTGTGTAGCTCAATGAAACAACAAAGACACTTCAGGATTTAAATTTTTTCATTCAAAAAAGAGATAGAGATACTGAAGAAAACTCAAACTGAAATTAATATGGAATTGAAAATATCAATACCCCAATTAGGAAACTCAAGTGAAAAGCCTTGGCAATATAATAGATCGTGTAGAAGACAGATTATCAGGAACTGAAGATAAAGTAGAGGAATTGGATTTTTCACTCAGAAAAATACAGTTAATAAAAAAAAAAACACAATAGGAACATTCAGCAAATTGGAAACATCATGAAACAATCAGAAACAGACCTACATGTTAACTACACCAGTCAGCCAACATACCAGTACAGACAGGGAACATTTGCCTTGAATGAAGAGCTTGAGGCAACCAGTGGCTATTGAGAGAGGGGGAATGGTTTTCTCCAAGTATGCAGAGAGAGAAGGAGAAAGAGGTGGGGGTAGAATGAGAATATGAGGAGAGGAAGGCAAGCAGACACATGGGAGGGGTTTGAAATGCAGAGGAGGTGATGGGTGGGAATGATGTAAATATATGTATGAAATTCTAAAAATCAAAATAAATTAAAATGTAGCGAACATATGGACTCTCTTCTCCTGAGTTTAGTCCATGTGCAGAAGAAAACAGGAGAATCAAATCTATACTTACGTAATAAGCACTATTATAGATGCACGCTTAGCACAAAAGCGAGAAAGAGCCGGAGGAGCAGGCTATGCAGGTGAAGCTGGGAGGTGGGCACCACGTGCAGACTGTGCCTGTGAAGGCTGGGGGGGAGGGGGCATCAGATCCCCAGGAACTGCAGTCACGGATGGCAGTGGGCTGCTAAATGTAGGTGCTAGGAATCTAACCCTGGTTCTCTACAAAAGCCACAAGTTCTCTTAAGCACTAAGTAATTGCTGCAGTCACCCCTTTTTAAACTAATATAAAAGTTGAGAAAGATTTGAGTGAAGCTATGAGACATTGACATGAGACCGCTATTCACATGTTCACACACACACACACCTACACTAACAAATACATATAACACATACACACAACACACATAGATAAACACACCAAATGGAATTTAAAAAATATGTCCAAGTGCAGAGATAGATTTATCAAAGTGGGATGGCTTGGGCAGAAGCCTAACATTTGTATGTTCGAGGACCTCCATGGCTATTTCTAGGCTTGTCAAAAGGATGAAAGCCATTTTTCTAGATCACATATGCCATAACTGTTAACAGGAAATCAACTCTGCAAATTCTGCAGACAGGGCACGTACTGGCTGTTTAGGAAACTCAAGCACCATTTAGACACACGCTATAAATTCATCTGATAAAATTACCAACGACTTTTTAGAAAATCCAACTCCCTACTCTTTCCTGTTAGCATGCTTGTTTTCATTCTGTCGGGATGAAATTGGCTCTCAACTTTGGATGTTATTCCACCCACTTCTTGAAATGTATTTAGTCAGAATTTTCTGGTTGTATATGAATGCTAGCTAACCACACATGGTTCTTATTTTTTCCCTTCATAAACAAAATCCTTCAGGAAAAAAAAAGATAAATTCAGTTCACATTCAAATTACCAAATTGACTCATATTTTTGAATGCCATTCAGTTTCATGTTATAAACTTAACTTAAAAAAATGACTCAGTGTAAATGTCATGTCTGGTTATAATCCTATTCCTGGGATCTTGTTTTTGCTTGAAACGGAGTGGAGAGGAAGATTCTACTGCTGCCAAAATATAATTGATCATCTGGAAACAAAAAAGTAGAATTGCTCTTATTTCTAGAAAATAGGAAAGCATGCAAATAAATCAGTGATGTTCCATCAGACAAACCGCTGGAGTAGTGATAGATATTTTGATGGTTGCAGGGTGATGGGACAAAGCAAACAGTGGGCTACCCTCTTGTACTAGATGCCAATGTGCCACCTGCCTGTCACTCCTGAAAAGTGCTATGCGTCAAGCAAGTGACATTAGTACACTCAAAGAGCATAGCTATCTGAGCACACACCAGCGTGTCACCAAGCCCATCAAGAGAACGTTGCATCAAAGGAACGTTAAGAACTGAGATTCTATAATCTACCCGTCTATCAAGACCAATTAGAATTCGCGCTACATCACTGGGAAGGGCTATCTCCTGTAACTAAGAAAGACTTCCAGCAGAGGGGCTGGGACTCCAACCCAGCAGCATAACCTCTGACCTACAATTTTCCCTGCCTATAAGATATCCTGGGACAAAGGTAGTGCAGAAATTATGGGAGTGGCCAACCAGTTTCTGGTTCAGTATGAGATCCATACTATGAAAGGGAGCCCACCCCTGACAATCCTTGGGGACTGGACAGCCCAGAGACCTAGAATAGAACTAAAATTGACTGGCCAAAAAATAGGAGATGAGGTGCCTGGTCTTGCTCCAACTTGATAGCCCATGGCTGGCTGACGTACCAGGGAGGCCTGCACTTTTCTGAAGGGAAGGGAGATGAAGTGGATGGGGAAGAGGGGAGATTTGAGGGAGAGACTGTGAGGACGGGGGGAGGGAGGTAAAACTGTAATCTGACTAGCAGAAGTAATTGATTAATTGATTAAAAGAGAAGAACTGGGTAAGGAAAACGTCACTGAAGGGTCAAACGAAGTTGGGTCAAACGAGTTCCACAGATGTGAGCCAGTTTCCTCAGAGGGTTTCCTCAGAGACCTCCTCCAGGGATGCATGCCTTGCTTTGCACACAGGAGCGAAAGGCCAGCCTTGAGCACATTAAAGGAGATCCTGATGGACACAGGTCGGGTAGTTAATAGGCACTCTCAGGAGTGGCCCCCAAACTGTGACAGAAGAATCTAGATCTCACATAGCAGTAAGCACATGTCCAGAAGTGAGCTCCCCACCCCCACCTCTGCATCAAGTCCCTCAGATCCTATCCGTGGACCTCATTGGCTCTAAAAGAAAGATGAAGCTTATTAGTGAAGTGCCTTGGGACGGCTGGGCAGGGAACACTAAATAAGAGCCAATTACTGCCCTCATTACAAGGCAGATGATCTAATAAGGCATCTCGATTAACTTACGGAGTTGGATGCCTATTTCCTCCTTGCTTCTCCTACATTCTAGCTTTCCCTAAATCAGCCTAAAAAGAAGACACTTCTATGGAAACTCATGCAGAAGCCATAGGAGAAACTCCTTTTCTTTTTTCTTCGTTTAATTCCTGATTTTGCGTTGAGGGGGATGGCACTCAGGGCCTCGTGCATGCAGGCTGTCATTGCTCCATCTTGAGATGGTTCAGCAGAACGACCTAAGCTTTCTGACGATACCTGTCCACTTACACATTTTCAATGAGTGCCAACTGCAGAACTTTCTCAGCCTTTGCACAACCTTCCTAGGTACTATCTTTCAGATTTGGAGGCTCATAAAACTTTAGGTGCAGGTTCCATTTTAGTACATCTTAAGTTATTTCTCTTCCCTGATCTCTTAATCCTCAAGTGTTCTTGCAACCGGGTGCGGGGGTCAGAAACTGTCTTTGAAGTCCTAAGAAGCCACACATCCTCAATAAACTCATTAAAATATGCATATTAATAGTGAAATCAGAAAATAGGGATTTATTTGATGTGGCCACAGTAGCAAGAGGAACAAAAATACAGTGAACCCCAAGTCCAATCCTTCTGGGGTACTAACATATCAACAGAATGCCAGAAGGATGCAACACCAACATGATTTAAAGCTTATTAAAAATATAGACTTGCAGGCATCTTTGCAAAGCTACTCAGAATATGCATCTCAACAAGAGCTAAGGCAATCCCTCGATGGGAGGGAAATGCTATGTGAACAGAGCAACTCATTTGCAAATAGCTGGGGAATCGTGATAGTAAAACATTATTGAAACTGGAAATGAACATCGTTTTCCTCTCCTCTCCTCTGGATTCATATCTGATTCCTCAGTGTATGATCATATTCCTCCATCCCTTTCTCCTTACATTAGCCCAAGCTATCCTCCTTTGTCTCCAGACTTAATACAAAGACTGTTCGTTACTATACATATTCTCCAGTTTCCCTCTACTGCCACCAAACTACTGCAAAAGAACTCTCTCTCTCTCTCTCTCTCTGTCTGTCTCTCTCTGTCTCTCTCTCGTGTGTGTGTGTGTGTGTGTGTGTGTGTGTGTGTGCAGGTGCCCATGGGTACCAGAAGGGAACCACTGAGCCACCTGATGGGGAGAACACTTTTTAGAAATATAAATGTGATCATTGTGTCTTTTTCAGGAGTTTCTATCAGATTTATAACTTCTGCCTTAGTGGTCCTTGCTTCCGTCTTCCACTTGAATACAGCATGTATCCTGATTTCTTTCTATTCCTTGAACTCCCCTTTGCAACAGAGTACAAATGGAAAGACAGTTCTCCTTACCCATAGTGCCTCTGCCCACCCGCCTCTTAGCTTAGTGGACTCCTCTTCATCTCTCATATCAGGTCAAGTGACATCGCTCCTGAAGGTATTCCCTGGCCTCCCCCAACCTCCCGTGAGACCTAAGACACCGTCAGTCTTACGCCTGAACCCATACAATTTCTGAACAAAGAATTGTAAATGGATGAAGGGTCATTCACATCGTTATTATTACAACCAAACATGCTACACATTGTAAAGCATTGGGCACAAGCTTGGTGCTAGATCAGCCGGCACGTGCTGGGAGTGTGAGTTCTACAAGAAACCAGACATCAAGCAGTGCTCAGCATAGGATCGCAATTTAAATGATTTGGAAAACGTCCAACCAATTAATGTTCAAGTGAACTATATTAGAGTCTCTGGGTGTGCAATTTAGGCACGTGAGTATTTTCAAAACTCTATGGGGCACTCCAGCGTTCATTCAGGCTGGAGAAGAAAGACTTTAGCTATTTCTCACTATGCCAGCATTTTGGAAGAAGGAAAGTTGTATGTCAAGAACTGTCCTCACTATCCATGGTATAAGTTCTTGGCCTTGACTCTTCCCCAGAATTGGAGAGTAATATGAACCTATGTAAGAAAAATCCAGCAATTCATTTCTCCTGGACTGCTTGACAGCCACAGACGGTGGGTACTTTCCTTGCATGGCCTGCAGCAGATTGAAACCTTCCAGAGAACCACAAGTCACCTGAACTATGATTAGGAAAGGGAACGGTAACACTGGAAGATGACGGTGGTCCTTAGGATTGAGTGTGAATTCTACAAAGTTCATGGGAACTGCATTATAAACCAGTCGTAATCGTTTCTAGGAAGCTGTTGCCTCATGGGTGCAATTAATTTCAACTGCTTTTAACAGAATACAGATGTCCCAAGTGGCCAATCAGGCAACATGAAAACTGAGAGACAGGCACTCCTTACCCTACCTCTTGTCTCTACTACTCAAGAATTCGGGGCACTGATGACCCACACTGGATTTCAGCAGGTTTCCTATGTTTGCAAATACATCTCTATATAAGGGGTACTGCTGGGTGAGCCTTGCTCTTTCTGAAGATCTCAAAGTGTGATACTACAGTGAGAAAAAGTCAAAGAATATCAAACATTTTTCAGTTTTAAGGGCTTAAGATACACACACACACACACACATACAGAGAGAGAGAGAGAGAGAGAGAGAGAGAGAGAGAGAGAGAGAGAGAGAGAGAGAGAGAAAACCAACCAGAATGTCTTGCCTAAACTAACAACATCCATTTCTAGTGTGGTCTGATCACTATTTACAATCATCACTCAACAAATCAAAGCCAATCTGAAGTAAGCACAAAAGTCTTGGGATTGTTATAGAATGCACAGGATGTCCCTATGGAAATACTATCTCGGTGAGATAAATTCCCCCTTTTACTAATTTCTCATCCTGGCAAATTGCAGAAAAAAAAAATAAGAAAGAAGATAACATGATTCATGAATATAAATTTTTATTGGCTGTTAAAGTCACTCACTGGTGTAGTCCTCTCTGAGCTGCAACCAAATGAGAATACACAGATAATGACAAATTTTCAATAAGTGGTTCCAGGATGCAGGCTTTGCAAGATCCTCAAATGAAAGATGCTATTAAAAAGGATTATTATTATTATTGTTATTATTATTATCATTATTATTTCAAGCACCCCAAGAAACCATAATCAATGATTAGTCATAACAATTAAACTGACTGTAATACATCTAGAATAAATTCCATGGTAACATGTACTTCATGCTTAATAGTTCAAATTAATTTAATCTGATGGTGTTAGATGTACCAGTTAGGAGCTAGAGAGCACCAATATTCACATTAGCTTCCACTTTGAAAGATATTATGAAAAGGGAAGACAGAAAATGAAGCTATAAACAGCAGTGGTAAACAGGACGGGCTCATAGATGCTACAGGCAAGAATAACTCTCAGCTATGAGGAATTTGGCGGTGAGGACATGAAGGAAGAAATTCTATCCTCATGCATTTCTTCAGATTCAATAACTTAAATGACCCATTTAAGGCAAGAGAGCCACTATAGTCAAAGAAGGGGGTGCTTGCCTCTTTTAGCATCCTTTTAACCCCCTCCCCCACTGAAGCAGAATACATGACATGCAATTTTCTAGTCATAGATGTAATTTAGTAAGGCAGAGGGATGTGGGTTGGGTTAGGCACAGAAGCTGGGAGTTATGGACTGGTGACCTTTCTTGTCTGACTCTACCCATCCACTTGGTAACTGCCTTAGCTCTCCTTTTCCTATGACGGCTCCCTGAGATGGCATTGCTCAGCCGTGGCACTGTTGACATTTTTCATCTAGGTCAGTCATTCTTAACCTGCAGGTCGTGACCCCTTTGACAAATCTGTTTCCGAAAATATTTACATTGTGATTCATAACAGTAGCAAAACTGCGGTTATGAAGTAGGAATGAAGATAACTTTACGGGTGGGGGGGTCATCGCAATGTAAGGAACTGTATTAAAGGGTCACAGCAGTAGGAAGGTTGAGAACCACTGATCTAGGCAATTCTCTGTTGCAGAGAGTCATAGCATCCATGACCTCTACCCAATAAAGAATAGCAAACACCATGATCTCCTTGGTCATGGCAAGAACATAGGCAGAAATGTCCACTGATTTTTTTCCTCCCTTCAGCTGCTATCATGTGCAGAACAGCTCTGTTCGCAAGGTCCCCAGGATTGCCTCTCTTCTGCAGATGTGGGCTCGGCACAGAAAATTTGAGCACTGCTATGTTTTGGCTCATTTTGCAGGAAAAGGAGGACCAGAGATGACATGAACCAGCCTGTACCAAAATTATTGCGCATGAGGTTATAGCTGGAAGCTGAGCTGGGAAACTGCCTCCAACACTGAAAAATAAATGACAGCGCGGCCACTGTACCTACTGTCAAAACCCACGTGGTTTATGCTAAACACATGCTTTCCTTCTGGAGTGGAACCGGTATATGCGTGGGCAGATCAGCCTCCAGTGGAAACTGGGGGCCAGCGTCTCTCAGGAACATCACTGGTAGGAAGAACTCGCTCATCACAGCCATGACTTGAGGAATTGGGACATTGTGTGTCACTCTGCCTGGAGTAAAACTCCCAGTGCTCACCTCTGGTCTCCTCAAGATGCACACCTTTTCTTTTTGCTGCTTTTTCTTTATCTTGTCACCAAAGAATGCAATATCCTGGGAGAACAACTTCTGGTCCCACCAGTCCTTCAGAGAGTTTTAGGATCTCATGCATACACACCCATTTACCACCAACAGTATACTGTGGGCAGCTAATTCCAGATACTAACTTCTAAATGTTTTTGGTATATTCGGAATTGTGAGACTGATAACAAAAGCATTTTTTGAACACATTTTCACTTCATAAAAAAGCCTCATGCCGTTTAGTCATCACTGTCCATTTCTCCAACCTCTGGGCCCCAGAGAACTGCCCTTTCCATGACCATGGACTTACCTATGAGATGTCTGATGTATTGTAGCTCAAGAGACCAGCTCTCAAGGCTACACCTCCGGGTTTGAGAAGAAAGTCCACAGAGTAGCAAAAATGCACTACAAGTTTTTCTATCTTGAGGGATATGAAATAAATTCACAAACATACTATTTGAGTCATACTCTTTATTATTCTCCATTTTAGCTGTAATTCTACCTCCACAGCTTCAATTCTAAGTTATAATCTATATTAGCTAGTATCTAGTTCCTTCTAAGTTCTAATTCTTTCTCTTTTTTTCTCCTCTGTCCTACGTAGCTATATATATATAATTTTACAGAAGGCTTTTTGCAATAATGAAGTAAGTTATAAAGCTACCTCTGAAGGTCATAGCACATTCCTTGAGTAAACAATAAGGGGCAGAGCCATTGACCATGGCAATGCGAGGTTTCAAGGTTCCAGGAGTAAGACTGTGACCAGATGCCAGGGGGCACAGTGCCTGGTGAGACAAGCTACAGAGAATCAGGTCTTTATTAGACAGACTTTAGCAAGTGAAGAATTGGTATAGTCTCTTAGGTCATTTTGTGTTAAAAAAAAAAAAAAAAAAAACCTTGGTTAGACATCTGTGATTTTGTCCTTGTGCATATCTGTAAAGATTTTAATTTATGGTTCATATTTAGAAACATTCAGTTGAGTTCAAACTTGTTCTGAGGCAAAAATGAGCTAATTGTGTGTATTTGTCTTAGACAGGGGAGAAATGGTTGTTTTCTGTGCTAGTTTGAGTTAACGGAACAAAGCCAGCTTTTACAGTCCGTGTGTGACAACAGAGCTAGTTGTAAAGCATATCCTAGTATAGTTTCTACATATCAAAGTGATACAGATTAAAGAAAAATCATCTTCCTGTCCACCCATAAGATTGAGATGCAGTCATGAGATTCCATATACACATCACATGAGATTACACATTGCAGTGTAAGTAATGGGAAGATGTCATAGCTTTCTCTACACATGTAAATTTACAGACATGTGCAACCAGTATTTAGAGGCTATATTTTCATAAGCCTTGCCTATGATTTCCTCTATCAGTTTAGTTGATGACCTGGTGGGTTAACCTTATAAATATCAGTTGTCCTTTGTAGTAGTTGATTCACGGCCCACAACAGCTTGTGAAAATGATGAATGGAATCCCATAGTCCATGGTCTTTTGTTAGAAGAATCTTTCACTTAGCAGAGTTTTAGAACCCATTATGATGTAACATGTATTAGACCTACACATTTTAATGGATGCACCATTTCGTTTGGTCATCCATCAGTGTATAGGGAATTGTGCTGCTCTCATTTGGGCTACCGTGAATAGTGCTACTGTGAAATTTTACAAAGTTCTGAGTGCACATTACTGGTTGTTTTGGGTAGACATCTAGGGGCAGAGTTACTGGTTTACATTTCTGTTTGACTTTCTAAGCAAGATTTTGCTTCTCAAAATAATTGATTTGTTATCTCCCACATGCAGAAAGTGGGATCCTAATTTCTCCACATTCTTGCTAATGATTTTGGCTCTGATTTTATTTCTAAATCTTCCTTGGATAAAATCTATTCAGAGGTCATTTACCCATTTGAAAACCATCTGAAAAGAGTTATTTGTATGCCTTTTTTCTTTTCTTTTCTTTCTTTCTTTCTTTCTTTCTTTCTTTCTTTCTTTCTTTCTTTCCTTTCTCTCTTTTTTGTTTTCCAATTCTGGATACAAATCCCTTCTCAATCATATTATTGGGGGGGGACTCCTAACATTTGTTGATTTTTTTCTCAGTGGTATTCTTTGAATCATACAAATTTTAATCTTTTTGATGTCTCATTTTTCTTTTTCTTTGGAACACTTTGCCCTTGACCTCATAGCTATGAAACCACCACATGATATAGCCTGCAGCATATTTATGCCTCTGTGTTTTATGCAACCTCTACCCTTTCTACTTTAATCTTTCATCTGTTTTGATTTTCTTTTTATCTGTGATGTCATGTTTGGGTCCTACTCTGTTCTTTTGTATGTGATATCCTCAAGATCTTTTCATATACTTTTTGACTACACAAGTTAATTGCTACCAATACATAGAAACTAAGTGTGTGGCTAATAGCATATGTTTCTAAGGATTTTAAATGCTTTGTGTGTTTAGTCTTGCTACTTTAGAACTATATTATGTATTCTATATCAAGAAGAAATGCCATTATTGATATTGTGGCAATTAATACTTTGTAAGTGCCTTATTGAACATGTATTCACTTATAAGCACTTCATATACTTTAATTATACAATATTCCCATTGAGATAGTAGATTGATAGAATCTATATTTCTACATTAGTAAATGATGATGCTGAAAGTCATTGCTACAGAGTAATTTTCCTTAAAATAACACCATATCTGAAAGAAAAATATAGTAACAAATTGAGAGACAATCATTACTAGAATGTGGGACCTAGATAATTTTGTTTGAGGGATGTGGTATATGTGTACAGTGTGGGGGAGGGGCAGAAGCCAGGGAGGATGTCAATGTCCTACTCTGTTTCTCTCTGAGATAGTCCCTTGATACATGTTTTCTCAGTGAACCTAGAGCTTGGCTTGTGAGCATGCCCAGTGAGCCCCATCACTGCTTACCACAGTACTGGAGTTACATAAGCATGCACATGACACCTGGCATTTTATATGAGATTGGACATTTGAACTCAGGTTCTCAGACTTGCCCACCGAGCCTTCTTATTCACAGTGCTAGCCCTAGACCACAGCTTCCTATGAAGCACACATACAAACTTGGCAAAAACAGACAATCCCAAGTTGGGCACCAGTAGATGACATTCACAGTTCTGGCCAAGCTGCTGACAATAGAGTTTGTCTTCTAATTTACTAAATGGTTTAAAATCTAATCACAAAAGATATCAAGATTGATTTGGTAACTCAAAGCTTTGGTCACACTCCTGAAATCACGTTAATGACCAGGTTATTGAAGGACTAAGTCAATTAGAAACAATAGGAAGTCAATGACTGAGAATTAGGGAATCATGAACTAATAATATAATGAAAAGTCGACAGTTTTCAAAACTACCCTTTGTCTATCAACAAGGAAACATACAGTCAAAAATAGCTTTATAAAGACTGAAATGAGAGAACAACTTGGTCTTTGGAGCATTCCCCAGATGTCTGAGATTTGTGCTTACACTATCTCAGACCTAGACATCTGGAACATGAGTCTGGTCAATCTTCAGGGGAGAAAACATAGTTGGAACAGCCCAATGACTATTGCAAGTGCAAGCATGTGTATGGTAGAAGGAGCAGGGTTCTTTGTTTCAATCTCATTCTCTTCTTTGCTGGGTCCTGAAATCATTCTGTAATAACTGACATTTGGTTTCCTGTGTCACATGGCCTTCTTATCTACGTGCACCAAAGGCAAGGCTTATGAGCTAAGTATTCTAACTTCTATTTTATATACAAGGACATAAGTTGACTTACTAAGGGCTAGAGTGTGAATCTGAGCCCTACCCTCTGCTTGTAAGTAATATATCTCTATGGTTTCAGAATTGCAGTAACCAAACACACATGGGTTAAACACAGGAAGCCCAACTCCAAGTTGAGTCTTTCTTTTCTTTTTTTACACTAGGCAAGGCTGTCTTCAATATACTTATAATAACTTTATACACCAAATAACATTTTGAGGTTTATTTCTTCCCAACACAGAAACATCCCTGTGTTTCCCCTGGGATCTTCAGCACTGTCTGTTGTGGAGCTGGTCTGGGCTTAGCAAGTATTGCTTTATCATTCTTAAATAAAAACCATTACAGAGAATGCAGAAAACAATTTCCCTTTCAGACTCCCCACTCCTGCCCAGATTGAGAAAGATGGATTCTAAAGTGCTGAAGGAAAGCTCACAATATAATAAAAACTCAGCATCAGAAATGTGCCGGGTCCCTCTACTCTCTCCCTATATTTAGGAAGTAAAATTTAATATAGGACTGGGCCCTCTGGAGAATCCACTGTATGAGAATGTTAATACACTTTTATATATATTTTAACTGAGATAAACAAGAAGGAGATAGAGAAGAAGCCAGGGCAGCATCGGTGAAGACACAATTATGATAAGACTAATCCAGTCAACAGCAATGGAGGCAGATAGTGGCTCTACTGTGATGCCGTTGTATACGTTGTGTGGTTAGAAGACTATATCCATATAAAATGCGGATGAGGCAGGAGCATTGTTACAGGAAAGCAAAGATAACATGCCATGTGACTCCAGAAAGTAAAACGTATCCAAGAGACCAAGGAGCATTTGTCCCATTGCTAAAGCACCATCTAAATGTATTTTATAAATGGAGCCCTGCATCAAATCATTTGATCAAGGGAACAGTAATAAAAAGGTGCTAAGCCGGGCGGTGGTGGCGCACGCCTTTAATCCCAGCACTCGGGAGGCAGAGGCAGGCGGATCTCTGTGAGTTCGAGACCAGCCTGGTCTACAGAGCTAGTTCCAGGACAGGCTCTAAAGCCACAGAGAAACCCTGTCTCGAAAAACCAAAAAAAAAAAAAAAAAAAAAGTGTGTGCTCACTGCCTAGGCGTACACCTGCCGATAACTGCAAAATCCTCCCGCCAGCAGAGCTCATGCCTGTGCTCCCAACTGTGCAGCACTTCTCAGTTCTGAACACAATGCCTTGAGATGCATTCCAGGGGATTAAATACTTCAGCTCTCAAACTACACCTACCCTCTAGTCCCATGCTTTTGTCAAGAGGAACGTGAGTCTGGTGACTCCAGCTTTTGGCAAAGCTGTACTGGCTTCCTTCTCTCAAGGAGCATTGACTTTCTATTAGGAAACCATTCAGACCCTCAGTTCCTTACCGTGTCCCACAGGTCCAAACAAAATTCTATTGTTTACTAGTTCCATGTTTCCCTCCAGTCTTTGTAGAGCACGAGAGCAAAGCAATAGTTTCCATCCTGGCCAGCTTGGGATTTTCTACAATTGTCTGCTCTTTTCTTGGTGAATTCTGTCTGGTCCCTCTGTGCCTTCTAAGAGGAATTCAGATGCAAATGCTTGCATGACTGGGAGGCCATATCAAGAGCTGCAAAGCCGCCGAGATACGAGGAGCAGACAGTGAAATTCCACCTTGCATGTTCAGCACACTCTTCCTCCCCAGCACGACCATTCCCGGAAATGAAATTTCTCAAGACAACTTTACAAAGGTATGAAGAGCTAATCACAAAGTGTAAGCAGTGGTTCAATGACAACCTCTGACCTCTATGCTAGGGGGCTTCAGGGAGGAGGGCAGATTAGGCCTGGTGACACCAATCACTCACTAACAGCTTTTGGTGGGGGCACTAGGAATTCAGATACAATGTTGTGAGATCAGAGAGTTGTTAGAGAGAACAAAGATTTGTATTTTAATGGAAAAATCTCCAAGTTTTTCTGGCACTTTCTAATTTTTGCATGGAATCTTCTATTTCTCAACATGTTTACTTCTGCATTCTAGCATAGCAGACACCTGATATCGTTATGATTTTGTCAAGGAGCTGACAGAGCAAGACCTTTGGGTTACATCATTCCCAACTGTAGGAGAAATGGCCCCACAGGCATCTATATTTGAATATTTGGTTCCCAGATAGTGGACCTATTTGGAAAGGACTAGGAGGCATGGCCTTGTTGAAGTAGGTGTATCACTGGGAATGGGATTTGAAGATTCAAAGGACCATTCCAGGCCTCTTTCTCTCTCTCTCTCTCTCTCTCTCTCTCTCTCTCTCTCTCTCTCCTTGTCACAGGATAGGAATCTCTCAGCAGACATATTTCTGTAGCCCTTGCGTGGACACCACGTGCTCCATTTGTGAGCCCTTTGTCCCTTCCAATGGTTCCTGATTATAGATCCCTGAGGCTGAGGGTCTGTCTCCTATCACCTTCCCAGCCCAAAGTGCTGAGTTGAGCCCTTCATACCCACCAGGCAATGGTCACAGACTTCAAGTAAATGTAGAGTCTATCTTATAGGAAAAAGTACAGTAACATATGCATGAAATTATCACAACAAAATGCATTTCTTTGTATGCTAAGAAAAAATAATTCTAAGAAATAATCTAATTGTCTACTCTTGCTGGATAAGAAGCTTTGATCCTATGTGTGTTCCTTTCTATAGAAATATTAAGCCTAAATCCACATGTCAGGCAACCTTGAGGGCCAAATCACTTGGCCATACATGCAGGGAAAATCATTTGTCAGAGTAATGAAGAAAGAAGCCACTTGTCGGACTACTGCTCAGTTCAGCAAATGCTCATGCAGGGAAGTGGTTTCAAGATGTCAGCAAGAATGGCAGCAAACTGAGTAGACACTCACCAGTCCCAGAATCCTTTTCTTGCCGAGCCTGAATGCAAACTTAGAATATTCTGGACACAGCATCCTAGGTGGTTCTTGTCTGTTTTCTCTATGTCTATTGAGACACACAGTCAGCGCGTGAGATGACAGCTCCTCGTTGGGAGAAGGCACACATACAAGAGACACACTGAATCCCCTGCTTCTTTGCCTTTCTGTGTTTTACATACTGGGTGACTTAAGATGGAGAGAGCCACATCTCTAAACTTAAATAGTCAACAATATTCTAAATAAGAAAGAAGTCTCCACTTTAATGACTACGGTAGGTTTACCTTGCTATTAAATTTTAATCATGTAATATTTACTTCCTGATGAGGCTGGTTTTGCTGGCCTTGTAAAACACACTGAAATAGCAAATAGTAAATTGCTTCACTGAGACTGCCGAAATAATAAAAATAAATAAATAAATGGATGGATGAATGCAGGCTATAGTAACATTCAAGGCACTGTCTTATTTCTCAGACAGGACAAAGCAATTTGCAACAACTCAGACACAAAATGACCAGCACCACAAATTATTATCGAAAAGCCAATTACTAGTATTTAGTAAACTAAATGACCTCGCGGTCCCACAGAAAGTAAGTATAGATATAAGTAGAAATGGTTGATTAATCTTCCTCTAGTAAGAGCTTTTCCCTTGATATGGGCCAAAGGCCAGGAAATGGTGCTCAAAACGGTCTGTTTACAGAGGTTCTGCCTGGTTAGTGAAGTCTAGATGGTCAGACGTCAGCAAATGATGAGAAAGCTTCAGAGTGCAGTGGGCGTCTGAGCCTTGACTGTCAGGCATGCATTGCTCTGCAGCTGAGATCAGCGTCCTCTGCACCTCTGCTTAGATTATGCCCAGTTCACAGTCTACAGGCTGTAGACACAGCTAGCGCCACCAATAAGAGGGATCGGGTGACACACCAATGCTTTTGAAGAATGAATTTGCTCCCAGTCATTCTAGCCAAGTACATAGCCCAGGTGAAAAATAACCTAACTGTATGCACACACAAAACTGTACACAGATGTCCATTGCAGTATTATTTATACCAATCAAAAAGCAGAAAAAAAACTTTTCTAATAACTGAGTGGAAAAATGGGCGCACGCATACACACAAACATACACACAAACACACATACACACACTTGGCCCTGAAAAGCTGTGAATCATGAATGCTAAAACCTGCAAATCCTTGCAAACATTATGCCAGGTGAAAGAAGCCAGATATCAAAGGCTGTACACAGGATGATTCTGTTTCTACAGAACATGCAAGCACACAGACCCTCACAACTGGTGACCAGCAGTGAGGAAAGGAGTCGGCAGCAGCGACTGTGAAGGTGTGAGGGTTTCTTTTAAGAATGATGGAGACATTCTGGAATCAGCAACTGATGACAGCTACACAGCTTTATGAAGATACAAAGCGCACCATACTGTAGAGTTGCTCGGGTAAGTATTGCGGCTCTGAAATCCATCTGGACGGAAGGTTTTAGTCAAGGAAGAAGGATCCCACTCGATGCTCAGAGATGACCATAATCACACACGGTGTATGGACTGCCAAGATGGAAAAGTGACTGGTTTGGGTAAACCAGAAAGCAAAGAAGATCTGTAGAGGTGCAAACAGTTTTTAAAGACCCAGCGAGCATTAAAACAGGAAAACAAAATTATCCAAATGATTTTCTCAGTTCTCTTGCTTTCTTTACATCAAGAAATGTCTCCCAACACACATGAAAGATGTTTGGAGACCTTTTGAGGTTACCAGTAGGTAACATATTACCACTGCCCCAGCCTGGCCAAGAGCACAATTTATGCTCTTGCTGTTCAACCGGTTCCCCATTAAGAATGCGGAGCCCCCTTGCTAATACACTACATTCTGAGCTGAACGCTTTGTCTGGATAAACTGCATTGTCCAAAACACTGCCCCATTATTACAGAAAATACAGAATATAATTAGTACTCCTTTTTGCATAAGCCACAGCTCCCAACAACATTGCCGTATTATAAAGCCTTAATTAATAAACAAGAGTTGGGCCATGACCGGTTGCACTTATTTGAATTTTATATTGTGAAGAAAGGCCACTGTTCAGATTCCATTTACAAATATCTAAATTCCGGCTAGCCTACGTGACGACAATCTTCTGCGGCGCTAATAGCATTGTGTTGGTACACCAACAATAGCGGACGATTAACTGCTGGGACATAAACTATCCCGAGAACTGCTCCGAGCAGGCTGGTGATAACATTGTATTCCAGCTGTATTATATGCTGCCGTTCTTCTGTTTGTTCACATGTGTTTTCTGTTTAATAGACGGAGGAGCCAGGGTAGCTTTTCATATCACTGTGAAAGCCTTCAATGTAACAAAAGAATAAAAAAAAATGTGTGTGTGGGGGGGAGCTGGCAAAAATATTAAGAAGTTCAATGCATGGTGATGCTGGTTGGGAGCATGTTACATCATGGTGCAGTGGCTGCCCACAGCCGTGTCCTGCATTGCAGTTTGTTTTTATTGATTTTTCTCTTAACCTACAAGCCACGAGCACTGAACTAATATTTGGGCCTCGAACATTGAGAAAGCTCAGTTTCTGAGCACCAACTTAAAGAGTTCTTTCATTAAATGGCACCGACCTCCCTATGAAAGCCTGTCGCTCCTGCCATCCGGAGAATTACACAGCACCTGTTAGATACACTCTGGTGTGAGCAGTCTGCTCCTGAGAAAGCCACGGTCAGAGGGCATGGGAGACTCAGACTTGGGGTCGCTGGGCAGAGAGAGCAGAGGCCGGGCACTGGGCACAGCGCCACAGAAATAAAGACTACCAGTGTTCAAATTTGAACAGAGTCCTAAGCCCACTGGGAACACCAGGCTGTGTGAACATGATAATTCTTCCGACCATGTCTGTAATATGGGTTATGGGCCTCCTGACAACCATGTGGTTCAGAAAGTGTTACATTCCAAGGAAGGGTGAATGACCCAGCAACAAAAGGCAGCATCTACACGAAGCTTAGGAAACGGTCCCTGTATCACCTGGGGCTCCAGAAGCCCAAGCCTGGAGACTTCAGCAGCCTAAACAAACGGTCTTCAGTTGATGTCATTTTCATCAGCTCCAGACACTGAGCCCAGGTTTAGTCCTGTGGGTCTCAGCAGGACCTGTGCCAGCATGACCACAAAGACGACACCTGAACAGAGAACAGGCTAGCCGTGTCCACCTTGTCACCTTGAAGGAAGAGCTGTCCCCAAGAAGCTGTACTGGGTGGAGAGCCATGCCCTGCAGCTGTGTGAGCTTGGACAAGCAGTGCATCTCATCATCCTACCAGAGTGGCTGACAATCGAGGATGGAGCAACTTTCCTAGGACATGGGAGGCTTTGAGTTCAATTTCTAGCATTTCCAAAACTGCAAAAACAAAAACCCTAGTTTTTTTTTTTCCAAAAAAAAAAAAAAAAAAAAAATGAGATTCTAATATTGACAAGGAAAAGCTTCTAGAAACTGGTCTTCCCCTGAGCAGGAACGGGCACTTCCTTCAGTCAAGTTCCAGGATACTTGGTTTTGTAGATTCTGCAACAATGGTGTCAATTCAAATAAAAATCTTAGAACTGGAATTTTCAGAGTTCCTAGAGGTCCCCTCCCCTTTGGTGGTTGTTTATTTTTAAGTGAGAGCCTGTGGCTATTTGAATGAGAATGGCCCACAAAAGCTCATATGTTTGAATTTGGATAGTTGGCCCCTTGTTAGTGGAACTATTTGAGAAGGATTAGAAGGTGTGGCCTTGTTGGAGTAGGTGTGGCCTTGTTGAAGTAGGTGTGGCCTTGTTGGAGGAAGAGTGTTGCTGATAGTGGGCTTTGAGGTTTCAGAAGCTTATGTCAGGCCTCTCTCTCTCTCTCTCTCCCCCTCTCTCTCTCTCTCTCTGTTTGCTGCCTGCATATCAGGATATAAATCTCTCAGCTACTGCTCCAATGCCATGCTGATCTGCTTCCCACTGCAATGATCACAGACTAACCCTCTAAAACTGTAGGCAAGCAAGCTCCCAATGAAATGTTTTTTTTTTTTTGTAAGAATTGCCTGGGTCAGGTTGTCCACTCTCTCCATATCTATTCAATATAGTTCTTGAAGTCCTAGCTAAAGCAATAACACAACAAAAGGAGATCAAGGGGATACAAATCAAAAAAGAAGTCCAACTCTCACTATTTGCTGATGATATGATAGTTTACATAAGCAACTTCAAAAATTCTACCAAAAAACTTCTACAACTCATAAGCACTTTCAGTAATGTAGCAGGATACAAGATTAACTAAAAAAAAAAAATCAGTAGCCCTCCTTTAAACAGGTGATAAATGGTGTGAGACAGAAATCAGAGAAACAACAGCCTTCACAATAGCCACAAATAGCATAAAATATCTCTGAGTAACTTTAACCAAACAAGTGAAAGACTTGTATGACATGAATTCTAAATCTTTGAAGAAAGAAGTTGAGGAAGACACCAGAAAGTGGAAAGATCTTCCATGGTCTTGGGTAGGTAGAATTAACATAGTAAAAATGGCAATCTTACCAAGAGCAATCTACAGACTCAACGCAATGCCCATCAAAATTCTTCACAGACTGCGAAAGAATGGTACTCAACTTCATATGGAAAAGCAAAAACCCAGGATAGCCAAAACAATCCTGAACAATAAAAGAACTTCTGGAGGCATCACAATCCCTGACTTCAAACTCTACTCTAGAGCTACAGTACTGAAAACAGCCTGGTATTGGCATAAAACAGACAGGAGGACCAATGGAACCAAATCAAAGACCCAGATATTAATTCACACACCTACAAACACATGATTTTTGACAAAGAAAGCATGTTTAAAAATGGTGCTGGCATAAGTGGATATTAACATGTAGAAGAATGAAAATAAATCCATATCTATCACCATGCACAAAACTCAAGTCCAAATAGGTCAAAGACCTCAACGTAAAGCCAGCAACACTGAACCTCATAGAAGAGAAAGTGGAAAGTACACTTGAACGCATTGGCACAGGAGACCACTTCCTAAATATAACCCCAGTAGCACAGACACTGAGAGAAACAATTAATAAATGGAACCTCCTGAAACTAAAAAACTTCTGTAAAGCAAAGGACATGGTCAACAAGACAAAACGACAACCTACAGAATGAAGAAAGAACTTCACCAACCCCACATCTGACAGAGGTCTGATCTCTAAAATATACAAAGAACCCAAGAAATTGGTTATCAAAAAACCCAAATAATCTAAGAAAAAGAATGGAGTATAGACCTAAACAGAGAACTCTCAACAGAGCAATCTAAAATGGCTAAAAGACAATTAAGAAAATTCTCAACATCCTTAGTTATCAGAGAAATGCAAATTAAAACAATTCTGAGATTCCATCTTACACCTGTAAGAATGTCAAGATCAAAAACACTGATGACAACTTATGCTGGAGAGGTTGTGTGTTGCGGGAGGTCCTTCCACTCCCCCAGCCAATAGCCGCTGAGATACCAGCCCATTGGGGGGTGGTCTCTTTCCCTTTAAAAAAGCGGCTACTTCCCTCCTCGCTCTCTTTACTTCCTGCTCCGGTTCCGGCAACTAGACTTCTTCCTAATTGCGCAGAGGGCTGTTGTCTGGGACGGTGATCTGTAAGTTTATTCCCCTTTAAATAAATACCACCCTATTAATCACAGTTCCAAACTGGTGTGGGATTGTTTATGACTTGTGCCTTCAGTTGTGGCGAAAAGGGAACACTTCTGCATTGCTGGTGGGAGTGCAAGCTGGTACAGCCCCTTTAGATATCAGTATGGTGTTTTCTCAGAAAATTAGGAAACAACCTTCTTCAAGACCCAGCAATACTACTTTTGGGTATATATCCAAAGGATGCTCAATTGTACCACAAGGACATGTGCTCAGCTATGTTCAGAACAACCTTATTTTTTATAGCCAGAACCTGGAAACAACCTAAATGCCCCTAAACCCAAGAATGGATATGGAAAATGTGGTACATTTACATAATGCAGTACTACACAGCAGAAAAAAAATGATGATATCTTGAAATTTGCAGGCAAATGGGTGGAGCTAGAAAACATCATATTGAGTGAGGTAACCCAGACTCAGAAAGACAATTATCATATTTACTCACTCATAAGTGGTTTTTAAACATAAAGCAATGAAAACCAGCCTATGAATCATAATCCCAGAGAACCTAGACAACAATGAGGACTCTAAGAGAGACATACATGGATCTAATCTACATAGTAAGTAGAAAAAGACAAGATCTCCTGAGTAAATTGGAAGTATGGGGACCATGGGAGAGGGTTGAAAGGGAGGGGAGAGGAAGGGAGGGAAGCAGAGAAATATGTATAGCACAATAAAATCAATAAAAAAATTAAAAAAGAATTGCCTTGGTCATGTTATTTCCTTATAGTAATAGAACAGTAACTAAAATACCAACAAAGAATATTTGTTTTTTTCTGACTAATTTATTGAGTATTTATTATCTGCCAGGTAAAAGGAATGCAGAGATACTGTACTGCCCTCAAGAAGTTCATAGTCTGAGTGCTAAGCAGCTTTGCCCAGCCTTATAGCTAAGGGGTAGAAGCCAGGGCATTAGGATTGATCAGGTGAACTATAGGTCAGATTGACAGAGACTTCTTCATCGAGTTATGAGTATTGCAAGATAGCATGGTGCAGACATCTCTAACCCCACCTACACCATAAGCTGAGGCTGGAGAATCAAGAGCTCCAGGCTAGCTTGGGCAACCCTTGGCTTAGGGTAGATGAAGGCATTCGAAGACTCGGGAAATTTGCAATGGTAGAGTGGGCATGCTGTGTAAAAGCTAACCCTCCACAATGTGAAAGCCAGAAGATGCTCCCTTCACGAATCCTCTACGACACAAAGTGGTGATGGGGCACCAGTACATTTGAAGAGCTTCATCGCCCCTCTTTGCCTTGTGCCAGACTGTAGGGTTGGAGATGCTGCTGCTCAATTGGGTGAATTAAATGCAGTGGATTTAATTGGAACCCAAAGTTGCAGGGGTCAGGTGGCAGCATTGAATCACCAAAGGTAAGATCATCATAGTTACCATAATGGCCTATGTAATAAAGGAATGTGCATAATGGCCTAAACCATAATGGGCACTGCAGACAGACTGATTTGGGGGAGGTTTTGTTTTAGTTTTTATTTTCTCTCTCTTCTCTCTTTCTCACTCTCTCTTTCTCTTTCTCTTTCTCCCTCTGTGTGTGTGTCTGTGTTTTTTTTTTTTCTTTTAAGACCGGGTCTCTCTGTATAGTGCCAAATGTCTTAGAACTCAGTCTGTAGACCAGACTTGTCTTGAACTCAGTGATCTGACCATCTCTGCTTATTCTAAGTGCTGGGATTAAAGGTGTGTGTCACCACCACTCAAAGACATAGAGATTTTATGGTGGCATGACATCTTTGGTACTGATTTATCAGTCATGGTGTTTCCACACATAAAATAGATAAGTCCATTGCATTTTCATTTGATTGGAATAAGTAGAAAAAAAATCTCAAACAAATGAAAGGCTCCACTGGATCATGGCCAAAGGGAACCTTGGCTGGTGAATCCATTTCTAGACTTAAGCCAGTTTGCAGACCCAGGACACCATGAATGAAGGGACAGTCAGGTTCCTCTAAGGAAGGACCTTGGTAAAAACATCCAAGGGTTTTACTGCTAGTATTTCTCCAGTCCTTCCCCAGAGGGACCCTAGGGACTCTTACAAAAGCAAATGTACACCGAAGGAACGGAAACAATCAGACTTTCCAGGATCTGATGGATATGGGTTCTGAATTAAGGCTGATTCTGAAAGACCCCCAAGAAACATTGTGGCCCTTCAGTTTAAGTAGGGGCTTACAGAGGTCGGGTGATTCATGGAGTTTTGGCTGATGTCTGACTCAGTGTGTCCAGTGGGTCCCCAAACTCATCCTGTGTTTTTTCCCTCCAGTCCCAGAATGTATAATTGGGATAGACAGACTTAGAAGTTGGCAGAATCCTCACATTGATTCCCTGACCTACGAGTAAGGGCTATTATAGCTGGAAAGACTAAATGGAAGCCTTGAGAGATGCCTCTGCCAGGAAAAACGGTGAACCCCAAACAGTATCACATCCTGTGAGGAACTGCAGAGCTAGATCTACCATCACAGACTTGGAAGATGCAGAGTGCTGCCCCCCCACCTCCCTTCAACTCTCCTTTCTGGCTAGTGTGCAAGACAGATGGATTGTGGAGAATACATTTGACTAATTGAAAATTCCACTATTTAGATTCTGGAGATTGAGCATTCCCCAATTGGATGTGGTCCTCTGGCCCAGATACCAAGTGATTTAAAGGGCTGCTCGTTTCGAGTGGGGAGTGGAACAGGAGAAGGCTCTCTTCGCCTTCTTGCTTTTGCTGGCAAGTGCATTCCTTCATGGTCATTACAGCTTACTTATTTGGGATCCCAGTATATACTGAAGACCAGCTGAGACACCACAGAACAAACTCTAGATTCTCCGACCATCCATTGGTAGACAGCCACTATTGATGAGCTGGACCATGGTCTGTAAGCCACTCTAATAAATACCCTTCGTAAATGAGATTCATTCTCTCAGTTCTGTTCCCGTAGAGAATTCTGACTGATATATCAACTCAGAGAAGATCTGTCTGAAAACGAAGTGTTTAGTGGTAGATTACTTGCCTGGTCTGCACCAGGCCCTCAGTTCATCCATCAGTATTCTCAGTCCACCCCCCCCCACACACCCAAATATCCACACATATTGTTGGTCTCCAGAGTTACTGTCATCTGATTAGGTCAATTTTGATTTGTTTTAGTGACTTGCTACAGTGATGGGTGGGAGAGTCTCAAACCAAAAAGGAGAAAGGTTTTAAGAGCAGGAGCGGAAACAGAGATGGATGAGACCGCCTGGCTTTAAATGTGAAGTGTGCTAGCTTTCTGTTTGTGTGGCCCTTGAAGACTCATCTGCTCTTGCAATCAGCTCACTCCTTTCTATGCAAGACTTGCTCATCACGCTCACCTCAAAGCTCTGCTGAGTACTCAGCGTGGCCATCCTGTGAAGCACACCCGCCACGAGGCTCAAACCAAAGCCCCCGATATCAGCACTGTACTGCATGTGATGCTCTCATTATATAGCAGCCCAGCTTCTTGGTTGCAGCAGACATGTATAATATAATTTGTCTTTTTCAGCGCACGGTTCATCTATATTAAGGACAATCACATTTTATACCGCTCTCACCATCCATCTTCAGAACAAATATTTTTTTAATTCCTCCCCACACTGAAACTTCTCATTCCATGACACATACCAGGATTGATCTTTTGAGCCACCCTATTACAGAAAGATACCTCCGAGAGCTGAGGATGGGCTTTTGTCATTGGAACTGAGGGTAGTTCCAAACCCAGGTATCCCGCAAATTGAATAGAGCACAGCCTCTTGTTGTTTGGGCAAATGCATTCCAGCCATGGGCTCTGCCCACTGGAGTCACTTGCTGTGCAAGCATCCACCTCACTTCATCTTTCAGTGTAGAGAAAAGCACCTAAACAATGTTCTTCTTGAAGTTCCGGGAGACCTGTCCTCTGGTACCCTGGATGCTGTGGGGATGGATGACTACTAGCAGTGTGTGCTCTTCAGTGGACAGTGAGCAAAGATCTACCTGCATCCCCAGGAGCATCAGGCAGTATGAGTCCAAGCAGACCTGAAGATAGCCCCTGACTTTTTGTGCCCCTCCACCTGTTGTCACCATGCCGGTCACACCGTGCTAGCACGTTCCCAGTCGGCTTGCATTTCTGACCTTGGATCTCTCCTATTGAAGTGGAGCTGAAGGCATTTGCAGACGGGAACCCCATCTGAGCTGTCAGTACCAAGTCTGCTCATCTTTCCAGTAGGTGGTTTGCCTAAAGCTGCAGCTAAGGATGATGGGAGCAGACAGACTGCTGTAGGAATTCCTAATGCCAGTAGCTTTAAGTTACCCGCTCAGTTGGGCGTGGCCTCTTATATATGAAAAGCCTGCACCTGGCCTCTTTTCTGGCTGTGGAATTCCGTTGCTGTTCCCCGTTCCAGCAGAGGATTGTGATCTGGGAGTCTACCCCTAAACAAATAACCCTCTATTATACTCAGATCTGAGCTAGGGAGAGATTTCTTTCAAGCGCCCTTCAACAGACTGTGGAAGAAACTGCAAAGGCTCACTTCCACAACTAAAGCCCAGTCTTTTGTATTGCCAAAGAAGCATCCCAAGGTACCGCCCTCCCTGAGTCAACTGATCCTGAACTTGGTGGATCTGTCACCGTCTGCCCAGGGATATCAACCTCATAAAGACCCTCAAAAGTTTGAGTCTACATGCAGCTCTAAACATGCCTGCAATCACTTTGCCTGCAGGTCTCTCCCTTCACCCTTCTCCAATCACTACTTACTGCCTCCCAAACTTCTAACTGCGCTCGCTTCTGTGTCTAAGGTGGAGGTGGTGGCAGCTGTGTCGAAACACTGGGAGACAGTGAAATGTCCTAACTGTATCTATGTTTTGATTTGCTTCAGAAGAGGTGTGCAAAGCGTGGCAGTGTTTCCCAATTTTGTTATCTCAGGTAAATCATTTCACCTCTCTGAGCTGATTTTCCTTGCTGAAAATTTGAGGATGTGGGGTGGAGGGGGAAAGGGGACACAGCTGTGTCACATGGTCCTGAGAGAGATGAAATGAAATGAATGCAAAATGCTTAAGTCGTGCACGAGTGAGTGGAGTCATGATGCTGATCACAGAGAATTTCTTTAGGAAACCCCCCCTCCACTTTGTAAAATTAATATTCAGCTTTCAAGGCCTTCCTTTATCAGGGAACAATTTAGTCAAGAAAAAAAAAATGGGTTTCAAATCAAGATGATCGCTTGGAAAATCGAAAGGGACACTGAGAAGTGGCACTCGCAGAAAGCAGGGCAAGAAGACATAGGACAGTTGTTCTGGTGTTCTATGTCCCTACTGTCCACTTCTGATTAAAGGCATCCCCTAGGAGCTGCAAGAATTAACGTATATGAGTCCCTCAAACGGCATCTATTGTGGAGAGCTACCCCAGCTGGTAAAAGCAGGTAGGCTTTTATGTCTCCCCAAAATTAATGCCTAACGACTCAATACCTGTAATAAACTATTTTTGCCACAAGAAAAGGCTTGGCATCTGGGAGCCACGACTTTCATTGTATACTAAAAGCTGGCCGTGAGTTACCACTGTGCCTTTAGTTGAGGAAGCCAAGCAAGAGTTCTGTGAACCGCAGCTCAGAGTGCTCAGTTCCAGCATACAGCCCAAACGTAGACCACTTAGTGTCAAATACAAATACCACGAGGGGCTATCATGACAATTACAATTAATCAAAGCCCTTCTGGAGCAGGGTCAGAGAGATGGGAAGGAAGCTGGGATGACTTTGAGTGCTGTGCAGAACTAAAAGCAGATGGCCTGTGTGCCTGGCTCATCCCTTTGTATGTCTTTGGGAAGACTTAAGGCAAAAGGATATACAATTGGCCAAGCTTGGCATCTCCTTTCTGGAAGGGCTTACCAACACTGGTGGGGCCATTTTGTCCTTTGTCCAGAGCCCACAGCGTGGTAGGAACTCTACAGTCGGGATTACAGACTAACATTGAAGGAACTGCAGCCTGAAGCCAGATTCATTGCTCACCTAGGCAACCAGCTTGGGTTGATTTTCTTAGGTTACGGATTTCATTCTTATTGGGAAACTGTCACCAGCAGAAAAATGCATAGTATCTAAAGTCATGGGGCACATCCACTTCTAAGATACCTACTACGTACTCCATAGCAAGCCATACGCACTAATGTGAATACTAAGTCCAGACGTCAGGCCCAACTCCCTGAATGCCCTGTACTAACGGCAACTTCCTTCTTGGGGTTTACAGAACTGAAAAGTATCTCATCTCATGAGTAGGCAACTAGGATTAGAAGTGCATTGTTTGGTCTGGTTTAAACCTCTACCTGCAAGCCGGCACCAAGCGACCAGTCTGTGAGTAGCAGTCCTAAAGGCACGTCTCTAAATCTGCATCCAGAGATGATCCTTTCGGCATAAGAAGCGCCCATCTTCTGATGACTCATCCCATCACAATGGGGCTCTTTCTCAGCCACCACCTCACCTTGTCGCTGCTGGCATCCATGGTGTGCCAAGCTGAGTAATCCTTGTGTGGGTCAGCAACCTGCTGCTGGTGTTGAATGGCATCTTTGCTCGAATGTCAGGGGAATTACAACGAAGTGTGAATCTCCTTTGGATGTCGGTCAGGAGGCTTTAACTATCACTCCAGCAGAGCTTGGGTCAAAGTCCTGGGGACACAGGCACAAGGAGTGTGCACACCATCTGTACAGGTATTACATGGGGCTATGGTCTACAGTGTGTACACCTTCTGTACAGGCATTTGTTACATGGTGCTATGATCTACAGTGTGCACACCGTCTGTACAGACATTACACAGGGCTACGATCTACAGTATGCACACCGTCTGTACAGACATTACACGGGGCTATGATCTACAGTGTGCACACCGTCTGTACAGACATTACACAGGGCTACGATCTACAGTATGCACACCGTCTGTACAGACATTACACAGGGCTACGATCTACAGTATGCACACCGTCTGTACAGACATTACACGGGGCTATGATCTACAGTGTGCACACCGTCTGTACAGACATTACATGGGGCTTTGGTCTACAGTGTGCACACCGTCTGTACAGGCATTCATTACATGGGGCTGTGGTCTAGCTCAGAGCTTCACAAAGCATGTTTGCTTGCCCTGTCATTTGTTTACAGACAACACGAAGCAGGATATGTAACACTCATGTTCAGGCTCTGTGACATCACACTCAAATTCAGATTTTTCCCTGCTTCTCTTTGAACACACCCAAAATTCTGGGAGGAGCAGACATCACCCATCACGTGTCAAGCATTTTAAGTCCCCGGACACACATCTTCCTTCCTCCTCAGTATGACCCACTGACTTTAAGTAAGACAAACTCCTTCTGACTACACATGATGAGGACCCAAGAGAAACAGAAGGGAAGGTTGCTGAGGACCCAGGTCCGGAAGACCAGAGGCAGGGAAGGCAGAGAAAGAACGGTACATGTTCCCCTTCTCAGGCTCTGCTCATCTTGGCCCCTCCTCGCTGTTTGGCTGGACTCAGTAAGGCCTGGAGGGGAGTTCTGATTCCAGCTTGCTCTTTGCACAGCTAATTATTTGGGGCTCCCAGAAGGTTGGCAAGAACAATGACTTCCCCAGCAGTGGCAGTTGGACTAGCTCAGTTCCCGGTGTTTGGCCCTGGGGTCAGAACTCAAGGAAAGGGAGCTATTTGTTTTGGCCTTAAACTAAATCTGCCCAGAGACAGAGACAGATGTTCTGACCTGAGTGCTGGAAGGCTACTATTTCAATGCCGAGTTAAGTTCCCCTCCCTGGGCTTCCCCGGCTACACACCAGAAACAGGCATTTCCATGTTCAAACTGTTTGCTTAGGAAACAGAAATTCAGTTGCTGCCCAGGCGAGGTGTTTTACAAGACAAGGGCTAATTGGAAAGGAGCAGTGAAAGTTCATCTGTACAAAGCACACTAACAAATGGCTACAGTCGCTCTCTAATAGGGCATCCACAAACATTTCTTCAATAAAGGGGGGGGGTGATCAGCAGGGAAATGATGATACTCCACGCTGCAGGGATATTTCATTTGTATTTTAATAAATTAAGTTTGCCTGAAGCTCAGAGGGTAAAGCAGCTGCACTGATTAGCCTTACAGACCAGGCAGTGGTGGCACACACCTTTAATCCCAGAACTAGAGAGGAATATAAGGCAGAGGGAACCATGTATGTCTCTCTATTAGGGTCCTCTTTGTTGTCTAGGTTCTGTGGCATTGTGAATTATAGGGTTTTTTTTTTTTTTGCTTTATGTCTACAAGCCACCAATGATTGAGTAGGTATTTGTCTTTCTAGGTCTGGGTTGCCTCATTCAATATGATGTTTTCTAGATCCATTCACTTTGCCTGAAAATTTCAAGATGTAATTATTTTTTTTCTACTGTGTAGTAACCTATTGTGTAAATGTACCACATTTTCTTTATCCATTCTTCAGTTGAGGGGCATTTACATTGTTTCCAGGTTCTGGCTATGACAAATAATGCTGCTATGAGCATAGTTGAGCACATGTCCTTGTGGTACGATTGAGCATCCTTTGGGTATATACCCAACAGCAGTATTGGAGGGTCTTGAAGTAGGTTGTTTACTAATTTTCTGAGAAATTGTCATACTGATTTCCAAAGCAGCGGTACCAGTCTACACTCCCACTAGCAATGGAGGAGTGTTCCCTTTACCCCACATCCTCTCCAACATAAGCTGTCATCAGTGGTTTTGATCTTGGCCATTCTTACAGGTGTAGGATGAAATCTCAGAGTTGTTTTGATTTGCATTTCTCTGATGGCTAAGGATGTTGAGCATTTCCTTAAGTGTCTTTCAGCCATTTTAAATTCATCTTTTGAGAGTTCTGTTTAGATGTATACCCCATTTTTAAACTGAAGTATTTGTTCGTTTGATGGCCAATTTCTTGAGTTCTTTGTATATTTTGGAGATTAGCCCTCTGTCCAAAGTGGGGTTGGTGAAGATCTTTTCCCATTCTGCAGGCTGCCATTTTGTCTTGTTGACTGCACCCTTTCTTTACAGAAGCTTCTGGGACTCTAAGAGACACATACATGGATCTAATCCACATGGGAAGTAGAAAAAGACAAGATCTCGTGAGTAAACTGGGAGCATAGGGATCATGGGAGAGGGTAGAAGGGGTGGGGGGAGGAAGAGAAGGGAACAGAGAGAAATATATAGTACAATAAAAACAATTTTTAAAAAGCCTCAGGGAGTTTTTTCACCCTTCCATCTTATGAGGTGATAGATATAGGAAGGCCTGTGAAGTACAGAATTATGACAAATATATTTTTATTGTTTATTAATTATCTTCTTGGGCTATCCCAGCCTAGCAGCCCATGTAGGCTAAGAAACTCTCTTAAACAGAGTGAGAAACAAATGGATGTGGTCTTAGGGCAAGTGAAGAGATGATCTGTGTCAGAGGTTGGCAGTTTGTGTCTTTTATTAAAGAACCAGAGAGAGAGAGAGAGAGAGAGAGAGAGAGAGAGAGAGAGAGAGAAGGAGACAGCTTTCACACACAGTCTCCTTCTGAGATTCCTGAAGGTAGGATCACCATTTTGGTCTAAGTGCCAATGGCTGGTTGTTTTGCTTTTCTGACCTTCAGGTTGAACCCCAATTTCTGTCTCTGTGTTTTTATTAATTATGCTATATCATGCTTTTTGAATCAACCCACTAACAGGATAGAAGGCATTCTAACTGTCCCAGAGAGACTGTTATCGCATGACATTCACCCCCTGAAAACCATCATTGTGGTGTCAGATCTGTTCAAGCCACTGTGGAATACTGTGGAACAGGCTGGCTGCAGCAAGCTGCCTCCTGCCTTCCTGCATCTGGACACATTTCATTTTCACTAATTCCAGTAGGAACTGTCTGGATTCTTAGCTGGATAAATTCCTGAGTGACAAGGAAATGCCCACTCTCTGACCAGTGCTGAAATTTAGCTTTATATCCAATTGTATTGTACACCCATAGTTGCTAGGCACCTCCATGATAATAGCATCGTGGATGTCAGGTGAGGCAGGTGCTAGAACGGAGTCCAGCAGGGAGGCAGCTGTTAATCAAAAGATCTCACCAATATCAAACAGATCATCTGAAAGGTCCACAAGGAGAGATCTATGAAACTGGGAATGTCTATAACAAAATGGTAGCCTAGCTGGAGGTAAAGGAAAGCGATGTGGAGGCAGGGGGCTTGTTCCAGAAGACATCCACTTAGAGCTGTAGGCAATGGGAGAGCATCTTAGATGGAGGCTACTGGTATGCAAAAGCCTATGGTAGGAATGTGCTCAGTGAGCACAGGGCCCGAGCAAGGGACCCTGGGATTTTCTTTTCAGCAGGGCATAGTCACAGTGGGAGCTATGATTAGATTTATGGGATGCATAGAGCTGGGCTGCCAGAAGTAAACAGGTATGGAGCAGATGTGTGTGGGGGGGGGCAGGTGGCAGACTGCGTAGACCATCAGGACTCCAGACTGTGGAGTGGGGATGGAAGTTGAACTTGGACTGTACGCTACTGTATGTGTTGGAAGAAAGGCTTTTGCCATGGAGTGCCCTGGTGTCCGCCGAAAGGCTAAAGACTGGTCCTAACTGTAACTCCGTGTCTTCGAGCTGAGAAAAGATACCGAGCACCAACAGACTGAGTAGAACCAGAGAGAGCCTGCGCTACCTTGTCTCCAGTAGTGGGCACCACCATGCACTCCCAGTGATTGGGGGTGTCTACATTTGAATATACAAATATAGAGAAAATGTTGTAAATAAGACTCAGCAAGAACCCTAAGTAGGCTGGGAAGAAAAATTCACCAGTGAACACTGACAGAAAAAGAAAAGAAAAAAGATAAAGGAAACCATATATATATATATATATATATATATATATTCCAGCTGAAATAGGCAACGTGTTGAGTTTCCACTTCAGTGTTGCTACTGCCTCATTGTTTTCTTTAAAAAAATATTTTGTCAAAACTATGGGTCAATCAACTGCGCCTTGACAGCAGACCCTGAGGTTAAGAGTCTTTGTTTCTGCATCAAGCTGAAGGCGGGCTTGGGCCAGAGGAGAGTAAGCAGCAGCAAAAGAAACAATGTTTCTATTCATTTCCCCCAAAGGGAGTTAAGCAATGGTAACAAAAGGACATAACTTATCCACAATGCTTTCCGGAGTTTGTGATTCAAGGTTTCGGGGAAAGAATAAAGGGATTGGCGTGGCCACAAGAACTCCGAATGAGCACAATTCCTTTGCAAATCACAAGATTCTTTCTGAGCGGGACAAGTTCTCCTGATGGAGGGTGCCAAGAGTCAGGGTGCTGGGTACTAGCTCTTCCACAGAGTGGGCTTTTTGTTCCTCACACATTTTTGGCCGATCGCTGTCCATGAGATCACACCCATCTCATATTCTCATTATTCACCAGCAACTGCCTGAATTTCTCCCTATTGGTTACTCTGGATATTTTTTGTGAACATGGAGAGTGTGGATTCAAGAGCCGAGGGATGGAGAAGGTACCTTGGGGACTTGAGAAAAGGAATAGGAAGGCAAGGTGGAGGCCTCTTGTGAACAGAGAAAACAGATTCTCTTTTAGTTTTGACTATAAACATCAATGTAAAATACATCAATGTAAAAATACAGCAGGGGATACAAGGAGAAAGAATCTTTGCTTATTAATCAATGCAGCCCATATTGGCTGCCTGGTTCACCCCTCAGCTTCTAAGAAGCACAAGAAACTCTGTTATTCTGAGGCTTTGCGCTGCCATGCCAAATTCAGTGTTCTCCGTGTGACGCCCCAAAACCAAAGCACATCTATCTACTATTTACAATGTCTAGAAGCACATGACTGAATCATCTGGGATTAACCACCACCCTGCCCCCACCCCCCTTCATGATCCAGCACTGGCTTACCTTTGTGGCTTTATCTCCTTGCAGCTTTCCTTCAAAACCGAGTCTGTAGTCATTCTGTTCTTAGAAGTAACACAATATTAAGTTCTTCTTCTTCTGTGTATGTGACATTGTTGCTGACGACACTGAAACACCTGCCACGCTTCCCCTTCCAACCACGCTGAAACACCCACCACGCTGCCCCTTCCAACTACACTAAAACATCTGCCACACTGTTCCTCCCTACCTGACTCTGCTCAATCCCACTCCTCTGGTGGTCTCACCTAAGATGCCTCATCTTGGGTTTGATCCTCAGTCCTGAGCAGAGTCAAGCATTCTGGGCTCTTAACAGAGCTGTTGATAGCGAGTGCTAAAAATTAGAAAATGTAAACTTTTCCTAAAGATAGTGGCTTAATCTTTGCCACCCTCGTATTACCAGCACCCATTCTACTATGAAATGCAAAATGCCTGGTGAATTCACTGAGTGAATAAGAAAATAACAACTCCCCAAATTTTCAGCCTAACTGTAAGATTTTGAGATACAGCACAGCAGTGGGTGATATGAAGCACAGTGGAAAGAGCAGTCCACGGTCACCTTTGGCTGGGACAGCCAGAGCAAGAGCAGAGACTGCTCTTGGGAGCATTTATGGTACGTGGACGATTTAGTTATTGTACAAACAACCACACAGCATGATTATTTCCATTAACAAATGAGAAACCAGATGTTCAGAGAATAAGTGATTAATTTCCAGAAGAGGCAGTGATGGAGGAAGGTCATTGGTTAAATAAAGAAACTGCCTTGGAGCCGGGCGGTGGTGGCGCACGCCTTTAATCCCAGCACTCAGGAGGCAGAGGCAGGCGGATCTCTGTGAGTTCGAGGCCAGCCTGGTCTACAAAGGGAGTTCCAGGACAGGCTCCAAAGCTACAGAGAAACCCTGTCTCGAAAAACCAAAAAAAAAAAAAAAAAAAAAAGAAACTGCCTTGGCCCTGATAGGACAGAAAATTAGGTAGGCGGAGTAAATAGAACAGAATGCTGGGAGGAAGAGGAAGTGAGGTAAGATGCCTCAGACAGATGCTATAGCTCTGCTCTCTGAGGCAGATGTGAAGAAGCTCTGACCCAGGATGGACATAGGCTAGAATCTTCCTGGTAAGCGCACCTCGTGGTGCTATACACATTAATAGAAATGGGCCAAGCAGTGTTTATATGAATACAGTTTGTGTGTCGTTATTTTGGGGCATAAGCTAGCCAGGCGGCCGGGAGCTGGGTGGCAGGAACGCAGCCCCGCAGCTCCTTTCTACAAGGCAGGATTTGAATTATAAATCTAACATTGCCAGAAACTGAAAATGAGAAGTGGGTGTCTTGTGTGAAGAGGAAGCGCACAGTGTTTGAAAGTGATTCTGGAAACACATGTTCTACTGGCTTAAGAAGACAACCGGGTGATAGAGGGACCAGGGGGTATTGGGGTTCAGTGGGCACCTCCAGAGGATTGCCAGCACCCTGTATCTCAGAAGAAGGAAATGGACAGAGATCTGTGGATGGTAGTGACTGAAATTAGAGGCTTCACGAAGGATGAATAAACTATGCAGGAGCCACTGGGTTAGTGCCGAGAAAATACTCTGAAGTTTGACAACAAATACTGTACAAAGGTCAGCGCTTCTGCTAGGTTTAGAGGGCTTTCTGGACTCTTTGCATAGTATAGGCTTTCTTGGACAGGCTTGGTTATATCTACGTACAACTTTATTGTTAGATGTTTCATTAGCATCCTGAAACTTATTCCAGGTGTGTGTGTGTGTGTGTGTGTGTGTGTGTGTGTGTGTGTTTTAGTATCATGAGCCATAGGTCACCTTCAATGCCTCTAGAGCCCTTCTGTAGGAGTGGCTCCAGTGAGCCCTGGTGTGGCTCAGCATAGGCTTCCGGTCTTCCTTGCCAGTGGGCTCTCTGACCATTGTTCATGGAGATTCAAATGGTCTTTCCATCATGATCCCCATCCCCAACTCCAGAGCATCCACTGTAAGTTTACTCATCATTGTCCTTCGTGATAATGAAAGCCACGATGAGGGGGATTTATGGAAGCTTCATTTCTAAACATTTCTAGAAGTTTCTTTCTGTAAGTGGAAGCCTAAGTGTCTTCCGCTTCACATAGTCTTTCCCATAACTCCTGGGTTCTGAGGGCATCTACACATTATCAGAGAGGAGCCTAGAGTCAACTGCCTTTCTCCATAGCATGGATTTGGGGGAAGGGAACGAAAAGTGATTTAGACCAAACTGTGGGAAAAGACGTCAAACAAACCTGAACGGCTCAGCTACTGTGGGTCAGGATGGGAAGGGAACTAAAGATGACATGATATTTCCCTTGTCTCAGCTTCCCATTACTGCAACAGAGTAGGACAACTAAAATCGAGGTTGACTTTTAGTCAAATTTGGAGGTTGTAGTCTATGGTCTGTTAGGCAACACATCACTGTGGGATCACACAGTGAAAGAAGAGGCTTACCTCAGAGCCAGGGATGAGAGAGGGGACATTCCTTTAAGGGTCTGTCTCAGTGTCCTGAAGACTTCCGAATCTTAAAGATTCTACCACCTCCTAATGTCTCCATGCTGGGATTCAACTTTTAGAAGCTGTGCTTTTGGCAACACCGAACCTCAAACTAGAACAAGCATGTATATCAACATGACAGAAGAACTCTCAAAACCTGTAAAATTAACAAAGAACCATCTAGAAGGAAGAACAACTTAACGAGGAAAGCTTTAAATAAGTAGAGAACAGAGGGACAGACAAGCAGTGACAGACTGTTGGACTGTGGGATGGGAGAGCCAGACCCATTGACCTGTTCAAGAAATGCAGCATGGGGGATGTCCCACCAAAGATGCAGCCTAAAAACATGGAAACTGCTTACCTTCAGAAGACAGAGAAGAGAAAATGGGGGAGCAGGGAGCATGCAACAAGCTTAATACTCACAACTGACAGTGAGCAGATGAAGCCTACTGAGTGGAAAACTGGTGCGTGAGAATTGTCTGTATTCTGTCAATCATGTTTTAAATAAACACTGATTGGCCAGGTAGGAAGTATAGGCAGAAAAACCAGACAAAAAGTAGAAATAATACGATGAGAACAGAATTCTGGGAAGGTGGAAATTAATTCCTCCTACTCCTGCCCAGATCACCAAAGCAGCAGGATGTGACCTGCCAGCCAGAAAAAATACTGAGCCACATGGCTAACATAGATCAGAATAATGGGTTAATATAAGCTACAAGAGCTAATAAACAGCCTGACCTAAAGGACCAATCAGCTTTATAACTTATAGAGATCTCTGTGTGATTTTCTTTGGGGCTTGATGGCTGTGGGGTACTGGGCAGCACAGAAAACCTCAACAAGCAGGCCCCCCCATTCATGTTACATCCATTGATGGTTTGCTTTGTTGCCAGATACAGCTCCCATGAAGCCTTGCGCAGCCTACAGTGTAATCCTCCTTGGGCTGCACATGTGACTAATTGACTCCTATCACTCTGTCCTCTCTGGTGTTAGTTGTCAGGTATTCAACTCTTCATGAAACCCAAGGACAGAATTCTGCCTCACACTCCCATCAAGTGGACAGAGCAATACCAGATGCCAGAGTATCTATCATGAATGTTACATGGGTGAAGTGACTATCTTGGGAATTACTGGCTTTGTTATATCTAAGAAATAATGGACTATTCTTTTCTAATTTTCATATAAGGAACTGAAAGTCAGAGAGGACGGATGGCCACTTGAGGTAAGACAGACATAGCCTCTCCTTCCAATTTAATGCTGTATCCTAAAAGGAAAAAAGAAAAAATTATTCTGTCATTTTATAATATGGGTATAGGGGTGTCTGTGGTGTGTGTGTGGGGTATGCCTGTGAGCACAGATGTCCACAGAGACCAGCCAACAGTTTAGCACCCCTGGAATGGAGTTACAGGTAGTTGAGAACTGATAAACATGGGTTCTAGGAACTGAACTGGGGTTCTCTGCAAGGGTAGTAGGAGCTCTTGACCACTGACGCATCCTCCAGCCCCTAATAGCAGCTAGTTATTTGGTATATACCAGAAGCCCTACTGTGCTACTTTGAAATTTCGTATCTGAGCTCCTCAGCATCTGAGTCATGCTTCTAGTGACTACAGTGTAGTGTTGAAGCTTTCAAAAGACTTGACAGAAGCAATCCACGCCAGCACCCCAGGTCTTAAGGATGCCAGAGGCAACTCATTTGCTGTTGGCCCCAGGGTTCTTTATATTAGACTAATTCAGACACAGACTCTGGGACACATCTTTTTTTTTTTTTTTACTTTATTCTCTTTTAATTAAAATTCCCGCCTCCTCCCCGTTTCCCATTTCCCTCCCCTTCCTCCCACGCATTGCCCCCTCCCCTGAATATTCTATGGAAATGAATTGCAGGTAGTCACACTACCCCACATCCTCTTTTAAAGCCTTTTTTATGAGGCAGATCTGAAGCTGGCAAAGCTCTCTTTCACCACAGAGGAAATCTAGGCTGAAAAGGGGGAAAATAAGAACTTTATGAACTATTAAAAAAATAATGCCATGGAGTTAGGGAGTTACGGACTAAGTTCCGACCCATTAATTCTTTTATTCCCTGAGTTGGAGGCAGCTGAAGACATGGGGGCCTCTGGCGATGACAGAGATGGTCAGGTCCAGAATGATCAAAAAGGAAAGGAAGTGGCTGCAAGTAAGGGGAGTAGGGGGCAGGCCCACTCTGTGGGGCAATAATTCAGGGAGGCCTTGGATTCCCATGGCCTCACCTCCCCCAGGTAAGGGAATAAAGGGCTGGCTCTTCCGTTTCTTCTGGGAGTTCAGTTACTGTAAGCAATATCCTGCTCAGGCCGACTCGCTTTATTTCCCTGGAAGGAAATTGATTTCTTGATTCTTCCAGCGAATATAATCCCAACTCAGTGCTTTAGGTTTCCTTGGGGCACTACTAGCTGAAATCTAGTCTAAAGTACTTCTGGCGAACTCAGGAGACAGAGATAGAAACGGAAGGCAAGGCACAGGATGCCTGTGGGCTAGGGACAGTCAGGATTTGAACTTCCCCAGCGAGAACCACTAACGGTTGGAGAGATGGTATATTCTGACTCTTTGCTGAGTGAGAATGTTTGGCAATTTCCATGGGAAATTTATTTTTAAGCACGTAAGACCTCCGAAAGGATAAATAAAAGATTATAAGAGAAAGAAACACCATGGTTTCTGGTTGCTTAAAAGGCAACTCGGTGAGCCTTTACCAGCACAAGAAAAAGGTCGGGATCGATAAAGGGCCTTTCCTTCAGCAGGAGATCTGTTTCCACTTTAACACAGATAAATCCTCTGGTAGGCCTTGGGAAGATCAAGGGAACATCAGACTATGCAGATGACCTGATCTTGTCAGGAAAACAAAACTTGTCTATTAAATGTTCTCCAACAGTACCAAAACCACAGCCACCTTCACCCATCTTTCAGCCTTTCTAGGCCCTCTGCATGCCTGTTGCTCAAAGGCTAACCTAAAACATCAAAAGAAGCACTCACCCGGGACGATGTTACTCCTTATAAATAGAATTGTGTTCTAAAAGTGCCTTTTAGATGATCTCTTAATGTTATTAACATGTTAGCGATACACGATGACAGGTTTCATTACGACATTCTCATACATGTGCACAATGTGTTTATCCAGCCTCTGTCACCCTATCATGTGCCTCTCAGGTTCTCACTCATCCCCTTCCTCTTTCATGTCTTCCCTTGTTTGTTATCGCTACTTTCTTGGTGTTTGTGAACCAATGGGTTCCACTAGGGCGGCTAGGGAAACATGCATGGGTACCATGCCAGCAGCTACACCACTTGGGAAAATGTGGAGTCATCATCCAAAGAATACTGTTCACAGTGAAAAGTGCCGGGAACAAGCAGAGGCTGGGTAGGAAATCCTGCAGGATTCCAAGTCTCTGATGACAACAG
Source organism: Chionomys nivalis (assembly GCF_950005125.1). NCBI lineage: Eukaryota > Metazoa > Chordata > Mammalia > Rodentia > Cricetidae > Chionomys > Chionomys nivalis. The sequence goes on along the minus strand of NC_080090.1, from coordinate 49,019,454 downwards.
GAGGCTTTCGAGACAAAAGACCTGTGCTGGACCATACCTTGGCACAATTCACTACCACTTACCCTTCCTATTTGCCCAGGTGCCATTGTAAAGTACTACGAACCACGGTAAAGACAAGCAAGCTCTTCCTCCCTGTTGGCAGATCTACAAGGTGGGTCTTTTCATCCATCTTAAATTCTTCGACAAATCAGAGTCTTCACTGCAGTAACAGTTGTTCCAAATACTTAGACCTCCTACACCCAGAGACGCTCAACTGTGTCCAACAAATTCATAAGCCTAACATCTGGCCGCTACCGGGACCTCGTTTAGTCTCTCCTTCCTCTCCATCAGGCCTATCAGACAGCAAGGTTGCAGGGAGTAAGATTCTAACCCTTAAGTCTGCTTTCCTTTTAAATAAAGAAGCAGATCATCTGCCTCCTTAAGCAAGTCAAATATTATTAGAAAGAGAAACCTGGTGGAATTCAGCCTCAAAGTTATTCTCCTGCATGAAATGACCTTCTCTGAGCGCCTCTCCACTGTATAAATCCTCCCCATGTCTCAAGGCTCATCTCATCGACACCAGGAAAATCCTTCAATATCCTCTCTCCGGATTCCTCCACAGCTCTCAAACTCAAGTGATTTCCCAGGCACCAGGTTATTTGTAGGATGCCAGCTAATTTTCAGCTGGTCAAGGTTGACTGTGAGGATATGGTAACTAAAGAATATATGCCCTACCTAAAAGGGGCACTGGCGAGTCAACCCCACCCACACCCATTGCTTTCTGCATTTTATGGAAAATACCTCCCTTTAAAATACTGGATTTAGGAGGCTAAAACAAGTGCACTAATTTGCAGCTTCTGCTCCCTACTGAACATAGGACTCTTAATGTCCTATGATGCACTGCTGAGAGGTGAGGCATCTCCTAGCAGTGAGATCGTGGTTTCGGAAGGAAACATAACTGCATTAATAGCTACTCTCAAAACAGCATGGAAAAGCTAGGAAAGTGGCATATGCCTGGTCTCCCACTGTTTAGGGATGCAGAGCAGAAAGATGAGTTCAAGTCCAGGGTTGGCTTATGCAGCAAGTTTGGAACTGGCTTAGGCTATTTGAGATCCTATTTCACACACACACACACACACACACACACACACACACACACACACACACACACCTAAATGTAAAAGCTTTTAAAGAAATTGAATATTTCCTGAGTACAATGCAGGGGAGGAAAGCTGTGAAATGCTATTTTCTGAGCATGCCACAGCTATTGCACCCATGAACCTGAAGCAACTGTGGCTGCTTACACAGGAACTGTATATGATGTTGGGCCCCTCAACATCCAGCAATGGGTTGGGGAGGGACTCATGGAGTCCTGCCCCTCCTTGGGGCAATGATCAGCAATTGATAGCTGTTCAGGGATCTAGATTTTACGGAGTCAAACCCCTCATGCTGCAGGAGACAGCTTCACACCCATGCTAATGTGGATGCCCAGTTAAACTCAGTAGGTCACAGAACAAAAGCAAAACAAGATAAAAAGATATAAAGGTGGGAGGTGAACTCAGTGGGATGGAGCAGTGTTCTGGCAGGAGTGGGAGGCACGTGCGGGGGCTGGGTGAGTGAGATCAGAATGGATTATATGCACGTATAAAATTGTCAAAGAAATTTGTTTTTGTTTTTTTGAGATAGGGTTTCGCTGTGTGTAGCTTTGGAGCCTGTCCTGGGAATCACTCTGTAGACCAGGCTGGTCTCCAACTCACAAAGATCTGCCTGCCTCTGCCTCCCGAGTGCTAGGATTAAAGGTGTGTGCCACCACTGCCTGGCTGAAATTTTTTTTTTTAAAGGAATTCAGGATTCCTGGGTTAAATACATAAGATCATATGAATTTCCACACTGTCATTGAGGCATTCTAGTTTTTGATCAAATCTTAGCATAAGCTCCCAGATCATGAATAGTTCCTCTCTGTAAACTTCATAATTCCAATTCACATATAAGAAGAAAGCAAGAACAAGCCTGGCTGGCAGAGAGAATGTGTCCTCAAAGTGTTATTAGTGAAACTGAACTGATAGAAGGACACCAAGCACAAAACCAGAACTCACCTGTCTCTTTAGAGAAAGCATTCGTGGACGAAAACAACCCAGCCTCCCCTGCCATCAGTGCCACTGAACTTCAGTTGACTTCTCCCAGAGACTGGCTTTCATCTCATCAAGGAAAGTGTGGACACCAGAGCCTTGCAGCAAGACTCTCAATGTAATAGCCATATATTGGGCAATATTCATCAGGGTCCAACCTTGATGGGGTTTGCATGTTCCAGGGTAGGGGTATGTGGATTAGAAAAAATAGAAAGGAACAGAGATACAAAAGAAAAACAGAGACATAGAATGGAATCGGGAGGGCTATCCAGGGAATACTGAATACTGAATGTGCCTGCATTTATTTTCCATATGCTTATATACCCCAATCAATAAAGGGGGAAGAAGGCAAAGGACTCTTTAACATGACACAAAGGACAAACAAAACAATTACTTGCTTCAATACTTGAGACATCAAGCCACTATTTCCTGAGTTAAGCATTTTGATGTTTTAGGCAGGAGATGTAGCGACTACACCTTAGACCAAGTATCCTGTAGGCAGCCACTCCCTGGGTCAAACTTCCTGCCTTATCCTTGAAAGAGCGGGAATAGGCTTGAATTCTCTGACCTTTGGTCAAGGGGGAGCAGATCCACCTCTACTGGCCATCTTAATATCCAAAATACCAAATAACCACACCCTAGGTCAGGATATCTTGTTTGTCAGCTACTCCTTCCTTTCGATAACATTGAAAGAGTGAGCATAAACTTAAGCTCTCTCTCTGACTTTCAGTTAACATGGCATGAACCCTCTTCTGTGGGTCCCTACATCCCAATAACTAGGAACAACCATATTCCAAAGCCTAATGCAAGAGACTTAGGCAAGGGCACAAATGAGCAGCAGCTAGAGAGGTCTGAGGGAGGCTTCACATACCATGAGGGAATGTAATGGATACTAAGAAGGAATCACCACCTACATGGACACCAGCTCTTGGAACTGTGTGATCTTATCCTTGTTTTTACAGGTAAGAAGAATTAGAGTCTGGAAAGCTAAGTAATCTGTTCGCTGAGTTACTCTCAGTTTGAGCTTAACTAGAGTTTGGCCCAGTCTTTCTGACCCTAAAACTCAAGACTGATCACCACCACGGTCACCTTCAACTATGTCACTTAGAGAGCCAGTTTCATACAGTAGCTGGGCTATAAAGCTGAACTGGGCGTCAACTCAGTTTTCATTAATCTTTGTTAAAGTCATACACAAAAGGCCAATTGTAGACAACAACCTACCAAAAACATGGAAAAATCACCCCGTTCTTATTAACATATTCAAACATACATACATTAAGTTCTCATTAATATGTTTGAGATTTCCAAATACCAGAAGGTCTGAATATCCAGCTGTATTTAAGGTATCTTATCGATAATTTAAGTTTTTTAAAGATTTATTATGTATACAGTGTTCTGCTTGCATGTGTACCTGCGGCCAGAAGAGGGCACCAGATCTCATGATGGATGGTTGTGAGCCACCATGTGGTTGCTGGGAATTGAACTCAGGACCTCTGGGAGAGGAGCCTGTGCATATTAACTGCCGAACCATCTCTTCAGCCCTGACAATTTTATTTTTATTATGTAAATTAGTGTGTAAGGGACTCAGTCAAGTCACCAGCTACTTCCTGAGGACCCACCTGGGCCAGAAATGGTTCTATACTCAGCCTAGAAGGGATCAAGCAGAGAAACCTCAAGTCTTGGAGAAACTGATTTTGCTTTGCTTAAAGATGGATTAAACAAAACTAAAGAGGGAGAGGGGAGCTAAAGCAAGCATTCCATGGCATATAATAGGGAATAAATAGAAAACTCGCTCTAGATAAGGAAGATAGGAAGGGCCTCCCTGAGAGGGTGACATTTAAATGATTGGAGGCGTTAGCACTGACGAAGCAAACGGGCAGGAAAAGAATTTAAGAACCAATATTCTGCACAGGGTGGGAGTCCCCAGAAGCTATCAGTGCAATGAACTTCATCCCTTCTGGGAAATACAGGCTGCTGTGAGCGGGCATGGCAAGCCAAGGAGGGGCTGGCGGGATCGGTTGGTTTAGCAGCAGATGTGAGCTGGCCAGACCTCGCTAGGATGGAAGCACCGCAGAGCAGATATGGTTTTGATTTCAAACGTAGCAGACAGCTGTGCGGTGGTTTGACCCAGGACCAGGGAGTCACCCCCCAAAACTGGTTGAAACCTGTCGATGGTTCATTCTGGCTACCGTTTGTATACTGAACAAGAGGAGGATCAGTGGAGAAGCAAGGGACACCTGTATGAGAGCTGCTTGGCTGATGTGTGGGGCACCCGCCATTTGCTCTCCATTCTCCCTTTCTAGCCTTCTGTAACCTGTACCTGTCTCAGACTAGCTGACACTCCTTCAACCCAGAACTCCCTGCCTTTTGTGCTGCTGGCACTGTGGGAAGTCAGAAGGAAGGACGCTCTAACCGGGTGCTTTAGGGCTTAGCGCCTGCGATTGATGCTTTTAAAGCAAGGTATCTGATCATGCCAGGTGGCACCCAGGAGGCCTCCCTCGTAGCTTTACCCAGAATTCCAATAACCTTCCCTCCCTATTCAACTTTAGGCCTTGGGGAATCTCATAAATAGTTGCTACCAGCCTCCAGGCATTATGTTGTGCCTTGTGGTTTGAAAATAATACTTTTATTAAACTCCAGTGAAATTATTCAATTTGTGCGTGCCATCTGTTTCCTGTGATACAGAAAGAAAGAAAAGTTTGATATTGAAGAGTTCACGGACTCTGATCCTTAGTTAATTTCTTCCACAAAGGCTTCCTGCTCATGATTTGACGGTCGTAAACCCAAGAGTTCACATTCCTGTATCATTTGGGAACAGACAACACTATAAACTGATCAACGCTGTAAAATAACAAATGATGGGTTGAAGACTCCAGAAAACAAGAATCCACTGTCATCTGCTGTATGTGACCAGAGCCTAAGAAGTGAGAGTTACTGCTTAAATACTGAGATATCTGTTTGTTAATCATTCATTTAATCAACCAATAAGCATCGAGTGCCCACTACTTCAAAGGTCTGGCAGTTTGAATAGGTATGGTCCCCATAGACTCATATGTGGGAATATGTGGCCCATAGGGAATTTGGAGATGTGGCCTTGTTGGAATAGGAGTGGCCTTGTTGGAGGAAGTGTGTCATTGTGGGGGCAAGTTTTGAGGTCTCATATATGCTCAAGCCACACCCAGCAAACAGACTCCTTCTGCTACCTGTGGATCAAGAGGTAGAAATCTCCAGGTCCTTCTCCAGCACCATGTCTGCCTAAAACCACTAAGTCCTGCCATGATGATAATGAACTAAACCTCTGAAACTGTAAGTCAGCCCCAATTAAATGCTTTCTTTTGTAAGAGTTACTGTGGTCATGATGTTCTTCACAGCAACTGAAACCCTAAGACATAAGGTATATTTTACGAACTAGACCTATGACTTACATTCTAGAAGAGTGAGAAACTACGTCAACAGTTATCTCTTCCATACACCTAAACAGATAAAGGGTAAGGGAAAGAGAAAGCCTTTACTTGTTCCATAGAGTTGGATCAGAGAGACAGGTGCAGAGGAGCCAGACACAGTGACAGCCAGGAGGGGGAAATTAAGGCAGGATCTTTGAGGCTCTGGAAGGACAATAAAAGGCCTGAGCAGAGAACCTAAGGGTACCAGGGAGCCTCTGCATTCACAGGAAAGGGGAGGAGACCTTCAGCCTCTGCAGAACTCCAGATTCTACTGAGACAAGAAGCCCTAGGGGTTCTGAGAGGAGGAGTCACCTGTTGGTTTTCATTTAAAGAGGGTCATTCAGGGGGCTAATATGTTTGTTATAGTTTGAATTGGAAATGTCCTTTAAAGACCCAGTGTGCTAAGTGTTTCCCACCCAACCTGTGATTGTATGGGGAGGGTCCAGAGCCCTTAAGATATGGAGCCTAGTGAGAAGTCCTGTGTCATTATAGAACCCTGAGCAGATTGTGGGGCCCAGCCTCTTCTCCTCTCGCCTTCTCTCCTTCACAGCTCTCTTCTGAGGTGACTGCTCACTTCTAAAAAGCACTCTCCACTACCATGATGCCACAGGCCCATGTCATGAATAAACCACAGAAACTACAAACTAATACAACCACCTTTGCAAACTTGATTCCATCGGGTGCTTGTTACGGTAGGAGAGATTTTAACTACCAGGATGATGCAAATGATGAGGGAGATCCGCCTGCCTCTGCCTCCCGAGTGCTGGGATTAAAGGCGTGTGCCACCACCGCCCGGCATGAGGGAGAAAACAAGAAAAACACTTATTTGGTATGAGTCTAGAGCAGGAGTGCCGCTTAGACCAGAGTGGTAGCTTCCTGTTGCTGAGGCATTAATACAGCCAAGGAGAGATGGGAAGGCCCTGGATAGATAACCAGATTCGAGAGTTGACAGACTGAGGTCTGAGCAGAGGTAAGGTTTGAAAAGCATTAGTGTTCAGCTCTCAGGGTTAAATAAGAATATTTGGAGAGTGGGGACAGAGATGAGAGCAGTTCTGAGGATGGAGTCACTGAGTCACTGTGGTTGGCATGTTGGCCAGAGAGGCTGAAAAGGAATGGTCACTATGGCAGGAGGAAAACTGAGACTGAGAGAAGTGTTGTTCGCAAAGTCAGAGGAAACTGTGTGCCAAGGAAGAAGGCGATCAGCAGGCATTTCAGTGCTGTTGTTAGATCCTGTGAGAACAGAACTGGAGAAAACAGACTTAGTAAGAAAGAGTCACTGACCCAGGTGAGCATGGTGGGCAGAAAGCTGATGGAGAGAATGAGGACCCAGAAAATCTCTCTCTCTCTCTCTCTCTCTCTCTCTCTCTCTCTCTCCCTTTCCCCCTCCCCCCTCTCCCCTCTGTGTGTGTCTCTCTCTTTTTCTCACTCCTTCTCTCTCTCGATCTCTCAATCTCTCTCTCTCTCTCTCTTCTCTCTCTCTCTCTCTCTCTCTCTCTCTCTCTCTCTCTCTCTCTCTCTCTCCTTCTCTCTGTCTGTCTCTGGTCCCCCCCACACACTCCCAAACTCCAGCATCTTATAAAGCTACCACACAGAAACACCAGCTGGAGCCCAGCTGGTATAGGAACAGTTCCTTTTGGAAAGCAAAGAGGATGTGGCCAGGGAACCACAAAAGTTGGGTCCTTGTCACAGAGCACAGGTTCTAGAGACTGGAAGGCTGGGGAAAGTTTTTCTGCAAAGACAGAAGTGAAGTTGTTCACAGTAAGTACTTGTGAGTTTAATGTCTGAGTGGTAAGAAAGTAGGAAATCATGGAGGATGGAGTGGAATGAGGAATTATCATGGAGGACAAGATTACTGGGAAGCATTTGGACTTACATCAGCTTTGGTGGAAATCCAGTAAGAGAGTAATATCCATAAATGGCTAATTTTCATCTAAAGTAATAGAGAACTTGACAGACCATGTAAGGAAAGTATGGGCTGCATGGGCTGCATGGGCATTTCCAGAGAGGAGGGGAAGCGCAAAGGCCCACATTGAGTAGTGCTCATCTCCAGTTTTGGAAGGAATCTCTTCCGACCTGAATACAGAGAAGGTGAAGCTATGACTGCAGGCAAAGCAAGCTCAAGAAAATGAGGATGTCCCTGCCGTCCCCAGACAGGAGGGAGAGAAACCACACAACAACATTCAAATATATGGAAATGATCTTGATGTTAGACTCTTTCTCATTTGGCCTTTGAGGCTCAAAGAATGTAAAAAATAGATCTGAGACCCCACCTTAAAGAGCTCTTTTGTAAATTATTTCTGGTATGTAAAAGCCCAGCTCCTAAGTTGAACTGGTTGGGGGGGGGAGACAAATGACCCCTAGCATTGAAATTTAAAATATCTCACATGCAAATCTGCCTTCCCTCCAGCTCTTTGTAATGCAATAACCATCGAAAATTAGAATTGCAAAAAATGCTAAGAGAGCTACATGGAAATCATACAACAAAGTCATTTCACAGTGATATTGAGGCAGGGATAGGATGTGAATACAGGGAGACACTGAGACAGATACACACTGATGCCAGAGACTTGCGGGGATGTGTGCTTATGCCATTGTGTGTCTGAGGAAGCCAGCTGATAAAACATCGTTTTCTTTCTCTACTTCTTCCTAAGCAAAACTTAAAAAAGGACACTACTCACTCTGGTTCCATTTCAATAATAACAATGATGATGACATAGTTCTTATTCGCAAATGATTTTCACTAAATACCTTTTGAAATATTTACTTATAATTGTAAAGACCTTCCAAATGCCTGTCTGATTGTTAAAAATCAAGCAAATATCAACACGGACTTTCCAGGTCTCTGTGATCAGCATTTTTTTTAGTTATTATTTCTTTAGCTTCTAGGTACTACAAAATTCCACAGTGCTCTCTCCTCCCCTCTTCTCTTCTCCTCTCCCCTCTGCTCCCTCCTTCCCCCTCCCCTTCTCTCTCCTTACTTTGCCTCCTTCCCCCTCCTCTCCCCTCCCATCCATCTCCCTTTCCAAGTTTCAGGGAACATTTAATCTGTGACCATGGTCAGGAAAAAAGCTGTTTTCAAGTCCTCCATGCAAAACATATTCAATAATGCAAACGAGTTTGGAGAAACCATTTGGACATACATCAGCTACAGAAACTTTAGTAACATCTACACCTCCTTACTCCTCACACCTTGTCTGGATGAGAATGACCCCACAGGCTCATAGATTTGCATGCTTAGTCCCCAGTTGGTGGGATTTTTGGAGGGAGTTTGGAGGTATGGCCTTGTTATAGGAGGTGCGTCACTGCAGGTGGGCTTCGAGGTTTCAAAAGTCCAGGCCAGGTCCACTTTCTTTCCCTGCCCACCGATTGGGATGCAAAGCTCTCAGCTACTAGTCCAGCACCATGCCTGTGAGCTTCCTGCCATGATGATCATGGACTAACCCTCTGCAATGGTAAGTAAGCTCCCAACTAGATGTCTTTTTGTTCGTCCACTGCTTCTGTGTTAGCAAATGAATTAATGAGGGATGTAGCTAGCCACCTACTGTTTTGGTGGTTAAACCTACAACCTTTGCAATCATTCAAAGCCAAACTTGGTTCCTGATTGTGTCACCATGACCTAAGGCCAATTATTTGCATTCTCTAACCTCAAGTTTGGTTGTTCATGTTCCCCCCATAGGCTTTGTGTTTGAACCCGTGCAGTTCCCTCAGGTGGTGCTGTTTTGTGAGGTTTCATACTATTAGAAGGTTAGGCCCCTGGGGGTTGTGATTCCATTTAGCCTGGCCTTAATTCCACCCGATCCCCTGCCTGAGTTCCTTTTTTATAAACCTACCCACCCTGTCATGCCTTTCCAGCTATGATGGACTGTTCCCTCTGAAGTCTGAGGCAGAAGAGACCTTTTATTCCTTTAAAGTTATTTTCTGTCTAGTGTTCTGTCACACACAGCAACAAGTAACCAATACAGGCACTGGAGCAGCACCCATACCCTCCAGGGAGAGATGACACACTGCATCGCATTGGACAGCTGGGCACAGAGGGCACACTTGGAACCCCAGTGTTGGGGGGGTATCCATCAGAGAAGACTACTCTGACATAGGTTCAAGCCAATAGAAATCCTGTATTTTCTGGCTAGCAAGTGGGTATTCAGAGCTCGAGTACAGTTCTGGGTCTTTCTCAGGGTGAGCTTTGAAACACAAAACCCACACTTTCTGGGATGACACACCTCTGTCATCAGGAACAGTTATCCAGAAGTAGGACTCCAGAAGTCAAAAAGTAAGCTCAGCACATTTAGAGACCTTCAACTTTCCCAGAACTGGGGACTTTGTTGGATTAGGTCTTTGCTCCCATTTGGGCAGGTGGCGCTGTCAATGTGCTGGGCTCCAAGGCCTGAGTAGTTCTCACTCCCATCATGGCGTCAGTTGTGTTGAGGTCTGGGGACCTGTGACATCAGCACATAGGGAGCTCAGGCAGAAGGACCTAGAGCTTAGGGATGTCAGGTGGGCTTATATAGTGGTATCCTATTTAAAGAGACAGAGCTTGCTTTCTGCTTTGCCTGGTACACAATGTCTCAATAAACCTGAGTTGCAAGTAGACAATGTAGCTCCCGTTCCAGGCAGCTGAGTGCTTCTTCGTGCTTTTCTGAACTTTCAAATGCTCAGTAAGGCCTTCCAGCGGTCAAATTTAAAGGAAGTTTGTGATCTTAAATGAATGCATCTGTGACAGAAGAATAATTACGGCTGAAGAATTATGGCAGTGCTGTTGTGCCCTGGTCATATGGCGGCTCTGTGATCTCTCGTGAGGTTCGAGTTACCTTACATCATAACACTTTTATACAGGTGTTCTCACCCAGGTTATTGATGGGCTGTGGAGTCAATATTACTCATAGTCCCATTTTACAGAAATGGAGGCTGAGGGTCACAAAGGCATGGGCAGTTATCCAGCTAACAGCGCATGATCTCGGATGTGCGTTTGAGGATTGGGAGGATCACATTCAGCTGCAGTGAAGAAAAGCACAAATACAGAGAGAGCATCTACCCTCAAAAGGACTTCCTTTAGTAGGACCAGCTTTCGACATGTTTCTAATCTTGAAATTCATGAGAGAAAAGCTGATTCCACAATTTTGAGCCAAATTTAAAGCCATCTTTAATTAAAGATGGCCAGGATAATGGGCCATAGGTCACGTTTTGTGGAGGCTTAAAATGGCAAAAGCCACAGTGGCCCTGGCACAGCACAGTGAAAGGTAACTTTCTCCAATAGGTTGGATGAGTGGGGTTATCTTAAGGCAAAAGGAAGAGCTGCTAGGTCTGATTTTCAGAGAAAGAGGAGTGGCTGTTTTCAGCCATTCCCAGGAAACACGGATGCTCTCTGACCACGCTGCCATAACAGGTGGTCTCCCTCCGAACCAGGGGAGCACTAAAAGCTAGTCTGGAACTCAAGAGGAAGCTCCCAATGTGTTTCCTCCGCCACATGAGCAGAAGGTAGTTTAGGAAGTATCAACACAGGAGACTGGTCACCTTTTCAAGAAGGAGCATGTCATACATTATAGAGATTCCACTGAAAGCAATCTGCCGAATGAAAGAGAGTATCAGTTTTTAAAACAGAAAAACGAATTTCATCTAAAACATCTGGAGCCTGTTTGTTCTGGCTGGAAAGTGAGAGAATACTAGGAAAAATTCAAGAGGAAGTAAAGAAAGAATTCTAAACAAATATGCTTTTCACTAAAAATGTGCCCTGTCACACAGAGTGCAAATAAGCCACGATTCAGAATGTTTTCCACATTCTAACTCAGAGGCATAAAAATACGAGAAAAGGCGAAAGGGTGGACTTTGTTCTCCGTGTAAAGAAAACATCACGAAATGACCCTCATCTCACAGCTGCCTTCTTGAACATTCTTGGCACGGCTGACAGCTGGTTCATGAAGACACGCCTTCTGGCTCTGGCCCAAGCACTCTCGCGCCAGATCTCAGAGGCCTGTCTCATTCATTCTCTTCATTTTCAAGTCTTTATTATATCTTTTAGCCTAGCCTCCTGACTCTTTGCTGCCCTTCCTGCTTTCTTTGGTTTTGAGGGGACTTGGAAATGTAACCGAGAAGCACAAAGGCTAGGAAATGTTGAAGGTCATGGCTATTCATACAGCAATAATTTAATCCTGTAACACATTAACAGAGATTTCCCCCCCCCCCTTAAATTTCTATTGTCTCAAAGATATCTAGACACTGGCATTGAGCACAGGAGCCTTTAGACCAGGGATTCAAAGGCGAGGATGGCACAAGAAACCATCGTCTTCCAACAGTGATGTGTTGAAATAAACTAGGGTCACAAAAATTATCTTTCCCCTCTCCTTGTGATTGTGCTCATGGGCATTACCATGCACAGGTGTTACGTAAACTTGGCATGAGCTAGAGTCATCAGAGAGGAGGAAGCCTTGATTGAGAAGATGCCTCCATAATACGGGCTTCAGGCAGGCCTGTAGGGCAGTTTCTTAATTAGCAATTAATGCGAGAGGGCCCACATTGTGTAATTGTGGGTGCGGTCACCCCAGGTGCTGGGTTTTCTAAGAAAGCAGGCTGAGTAAGCCAAGAAGCAGCGCTCCTCCATGACTTCTGCATCAGCTCCTGCCTCCAATTTCTGTTTCATGTTCCTGTCCTGTCCTCCTCAGATGATGGACTCTGATATGGAAGGGTCAGCCGGATGGACCCTTCCCCAGCTGGCTTTTGGTGTTTCATCACAGCCATGGTAACCCCAAATAAGACAACCTGACTGAGCCATTTGGAAATGTGGAAAGGAGGTAGAAAGACAGAAATTATTAGGATTGTGTCATAGCTCTTACAGAGCTATGCTGAACGCAGCTTCTCAAACTGTTCTTCGGAACACAAGGGAATTTCATGAGAAATTTCCATAACTGGAATACTGTTAGAAATCCCACATGGTCAGTCTTCTTCTGGGTATTTCTCATGGTCATTGTACTTCCCGACTGAACAAACCTCTTCAGTGTACTTGTACCATTTCCCAATTTATCTGACTCCCTTGTCCTACAAAACGTGTATCTTGGAGTGAGCCTACAAGCGCGGATGTAAAGATATTCGGTCTTTTCCCTAACAGATGGGAGCTTGGCAGTTTTAAGATTAAAAGGCGCTGATACACACAGGTACTCACAGAGACTGGGACAAAACACGGAGGCCCTACATAGGTTCAAGCCAGATGAAATCCCAGCATGGAGAGAAAGTGGACATCGAGTCCCATCCTTAACCAAGGAGCTGTTTGTAATTGATAGGTGCTGGGAAAGGGGCAATCAGCTTTCTCCAACACAGTGTTACCAGAAACATCAACAATGATCTAGGGCAGGCCTCCTGGTCAGAAAGAGTATACCAACACAATAGAGACTGGCTCTTGTAGGCTGTTTGTTTTGGTATTTTCTCTCTTGTTTGGGTTTTTGTTCATTTTAGTTTTTGTTCTATTTTGTTTTAAGACAGAGAGAGCGTGAAAGAACCTGATGCTGAGTCAGGGAGATTAGGGAGGAACTAGGAAGGAAAAAGAATATGATTGAAATAATTATATGAAATCATTTACATAATAATAAAAGAAAAAAGAGAAAGGATTTTAAAGGAGGTAACGGAACTGTTTTCATGTAAGATAAGCGATGGTATTTCACATAAAAATGAAGTGAATGTGTATATTGCCTCAATGAAGGCCATGTCTGTCTCCTTTACAATTATAAAAGTAGACAGAGTATTGACGATTCCATATAATTGAGGGTTTGTCTCTATCGGACAGCCTATGGCATTAGTCACAACATTTCTTTAATCATGACAGCAATTATGTAACATAGGATCTTAGTATCATTTGGATCTTAACTGTCTCCCAAAGGCCTGTATGTTAATGGGTTGATGGCAAGTGAGCCTCTGGTGCCACTGGGAGAACCTTTAAGATGTAGTACCTAGTGGAAGGAACTCAGGTCACTAGGGACCTTCACAAGGGATACTAGGACCCCAGAGGCCACTATGCAAGCACTTCTTCCCCTCACCCTGGGAGCCTGCCTGCTAAAGGCCCAAACCTCAACAATTTCTAAACCAAAAGAAGCCTTTCCTCCCTCTCAGTTGTTTACCCCAGGTATTCGATCACCATGATGGAAGCCTTTTTCGGCGATATGTGTGTGTCTGTCCCGTTCTCCAGCTATTGTTTTTACTCTCCTATGTCCTCTTTCTTTTCCTTCCTTCCTCTCTCCCTTCCTCCCTTCCTTCCTTCCTCCCTCCCTCCCCCTTCCTCCCTTCCTCCCTTCCTCCCTTCCTCTCTTCCTCCCTTCCTTCCTTCCTTCCTTCCTCCCTTCCTTCTTCTCTTCCTCCCTTCCTTCCTTCCTTCCTTCCTTCCTTCCTTCCTTCCTTCCTTCCTTCCTCCCTTTCTTTCTTCCTTCCTTCCTTCTTTCCTCCCTTCCTCCCTTCCTTCCTTCCTCCCTTCTTCCCTTCCTTCCTTCCTCCCTTCCTTCCTTCTTTCCTTCCTTCCTCCCTTCTTCCCTTCCTTCTTTCCTTCCTTCCTTTCTATCTCTCTCTTTTCTTTCTTTTGTTCTTTTTTTCTGAGTTTCACTGGACAATAGCACTGTGGTCCTTTTAGCAAGCCCCACAAATACACAGAAAAACCTGCAGTCATTTCAAATCAGGACTGAGCAGTCTGCACATGAAAGCATTCTATTTCCATGTCCAAAGTTATCCAGAAGCTACAAAACTCAAGCAAGAGTTTGATGTGTGATTCCCCTCTGTGTGCTGTGGATACCATTCGTTCATAAAGAAGCTGGTGATAGGGTAGAGCAGGGCTAGGCAAGGAAAACTAAACCGAATGCTTGGAGAAAGGAGGCAAGGAGGCAGGGAGAAGCCATGGAGCCTTTGGAGACAGAAGCACTGAAACTTTGCTGGTAGGCCATGACCTCGTGGTGATCCACAGATTAAAGGAGGTGGGTTAAATTAAGATGTAAGAGTTAGCCAAAGAAAAGCTAAAGCTAATGGGCCAAGCAGTGATTTAAATAATATAGTTTCTGTGTGATTATTTTGGGAGTCTGGGTGGCTAGGAAACAAATAAGCAGGCTCATACTACAAGTGTTATCCAGGGGACATCTTCTCAGGAGAAGGGCTCAGTGTCTTCCATGGCTTCCGGTATAAAGGAAGCTAGGTCACTAAAGAATATTGCTTAATAAGTGGCAGAGGGGGGTTGGTGAGATGTCTTAGTGGTCAGAGCTTGTGTATCTGCTTTGGGAACTGAACTCCAGCACCCATACAGAAGCCAGGAATGGCGGTACATGTCTGTTACTTCTGCAGCAGGAAGACTGTGTGTGGGAGACAAGAGTTACCAAGGTTTTCTGGACAGACAGTCATCTTTTAGCTGAAGAACAGTGAGTTCTAGGTCCAGCAAGGGATCTTCACAAGAGGTTGAGTCCATGTGCCAGAGAAGGGCATTTGGCATACTCCTCTAGACTGTGTGTGTACACACACAGACACGCAAAACACTAGAGGAAACCATTTCAATCATCATCTTATAGGAGGAAATCAGCGTATTTCTTGATGTAATAATTTTAAAAAGACTCAGATCCAGTATATGAATTCCTATAGAATCCCACTTAGCCTCATTTATTCAAAGCAAACATAGCTTCACTTCAGCTGCTGCTTCCAGTTTCTCTTAAGGCTAAGGATTTATTTCTTATGCAAAATTGTTTCGTTTTTTTAAATCAGACTGGAACATTTTTTTTTTTTAAAATAGCATTTCCTTTTCAATTTTCCATGATGCCAAGGTATCATGGAGCTGAAAATCTGCTGACATGATTTTGGCTTTCTCCTGTAGGATACTTATAGGTAGGCTCAATCCAGCCAACAGCAGACTAGCGATGCCTCTGGGACCCATGCTTAACCACGGTTGGGAAGGGAGACAACACAAGAGGCACGCCATGGCTTACAAAGATTTCTGTTCCAACCCGTGTTAAACCATTAATATCTAGGCCATTCTGTTTGTGGGCCTGGAAGCTAATGTTTCTTAGAAGTTGGCAGTGGCTGGTCTCCATGCGTACATAAACTCTTGGCTAATAATACAATACCAAACTGTGTAGATTATCAATGTGGTAGAAACTAGCACTCAGATGAAGAGGTAATGGTACCGTGTTCCTTTCTGGATCTTAAATACATATTTCTGTATTTTGACACCCTAGACACATAATCAAAAAGAGGACTCAGTCGGTAAGGCACTTTGCCTTGCAAGCATGGGGGAGATATGAGTTTGATCCCCAAGCCCACGAAATGCTGCCAGGAGTAGTTCTCCATGCTTGAGACCCCAAGGATGGGGAAGCAGGGGTCAGATGTATTCCTGGGGGTTTGCTGGCCAGGCAGGCTAGCCGAAACTGGTTTGCTCCAGTCAATGACAGACCCTATTTCAAACAAGGCAGACAACAGTACTAAGAAAGACAACAGAGGCTGTGCCCCAAGCTCCACACACAGGCACGTACGTGTGGACCTGCATCCACAAAAACATACATTGCATATATACACATACATACATACATACATATACGTTCATGAAAAAGAAAGTGATGTATGGAGTTGGTTAGGAAGACTCAGAGGAAAGGGGTTAAACTTGATTCAACATTTTAGGAAAGAGAAGTGAACAGTTTTACTTTGCATCATGATGGTTAAAATCAAAGACAAGTCAAAACTGGTAATTAACCCAAGGTCAAAGCCAAGAATACCTATTTATTAGTGCCCTCTCTAGCTCTGTGTCCAATTAAGTCCCAACATTTCCCTAGACTTTTTCCTCCTGGCCATATGAGTGTTTAATACCTGTCAATGCAATTTTCCCGAATGCTAATGAAGCCCTCCTTGTTCGTTCCATTAGTCTTTATCATTGCTGTATTAAGTCTTTCTCCCTGGTGTTTTCTCCCTGGCAACCACTGTGAGCCACTGAAGCATCTCGTTTTCCCTGGGTTTTATCGCTTAGATCCTGGTGACCATTTGGTACTTTCTCTTTCTTTCTTTCTTTCTTTTTCTCATAAATCAAACCAATTCAGCATCTTGTCAACAAACAGGCAACTACTTTAAGGCTTGAGCTGATACTGAGCGTCTTATCGAGCTATCTAATTAGGCTGTGATACCATCACTCCTCTAGTTTACAAGATAATCATCTGATTCCCTTTTGTTAAATGGTTCACCCTTTGGCTTTCTGGTCTATTCACTTGGGAACTAGATTATTGCAGCCCAGCTACCGCCAGAGAGGAGCAGCTAAGACTTCTTAGAAAAGCTTAATTAATGCTCCACAATGCCAGTCCGGTCACTGGCTTAATGCTATCTTCTGCCACAAACCTGCTCTATCAAGTGGCCTTCAATAACTTTCTTGATTCATAGTTTTCAGAAGTTTCTAATATTAGTGTGGGATGTGGCTACGTCGTTGCAACAAATGGTAAAATTTTCAGACCATGTTTATGTTTACATGTCTGGTGAAAGGGCTTAAGGAAGACTTAAAAATGGTGAAGTTATCTCCATAATCACATCATAATGCACCAGAGTCCATACTGTGAGATCTCATCTACCGTACATGATTACAGACTCAGAGTACCGTACAGAAAAATATTATCTTGCCATTGGAAGCACCCATGTTTTCCAAACTGGATCGGTGAAGACCAAGCCCACAAAGCTATTTTAATCCAAGTCTTTTCATGATGTTTTACTTTAAAAAGCACATTTAGGTATGATCAGCATTTGAGCTGAACGCAGGTTATGTTCTGGAAAACCTCTTCTCTAGGAAAGAAGGGACAAAGCTCAGAACCAGCACGGTGGGCGAAACTGAAAAGGGGATGGCATCTCAGGCCCCTGGGGACTAATATTGGCTTCAAATATACTCATGTGTGTGTGTGGGGGGGGGGTGTGGTGTTGAGACAGGGTTGCTTTGTGTACCCCTGGCTTTCCAGAATCTCACTCTGTAGACCAGGCTAGCCTCCAACTCACAGAGATCTGCCTACCTCTGCCTTTCAAGTACTAAGATAAAGGTGTGTGCCAACCTGCCCAGCTCAAATATACTCTTAATCTGCAAGAGGGAGAAAACCTAAACACTGAGGAACGCACACATTTGCCAGTCAAAATAGTCACACCTGGGGCTCTAGACGATTACTTAATCCTCTTTATGTTCTTTTTCTTTTTTTAAATTGATTTTTGTTGAGCTCTACATTTTTCTCTGCTTTCCTCCCTGCTTCTTTCCTCCCCGCTTCAACCTTCCCCAAAGGTCCCCATGCTCCCAATTTACTCAGGAGATCTTGTCTTTTTCTACTTCCCATGTAGATTAGATCTATGTCAGTCTCTCTTAGTGTCCTCATTGTTGTCTAAGTTCTCTGGGATAGTGATTTGTAGGATGGTTTTCTTTGCTTTATGTTTAAAAACCACCTATGTGAGTACATGTGATAATTGTCTTTCTGGGTCTGGGTTACCTCACTCAAAATAATGTTTTCTAGCTCCATCTATTTTCCTGCAAAATTCAAGATGTTGTTATTTTTTTTCTGCTGTGTAGCACTCCATTGTGTAAATGTACCACATTTTCTTTATTCATTCTTTAGCAGATTAGCATATGGGTTGTTTCCAGGTTCTGGCTATGACAAACAAAGCTGCTATGAACAGAGTTGAGCACATGTCATTGTAGCACGATTGAGCATTCTTTGGACATATACCCAAAAGTGGTATTACTGGGTCTTGAGGAAGGTTGTTTCCTAATTTTCTGAGAAATAACCACACTGACATCCAAAAGGGCTATACCAGCTTTGCACTCCCACCAGCAATGCAGAAGTGTTCCCTTTACCCCACAACCTCTCCAGCATAAGTTGTCATCAGTGTTTTTGATCTTGGTCATTCTTACAGGTGTAAGATGGAATCTCAGAGTTGATTTGATTTGCATTTCTCTGGTGACTAAGGATGTTGAACATTTCCTTAAGTGTCTTTCAGCCATTTTAGATTCCTCTGTTAAGAGTTCTCTGTTTAGGTCTGTACTCCATTTTTTATTGGATTATTTATTTTTTGGTGACCAATTTCTTGAGTTTTTTGTACATTTTGGAGATCAGACCTCTATATGAAGTGGGGTTAGTGAAGATATTTTCCCATTCTCTAGGCTGTCGTTTTGTCTTGTTGACCGTGTCCTTTGCTTTACAGAAGCTTTTCAGTTTCAGGAGGTCCAATTTATTAATTGTTTCTCTCAGTGTCTGTGCTGCTGGGGTTATATTTAGAACAGGTACTTACGCCTCTTATCCCTTTATCCGCGAGCTTACCCTGCACCAGTCAGAATATAGCGTCAAGAAAACAAAGGCAAAGGGCAGAAGAAGGTGGTAAATGTCTGATGTCAGACCAGGATGACACCTGGGAAGAAATTATGGACCCAGAGAAAAATCACAGAATCTGTAGAACAATCTATATCTCACGTCCCGAGGAAACACAAGTCAGGACTGTTCGGGACATGGGTTCTTAAGAACTTCCCAGAAAGAGTGAGATCACCGAAGCTGGGGCTTCCAGTGAACCAGGAAATCACATGGCAGAATGAGAAAGTAAGCTTTAGGAAAATGTCCAAGATGTGGGAAAAAAGAGGGAACATTGAAAAACAGAATGGAGAAGCAGCAGGAGGAAAGACAAGAAGGCAGAAGCAGCGACCTGGGGCTGAAGCTTGACCATAGAGACAGGGACACAGGCTGCTCCTGCAGAGAACCCAGGGTGGGTTCCCAGTGCACTCTCTGTATGTCCAGTTCTCGTGCCTTCTCTTGGTCTCGTTGGACAAAAAGTACGCACCGGCTCATATACATACATGCTGGCAGGCGCTCACATGCTTCTGAGATGGTCAAGAGCGGCCTGTCCTGTGGTGGAACCCACAAACCACAGAAGTCCATGAAGTCCACTTCCTGTGCCCCAGGCATATAGCAGAGCACTAAGTCCCACATAGAGATGCGCCTCCTTGATTTATTCTGCAATAGTCACTGTCCTGAACAAGCTGGGCACAAGGCAAGGGTCATTTGCTGCTGTCACTCGGCTCTTGCTGTGTCTAAAAGCTGACTGTCTGTGTCCTCCCAGCTTTACCCCAGAGAAAAGCACCGTGACCAGGCACGAGAGACAGGACTAGAGAGTGACGAGAAAACAGGATTCCCTCTGCCAACTCCCCGGCCCAGTCCTCTGGGATTGTGCGGTTGTAAAGGAGCATGCTAGGCAACGTGGTACCCCAGCCCTGTGTAACGCAGTGAGTACGTACTGAGAGCTGACACACCTAATAAAAAACTGTGCCATAGGAGACAGGGACCTAAACTAAATGACTTGGTTTGGTTTGTTTGTTGTTATTTTTGTTTTTCTTTCGCAACAAATGTTTTGTTTTCCTAGAAATTAACATGCACATAGAAATTGATATACGTGCACACACTCACCAACACTTTTCATGATTCCTGACAGAAATGGGAACAGGGACAGATGAATTCAGAATCTCAAGTTTGTTATTCATGAATGTTTTCTAACTTTTCTATATTCAACATGAACTAGTACTATAATAAGAAAAATAAAACAGTAATGGTAATAGCTTTAAAAACGAGACCATGATAGCAAAATAAATAAATCAGACAGCCTGGAGTCTGAGTCCCCAGCACATCCCTTCCTAATAACTGGATCCTGAACACATTCCTTTCTCCTTCTGTCCCTAACTATCCTCATTTTATAGAATGCCATAGACAGGATTAAAAATAAGTGGATATTTTCTGCTTTGTAACCAAGAGATAAGGCTAATAATAGCAATAACACTAACAAACAAATTTATTAGACTAAAACTATCATTACCTGTGACCAATGTAACTTAAAATGATTAATGGTGTTGTGTTAATTTAAAACATGCCAGAAGTAAGTACAGGGGAGCAAACAAATGCAAATCGTGAAAATTCAGCTCTGTCACTTACCAGTGACTGTCTTTAAAAAGGCTATTTCACCTCTCCGAGTCTCAGTTACGTCACTTACAAAGAGAATAAGGTAAGAAAACCTACTTTAAGGGGAACTTGAAGTCATGACAAGTATACACGATTAAATTTGGACAGATTTGAGATACGGAAGACATGAAGAGGTGTCTTTCTACTTTTTTAAAATCATAAAAGTGTGCTTTGACATACTTATACAGTGAGATGATGACCACGGACAAGCAAACGGGTCTGTGCCACTTCACAGTTACCCTTCATGTCTAGGGGGTAAGATTCTTTGTGAAAAACAACAACAGCAACTATTTATGTTTGTGTGTGTTCACACGTGTGGGCATACCTGTATTTATGTATGTGAGGGCCATGCTTGTGCATATTCACGTGTGTGTGGTTACACCTACATTTATACATGTGGAGGCCATGCTTGTGCATGTTAACATGTGTGGGCACACCTGTATTTGTGTGTGTGGTAACCAGAGGTCAATCTTAGTTGTTTTCCCCAACGAGCTGTCCCTTTATTTTTTGAGACAAGATCTCAGAAACTCCCCCATTCAGTCATGCTAGCTGGCCAGCCAAGTCCCAGTGTGAGGACAAGCAACCCCAACACTTTAAGGACAAGCCACTCCAACAGTGTGAGTACAAACCATCCCAACAGTGTGAGGACAAGCCACCCCAACAGTGTGAGGATAAGCCACCCCAACAGTGTATGCTTTGTCTTTGTCCTTCCCTGGTGACTGATGCTAAGCCTTCTGGGTATGTTTATGGACCTTTTGAAGATGTCTCCAGCTTTTTTGTTCAATTTTCATCAGTTCACCTATGCTTTGTGGTTTACTCGTGAAACCTACCTTTTCAATTTATTGACTATTTCTTTTGTTTAGTTAGTTTGCAATATAGCACTGTGTTTGCTTTCGTCACTGAGTTTTGGGGGTTATACTCACACGGCTGATGCTCAGTTCACTCATTTAAAATGTATTTGTAACCCCAGAATCAATACTCTCAATACTTTTGCAGAGGTTTGCTGGCATCCCTAGAGCAGACGTTATCATGAGATAGGTCCATATGAGGAAGCACAACCCAGTC
Organism: Chionomys nivalis; assembly: GCF_950005125.1. NCBI lineage: Eukaryota > Metazoa > Chordata > Mammalia > Rodentia > Cricetidae > Chionomys > Chionomys nivalis. Next base: position 48,997,884 of record NC_080090.1, on the reverse strand, counting down.
AGGGCCGTGGATTCTCTTCCATTCTCATCCTGTGAACAAGCCTCATTCTGTGTGCTGCTAAGTCCCATATTTTTATTGTTTTGTGCTGTTGATGATTGCAGTATTTCAAATGACCTCTGTTTACACCCTAATGCTCCGAATAAAAGAAGGCTCTGATGGATACCTCCCTTCAGTCTTGAATTTAACACTGTTGGTATTAATGAAGCAAGTATATGTTAAATAAGATATCTTCAAACAAAAGCAAGAACGAAACAAGGTTATTTATTGATCAGTTAGCAAAAATGTTTGACCAAAGGCTCATGGGAACCTAAGCCTGTATCTCTTCTGAGAGCAGTGACTCAGTATTCAGTAACTCACTGTTTGTGACAACTTTATGGAATATAATTACCCAGAAAAATGGCAATCGGCTGCGCTTATATTTTTGCTATACATTTTGATAAATATTTGTGGGCTGGGGATATGGCTCAGTGGTGGAATGCTGGCCTCACCAATGTGAGGCTCTGAGTTCCCTCCCAAGCACAGAGGGGAAAGAAAGAGCCCAAACCCCCTTTCAGAATGGCATAGGCGATAGACTGAGGGAGACAAGTGTAACATAGGGTTGGGGGAAGAGGAGTCAATTATGCTCTAGATGAATATTGCCATCGAAGAGAGGCATTCGATGTGGAGGCAATTTGTAGATTCACAATACACCTTTGCATTTTGATTTTGAGTATCCGTGACCTCCTACCCATCATCCCAGGTTAAGAGTCCAATAGAAGGCTGGGCATGGTGGACTCAGAAGACAGAGACAAATAAATGGCTCTCGGTGAGTTCCCAGGTGGTCTAATCTATTCAAAGAGATTTAGGTCAGCCAGGCCACAGCGTGAAACTCTGTCTCCAAATAAATAAATAAATCCAAAACTTGATAGATATTTCAATATCAAGGGAGGAGCAGGTTGGAATGGAAGCACAAATACAGTAGTGTCTGTGAGTGTGTGTACAGACTCATGTGCTTACATATACACACAGCAAACTAAAATTAATTTCAAACGTTCCATATAGGTCAAGTTTACAATCCTTTGGATTATATCCATGATGACAAGAAGTAGATAGAAAATTCCAGCATACATGAATTTCTAGGTGAAAGATACCTTGTTATGAATCACTAGCTAAAGGGATTCCAGAAGATTAACCAAACAAAGAGAACAGAGAGCTACTTAAACTATACGTTCACCTGAATACGGAAGCTAACCCTCCCATCTGCCATCCTGAGATCCTCTGCATTCCATGGGAAATATGGCGGAGAATAATACAGGCTGAGACTTCTATGGCATCAAAGTTCTTCAGAGAAATTCAGCCAGAACCACCTCTCTCTCCTCAAAGAACACATCCTATTTCCTAGAAAAGCTTCCAGTAAGACATACTGGGTAAAGATGAAACCAGAAAGATACTAGGAGGAGCAAAATTCCTGCCTGCAAACGGCCACAGGCACACTGTCAGAGTAAGACAATTACACCATTGATAATTCAGTATTGTTTGGACACTGCAACTGTGGTTGATTTAGAGAGACTCGAGCTGACACAAGTACAACAGGTGGATATGAGGTCGCCAAGAAAGTACTTGGAATTTTCCCACAAGAATAAAGGCAAAAAGGTCACTTGTGGTAAAAAAAAAAAAAAAAAAAAAAATCTTTTGGATTAGTCTTCTAAATCAATGCGTGAATTAAAGACAATTTACATATAAATAGGCTAATACCCCGGCGTGGAAATTAAATGGATTTTTAAAAGATGTAAGTAGCTGTGGAAAAGGTCAGTTGGGTGGTAAGTACACATAATGCAATTTTTGAGAATTGCTTGTCTTGTTGGTTTATTAATATTTCGTATTCATGTCAGTGTCATTCTGAAATTGTGTGCATAATTAGTGATGCTCCAAAGTCAAAGACAGGCCAGCAAAGTGAGAAACTCGGATTTCACAAAGCTGGGAAGGAAAGGCACGGGCGGCATCTCAACACAGAAGTCATCAAAATTAACCTTTGCGCACGTATTAATACACATTAGATTCAAATAGATCATAACAAACTCCAAATAAGTATGGACGACTCCAATAAAGTGTACCTTGACTTTTAGCCCTGCTAATCAATTTACAGCTCTTCCCAAACAGAGGAGCAGCAAGCACTGGCTGCAGCCAGAATGGCTCTTCTTCCTGATCCCCTTAGCATCTTCCTAGAGATTGTGCCAGGGGTGATGAAGGGTGGTGGAGGGTGACGAAGACGTCGCCAGCTGTCATTGTATCCATGTGCATCAGTGGACCCGGAAGGGTGCTGGCCCGTGGGACGAAAGCAATGAACCCAAGATGGCTTTAGGGAATTAGGAAGTTCCACTGTTTCGTTTTGGTTTGGGTTTGGATTTTCGGTATGTGTTTGTGAGTGTGTACAAGTTCATGTGTGTGGACACATGTGCAGGCAGGCACTCATGCACGGATGCATAGAGGTCAAAGGCTAACAGACATCTGGAGTCTTCCACCTCACTCATTGAGGCAGAGGCTCTTGACTGAAAGTAAAGCTTGTCTGTAACTATCCTAGCTAGCCAGCTTTTTCTAGGGATTCCCGAGGTCTGCCTTTCAGGCATCAGGATTATGGGTGCCATTAAGTAGGTGCTAGGGATCTGAGCATCAGGGTTCCTGCTTCCATGGCAAATGCTCATCCTAGGTAATTCACAGCCCTCTAAGTACGGAGGTGTTCAGGGAAACATAACAGGGCAGACAGGGAGTAATGGAAAGGAGAGGGGCCTTTGAAGGGGAACCCTTGCCTTCTCCCTCTGCCTTAAACACAGCAAGTCCCCCTTCATCTGCTGAGCAAATATTCTCAGATAAAGGAGAATAAAAGAAAAAGCACAAGAACCACAAATCTCAGAACACTAATGTGCCTTCTTAATAACTCCACATGGCGATTTCATAAACTACTGAACAACAAAGAAACGTTAACCCAGTTCCCCACCTTACTACTACTAATACAATGTGGTATTAGGCTACATAGGTACTAACCCAGCCTGGAAAAGGAGAAACTAGGAAGTACTGTGTGACGATGCACCTAACAGTCCATGAGAACGCACAGCAATCTTTGGACATCCCTGAAAAGTAAAACATAGCTCTAGACCTCAAGAATTTTACAAATGTGCAGGACACAGCAAAACAACACTCATGTCAAAACGCAGAAGCACCCAAACACCCAAGACACAACTTGAACTAACAGATAGATCTATCCAGTGTCAATAGACTGTCAAGTCCAGTCCCTGGGGTTCATTTTTAAAAGGTTGAATGGGGCCAGGTGTGGTGGTACATGTCTTTAATACCAGCATTTGGGAGGTAGAGACAGATGTATCTCTGTGAGTTCAAGTTGAAGGTCAGCCTAGTCTACAAATCAAGTTCCAGAACAGCCAGGGTGACACAAAGAAGTCCTGTTTCAAAAAACAAAACAGTAGATAGATGAGATAGATAGATAGATAGATAGATAGATAGATAGATAGATAGATAGATAGATAGACAGACAGATACAGACTGATGAATGGATGGATGATACATAGATATAGATGACATAGATAGATGATAGATAGATAGATAGATAGATAGATAGATAGATAGATAGATAGATACAGATTGATGAATGGATGGATGATACATAGAGACAGATAATGAAGATAGATAATAGGTAGATAGATAGACAGACAGACAGACAGACAGATAGATGATAGATAGATGATAGACAGTTGATAGATGGCTGAATGATTGCTGATGATGTCTGACCATCAGTTACTGGCTGCACCTTATATACAGTTTTCAAGTATACTGTAAAGCTTTCTATGCTGCTGTGTTCAACTACATGTATTCCTCTCTAAGCTGATGCCCCTGAGGCTGGCATGATGATGGGTTTGTCAGAGCTTACTGTGCAAGCATGAGACGTGGGTCTGCACCACAGAATTCACATTAGAAGTTAGCATGGTGGTGAGCATTTGTAATTCCGGTACTGGGGAACGAGATATAGGCAGCTCTCTGGGGTTTGCTGGCCATCCAGCCTAGCCTAATCGATGATATTGGGGCCAGGGAGAGACCCTGTCTCAAAAACAAGGTCTAGGATGGAGAAATGGCTCAGTAGTTAAGAATACTTGCTGTCCTTTCCAAGGTTCAGTTCTCAGCACTCACCTGGTGATTAACAACCATCTCTAACTTCAGTACCAGGGAGTCCAGTGCCCTCTTCTGGCCTCCCCGGACATCAGGCACACATGTGGTACACACACATAGGTGAGGCAAAACACTCAAAACACACAAACAAAAGTACTCCCATTGGATGGTTCCTGAAGAACAACCCTGAAGGTGACCTCTAGCTTCTAGTGAGCATGCCTACACATACTGTCTTTCTGACCCAAACCTGTGCATACAAAATGGATGCTCCTCATCCACAACCACCAAGTAGTTAAGCTCCGAGGTCTTGCAGATGTCAGGTTGTTTCCAAACACAGACTCAATTGGCTAGATTGAGTGACTTTTCCAGGGGTTGCTGGAAGTCACTCTTTGGTGATTGAGAATCTTCCACAGTCTCGGGTATTTGAGTGCCACACCAACTCCAGTGTCGTCTGTGTGACATGACATATGTCATTATGCCGGACAGGAGCTACGTGTCCTATGGGACTAGGCTTCCTGGAGGTCAATGGCAGACAGCCCAGTATTAGCCACCGCTGAGGCATAGACGGGTTTTTCGATTAGCTGGCTATGCGAGATATGGGCATTGCACAATCTCTTTTATAATAATGATATTCTATATCTACAAGACAAGGATTATCTCTTCAGGAACAGCTCTGGAATAGGGAAGCACAGTATGGGAATGTATAAAACTACAGCAGAACCCTTGTCATACATGGGGAGTATGATGAGCAAGGGAATAGATGGGTTAATGTTGATGGACAAAGACTGTTATATTATACTTTGAACTTTATGGATAGGCTTGCTAGATCCCAACCCCCATGGTGTCTGCTGCATAAGAAGGTACTAAAAAGTATATTTCAACAGGTGCAGAGAACTGATTAGGCATATGTGGTCACTAGATGAAATAAAGGGTTAGGAAGAGGAAGGGCCATGATAGCGATAATGAGACAGAAACTTTCTATTCATAAGATGAAACCACTTGTCTGAGGTTTACATTCCCAAGGACAAGATTTCCTCTTCTAAGGATGCTTTATGTCTAACACCTGTTCCTGATAATATACTTTTCTTAAATATCGCTGATGTGACTAAAAGAAGCTTTCATACTGTGCCAACCAATGACACATGACCTTCTGATTTGTTCTTTGTTTGAATACTATATAATGAAAACATGAATTCAGTAAAATCGCAGCAGATTCCAACCACTCTCTTGTGTGTTGTGTCTGTCTGTCATTCGCCGAACTTGTGCCTTCCTGTTACCAAGACCCTGCTTCTCCCACGGTCTGAGTGGCTCCCCTGAGCCGGTCCGTGGCATTTGAGCACTAGATTCCAACCGGGTGATATTATGTAGGGAGGTTGTGTGATCTTTCTAGAGGAAGTACGTCACTGGGGGTGAGATTTGAGAGTTCAAAATCTGGTCCCATCTCCAGCTCACTCTCTACTCTCTGCTTTTGGTTGCTATTAGCTTCCTGCTCTGACTGCCTATCGATACGGCTCCTGATGTTACGGACTCTCCCGCTCTCTCTGGAATGCTAGGTCAATGTGCACGCTTCCTGTGACAAGTCCCATTTGGTCATGGTGCTTTATCACAGCATCAGTAAAGGAAGGAATACATACCCTGACAACAGAGAGTCATCTGCTCCAGTCGGGGTGCTTTTCTGCCTGAATTCTCACCCCACTCTAGGAGAAACTGCCCCCCTCCACAAAGTACCCGGAGAAAGCACTTCGCTGTTGACTCCTGAAACAGGACAATTTTCTTTTGAAGCCTGTAAGTGTGCCATGCTATAAATTACCCTGCCGTGGGTGTGAGAATAAATATCTATGTAGGTAAGTGTGCGTACACATGCGTTCTCTCTCACACAATATGTTACAGTCAGAACTGTGCTGTCGAGAGCCACTCCAATCTAGAAATTTACGACTCTAAATGGAGACACACATTTAGGTTAGACGGTAGGATTATAAATGCTTCGAATATTACCAGAATAAACAAACTGCCTAGGAGCGTAAACATTTATAAAATACCCTTGCTCATTTACACTGGGTGACTCACAGACCTGTGGCACCTGAGTGACAGAGATAGCAAACGTGATTAAAAATGCAAATAAATTACACCCCAATGGCATGCTGCATCTGACAATGGACTCTGGACTCAGAGGCACCGCTGCAATCTACAAGCAAAGTGCTTTTTGGTAATTCGCTTGTCCGCAGAGGTCCCGTGGCAGAGGAGTCATAATACAGGTCCCTCTTAAAGCAGGCTGAGTTCTTTTCGGCCATTAGCGATTCCATCTTGAGACTCATTCAATAAAAACAATTTTTTTCCCACTGACAATTGATGGTTTGTGCTTTACCAAGATGAACTTCAGAAGTTGTTAAGAACTTGCACAATACATTAGCTACGGGGAGATGAATCACGGACTCCAAGTATGTCCAGGAAAGTGAAGGGCTTGCTGCAGCGGCTGGGCTGTCCTTTCCCTTAAACTAGAGAGGAGGGAATTTAAAGGGGGAGTTGGGATGTTTAAAGACTGTGTGATGTGTATTCCTTTTTTTTTCTTTTCAAGTCGATACTGTGTTCATGCATTAAGTCAAAGAATTATACAAAAAGGAATAAAACTGTACAAAGCAGGAAAAGATAGGAAGGTGTGGATATGTTTTTATGCAGCCACTGTGGCAGTTCCAAAGCATGAAGTGAAGAATCAGTCTCACTAGAGACTCAAGATAATCTGAGTTCAAAGTTAGTGATCATATGAGCTCAGCTATTGAGATGAACGTAGGTCTCATCCAAACAGTGCTGTTTCCAGAAACATTATCAGCCTTTGACCTGTCTTAGGCTGTCTAGTCTCTGACCTAGCGGCAACCACTACTACTGGTGGCTTTGTATTCCTTGCAGATCTCACACCCGCAAGCCCACACACTGAATTCCTAGCATGAGACACAGTGCCTTGTGCTTGCCTTTCAGAAACGTGCTTTGGAAACTCCTCCCTGGTACAGAACATACCCTACCAAATGTCTGTGGAGCTTTCCACCACAAAGACATAGAGCTAATCTTACCTAGTACCATTTAAAATAGTATTGCCATTACCCGTGAAACTTGAAGCAAATTTGCCATTAAAAGTTCCTGAGTCTTGGATTCTTCTCCAGGCTGCGAGAGTTGCTCCTTTCTTCTTGGGTAGGTTTAAGTTACTGTCCTCTTAAAGATGTATTTATTGATTATGTATACAACATTCTGCCTCCATGTATGCCTGCATGCCAGAGGAGGGCGCCAGATCTCATTACAGATGGTTGTGAGCCACCATGTAGTTGCTGGGAATTGAACTCAGGACCTCTGGAAGAGCAGTCAGTGCTCTTAACCACTGAGCCATCTCTCCAGCCCTCAAGTTACTGTCCTCTTACAGGTCTCATTGTGAAAGGATTCCAAAGTCACCCACAGATCAGTTTTCCAAGCTCATGCTTTCAACTTCTCTAGTTGTGAGTCCTTCCCACTTCTGCGTGTGTGTCCACCACATCTTGTTTTGTGTGGCTTTGCTTCAGTTTTGACCGTGCTTGCTAGTGGATGATTTCCTTATTTCACATTTGTGGAGGGGGGGGGGCTACAAAGCAAGGTGGTTCATTGGGTAGAGGAACTGGCTACACGGATCTTATGGCCTGAATCCAAATCCCTGGAACCAACTCTACAAAACTACTGCCACAGATGCACTATGATACATACACCTCTTCCACACACCACGCACACACATATACACACACGCTCATACACATGCATGCAAGCACACACTTGTAAAAATCGAAGATATCTGCATTTTTTTATGATACTATGCTAATTTTTAAATTAGAAATCTTACTTCTGGTTTCATCTTCACTATTGCTGCATTCCCTGTTTGTCTGGCTGTTCTTAACTCCGGTGCTTAATGGCATCTGTTCTGTTGTTTGTTTGTTTTTATGTGTTGTTCAGTGTCTCAAACCACAGGATTTCTTCTAAGCAGAGCATTGGTTGTAGCCTTTGAGTTTAAATGCTCTATTCTATTATCAGTGTTTTGTGGGGTTTTGGTCAGGTTTGGTTTTGAGATTTTGCTTAAATTAACAGTTGTTTATCAAAGAAAACTTCTGTGTCCATATTGCTTCCATTTTTAACTTATTGTATTGGACCTGATGATAAGGGTCTCACTATCTAAAACTTCCCACAATTCCCCGTGATTGGTTTTTTTGGTAACCTGTCATGGACATGTGTTACAAAATTTCCAAAGGCCATAAAAATATACCTTCTCATTGTCAAGAACTAAAGTTATATCTTTATTATATAGACAATATTGATTGATTATCTTTTGGATTATTAATCTATTTATGTGGACTTGGAGATTAAAATGCTCATTTACATTTGTCTGCTTCTCTGCAGTTCACACAGTGACTTCCTGACTCTAGATAGATCCTGAACTCTACAGTTTAGACAGAACTCCCCATTACAAACACATCCCCACCCCAAAAAACAAGAAAGCACATTGAGAGCTTGGGGTTTGATGCTCGCATCAAACACAGTCCAAAACTCCTGCTGTTGCACCAAGTGAGGAGCATTCTTGCCTGTGTAGACAGGACGCAGCATCACAAAAGTTTAAACAAGGAAAAGAGAAATTCATCTGTCATCTCGTTCTCAGACAGCAAGATTACAACAGATAGCGTGTGTGAAAATCTCAGTCTTATCATGAACAATTCTGGATTTCTTTACTGGGACTCAGTAGCTCCATTTCATACTTCCAGAAGCTGCACACATCTGGCCAAGACTCACAGTCTCAGCACACAGGATCTGAGGCACACTCTGAGAGGAGAAATGAATTCTTCCCTTTATGTTGACTACAAGTAGGTTCCAATATACATGGAAGAAATCTGATATTGATTCTTTACATTGTTACCTAGATAGAATGATAACACCCAGGAATCATTATGACTTATAAGAATATTAAGATTTAATGAAAGTGTCAAAATATATAAACATGCCTTTGACTTACACATTTTAATATTGGTTAGCATACTTTGCATTTTGAACATTTTATAAGAAACACAACTTTACTGAAAATAAATGAAATATTTTTAACTTTTCTAATTATAATCTTGATGAAAATATATTCAAATTATATACATGGAGAATATAAATACAGGGCAATTTTTAATTCTTTTGATAGGAATCAGCAAGGTTGCAAAGGACTAGATAGGAAATATTTGGGGCTCCTGGATCCTCATCACTGCCCGTGTCATAGAAAAATATCACGACATAGCCTTAAGTCAGAAGAGCCCAGGGTTTGAATGTAGGATCCCTATATCAGATCATAACTGTTAGCAGACCAAATGGACTTTTTTTTTTTAAAAGAAATGAAGATGTTAAATTGTAACATTTTTAATGAGCTGAAGATAAGAAAATAACTTATTTGATAGAATATATCACAATTTAAAACTATATATTTCTTTTTAAAAGATCCAACCAAATATCCAAATAATAGACCATTCTTCGACATCATATACGTATCTTTACTATTTGGCCAATTTTCAATCCTATAAAAATCACAGCTTTGCCTTTTCTAACATTTTGGCCTTAAAATGGTTTTCTCTGGTAACAGGCTAGTGGAGCCTTACAGTTTTGAAGCATTCAGATGTATGTTTTATAACATGGTTTCCAGTTATACTTTTGTGCTGGGAAGTCCCTATCACTACCAAGGCGAGCAGTTGGCCGGTGCTGAGTTCAGGAGTGTCATCCATGTTCAGTCTCTAGACCCGAGGTCATAAGACCTCTCTACTGTCTTTCCTACAACTATCCTTGCTCCTCCAAAGTGATTTCTATACCACAGAGTAATAGTTAAAAATATACATCTCTGTCCTACAATTCAGGAACCAAATCTATGCGTAGCATAGGCTGTTTTCTATTACCGCTCTCGAAACCCTCCCAAACTACTGCCTCTGTCCCTGCCTGCCCCCACTATCTGTTCCCTATCTATTCACAGTGGCCTTTGGGGGGACCACTATCACACTTCCCATTTCTTTACTCTAGACCTTACCTTAAATCTGGCCTTGCGACGTGTGTACCGTTAGTGATTGATTAGCGGACTCTCCTAAGGTGACAGCAAAAAAGAGACAACCCATGGGCCACCAGAGAAACCAAGAAAGATGTGGTTTGCACCTAAAGTTCAGCCTTGCCCATCACATCGGGAATTCTGGGTGTATGATGAGAGCACACATGTCCCCTCTGTCATCTCAGCCAGACACTGGCTGGAGAGAGCTCTCAGGTATTTTTGTGGAAGGCAGCACCCATTGGTAGAGAATTAATTCTTTGAGATGGGTTCACCCATGCACCCTTGGTATACAACACACTAGGCAGCTGAGGTATGGGTGTGCAGACCCAGCGAGGCAATGCTGGTGCAGGATATCCCACTGGTGCAGGATGGCAGCATGTTTGGCAGCAGGAGTATGCTCTCAGAAGGCGTTATCAATAAGAGCACCTAGACTGAAGTGGAGTGGAACCTCTGAAACTGGCTTAGAAAACCTCTGTGCTTTAGCTGTGTATTTGTGTACCATGTGGTTGAAAAATATTTAAACAGGACTTAGGAGAGGGGTGTCGCGAATCTCATCTCCCGCCCCCTGGCCGGGGATTATCCCAGGAGTTGCTAAGGTTTCTGCACCATGGGACAGTCCACCTCTTCTCTCCATCCAGGATGTCAGTGGAGCCTTGGAAAAGTAAATGAAGCTCAGGCAAGGTGTGGCTTTGGGTCGCATTCTCCTAAGATGGTTTCCAAAGCTACATTCAAAGATGTGAAAGCAACAGCTGATACAGGATTGGCCAAAAGAAGTGTTCAGTGCATTCTCTAGTTTTCTCCTATCAGTGGAGAAGACATCCAATCTGATAGATTCCCTTGTAGAAACCATGCTAGTAACAGGGAAGACAGAAGAAGTTCTCATAGGCCCTGCCTGGCTTTTATATCTTGGGCCATCTGCCTGATAGGTATTTCCTATTACATAGCTCATGAGGCCTTACATACCTAGGTTATGTAAAAATAGAGGTAAATTAAATCATTAATCTCACTGATTAAAAGCTTAAAAGTACTAAGCTTTTTGCATTTTTCATAATCACTGTAATTGTTGGTATTTCATTTTGTGTGGGCTATTGAATTAAAATGCAAACATTGTCCATCATGAGTGCATGGGTCTCCTTTTGTGATCATGATCATACCAAAGAGTGGTCTTTGAAGTTACGCAAAAAGGAAAGCTGAGATTCCATCCCCCTCTAGACAAAAACAAGTGGAGAAAGCCTCCCCACTCAGAGGAAAAAGGACAGGCACCATGTTCCTGGAACCCACCAGTTACTGGGCGGTGCCACTCACAGGGCCTCCCAAACGTAAAGTACCCCACCTTCCTCATTCACGGAGCCCAGCAAGAACTCGAATGCTCAGTCCAATACAGTCATTATGAGCGAAATTCTGCCGACAGGTTCCAGTCAGGTTAGTATCGTTCAATCACGCCACTAACAGGAATAAGTTCATGGTAATTGGTGTGTTTGAGACGAGAGAAGGACACGAATGGCTGTGGAATCTTTAATGCTTTGTGTTGGCTTTCACGGTGGAAATGACAAGGTATTAGTCTACCAGATGCTGGATCGAGCCATGGGCCATTAGCAGGAGGGTGTTCTCCAAACACTTTCAGAACAAATACCAGCTGGTTTACTTGCAGCTTACAGACATAATCACACGCATCTCGAGTCAGATCCCACAAGGCTGTAGGCTTCAGGATACCTCATAAATTAAAACCTCGGCAGGCTCGTTATAGGCTTTTATTCATGAAAGAGACACATTGTCCTGGTGAGAGCGAAAATATTAAATAAGCATCCAAATAAACTGCGGAAAGAATAGCCTTGTAAACCAAACTCCCTGCTTACGAGTGTCGACGGTATGCGAGGATTCAGTGTCTTTCCGTGAGTTACACAACACTGGTTAAGCAACGGTGAGAGATCCCTGTCTTGTCGGGAAAGCATTTCGCTCAAGACTCTCAGCAAGTGTCAGCTTATTAGTAGATTTAATAGACTGCTGGGGGAAGAAGACAGGGCCTGAATCAAATAAGCAGATGAAATCAGAACCCCAAAAGAAAACCGCCTTTAAATTTAATGTATAGCACATTAGTAACCAGGACAACTCAGACTGCTCAGCAATCCACTGAACAGAGAAAATTCATATAAGGAAACACAAATAAAACAAAACGACAGCAAAAACCAAAGCCAGCCCCATCTTCAGAAGAGATGTGAGCCTTATTTACATTTCCTTTCTGTCTCCCTAGGTACAAGGCTCTTCCCAGAATACAGAATGATCCTATTTGGAGACAAAGAGATGTGGGCAAAAGACAATAGAAACCAGTAAGAAAAGAAATGGGTCCCATTTTCAACCTTAACTGTAGCATAGTGACAGCTTCTCAAGGCCTGATCATCACCTTGAAGATGTTTTATTAAAAAGCCACTCCCATTAAAACTTTGTTGGGGAGGTGCCAAGCCGAAAGGGTCAAACGGATGAGAGCTTGATTGTTCTTTCTCAATAAGGAAAGGAGATGCCATGGCAAAGGGACCAGGACCCGAGTTTATGACCCCAACCCCATTGTGTACCCATGAGTTGTTCTCTGTGCGTGTGACAGGGCCCCTTGTAATGACCGTCTATATGTACAGGAACAGTGAATTAGCACATTCCATTCGCAGCCAGCCACCCCCAAAAACAGAATGGCCTTCTTAAATGGTGATTAGGGGTTTTGTGAGCATCTTGGGTTTGGAGAGGACAGTTTCCCACTGGGGATTCTTCCGCCCCCATTCACGTTCATTCAGTTCTTTCTGGGGGAAGTTAAAAGCTGCAGTGATAATCCCTTAAGTATGGCTTGGAAAAGTATAAAAGGCGCAGTGTATAAGCGATTGGATGAGGGAGCCTTTTATGTAGAAGTCGCTGAATGGGTGGCCTCTGGGCCATGCGAGTTGGGAAAGGCAGGCACAGTGTCCTTTCCCAAGGTGGGCTTAGCGGGACCCCGGGCGAGTCAATTGCCTGCCATCAACAGGGCTGCTGCCCCTTCGTTCACCTTGCTTCTCATGCTCACTCGGCTCCCGGGGCCATTTTGATCCCAAAGATGGAGCGAGGGGCGATGCGATCTTTGGTAGGGACCCAATTTCTCTCTAAGTGCCAACTCGGCCAGCTGGCACCTAACAGGCCGAGCCTTCTTCCGAAGGGGTTAGCGAAACCCAAATTAGCATGCTCCATTTAAAAAAAAAACTTGCTTGTATTTAAAGACTAATTCATGACAAACAGTGGCTCCTGCACTGAGGTCTGGCGCCCCAGGGGCTGGCACCCTCCCAAACACATGCGACTAATTGCCACCCTCAGATGACACGCAACGAACAAACTCCATTTTGCTGTAGCAGATTCACTAAGAACGCAAGCCCGGAAGGCAGTGGAGGCAGAAAAGGTCCTTTCATTACCCTGTCCTAGCTGAACAGGGCAGCGAACGCGCCTGAAAAACACCTTTGTTTCCCTGCGCCAATTTATCTCCACCGAGGGCTGCGAGCTCTGCTCACTTGCGGGAAGGCAAGTCAGGACTCTGCAAGGACCCCAGCTATGGCTGTCAGAGGTGGAGATCTGCCTTTCCCTTGGCTCAAGGGAACGTGCAGAACTGTCCATTTTGAAAGTCTGCACCTTGCCCCATTTGCCAATCTGTCAACCCCAGGACTCCACATGCTTCGCTGAGATGCTCGGGGCTCCCTTAAGCGAGCCTTTATAAGACTATGTGGGTCTAAAGACCAGCTCCAGCCTGTATCAGGGATTAGAATCTTATGCATATCACATTGACTCATCTACACTCCTAATAAGTGCATAAGATAGATACGAACATTATCCTTACTTTGTAGATGAGGAAACCTAGGCCACAGTTCATCTGAATCTTTGATTTCTCATGGTGAACCAGGAGTTTATTGAAGAGCTGAAAAATCTGAACAAGTTGTTATGCCCTGCTCCTTCCTGGGCCGCTGCAATTTTCAACTGCTCTGGTTAGCAAACACCATTTGTATCAGATAATGTAAGTTTCTCATACGTTTTTTTTTTTCTTAAAGTGTGCACACACATGAGTTCAGGTACCCACAGAGGCCAGAAGAGGGTGGCAAATGCCCTGGAGGTAAAATAACAAGCAGCTGTGAACCATCCAGCTCGTGTGTTTGCTACCAAACTCAGATCCTGTGACAGAGCCTCTGACACGGGCCTTAGTCGCGAATTCTCTAAGTACATCTTATGTGTCAGCAAGTGGTTCCCAGCTCCCACCATATTGTTCACTTTTTTCTCTTAGAACATTTATATTGACACATTTTATTTGGTAGATAAATCTGTCACTCAGACGTCAGCGAAGAGCCCACAACAAGACTCTCCCGGGAATCAGGGAATCCTGAGAATGGGAGTTCGTTTCCATCCGAATCCAAAACGTGAATACAGTATGGAGGATGGACACACCTCCTCTGAGCATGCGCTTGCCTTCAGGACTCAATTACCAGTGAGCCTGCTTCCTTCATCCCAGCCCTGTGCGGTTTCACACTGTCCTTGCTAAGGAGACTTCCTGTGTCAGAGACAGAGTACCTTATCATGTTCACCGTATGTTCACTGATGGGTCCAACATGGATGCAAGTGACAGAGGCTTAGGGGTAATGTGATATGTGCCTTAAAATACTCTAATTTTCTTTTATTTTTTGAAGCTTTCTTAAGCAGAAAGGTGAAAAATCATGTTTAATTTCAATTACATATTCTGAAACCTGATTTTGTATATATTTAATAACTTGGTCAATGAGAACAGAGCCCAGAACAACTAAATATTTTGTATTTTATTATTGCCACTTTTAGTTACTATGGGAAATAATGTGTTACAAATGACATTTTCTTATTTACCCGTCTTTTTTCCTTCATATATCTCTTCTTCCCCTTCCCTTCTCTGTCACCTCCCCTCCTGTCATGAAATATTCTTTTAATGTATGTTACATTTGTTTATGCTGTGGAACATTTGTTTGATGATGCAAAGATGTGTTGCATTCTTTTATGTTGCATTTGTTTAACTCTGTGAAACTGTGTTACTTTGCCTGTCTAAAACACCTGATTGGTCTAATAAAGAGCTGAAAGGCCAATAGCAAGGCAGGAGAAAGGATAGGTGGGACTGCCAGGCAGAGAGAATAAATAGAAGGAGAAATATGGGAAAAGAGATCAAGGAGCAAGAAAAGAAAAAAAGGAGGACATCAGAGGGCAACCATCCAGCTACACAACCAGCAACAGAGAAAGAAAGAAAGGTATACAGAATAGAGAAAGATAAAAGCCCAGAGGCAAAAGGTAGATGGGATCATTTAAGTTAAGAAAAACTGGCTAGAAACAAGACAAGCTATGTTTGGGCATTCATAAGTTTGGGCAGTCATAAGAAAGAATACGCCTTCATGTGATGTATTTGGAGCTGGGTGGTGAACCCCCAAAATGAAAGAAATAAGAGTTAACAGTTAAAACACCTCCACTGCTGATTCTTTACTTCGGGGTATGTCCTGTAGCAATGCTGTGTGTCCTACCTAGACTTTCTACACCTTTTCTCTGGATTCTCAACTGCACATGTAGGTTTGAATAGAGAGCAAGAAGCACGCATGTCTGCGCGGTCCTGGCTAATGTGTCCCTCCAGCCATCATCAATCTCTAAGTTCTACTCTCTGCTGCTAGATAACACTAAGTGATTTTCATGATTGAAATCGTGGAAAATATTTTATACTTGGCATTTGAAATTGGTTGCTTATATATAATTTGGTTAATTTAATTTAATTTTAAAATTAGTGAAGTTTTCACCATAATTATCACGCATTTCCAGTAACGCTTAAGGATTAAAAGTGGTTAACTCATAAACTGTCTATGAAAGTAGATGCTTTAGTAATTGTTAATTTTGGTAATTAATAACAACAGCTCAATGCTTTGTTTTGCTGACATTTCAGTATCAACTTGTTTGGACTTTGCAGTTTTCCCACATGCTTAAATCAAAATAAATTGTCTTTTTGTTCTTAATATGTCTTTTAAAATATACCGGTTCCCGTCACTAGGCCCTGGTGTACCCACGCTGTGAAGAATGAAGAGATTCTGTATAGAAACCTGAGCCTCTACTTGGACTCTCAGAGTATTGCAACAGTGGTCCCCAGGAGTCCCACACTCGGAGAAACTCAGTGACTGCCAGAGGGAGAACTTGGCTCCCAGAAAGAGCATCCCATGGTTCTGAAAACTCATCAGGAAAGGAGACTGATAAAAAGAGACCCACACTTTGACCCTTGACTTAGATAAATATATTCTTTGCCTGTGGGTGGAGGCTGCTCCTTCGTTCCCAGCCATCCAGAACCAAATAATCGCACAGAAACTATATTAATTAAAACACTGCTTGGCCTATTGGCTTAGGATTCCTATTAACTAACTCTTACATCTTAAATTACCCCATTTCTATTAGTCTATATTCTACCACGAGGCTTGTGGTTTGTTACCTCTTGCTTCTTGGGCAGCTACATGGCGTCTCCTTAACTCCTCCTACTCTCTCTATACATCTCCGTTCAGATTTCCCATCCGGCTGTATTCTGCCCCGCCATATGCCCAAAGCAGTTTCTTTATTAACCAGTAGTAATAAAATATATTCATAGCATACAGAGGGGAATCCCATATCATATGCCCTCTCTTTAAACCCAGATCTCATGACAGGACCTTGAAGATAACTTGGGCAGGCAAAGTATTTGTGAGTGTGTGTGTGTGTGTGTTTGTGTGTGTGTGTGTATTCCCCTTCCCACTGTGGCCACATGGGACAAATGCTTTTTCCTGATTTTCAAGATTCTTTCTTTCTTTCTCTGACCTACTGAAGACAGGTGGCTGAGCCTTGCTTGTTAGGGCTGTCAGGGTCAGGCCCGACATTTGCACCTCTAGCAAAGGCAATAATGGAGGTCCAAAAAAATTGTGGGATGGGTGTCTGTACCTAGGCATTATATGGCACTAGATATGACAGCTTTGCCCCAAATCATGTTGATGCTATTATAAGCATGAGTACAGTAGGGGCAGAGGAATGTACCCATATCTAGACTGCTAATATCATCACCCACAACAAATCCTGCCCTTAACTTCCTGCACTTTGGCCCCTTCTGAAGCTCCCCTGAACTCTTTCTGAAGACCGTTTGCTTCCTTAGCAGATTCTCCAAGCCCACTGCCAGGAATTACCTTCCAGCACTTGTCAGAGAGCCTCCTGGGCTTTGTCCCGGAGATCCTTATTTAGTGCTCAAAGCTGGACCCAGAACCCAAGGATTTTAACCTGCTAAAACCCTTCCGGTGTACAGCTTGTAGGAAATCTTAGCTGATGTGAGCTGATGATCACAACTGGTGATATGTGTCTTGAACTGCAATACCGAACAACTAGAATCAATTTAGACAATCTCTTTCAACATCAACTCAGACTCTAATCACCTGGAGAGCCTTTGAAAGCAGTGTCATGCCTCATGCCACGACACCTCCCGCTCACCCCAACCGTGACATACAAGCCAGAAGACTCTGATGTATTCAGTCCACAGTGGATTCAGATATTGCGTTTTTTTGTTTTTTTTTTTTTTTTTTTAAAAATTATCTTATAAACAGAGAACTACCAACAGCCTAAGGGCACGTAGTGTCGGAAAGGCTCAACCCACCATGAAGGAAGGCAAGGCCTGGACCTGGACGACGCACTCACGGAAGCAGAAGTTTGATGAGATAAAACCCACCTGAGTCTCCTCGTTCCCTGTTTGCTAGTATACCCAAATAAACCTTGAAGTTACAGCATTAAAAACAAGCCCTTCCCCTTGGTTTTCAGCTGCTGGCAGAATGATTTAGTAGTTCTATTATCAAAGAAACTCCATTATAATTACAGTGTTTGGATTATACACAAAACAAGAAAAATTCAGAAGGGAAAGTCCTTTAATCAAAACTGTAAAACAGGACAGTTTCTGGCTGCTGTTAAAAGCGAACTCTGAAATGTTAAGAGTCAGCTCTCCAGTCCTTTGATTCTTGCCTTCCCCCCCCTCAAGAGTGACACTACACATTTTTTCAATTAAGCAGTTTGACAATCCGAAGAAACCCACAGTGCATGATTTAATGAGCATATACTATGTGCCTGGTAATCGGCAGGATGAGGCCCCTGCACATTAATAGAAAGGTTTTCTATTTTTGGGGGGGTCTCGTTTCATTAAAAAAAAGCTTTACAGTTGAGGAACTTCCAACTGTATTGGCAAAACTGTCACTGAAGGTCCCTGGTGACCTTAACTTTCTGTCACTTTCCAAGTCTTCGTGATGAAATTCATCTTTAAAAACATAGAACAAACACAAAATAGAGACACTGAAGGTTCTCTGGTGGTGTCGAGGTGATGTGACACTTTCTGATACCAATGCCACAGTGAAAGAATTGTGACCCAGTACGCAAGTTCTTCACGATGACTACGAATGTGGATTAGTCTTGGAATATTGCCCAGTATTTTAGAAGGAAGTTAGTGTAGTGTAAATATACTTATTTTTGTGATGGAGAACCCTCAAATCTGACAAAAACACACACAGCCTTGGTCAGATTCTGTCAGTTCAGTGGTGCTCATGGATTAATGAGCTACGGAAGTAACGTCCGCTGTAGATGGAGATCACACAGACTGCCTCGTGGTTCCTCGTGGTGGAAGAGCACCCACCTTGACCACAGAGGCAGAAAGTATGGACAGTGGAACAGGTAACACCAGGCTGATGCCCTTGAGGTCTCCAACAGAAACCTGCATGCAGGTTAGAGAAGGAAAACAATACTCTGACATCCATGCACACGCAGAGGTCCAGCCAGCCCTAGGAAGTGCCCAGAGGGAAACTGTCGGACTAGAAACAGAACCTCACCATGCAGTTCCAGTTGGACTGAAGCTCACTGTATAACCAGGGTTGTTCTCAAACTTGTGATTCTCTTGCCCCAGCCTCTTGAGCGCCAGAATTACAGGTATGTACCGCAATTCCTAGTCATCATTTTCATGTTGACAACAACAAGAGATTATAATGGTCGCACAATAAACTCCTGATGTATTTTAAGCTTTCTGATTGTAGGAATGTGAAACTTGCTGTTTATGTCTTTGATTAGCCTTCTGGAAAACGTGGGAAATTCATTCTCAGGTTCAGTTTGCAATCCCATTAGCTGGTAGTGGTAGATTTGTTTCCAGCTTTACTGGATGTATTTTAGTGACTTTACTGAGAGCTGGCTATAAACACAGAGCAAACGTCTCATTTATATAATAAGGGACCAATGGCAAAAATCTGTGTCACTTGGGCCCAGGCAAGGGCTCTTCAAACACAATCTAAAGATGAAATAGAGCATCTCTTATAGACAGTGGAATTACAATTTATTGCTTGGGTCATACAAATGTATCTTGCGTTTAAAAGGATCATATCTGGGAGTGTCAATGTCTTCATCAGAAATATGAGACAATAAAATTATCCTTAGATTGTTGTAATGATTCAGAGAAAATATCTCGCAAATCAATCAGGGTAGCATTTTGTGCTTAGTCTCATAGAAAGCTCTGCATGTTCATAGCTTTAGATGCAAGTGCAGCCCAGCTAGCCAGAACGTGAACCCAATGCAGAGACCCCACACATCCCTGAGAAACTGGTACCCCCTGAAGCTCCCTGGCTCAGCCTGGATCAGCACCAGCTAGCTCTCTCTCATGTCATAGGTGAGGGAAATCTAGGAAAGAGTCCCACTGTCCTACATTCTTATTCTAAACATGAGGAAATATGCAGATGCATCAGAGTTATGTGATTTACAGGTTCACAGCTCAGTGTTCAGTTCACCTACAACTGGGCCGCAGGTCTATCTCCCTATGGAAAAGCAAGCTTTCCTCATGTTTTCTGGCATTGACCACAGCGAGAGTATGGCCAAACATACCACCAAGATGTTCCTTTGTGCTCGGGGGAGTCTGTTGAGGGGTAAGTACACTTCTACGTGTGCACACTCTGGAAAAACAGAGAAAGGGGGTGTGATGCAGGGGAAAAGCTTTACAGGCGGACATGGACTTGAACACTGATACCCATCAATTTCACGGCTTTGGGGAAAACACCAAGCCTACCTGAGCCACAGAGAGCTGCACCGCAAGGCGGGAAATACAAAGAATTTATAGAGTTATTGTCAGCAGGGCTGGGTCCAAAATATTTCAATAAGGAATATAGTAGGGGCACCGGCTGGAATGAGCCTAACATCTAATTTAATTAAATTTAATAGGAACACTGTAGGATTAAATTACAAAGGTATCCATTTTGGTTCTAGACTGTGGAACGCGGTCAAACCCATGATACATTGCATGAGGTAAACAGCTATTGAAAACACTGTGAAGAAAGACATAAGCTGTTAGTTACCCAGAGGTCACTATACCTTCCAATGACTTTGTTTTCCACACCTATGCTGAATCCAGTTAGCCTGGCTAGTCCTTAAACTGATAAGCCACGTCTGTCTCTTGACTACAACTGAGTCCTCCAAGGACCCCACACTTAAGAAACACAAACAGATTTCACTTGGGATCTTATTAGGTACATATTTACCGATAACTGTTATGTTGTCTTGACACAATGACCTTTTTGTTATTGCCAAATACTTCCCCTATGGTAATCTGTTTGCCTTAGGGTTTCATTTGTCTGATATTTAAGAAGGCGCTCTGTGTGTCTCTGACCATTTCTACAGCATTCCTTTCCCTATCAGTTCCCTTTCAGCCTACGAGCATCTTTATATTTAAAGGTTATCTCTCAATGCAGCATTGATGTTCATTATTTTTAAGTGTATTCTTATACCTCTGCCTTTTAACTAAAATGCACAGGGTCCACTAATGATATAATGGTTGGTGCTTGCATTTAGTGGTAGAGTTTCATTCGTTTTGTTTGAGTCTCTATTTCTTGCTCCTCTGTTTCTCTTTTCCAATATTATTGCATTGGTTTTAAAATGCAAGACAAGAGTTTCTCTGTGAGTTTGAAGCCAGCCTGGTCTACACTTTACATTTCAGGTCAGCTAGAGCTAGATAGTGAGACCTCGCCTTAAAAAAAAATAAAGTGAGATTATAGTTTATCAATTGACCACATTTTGTATTGCTTGTTCTGGGGACTAAAGTATATTTTCTTGATCATTATTTGGCTCACTTTCACATAAAATTTGAAGATATTGTACCTACATAAGTCTGCTTACCAACACTACTTTTGATGCTATGACTGTCATGTGGACTACAGAGACACATTACATCATGATCCCCCTGGGACAATGTTGTCATTCTTGTTCTTTATATTTTAAAGATCATAAGATGGGAAACGAGTCATTTGTATTGTCAATTCCAATATATTTATTCCATCTTGAGCATTTCAGATCCTCTCTGGTGTGCCTCGCTCCAGGCTCCAGCTTCCTTTGACATCTCTTGAGTCTTTCGGAAACAAAGCCTCTGCACTTTTCTGTATCTAAAAATGCCTTTGTCTTCATGCTGAAAGCACATTTGAGCTATGCAAATAACAAGGTTCTTTGGTATGCGTTCTTACTGTCTTTCTATCCCCTCTTTACTTTAAAAAACATTTTTTCTTAGGCTGGTGAGATAGCCAATAGGGATAGGCTCTTACAGCCATGCCTGACTATCTGAGTTCAAGTCCCACGACGTATGTGGTTGAAGAAAGAGCCAACTCCTACAACTTTGTCCTCTGACCTCCAAATGTTTATACACACATTATCTCTACCCACCCCGTACCACAAATAGATACATGATTTAAAAATCATTAAATCATCATTTTTTTCTACCCTTTGTTGTTTCTGAAAAGGAGGAAGTGCTCACATTGAAACAACATTTCCCTGAACATACTGTGGTTCCTATGAAGGCCCCTCTTAACCGTCACTGTCCGATGTTTAAATGAGAAGGGCAGAGGCACAATAGCCTTAGAATCATCCCACTTATGCTAGGACACAGATTTAAGTATTTCATAATATGTGAAAAATATGTCATTATTTTCAAACATACTTTTTATATGATTCTATTTCTTCCGTGACTCCAATTACATGTATAGTAGCTATGCTAAATTTTGTAGCACAGTTACCAGAGCCTTGATTCTTTTTTCACTGTTCAGGCATTTAAATAGTTTTTTTTTTTTTTCCTGTGCTCCAGAAAATTGCCACGGCTCTATTGTAAGGGTTACTGGTACTTGTCTGGTCACCTCCACATCCTCTAAGGCCATTCAGGACATTTTGATTTCAACAGTGACATCTCTCCATCAATGAAAGTTCAAATCTGACCCATCTTGGAATAAATGTCAGATAATTGCCTATTTTTTTTCAAAACTTCTCCCATTTTCTTAGTTCCTTATGTGTCGTGGAATCTGAGGCTGTGGCGTGTGA
This sequence comes from Chionomys nivalis, assembly GCF_950005125.1. Taxonomy (NCBI): domain Eukaryota; kingdom Metazoa; phylum Chordata; class Mammalia; order Rodentia; family Cricetidae; genus Chionomys; species Chionomys nivalis. The sequence continues at coordinate 48,975,287 of NC_080090.1, read as the reverse complement.
ATAAAAGAATGTAAACGGTACAGAGGAAGGGCCAGTTTCCGCTTTATTCTCCAGGGAATATTGATCTGTATTGACAGGCAAGTAGATTAGCTAAACAGAACTAACTGAACAGGGCCTTGGGAGGCAGCTCCAGGTTTGGTTTAGTTTTTTTTATTTTCTTTATCTTTTGCAGACAGCATCTTACTCTCCGCCCCCTGGTTAGCCTGGAATTCACTGTGGAGACCAGGCTGGCCTCAAACTCACTGCAGTCAACGCGGCTTTCATAGTAAACACTATAAGATGGGAACTCAGTTTTCAAGGTGTGAAGTACAGCTCTGCAAAGCTTCAGCCTGTGTACTTGTATTCTTCCTGCCTTCAGGCAATAGATGGAGGCGGGTCTATACTATAATGGTTACCTCTGGTCAAGTCTGGCCTAGTAGAGCTTTCGTGGCCACACCAGAAGCACATGGAGAGACAACACTGTAGAGTGTAGAGAAAACACTGAGGAAATATTCTCTTGTATTTCTTAATGATTCCTTAACCTTCACTCAGTATCTTGACTAGAAATACCTGGTTTTGGTACTAATGGGAAACAAAAGTCAGGCCTGGCGCTCCTTTGACCATCTTGCCAAGCACACAAGGAGACTGGACTAAATCCACAGATTACACACTAAAACATCACACAAACATGGCAGCATTGAATCTCAAAACAGTGAGTTCTGTACTAACCATTTTTCTTAGGTGTATCCATGTGACACTTGGCCACGTTATTCAGTGTTACTTTTGTGGCTTTAGACATCTCTACATCTACCACATTGACAAAGTCATAGGTAATATTCTAGGAGAAAGGAAATATTGAAAATCCTTCAATAGTAAGTAAGTGAACATCTACTCTCATGCATATTAGTGACAGCCATGTTTTGACCATTAGTCTTTATGAGTACCATGTCTTGAAAGCTTCTTCGTGGAAGACATCCTCCTAACCACTTAACATAAATTATCTTTTAATCTTTCATAACCATTCTAAGAAACAATTCCTAAGAATAGTTTCATTTCATTGGGGAAGAAACCAGAGTTCAGGGAGGTTAAGCAGGCTGAAGAAGATCAAACAGCAAACAGCAAAAAAGTCATGCAGAAACAGCAGAGGAGAAGTATTTGAAATGATTAGGCACTGTCTTTTATTGTTAGGAGAAGAAGAGAAGTCTTTCTAAGCACAGAGAAATAAGTGAGGTCTCTAAACTTGAAAATCAGTCAAGTTTAATTACTCTTTCAAGTAATTGCAGGCTTCATTTTTAAGAGCCTTATTTCTAGGGTTAAGATGCCCAACAGAACAAAAATACTGAAGGCTAAATGGCTATACTCAAAGTTCACAACTCACTGCATTTCCTTTTGCTTTTGTTGCTGTTTTGTTTTTGTTTTTTTCAAGACAGGGTTTCTCTGTAGCTTTGGAGCCTGTCCTGGAAGTAGCTCTTGTAGACCAGGCTGGCCCCAAACTCACAGAGATCCACCTGTCTCTGCCTCCCAGTGCTGGGATTAAAGGCGTGTGCCACCACTGCAGGCTTCACCGCATTTCTATTCTGCTTTATAGGTAGGCTCTCCAGATAGGCAGAGAATCTACCAAGAAGTCAGATGCATTAGGAAGTGAAAGTGGGAGGCCCATCCCACCCTACCATGTATTCATTGAAGGCTTTTACATGACAAAGCAATATCCGATAGCAATACAAACTCTACAACCAGTTCTGGCCAATTTGATGAACTTCACATAAACCCGTGGATGTCAAAGGCTTGAGGAATCATGGGAAGACAGGCAGAGCCAGGGGCAAATTGGTGCACAAGATAAAGTAGATGTAGGAGACAGGGTTAACCAGAAGCAAGAGAAGGTGGGTGGTGTCTTTGTCTTTTGGTTCATGGAGTTGGTCAATTTACACACACACACACACACACAGAGTTTGCAAAGACACAGACATGAAGATGTTGTTAAAGAAGGAAGCATGAAGAGGAATGACAGGAAGGAACAGGAGCGTATATGAAAGCAAGGTTAACTGAACACAGCCTGCCAAGAGTCGTGCACATGTCTGAGATCCTAGAGTCCAGGCAGATGGTGAAATGAAGGCTAGGCATGCTTGAAGCCAATTTGGGTTGTATAGAAAAACCCTGTCTATAAATATGTAAGTTAATTAATTAATTAATTAAAAATCAAATAAAATAGAGTAGCTCATTGATTACATGCTGGGGAAATGACCAGAATGGAATTGTGGAGCCAACACATATGCCTGTCAGTGTGCACCTGTGTGTATCTGTGTGTGTGCATGTGTGTGTATATGTGTGTGATCTTTTCTCACACATAACAAGTATCACAGAAAACATACCTAGAACAAAATACAAGTTAACAAGTGGAAAATCTGACATATAAAGTTTTATGTGACATGAGAGACTTTGGAAATAGAAACCAAAGACTAGGGAGAACCCATTTCTTATGCTTAGATATAAAACAAAATGGACATTCATGTAGGAATGTGATTGGTCAAAAAGAGATGACCTACTACTGGTCTGAGACCTCCTGGACTGAGAAGAACTGGGCAAGGCCTAGGGATTCAGTAACTTCTCAGCTTTCCTGTGTCCTTCTGTTGACCGAGGATTGGAATACACTCTTAGTTCTGATTGCTAGCAGACAAGGCGTGCCAGAGAATCTCTGAATGGCTAATCTTAAACACAGTTCTGGGGGAAACTACACTGTAGCTTTTTTAGGTTTTTCTGAAAGGTTTTAAGGACTGCCATGGGAAAGGAAGGCATGCAAGAAAAAGTCAGAGCGAAGGCATTCCTCCCAGCATGCCTAACTGCTGTGACCGGAAGCCTGTCTTCTGAGCATCGTGAGTTCATTTCTCCTCCATCGGCTATCTCCTTTTAAGTTGCACATCTGACCCACCGGGTGAAAACACTTAGGAATGAAGGGAAGGGAAGACTTTAGCTGACCTTTGGGTCTCTTGATGGGATTCATCATTCACTACCTATTCTGTACCAGCAGGGGATTCTCTGACCAAGAGCAACCCTCTACCCTTGAAGGACACAGGTCCCTTGGCAGAGGGCTCCTCTGGTTGCTACTAATTTCATTTCAATCCTACCATCTTCCTTAAAGCCACACAAGGCATTAAAACCTGACTTTGTGACTACCTAACCTTTCTTTTCCTATATAAAAATTATTAAATATGTGTGCCTATATAGTGGTGAAAGAACAGTTATGGCATGTCAATCAGGTACCGGTTCGGCTGCGCTTCATGGGAAGGGAAGGCAATGCTTTCCTTCAGAAAGTGAAGCCATCATTCTTTTATGTTACTGACATAATATTTATATTCCTATTTTAAAACGGCGGCTACAAACAAAATCAGCAAGAGGGCAGGTTCTCTAAGGAGATCTGGCTCTAACCACGTACAATTATAAAGTTCTATTTATATGCAAAAGAATGAGACTAATACCATAAGGACATCCACACAGTAAGGCAACGGATGACGCTCTTTGAAAAGAAATAAAATTAAGCAAACACTACCTTTCACACGCGTGCTGCCTCCTTGGGGTCCTCTGTGCAGGACGAAGAGGTTTTGCAGAGGAATGAGAGAGTCGGTTGTCCCAGGACGCCTAATGGGAAAAACAAGTTCAGATGATCACTCGGCAGTGTATCGGACAGTTTCGAGACACAACGTCACGAAAAGAGTCCGTGAAGAACACTGAGCTGGTGTGGCTGCATTAGGAACTGTTTACGGGACTATAGAGGCACAGTGCAGCTCCTGGAACCATTGTTTCTCTGCAGAAGAGTGTGGCTCAGAGGAATGACAGCAGTGTCAGAATGGTGCTATACCTGTCCATATTCTGATTCCCACCCCAGGGCCTTCCTAGACGCAGCATCTGGCCTCCTCCAGAACAGGACAGGCCTAATACTGGGATTTCTGTTTTGCAAACAATGAGCCTGACCCAGGAGAACACTGCTCTGGCTTTGCAGAATTTCATGTCAGATCCACTCAAGAGTCACTTGTGGGTCATTTAACTCCCTCTCCTTTAAAATACGAGGCCAACTGTAATTGATTACGAGTGAGATGTCTTAGGGTTTCTATGGCTGTGCTAAAACCTATGACCAAAATCAGCTTGGGGAAGAAAGGGTTTATTTCATCTTATACTGAGGGAAGTCAGGAATTGAGCTGAAGCAGGGCAGGAACCTAAAGGCATTAATGAATACAGAGACTATAAGGAGTGCTGCTTACTGGCTTGCTCCTCATAATTTGCTGGCCTGCTACCATCCCTGGGGTGGCACCACCTAGCAGGCTTGGTCCTCCCACATCAGCCACTAATCAAGAAAATATCTTACTGGCTTGCCTGCAGCCAGATCTTAGAGGTCTCATGGACGTGTCTCCTCTGGATGATTCTAGCTGTGTCAAATTAACATAAACTAGCCAGCACAAAGAAGAAGACAGGCGTTTGGTACAGCTGCTACGTTTAGGCCCTACACAACTATTCAATGTAATTGATCTTGATTCTGTCCCTGTCAAATGGGCATAGTAATATATGAAGGATGCATTTATTAGAGGATTTTTTTCATTATACAGGCCAACAGATTCTCCTGCTCACAAATGACCCAGTGACATCCCCATCTGGTCACCTCCTCTCCACTATAATCTCTACTTCTACTTTTCCTTCATAGACCGTTTTTGAAATAAAAAAATGCCATAGTCACAGACAGTACTTCATTCTCTGTGATTGTGTCCAAGGGTCATCATTTCCTCTTTTAAGGTCTAATTATTTGGCTCCTCATCATGTCACTTGTTCTGCTCATTCTGTGACTGAAATCATTCCTTTGTCACCAGCAAACACTTACAGAGACGACAGAGCTCCAAGGCAGTACTCTCTTCAGCGCTGAACATGATAACTTCACATTCCACTGAGATCCTCATAGGGGAAACCAGACAATAAAGTAAGGATAGCAAGTGCCTGGAGAATGTTGCCTCCCCACCCAAGGTAGGAGGGAGGGAGGAAAAGAGGGAGGGAGGGAAGGAGGGAGGGAGGAAAAGAGGGAGGGAGGGAAGGAGGGAGGGAGGGAGGGAGGGAAGGAGAGATTAAATTCTTATTTTCCAGTTCCAGAGAATGGAATAGGGTTGCATAGAAAAAGCTTAAGATGATGTCACACTGGAATAGGATGGACCAGATCTAATGGGAGAGGTTTACATCTACGAGGAGACCATGTGAAGATGGTGACACAGCAGGAGGATGTCCTAGGAGGACAGGGACCAGCGTGAGGCTGCTGCAAGGCAAGGAGTGCTAAGTGTTGCTAGCAAGCCACCAGAGACCAGGAAGAGGCGGAACCCCACCCCTGCACCCCCACCCACCCATTCTCTGGGAGAGATCCCCTGGGAGCATGGCCCTGATGACGCTCAGATTTCAGAGTGACAGTCTACAGAGCTACCAGACAAAAAAGCATTTCTATTGTTGCACGTTTCTCAGTTCGCAGTATGTTTTGAGTGCCACCCTAGGAAATTTAAACAAGGAAATTAAGGAAGATCTCACTGGGAATGAACATCTCAGGCAAAACCTGAATGAGATATAGAAGGCAGACAAAAAGATGGCTTTGGAGGAATGTTGTAATAGGAGCGGCGGGCTGTGTCCCGCCACCCGGCTAATTTTACCCGAAATAATTACATAGAAACTGTATTCTTTTAAACACTGTCTGGCCCATTAGTTCCAGCCTCTTATTGGCTAATTTTTACATCTCCATTAACCCATTCTAATAATCTATGTAACACCACAAGGTGGCTTACCAGGAAAGATCTTAACCTGCCTCTGTCTGGAGTGGGAGAATCATGGCAACTGCCTGACTCGGCTTCTTTCTCCCAGCATTCTGTTCTGTTTACTCCACCTATCTAAATTCTACCCTATCAGAAGCCAAGCAGTTTCTTTATTAATTAACCAATGAAAGTAACAGATAGAAAGATGACCCTCCTCCATCATTTCCCCTTTTTCTGTTTAAACAAAAAGAAGGCTTTCATTTTAACATAGTAAAATTACATATAACAAAACAGTTATCAAGCAAGAATTACAGCTACGATATTTATATCTATTTTTTATCATAACTAAGGAAAACTATAACTATCTATTTATTCTTCAACTCCATCAAAGACTCCAGAAGGATATATTACCTAAGCAAACAAGAAATACAAAATTCTAGAAATGACAGAGACATCTTGCTGCCTGGACAGTCACCCAAAGTTCTTTTGTACCATTGGAGCATCCATCTTCAGCCTTCAGGCCCATAGTATCCAACAGACATTTTCCTCAAGCAGGAAATTCCAAAGACAGTTCAGTCACTTTCTGCTGTGTCCTGCAGAATGTCTCGCAGACTCTTTCATGAGTCAGGAACCCCGAAAGACCATCTCACCTTTAGGTAAGTTCAGCAGTCTTCTTTCTGTGGGTTCTTTGTGTCCAGTTTATGCAACAGTCCAGGCAAGAACAGTTTCTTGCCCAAATGGCTATCCAACTCTTCGATGCCCATCTTCCTCTTGAGGTAGATTGGTGCTGCCAGGAGCAGACATGTCTCATTGTCATTAAAAACCCTAAGTTTTTAAAACATTAAAAATGCCATATTCTGTAGTCTTTGAAAGATATGAAGAATGCCTATTTAATTGAAATATATCTCTATATATCTAGAAAATCTAACATGACTACAAGCTTGACTATTATCAATAATTATCCATTAACAACCTATATTTCCTAATTATACATTACATTTTGAATAAACTACACAATCACAATACCTTAATCAAGATCAGAAATACATATACATATAACAAAATTGACCTTAAAATCCATACCAATGCAACTTATTCATATCTATATCATATCCCCCTTTAAATGTAAAAGAACATTTATAAGCAATATTTGGGAACATGGGCGCAGTTTTTTCTCTCCAAACCGCTTCCTGCTGAATGGGGGTGCTGTTATTTAGGTCTTTCATGGTATAACCTGTCTGCTAGGTTCATCTCAGTCGGCAGTTGAGCAAAGTAATTTTTTGAGGGTGTTCACAGCAACCCTTCCAGAGGGCGTGGTCTATCATACCATATTGGGATAGAAGCCAATTGGGATAGGATCTCATCCTCTGTGAAAACAAAAGAAGACCCTCTCCAAAGCATCATATCCTTAGACCCAAATTTTGATATCATAATACCCTTATATCCATTCTGGTTTAGCTTGGCAGCCCATATAATGAAATGTCTCTTTGTACTTAGCTCCTTCACAGTCAAAAAATTCAAAGAAAACACAATAAAATACATAATCCAGACTCTTTGTGAATTTTCTATTTTTACGTGGCTTATTTTTAATCTATCACTTTATTTTATTCTGTCTCTTTAAAGACTTTACCCTTTTTTTTTTAAAGGCATTAACTTTATTCTCTCTATTTTTTTTCTTCTCTCTCCCAAGCCTATGTCTGAATCTGTCCTATTGTGAATCTGTAATTTTTTTACTATCCAGGGGCAGTTCTTAAAATGCTAAGCACTTCTTAAAAACTTAAGTTGCACCATGTAGGGGTAATAGGTACTGCCTGTTTGCTGCCAGTCTAAACCTTAACTGCGCTGTTGTTATGGTAATTACGATTGTTTCTGCCTGAGGTCAGCACAGTTCAGCCTGGAGCAACCGCTCCTGCCTCATATCCATTTGGTGCCCCTGAGCTGTGCACAGTTCCAGGCACACAGCAATCCACATTGCCATCAAGCAAGCCGTAGCACTTTACTCCAAATGCTCCATTCAAAAGTTCTGTCTCCCGCAGGAGCCAGACAGAGATCGCAATGGTGGCACAGCCCAGAAAGCTGGCATTTTAAAACAGCCAGTTTTTTCCTGCTGCTGAGTCAGGACAATTTCTTTGCGGCACGCAACCCACAAACAGCAAAAAGCTGTCTTAAATTCTCTCTCTCTCTCCTTTTAAGCCCTCTCAGGTTTTATGTGGCATTAGTTAATCACGTTGAGCGCCACTCTGTTGAAGGAGCTGCGGGCTGCTTCCCGCCACCCTGCTCCCTGCCACTGGCCCCATTCTGTAGTGAGAGGAGCGGCAGGCTGCCTCCTGCCACCTGGCTAGCTTTATCCGAAATAATGCAACAGATAGAAAGATGACCCTCCTCCATCAGAGGAAGACCTCTCCAGGCAGAGGGGAGAATGTTTGATGTATTGGGAGGGAAGCAGCTACGACTGCCTACCCTAAGGCAAGAGGGCTGGGATGAGAAAGCAGGGACCAGCAGCTGGGGTCTGGACCCCCTGCTGTCACTCAGGCTTCTATATGCTGCAAGGAACAAAAGCCACTATAGGGTTCTGAGTGGAGGTGGACCAAAAGCTGACCTGCATTGTAGTGAGGTCTCTCTGGCTCTTTGGTGAGAATAAACTGGAGATAAGATCACTAAGACGTCTCCCTGGGAAACCTGAAGAAGAAAACTGCAGCCAGTCCGTGTGGAGACAGTGGGGACCGGACAGCTCTATGCTGGATATTCAGACAGCAGATCCAAGTGACTGACACACTGGAAGCAGAGTATATGCCTGACTTCTTAGTGATGCAGAGGACTAAACCAGATAGCAAGACAATCTAACCATCTGAAGAGTGACCTCCCTGAGCCAGTCATGCCTTCAGGGACACATTTGGCAGACAGGGAACAGGAAATCAGAACGTATAAGAAACCTTTTAAAGGAAAAAAAAAAGCAGAACACAAAACAACAGAAGATTGGGGGTTATTGAAAGAAGAAACTTTAACTATAATGGATCATGGATGTAAGAAGTCCAGGCACTGGTTAGGAAGAAAAAGGAAATTAAAATAATAAGATTTCATTTTCCTTCCATCCAAGTAGTTAACATGAAAAGGCCTGGCAAAATTCAATGTTGTCCAAGATGTGAGGCAAATAATGTAATATTCCAAGTACTCCCAGCAGAATCCCGAATCGGGACATTATTCTAGTCAGGGCTTTTATTGTATTTATCAAAAGCAGTAGGGCATATTCCATGCATGCTGATTCTACCTGGCAGAGGGGCTCAATGAGCCTGCATACAAGGAGGCAGACGCTAAGAAGAGCATCTTCACACTTTTTTGTTTTGTTTTGTTTTTAGCATAACAAGACTGCACAATGACTTAAACGCTCACCCGAAAAGGCAATGAGTAAGGAAAGCTTCACTTCCCTTGTACCGTGAAACAACGCACAGCCCCTAAAGGGAGTCAGCTGGTTCTATACACGTACATCAGTGCGCATGTGTCTCTTCACAGATAATCATTAAGCAACGGAAACTACTTCAAACGCACAGACATAGTAACATGTAGCATGTGGATATGCGCATGCGCATGTGAAAACACAAAGAACGCACTGTTCGGGGACACGACCCACGTTCACAGCACAGGGGTTTCTGCAGGAAGTGAATGCATCAGAAGGCAGAGAGCAAGGAAAAGGCAGGGATGATATGGAATCTACCCTTGTTTCATCAATCAGCTTTTTGAAAAGCAAAGGGAAAGAAGACGAACAAACCTCTGAAAGCAAATCTGGCCAAGTGAGGCAGGTGCTTGTTTTGGATTCTGGAATTTCAGAAGGCTATCGTTTTATTTATTTTTTTGTACCTGTTTGTACATTACATATTTTTTTCAAATAAAAGAATGAAGAAAAAAGAGTGAGCGCATGGAGAAAAAGGGGAAGAGTGGAAAAAGGGAGTCAAGGAGAGAGTGGGTGTGAGGGAGAGGGAGGAGGCAAGATTGGTGGGTGGGTAAGAGGAAGGTTCAGGGAGGGGATTTAAACTGGCTACAAGAATTTGTTTTCTTAAGGATGAAAATTCTAATTTTTTTGTGTTATTGTTGCTTTGCTTTCCTTGTTGTTCATTTTGTACCAACATAATATTTTTGATTACTTATTATTTGGGAATTTCACAGCATGCCCCCCCCCATCACACTCACTTCCTAGTTCTCAGAAAAGGTAGAGGAAGAAAGAGGAGGAGGAGGAGGAGGAGGAGAGGAAGAAGAAGAAGAAGAAGAAGAAGAAGAAGAAGAAGAAGAAGAAGAAGAAGAAGAAGAAGAAGAAGAAGAAGAAGAGGAGGAGGAGGAGGAGGAGGAGGAGAAAGAACAGGCCAAATTTTATTGTCCATACACTCATTTGTCAAACTTTTGGTGGCCAGCCCCTTAAAGAAAACTGAGTCCTTCTCCACCCTCACCCCCACCAGAAGCCACCAGTTATGGAGAGCTATACTTCAGCATCCTTATCACAATTTTTAAGTGTTCTCTTTGATGACTTTTTGGGGGTGAGGACCACTACAGAAGCCTTTCATGTCCCTCTTTCTCAGCTGTGAGTCTACAGCCATAGATATCACTGCAAAAGTAGCTTCCTTGCCCGTTACAGTCAGCAGGAGGAGAGATCATGGACTTCTGCATGGTTTCTGGCTTCGTGCCATGGAGCTCAGCTTGGTCTCTGGTGGCAGTGCAGACCATGGGCATCAACACAGACCTCTGCTGCAGCATGGGCCATGGACACCAATATGGTCCCAAGCATCCCAAGCAGCATCCCAGCCCATGGCCACTTATTTACATGGCTTCAGGCGACAGCACATGACCTTTGGTGGTGACTCAGGCCATGGACATTAACATGACCCTGGATGCAGCAGGACCACAGACCCCCATCACGGTCCTCTAGAGCAGCAGGACAACGGACCACAGACCCCCATCATGGGCTCAGGTGGCAGCATAGGCCAGGGATGCTAACCTCAACAAGCCCACAGCAGCACTACCCTCAGTCATTGACTTGACTTGAGGTAGTGGCACAGACCACAGATGTTTGTAAGCTTATGGTGGTGCTAGATACCAAACCCAGGATGTCAGGCAGGCTAGGTAAGTACTCGTTCTACCACTACCTCATACACCCACCCCAGAAGTCTTGCCTCAGTCATCAGTGAGGCCGAGGTTGATTTGCTCCAGGCTGCCTCAGCCTGCAGAATAGCATGAGAGATTAGCCAGGTGAGGCAAACAAGTGTCATTCAGAGGAACAAAGAGCCCTCTGCCAGTGGACACCAGAACATCAGTAGTAGTGACCATCAGCGATCCCCTCCCCCACATTCTTAGAGCCACCTACACCCCAGGGAAGAGGGAAACACAGGTTTGCAGACAAAGCAAATAAAAAATATGCCACGAGTGTCTTTTCAACCTTCTTGAAATGCTTGTTTCAATTTTTTAGAATCAAGAGAACAATATGCTTGATTAGTCCTCAGCAGACTTAACAATTTTGCTTTCTTCAAATCTCTCCCCTTGCAGCAGGTTCATCATTAACCTTATATGTTTTAGGGTTGGACATGAATTTTTCTCCCACAAAGTGGAAGCTTCGCTTTCAAATGTGAGATTGCTTTATGATCCTTCATTTCGGTCACTGATAATCAAAAGGTCCTCTCTGAAGCAGGGGGTCACCTGTCAAAGGGTCTGCCGTTGTGAAGAGGAGGCCTCGTCTTTGGCGGGGAGGGTCTCCACAGTGGAGAAAGCCTACAGAAAATTTCACCATCGTGAAACAGAAACCTTACCTGCATGCTTGATTTTGAACTAATGTCATTTGTTAGAAAATGCGCGCGATGGACGCTCACTTTAGAGGCCCTAGCTCGAAACTTTGAAAAGGCAGCTATACCCTTCAGGTCTTGACTGGACCGAGTCTCTCCACACAGGCAACTAGGAAGCAGAAGGCACCAGTCAAAGGCTGAATTCGCCTCAGCCGTTTGGTTCATGTCACAGACTTTGGTATTTAAGTATCAGCATTCTGTGTATCGTCATTTGTAAAGCTGGTTTGGATCAGTTTCTAACAGGAAAACAAACACGGCAGAGAGGGGAATTTGTGAATAAGTTCCTGATGTAAGTGTGTAATTTTGTGCTTTTGAATTTGGACAATGCTAAACATGATTCCACACATAGAATAGGGATTTCAGAGCGGCTTCTACACAGAATAGTTTAATCTGTCCGCCTAAGTGTACATAATTACACGGCTGCCGTGAGATGTGATAAACACTGGGGGGTGCCTGCTGTACCCGTACGGACAGATGCACAGCACAGAGCACAGCTAGTGGTCGTCCACCCTACCAGGATGGGTGATGAGGGCATTGTTGCTGCACCCCATGAAAAGGAAGGGTCCGGTAGTGCTAAGTTTTACATTCTCGTGTCTGCCTTCAAGCACAGCCGGAGGTTCACGGTGAAGTGATGGGTAATGAAGCCATTGTGAGTTGTCACGGGCTAAACCATCACATTGGTTCGGGAGATATGAAGATACCGTCATCTGTTCTGCCAGGTTACACGCCTGGAAATGCTTTTCAGCAAAATAGGATCTAAATTTGTATTGTGGTTTCAGATATGGGTTTGAATCCTGGGGTTTATAAGCCGAACAGGTACAGGCCTCTCCCAGGCTACACACACGTCCCCACTGGAAGGTAAGGTTTGTAACTCTGCCTTCACAGCGGGGTTATTAGGGGGTTCTGTGAGGAGAATGACAGATAGGGCCTGCCACATGGTCAGCATTAGGACAGACATCCCCGTCATCATCTGTCACCATCATTACGAAGCTCAACCAGATCTTCATTTTGACACATCATCCTCACTGCTGTGCAAGGTTCATTTAAAACACCACTCACTGCGTTGCTTAGTAATTAACTACTTTCATTCATTTAATGACATATTTACTGAGTACATAAGTGTCAGACTTTATGCTGGGGTCCTAAAATGGTAAAAAGTAATTTCCGGAGAGCTGTTCAAGTAGACACTCATCAGGTGCTTTGATTGCCATTGTATCTTTTCAAGCAGAAAGAAGAACAATGGAGAAAAAGAGCATGTTGGGCCAAGATAAACAAACAAACAAAGAACTGACTTAGACCTGGGACCAGAGACGTAAAGAACAGGCAGCGAAAGAAAGGCGGCTTTCTAAGAAACGAACACAAACACAGCCCTGTAACTCAAAGGCAACAGCAAGCCACCAGTGGGTTGGCAGATTTAATAGAACATTATCTCAAATGCCTACTATGAGCCAGGCTCTTCTGATTTACAGGGGCAACCAATCAAGACAGATGTGAGCCTTGTCCACCCTTGCTTGTCCACAGTCATCCCCGTGCTCGGCGAGTACGCGACAGGAAGCATTCATCTTGCAATCAATAATGCCAACCTGTCAACTACCTTATTTTACTATCGTTTTTGGAGACAAAGCTTTCACTCTGTGGTCTGGGAAAGCTTGGAACTGATGATACAGCCCAGACTGCCCTAGATCTTGCAGTAATTTAAAAGATAGAGAAAAAAAAATGCTGTGATATTTTCTCCATGAAGACATGGATGATTCGCAAGACAAATAATGCCTTCCTGGCCCAAGATATCTGCACCAAATTCAATTCATTCCATAGACCTAACAGCTTACACTGCTGCACAAGTCATGTTTCTATTTCCCGGTTGATTATTATATCACACATGACACATGCATATAACAGCCATGGAGTCTTTGCAAAAGAGGAGGAGGAGAGGAAGGGAACAGAGGGGAGTGGAAGGGAGCAGAGGGGAGCGGGGAGAGGGACAAGCACAAGAGCACATGTGTCACTCTGCCCCAGGTCCTAGCACGGAACCAATGCTCCAATGTGTCTTTTACAGTTTTCACAGTCGTTGCTCAGTGTTAAAAAGCATGTGCTTCCTGTTTCAACTTGGGCGCAGTAGGAATGGGGAAACCTATCGAGACCAAAAGTCCCACTGGAAAATGTGGCTGTAGGAGACCTAAATGCACCACCCCGATGGTGCTGTTTCTTTGACATAAAGGGTTATCTGCAGTGGTGGATTTGTCCCTGTGGAGCAAACACTTGTAGGAGAAATTCACATTGATAGAGTCGCTCAGTGACCAAGTCCACTCTCTCCAAATCCCTGCCAATGTGCAGATGTGCACCACCCAATGCCACAGAAAGAAATCTATCCAGCAAACCTTTCGTTGCTTCCCATGGCCTTGCTGGAATCTCCCCATAAAGGGCCTTCAATGGTTAGGTTTGTGACGGCGTCTGAACCTGAGCTCAGTTACAGCTGAGTATCTTTCATGTGTTCATGACAGACACATATGATTAAACCTTGGTTGCAGGGGTCTGTCCCAGCCGTGAACCAAAGTAATAAGAAGGAAGTATTTCTCCTCCCATAGGCTTGCCGACACTCCCCATATGAGAGAGAATGCAGAGTAGCTGCGGAGTTGCGCATAGTTTTTATTTAATACCCCGATAACCCCTGAAGAGCCACAGGCCACGATATGAGTGAGTGGTAACGGCATGCTAAGATGGCTTTATCAATGTCTGGAAATGAGTCTTAATATAATGCCACAGTATGAGGCCGTGCCTGGTGGAGGAAGACATTAAGCTTTTCTATGACAGGATGAAAACAACATACTTGCAATTTCCTAATGTTTTCTTGGTTTGGGGAAGGAACAGAAAAGAAAATGAAAACCCCTCTTGTCCTTTTGTTTTTCTTGCACGGGGAAAACAAAACTATAAAATGATCTGTCTAGTTAGTTATCAGAAGGACAGGATTTAAAAGACACTTTTATTTGTTTTCATGACCAAATCTATTCAGTTTACACACACACACACACGCATGGCAATTAAGAAAGTATTAAATATCTCATCCTTGAGCCTCACTCGGCATATTAATGGGGCCTTCTGAATTCATCTCTGGTCACCCTAGTGTGGTCGACCTACCTGAAGGGATACAGCACCATAAGCAGTGTATGGTATGCTTCAACTAGCTTCCGTCATGCCTCAAGTCTCCAGCAGGCACAAGATCTCTATGACTACGCCAGTTCTGTGTTGTCTGAAGAAACTGTCCATTGCTAACGAGTCCACACGGCTCCCCCAAACTAGTTGATAAAGGTGCACAGATAATATTAAGTGATGGCCTTTGAGGAAACAGATGCCGGTTAAAGGGAAACTTGGAAAAGAGAATGGTGATTATATCTGATGGGATGCTCAGACAGCACAGCGACGAAGGAGCAGCCGCGATAAGGTGTGTTTTTAAAGGGAAGTCATCCCTTACAGCAATTACCAGGATGGGAGAGTTCCGCTCCTCCCTCTCAACCTTACGCTCCGAAAAAGAACTTCTTCTAATGCAAGACTCAGAGAGCCAATTACTTCGGCACCAAGCCACAACCTAAATCCCTGGGCTTGGCAGCTAACTTTTTTTTTTCTTAGAAAATGTTCTTCTAAAAACCTTCACTAACAACTCTGACTTTATACCTTTAGAATCTGAAAAGATGAATGAGAACTAAGCAATTACCTACCAAAGTAGAGAAGAGAAGGCACTGGATAAAAACGCCTACAGTTACAGTCATAGCTCACACCGAGGGAGGAATTCTGAGGTCTAGTTCATATTTGTGGGAAGAAGTAACACGCATAAAAATGAACAATTACAGGGCATTTTGTATGCCGAGGGTTTTCCAGCAGCTGGTTTACTTCTGCATATTAACCCTTAGGAGAGGAATCTCCATGCCACCAAATGACAGGAAAGCCGATGACGGGCATGCTAGCTAGCTTTGCGATGCTGGAACAGAATATCCGAGTCACTGTGAAGGAGAAGAGCTGTATTTTGGCTCCTAGTCTCAGAGGTTTCAGCCCATGATCACATGGCTCTGTCACTCTGGGTCAGCATACCACCATGGGAGAGCGTGGCAGAGGAGGATTTCACCTACAATGGCCGAGAAGCAGAAGCACAGGCAAGAAGGGGCTGGCATGGCCATGATCCTCCCAAAGACGTACTCTTCATGGCCTAACTTCTTGCAATTAGACCTCCCATCTTAAACACTCCAGTCTCTGCCAGATAGAAGCACAGGCTGCAGCTTGAACTTAAGTACATGTGTCGTGGGAGGACAGCCTAGATGATGGCTGTTGTGCACAGATCCCCTATGATCACTCGGCATGAAGTGGTGAGATCAGGATTCAATCACAAGACTCCTGCCCAGAACCCAGCCCTGAGCAGTACACTGTGCACTCAAGTGTGATAAACTCCTAAGATGCATGATGGAACTTCTTCTAGCACACAAGGGCTAAACCCACGAGGCATGATAGTACACAGAAGCTTCTCAGTATTGGAGGCTTTCAAGGGCAAGGGTCGTTGCTTCTCTAAACGTTGGGTAATACTATAATTGCTCCTTGGTGTTGACTGAGGTTTCTGTCCTGCCCGGTTCCCACAGTTGTTTACTCCCAAAGAATCACACAGAGGTCTACATTAGTTGTAAACTGATTGGCCTAGTAGCTTAGACTTCTTATTTAATCTTATAACTTATATTAGCCCATTATTCTTGTCTATGTTAGCCATGTGGCTCGGTAACTTATTTGGTGAGGTGGTCACATCTTGCTTCCTCTAAGGCTGGGTCACAACTACAGAATGTGCTTCCCTCTTCCCAGAATTCTCACTGCTCCACCTATACTTCCTGCCTGACTACTGGCCAGTCAGCATTTATTTAAAATATAAGTGACAGGGTATAAACCATTGTCCCACTGCACCTTGGCTTACAATGGGCCTGGGTTCCAGGATGGCCATCACAAGTTGAAGATGCTGCGTAAGTAGAAAATGCATTTACTACACAGGCAACACAGTCCCTTCGTGGTTTCATGGCTGCCAGGGAACTTAGCAACACAGTCCCCTCGTGGTCTCAACTTAGCAACACAGTCGCCTCACGGTCTCATGGCTGCCGGGGAACTTAGCAACACAGTCTCCTGGTGGTCTCATGGCTGACGGTAGCAACACAGTCCCCTCATGGTCTCATGGCTGACACAGAGCCAGGCTCACTCCTGTAAGTGGGAGGGCCGTGCCCACCTATTGCTGGCCTGGAAAAAGATTTCCATTTAGAATTAGAAGTCTATTTTCCATTGAATACATACTTGTTTGGTACTTTCATCAAACTAAAAATCATTAAGCCAGATCATCTTCAGTCAGACATCGTGTGTACTTACCTTGCGGGCTGCCCTGTGCTTATGGAGACTGCAGTCAGTAGCCCCTGAGAGGTGAGGTGGCTTGCTCTACACCTGACACTATCCAGGCATTTTCGCACACTGAGCCATGAGATGCTCGCTTGGACCTTTGGAGTACTTTCTAAAGGAATGGCTCAAGCATACAGGGTGAACTTACAGTGATACCCAGATGACACCTTTCCTGTCTAGGCTAATTTAATCCAAAAAATGAAAGAATTTATGTGACTATCAAGACGTCCTGTCTACTCTGTGATTTAGTATATATGTAAACATATATGTGTGTGTGTGTATATATATATATATATATATATATATATTACTATTATTTTACAAAGAAGCAGCCTCAAGGCTGAGGACATAGCTCAGTGAGCAAAGTCATTGTCACACAGGAGTGAGGACAGGAGTCCAGATCCCCAGAGCTCACAAAAAGGCAGGAACAATAGGGCATGTCTTCAATGCACCCAAGGTAAAATGAAAAGCAGAGGCAGTAGGTGCCCAGAAGCCTGTGGACCAGCCAGCTGGTTGGTGCACGCAGCAACAAAAGCCTTTCTTAGGCAACATGGAAGTCAAGGTCTAAATACATGAGAAAGTCCTCTGATTCCACACACGGTTACAGAGGACAGGCACAAAAGCACACAGGAACAGAAAGCTCACATACACCCCCCTGCATGGCTTAGTATCTTTTTGGTTACCTGAGTTGCTATTCCCCTTGGGTTGATACCATGATGTTCTGAGCTGCACAAAACTGGTTTTCCTACTTTCCCTAGAGGAGAAATCTGTTCTTATTCATTTAAGAAATTATTTTTTTAAGATACATTTTACTTAGCCTAGTAGATCAAAAGTATTTCAACATGTAATAAAATTTATGATCTATTAAAATTTTTATGTTAAGCATTCAAAATTAAGAGTATATTTTATAGTTATGGCCAATCGGAGATCATAGTGCCTATGCATGCTGAGGGTCCACATATCAAATGTAGTTAGAGTTAGCAGGAGTTCATAAGGGCAATTAGGGTTAGACCACATAATCCTGGAAGAACCACAGCTATTGGTATTTCTAGGTTTGTTTTCTCGGGCTGGATGGATTCCCTACCAAAAGGTTGGTCTAGACCAGGAAAGAACAGGATCCCATATGGAATCTTCACTTAAGCCCCCTGTTTTTGTGTGAGTTCTGCTGACCTCTGCCTGTCACGTCCTTCACTCCCTCCAGCCTTCCCTCTGAGGCAGAAGGGAGAGCATCTCCCAGTTCTGCAGGAGGGCAGAGATCCTAGTGCTCTAACAGATGTTTGGAATCTCTCCAATGCTCCTTTAAGATTCCTTAACTCCCACTTAGAACATGGTGACATAGTTCCTGATCCTTTCGGGGATCGGAATCCGCTTTCACTGCTTACAGCTTCCCCCGCTCCCCAGCTTTTGAAGCTGTTCCTGTAATTATAGTCCTCCGTTGCCTAACAACAGGGACACCTTCTGATAACTCTTCTTAGACAACTCTATCAGCATCGAACAACATGGAGTGCACTTATGTAAACTAAGTTGCGACAGTATTTCCAGGCAATGGAATCTTACAGAGCCCTGGTCAGATAGGCTGTCTCTCAACCAAAATGCCACAGTTCGGTTACAGAACTGTTAATTTTAGTACTTTTTTTTTCTTCTACTTCAATTGATTCTCCCCTTCTGTCTTTTAAAGTAGGTCTTCTGTTTTGAAATAATTAAGCAGACACATGCAGATTGTAATTAGAGACACAGAGAGACTCCATATAGCCTTCACCTAATCCTATGACGATGATACGCTGTAAAACACCACCACCCAGGATTCTGATACAACGTGGTATTTCCCTTCCCACTAGGATCAACTTGCTGCCCTTCCGGAGCCAAACTGTCTCCTTCTCACCCATTCTCCCTTAATACCTGATAAGCATTAAGCTGTACTTCCAAAATTTAGCTATCCAGAAGGAATGATATGGTATGTAATCTTTGCATCCTTCTGCCCAACCCAAGCTCTTGAGTATTTAACCAGCTATTCCCATGGATCAAGTTCCTTGCTCAGTAGTGCCCACAGGAAGAACAGACTGCTTGTTTAGCCACTAGATTACTGGAGCACAATCTTCTTTTGGGTTGATAGACAGATTTTGCATAAAAATGGGTAAAATGTCTCAATGCTTTCCAGGTGTTTTCCCAACTCTTGATATGGAAAATGCTTTCTGTATTCTCAATACAAGGATTTTTTGTTTGTTTTTGTCATTCCTTTCTTTGCTTTTAGAAACATGCTTTGAAGATAGTTCCTACTCTGTAGCTTGCCTATGCTTCCTCTGAGAGGGCTTCCAGAGAGGGAGCTTCTGCTCTGGTGTAGCCCAGTGCATGCCTTCCCTTCCCCTCTTACGGGCTGTGTTTTGCAACAAACCTAAGAATTCTTGACTTGGTTCTGGAGCCCAGAGAACCAACTCTTATGCAGTCTACTAAGCTTTGTGATTCTGTATTTCACATTTTAATCTAAGATATTTTTACTTCATTTTTATATTGGGTAGGAAGCATAGTTCAAAAGCCCAGCTTTTGTCCGTTGATCCAGATCACTTCTCGAAAGGCCTTGTTCGTTCATGTGAAGGAAACTGCATTCCTGTTAAAACCAGTAGGGTCTATGAGTTTGGGCCTATGTTGAGATTCTTTATTCTGTTCCATTGACTTATGTGTCTATTTCTTCATGGATACTCATGCTATAGCTACATACTAAGTCTCAAAATTGGGTAGACCAATTCTTCCAATTTCACTGCACTTATTTTTTATTAATTATGTTATGTTCATTTGTGTTTTGCCTGCATGCACATCTGTGTATGAATGTCTAAAGTCCTAAGTCTAGAGTTACAGACAGGTGTGAGCTACCATGTGGGAGCTTGGAATCGAACCTGGGTCCTCTGGAAGAACAGCCAGTGCTCTTAATCACTGAGCTATGTCTTCGGCTCCTTTTTGTACTCTTTTAAGACTGTTTTAGTGACTTCAACTACTTTGTGTGGCAATTTGAATGAAAGTGGCCCCCAGAGACTCATAGGGTGTGGCCTTATTGGATAGGTGTGCTCTTGAAGGAAGTGTGTCACTGCCTGTGAGCTTTGAGGTTTCAGAAGGTCAAGCTGAATCCAGTGGCTCTCAATGGCTCTCTCTGTCTTTCTTCCTGATGTCTGCAGATCCAGATATAGAACTCTTCACAACTTCTCCAGCACATGTCTGCCTGCATGTTGCCACGCTTCTTGCCATGTTGCTAATGGAGCCCCAAATAAATACTTTCCTTTATAAGAGGTTTCATGGTCACAGTGTCACCCTAACTAAGAGACTTTGTTTGCAAATAACTTTTAGAATAATCTTGCCTATATCTAAAATAAGATTTGAAAAGAAATGGCAATAATTTTACATGTAATTTTGGGCAAAATTGCCATCATTATATGCTAAGACTTTAAAACTGTGAGCATGACGTGTTTTTTTTATTTAGTTACATTTTCTTTTATTTCTTTCATCTGCATTGCAAGGTTTTGGCACACAAGTTTTGTAAAGACTTCATTAGATTCACTTGAACACTTCATGTATGGCTGCAGTGTAAATTGTACGATATTTTTAATCCCATTGTCCACAGTCATTGCTACCACACAGAACCATGGTGGTCTTCTTCATCTTGTATTCCATAGCTCAGTTTGGCTCACTCACTAACTTCAGCAGTTAGTTTTGTGTGTCCTTTTTTTACTTTGCGGATCACTGAAATTTTTCTGTGTAGAAAATCACATTGCTGGCAAACGCCAATGTTTCCCCTTCTTCCTATTTGTCTGCCTTTTATCCCCTTTGTTTCCTTACTGCTTTGATTAGAACTTTCTGTGTGATGCTGAATAGCAGTGAATATAGATCTCCTCTGGTATTTTATCTCATTTGCTTTTACCCAAAACATCTTTATTCTTCAGTCTTCAAACAAGTCAAACTCCTCTTTTCCCAAAAATAACCAGGGTTAGCTTAGAAAAATGGGTGTGTGCCTTCAAAGCATTTCCCTCTGATGAAAATTAGCTTTATGAAAATTTAAACATTGAAAGTGTTTTTTTTTTTTTTTTTAAATCAGAATTTATCGTAAGTCAAAGAAATCCATTCATGTGTCAGGCCCTTCTCCGCCAAGAACTAGCACAGCTGTATTTCTTGCACTCAGTAAAATCTGATATCATCTGGTAATCCTTTCTCCTTCTAGTGGAATTCCAAACTCTGTTATATCTCCCAGCACCACAATGAAAAAGTCATCAAATTTCACAAGTGTTTCAACAGCTTTTTTATCACTCTTCATTGCAATGTGAATTATTGATCCTAAACACATGTCTATAACCTCCAGTGGCAAGAGCTGTAATGGGTTCGCAGTCTAGTCAGAACTAGGGCCATGTCGGAAGTCCTTGTGATACTCCTTAATATTTTGGGGGACATACACTACTTTTCATCATTAAGTATGATTGCTTTTTACACTTATTTATTTGTGTGTGTGTGTGTGTATGCACATGTATTCATGTGGACATGTGTGCATCTGTCATGGTATTAGTATAAAGCCAGAGGACAGCTTGTAATAATCAGTTCTCTCCTTCTATCATGTGGGTAGAAGTTGGGTTTTCAGGACTGGCAGCAAGTGGTCCACCCAGTCAGTCACTGGTGGGTGGTGAGTTTTTATACGTTTGATATTTCACAAGCTAGGAAAGTACTCTAAAATTCTGAGAGTTTTTTCATAAACCAATGTGGAATTTTTGCTAAACGGTTTTTCCTTATTGATTTTTTTGTTATCTATAATCTGCTAATGGGATAGATTATATTGATTAACTTTTAAATAATTGACAGAGTTATATTGATTAATTTAATAGTGAAGCAGACTCACATATCTTAAATAGACTCAGTTTATCATGATCTATAATTCTCCCTCTTATTTTGGAGCTTTGTTACAATTTCATTAAAAATTTTTTTGGTTCCATGTTCATCAGAGTTGGGGCAATGTAGTTTTTGTACTGCCTTTTTTTATTTGGGAACCTTGTTTACATATATATGTGTTAATATATACATATATAGAATGTTTGTAAAATTAATTAGATAAATAGTATAAGTTTGAATTAATCAGTAAAACTATTTATGTCTAAACATTCTTCTATTATATGTTTTTAAAAGGATGAATTCAATATTCCTAGTTATTAGGAGCTATTCATATTATCTATTTTCTGTGAATCAACTGCAGGAATTTAATAGTTTTTGATGGTGTTGAATTGCATCTAAGTGGACAAATGCTGTGTAAATACAGTGAGCAGTCATTATCATCCTAATGTCTGTTGTGTCTGTAGTGATGGCTCCTGTTTCATGCCTCATACTTAGTCTTCTTGCTATATTGATTTTCAGTGAGATCAGCTATTCCTGCTTTACTTGCATTGAGGTTTTTACAGTATATGCTCACTGTGCTTTTAGTCTCCCTTCAATTGCTTCAAGTGCACTGTTTTTTTTATAGAGTGATGATAGCCAGGCTAACCTCTGTACTTAAAAACATTTAGCTATAACATAATTGCTATGTTTTAAGATACCATATTTTATTCTTTATTTGTTCTCTTTGCTTTTTGTTTTTGTTCTTTATATTTTTCTACTTTTTGTAAGCTTATTTGAACATTTGAGTAGTTTATTTGACACACCTAATGTGTTTTTGGAGCATTGCTTTGCAGTTTTCCTAGCTGTGTTAAATATGACATTATGCATTCATAAAGTAAACAGTCCTCAGTATCTTCATCCTGTCAGTTTGAATAAGAATTAAAACCTCTCTTCACATCCTTACCTCTGCCCATAAAACCACGACTTGACTTCTTCTACATACAGGTGCTTCACAACTTCATCAGGACATTCAATCTTCCAACATCATTCAGGACTTTCAAGGTCATTTTGACTTTTCTTTCTGCTCTTCCGGGATTTCATTTTAATGGTTTCCTTCCTTAGGAAGATCAGCTAGCAGAAAATCTTCTCTGTTTTCTTTCCTCTGAGAAGTCATTAACTCCATACTCATGGCTGAAGGACATTTTCACTGGTTATGGATTCTAGGCTGACTGTTGACTAATGATATTTTCATTCAGTCCTTAGAAGTTTATATAAACTAGATTTTCAGCCCTATAAGACTAAAGAGAAAACTAATAATTCATTGAAAGAGTGTGATTCTACTAACCAGAGGTTTAAATGCATAATTACCTGTTTTATCTATGTAGCAGCTCCAAACATACACAAGCCCGAGGAGATGAGGTTCAGTACCCTGCCTTATATTATCTCCACCTGCATCTAGACACCCATCTGTTAGATGAAATTTCTGCTCAAACTCAGCCTCTCATCATTTTCTCTGACCATTAGTCTAATTAAGTAAATTTCTCCCCCATCATATGTTACTATAATCAATTTTACGTGTCTGTTACTGCCCATCAAAAATGAAGAGGTTGATGGTTGGATTATGTTAGCAGGACAGGAAAAGGAGGTCAAAGAACTCCCTGGTTAGTGCTGGAAACATCAAACTGGAAAGAAATATGATTATGTTCCTTTTTCATTGAGATATTTTCCCTTTCAATTTGCATGACTTTTATTTCATGCCATACTGTTGTTTTCTGTTGGGTTTGACCACACTGTGTACAGTGTCGTCAGTGTGTACAGTGTCAGTGTGTACAGTGCAGTCAGTGTGTACAGTGCAGTCAGTGTGTACAGTGCAGTCAGTGTGTACAGTGCAGTGTGTACAGTGTCAGTGTATACAGTGCCCTCAGTGTGTACAGTAAGTCAGTGTGTACAGTGCAGTCAGTGTGTACAGTGTCAGTGTGTATAGTGCAGTCAGTGTGGGCAGTGCAGTCAGTGTGTACATTGTCAGTGTGGACAGTGCCATCACTGTGTACACTGCTGTCAGGGTGTACAGTGCCATCAGGGTATACAATATCAGTGTGTACAGTGCCGTCAGTGTGATTTAGTCTCCATGTGATCTGACACCCTCTTTTGGCCTCTATGAGAAGCCTCACAAGCACCATGCAGAGATGCACACATAAACACATCTATAAAATCTAGGAGCTGGAGAGACAGCTCAACAGTTCACAGCACTTGCTGCTGTACCAGGATCCTAGGTTCAGTTCCCAGCATCCAACAGTCTCTCACAACCATCTGTAAATCCAGTTTCAGGGGACCCAGTAGTCTCTTTGGACCTCTGTAGGCACCAGACATGTACATTGTATACACACACACACACACACAGAGAGAGAGAGAGAGAGAGAAAGAGAGAGAGAGAGAGAGAGAGAGAGAGAGAGAGAGAGAGAGAGAGAGAGACAAATACCCAGGCAATGAAAATAAATGAAACTATTTTTAACAATAAGAAGTCATTGCAACAATATATTTTTATTTTTGCCCTTTAGATTCTGTCAATTTTTATTCTACTCTCTTCTGTTTGGTCCAGTGTTTAATCTAAAGAAGTCAAAGTGTGATCCATCATTCCATCTTACTATATGGAAGATGAAACCGTTCTACCCCCAGCATATTTTGAATAATGAGCTATGATATCATAAGTTACCTTTCAGAAGACATAAAATTTAAGAGTGTGGCAGTGAAGAAACAGCTGTCAATCTTCTGAATTAATTCCTACATGACTTATATATTTACATAATTTATTAGAACAATTACAACACATCCTTGTTGTCTTTTAATTAGATACCTTGTTCTGGTAATTATACTAGACAAGGGAGAAAAATAGTTTCAGGATTCCAGAATCATCTGTAGATTGTGTGGAAAACGAGTGATCGATAATGCTAATCTCCCGAACACTTAAATTCTTCGAAAGAGATCCCTTTGTCTTGGATGTTTCTTTGCATAATCAGCATTATTTCTCACTGTCTGGCTTATCTTGCCTAAAGTTTGAGAGTAAATACACTGGATATATAACAGATATTTATTCCACTGTCAGAAGCCTGGCAAGGCTGGGCCACCTCCAGCGGCTCAGGCATTGCTTCACTTCCTTGAAAAATGCCGACAGGTAACCACAAACAAAGGACTTAGGATCCCAGGCACATCCTAAGTTTGCACACCTAATCGGGAAGATGGAAGACTTTGCTACTGCGGGCCTTGGTAAACTATCCTGGCTTGAAAATCATTCAAATTGTTGTAATGTTTTCATAAAGGATAAAGCCACTAAATAATATAAGAAGAATAGCTGTCAACCCCCTACATGCAGAGATAATTTGTAGAAATTAACTGAGGGATGATAGGAAAGATGGGCTAATTCAGTCTCTGTCTTGGTTTATGCAGAGCATGGGATGCTGCCCGAAGTACTCACTTGTGTTCTGTGCAGTGGTCACCAGGCATGGAGAACATCATGGAGAGCAATTCCCAGAACTTGCAGGGCTCAGAACCTGAGAGTCGGGAATAGGCATCATCCATCCTCTGGCACAGCCTGGCAGTTGGTTAAACAGTGTTGGGAGACACAGAATTGACCCCAGTGAATCTGGATCTCTGTGATACTAGGCAGCACAGGTACCCATCCCCCAATTCCAATTACAGGAATCTCGGTCAGCCTCCGTCAATGTAGAGTCCTAATGAGACCGTGTCTAGACAGTATTGATCTCTTACCAGGAAAGAGATTCAGAGTGTGACTTCTTTTCTAGCTTAGTGCGAATGACACCCAAGTCGTGATATTTCATTCACACGCTGCCTCCCTAACACTGCCTTTTTATCGGTGGCACAGGTAAGATACAAGAAGGGCTTCCTTTCATGGCATAGGAAATGTGGATGCTTGATTCTGATAGTCAAATAGTATGTAAGAAATTTTAGAGAAATTAGATGAGTCTTTAACATATTTTTATTTTCTTTGCTCGGTAAAAGAAACACACTTTGAAGAAACCAGACATCCACATAATCAGCAGGAGCAATAACTGAAGTTAATTTGGCTAAAATATCTCAAGGAAACATCATTAGCTTACCCCACCCAAAAGGCTTTCCTTGAGAACGCTGGGGGCACCCCTAAAACCTGCTGTGCAGCCCAGTTTGAAAGACATGCTTCTGTAGGTTCCCCCCTTCTTCTACCTTCAGACTAGTCAGACATATGAGGTAGACTACTAGCCTGGAGGCATCAAAGTCTCGCATTTGGTCGCACTATAGGGAGGCATTCCAAAGCTAGACCGAGCATCCCGTGTGTCTGCACAAAGCCAGGCAGGGAATGCAGTTTGTAGTTGTGGCAGGAATGGAGTTCAGACAACAGGTGGGTGAGATAGAAATGGGTAACGCAAGCTGCAGCAGGAAACAGAATTCCATCTCTCTGAGGTGAGATGTAGCCAAGGTCGCCATATTCAGGTGGTTACTGAGCATGAAATTTTCTCGAGGCAGGTTATGACCCCATGGAAAACAGGACCCTGTTACTATGTTGCAACAATACCAACTTACAAACTGACTGTGCAAACAAAAACAACCTAGAGAGACTGTCCGCAGTGTCACGAGTTTCACACGACACCACCTAGGGTAGAGGGATAAGTTGTGTGCCGGCTAACTAAATGTTTTACTAGTCTCGTGACACCAGGAGAAAGTTCCACGGGCTTCTAAGATCTTGAACTGGATGATAAACTGATCGAGTTTTGCTGCCCAAACTGAAGTTGAGAGGGTTAACAGAAGGGCTGTGTCATAACTAGAGGGGTATCTGTTGAAGGCACAGGGTGGGTCCCCCAAGGCCAATGGCACTGTGTGCAGTTTGCTGTGACCATGGTAAAGATACTGCACTACTCTTTAACAGGCTGGAGGGGAAGCCTACAGTGCATCTTCCTTTCTCAGTATACAAACAACACAGTGAGAAGCAAGACAGAAAGAATGGTGCATGTTCCCTCTACTCTTCTCAGACAAGGCAGGTAACAAAAGGAAGATCAAGTAGAGGTGCGATTGTGGTTCACTTCCAGGGATGAGGGTGACTTACAGGTCACCTGATCCTGACCCTCAGGGTAAGGTGTGCATACATGTTACTCCTACTTATTAAGAGAGAAAGAATGGCAGAAAGTAACGCTTGGAAATGTATCTAAGATACATAAAACTCATTTTAAATATGGCATGAACAGTTGCTACTTGGGGGCCATCTTGTTGTAGAAAGTTTACTTTCTCTAGCGAAATGTAGACTCTTGCAGATGCATTGACAATAACACAAAGGCTTGCCATAGTGTCTTGTCGGAGCTTTACCCAAACATTCTGATTTTGCCAAATGCTAAATCAGTTAATCTTAACAGGAGAACCATTTTGCTATTGATAAGGTAATCAGTTTTCAATGTGCATGAACTTTGCACATGAATAAGTAGTAAGTTCTAGAAATCAGAAATTAAACCAGATATCTCAACAGAAAGGGATGAAGACATTTTGCATGATTTTAGGACATTGATTTTCTTAGGTTTTGAATAAAGTTATTGACACTGGAGCAGAAAGAACCCTCTGCAAGGACAAAGAGCAGGGTTTTTTTTTTCCTGCTTCCAGGCAAAAAGAGTGTAAAGATGAAAGCTGGTTCTTAAGACTCTCCAGCATGTGGTTTAACATATTGTCTAACTTTAAAATGTCTTCAAATGTCATATGATCATTCCTCCTAATGACTAGCTAATATAATTCTCTAGTAAATGATCAGTTGTTTCTTGGTGCCATGGAGAAGACACAAACATAACTATCAGTCTCTCTCACCTTTTGCAAAGTCATAATCCAGCCTTTCTTTGTCAATGTGATCATTCATATCTATAATGATTTTCCAAACTTAGTTGAAATCATTCTTAGCTTTGTAAAATCAGTACAAGTACTAGAAAACGTTCTTATCTGGTTTACAATGATGAAAATCAAGGGCTTCCCTCATTTTTCTCAATTTCTTTATGAGCTCAGTCTGGTCTTCATTGTTGCTACATAGGTACTGTATTACAGTGCCCACGACAACATCCTGACAAATTCCCCGAGGTGTGCTTACTCACTGTGCCTCAGTCTTGTGACCTCCTGGCTTTTTTCTGATGTCCTAATTTGTTGTAAATTAGTGAATCCTACCATTTTTGGTTTCCATTGTTCCCATTTACTAAATTCAGGATGAATGTGAAATATATTTGGCAAGGAAGTCATAACTCTTTATTTCCAGCTTGCATTAACAACAATCTTAATAATCATTATATGTTTAAGTATAGCAAAGACAAATTTTGTTAAAAATATTAGTGCTCAAGGCCTTCCATTTCCGGACAAAATAAATTAATGTTGCATAACCTTTTCCTCTTTCCCCCAGTTTCAAAGAGAAATATCATAGTTTTCAAACCGTGTTGAGGGAAACAAAAACACAGCAGGAGAAATGAAGGGAGAACGGGAGGAGCCTGCAGGGCTAAAGGCAGGACAAATGAGAGCTGTATTTGAAAGTAAAGGGTGAAGGAGGGAGGGACGGAAAGAGAGAGGAAGAGAGGGAAAAGGAAGGAAGAGAAGTGGGGGAATGCATGAACAATATGATGGCTATCAGGCTCCTGAATAGGAGAGAGAGAGATGTCACAGGGAAGAATATTAATAAAAGCTACAGAAATTTCAAGGTTCTTAGAGTCACAAGTAAACGGAAAATTAAAAAAAAAAATCATACATTGTATTATTCTTAAGACTGAATGAACTACATAGGCCACAGGATTTATGCCTGTTATGCAAATAGTTTCCAAAGCTGCTGTTTACCTGTTGATATCTATCTTTCAGATTCTGTTACTCGTCTCAAAAATGCAAAGCACAAATCTGGCCATCCATACACTTTCAAAGATTCTCAACCTGCTTGAAATGAAATTCCACCAATGAATTCAAGGCTGCTGTGTGGGCCCGCCTCACAGACTACTAGAATATTTTTAAATAATTATTTGAAAACATGGAAGGGAAAGTGTCTGTCAATGTCAAATGTAAAGAACACATTACGAATGACTGACTGCTTCATGGGGAAGCAGTCTTGAACTGCTTGCCATGTGTCTGCAATGGAGAGAGAAGAAGATAAGGAGAAAAACCTATAAATTTCACGATAAACTTTGTGCCTAGAATTATTTCTGAAGTCATAAACACTGTTGGCTTTGTTGCTTCACTATTTAGATCACCCAGAAAAGAGGCGACTATAGGGTGAGCTGGCTATGAGGATTCTTCGTGTCTTTTCTTTGCTGAACTACGTTATTAAAAAAATGAACGTGGCATAAGATAACATGCATTATTCTCAAGGAGATACATAAAAGAACTTGAAACTGATATTGAAATATTATCATCTTTCCACCCAAAGTTAGATATTTATAAAGTAAATATCACTAGTAAAGATGTTCCATACAGAAGGAAGAAACGTGAAAAGATTAGACAAACTGAGAATTTAGAAACACACACACACACACACACACAACATAAAAACTGAAAGGCATTCCTGTGAGCTAAGCAACTGAGACAAAGTTATATCTTAGGGAAGAGGATTTAAATGTAAAGCCAGAGCCTAGGGTAAAAGAGGCATAAAATCAAACACACCACTGAAGAGCTGGAAAACACCTGTAGGGTGCTTGCTATATCGCTTTGTGGATTCAAGCCGACAGTAAATATTTGAAAACAAACAACTCAACTAGGCGAAGGGATGAAGACAAAGAAAAGCACCCATGCAAACACACACTTATTCAAACCACCTTGACTTTAGGGAAACACCAAGTCTCCATCACCGAATCCTTCCAGGTAGGTCAAGGAATGGAATGCAATACGGCCACCCCATATCAATTTGTGCTACTTTTTCTTTTGGCTGTGTGTATGTGTGTCTGGGTGCATGTGTAAATGATATGGGCTTTACTGCGACACTTGCACATACGTATATAACTTATTTGATTATTTAACCCCTTATTATCTTCTCATATCTCTTCATTTCTTCCTACATTATGCTATTTTAATACTAACATTTCATAACTTTAAGATATTTGTTAATTATTATGGACCTGTAGTTGTTAAGGTTAAATAAGATGGATATGTGTAAGCATTATTCACAGTACCTGGGTCAGAGCAGATCTCAATAATGCCTTGAGACTTTAACCTAAGCCGTATTCATTAGATCCAAAAATCACATGCTCTTTGGAGAAAAACCTGCCTTTTTTTTCCAACCTTACATAGCCAGCTAAAACCCTCCTAAAATAGCTTCTCCTTGAAATGTTGGGCTGGAGGATGTGCTGGCTAGTTTTATGTCATCGTGACATAAGCTGGAGTCATTTGGGAAGACGGGAACCCACTTGAGCAAATGCTCCCACCTGACTGGCCCCTGATTAAGCCTATAGGTCATTTCTTTTTTTTTTTTCTTGTTCATTGATGTAGGAGGGTCCCAGTTACTGTGAGCAGTGACATTCCTGGGCTGATGGTCCTGGGTGCCATAAAGAAGCTGGGGGAACAAGCTATGTGGAGCAAGCCCATAAGCAGCAATCCTCCATAGCCATTTCTTAAATTTCTGCCTCTGTGTCCCTGACTTGTGTTCTTGCCTTTACTTCTGTTACTTCGGTTCATGATGGGCTATGGTCAGGACAAGTAAGCTTGATGTGGGATTCCCCACTATCTGCTGTGAATATGTTTTATTGCTATTGGTGAATAAAGAAGCTACTTGGACCTATGACAGGCCAGAAAATAGCCAGGCAGGAAATCTGATATATAGAGAGAGTAGGCAGAGTCAGGTAGATGCCATGTAACTGCCGAATGAGACAGATGCTGGAACTTTATCCAGTAATCCACAGCCTTGTGGCAATACACAGAATAATAGAAATGGGTTAATTTAAGATGTAAGAGCTAGCTAGAAACATACATAAGCTACTGGTCAAACAGTATTGTAATTAACATAGTTTCTGTGTGATTATTTCGGGTCTGGGCAGCTGGGAAACAAACAAGCACCCTCTGTCTGCAGTTGGCACGCCAACATGGGCTAACTACATCCACATAAAACCTAAGAAAGTTAAAAAAAAAATTCTAAACACAGAAGATCAGAGTTTAGCACAGCTTCTTGGTAGCTGCATATTTTATTTTCAGATGGGCTCTGTTTGCTGACAGTGAGCAGGGGCACGTGGCTCCTTTAAAAGAAGGGTTACGGACTCAGCATTGGCAGCAAAGGCTGCGAGGCTTCTTTAGGAGAGGGCTTCCTGGTTCATGCTAGTTGCATGAACAGTTCTGGTTCTTTCAGGAGTTTGAGCATTTAAATAGGGTTTGTGAGCAGAGTACTACAGGTTGATTTATGGCAATATAATCCCACTGCACCCCTGGGGCAGAGAACATGGCTTGTAGAGCTGCCAGCAAATGTAACTCCACCATGTTGAACTTTGCAGAGCCAAAAGGCAAAGCAGCCTTAGTCCTAGCCACACATGCTTAGCATTTTTTAAAAGACACTCCTGGTCAAAAATGGTTACAGATATGCAATAAAGACAAATTCATATGAATTCAGATGGAAAAGACCTCTAAATGGATGACAGTGTTGGATAAATGTATATAGACTTGGGAGAGAGAAGAAAAAGAAAATAGACTGTTATAAAAAGAAGTTAATCATTTTAAAGAAATAAAGTCTTTAAAGAGACAGAGTACAAATAGTCATAGATTAAAGAAGTAAAGAAAAATAACCCACATAAAGATGGAAAATACACAGAGAGTTTGAATTATGTATATTATTGTGTTTTTTTTTTTTTAATTTTTTGACAGTGAATGAACTAAGTACAGAGAGACATTTCATTGTATGGGCTTCTAAGCTAAACCAATATATATTTTAAAAGTCTCTTGACTTCAAAATTTGGGGCTAAAGATATGTTGCTTTGGAAAAGAGGTTCTGCTTTTGTTTCTACAGAGGATAGAAAGCTGTGTATTCCTTATCAATTAACATGGTTTAATCAAACAAGACTGCCTGAAGCAATGGTCCAACATCCATGACAGTTTCAGGACTGCTGGCTGAGACCTAACACACAGGATACCCCATGACAGACCTGACTAACAGTGCCCCCAACTAGCAGGAAGCAGTCTAAAGAACAATGCCCAAATTCCCTAAATGATTATTAAAAATGCTTGTTTACATTTAAAGGGGATATGTTATGGAGATGAATACTTTACATTGGTATGCATTTTGGTCTATTGATAGAAATTTAAGGTCAATTCTGTATATTTCTGCTCTTGATTAAAGTATTGTATTTGTATAGTTCATTTAAAAATGTAACATATAATTAAGAAATACATGTTAATAGATAGTCATCTATAATAGTCAAGCTTGTAGTTGTGTTAGTTAGGCTTTCTAACTAACATAAATAAATGTACAGAGATATATTTCAGATGAATAGGCATTCTTCAAACCTTTCAGAGACTAATAGAATATGGCATTTAAAATGTTTTAAAAACTAAGAACTTTTCATGACAATGAGACACATCTGCTCCTGGCAGCACCAATTGACTTCAAGAAAATGATGGACATTGAAAAGTCTCTTTATGATGAAGTTTTTTACCCATTTGGGCAAGAAGCTGTTTTTGTCTGGACTGTTTGATGGTATGCTGTGTGAACTGGACAAGCAGGACCCACAGAGAAATGACTGATTAACTTGCCTAAAGGTGAGACAGTCCTTCAGGGTTCCTGCTTCATGAAAGAATCTGCCAGACATTCCCAGAAGAAAGTGACTGACAAACTGCTAAGATAGATGGAAATGTCTTTGACATTTTCTACTTTATGGGAAAGTCTACCAGATACTATGGGCCTGTAGGCTAAAGATGGATGCTGCAACATTACAGAAGAACTATGGGTGACTTTCCAGGCAGCAAGATGTCTCGGTCAATTCTAGAGTTTCATAAATTGCTTACAATGTATTTTGTGTTAAGTGAGGTAATATTATATCCTTCTGGGGTCTTTGATGGAGTTGAAGAATAGTTATAAAAATAGTTTTCCTTTGTTATGATAAAAGATAAAGTAGATATAAATATTATAATTGTAATTCTTGCTTGACATGTATTTTGTTATATGTAATTTTACTAAGTTAAAGTTAAAATCTTCCTTCTTATTTAGACAGAAAAGGGCCTAGTGGTGGCAGTGCACACCTTTAATCCCAGCACTTGAGAGGTGGAGAGAGGCAGATCTCTCTGAGTTCGAGGCCATCCTGATCTACAAGAGCTAGTGCCAGGGTGCCAGGACAGGCTCCAAATCTACAGCAAAACCCTGTCTCTAAAAACAAAAAACAAACACAAAGAAAAGGGGAGGTGATGTGGGATTTCCTTCTTTATGCTGTGAATGTGTTTTATTATCATTGGTTAATAAAGATACTGCTTTGACCTGTGGCAGGGCAAAATAGATCTAGGCAGGAAAACTAAACTGAATGCTGGGAGAAAAGAAGGCAGACTCACAGAGATGCCATGTAGCTGCTGAAGGAGAAAGATATGGGAACTTTACCTGGTAAGTCACTGCTTTGTGGCAATACATAGAATAATAGAAATGCGCGAATTTAAGATGTAAGAGCTAGCTAGAAATATGCTTAAGCCATTGTCCAATTGGTATTGTAATTATTATAGTTTCTGTGTGAGTATTTTGGGTCTGGGCAGCTGGGAAACGAATGAACAGCCTCTGTCTATATAAGCTGATTTGGCCATGGTGTTTTATCACAGCAACAGAACCCCTAAGACAGAGGAGGGCTCACACTGGTGCTAAGCCTGGTGGCTTCAGATGAATTCACTGCACTTAGCCAGTTCTCCTCACAGAAGACTGGCTCCCTGCTCCCTAATGCCAGAGGCATTGAACATGGGAGTCCTAGAACACAACGCATCAGAAGAGGAAGCTAAGCTTCTTTATCAAAAAGTGAACTGGGAAGATAATCTTGTTCGTAATGTACTTGCCTGATAAGCATGCAGACACACATCAAATTCACAGAATACACATTAAAAACCCACTTGTGGTAGTAACCTGTTTATAATCCCAGAACTGGGGTGTGGGGGGTGGTCAGAGACATGAAGATTCTTGAAATTTGCTAGCCAACCAGTCTGGCTTTGTTGGAGAGTTTTCTGCCTCCTGAAAAGTAGTAGTAGGAATATCCCACCAAAACAAAACAAAACAAAACAAAACAAAACAAAACAAAACAAAGGAAGAAAAGGAGGAAGGGAAGGGAAAAAAGAAGGAGAGGTGGATGCAGCCTGGGACCAGCACCAGAAACTGACTGTGAGCTCCACATGTATGCAACACACAAGTGCACTTACACGTCTGGCCTCTGCATGTACTCACATATGTGCCCCTCCAAGCACACACAAAAAGAAAACATTTTTAAAATCCCATTAATTTCACTACAAAAGCAATGAATGAGCAATGAAACCCAATCTTACCTTGTGAGTAAGACTGGTCCATGAGACCTCTCATTGCCTCTCACTACAAAAATCTAAAAACAGGTGCTTTTCTCCTCTCTTTTGTCCTCTTTCCACTTCTCTTCTTCTTTTTTTTTTCCTTGTAATTTTTGACCATGGTCAATAGACATCAAAAAGGGGGATCAAATGGACTTGCCTCTGAGACATTTCTAGGCTACTCTCATTGTTGGGTCTTCATAAGGACTCTATCCAGGGTGCTCAGTGAAGGGAATGAGCCACACCAAATGAAATAGAGACCTTGTAGGGCAATTTCACCCTCAGCATATGAGAAAGAACATTTTTCTCTTGGATTTACAGTGCGATACCACTGGGATGCTTTCTGCCAGCTTCCCCTAGCTTGTACTTACTGCTTGAGGCTGCCCACTGTGGCCACCACACCATGAATCTATAGAGAGTCTGGCTGTGGCCTGCAGGGAGCTCTTGAGAGACCGACACATCAGGTGCTCTGGAATTGTCTATTTTCCATTCCTCTTCCGAATGTCTCTCACATGAGGTTTTTATCTTTCTCACCTTTTCTTAGGTTGCAGCAAATCCACTCTTTCTCCTATTTGCTTTTATGCCCTTGAGGGATTAAAGTGTAACTCCTCTACCCTTACAGAGGCTTCCAGAACCAAATTTAGGGAGTTAAAACTCTACTGTAAAACTGCCTTCTCTAAGATAATTTTAGCAACATTAACAGAAAGGAAAATTTCACACGTTTGGAAGGCCATAGCCTCGGGAAGCAGCTATAACTTTAATCATGTCTCATGATAATTACTATAGTTCGAGAACATTCCTTCAGCCCAACTGGAACACTTCAAAGACACCTACTCCTCAATCCCCAAGATTCTAATTCAACCTATTTCAGAGTCTAGAGGTGCAGGTTCTTAAGTCATGCAGACTAGGGTTCAAATCTAGCCTCTGGCATTAAATCAACTGGGCACAACCCTGAGTAAGCCATTAACCTTTCTGAATTTCTATTTCTTCATCTGGCAAAAATGCCAAAATATAACTAATGGGGATGATGTGAGAATAGAAAGTGGCAAAATTTGTAAGATACATATGGTATCAGGTGAAGGATAAGCATCCAAACAAGGTTGCTAGTTCTTATTGCTATGAATTCAAATGACGGAAATTTTCCTTCACAAAAGCTCAGAAAGGTCACGTAAAGAGCAGACACTGCAGAGTAAGGATGTCACGTACTGAGAATCCCAGCAGAGGGGCAGCTAAGCCAGACAGAGTTCAAAGCCAAGGTCAGTGTGGCTACACAGTGAGGTCCAGGACAGCTTGGAATATGATGCAAGCCCTTGCTTTTTGTGTATATACATACAAACACACACACACACAATACCATACCAAAACTACTACACTGAAATTAAGTCATTGGACCCAAGTCCCAGTCTGTAGTATTTAGACTGAGCATGTCCTCCAGAGGCTCAGGTGATTAATAAAAATACTTGGTCCTTAGTGGGTGGGACTATGTTGGTAGGTGTATGGCACTGCTGGAGGAAATATGTCACTGGGGGCAGACTCTGAGGTTTCAAAAGCTTTGTGCCATTCCCAGCAATCTCTCTGCTTCCTGTTTCCTGTTTGAGATGTGAGCCCTTAGCTGTCACCAGCACAATGTCTGCCTGCTGCCATGTTTCCCTGTCATGATGGTGATGGACTCTTATTCTCCTGAAGCCATAAGCCCAAACAAACACATTCTTCTAGAAGTTGCTTTGGGTCTGGTGTTTTCTCACAGCAGGAGTATTTTTACACTTGTGAAGTTACTACTTATTTAACTGAAATTAAAAATTGACAACAAACATATAAAGTTAGGGTTATCTCTCCATATACAAAAACTAGATGACTAGTTACATGTTTGGACAAATCACTGAGCTTCTAGCTTCAGAAAGTACATATCTTTTTAAAATATTTATTTCATTTACCCATGAAGTCTGAATAATTTGCCCATGGTTTTAAAATTGACTCCTAAAAGAAAAACTTAAAAATTGTATTGTAAAAACCACAGGTTAAGATGGCCAAAGTACCAAAGTAGATGTGAGGTAGGAGGATAAAACAAGGTGTCAAGGAGGTGGTTCAGCAGGTAAAGGCTCTTGTCACCAAGTCTCATGAACCTGTGTTCTATCCTGAGTACCCACAGGGAAACAAGAGAGATTCAATCTCCAAAAAAATTGTCCTTAGACATCTGAGTACCATGCCAGTACCCATGAACACACAAAGAGAATAAATAAAATAAATGTATTTTAAAAAGAGACAAACACAAGGTAGAGTGGAAAAGAGAGAGACAGAGGCTGAGAAGGAAAACAAAGACATGCAGTGGGGAATGCTCTCAGGATTTGTCCCTCTCTACACACAGAGACACAGGAAGATCACACAAGTCATGATGCTGTCACTTCTCTCCATGGAAACAGATGGAATAATGGAACACCCCTAACAGCACACACAGGAAAAAAGGAGGGGAGGACCTGTCATATCCCTATACAGAACTTTTGTCAAAAGTTAAGCTAGCTATCTAAGTGCCATTAATTGGATCCCATCCATCGGAATAAGTCAGACTTTTACTCTGGAAGACAAATGAATTCTTACAGGGTACAATGGAAAATTGATGGATGGAGTCTGACCTTTAAAGAGAGCACTTGAATCTGCTCTTGTATCAAACACACCTGCCTTTAAATGGGTTTCTGCCATTTACTTCTTGACAATGCTTCACATTCGTTATGTGTTGAGCATCCTGATCTCTAAAGTGGATCCAAAAATATGGTAACATGAAGAGCACTTCTCTTTCTAGCTGCATTCTCCTCCACACTCATTTTCTCTCTCTCCCTTCTTTGACCCAAATCTCTCTCAAATTCAATCCTTAATTTTATTTGGGAAATGTAAATGTGCAATGTCTTATTTATGAGTTGGCAAAATCATTATATTATGATGGGAAACAAAGATGATTTCTGCTCCTTTAAGTTGGGAGACATTTGAAGTCTCTACTATTTGACTATTGACTGTTTCTATGAATCAAGGTAATGTATTCTAACTTTCTACATATTTCCTCTTCTTCCCCTTACCCTCCTTCTCCTCCTTTTCCTTGTCTCCCTCAGCACATGCAAAGAGTTCATCGATGAAAGGAGAGAGGAATTTTCCAGAAACTGAAGGATCTCACTGTAAGCATTGAAGTTCAGATGGCAAGGGATCCTGTCAGTCAGGAGCCAAGGAATACTAAAAAGTCACCATAAGTATAGCAGCTTATAATCCTGCTCCAGGGAAGTTTCCCCCAGTGCAAGTGTTATAGCTCTGCTCAGGTCCAGGGAGGTGTTACAGCTAGGGGAAAGTTTCCCCAGTGAAGTTGTTACGCTCTGTTCTGTTCCAGAGAAGTGTTACAGCTCTGCTTGGGTCCCCTGGAGTGTAACAACTCTGCTCCATTAGGGGAAAAGCTTTCCCAGCAAAAGTGTTACAGCTCTGTTCTGAAACAATCTACTCTGGCAAAAACTGTTGCAGTTGGGTTCTGCTCCTGAGAAAGTGTCACACCAATGGCAAACCCCACTCAGGAAATGTATTGGGAAGGAAGAGTCCAGGAAGGTAGCAGCCTCTGGTGAGAAACAGTAGCAAACTGAACAGAGTTTACATTGGGTTTCTTGGGAGAGGAGAGAGCCTTCCAGGATGGCTGGAGACTGGTGGATTTTTATGATCTGATTGTGGGGCAAGCTCAGGAATTGGTGACATTTGGTGCTCAGGGACGTCAGGAATTGGTAGGATTCTGTGCTCAGGGATTGGAGGAGTTCAAATCCTGGTGTTGAGATCAAATCAAGATCAGGTTGTTTTTTCTTGGCTGAGATCAAGTCAAGATCAGGTTGTTTTTTTCTTGGCCCAGGTCTATTTAGGAGTAGGGTGTTATTCCTTGGCCCCTTTAACCCTACATTCAGTTCTGCTGGTTCACCGGAAGTTTGAAAGGGAGCATTCTGTAGGCAAGTGTCTCGAAACACCAGAACTATAGTTTGAACGTAGTCTTTCTTCTCCAAAGCTCATACTGAAATTCCCAAACATGATAGCTTTGAACTGTAGCTCTGTCCTTATTGAGCTGTAAATAGCTGGGGGGCCTTAATGCCTTCACATCAGGATCTAGTTCCCATTGAGAGGAACACTTACTACACAGTGAGGTGGCAATCTGTGTTTTTAGATATTTTTATTGATACATGATTACATGATATACTAGGTTCGTAGTCACCTCCATTACCCTATTTTGTCCCCCTTCTTCCTTCTGGTCCCCTTCCTCTTTCATATACCTCTCTGTCTACTTTCAAGTTAAAAAAAAAGAAACACCACCATCACCACCACCACCAACAACAACAACAAAAACACTACCTTCTCCATAGGAGAAAAACTGTGACATTTGTCTCTTGAGTCCTATCTTTCATTCAGTTCCGGTTACATCCCTTTTCCTACAATTGATATAATTTTATTCTTCTTTATGGCTGAATAAAACCCTACTGTGCATACTTAACATGTTTTCTTTATCATTTGTTGATATGTATCTAGGCTGTTGCTACTTTGCAACTACTGCAAACAGTGCTGCAAGACGTACATGGATGTGCACTATGTACCTTATGTATTGATGCAGATCCTTTCAGGGACATAATCTGGAGTCTCTTGTCTTCACTTTCATTTCCCTCAACTCCTCCATTCTCTTCCTGTTCAGATTTCTCCAGCCTGCTAGCTCCTAGAGAGAACCTTTAAGAAGTGATATAAAGTTGAACTGAAGCCTGCTCCATCAGACTACCTCTATCAGTGCTGTTCACTGGCAGGCACTGGGTACTGAGTGGTTCTTCCATACTATGGCCCCATTAGGGATGCTTTTCCTTCTCACTGGTGCTTTGTACCATGGGTCTTTAAACCACATGGGTCTCCACTCCAGAGTCCTCTCTTCAGAGAGGCCTTATCTTCACAGTTCAGTCCAAGGATGCCTTTGCTCATCTCCTGTTTTCATTTTGGGTCTCATTCTATCCTAACACTTCTTCATTTATTTACACGTTTGTTGCTCATCCCTGCCTCTCCCAAATGTATTCATCAAAGCATCTTCAAGACATAAGTCTCTTGCGCATGCCTTGTTCATCCAGAGTCAGATTCCTGTTACCGGGGTGGACTGCTAGTAACTTGTGTCTTTCTCTGATAAAGTATTCAGCAGAAACAGTTTAAAGAACGGCTTAACTTATATCTGCATTGCAGAGAGCTGGGTGTTGTTTTCAAGGTGGAGAGATGTGTCAAGCAGAGCAGCTGACATCATGTGTGACAGGAAGCAGGGACAGAAAGGCCAGTGCTCATCTGACTTTCTATCCCCACTTATGCCACCAAGGCCCCAGGCCATGGGATTAGAACTTGCCCTACCCACGCTGGTTCCTCCTCCCTAGAAAATGGCTCTGGAGACACCCTCAGAGTCTCAGCTACAGCCTGGTTCACCAGCTTTTTGTGTGATTCTGATCCAGACAGGTGATAACGAAGATGAGCCATCAGGGCAGGCTCTCACTTCCCATGCTCGAATAGGTCCAAGGAAATCCCTTAGAATGTTCCTCTCCCTGACAGTGCCCGAATACTACGGTGAAAGCCTTCCAATTTTTGGTCAAGCCTTCTCTAACTTGTCCGTATCTCTAAAAATAATTTATTTAACCCATGTGTTGGTTTGAAAAGTATCATTCAGCAGTGCCCTAGCGACAAAGCTCAATACAAGGATATAACCTAATGAATGTCCCTAAACACATGGAAGAAAAAGGCTCATAACAGGCCTTGAGCACAGTCCTCCTTTTGTACGCCACCCTCCCCCCTCCACAGACACACAATGAACAGCTCTTCTTGCCAATGCCGATAATTCCTGTGGGAGGAATTAAGACTACTCTGTGAAGGGAGCAAGCCTACAGCCATGACATTCCGCAAAACAGCACGACTTAACATTTCGGTCTTGATTACTTTTTGTTTATTTGCCGAAATACAGGATCAAAGTGTGGTATCTCTGTGCCTCCTCCCCAGCCCAGTATTTTCTCTCCAGAAAGCCACAGTCCCAGCTAAATACAGCTCAGGGGCATCTTCAGTGGGGAGATTATATACTGGAGTTTAAGGAGTTTTTGTTTCTGTTTTTTTTTTTTTTTTGGAAATTATCTCAGTTCTTCACAGAATAAAATATGATGCAGCTTCTCAGCAGGTCCAATAAAAGATTTCAAGCATCAGTGCAGACAGCTGTATCTCTGGGGATCAGATGAAGCCACTGGTATACTGACATGAGCTCACTAACTATGTATTTTCAATTCAGAAGGAGACTGTCCATTCTGGGGTCGAGCTCAGCACTCAGATGCTCACAGTGAGAGACTCAGGAG
Organism: Chionomys nivalis; assembly: GCF_950005125.1. Taxonomy (NCBI): domain Eukaryota; kingdom Metazoa; phylum Chordata; class Mammalia; order Rodentia; family Cricetidae; genus Chionomys; species Chionomys nivalis. Next base: position 48,934,616 of record NC_080090.1, on the reverse strand, counting down.
GAGGAGACAAACTCTCAGCTCCCATGTTATATCTAGTAAGTAGCCTATGTGTCTGCTGAAGGGTTAATCAATACACTGTCCTACGTTGTTTACGTCAGCACCCCTTTCTCCCTCTTTTGCACAATACTGTGTGGTTAATTGAAAAAGGTCCCTGAACAAAAATGTAATCTCATTCTATCCAATAGCAGTCTTCTTTCTTAAACAAAATAAAAATAAGATAAAACAAAAACCTTCATATTGAAATCACACAAGGCAAATGAACAGAAGAAAAAGATCCCAAGACAAGGCACAAGAAACAAAGACCCATTCATTCATACATTCATGAGTCCCATAACAATAAAAACTGAAAGTTATAATGTATATATCGAGGACCTGGAGCAGACCCTTGTAGGCCCTGTCCTTGCTGCTTCAGCCTCTACGAGTTTATATGAGCTCTGGTCAGCAGATTTAGAAGACTCATTTCTCCTGGTGTTCTCCATCCCCTCTGACGCTTAGAATTCCTTCCACCTCCCCTTCTAAAGGTTTCCCTGGACTCTGAGGGGTAGGACTTGATGTGTTCCAACATAGGTCTCTTTCTCTTTCTCTCTTTCTTTCTCTCCTCTCTCTCTCTCTCTCTCTCTCTCTCTCTCTCTCTCTCTCTCTCTCTCTCTCTTTCTCTCTCTCTCTCTCCCTCTCTCCATAATGTGTGGTTGTATCCCTCTGTATCTGTTTCTACTGCAGGAGGAAGCTTCTCTGAAGGTGACTGATTAAGTAACAAATCTGAGTAAAGTAGAATATCATTAGGAATTATTTTATCACTATATTTTTTTTAATACTAGTAGTGTTTGGTTTTATCCTAGGTCTAGGTCTCTGGGTTTTCTAGTGTTGGTCACCCAAGCAATGTTAAGTATGGGTTCCATCTTATGGAGTCAGTCTTAAGTCAAATTAGAAGATGGTTGGTTACTTCTAAAAACTTTGTGTCATCATTGCCCTAGAATATTTGGAAGCAGGACCACATTGCAGATCAAAGGGGTTTGTGGCTTGGCTGTTGTTTATGTTTTTTGTTCAGGGGCCTACAGAATATCAAAGACACTAGGACATAAAGGGGAAGGCTCTTTGTAGACATAGGCACAAGCAAGACTTCTCCATGTTCAAGGAGTTGTGTGGGTGTTATCTTCAGCAATGGGGCCTTACTGTCAAATTGTGAAGAGCAACCTATTGTTTCAACAGTCTGGCTTGTTAGGGGTGAGTCTAGCAATGCTATCATAGCAGGGCCTAAATATTCCAAAATAGCTGAAACACACACACACACACACACACACGCGCGCGCGCGCGCGCGCAAAGACCTTAAAGCTGGGTGGTTGTGGCTCAGCCCTTTAATCCCAGCACTCAGGAGGCAGAGGCAGGTGGATCGCTGTGAGTTCAAGACCAATCTGGTCTACATGAGCTAGTTCCAGGACTGCTAAGAAACCCTGTCTCAAAAACAAAACAAAACAAAACAAAAAAAAAACAAAAACAAAAACAAAAAACTTAAACCAACCTGTATGAAAGATATTGGCCCTTAAAGAGGAAATGGATAAATCCCTTAAAGAAATCTAGGAAAATACAAACAAACAATGGAAAGAAATACACAAATCCCCTCATGAAATCCAGGAAGACACCAACAAACAGCAGAAGGAAATTAATAAATATATTCAAAACCAGAAAGTGGAAATAGAATGCCCAAATTGAGGGAGTTCTGGTAATGAAAAATTTAGAAACTCAAACAGGAGCATCCAAAGCAAGCTTCACCAGCAGAACACAAGAGAGGGAAGAGAGAGTCACAGGCATGGAAGATATGGTAGAAGAAATAGATACAGCTGTCAAAGACAATGTTAAGTCTAAAACATTGAACATTCAACAAATCTGGGAAACAAAACATCCAAGAATCTGAACACTATGAAAAGACAAAAATCGAAGAACAGTGGAAGTTGAGGAAGGGGAAGAAATCCATCTCAAAGGATGAGAAAATATTTACAAAAAACCGTAGAATAAAGGACACGCCTATAAAGGTACAAGAAACAGACAGAACACCAAATTGATTGGACCAGAAAAGAAAGTCCCCTCAACATATAACAATCAAAACACCAAACATACAGAACAGAGAAAGAATATTAAACACTTCAAGGGGAAAAGACTAAATAACATATAAACAGACCTATTAGAATTATACCTGAATTCTCAAGAGAGATTCTCAAAGGCAGAGGGTCTGGCCAGTTGTGCTTCAGACTCTAAGAGACCTCGGTTGCCAGCCTAGACTGCCATACCCAATAAAACTTGAAAATTTCATCCATTACCATCATCATATCACTCAATATCAATAGCACTCTTTATATCATGTGTTCTGTGTGAAAAAAAAAAAAAAAGACCAAAAGATCATGGCTCTATAGAACCTTTCAATGTCTTCTGGACCATACTTCCCCATTTAATGAACAGAAAATTATAGACTATCACACTTAGAGGGTGCCCATAAAGAAATCTTCTGGACTGAATTAGAAAGAAAACCAAGCAGAGTTGAATTTCTCCACAGCATATCAATTGTATACTATTTTATTTAACCACTTTGGGAAGCAAACTTGATAAAAATAAGCTTCCAAAAGCCATACTAAAAGTCAGAGTTCCATTAGTATTGTGTATCATCTCAATTAGGCCATGAGATCCTCACAGAGTTAATACTCTGACATTTTTGTAACAGTTTTTCCAGGAGGTGAATGTGAAAACCTGGATGGTTTGTTCCTTATGAAGGCAGTTGAAGTCCAGACTACAGAAAGGCCAGCCCTCATGCGAGGAAGAAGGGTCTTCTGCATGACAACCTCGCTTGGCCACTTTGTATTGTGTTCCTCTGCACTGCAATAGAAGCCTCACATCCTGAGTCAGAGCCCCTTTGGCCCATGGATTAGCACTAGCCCTCAGCAAGCCGGGGCCACCAGCAGTTCTCAGCTTTGTCAGCTTCCGTAAGTGCAGGAGTCAATTCTTCATAATAAATCTCTTTCCCTGCCTGTTTATAAAGACCTCATTAGTTCAGTTTCTCTGGAGAACCCTGACTAGTACAAGTGTTAGACCCAGAGGAAAGGGTAATTATTCACATCAATTTGGCAACGAACTCAATGCCTCTTAAGAGGTGACTCTTTTTATTTTTCTTTCAAGAGCCATCATATGGTACTTTATCACTCACTTCAGAAATCTTGTCGGGTGTCTGAAACTTGGTGTGTTATGTCAAGACAGGATGCGGCAGAGAAGGTGCTGTGAGAGCAAATTGGAGGCTAGCTAGAAACCTCAGTCACAAGGCAGCCTGTGAGAGTTTGTTGCCCCTTTTCAGGAAAAAGGATGAAAGGGAACTGAAGAGCCAGGCTGGTCAACTTGTACAGAGAAAGAAGTTAAACAGTCACTTATGCTTCGTGTCTCATTGGCTTAATCAAATGTTTAGAAACATGCTGTTCTCTGACTCCCACACCTGTGTCTACAGAGACAAGCACCTTCTGCTGTTGCCTGGCTGTTTCCCCCCAACTCCAAGCAGGGTTTGTTCCTCTAGGTTGGAGATAAGGACTCCTTGAGTAGTGTTGGGAGCTGCTTGGGAGGTTGTCTCTCAAGGTGTAAGTACCAATTTATAAAGTATTAACGGCTTTCCTTCTTTAATAAAACCCACCTTCATACAGGTCTGTATTTTGAAGTCAATTCCTGATATTCCGATCTCTCGTACAGTTTCTGAAGTGGTTTTCAAAGGACCCAGTTAGATCGACATCTAGGGCGTGAGTTTGTGAAGACAACAGCCCCTGAAATCAAGACTAACTCTGAGTTCAAGTTCCTTGCTCCTGCTACCAAGCCCAGTAGATGACCTTCTCAACTGCTCCAAATGAGAACTGGGTGAGGCCCCTTTTGCCAGCTATTACTTCTGAAAGCAACACCAGAAAAAAGCAGAGTGGAAAGCAAGGTCACTTTTCCCGAGGGTGGCAGCCTGCGAGAGAAAGCAAGGCATCTCTGCAACTGAACATCTATGGTAGCTTTCAGAACAACTTTGCCTTCTGGAAGCAGGACAGGTGGATTTGGTGAGTTCATGAATCTGAGGCACAGGCATGTTTTCTCTTTCTTTTCCATCTTGAGAAAAGTTTGCACACTGTGTCTCAGGCTGGCCCCAAGCTCACAGTGATCCACCAGCCTCAGACTCCAAGTGCCGAGTACCACCACACACCCTGACTAAGGGCCCAACGTTGATTTAAAAACAGGCAGATTTGTTGGTAGGTGGGTTGTTTTGGTATGCTTTGGCATATAACAAGATATCAGATAAAGAAAGTGTTCTGGCAAAGAGCTGGTGTCCTCCAGTATCCTTGGGCCAGGCCCCTCCTCTAGTGCTATCTTACAGAAGACTCTCTCTCTCGTTAATGTTACACTGGCTGCTGCAGCCTCCAGCATGGACTCTCAGTACACACATGGGAAAGGTAAAGCAAAGGGGAGAGAGCCATTGAGTTAGTGGCCATCTGAGTATTGGGCATGAAGTTCCATCCAGTCTAATCAAAAATCCATTCTCTTCTGGTTATAGGAATGTAGAAAAGTAGGTGTGTGCTAAGCAAGCATTGCTACCTGAACCAAAATTAGCTTTCTGTTAGGAAGGAAGACGGACCTTGGCATGGAAACCACCAACACTAGCGACCCAAGGGACCCAAAGGAGTAGAAAAGGCCCTCCTCACCACATCTCCAAGGGGTTAGAGGGGCTTACTTAGGAGTTTACTAAGAATGCTTTATGCTAGAGAAACATGTTCTTTTTTTCCTAATCTGTATACCTTTCTTCCACTGCCTTTCTGTTGGACAGACACAGATGACTCATGGGGAAGCATCTCCCTGCACGTGGGACAAACAACATCCTCCCTCCTTAAATATACAATCTACATCTTGGGTGACAGCCATGTGTTTGGGCCTAGGAATGTATATATAACCATATGGACACTTGGGGTAGGGGGTATGGCAGGACAAGGCTAAAGGCTTCCTGTTTGGGAATAAGATGTATGAGCTTTGATTGGATAAGGAAAATTAGTTTGAAGTGGTGGTGGTTTTCCAAACGGGGACACTTGCTTTGGCAGGGGAGCACTGCTACGGAAGAGACACTCAGGCATCCTCTGAGATGGTCACACCTTCTAGGCAGAGGAGTTCACTCGTTGGTGGATAGATGTGGGACAAACAATGATCCAGTTGGTGCTTTCAAAATTACAAAAGACACAGCAGATAAGGGGCACAGGGTGGGTGCATGAAATCTTAGATAACCAGAGCCACAAAAGCCCCAACACACAACTTCCAGTTTTCCGTCACTGAAATCCTTCTTCGTTATACAGTCAATGCAAAACCCAAATGACATGCTTACCTCCACTTCCTGGAAATCTGCAAAGGCTCAGCATCACTTCTATGATCAAATTGCTAAACTCTGTCATGGCCCACAGAGCAGACTCACTCTAACCACCTCCCATTACATTCTATTCTCTTTGTGTTCCAGGTGACATCATCTCTCAGTCCACAGAGCCCACAGTCCTCTCAGTCTCAGGGACAAGCACCTACTCAGATGCCCAGATGGGCATTCTCTAATCTTGCTTGCTTTTGAGAGTACACTTGACTTTTACACAGAAATGAAACCTACCCTGTGCCTCTTAAAATCAAGGTTAGCATCTTGCTGCAGAATTCTGTCCAGGTGCCCTCTCCTCTTCCTGAATGGCATCACACTAGTTATTAAGTATTTAATGACTATGCTGTCTACCTTGTCAGGTTCACGAAGGCAGGGACCATGTCTTTCTTGCTTACCCAGTTTCTCCCATTTACTAAAACTCAGTTTGCATATATTGAAAGATTAGTTGTAACTGCCAACACCATTTTGCAGGGAAGGGGCCAAACCACACTTAAGAACACATGAGAATTGGACTCATGGAAAAAATAAGAGTGAAATACAGTTGTCAAGGAAGGTGTGCATGGCCAGATATACCTTTCACTGTTATTTAGAATCAATGGAAAACCAGGATCCTTCCTGACAAGAATCACAATTCTACACAATTGAGTTTAGGCCAATAGCTAAAGAGTCAGTCAGGCCTGGGTTTATATTCTGCTTTTCTCTTTATCGGTGGCATGATTTTTGTCATCTTGTATTTGACTTTACTCATACACAAGGTGGGAATAAGGACAAAAGCATGCCAATGGGATTGTGAAGAATAAATGTGATACCATTCGTGTGTTTATAACAGACCTTGCACATAGTGAATACCCGTGGGCCTTGTAGTTGGTCGACAATCATCAGTAAACATAACAGACAAATTTAATTCCATCAAGAGAATTTGAAGCACTACAAATGTTAGGTGGCATGGAGATGAGCTGAACTGTCATTGTTATTTGTAGCAAACAGGTCCAGAGCTTAAGTGCTGACAAAGCCTCTTCACAGTTAGAGGGGTCCACGTTTTCCTTGGTCCTCATTTTGAACTAGTGCCAGCTCTGGCAAGGGATGGAGGAGGCCTGATGGAAGATGAAGGTGAAGCATAAACTGTCTTCACTTAAAGGGCTTGGGCCTCTCGGGACACTGAATTTCACTGTGAAGCTCTCAAAGAGCATATTCAAGGATATGATAAGACAAATAATGTTCGGAAACTTCCATCAAATGTTTAACATTGCTTTGAGGAGGCTGTTCTTGGGAACCAAGTGATTGGCCTTTAGTAGGATAGTATTAATATAACTTTTATAAAACCATGACAATGAAGTACACATTAGTTCTCAGTACCCAGTAAACTCACTGTAGATATCTTCCCGAGTGTTAGAGTAAATCATACAAGCTAATGTGAGCACACAAAAACTCTGATGATACACGAAAAGAGAAGTGTAGGAGAGAAGGCAAGAAAGAAGAGCTCGGTTGGTTTCATAATAAAAATCACAAGCAATAATATTAATATTTCAATTTCAATGGCATAACAGAGAACTTATAAAATAGAGAAGTCTTCTTCTGTGACATGATCAAAGCAAAGGCCAGCAATGAGGCTAGCACTGTCCACAACAATATGTCCACCTGAGAAGTCAACTAGAGCAGATCCAGAGACAGCTGTGGGTTCATCTGAAGGCAGGTTCCGCACCTGTCCACATGGCTCATCCACCTGTCCACACGGCTCATCCACCTGTCTACACGGCTCATCCACCTCTACACACAGCTCATCCACCTGTCCACATGGCTCATCCACCTGTCCACACGGCTCATCCACCTGTTCACATGACTCATCTACTTGTACGCATGGCTCGTCCACCTGTACACTCGGCTCATCCACCTGTCTACACAGCTCATCCACCTGTCCACAAAGCTCATCCACCTGCCCACATGGATCATCCACCCGTTCACACGGCTCATCCACCTGTACACATGGCCCATCCACCTGTTCATATGGCTTATCCATCTGTCCACACAGCTAATCCATCTGTTCACATGGCTCATCCACCTGTCCACACGGCTCATCCACCTGTTCACACGGCCCATCCACCTGTTCATATGGCTTATCCATCTGTCCACACAGCTCATCTACCTGTTCACATGGCTCATCCACCTGTCCACACGGCTCATCCACCTGTTCACACGACCCATCCACCTGTCCACACAGCCCATCCACCTGTTCATATGGCTCATCCATTGGCTTTGTCTATCAGGGCAGCCCGAGGAAGCAAGGGCTTCTGTTCTGGTTCCCACCTTGCTCCATGAGAATAAAACTAACTGTACTCCCACCTTAAAAGGGAGATTTTGATGAGCACCTTATTGTAACTATTACATATGACATGAAGTCCACCACTAATATGAGATGACTATGATTACATTATTGACTAGGCTAGAAATTGCCATTCACTTATTCAGTTCAGGAAAAGAAATTCAGCCATATTGCCACTCCATAGCGTTGAGGCCACTAGAGCAGACCATGGAGAATCCCAGCAGGGCTCATTGGCGCGGTCAGCCATCCCTCCGGGCTCCTGAAGACTTTTTTTTGAAATATATATAATCATGGTCTGCAATGCCTAAGTGCAACAGGGTGATTTAAAAGTACCATGATAGCTGTCTCCCGTGATATTTATCTCTCCCAGTCTATTCATTTGTGATCTAGATGAAAATGTGGGATGCAATCTGCATATTGATGTTCCCTAAAAGGGTTTCAGCAGCTCTGCACGAAGGGTGCTTTAGCTTCTTTAGAAATCTGAAATATTCTCCAGTTGTGGAATTTATGGTTATCATTTCCATAAAAATAAAACCTTACTAAAAGACTCGATTCTTTTTAAAACACATATACACATTGAGTGTGTGTGTATGTGTGTGTGTGTGTGCGCACACACGTGCACACAGGTCACAGCATGTGAGTGGAAGAAAATTTGTAGGAGTCAGCTCTCTCCTTTCCCCAGGTGGGTTCCAGGGATCGAACTCAGGCTATCGGTACTGCAAGCCACTTGCTGGCCCCAGGTTATGTCCAATTCTTCTAACTAAGGTGTGCTTAACTGCATGTGATCTGGGATGAGCAAGACCTGAGTCCCGTTCTAGGGTCTCATTAATCTCTCCATGAACTTGGGCAAAGGATTCAGCTCACAACAGCTGCACCAAACTATACTACCCTTGCTTAGCACAGGAGAGCTTAGCAGATGTTTGATGCCAATGTTCTCTGTTGGCATACCTTTTTCTGGCACAAAGGCAAGAATACATTTGCGATCTCTAATACGGTTCGATGGGCTCAAATGATTGAGTTCCGGTAAAAAAACAATGTGGCAAATAAATAAATAAATAAATAAATAAAAACAAAAAACAATGTGGCAAAAGATGCACACCCACAAACTCTTGTGGACCAGTTTTCCTGTTCCCTTTTCTTAACCCCCTTAAGGTGAGTAGACCAGCTGAAAAATCTAGAGCTACAAGATAGAAGTGATGTGAATCAGACTTCAGAACTTCTAGGAAAACCACCACTGAGAAAAATGTTTAAGGGGGTTTTGAAGAGTTAAAAATAAACCTAAAAAAAAAATGTGTTAGATTGCTGAAAAGCAACGTGATGCTGCTTACTACAACAGTCGGGCTACCTTAGAGGCTGCTCATTGCAACAGTCAGACTGTGTTAGAGGCTGCTCGACTATGCTACAGGATGCTCATTACAACAGTCAGACTGTGTTAGAGGCTGCTCGACTATGCTACAGGATGCTCATTACAAAAGTCAGACTGTGTTACAACATGCTTGTTATAACAGTCAGACTATGCTACAGGATGCTTATTACAACAGCCAGACTGTTAGAGGCTGTTCAGTACAGCAGGGTACAGTCAGGCTGTGTTTGAGCCTTCCAACCATCATTATCATTGACAGTTTTGAAAGCACAGAAAAGAGATCCAGAATTCTAAATGTAGGTCCAGCATAAATTTCTGTTGTTGTTATTTAGGAAAATAAGTTAAAGCCATCAAATCTTAAAGGATGAAAAACATCCAAATGCCAGAGTCAAAAGCAAACAGAAGCATTAAAATGAAAGGCCGATCATTTTGGTTAGCTAGGGCAAAAATAACAGAATAAGCAAAGCAACAGAAATTTTAAATCCAGTGAGACACAATTAAAAGCACAACGATGAAACAATTAACATATAAATCCATAAGTACTAAGATAAAGAAGAACTATAGAAAGAAAAATGAGCAATTAAATGAAATACATAGCATTATAGTTATAATAGATAGGCTAATGAACGAAACCGACAGTTCTTCAAAGAAGAAACACAAAAGTCCAATAAATATATTAAAACGTACTCAACATTCTTAGACATTAGAAAAATGCAATTAAAGCCATTTTGAGAGTCCATCTCACCAGTCAGAATGGTGATCCTTAAACAAAAAAAAAGGATGGACATGGAAAAATGGTTCAGCCATAAGGACACGGTTGGGCTTGTAGAGCATCTAGGTTCAGTTCTCAGCACTCATGTGAACATGGGAGCTCACAACCATCTGTAACTCCAGTTCCAGAGCATCCACTGCCCTCTTCTGACCTCTGCAGACACCAGGCATGGTGCACAAATATACTTGCAAGCAGATCTCTGGATGGCACCGGTGTCTCCACTGCATCACAGAAGGCCTTAAATACCTAAGTGGAATGACAGGCACACCAAAGTGAGATGCCAGAAGAGGAGTCAGGGATGAAGGGACAGTGAGGATGTCAGATCCCTTTATGCTTGTGTTGGTGTGTTTTTGTGTATGTGCACACATGCTCAAACACACATGTATATGCTTGCACATGTGTGTGCAGGGGCACACACCCGTGTATTCATTTGTAGAAGACAGAGGTAGCTATTAAGTGTCTTCTATAGCCTGCTAATTTTTGAGACAGAAGTCTCACTTAGCCTGTAGCTCACCAATTCAGCTAGACTGGCCGGCCAGTGAACAGCCGGGATCCAGCCATCTCCAGTCCTGGGTACTGGGATTACAGCTGCATGCCACTGTGCCTGGATTTAGGTGGGTGCTAGGAATGCCAATGCGGGTCCTCATGTTGACACATCAAGCACTACCCACTGTGTTTCTCCACCCCCCCCCCCCCGACCAGGGTGCTAGATTTGAAGCACGAGAAACGGACTTTTTGAGAGTTCTAAGATGTAGGCAGCTATGTGTGGGACCGGTGATATACTCAAGATAGCTGAAACTGGCTCTTTTCTAACAGCAAAAAAAAAAAAAAATAAAATAAATAAATAGGGAGTTGAGTCCTGTGAGCACCCCAAAGAACTGAATTCTCCAGCGGCCTGAGTGAGCCTGCCCTAGAGCCTTTGGTGAACATGTACTGTGAACTTACTCTGTGATGCTAACCCACAGAACTATAACACAGCAAGGTACTGTTTCGAGCCACTTAAGATGCTGCTAATTTGATGGAGTAACAACACAGAGCTCACAAAGCATCAGACACCGTATATTCAAGGAGAGAATGGGCTGAAGAAAGCACGAATGAAGACATGCCCTATGTTTCTGGGGTGGCTGAGTATTTGACAGGCATTGTGGAATTAACAAATTTCTATTTTTGTTCATTTGTTTAAAAGACAAACAGATACTGAATAGTCTCTGCTGCTCCCTGGTCAAAGTGTGAAGAAGAGAGTAGTCAAAGGGTATTGTATTTTTATTTTAATGTTCCTCTTAGAACTGGAGGACAGAAGCATGTATATTCAGAAACAACAAAGAGAACAAACTAATGCCTTAATGCCACCTCTGCATGCTCACCAACCAAAGAATAAGCCGATGACAGGGGACAGCCAACATGTATTGAATCTTCTCCTCATTTCGTAGCAAACACACGGTAGGGAACACGGTCCCTTCCCACCAAGAGAAAAAAGAAGCAGAGGACGGGCACATGAAGACACCAGCCCAAAATCACAACTACTAAGCCTCATGACCTCTTGTGAGACAGGCATGGATCTGCTCACTTTATTGGACAGGCAAAATTTAGGCATGAGAGAACATGGTACCTTTCTGGGACAACAACCAAGAAGCCCTCACTTCTTTTCAGTTAGAGCCACTGTTTCCTTCTCACATAGCTGTAGATTTGGGTTTTTAACTGTAAAAATCATTTACATCTGTAGCTGTTTGAGAAGTGACTCAGAGAAGCAGTCATCAAGGAAGACAGATGACCGAGCAGCTGGAAGGACCTACTCGGGTGTGCATGTCATCAAGCCCACACTCCCACAGTCAACACATAGCTTTCTTCCATTTTCTGTTTTGTTTTGCTTTGCTCTGCTTTCTTGTGTGCATGTGGGTACATGTGCCCTGGTTCTTGGAATCAAACTTAAATCATTATTGTTTGGAAGGCAAGTGCTGACTAGCATCTCCCCATCCTTAAGCATCATCATCATCATCATCATCATCATCATTATTATTATTATTATTATTATTATTATTATTGTTGTTGTAGCAGCTCCATGTGTATCCCTGGCTGGCCTAGAACTAGCTATGTAGACTAACCTAGCCTTCCCCTCACAGAAATCCATCTTCCTCTGCCTCCCAAATGCTGGAATTAAAGTCAAGAACCAATCCAGAATTATTTTTCAGGACCAAGATCTATGGAGGGATATACCTGCTGCTATTTGCAGTCAGATCTCCCTCTATGAAAGGGTAGGGAGTACGTTATTTGACCTGCGAAGATGTTTTCCTCCTAGCATTCATACCGCAGCATTCAGTTTCCACACTGACCAAGGCTCATCTCTTCCACCAACAGACCCTTACAGATAGGTAGGTATGTGGGACGTGGAGGCTAAGACTCACTAGTCATTAAAGACATTGCACAGTTTTCTTTCTCAGATTGCTTCCTCTGAGTCAATCCGGTCACCTCTCAGGAAGATATTCTCAAAGCCATGAAGAGGCCTGTCTGAGGAGAGATAGAAACCCCAGCAACTCTCATCAACCTGACAAGCATAGAGCAGGGATACCTTGGAAGTGGGTCCACCAGCCCCAGCTAAGCTCCCAATGGCCAGCAACTGGCCTAGAGGAAGAACTACCTGTCCTAGCCTGCCCCAAGTGCCTGACTCTTGGAAATGACAGGAGATGTTTGCTATGGTTTCAGATGGGTGAATTTTGGTGTTACTTGTTCTGCAGCCAGAAACAACTGCTATAGCAGGCCTCTCAAGCTCTGCCTGGCGGCCACTGTGTCAAAAAACTGTCTATCTGGTTTTCAGAGTTCACCACAGCACATTCTTGTCAAATGATCAGATCCTGACTTGGCAACCCATGTGCTAATCTTGTTGCAAACGTGCCAAGGCAAACACACTACTAGTTTTCCTTCCGAGGCTTTTATCTTTAGCGAGGTGCCTATGATTTTCCTTTACCTCTTGACTGCTAGAGTTGTTCACCTCAGTTCATGGGTCCCTTCTCTTCAGATTGTTATCTTATTGCATTCTAGCTGATCGGAACCCAGGACATCAAAAGTATTTTGTCCCCAGGTAGGCATGACCCTTGACAGCATGAACCCGCAGCAGCCCCTTCAATGGCTAGAGAGAGGACACTTGGTCTATTCCTTAGGAACAGCTCCTTCCATAGCAACTTGCTGTACATTAAAGAATAAATTAAAATAAAGGCAGTAAATTTACTTATCTAAGTGGCCTTGTGACAGGTTTCAGCCATAAATTAGGTGGGTTCCTACTGAATACACAAGGTCCTGCAGGCTATGTAAAAACAAACAAATAAATTATCTGGTCTGTTTTCAGGTTATCAAAGTCATATGTAAGAGACTTCATGAAGAATCAAATATTTATTAACATTCACATGTATGCCTAAGTAGAACATTTACATATCAAAGACAATGAAAGCTAAATACCAAGCAAATGGCACGCATGGATGTTGACAGGTCTTCAAAACAGAGACTGCAGAGCTGACTCCCACACAACTCTGGGGTCAGACAGGACTACATAACCAGCTCTATCCATCCCCTGTGCCATGACAAAAAATCCTGTTTCATTTCCAAACTAAATCATGAGAAAGTAAAACCCTGTTTTATTCTCTAGTCTCTCCTTCCTAAGAAAGTCTCATTCTCTGGAGGACACAACTTTTTACTGTCTCCAGGCTGTTGATAGCTTCATCAGCTTGGGTTCCTACACAATGACAGCAAGGAAAGTCACCCTGACACGTGATGGAGAGGTACCACGAACAAGAACTAAATCTGCCTTTGCCTTATGCCCCCTGGACATAGGGATTAGTTTGTTATTGTGGCACAGCCCAGCCTTTCCTGACTTAAAGGGGAAGAGTCTTAAAGGTGGAAAAGTAGAGACAGCAGTAGTTAGATATAAATCATTCCTTACGTGACCCTTCTCAACAACAAGTTGGTGCGTGCTGCGGTACAGCTTAGTGTACCACGCCTTAACAGAACCAGAGGTTTCGAAATAGAAACATAGAGAGTTGGAGGGTGTCAGAACAATGAGCTGCCTTGCGTGCGTGATTACTACACAGCTCACGGTCCACGCATGGTTCCTACAGAGCTCAGGGCAACAGGATTATTGGTGACTTGGCCAGAAGCATTCCTTTTTACTCGTGTTTTTTTCCTTTGAAATTACAAGGCATATATTTCCATTTGGAGAGCAATATTTCCTAACCTCTAAACCAAACATGGGCCCTGTGGAACCCTAGCTCACAGCTGAATAGCCACAAATAAGCACCTGGAATTCCTTCAAAGCTACCCCATTTTACACTGCGATGCTTTCTCTCTCCAGCAAGAAAGTACGCCTGCCTGATGGATTCTGCTCTCTCCCTGTATATTATGCTAACCACTCCATGCCTGTCACTCCCTATTCTCATCTGAGCTGCTGGGCCTTCTAGAATTCAACACTTTGAAGCAGCCAATAAAAAGCAGAGAGCCTTAAGAGCTCTTTCTCTTACAGTACATCTTTGCTTTTCCTCGGCGTAAACGATAGATTCAGATCAATTATTGGGTAGGATGCAGTCACCATTCCATTGCTCTGAGATGAGCTGTTCCTCAATGAGGAAGCCATCTCCAAGGAAACTGGACCAGTGGATGTCAGGTAACCCTTTCTGTACTGACGTTATCACCCCCAAACCCATCCCATTACCTCCTTAAATGCATCTTCTTTGAAACCAATTTGTAAGTGGAATTTGAGTCTAAGATGCAATAAAATACCTTGTTTTTATAAATCATTCTCAAAGCAAAGTTTCAGGCTGATGGTCTCAGGACACACACTAAAACATTTTAACTAATTGATCATTCTGAAGAGATTTGCTAGATTTACCAGGTCCCGAGGAATCAACCTCAGCTTGGTCCTTTAACAAGAAAGATTATCACATCATAACAGGAAAGACATGGAATGTCTACTAGAGATTGAAAAACAGCCTTAACAAGTCCAAAGAGCCTGCACTGCTCTTCCAGAGGTCTAGAGTTCAGTGCTCGGCAGCCACATTGGGTTGCTCACAGCCACCTGCGATGCTAGCTGCAGAGGGACCTCTGTACACACGCCACACACATATAACTAAAATAAATGCCATAGGTTTTAAAAAGCCAAAAATACACCTGAAGATACTATCTACTTTACCTTCTTAACCCACAAGAGGACTCAATCGCGATCCTCCTGGAATGCCGTTTATGTACAACCGGCATGCAGTGCAGAGAACATTGTGTCCTCAGTTCCAAGGAACAAAGAACAAATCAAGCTGCAGTGAGACAGAGAGGCTTTGGTGATGACAGGGTCACCGAGTGTGTCTTGGACTCAGGAGCATAGATGCAGCCAGCGAGCGCCTGGGTGACAGGAATAGGAAGATGGCCAAGAGCCAGGGAGTACGGGCCTTTTCTCTGCCCCTGGTCCACTGCTGAAATGATTGCTTTGCCTGCTGTTGTTCCAGACGCCTACAGAGAAACTACCATCTCTCTTGAAATTGCAAATACTAAAGGGTGGGACTTTGGAAAGGGCCAAACTTAGATGAAGGCTTCAGTTCAAATCTAAACACTTTCCCTAAAGAGCCCATAGTAACCACATGTGACTTCTAAAACTCCAGGGCCTCTTCAAAATGATAAGCAAGGAGTTCTGGAAAGAAGAGATTGTCTGGGCCCCACCGATGGCCTTCAGGTGTCAGTGTACACAAGAATCAATAGTGTAAGCAAGCCCCCCCTCCCCCAGTCTAGAGGTGGTTACACGTCTCTCACTGACAGGAGCTGATATGCCTCTAGTTGCTAGTATCCTATACCGGAAGATGCTCCTTTCTTGCTACCCTTCCCTCAGAAAGAGCCCTCAGTACTTTGCTTTATGATTCCTTGTAAGTATGACTGAAAAACACACGAAGGAACTTCAATTCTCATAATTTCCACTCTTGGTAAACTTCATAAGCAACGAGAACACCCTACCAGTTTCACACGATCTGCCTGTTGCCACAGCTTCTATTTTCTTCTTTGTCCTGATACATAAATTCATCTCGCTCCTCACAGCTGTTACCTGCAGGGTTCAGTGTGTGTGAACACAACCGTGGTCTTAGTAGCAAAACAACAAATACTAAATATATACAGATTCCTATGGGTATATTGATATTTCAATTGTACAATAGTTTGAACCTTGAGAGTTCTCCAAAGGCCCATACATTGAAGGTTTTGTCTCTGGCCTGTGGTGTGAGTGAAGGTTGATAGAACCTTTAGAAATAGGCCTCTTGGGAACTAGTTAAGTCATAGGGTGCTTGTTTTTGAGAAGGATGTTGGGTCCCCAGCTCCTTCTCTTCCTCTATCCTCACTTCCAGTTTTCTACTGAAGGGTGGGCTGCCTCGGTGGGCTCAGAGCCAGCATGTACTAGAAACTTTTACACAGATTGTGTTGGATATTGGGTAATGATTTGAGAAGACTGCCAGAAATGACGGGAACTAGTAACATACGTGCAGGGCAATGGGGTAGTTGGTGAGGAAGAATGAATGGCTGGACATGTTGGCAACAGCCATTAAAGGATCTTCAGAAAACAAGTCTACATAATGAACACGTACTGTTGGTTTGTCTGGAGAGAGACGGCATCCTGCATGTGATCTTGGGATTCCGCTATCTAATGTGTCAGCCATGACAGATATCATTGTCATGTGGAAACAAAGCATGTCACTTAACATACAGAATAGACAGCTGTCTGGTTCCCACAGAGCTCACACTTTTATAGAGCATGGGGTAACACTGGCTATTACTGACCCAGTATCTCATGTATCAGGTCACAAGCTGATTGGGAAAATACAAAGGGGCACACTCTATTACTGCTTAGTCTCCCAGACTGGACGATAAGATTCCATTTGGAAGAATTTGTTCATGGACCAAACCACAAATGACAGAAAACGAGAGTCGCCCGCCCCAGGAAGATGGCGTAGGAAAGAGTTAGCATACTCTCATTATACCCTCAGCATTGTCCAAGTGTTTTGGTTTAATTTATACCTTTGCCCATGAGATCATAATATATTATGTTAAAGAGACGTTATGGCCTCAGTCTGGATAGCATAGTTTTAAGAACACAAATAGTCCTTTATGGACCTCCTTCCACGTGTGCTCCTGTCTCCCTGCCCTTACCCACCTGCCTTTATTTTTGGACGCCTTCTACTTCATATCATTGCTATTATTACATTAGGATCATTTTAATAAGATAGTAAAATAATTTTGCGTATTTTGCTATTGTCTTCACAATGGAGCTAGAGTCCTTAGGAAGGCACTGTAATGAACGTTCTGCTTCTACTACCACCACTTAGGACAAGCTCTAGGAAACGTCTGTCCCAGAGAATTCTCTCCTCTGTGCAGGCTTTAGACTGCTGAGCTGTCAGCAAAAGGACCTTGTTATCCTCAAGTCTGATGGGACCAGAGTTTGGCCACAACTTTTGCATCACTAAATATCATTTTAAAAATTCCTCGGATGCACAATGATACCTCTAGACCTCATACTGATTTTTAAAAGAGTCCGTATAAACCAGAACTAGTGAAAGATTTGAGGTGTAGGTTAGGGCTTAAATACCCTTCTACATTTGTTTAATGGAATATACCGAAGCAAGTAGAAAGTTCAACTGACTGCAGAAACTTCTTTTGCAGTCTAGGAAGCCAAGGATACCTTGCAAAATCCTGCTGAAAAGCATTGTTATGTTTTGCTTGATGCAGGCCCCAAGGGGTGACATGCCCCTGGAAGGTGGCTTTCGTGTTCCGTAGGTGCATGCCTTGTTGTTTGTTGTAAGAAGTCCTCACTGTAAGGAAATGCTTTTATACCTCGTGGTTCTCATGAACAATTTCTGTAGGAAACATTCATTAGGAAGGAAGCAAGTTATTCTGACATGTGCGGTCCAGGTCTATAAATCCTGTCACTCCGTGCAGTACTGCTTCATGTGTGTGTGCAAGAAATGTACACCTCATAGGAGACTGAAGGAAGAGCTGTCAGACACTGCATGGATGGGGTATCATTCTCCCTATGGCTCGCCCTCTCTCTCTCTGTGTCTCTCTTTCTCTCTCTTTGTTACTCCTCCTCCCTAATACACATTTTCATAAGTTGGCCAGCTATATTTCCACGTTTCTGAGGATTTTGAACACCGAAAATTACAACTCAAAATAATGATCGATTTTGGAAAGAAATCCTAATTCAGCATGGTCCAAAGAGAATACAGATTTAATGACTACCCTGAGAACTCAAGTTATATAGCCCAGGAATGCATACACAAATTTATGACTTTTCTAAATATCCTTACCTCTTTTCAGGAATCTGAATGAGAGCAGCACAAAATGAGAAACTAGCAATGACTCACATGGCGCCAGGACTTCTGCCTTTTGGTCCATATACAAACATATCTAATTGCTCCCCATTGAACACCAAGGATCAGTGGGCTGGAGAGGCGGCTCAGATGCTCAGAGCACTCATTGCTCTTGCAGAGGACCCTGTTTCAGTTCTCAGCACCCACATGGTGGCCCACAACTACCTATTAGCTCCAGTTGACAGGCAGCCAACCCCCTCTTCTGACCTCTGCATGCACCAGGCAGGCATGTGATGCACACACATAAAATAAATTGTTCTAAATCTTCAAAAACAAGGACTACTGGTTTACTTTCCCGTGCATGGTACAGTCCTACAAAAGAGCCTGAAACTCAAGGTCTCTGGATGTTTTCAGAAACCTGTAGGGTGGCATGCCAATCAATGTGGCTTTTGTCTTCCCCTCGGCCTGGGTTTTCTGGATGGGCTGGAACAGGGAGAAAGTGAGAAAGAGACCACATGGCCAGACAGCTTCATAAAAAAAAAAAAAAATCTGTAAAGTGGAACCAAAGCGGATGAATCAAAAAGCAGAGAGATACGATTTTCCCTCCAGATGATTTCACTAGGAGGAAGAAAGATTTAAAACCCTTGAATGCTTTTTCTGATAACCACCTATGGCTTTCTCCAAAGAGATGCATGTAAAGTTGGGCAAGTTGTTTTCTGTCCTGTCAGGAAAATATTTAGCAACAGTCTTGTAAAAGTAAGCACTTGCTGCTGCCCCAGGGAGCTGGGGATTTGCTTTGTAGAGCTGTTTCTTTCAACAGCTTCCTTTGTTGCTCTGTGTGTTCTTCCACAAAAGGCCCGATCTTGTTCTACAGATAGGTTTGTCATTCTCGCTGCATGAAGACTGTGCAAATACACGAGCCATGCTAGCTACCTCTGTCTGATAATCTTGGCCAACGGTGCCTCCATCCATCTGATGGCCCCGGCATACGCGGGGTCCTAAGTGAGTTGCATAGGATGGCAGGGATGGTGAAATTCCTTCATACTCATGACTCCAGTCGGGAACCTTGGGTGGTCAGTATCCCTAACTCTTCTGAAGGTAAAAGAATTGCAAAGCAATAATTTTATAATACACTAATGGAAAAAATACTACCTAACTAAATGCATGCATATGACTTAAGAAAACATTGCTCAATGGTAGCAGAAATAAACCTCCATGAATGAGGAAATCCAACAGAAAGCTGAATAGCAAGCACCATTTACTACTATGAAGGTGAATCACACAGCTATTGAACTTTGTGACCCCCTAGAGTAAAAATGATATTCTTCAGTATGAAAGATAGGATTTTTTACATCTTAAACAATGTCCACCCTTCCCAACTATATCAAATCAAAACTTTATGTTTTAAAAGTTATAAAATGATTGGCTTTAATTGAACATGCCTTGTGTCCTCACTCCATGACTTATGGCAGGTTAACAAAAGTCTCAGAGTCATCTCTATGTCTACAGATATCACTGATGATAGTGATGACTTACAGAGATGTTAGGAGAATTTACAAAAAATTAAATTAAATAAATGCTGGTTTTCATTAAATTCTAAACAAATGATATTGCCAGCAACAGCAGTAGCATCAGCACCCTGAAATAATGGCCACTTTTCTAAGAGAACACTTCGGGGAGTCCGAGCATCCTCTTCTGAAGATTTTTCTGTAGGAAACCAAACCTTTCATTGGATGCCCCTTCTGAAGCAAATGCAAGAGCCAACAAAAGAATCCTCTACAGTTCAACATGGGCTGGCACCACAGTCTTAAGCTAAGAATCACCCCCACCAATAACCATCCAGTTAAACTGTTCTTCTTTTTTCCAGTTGACAACCACAGGACCCAGGCCAGGAGCAGAGCTCAGGGACTCAGACCTTAGACTGCATTCCCTTTGTGTTCTCAATCCATCCTGTTCTCAAAATGAATCATGATTCAAGATAGGCAAGACTTAAACATCTGAGGCTGGGCTGGAGAGACGGATAAGCATGTAAGAGTACTGGCTGCTCTTCCAGAGGACCCAAACCCAGGTTCAATTCCCACCGCCCACAGAACAGCCCAAAACTACCCGCAACTCCAAGATCTGACCACCCTCATAGAAACATGCATGCAGGTCAGACACCAACGCACGTAAAAATAAGTAACAAAATGTTGAGTCCATTGGTCTGTTAATAAATTAAGCATCCATTAAAAGGCTAAAATATAGTAGTGAAGCCCTTCCGTGTAGAGAAATGATCCATTGACCGACCCATCTGATGGTCATGGAACTGTTATGCACCAGACGGATCTGTTATTCCTCAGAAGCATTATTATCTGGGATAGGAAAACTCTCCCCAAGAGTGGGTGTTACCTTCCAGCCACACGAGTCCAGACAGAAGAAAGGCTGATAGAAAGCATTTGATTATTGTCCACCTTCCTTCTCTGCCTGCTACCATGCAGTGCTGACCCCGGGATCCAGTTTCTTCATCCCTCCAAATTAGGATGAAGGCCCATGGCTCTCCAGGAATGCTCTAATCCCTCATCATGACTGGAACTGATGAAGCCTCCAGCACTGAAGAATGGGGAGCCCCAGAGGTCTCAGCAGCTCCACTGTGGAGGTAACCATCACTGGATTGTCCACTCCACATTGTGCACGCCAGTCCCCTCTGTGATACATACTCATTCCATCGGCTCTGTTTCTCTAAAGAAGTCTGATTAATATACCCTGTAAGCAAAGGAAAATCTGTGACAGGCACTGGCCTAAAAGCTCTATGGTCAGCTGTTATACCTAGGGGACATTCCGGACTCCCACCCACAGTCTACAAGGACCTGCAGAACTGACTCTGATGTCTCTGACCTTACCACTGGGTCCCTTCGTGTACCATGCTGTGCACACTGGCTTGACTTTCCCACCCTGTTGTCCTACAGGTTCCCTATTATATTTGCAGTTGTCTCCACCTGCAAATGCTTTCCCCAAATCCTTTGCAGAGTGGGCTATACTTGTCAACAAATTATCAGCTCAAATGTCACTTTTTCCAAAGGCCTGCCCCAATTGTCCCCTCCTCCAACACTTTGTGACACCTTAACATGCCTTTTCACTTAGGGCTATATTCAATGTCTTAATTATGACAGTCATTTATTGGCACACATATTTATACTTGTCTTCTCCCACAAATAAAGTAAAACCTCAACAAGAATAATATCCTGTCTTCCCTAAATTACAGCCTGACACACAGTAGGTGCTCAATAAATGTCTGTTGCACTGATGAGCCATTAAGTATAAATAAGCCTATCTTTCCTTAATGGAAAGTTATTTTTATTTTATTTTATTATTATTAAAGCATACACTGATGTAACATAAAGCCTATATGACCCAATTATCTGGGGTTTATTTGACAAATTTGATTATCTTATTTGGGGGTTAATATCCATGAATTGCTGAAAATGGGCTAAAAGCCAAGTAGAGCATACAAGCAAATATGATCCCTCCCCAGGACACTTGCCATCCAAATTATAAGAATTCAAAAACCTTGGCAAGATGCCTATGCTAATTAAAAAGTGGTCCAATATTCATGAGAAGTACTTGAAAAGCCATTATTTTTGCCTGAAATCGTCTTGGCTGTTCCATAATTAATATGTCAGCATCATCAGAAGGCTAAGAGATCAAGGATGGTGAAAACATTGTTTCATGTAACAACACTCACAGGGACAATGGTACTTAGCAAAATATCATGGTGACTCGTGATCTGAGCATAGGAAAGGCTAGAATCCTGGCGGGGAAGAAGGGGATAGGAATCATTGCCATCAGAGCAGAAAAGAAGGGTAGTCATGCAGGTATAGAATGGGAAAGCATATTCTAGAGATATCTAGAAATGGACAGATCGCAAATACCATTTGTTAGGAAGAGCATCACAATCAAGTCCTACCTTCTGTCCCTAGTTTTAAATAAGTCTGTCTAATTAGCAGAAGAAGACCTCAGTCTCTACTGCCTGCTCTTCTAGTCTGATTCGTCAGTATCCATCCCTGTGTCTAAAATGTTCTCCCCAAAGGCAGACACCACTGACTCTAAAGTGCACTTGCAGCCCGTGGAAGGTCTTCTCAGACTTGAGATTTGCAATACACCCCGGTTGCTGGCCCGAGTGAATCTAAGAGACAACTGGAATGCATCATTTTACAGAAACTTTTGTTTGACTAGATTTGTACATATTACATCTTATGCCATTTTTAGTTGTGTGCCTCATTTTTTAAATTCTCTTATTTTTTTCCCTGTACCTAATGGAAGTTAGTAACTTCTCTTCTTTTAGCTTTGGCCGCTTCAGAATCTCTGAGCTCCAGGCAGGACCAGCTCTTGTCCACACTGGCAGGAGAAATTCCCACTCCCACCTCTTTGCGCTCTTGGGTTGGCCATACGGCTCTGTTCCAATCATTGTGTGTTTATTTGCATGTATGTATTTTCTTGTGAGTTGGTATTTTGCTTTGAAATCATGTGTTATACAAATAACAAATAATTTAGTAAAAATTTTGAACTCTATTTTATGAAAAAAAAATGTATTTTCTGGGTTCTGGCCAGAATGGAGTAAATGCCAAGAAATCAGTCAGAGCTGAAGTGCACCAAGAATTTCATGGAAAACAACAAAGATGATTTGAAAGCAAGAACTTATACTCTGATAGTATATATTCTTTTCTGTGGGAACAAAGAAGAGCATTTCCTCATAAAGCAGCAGTTCTCACCAACAAAACATTGTGACCCATTTGGCAAACCTCTAGCTCCAAAAATATTTACATTATGATTCATAATAGTAACAAAATTACAGTTATCAAGTAGCAACAAAAATAATGTTACAGCTGGGGGTCACCACAACATGAGGAACTGTATTCCAGGGTCACAGAGTGAGGAAAGTTGAGATCAGATCCACTGTCATAAAGACTCACTGATGAAACTGAATGTCTGTTTAGAGAATAGGAGAACATTTGCACTAAATGGAATCCTAGGGATTTGATTTACTTGATGTGGGATTTCCCTCTGTACACTTGAATAAATAAATTAAGGAACTGCTTTGGGCCTATAGCAGAACTATAGGGGAACAGAGCTAGGCAGGGAAAAACTAAGCTGAATGCTGGGAGAAAAGAGGGTGGAGTCAGAGCTAAGTCGTGTAGTCCCGCAAGAGCTGGATGAAACTTTACCTGGTAAGCCACTGCCACATGGTGATACACAGATTAATAAAAATGGGTTAAATTTATATGTAAGAGGTTGCCAGTAAGAAGCTAGAGCTAATGGGCCAAGTGATTTAATTAATACAGTTTCTGTGTGATTGTTTTGGGGCTAAGAGGCTGGGAACTAACTAGTTGCCTCCAACATTTATTTATTTATTTTTGCTAATCTCTTTGATTTGGATGTAGGGAACTGTGCCCCAGTGATTCAAAAACTGTCTCAAAGAAATAGGAAGTTGGTAACTAAGTCCTGCTTGGAATCTGAGTCACCTGCTTCAGAGGCTGTGGTCTTTCAATGTCAGAACTACAAGGACGTGTGTGGTGCTCTAGGGAAATCTGGATTGTACGCAGTGGCTAAAATATGCTTAGCTGTGCTTTATTTTCTCTAGTTTCATTTAATGCCTAAGTTTTATTGTTTCCTTTTAGTAGTCTATTTCTTGACTATTTCCATGGAAGCAAGGAGAAGTATAAAAATTATAATCAGATTTCCATAAGTCAAATCCCATCGAGCCTGGCAGCTTGCACCCTGGAAATAGCGAGGGAAATGGAGAAATGCAAATAAGCCCAGCCAGGCTAGACAGTGATAAAACATGCATGGGGGCGGAATGAGTGATAGGGACAGCACTCCACATACAGGATATGCAAATGAGACCCTGTGACCTTCCAGGGAGCCTGTGGAATCCCACGCCACACCAAAAGGAGCAGAGTTATGTCCCCCAAAAGTTCTGACTCAAAAGACTCAATCATTAAAAATTACAATTCATCATGGGCCTAAATCACAAAGTTTGGGTATAGTTAACTACCAATCAGTAACTGAAACAACCCAAATAGACGACCTGAAAGTTAATCCTGCAAACCTGAATTTGCTCTGATTACAGGTGTTTCAGTAGAAAGTCCTTACATGACTAGAATGTGTGCACTGTCTCTGAGTAGCTGAACTGATCACAGGACACAGAACATACAAGGATTTGCTCCAGCTCTCTCAGAAGCTCTGCCTATGACAAGCTGCCCTGGAGCAGATAATTAAGCTGGCTTGGGTCTGCTCCCTGACTATACAACATGGAGTTACTTATGTCTTCCACTACACCCCCTCAGGCAACTTGGAAGCTTCCAGGGTTAAAGGAGCCATGCCAAAACTCAAAATCAATAGTGCCATTTAAATGATGACATCCCCAGTGGGAAAAGATACTTGACTTCATGCATCAATGGCATGAGCTACAGGCATGGGTATACATCAATAGGTTGAGGATCTCATTAAAGCTTTTTAATTTCTGCTTAGTGGTATTAGGATTTATTTGATGGCAAAGACAGGATCTGCTACTAAACAATGATACTGGTGCTATCAGTATAAGTTGTCTTATACATACACTGGCCTGATAGACTTCCCTGGCAGGTCAGGGCAGCTCTTTCCTGGTTTCATGGGATACTGCTTGCTAGTTGGTAGTAATTTTTTTTTTTTTTTCGAGACAGGGTTTCTCCGTAACTTTTGGTTCCTATCCTGGAACTAGCTCTTGTAGACCAGGCTGGCCTCAAACTCACAGAGATCCGCCTGCCTCTGCCTCCCGAGTGCTGGGATTAAAGGCGTGCGCCACCACCGCCCGGCGGTAGTAATTCTTCATTGTTGCAACTGTCCATCACTAATGTTCCTGTTGTCTTTGGCTAAAAACCCAATTTTCTGCCAGCCTTCGTTCATGTTGTTCAGATGGTATTGTGTCCTCCCAGGGCTTCAGAGAAGGACGCCCTACCCCACTTTTGTTGGTAGTCATAGTGATGAAACCCAAGACAAACACTGAACATGCAACAGGATCATTGGAAGTTGGAAACTGTCCCACTGGGGTTGCTAAACTAGTAGGTTGAGAATTACCAGAGGCCTTCTTACCGTTAGAGGGAGATGCTGCCTATAACAAACAACGCATAGCCCATCCCATCTTCTGGATTTAGTAAATCTTCAAGTCATACGAATCTGTATATTTTTTTTCTTTGTATATAAGCCAGTGAAATACTTTTCATCATGTAGACCACTTTAAGTTGTATTTTCTATTTCTTGCAATCATTCTCAGAAGCTGCAAGAAGATGGGCTCCTGCTCAGACTTCAGTTTGATGAAATGTCATTTACTTTCTCAGACAGTGCAATTTATGACAATTTACTACACTCTCTTTCTGAGCTTCAAATAGAAAAAAAAAACAAAAACCATGTCCAGGCATTAAGTCAATACCCCTTCAACAAATAATATCCTATTGGTCTTTATGAAGTTAAATAAGCGAATAAGGAGCCTGCGACATTAATAGGACATAAGCTACAAGTGAGCCGTCAAATCAGACATGACACAGGATTACAGCACAACTCTCCACAAAATGCAACTGCAAACTGCATGAATTTCCAGTTTGAAACAATAGATTTTAGAGATTATTTGGTTTTTGTTCCCTCACTATCAGTCCCTGGCCTCAGGCCTGTTTCTAGAATGTGGCTAATTCAGAGCAATGAATTTTTGGTGTTGTTGTTAAGGCATCTTGATGAGCTTTAAGAGAGCCGTTTATTTGTTTTAAATTCTGTGGTTTTAACTGTCTTGGCTTTGTTTGTTTGCTTTCTTTTCGTGAATTAACGTATCCTCCTTTGCAAAACTATAGCAATAGTAGATATAAACACTTTACCTTCTCTTCTCTACAGGAAGCAAGCGTGTTCACAGTTCCGGGAAAGTCACTCTGGAGTCTTGCACTTTTCTCAGCTTTGGTGGTGACAGTCACTCTTGCTCTCTTACCCACTCCCTCCCAGTCTTCAGCCCATCTTAGACCTCCTTTCTGCTCCACATTATTGGAGACTGTCTTCGCATAGTCTCATTCAGAGTGCTGGACATTACAGCATCCCCGTCTGTCACGGCCAAGTCAACAACTCCACCTCCTAGTCTTCTCAGTATCTTTTACGCCAGAATGAAGAAGCACCCAAACCTCCACTTGAGAAGGGAAAGGCATACATATCTATAAATAGGTATTTGTTGATATCAGACAAAAAATTCATAAACATTGACACCAACATTGCTTAAGACATCAAAACCCCAGCAAGACTTAAACACCCTATAGTGAAAGGATTATCAAGTTCTGTCACTGAGAGCAGCCTTCAATCATTAAAATAATGATTATTAGGACGTTGCAACAGTATGAAAAAATGTCCATGAGATTGAAGCTAAGTATAATGATACAGAATTTAAAATACAGCTATGTTAAACCACATGGTTTAACAGCTATGGATAAAACACAGGACAGACCATAGAAGCTTAACCACACTTCCAGTTGGGTTCTTATTTATTTTTATATAAACTTATGCCATTAACATTTTATGAAATGGGTTCATTTTACTTTTGATGAGTTTCAGGAAATTTTACCCCTGAATATGTCATATTGTCATACTGGATACTTTAAGATGTAGAAATTTGAGAAACAGCAGGTACTAAAAGACTCTATGACCTTCTCCAGCAGCTCATACTACTATCGTGTGAGAGATGACCCCTTGGGTCTACCAGAAGGTAGCAAAGTCCTTGGGAGCACTATCTGAAGAGGTGAGTCATGCAGCTCTCTATGGACCCTACTTAGATGCCAAGAAATCTAATTAGTATAGAAAGATCAGCCTGGCCTCTGTGTCTTTCCCGTACTCTGTCTTGTTACAGAGACCCTTCTGTCTCATCTGCGCATGCTTCCACCTAGAAGCCCTTGGCAGAGGCCCAGCATGTAAGGTTGCCTGCCTGGGGAATGCTTACCTTTAAAAACGAACCTTGGGGATTTGGATACAGAAACAGGAAGTGACTAACGCGGTGAGTTTCACTCAGTTCACTGTGCTTTCTTGTCCTCTTTTTTGTTTGTTTCTTTCTACCACCTTGCCATGTTTTATTACTCTTTACTAAAGCAAACACAATAGGGTTAGCTCCAGGCACCTCCTAAAGTCTTCACTTCTTCACAAAGGTTCCTGCACCACGTAAAGGGTTTATGACATTTTATGCTTCCATCCTGTTAGTCTGTCTTTCGCTGTACCACTCTCAACTAAAACCCAAACTACACAGAAGAAAACCCTTCCTTCTGCCTTCTCTATTTGTCCGTCAGTCGATATTTACTGATTCCCCACTGTGGGGGTTAATTGCCAACTTGGGTGGATTTCGGATCTCCAGAAATACACACATCTGGGTATCTATGAGGGTGTTTCCAGAAATGTTTGCTTGATGTGGGAAGACACGGCAATGTGTAGGTAGCACCTTTGAAAGAGCCATGGTCGTGGACTAAATAGGAAGAGGCAAGTTCAGTACCAGCTTTCATTCTGGGTCCCTACTATAGACACTGCGACTAGGTACACCGCTAGCCTTGTCATGTGCTGTGTGCCACGAGGGGTTCTGTTCCCTCTAACTGCATGCTCAGCTAAAGAGCCCACCTTCTTTAGTTGCTTCATTTCCAATATTTGGTCACACCAGTGGAAAGAGAAAATGTAACTACCACAGGTACGCTGTGAACTACGAGAAAGTCACATTCTTTCTGCCGGCTTCTTCTGGAGGGCAAGATTTGGCTGTGGCCTTAGGAAACATTAGCTTTATTTTCAAACAGGATATTATGTGCTCAACCCAACAGCCACCTCTCTCGGGGTCACCCTTGTTCACACCGCTACCTCTGAACTACCCCCAAAACACATCATTCCTGTTTGGCCCACTTCATGTCCAACTGGGGATCCATCGGGCAGGTGCTTTGCTTTCCAAGAAAATGAAACTCAAGTACCCCAACCGCAATAAAGAGGCTGTCAAAAGCCAAGAGAGAATTAAGGAGCTACAAAGGGATCGGCACAAACAATCAAAGTCAAGTAGAAACTCCAGGAACATAGGATACCATGTGTTCTTTCCCTAGAAGGACTTGTTCTGTAACAACGGGGAAGCTTCCCTGCTGTTAGCGTGTCAATGACAGGAGTGGACTCCCGAAGGCTTGCCTTCCCTGAAAACAACACATTGGTTTTGACAACTTCCCAGTTCGTTTCCACCAACTATACCAAATATCCAGCATGGTTTCTAAGATATTTTTATTGGATCTGGCTTTGTGGCACTAAAACTCAAGGTGACAAAAGATGGCATTGCTTCTTAAGCGCTGTCTAAATTAATCAAGTCAGAAAATGGGGTGGTTCGAGAAAATGAAATACTAATAGACATTAGCTCTAAGAGGTCTTAGATGAACACACCAGATGCTCTTTCCTGTGTGCCAAAACTATATGCATAGCTTACTGCAGCAGTGACTACCTTGTCTCCAAGGCAAAAGTTTGCATGGCTGTCCCAGGAATACCCATGATCATCCCATGTACACAGAAGGAAGAGCATAGAAATTCTGCCACTTTTGACCCCAGAGCCAACTTACAGCCATGAACACATTTTCATCAAAAGGTAGATGCACGAGTGCCGTGAGAGCCATTTGTGCAGAAGACAGAATGGACGGCGCTGTCTAGACACACGCACTAGAGGCAGAAGCTGCATTGTCTAAGTAAAGACCTCTGAGAGGCTGGGACAAACAGCAAAACAAGACAACGGGAAAATTTTTGTTTTCTCCTTTCTTTCTTTCTTTCTTTCTTTCTTTCTTTTATTTTTTTATTTTTTATTTTTGCACTTTGAAGGAGTAATTTATTTTAAAAAGCAAAGCCTCAAGAAAGAAGGAAGAGTCCCACCACAGATTCCCATGTGTCCTTCCCTAGGGTCACTGGCCTCCTCTTGTCTTTGTTGTATTTTCTGTTGTCCCTCCTCATTCTTCCTCAAACAATAAAGATGGATTTGTACTAAATCAATTGGATGTTTAGGGTGGACAGCAAAGTTTCCACGAACAAGGTTGTCTTTTATATGTGCAATGAGAAATGCGGGGGCCTGAATGTCATACATGTAAGTAGATATGAGCATTGCTTCAATCCCACAAATGTTCTGCATGACCAACCTCTTCCACCCCTTTGCGTGTTCAGACCTTTTGAACAGACGAGGCTTTGGCTTTGTGAAATGTTTACGAAAGCCAGGGTGTTACCTCAGCACCGGGTTCACGTTACACAGTTTTGAAAGATGGATTCCCTGAGGAATTCTGTGTCTTTCTGCCCATACTACACCAAGAAGCCACAGTGGGAAGCCTGTCTGCTGTCATGATGCTAAGCTTGATCCTTAAGCAAGGTGTCATCTGCCACACTACTCTGCTCTGTGGGGATGCACATGCTTAATTTCCTTTCAGAACTAATAAATAATTCAAGCATCCTGCTACCCCACAAACTCCCATGGTTTAGTATCTACTGGCAATTCTAGTATGGATCAATTACTAATATAATGCTTATAAAATAACGACTTCCTAATTTTAACATTGACTTTATTTACTAGTTGGTATTCTAGCATATAAAATGGATTCCTCTCTATCCCTTTCTCCCTCTCTCCATTTCACTGTCTCTCTCTTCTTAATTTCTGTTCAGCACTACTACTTTACTATCTGATCCATACAACTTGAAGGAGCAAATATTGATTTTGGGTCACGGTTTCACAGGGCTCTGTCAATGGCAGCTTTTGTCCATGCTCTTGAACAGAGCAGCAAGGCAGTGCCGGTGTGCATGCATGTGTATGTGCAGTCAAGTAGTCTCTCCTCCTGACCTTACCACAGCCTTCCAACACAATACCACCAGTGGGAGCCTAAGCATTCGGACCGTGAGCCCGTGGGGGACAGTTTAGACTCAAACTGTGACAGGATGCAGTGTGCCTCGTTCATTGACCCTTAAGTATCTCTTTTCAGACTGTCTCCTCTGCTGTTCTGACACATCTATCATCTTTTCTCTTTGCAATGAGTTTCTTGTCCGCTATACTACAAACTTCCTTGACTTTTCTTGCGTCTGTCCTTCTCCAGGTCTTATTGACCACTTCTCCAAAGAACCATTATTCATTTTCCTGAGAAAGGCTAGTTAGAAGCAAAAATGGGGAGTGAAGTTCCATTATTGATGCCAGGAGTGCCATTCCTTTAAGCCTTATAAGAGGAGAGAGAGCTAAGAGCTCTAAATGTATGCTTAGTCATGCATTCGTTCTTATTGACATTTGTGGTACCAATCTAATAGATGCAGCTTTTCCTGGCTTTCTGCTATCTCGTGTGTGTATTGCCCTTCCTCTTCAGTGACAGCCTTGGATCCTCCCAAAGAGTCCCTCTAACTCTGCAATAACTTCAAAATCGTCCTTCTGTCTCTACTACAAATAATAGATGTACGAAACTTCGGGTTTCTTTCTTTCCAGTTTCCTTATCTTTACATATGAAGGCACATAGTCAAGGCAGGATGTCTTTCCTGATGACGATGTTGTTTGTCTGTGTGATACGCAGAGGCACACTTACTTAGTCTGTCCACGTGATATGCAGAGGCACACTTACTTAGTCTGTCCACGTGATATGCAGTAGCACACTTACTTAGTCTGTCCACGTGATACGCAGAGGCACACTTACTTAGTCTGTCCACGTGATATGCAGTAGCACACTTACTTAGTCTGTCCACGTGATATGCAGTAGCATACTTACTTAGTCTGTCCACGTGATATGCAGTAGCACACTTACTTAGTTGGGATTCTTTTATATGTGTTGATCTGTTTACGACAGAGTCTCATGATGTAGCCCAGGCTAGCACTGGACTCATGATCATCTAGCCTTAGCTTCTGGAGTGCTGGGGTGATGAGACACACATTTTTATTTCTCCTTGTCTCCTAATGAAGTGTAGCATGCTTCAGAACACCTCTGTGCCGTCAATGTCTTGGAGTAACGATGCTCTTAGCCCATAGAGCCCTTCCTCACGCTGCAGGGTAGCACTGTGTTCAGCCACTGTAACTTTCCCAAGCAATCCTTACACACACTTAGGACATTTCTATTATTTTATACGGTAACAACATGACACATGTCTTAAAAATGAAACAGGGTATACTTTCATGTGCTTAAAGATTGTTCTTACAGCATTTTTAACACTCTAGGACTTTGATAACCTTTCTATTGGATTTCAGGCCCCTCTTTTATGCCTGAATTTGCAGTAACAGTATATCTTATGGTTATTAGTACATTGTCAGTAACATACTGTATAAATATATTCCTTCATTTATCACTTGGGATTTGACTTTCTGGGTTCTGCTATAATAAAGGATTTATTTATTTAACATTATTCTATTTTTTAAATTTTCATACAAATGTTATCACATCTAGATTTCTAGCTCTAAGATGCCTTTCTTTGTGTCCAGTTTATTTAGAGTTTGGTTTTACGTGCTCCTCCACCATGAGACAAAAGGTTATAAAGGAATGAAATGCTCTTTGCCTATGGACTTATGGGAAATTTTAAACATACATAACCTTTGTTTCTGCAGGAGCAGCCTTCCCAATAGGTTCTCTCTGCAGGCCAGCCTCTCCAGAACCCTGGAGCCCAGATTCAGAACAAAACTGGTACACACCACAGTCCTGGGAATCAATGAAAATCTCTTCTGTGACCACATGCTTCTCTAAAGCCATTATCAGTGGCATCATGTTTGTCTCTCAGTCATGGCCCTACTAAATCTTAGTAATTTCATGACAAAGTCGATGCAATTTCAGAAAAGCCTCAAAATTATACCCGTCAAAACCATATAAAAATTATAAAACTATTAATATTTTATAACATTACTATGTAAGCTTGTTCATTTGTGTTTATGTATATAGATGTGAATGTGTACATATGTGTGTGTTCATGCAGACATGTGTGCATGTGTGTGTGTCCATGCCAGTGAAGGCCTGAGGTGGACACTGGGTGTCCTCTTTAATTTGTTTTTTTTTTTTTATTAATTAATTTATTTAATTATTAAAGATTTCTGCCTCTTCCCCACCACCACCTCCCATTCCCTCCCCCTCCCCCAATCAAGTCTTCCTTCCTTCTCAGCCCAAAGAGCAAGCAGGTTTCTCTGCCCTGTGGGAGGTCCAAGGACCACCCACCTCCATCCAGGTCTATTAAGGTGAGCATCCAAACTACCTGGGCTCCCACAAAGCCATTACGTGCAATAGGATCAAGAACCCATTGCCATTGTTCTTCAGTTCTCAGTAGTCCTCATTGTCCATTATGTTCAGCAAGACCGGTTTTGTCCCATGCTTTTTCAGTCCCCGGCCAGCTGGCCTTGGTGAGTTCCCGATAGAACAGGGTATCTCACTGTCTCCCCAGGCCTTGAACTACAAGCACGTGTCATCATGCCTGGCTTTTATGTGGGTTCTGAGGTCTCGAATTTAACTCCACAAGTTTGCATGGCAGACAGTTTACCTCCTAAACTATCATTCCAGTCTGTATCTATTTATTTAAAACAACAAACAAACAAAACCCAACAAAACAAAACAGGGTTTCTCTGTAGCTTTGGAGCCTGTCCTGGAATTAGCTCTTGTAGACCAGGCTGGCCTTGAACTCACAGAGATCCACCAGCCTCTGCCTCTGCCTCCTGAGTGCTGGGATTTAAAGTGTGTGCCACCACCACCCAGCCTATTTAAATGTTTTATGTCCACAAAGCCTGCCCTGGCTTTTCTTCTTTGTAACATGCTTCAGTTTTTACCTGATACTACCTCTCCCCATGATACCCAGTTGTCGCAGCATCTGTTTAAGAGGCTACATGCGATGCCACGTTATAGACACACAAACATTTAACCAGTACTGTGCTCCTAAGACCTCCGGCTTCTCTTAAATATCACAAACAACTTTAACTCTGAGCCACACACCTTTGTCTAAACACTATTTTGAGATAAATATGTGGCCATCGAATTGACAGTTCAAACAACACTCAGTACAGCCGAGCTGCCACAGGCAGTGAATCAAAACAACTTCCCCCCTCTGCCTGCACACATTAGCATTATCATTCTTTATAATCCTTTTCTTATCTCTTGATTTCTTAACACAAGACTAAACAATATTGCGAAGCTTGACAAAAGCCACAGAGAGGCAAATTTAGAACAAGGTATCACTGATAAGTGTTTAAAACCATTCTAATGCTTTCTCTAGGCTCTAAACAATCCATTGAAATGCTCTAAAAACCCACTTTGTTCAGAAATCAACACTTGAAAAAAAAATCTAACTAGGGTTAGGGGAGATGAAATCCTATCCTGCTTCCTAACAGCCTTCCCACTCTGCAGGCACACGAGCTTGGCTCTGCCCTAGGAAGTCTGTATATAGAAAGCAAAGAGGTTAAGGAATGAAACTTTGGGTGAAGTTGCTCTCGACCGAGGAGCTAATTAAAAATCCTGAACAATTTTCCCTTGTTGGTTACTGGATAAACACATTTGCCTTAGAAATTTTGACTCCGTGTTCCAGTCTAATGGCCCATACTTCTAAATCACACCTTCAGTGGGAGATCAACAGCATAGACTTCTACAATCAAAAGCATCTGCGCTTTTCCCGTAGCATGAGACCACTACAGACAAAGCTTTGCACACCGCAGTGTCCTTCCTCATTTAGGATTCCAAAGCTGAGGGAATCTTGGCATTCCTTAAAAACACTATGTGATCAGAAATACTTGCTTTACAGTGGGATGTTTGGTGTGTGAAGTTTCTTAACAAGTGTTTATTAAACTGCATAATTCCAAAGCCTGGGGCGGTCTCCTGGACCTGTCATTTGCATATCCTTTTACACTTCCTTTGAAATTAAGAGTGCCTCTTGTATCCTGAACTTAGCTAATGAAACCTGCCTCTTTCATGTGACATTGCTATGCGTAACTGCCAAAGGACCCCCTGCAATGTCAACATAAGCTTTGTTCCTGCACTGTTCCTTTTGTGAATATGTGAATATATTAAGATGAACACACTTTTGCAGACTGAGCCTGTAAAATGGCAAGATGCACAGCGGTGTGATCCGCCCATCGGAAAGAAGATCACCTCTAAAAAGGGAACCAAAGACCAGAGTTCAAGGGGGCACCAGGGACTCCATTTGGTACTCAATATCCCTCTAGAGGGGGCTCAGCTACCATTGTGCAATATTTCTTTACATCGTATGAATGCATGTTGCTGTGATTGGTTTAATAAAGAAGTTGACTGACAAATGGTTGAACTGGATAAGGTTAGGCAAGAGAAGGCTAGAAGAAGGGCAGGTTCAGAGGAGTGGCAAGCAGATGCGGAGAGAAGCAAGATGGACATGCGGTACTGAGAAAAGGCACCAAGCCACGTGGCAAAGCCTAAACAGGAAATATTGGTTAGTTTAAATTTAAGAGTTAGCCAGTAACAAGCCTGAGCTATTGGTTGAACATTTGTAATTAGTTAAGCCTCTATGTGGTTACTTGGGAGCGACTTGTGGAACAGAAACTTCCAGCTACATACCGTGATCACAAATGCATTCAGAAACACTTGGGATGCTTTCTTCCAAAGATACATCCTTATAAGATGTTTAAAAACTGGCCCTGAAGCCGGGCGGTGGTGGTGCACGCCTTTAATCCCAGCACTCGGGAGGCAGAGGCAGGCGGATCTCTGGGAGTTCGAGGCCAGCCTGGTCTACAAGAGCTAGTTCCGGGACGGGCACCAAAGCTACAGAGAAACCCTGTCTCGAAAAAACCAAAAAAAAAAAAAAAAAAAAAAAAAAACTGGCCCTGATTCCTCGGTTATGAGGCACAGAATTATTTAGAAACGACATGGCAGGGCTGAGGGGGAGGTCCATCATGAGCAGCTGGTGACTGAAATCCTTTCGTGAATAGTTTGCTTTGGTGTACAAATACATCCACTGGGATATCCAAGGGGTTACCCCTCTTGGTTTGTCATGGAGATTAATCTAAATCCCATGCACACATTGAACCATTTACAGTGGCCAATTTCCTGCAGAACCAGGGATTCTTCTTCTGCCACCTCAGGCAGCTTTTCTTGCTGTTCACCTTTGCTTGCCCCACCTGGGGCTGATGAAACCTGGTTGAAAGACCTCATCTTTTTCCGGAAGTACCTCCACCAGCCACATGGTCTCACCACCTATACTCAGCTACTGGCCAGTCAGCACTTTATTAAAAATACAATTGACAGGGTACAGACCATTGTCCCACAGCAAGCAGCTCCATTAAAGAAATCAGATGTATAAAGGCGAGGTCTCTGTCAACACCAACAACCCCCACTGTGAACAGTCGGCCTCATGATAGTTTCCTAGCTTCCAGCAGTTTCTCTACCCAAGTGACAATCTGTTCAGTGCCCAGAAAAGCCCAGTGACAAGCCAGAGGAATCTGGGATAGTGTCAAAAATCCCAGGGCACTGCTACAAACACCCTCCTACAAGGAGGCAAAACTCTCGCCACCAGCCCATCTTTGTCCATATATCTTACTCCAATCTCATCCGACTTGATCAACTGGCAGAGTAATGGGGTCTCAGGACCAGAGTTAGGGCAAAGTGAATGATGTACGACATAAAGAGGACTATCCTGTCTCCGTCATCAACGGAGCACAAGGGAAATGCTTGTAGGAATAAATGTTAATACAATATATCAGTGGATAAAGTACCACGTCACAGTTAATAAAGATTAATCCTGCATCGGCCACACTCCAGACTGTATTACAATCTCAGACACACGCTTTTATATATTTTAAGGTTTTTGCATGTACAGCACTAACGTAGCTGAAGCTACTGAAGATTCAAAGCTGCTGCGTTATAATTCACCTTAGTTATCAGAGTGTTATCTATGTTGAAATCAGAATTCATTATAATTTTACCTTCCTGTGTTTACCCATAAAGTCATCAACGGTATTTTCAAAGCCTGTGCCTGTGTTTACGATGATTTTAATGGGGAGAACTGCTGTGCTGGACATTTCCCGATCATAAAATATAGATCTTAAATAATTCCAACTTAAATTATTGAATTTCACCAAACTACTGTTTTTCATTTTCTTTTGTCTCCTTTCCTCCCTTCATTCATTCCTTTCTTTACTTTTTTTCTTTTTTTTCTGCTCATAAAAATTTTGTGCATTTGGCTCCAGTATGCAGCAGCACTCTACAGATCCTTGTTCTACATTTGGAATGTTATTCACCAGTCTCAGATATACTATTTCCTGCCGACGAGATTTATAGTAGCTCAAAAGCTTGATCGTGAACTCCTCTAGATCATCCGGTCCTCTCACGGGTCACTAGTGAAAGCACAAGGAAAACGACTGACATGAACAAAATATTAGCATCATCTGAGCAAGCTGTCCATTCACGTCTGTCTACTTCCCGCGTCTAACTGCCGCAACGTCGGTGATAGCGATTCACCCTGAACATGACCCATCAGCCATATGGGAAGATAGGATGACTTTATTCGTGCTGGCAGTACTTCTAACAACAGAACACTGGGAAGAATTTCAATGTCACCTGCAGTCTAGTTTTTTTGATTTTTGTTTTTTGGTTTTTTTTTTTTGTATATTTATATGACAAGTATGCTTTAGCTCCAATAAGAAATAAGGAGACTTTATAATCCAAGATGGATAGCTGCTAGAGAAAACTCAAACTGAGAAAATAATATAGATGTCACGATAAATTCTACCTCAGGGTAAGGAATTATATGTATCTGTGTATTTGGTATCAATAAAATTGAATAGGTAAAAACTAAAATAGGGCTGGAGAGATGACTCAGCAGTTACGCGCACTGACTGCCGGTGCAGAGGACCCA
Source organism: Chionomys nivalis (assembly GCF_950005125.1). NCBI lineage: Eukaryota > Metazoa > Chordata > Mammalia > Rodentia > Cricetidae > Chionomys > Chionomys nivalis. The sequence goes on along the minus strand of NC_080090.1, from coordinate 48,897,602 downwards.
AGTTCAGTTCCCAGCACCCATATGGCAGCTCACAGCCACCCATAACTCCAGTTCCGTGAGATCTGACGAGTTCTTAAGGCCTCCATCGACGTCAGGCATGCGCATGGTGTATGCCCATTACACTCACACAAACATATAAAATAAAAACAAACTCATCTCTTAAAAAAAAAATAAGACAGAAATTAATGTAAAGATTTGTTATAGAGGGTACCAGACTAAGGAGATTTTTTACTTGACTTTCTTTTGAAGCGTGCAAATTTTTGAATAATCCAAACTGTAAAATAAAAACAATAAGCATGCTTAAAAGAAAGAAAATAGGGGCTGGAGAGATGGCTCAGTGGTTAAGAGCACTGACTGCTCTTCCAGAGGTCCTGAGTTCAGGTCCCAGCAACCAAATGGTGGCTCACAGACATAGGTAATGAGATCTGGTGCCCTCTTCTGGCCAGCAAGCATACAGACAGACAGAACACTGTATATATAATAAATAAATAATCTTTAAAAAAAAAGAAAGAAAGAAAACAAATAAACCCAATAATATATTGTAAATAGCCATAGAGGAGAAAATAAATTCAAGTAACTTCAGAATCCCATATCACGAACATATAGCCCTAATGGAATATTAAAACAAGACCATGAGCAAATAAATCTTGAGCTTTGCTTAGGAGGCTGGGTGTTGGTAGTGGTCTGGTAATTCTACACTACTTTCTGTGTGCTGTGGAACAGGAGAAATGAATCAACGCATTGGGTTCTCAGTGTGGGGTGAAGGATACACACATGGAACGCAGGAAAGCTCCTTTGGAAATCGACAGCAATTGTTTATTGTATATATTGATGAAAACACATCTCTGTCCTAAAAGTAATTATTTGGCCCCCACCTCAAGGCCAAATATGTTTCTCTAAACTCCATTCTCCATTCAAGGAATCAGGAATTTGATTGATTGATGATTCTGATTGCGGATGAACAGAGGAAATCTAAGGAGTGATGGAGATACTGCCCAAAGGGATAGGCAAAGACTGATGGAGACATGGCAAAAGATAGAATTGCATACAAGGGGATGCCAGTTTGAGTATCAAAAGGAAAAAGGAATTTATGTTTCTTAAAACTCTATGCTTATAATGTGTGTGAGTTTTTCCACAGGCTTTTTAATTTCAATACAATGGTCAAAGTGGTTTTTTAAAAGCTATGACACAAACATCAATGGAAAACTACTTTGCTTTAGTTACTAGGGGGACAATTGCCTATGTATGAGTTTGTCAAAGCTTACTGAGAAATATCTGATTCTACAGAAGACAGATAAAGCTCTATGTTATTCCAAAGAGTATCACTGGGAAATTGTATAACCACACTAAAAGTAAAAAACATCCCTCAGTAGAAATGATCAACAGGCCTCAGGAAAGAGCCTAGCTTACATGAACACCCACAGACAAGAATAGTCCTTAGGAGCGAGAGCCCAGCTTACATGAACACCCACAGATACCAAAAGTCCTCAGGAAAGAGCCCAGCTTACATGAACACCCACAGACAACAACAGTCCTCAGGAAGGAGAGCCCAGCTTACATGAACACCCACAGATAACTCAGCTAATTCCTAAACAAAAACAAAAACAAAACCCCAAAGCAAACAATAATGTATGCTAGTAGAAAACGCCATCATCACCACCAACAAAACAAAGTGGTAAGAATGGAGCAATCTTGAAAATCTCACCTTCATCAAGTGAATGAGTTGCACTGCCAATACTGACATAACTGAACGAGGTGCCCTGGGGTGCCACTACATCAGGCAAGTGGCATCACCTAGCCAGTATTTTGAGCAAACGTGTTTAGACTGAATCTAGTCATTAGGAACCAATTGACTAGCCCGCACACTGAATAGCCCTGTAGGAGACGCTGGCCTGGAATCTTTAAAAATTACAGATTAACTAATCACAAGGAAACAGCAAGAGATGACTGCGGCTTAAGGGGGTTCAAAGCTAGGCCGGGCGGTGGTGGCGCACACCTTTAATCCCAGCACTCGGGAGGCAGAGGCAGGCGGATCTCTGTGAGTTCGAGACCAGCCTGGTCTACAAGAGCTAGTTCCAGGACAGGAACCAAAAGCTACGGAGAAACCCTGTCTCGAAAATCAAAAAGGTGGGGGGGGGTTGAAAGCATTGCTGCTCTGCCTTGGGCGAGGATCAAGTGTAAACCATGTGAGGAGGCAACAGGACTGAGTGAGAGGTGGGCTGCTTGCCTGGGTTGTTGCTGAAAGAAAACAAACATAATGAACGAAGAGAGAACTTTGAGAAATGTAGCAAACATAAGCAGGAGCTGGCAATATGTGAGGTCATACATTAGTGCTAAGGTTCTGGGGTATATAGCATGATTGCATCATTAAATCTGAGAAATATCAGGTTAAAATGCCACGGAGTAATATGACATCTTTGTCTACAGTGCAAAGGCCTTTAAAGGTGTATAAAGAGAAAATGGAAGCCAACAGCTAATTGTGAGAGACTGCTAGCAGCCAAATCCTCATGCTGGTGTTTGGAGAACTACTGTCCTCTTCTCTTCAATTTAAACCCTCCTTACCAGTTAAGAACAACTGTTTGCAAGGCCCTCCTATGAGGGGGGCTCCATCACCATATTGAGCACCTACAGTAACTATGTGGGATCCATACTTACAATGCGCGCTTGCTGTAACTGAGGAACACAACCTCTGCTCTAGAGATAAAATAATTTGCACAAGCCTACATTTATGTTGTTTTGAGGTTTCCATTTTTGTTGTTCTGTTTCATTTTAATTCGCATTTCTCTCTCTCTCTCTCTCTCTCTCTCTCTCTCTCTCTCTGCGTGTGTGTGTGTGTGTGTGTGTGTGTGGTGTGCAATGATGGGGAGGGCATATGTGCTACAGAGCATTCACAGAGCCCAGAGGGCAACTTTACAGAAATAATTCTCTCCATCCACCAGCAACCAAGCTCAGGTCAGCAAGTCTGTGTGACAAGCACTTTGTATGCCCAGCCATCTTGTCAGCGCTGGGACTGAGGTCTTATGTTGCTGTTCTTTGAGGTGGGCCTTGTGCAGTTCCATCTGGCCTTAAGCTCACCATGCAGATGAGGATGACATTGAACCCCTGTTCTTCCTACCTCCACCTTCAAGGGACTGCAATTACAGACGCATGTCACCCCTCTTCCTGATGGCTGAGGTTGGAACCCAAAATATTTAGATTATAATCCATTACTATATCCTATCACTCTACCCTTCAACCAAAAAATACATCTAACTAGTGGAGTGGGCATATTAATCACCTCCCAGTGTCATTCACATCTGTATCTCTGCGAGCTCAGCACAGCTGTGTCCTAGATCACATTTTCTCCTGGACTGGAAATAAGATTAAGAAGCAGAAGAATGACCTGGGGCTCAGGGATTGGAGAGGATTCTCTTAACGTTTTGGAAACATAGAATCTAAAAATACAATACTAGGCTGTGTGTTTTATATTTAAGTAGAAAAAAATAAGCAAAGTATAGACATCCATTTATGCTCACTGTACACTCAATAAATCAAAGAAAGCAGGACAAAACGCAAGTGCTTTGAGGTCTCGGCTGTGCTGAAGATACTACTGTAAACCGGTGCATTTCTTTAGCTGCTAGTCCCCAAGGACCCTCTGACACAGAGAAAATTATATCATTACTCAATTAATCAGTTTTCTTTCACAATAGCACAATGGGATACCCTCTTTAACTCAAAGGAGTAGCTGGCTCACCGAGGACAGCTCAGGAAGAAGGACTGCAGAATGAAAGAAAGGCCCAGAGAGCTCTGGAGAATAGACAGAAACAGACAAAGGCAGCCACACTGAAAAGAAAGTGAGAACTGGGAAGGGAAATGTCAGGAATCAAAAGGTTAGAAAGAGAAAAGACCAGCAGAAAGAAATCTCATACAAAATAAAAAGGGCCAGTGGAGATTCTGAAATTCTGACTGGAGCCGAAGCCTGGAAATTCCAGGCAAGAAAGAAAAGCTGGGATAGGAAGCTGTTCGCTCAGTCGCTCCTTTCTGCCCTTCACTTAACCCCCAAAATGTGAAGGCGCTTTACAGAGCCGGAAGGCAGAGAAAGCGCTGGTCGGACAGGACTGCCACACTCGAGAAACTCCGGCACCCAAATGTTTCCACTCCTGCATCCTCTTCCTTTCTGAATGTGATTTTAATTATGGCCACACACCTTTGCTCATCTTCTCAGCTTAGAAATTACAGCCTTCCCGTTCTCCCTACCAGCAGGCGACTTTAACGGCAGCTGCCACAGTGAATGAGTACACTCATTATGAAATGAAAACATGTTTACATTTCTGATGTGCTGACAGCATACAATTCAGCGTTGTGAAGTAGTGCTTGGTGCATACGGATTCTTCCATATATGGAAATAGTCACCTTCCCTTCCACAGAGGAAGGGAATGACGGGGATATATAAAGGATTGAAAAAGATAATTAAGGCAAGGTGGCAGCTGATAAACAGGCACAGTCTTCTAGAGTCTCCAGGGAGTAACGTTAGACCAGCACATAACCACCGCTGAAAGACGTAAATGACTCCTAAACATCTCTAGCATAACAGAGAAGTAAATTGGGAAACTTTACAAAGCAGGATGGGACAGACGCGATCTCCCCGGAGGAACTGGCGATCTTGGGGACACTTGTGTTCCTGGTGGGGAGTGACCAGGGCTGCACTTAGACAGAAAGCCTCAGAGACTCATTACCCAGCTGTCAGTAAAAGACGTTTAACAGAAAGAATGGGAGAAAGTTATGAAATCTGCATGCAACAGAGGGAGGAGGAATGTGAAGGAAACCCTTTCTTCACTCTACTAAAGGGGCCACAGGACACTGTTTTTAAAGAACTTAGCCGTGTCAGGCCGCTCAAGAACCCTGCAGACAAGAAACTCAGAGTAAGTATTACAGGCCTTCATGCTCAAACCAGGCCACAGGAATGCCTCTAGGCCAGTGGCTCTCAACCTGTGGGTTCTGACCGCTTTTGGTGGTTGCATCAGATATTTATATTACAATTCATAACAGTATAAAATTACAGCTATGAAGTAGCAATGAAAATAATTTTATGGTTTTGAGTCACCACATGAGGAACTGTATTAAGGAATCACAATGTTAGGGAGGCTGAGAACTACTGCTCTAGACTGTGAGCAAGAAACTTGGTATCATAGCTACGTGAAATACTGAGTGACAACAGAAACCTAGCTGGAGCCAGAGTCTATAGGAAACACAGACACGAGGCAAGGGCTGCTATTGGTGGGGTCAGTGTGTAAACAGACTCCTGAAAAGCACCCCAGAGGTATGACCAGCATCCATGACCTAACCTCTCAAGGGGCCATGCAGGAGTGTGGCAGCATCTCAGAGCAAGGGGAAGGAAGGCCGAGAGACTTGAGGCTGCAACCAATCATAGAGAGATCACACTGAGAGCAGAGATGCCCATTCAGCTCTTGCCCTTTCACCTCTAGTCCCTCTTTATTTAATACCAAACTCAGCTTTGCAGACTAGCTTAGGCCTTCTCCTTTCGCACTCTCTCTCTCTCTTCTCTCCTTTTCTTCCTGTTCTGAGAACACGCAAAAAAATTAAACTTTGTACTTATTAATATTTCCCATGAAACACTATTGAATAAAATTACAGAGGACTGTTGATCTGATCTAAGTTCCTACATTAGGTCCTATGTTATGCCCAGATCCGCAAAGTCCCCCAAAATCCAACAAGGAGATCGAGTCCCATATGTGAAAGCAAAGTGCCTTTATTTTCTGTGTATCATCTGTTCTTCCAATGGCAGGCTCTCTCGCTAACCGGCTCAGTTACTAGAACCCTGCTCTTGGGCCATGAGGAACATGAAGGTTTCTTTTTTCATGGTCTCTTGCTTTTGTTTTTATGTAGAATGGTTTTGATTCAAGTACTTCTTAGCATGACTTTACACAGTTTTAAGATTTGTAAAGAAAAAACATCTGCTTAAAATACAGAAATGATTTAGTAATAATCTGAAATTTCTGCTGTTTCTCTGAGCTAGCATTTAAATGCACATAGTTGTTTATGGACTCTTCAGGGACTCTGACCAGGATTTCTTATTTTCATGTTCATCCTTGTTTTTTTCCCCTTAATTGGGTAGGATGGTAATGTGACTATATTCCAATAATGATTTTTATTAACAACAACAAAAAACTTTATTTTATGCAAGTTTGCAAACTCGGTCTCTCCGCATGCCCAAATGTATTGGAATAAACAGAGAGCCCTGAGCACAGTTAGAGTTGGGTTCTTATAGTAGTAAAGGTGGGGGTGAGGGGTTTCTAAAGTTCAGGGCCCCTGATTGACTGACATTTGTCTAGGGGTGTCCTGGTGAGTGTGCTGGCAGGTGATCCTATCTACAGCAGTTGGAACTTTAGGCATTTCCTTTGAATGGTCTGTTCTTTGGTGGTGCTCACGTAATCTCAGTTTGTGGTTCTTCCTGCAACCAGGCATTGCTTCAGGGTAAACCTTTGAGACTCAGGCCTCCATTAACCTTATCATGGCTGAGTCCTACTCTGGCAGGTGATGATGGTTGGAAGTAAAGAACTTCCTTTGGGTGGTCTGTTTCTATTTAGATTATCATGGCTGGCTCCTACATCTACATCAGGTTCAAAACCAAAGAGAAGAGTTCCACAGTCCCAATTCCAAATTACGGTCATCAGACTCTTTAAGAGATCAACAGGAGTGAAGTCAAAGTCGTATGGATCCTGAAGAAAACAAACAGGCAGGTCACATGACAAAAGCTGATGTTGGCCAGCAATCTATCTGCTCCTGCTAAGAAATAAACCTGAAATGCCCCCTTGCTCATCCTTCAGTGTTGATCGGTAATACATCCCTGTCTATAATCTGACTTCAGCTCAGCTTACTGGAATGTCTCTTCTGCTACACAGAGTGAAATGTTACCCCAATTCTAAATCAAAATAAAGCCAATGTAGATCTTTAGATGAAATTTGTTGTATTTTGTATTTTGACACTACTTAAATTTGTTAGAGAAAGTTAGATATTTATCTTAAAAGAAACAGAATATTTCATTTCCAAAAGATCAGGAGACCAATGTGAAACATTTGTCATGTACATGATTCATCAGAATAGCTAAGGAAATCTTGGTTTTACCAAGAGACCATCAGTTCTTCCGTCAAAGAACAGAAAGCAGTGGGAAAGGGAATGGATTCTACGTTTCTTAGAAAGACACTGTTTGTTCTGAATGATTCAGGACCCAGTCAAGCCTGTTGCCACCCCAAGTCGACTCCCTCCTTAGATGAAGAGGACAATAAAATTTATGGCAGTTTATTCATTGGAAACCACTGAAGCAAACAATCTTCCCTTAAAGGAGGTCCTGGAAGGTCTCACAACCACACCTTTTACATGTTATTTATTTAAATGCACTGACGGTATCACTTGAGTTCCTCTCAACTCTCTCTCTCTCTTTCTCTCTCTCCCTCTCTCCCTTTCTCCCTCCCCTTCTCCCTCCCCCCTCTTTCTCCCTCCCTCCCTCCCCTTCCCTCTCCCTGTCTCTCTATCTCCCCTTCTTTCTTTCCCTCCCTACCTCTCTCCCTCTCTCTCCCTACCTCTCTCTCCACCTTCACATGACTTTAAAACATATTGAAGTCCACTGTAAAGGACACTGAGAGCCAGGCAAACATCCTAGCAGAGGTCCAGTGTCTTCAGTAGGCACAGGTCACACACAGAGTGGCTTCCCTGCAGGGCACTGGTTTGACCCACAGAATACTGCCTTTTCCAACACTGTTGGTTTCTTTAACCTTTAAGAGAACATAGAGGAGCCCTTCAAAGCCTACAGAGAGGACATGTCTTGGAGTCTAATTTCAAACCAAGTTTCATATCAAAGTCTTTCAAAATCAGTTTTTAAATGTTTATTTTGTAGTGTTCTGCTAAAACCTCCAACACTAGTGGTCTCTGTCTGATGGATGCCACAGAGTGAACCAGTAAGTCTGAAATAGAGGGAAAGAGGTGGCATTAAGTTTTTTTACAGGAGGCAAAATAGTGAAAATGAAGAAACAATTCAAATTTAAAAGAATAATCTTTACTTATTCTAGTAAATGCATTCCTTAGATCAGCAGGTTTTTAAAAATCACTATAAAATGCTGACAGTAATTATATTAAGGTGTCTATAAAAAAATTAAATCTTCCAAATAATGACTTCAATATTGCCTCTACCTTTACTTTAAATGCATACATGTGCAGACACACACGTTCCAAATCAACTCCCCACACCCACTACATGAGTGCACTGTATCACTGCTCTTGCTTCTAGAGTAAGAATAAAAGGATTAGAAAAGAACCCACACCCTAGTTCATGTCACCTGGAGGCCGGGACTTCAAGAGGGCTAGGTTTGGGTGGTAAAGGCAAAGGTAGCATGGTCAAACAGATATCCACCTGACTGTGGAATTGAGTCAGACTTGAAATTGAATTCTGATTTACCCACTGAGTAAATAGGCTAGCAACTCAAAATCCTTGAACCCATTTCCTCCTCTGTAAACTGGAAAGCTAGATGCAGAACTGAATGCGCACCGGCCTGTTCTTTATCACTGTGACTGACACCTGAAGGAACAGCTTTAAAGGGGTGATTGGTTTGGCTCAAGGTAGCAAGGTCTTGGGTCATCTTTGCTTGGTTCCATTGCTTTAGGTCCAAGGTAAGGGCTCAGCATCTTGATGAAGGACACGGTGGAGCACAGCAGCCCACCTCACGGTAGCCAAGAAACAAAGACGGGCAAGTATCGGGACAAGACACGATCTCCAAGGACATCCCCATGGCCCACTTACGCCAGTGGGATACCCCCACCTCTGAAAATGTCCATCACCTTCCAATAATACCACAAAATTATAAACTCATTTTTTAATTCATCCAATATTTAGGGAAGAACCTGGATGATACAATCATCTTTCAAAGACTGGACTAATTTCAAAACCAGACTTGACACATGCAATTTTTAGAGATCATTTTGTATACGAAGGTGACAGTATAAAGGACAAAGAGGGCCAGAAGATCCAATACCAAGAATGTTAATACGTATTTAGGGTTATCTTGAACTTGTGGTGATTTAAAAGGAGTATGTACAAGAAAAACTCCTGTCTTCCCTCTGTTCACATAAAGGTAGTATATGAATTCATAAAAGGACACTCCCTATCCACTAGCTAAGAGTAACTGTATACTCCCAGGCCTGATGTGTGTTTAAACAAAATGGATGCCTGGTGACAGTCATTAATAATGACAATTAACAACAGCAACTACTTGTACATAGAAGTGCTTGCTCTGAGATAAACCCTTTTCCCTTTACCATCCTAGATGTATCAACTGTGGCCCCGTCAGCAAGACTGACACATGACAAACTAACTACAGAAAAGTAAACCTTTATTAATGTGTGCATTGTGTATACAAGCAGGGAATAGCCAGCAGCAAGCAAGGCCAACACTTTAGACTTGTACTTGGCTTTGCAAAGTTCTTAAGAGAGAACTACAGTTTCAGAGGAAGGACAGAACAAAGGAGCAGGTCTATTTCTAGGTAGGAAATGTTAGGAAGATACATACACGAAAGAAAGATAAAGGGTTCTTGGTAAAGTTGGTTGCGTAGATTCTTGTAGTGTTTCTGTCAGTAGGTAAAGGGTTACAGCTTTCTTTAGTGAGAAATGAGGGGTTAATAACCTCAAAGTTCTGTTCTTCCTAGTGGCCTACTTCTGCCAGACAGACCCATTTCCTAAAGACTCACCCTCCACCTCCTATGGACAGTACCAGTAGCCACCAGCCAGGGAAACAAATGTTCCAAGCATGAGGCGAGGAGATGCTGCTTCAAGCCATGACCCACACTTTCTAAGTGGGTGGCATTCTGTAAGCTGACTCCCTGCTGTCCCAAATGGTCTCAGCTGCATAGGGTAGCCGGAACTCACAGATCCAAGTTGGCTTTCTCCACTACTGGGCTTGCCTCTGTTTCTGTTTCTGTGCTCTTCTCCAAGTGACCCACTTCCTGCAGGATGGCCACAGTTCTTTTCAGGATGGCTCCATGCACGAGGAGAGTGAGATCAAATGTCTCCACATGGAGATGTCATCTCAGACACAGACAGGGCCTTTCAGCCATCTCCCATTGATTAAGCCTGTCAGGAAGTCAAAGAGCCAGGCAAGGTGGCCCACCTTTAATCCCAGCACATGGGAGATGGAGGCAGGCAGATCTCTGTGAGTTTCAGGACAGCACTCTACATAGTGAGTTCCAGTCCAGGCAAGTCAATCAAAGTTATATGGTGAGATCCCTTCTCGAGTAAAAAAAAATAGTAAAAAAAGAAAGAAGGGAAAGAAAAGAAAGCTAGTCAAAAGTCAAGGGTAGCAGAAAGATTTCCCCTCTTGCTAGAAGACATGCATTTAAACCACACACAGGAAGATGGGGACTTGATAGGAGGTGTCTTTGCAGATCAGCTGTGACAGGGTTACCTGTTACTTTCCCCCTTTCTTCCTTCTGTTCTCTTGAGTGGCTAAGCAGCCATTTGGTCTCAATTATACAGCTGCATGCATACTCCAATGGGAACGTAAGAAATTTTAGAGCATGCTCTCTCCCCTCAAGGAGCTTAAAATAATACAGTCAGTGAAATGGGGCACACATATCCTGAAATTCTAAAAACAAGAAAATACTATGCTCATAAAATATTTTGGTAACAATACAAGAGAAGAATGAAAATTATGTCTTAAAGTTATAAACCATTCATTAAATTTACTGCGCACGCAGTGACTAATCTCCAAGTTCAGAGGAGAGGATGGAAGAGAAGGGGAAGGTCCATGGAAGAAGAGGGCCATGCAGTCAGGTAAGCTCCATCATTTCCACACGAGACCCCGCCAGACACATAAAGTACTCCAGAGACTTAAGGAGCCAGAGAGGGAACATGGGGACCCACGGCCGGGAATAAGGATCTCTGCATGTTCTTAACGATGATTATAAATTCAATGTGGCCGAAAGCACTCTCTGCAGATATGTTCATGAGTCATTTGTGGATGCCCCGCCAGCCATACAGCCTAGTATTAATAATGAAGGAACTTTCACTAACCTTATAAATTTTACTACACCTGGTGGAGGAACAGGAAGACAAACCAACAAAACTCTGTTGTCAAATGGCAACTTGTAAACTTTACCTTCACCATTCGGGAGCTAGCATTTTTTTGGTATTGTTAAGCAGCAACTTGTAAATTCCCCTCTCCCTTAGACAGCAGCGGTGGAACGGAAGGAGCTGCTTAGAAGAAACATAAACTCCAGTCTCCACCCGGGGAACATAAGCTCTGATTAAGCTACAAGGTTCACACACCTCCGTGTGCTTTAGGACAGATCCATGTGTAATGAGCTGCTTTTGCAGCAGCAGAGGGTGAAATTCACAAGTTGTTATTCAACTTTTTGAGGAGTGCAGTTTTTCTTCTGACTCTTTTGCCATCCCCTAACTAAAAGCACAATATGAGCAATAAGGTTTATGAACATAACCGCACGGCTCTTGCGTATTTAAGTAAGTAACAATATTTAAGTATTGTTCTTGGGGCCTCGTGGTACCACACACAATAGTAAAGACTGACGCAGCTTTGGGCTGTGTTCGAACCGCTGCTGTTGATGTAGTTGGAGGTTTTATAGGTTTTTTAAAATGTTGATAATACATATCAATATTAGCATTTAATTTTTGTTTGTTGTTGAAAAGTCCTTGATTCTTAGCATTTCCGTTAGATTACCTATTAGAAGGTCACAGACAGTGGATTTGATAATTTTGCCATTATTTCAAACAAATTTTTTAAAGAGCTATTCAGGACATCAGGCATGGGGACTGGGGAACAAAGCGCTGAACTGTATTCTGCAGTCATACTTTATGAAGGAAGGGGAGGTTCCACCTCAATAAAAATGTAAGGATATTTTAATAAAAGATATTTTAACAGAAGATATGCAATCTCATACCAACAACCATTCTCCGAACAAAACACAGCCTGGAAGGAACGAAAGACCTTTGTCAAGCTGAGAATGAATGGACAGACATATCAGTGCTAACAGTTGCTAACCTTATAGTTTTCAAAGAGGTAATAAGTATATGAAGAAATAAAAACACAGAATGCTGTTATGATCCAATATTCAGTCTTCAGCTACACATATATAAGCAAGCCCTATATGTTTCTAAAATCTATGATCACAGATAATAGCATCTGTAATCCGTTCTTCACAGTGTCACGGAGATGTTCTTTGTGATTGCTCAGCTGTTCCACAGAGACTATAAAGCACAGATAGAAAACCATTTATTCACTGAATCCCCTACTGCTTGGACACTTACACTGTTTTAAATCATTTCTTGGCAAATGCATGGCCATGATAAATATTTGTTGTCCACAGATTCTTGTGAACATACATGCCAATATTTCTAAGCCAAATAACAACAAAATGCAACAGGTGGGTCAAAGCATATATGTATGTCAACATTTACAGGACACTGGACTTCCAAAGACAACATATAAATGCATGTTCCTTTTCATGCTGGACATACCTGCTACTGAAAGACTCTCAAATTAGCACGGGTTCATCATTCATTTCCCAATAACTGATACCTTCATTCTTTAGTAGGATGAAGGTAAGATCATTCTTTTGCTAGTGCATAGGCTTTAATGATAATTATAATTGATCCTTAGTATCACTGCTACAAGTTCCAGCCCATTCTGTGACCCTCCCCACACAGTGGCCTCATGGTTCTATACCCTAACTGGCTGGACACATCTTTAATTTGCAAATTTCCTGAGAACACAGGTTATTTGCATTCTGCACACATCTTCAGAAAACCACTCGTAAGTGCATATTTCATGGCTGAATATTTTTACATAACATCAGCTGGAGCCCATCGCTCCAGCATTCTTGCCAAGCGTCACAACCTGCTCTATTATACCAATACGCAGCTTCAATTAGTCATTTTCTCCCCATGGTGACGACAGCTCTAATAGCACACAGCCATCTGACGAAGTTTGTAATACAAAGTGGAGATGAGAGCATTAAAAAAAAAGGCAATACAAAATTAGGATGACATGCAAAAATATCCTACCTCCTCAGTAGTCATCCGGAAGGCCGCCACTATTTCAGACATCGGAGAGCAAATACAGAAATCCAATTGCTTTTGAGAAGATGAATAAATAAATTTGTCATCGGAACACATTCTTGCCCCAGATAGAACTCTGGAGTCTACTGACTAATTTAGTCATTAAGCGCTACCTTAAACGACTTACTAAAAAAGAATAAACTGAAACTAAGTGTAAATCTTAAGTACAATAGTAAAATTAAAACAAATGTCAATGTTAAATGCTACTTTGAATGCATTGTGCATCAATAAGTACATTAGAAGGCACAATTATTAGTGACTCTCCCTTAAGATCTGTGTACAGCCTTGGCCTTCTCATGGGTAGCTTGGATCACAGGGCTTCAAGCCAGGCTCACTTCTCAGGCATATAGTCAGTGAGTACTGATAGCTTACCTCTCCCCTTGCCTCCTTCAGTCCCTTCTGTACACAAAACTAAAGTAAAAATTTAAAATTATATATCATATCACGCCATCAATTTCCCTCTAGACTTCCAGTGGTTTCTATCACAGTCAAAAATGGCTGGCCAGGCCCTACATGACACTGCCCTATCGGCTACCCACACCACTGTTTCCTTCTCCTCCCGACTTTGGCTTCTGACAAGCAGGCTGTCAATTCAGATCCTCTGGTCTTGCTGGTGCTACTTGCTGGAGCAGTCACCCCCATCTTCCCAGGAATCTCTCCCTCATTTTATATAGACTTGTCACCAGATGTTACCTCACTAGAGAAGATTCATGAACCACTCAGAGAGAGAGAGAGAGAGAGAGAGAGAGAGAGAGAGAGAGAGAGAGAGAGAGAGAAAAGTGCCTTAGAAATGCATGCTAGTCTACTTTCTCTATACCATATAACTTTACCCAGCACTTTGTCACTGCTATATAAAATATGCATTACTTGTTTTCTATGTTAATGATGTGTATCACAGTGTATTATGTATATCATGTATGTTACTTACTATTTATGGAAATTATCTATATAATATACACATACTTTATATAATATATATTGCACGTATCAGTTATCAACAACAATTTTCAGAATGTAATTTCCATGAAGACAAAAAGTAAGGACATAATCTGTGCCTCCTAAACATACATTTCTATGAATTATATCTCACTGAGGAAAAAGTATTGATCTTGTTTGGCTCAAATTCATTCCCTTTAGCATCTAATGGGTTCTTCTTTCACGTGGAGTTCTAGAAAGATGGGTGGCAGTGTCTTCCCTCCCTCAGTGGGGAGATAGAAAGTTAAACACAATTTTGAGATGAATGATTGAAACGACAGTTGAAGACATTAATAATGAGAGACAATGCATGAGGTAGGCAGTGCCAGGAATCCTGAAAGGCATTGTGTGGGCTGAGAGAGTAAAGAGCAGGTTCAAGGAGAAAGAAAGCTCAGTCCAGAACAAGACATTTAATTAATCACCCATTCTAAGGCTTGGGGGACATTAAGGAAGAGGGGAGCAGAAAAAATAAGACCCAAAAGAGTGGGAGACAGGTTATGAAACAATGAAACAACCCAGCTTTAGGGCAGGGTCCAGCATGGAACATGTAGCATCTTTGGTTACCCGCACTGGGAAATTGCTGGAACACAGCCCAAGAATGAAATTGCTCAAGGGAGATTCTGAGTGCTTATGAGAAAACTTCAAGGAAACAAAGTAATTTTGACCTCAGTTTCTTCAAAACCACAGAACTGTTCTTGGAATGCATTTCTGTGCTCTCCCCACGTGTAGCAGAGAGGAGTGAGTGCTTCAGCTGCTGTCATGTGTGTGCCTCTGTGGAAAAACATAGTTGTGCCATGTGCGGATGTTTGCCCTTGTGACTTGTGACCTTGCTCATGTGATTGTTAACTCAAAGAACAATTGTCTGGTGTGCTGAATGAAGCTGGCTATTGCATGCAGCTTTAGTCTGCCTCATTTTTAGGCTCTGCTCTCCTAGATCCATGTTGCCGACTAGAGTGGTAAATAGGAAATAACTGGGTGAAAAGGAAAAAAATTCAGAACACATTGTATACATGTATACAAAGAATAAATTTGTAGGAGGAAGCCACCTTTTGGTTCCCAGCTGCTCAGCCCCAAAATAATCACACAGAAACTGTATTAATTAAATCATTGCTTGACCCATTAGCTCTAACTTCTTTTTGAGTAACTCTTACATCTTAGTTTCATTCATTTCTAATAATCTGTGTATCACCAAGAGGCTGTGGCTTACCTGGTAAAGTTCCCAGCGTCTTTCTCTAGAGGTTCCATGACTTCTCCCTGACTCCACCCTTCTTTCTCCCAGCATTCAGCTTAGTTTTCCCTGCCTAGCTCTGTTCCCCTATAGCTCTACTATAGGCCCAAAGCAGTTCCTTTTTTAACCAATGATATACAGAGGGGAATCCCACATCATAAATTTGATTGAGAAAGCGGGGAAGAGATGGATGAGGAAGACCTGGAAAGAGGAGGAAAGTATTCCACGTGAGAGCACAGCTGGTATCAAACTCGGCTACACCAGCATTCCCCAAATCCCAGGCACAAAGTCCTGGTGTCATTTGGTCCTCTTGCAGAATCAAGCAATCAACTAAAGAAATAAATTTCTTTTCGTTTCTATTCTTGTTTACTCTCCCTAAAATTCATTGAGAAAGCACACATTCAGCAACATTTCTGGAATATCTGCACAGCACCGTTTATTTTTGTGCTTCAGTCTAAAGTTTTTCTCCTCTATTTATGTAAAAACTTTTTCCTTTTATTAAACGACATATGATTTTCCTTGTATGCAAACTTATATAAGTAAAACCCAGTAGGTTGTTTCCAAGCACGATATTCTATCAGTCATGGGTCTGGTGGCTAAGACACCTCACTTAGACACAGAGCCTACTCTCTTAAAGTCATTGGGAAATGGTTCTAAGTCAAATTTCCTGGAAACCTGCCCTTTGCCTATGAATATGCTATGCTTCTTATTTTCAGGACGGCATGAAATACGGCAGCCTTCAATTTCATCAGTCAATTCCGTTAGAAAGCTTCAAGACAAAGGTGAAAGATGTAAATGCTTGATACAAAATGGGAAGGGCAAAAGCATAGTCGGTTTCGATGGTTTTGCTGTTGTACTTGTTTGATAAAAGGCGGTAAGTTGATTACCAGGGAGGCAAGAAATAAATGACACGCAAACCATCCAGATGGGGTAATCAGCAGCTTATCTGCAAAGGTGTGGTCATTGTGAGGAAGAAATTGAAGGTAATACCAGGGGAACAAGGCATCCAGCAGAGAAACTCCTCCGCAGCACAGCACAGGGTAGGGTGGAGGGATAAATGGGAGACACTCAGCGAGCAAAAAGGGCTGTTTTCAAATAGTCATAGTACTTACTGGGCATTAATCCACTAATTGTGAGTCAATAGCTAAATAGTTCTTACAGACAATCCGGGTCACTAAGCCTAAAGTGAACCCCAGCTGCCACTCAGAAGCTCTGTGCTTCTGAGGACCACTGAACATGCCTTTGTCAATAAAACAGGTGAAAGTAACAGAATCCACTATAAAGTGGACATGGAGAACAAATGGGTAGAGTATGCCAACCACTTAGCACAGCGTTTGCCTGTCTACAACAAACATGGGTGTCTGGGGATGAGCAGAGAGACCATCAGCATCAAAAGAGTCAAGATAAATCTATGGAAGAGAAGCTTACCCTTGTGGGACATCTCCATTTAAATTCTATTAATACTTCATCTGACTTGGCAAACACAGTAAGCGGCCACCTGCCACTCTGTTTTATTGATGAGCTATCTCAAAGGCATACAAAGAGAAAGAATTGTCTTGGCTGGTGGCAGTGATGCCTGTGGCAGCGGTATAGAGGTAAAGGGCTCCTCATGAGACACAGTCACCTCAGGAAAGATGAAAAGAGTTCTAAGATGAAGCACTCGGCAGGTTAAGGCTCAGGACAAGGGTGGACTGCAGGGCCAAGTGATCACAGCATTACTGAGTAGAAGGGTAATCTGGGTGCAGGGAGGACTTTGGTCAGGGACAGAGAACATCTACCCATACTGTCGACAAGGGCAAGAAGAAGTCCCTGGAGGCTTTCAAGCAAGGAAAGGCATGCTGCCATGATGGCTTGATGGCAATGAGGAAGCTATTGGTGAGGCAGGAGCTGGAAGCGAGGCAGTAGAATGCTTGCCTAGGATGCCCGAAGCATTGGGTTCCATCCCCAGCAACTATGTGAAGCCACTGGGTGTGGCTGTGCAAGGATGCAGTTCCAGAATTCCAGCAATGGAAACCTGAGGTTTAGAAGTTTAAGGTTGTCCTTGGCTGAGTCCACGGCCAATCGGAGCTGCCTGTGACAGAGGAGGGCATAGAGGCTCCCAAGTCAGAGACAGAAAAAGAAAGACAGGCAAGTCAGGTATCAGTTTTATTATTTTGTTATTGAAATTGTTTGTACAATGTCATACACAAATGTTCTGGGGAAAGACTATATAACTACATGTTCATTCAATAACTCATTCATTAAGATGCTTATTTACTACGTAAATATATACCAAAACATACAGAAACTTTTTTTTACATCAAGAGAAAGATCAAAATAAACACAAACACAAAGACTTGAAGTTGGAATGTAGCACAATTGTTGAGGGTTTGTTTGCCTTGTGTAAGACCTGGATTTGATTTCCAGCATTACAGTCCTTCTGAGATTTGAAAAGCAAAGGACATTTCTGAGAGGTAAGTAAAATTTCAGTATGCTAAAACTTACTGCAGCATGGCCGTGGCATGCCGTGGCACGCTGTGGCACACGATATGGGTGTGGTGGTGATTCATTCCTTCCTTCCAGTAAAGTGGATGGTACAAGCCCTAGCCCCAAAGGCATTTGTTGGTACTGGTGATGTGAGGATGAATGCAAAAATATTTCAAATATTACAATAATGATTTTCTTCATTTTATATATAATGCTATGCCAGTTATCAAGGGGGAGGCAGAGAACTAAGGAGTAAATTTAAGGAGGCTTGGAGAGATAATCAAATATTTTTTAATTAAAAAATTTTCTACTGAGAATAGACAGCCTTTGAAAGCTTGTGTAAACTAAATAAATTATATGTAAGTATATTAGTGGCATAGCTTTTTAAATAACATTATAACTGCGAAAATGTCAAATAGTTTTGAATGTCAAATGCCTCTCATCCCCTAAAAACTAAAATACATAAAACACTATGAACTGTCCTGTAGAATCCAGACCAGAACAGTCCACTTCACAATAAATCCTTCATTCCCTGCACTTAGCCATGTCACCTCAACGGGTCATCCTCCCCTTTGCCTTCAGAGACTCTTGTGTGCTGTAAACCCAGCAAGACACACATGTCCACTTGGGGCAGTTTGAGAAAGGGGGAAACACATTCCCAGGCAACACTAACTTTCCCAACTCAGGCCCTGATCATGCCGGGACATTACAATGCAATAATGGTAATTTAATAATGCAACTGGCCAGCATCTGCCCACAGGAGAAAGCACCGGAAAATAAATGAGGCTTGCACACCGAGCAGAGGCGAACTTCTCCAGGCGGTGCCTGCAGCAGGGAGATACCTGGTAATAAAGCACGGCTTGCATCTCCATTCATTATGCAGGATGTCAGCCTTAAAAGGAATTCTGCAGAGGTGAAGTTCTTAAAGTGGAAATAAATAAATAAGCTCACCTGCTATGGTGGAGTCTCTGAGAATGACTTGGAATGACTATCCACAGATAATCCACCGGGATGCGGTAGAGGTTCCTCAGATGTCAAGGGAGGTAATTATTCCTGACTTGCAGGGGCACATTTGCTGGATAAATTGGCCTCCTCAACTCATCCTTCCATGTGGGTACCTGGTACGGAAACTGTTTAAAGCACAGAGTGTTCTCTCTGGCTTTTATCCTAACAGAGAAACAAAAATGAGCCCCAGGTGCTTGGCAAAGCAGTCTGGTGTGAGATGGGGACCCATTATCTTTGACCTTCATATTTTTACCTCTTTGGACTGATGGGAAACCCTCAGAAACTACTTCATGTAAAGTGATACAGTACCTCAGAGGTGCGTGCTTCTGAGAGAAAGCCATTGTTTTCACATTATAAAGTATTACATGAGTTCAAGTCTGTGATTTCTTCTTTCATTTTCCTTTTAAGTTTAAATTGGCCTGTTATCTGCTCGAAGGTTTAACCTACAAATGCTAGAAGCTCAGCTTATCTGGTCATGTTATTACCATGTTTCTCTTTAGCCATTTCTGATGCCCAATGTGGGGACTGAATTTCCACACAGGGCCTGAGAAAGCTGAAGAAAAAAAAGAAAGGAAGGAAGGAAGGAAGGAAGGAAGGAAGGAAGGAAGGAAGGAAGGAAGGAAGGAAGGAAGGAGGAAAGGGTTCAGCTCCTTTAGGAGGCATTGCTGTGTAACAGAACACTTGAGCAGCCAGCATGCTAAGTAGAAACTGCAAGCTAAGTAAAACCCGGGTCACAGCGAGGGCACCAAGATCCCGCATCTGGGGCAATTAAATGCAGCTCTGGGTTAAACACAACTTCTAGTTAAATATAGTTCTTGGCCATGGGCTTAAGGCTGGGCTCTCTCAGACCTGAGGAGAGGGTGGAGCCAACTGCCAGAGCCAGCCAATGAAAAGATTAGTTGTCACTTAGCAATTTAAAATTTGGCTCATATATATGGTCAGAGAATGCTACAGGTGTGCAGTAAACAGGTTACAGTGTGTGGAGATGCTTAAGAAAGAAAAGAAAATGGGTATATATAGTCATAGAAAAAAATAGTTTTTAAATATTAAGTAATATCTTTAAAGAAAGAGTAAAAAGTAATATAAAAAGAATAAGTCATGGGCTGGAGAGATGGCTCAGTGGTTAAGAGCATTGCCTGCTCTTCCAAAGGTCCTGAGTTCAATTCCCAGCAACCACATGGTGGCTCACAACCATCTGTAATGAGGTTTGGTGCCCTCTTCTGGCCTTTAGGCATACACGCAGAAAGAATATTGTATACATAATAAATAAATATTTTAAAAAAAAGAATAAGTCATGTACAGATGGGAAATACACAGGGAATCTGAATCCTGTTGTGTGCTTTGTTGACTTTGAAATTTTTGAATGCTGATGAGCAAATTATAGCTGCTGAGAGACATGGGGTTGTAAAAGGAATTGCCGAATTAAACCTGCCTAGATACGTTAGGGATGTTGTTGTGGACTATTACTTTAACTATGTAAAGGTGTGTTACATTTGTTTGTGCTGCATTTGTTTAACTATGTAAAGATGTGCTACATTTGTTTGACCTTGCTTGCCTAAGGCATCTGATTGATCTCATCAAAAGGTGTACAGACAATAGCTAGGCAGCAGAGGAATAGGTGGGACTAGCAGGCAGAGAGAATAAGTAGGAGGAGGAATTTAGGCTCAAAAGAGAGAAAACAAAGGAGAAAGAGAGGGAGATACCTAGGTCCAACCAGCCAGCACCAGCTAGCCAGATGTAGAGGAGGCATTGAAAGTAGGGCGTGTAGGAGGAAAGGAAGGTCAAAAGCCCTGAGGCAAAGTGTGTATGAACAGAAACAGGTTAAATTAAGTTATAAGGGCTAATGGGACAAGCATAAGATAAGGCCAAATATTCATAGCTAATAATAAGTTAAATGTCATGATTTGGGGTTTAAGAGTCCAAGAAAGCCTGCTACAGAATGTCTTTAAAATGGACTTCAGAAAATCTTTTTCACTGGGGGAGAGGCTATGCTTTTGCTTCCACAGGAAATGAAAGACTGTGGATTCCTTCAAAATTAATAGAGACCAGTTTTGATTGAGAAAGACTCCCCCAAAATCTTGGCTACAGACATAAAGAAATGAATGTAGGAAAACTACAAGACAGGTAACATACATGTTGATCCCTTAACATGTGACATACATGTTGATTCCTTAACATGTGACATACATGTTGATCCCTTAACATGTGACATACATGTTGATCCCTTGACATGGGGCCAACTCGGAAACTTGACAAGACATGATAAATCTTATTGGGTATAGAGTCCTCGTGACTCATTATTACATGCCATTCTTTTGCATGACATGGACAGAGGTTTGGCCATACAAGTCAAACAAACTTAAAAAGTTGACAGATGTCCTTTACCTGTCAAACATAAAACAAACTATCATCTTTGGCTGGCCTGTCTACAATACACAGCCCATACTTGTGTTAAAGCAGATAAATGTTACATTTAAAAGTTTGTGTATTTTCAGAGCAAGGGGATCAGACACCAATGACAATGGGTGGTGCAGGTGATATGGTCTTTCAGAGTGCCTCTGTTGCAGTTTCCTCAGAGTTATGACTTCAGAAAAACTTCAAGGCTCCTAGCAGAAATGGTCCAGCCACACAAATTATTCTATCTAGGACTTCATACAAGCATTGTATTTTACCATTACACAGAGACTGGACAACAAATGTTATAACTAGTTTTCCTAGGACTTGACCATTATATCAATTTTCTCAGGGTCTCCTGAGGATGCCATCATCCCCAAACAACAGAAAGCAGTCTAGAGAACATAGTGCCCACATTAGGAAGAGGTGAAGTGGGTGGTTTTTGGTCATTTGGTAGGCTATAGATGTTTGTAATCATTTAGTGATGTATAGAAATATAGAATAAAAAGACAACTATTCATCTGAAATATTTTATATTGGTATGGATTTTTGTATACTGTTTAAGGTATTATACTTATGCAGTTCATTTAAAAATGTAATGTAAGGTCCTAGTCTCTGAAAAATATTATTATAAACTGTTTAGAATAATTAAAATATACAGGTTAGTAGTTAGTCATCTATAACAATCAAACTTATAGTCATTATAGGTATGTTTTTAAGGTTAAACACATATATTTTAGATAGATGGGTGATCTTCAAATGATTCAGAGACCTACATAATAGAGCATTTAAGATGTTTAATAATCTAAGATTTTTCATAATATTGAGACATTACTCCTCCTGGCAGCACCAATCTATTCATAAAAAATGATGGGCATCAAAGAAAGTTCAAATGGAGTTTGCTTTCATTATGGCAAAGCTCACTATTTTGGCAAGAAACTGCTTTTGCCTTGACTGCTGACAGTATGCTGTACAAACTGGACAAGAGGACACAAAGGAAAAAGACAGCCAAACTTTGCCAAGACAAAGTGGAACAGTTCTTCAAAATTCTTGCTTTACTGAAAAGTTTGTCAGATATTCTAGGCCTATAGGCCAAAGATGGTTGCTCCAGTGTTGCAGAGAACCCTTGGGTGACTATCCAGGCAGCCAGATGTCTTTGTCATTTCTATAGTTTTGGAAGTTGCTTGCTCTGCACTTCCTGTTTACTAAGGTAATATTATAATCCCTCTTGGGTCTCTGATGAAATTAAAGATGAGATTGTTATAGTTACAGTTTCCCTTGTTACCAAACTCAGAAAAGAAACTCCCCAAAGAGATATAAAGGGATAAGTTTGAGAAACATAAAAGTTTAAAATGTTTATCTAAGAAAATGTTTCTAGGTAAGAAAGATAGTCTTGGGTTGGTAACACAAGTTTGAACAGAAAGTGAATTAGGTACAAAACTCTGGACTCACCAAGATAGGATAGATAATAGAGTAGTTTCTCTGAATCCACCAACAACAATTGGACTGAAGACTTGAATGCAATCTTTAGTTTGATAATTTTTCTTATTGTCCATAGTTGTATTGTGCAAAATTTAAAACCTTTCGTTTTTATTTAGATACAAAGGGGGAAATGTTGGGAGATATGTGATCGCATTGTAAACCCCGAGTTTGCATTTGTGTTAATTAAATGAAGTCAACCTTGGGTCAGGAGGTTGAGTTAGCAACTAGTTGACAGAAAGTAATCATGGAGCACCAGAGGTTATGCAGGAGAGATAGAGAGACACAGGAAGTAGTAGGGTGGGGTTTGGACTGGTGCAGCTTTTTGTGGTCTGGCAAAGCACAAGAACATGTCTTCTGTGCATGCCAGCAAGGACAGAGGGTTAACTAGTTGCTAAACCTTATCTATAAATAGAAGGATATAGATTTGATTAAAGCTGCCTTTAGTGGCAGTGGCAGGGCCGGTGATTGCAAGAGAATTCTCATCAGGCTGTGGTCTAAGTGGCCACACCACTGCTAGAGAAACAGGCTAGTAACTGCAGGGTTGCAATTGCTGGCTGAGATAGCTGGAGATTAAGGCATAGCCACTGTGCCAAAGCTAAAACAACACGTTTCCATTTCTTCCCAGGCTCCCTCTTCAATTACGAAGGCAACCCTAGCATTTCTCCATCTTGCATTCTTGAGAGAACAATTCTGACAGGTGTCTGCCATCCGCTATGGCTTCTAAAGTCAGCAATGAAATGCCAGAGCAGGGACGGTTAATTAAAATCGTGGACTCCATTTTGCATCCTTTCATAGTCAATAAATACACAATTAAAGATGCCTCTCAGCACACGATGCAGCAGGTATAAAGTACATTCTTGAATAACACTTGGTTGTTAAAAATCAAAACCTATCAATGTTAACGGAGTGCTTGGTAAACTTCTTGCTACATTGATTGTAAAAGTCATTTAGCTCAGCTATCACTGTGAATTGATATTGAGATCTATTAAGAAGGTGTTTTCAGGAAGTAAGGGGCAGGGGAAAATAGCTACTGGGAAAGTGTCTGCTGTGCCAACATGGGAATGTGGGTTTGATCCCCAGAACCCACATCAAGAAAGTCAAGCCTGGCAGTGTGAACTTATAATCTCAGTGCCATGGAGACAAAGATAGGTGGATTCATGGGGCTTATAGTCCTCCAGCCTCACCCAACTGATGAGCCCCTAGTGTAAATGACCATAACTCAGTGACTCGAGAAACGACACCCAAGGATGAAGTCTGGCTTCCACATACAAGCATAGAGGATGGGTACCCAAATACAGAAACAAACAGGTACACACACACACACACACACACACACACACACACACACACACAGTGTTTTCCAGAAATAAATCAAGGAACTTGTTTGCAGTCGACAGGTAACTTCTGGGAATAACCTGTGTCTCACTACTCAGAACAGGCTTGTCTGGATTCTTGTTTCTTTTCAGCAATTTCCTTATGGTTCCAATTAACTACAGAAACACTAAGAAAGAACTGGGAAGGCAAAGCAGCCAAGAACTCAGACTCAGGAGGCAAATGTGTGTTCCCACCCTGCACTCACAAGACAACGAACATGACTGACAGCACCTGATGCCATCTGGAGCCTCTGTGTCCTCACTGGAAGACGTAGCCACCTGTCTATAGGGCTGGAGAAGTCAAAATGACGTCATCTGTAAAAGCTTAACTGGTAACTGGAACTTTATGATGATTAGTAAATACAATGTGTTGATCTTAGTCGGCTCTTTATTAATCTGATAATTGTATTCCCTAGAAGAGCTTGGTAACTTAAGAACATTCATGCATTTGATATACAGCAAACCGCCCTTTGGACATGTTTCAAAATACTAGTGTGTGCCTGAAACTTAAGACAGAACAATTCACATACACTATGGTTTCTCCTAGATTCCTTTCTTACTTGACAGAGAACCATTTTATGGTTTTTCTTCTCACAGGTGTATTGACATGTCACCTGTCTTATGCTTTCAGGTGACTGTAAATGAAATTAGAGGTTACTTGAACAGAACACCCGAAGAGCTTCCTAGTGGAGCCGATACCAGAGACAGATCCTAAGTGACTCCTCAGGAGGTATCACATAAAATATGGATACATGGATGTTTGGTCTCTTAAGCGACGTAGAGATTTCATCATACCACTTACAACAATGCGTAGTTTAAGACCTACAGAGTATGTGTTTCTGGAATTTGTACATTTGTAGACGATGGAGAGCTGAGGGTGTGTGAGATCCCAGGAGGAGAAACCAGTGGAAAGGGCAGGAAGGCGCCATTCATACACACGCTGTGTTCCTCGTTACTCTGCCTGGTAGCTGAGGGAGAACATTTCAGAGTCCTTGACTTCTGAATGCTGACACTTGTTTTTAGTGTAAGGGAAAGAAAACAAAAGAAAATGAAAACCTAAATCTTTTCCAAAGCTGCTTGGAAATGAACTCTAAGTGAATCCGACTGCACTTCCCAGGAAATACTCGTGAAAGTCCCTAACTTATATAGCAGTAGTTGCTTGGGGGCTAAGGCGTGCTTTTATGGGTTTATCCCCAGTAGAGTTTGATAAAGCTGACAACCCAGTTGTTTTATTAAACTCTGTTCAATTCCAGCATTAAAAACAAAAACAAAGACCGTATAGAAATCAAATTGGCGGTGGCTATTTAAATTTCCCAGTAGGTGCCAAAAATAATAAAAGGATACTTAAATGACCATTTTTGAGTATAGCCAACAGCATGTGGCCAATTATCCAACTCTGTGAAAAATCGTATGGATTTTTTAAACTGGAATATAAGAGTTTTATGTGCGTGATTTGGAACACAAGTGGCCATCTCACCATGGTGTGCAGATCTACTCAAGCTGAAATACAAGAGTACAGAGCTCCTCTGCTTTGCCCGATGACTCGCGTAAGGAGCGGTAAGTGGGCCGCATGGTGCAAAGCCGCCGTTGATCCACTGGTAAACCAGGGGTGAATACAAGCGAGGAGCTATCATTGTGCTAAGTGTTCTCTGCTTACTTTCTGTCGCAGTTCTGAAGGCAACATCATTACGCATACGCTTTACACAAACCAAAGCCACACAGGGTAAGTGCCTTCCACCAGAGGGTAATATCAGAGCTCGTTCTTGGTTTCTTCCACTCCTGCTTCATGCCCATTTTACATTTTTTCCTCTACAGAAATTTCCCTTTGTTTCTGAGGCAGAGCTTTCACCACGTGCCCAGGCTGGACTTGAACTCGCTGGTTTAAGTGATCTTCCTATATCAACTACATGTCTCACAGCACCCAGATTTCACATCCTGTCATGAACTCCACGCCCACGCTTTCCTTCAGTTGAGCTAAGATACAGTGGGAAGCATCAGAGGATGGAGAACAGAGTTTGGGGTACTCACCTCCCTCCTCTGACCTCATCCCATTGCACAGTTAGAGGTTTGGGCAAAGGTCCAAGTTTTATAGCTCTTCTTCCGTGTCCCTCACTAGGGCTGTCGCTGGGTGTAGAGAACAACGCTCTCAGTTCGCCATTCAGGCTCCCCACCGTTGCTGCATCATCTCCATTTTTTTTTAATTTTTTTTTTTATTCATCTCCATTTCTTTTAACTGTGATCATTTCTCTGTTAATATTTCATTCCCTAAGCTTTCCAATAGCCCTTCAGTCTGGGTGTGTGACCTATTTCCACTAGAGAAAACAAAGATGTTCTTAACAGTTAGTAGTTTCTTCTTTGTGCTTATCTCTCTAGCCTCCACCTACAAGCAATGATTCTACCATTGATATGTGGTCATTCTACTTGCAAAAAAGTGCAGACTTCAAACAATTAGCTTGCAAAATAAACTCTAAGAACAGAATTAAGGATAAGCCCAAATATATTTCAACAAATGTGTTTAGGGGTGGTTTGTACAGCAGTTACCCCTCATCCAAGATTTTGACTTCTGTGGTTTGAGTTATCTGTTTGGTGAACCCCATTTACCACAAATATTAAATAGAGCGTTTAAGAGGTAAACAAGTGTTAAATTATGTGCTTTTCTGAACATCATGAACACATGTAATATCATTACACTCAACCCCACCTGAGATACTAGCAGTACTGTGCCGTGTATCTGCAATGTTTCTGCTCCATCTGCATAGGAAGCTTAATTATCAGATCAAATGCTGTAGTATTGCAATGCTTCTCTTCAAGAAAACCTTAAGTGGTAGCTTAATGCTATATTACTATGTCTATGCTATTTACCTCAGTTTAGCATCTCATTACAGAGACAATGAATCATCTCATATTATAGAAAGGATGAATTAGTACAGTAAAATCTTTTGAGAAAGAGTGTGTTTGCAGAACTTTTATTGTAGTATATGACTATAATCATTGTATTTAATTATTTTGCAAATCTCTTACTATGCCTAACTTAAAAATTAAACTTAATTGTATATGTGATTAAACAGTAGATAAAGAACTTGGTATTATCTGTGATTTTTAGTATCCACTAGGGAATTTCATACTGCACCCCCTACAAATAAAGATTACAATAATTTCTTAAATAATAATAACTTAAGTTTTCAATATAGGAAATTAGATTAAACAATGAAGGTATGTCAATATAAAGAGATATTATGTAATTTAAAAAATTACATATAGTTTGTGACATAAACATTCATACTTTACCTTAACCAAAAGAAAAGAAATGAGAACATATATACGTTATGTAATGAATTTAAAAATTTGACATATATGAACAAAATTTAAATTAATTTTAATAGAAATATAGTATGAAACACATACACAATTATTAAATGTATACTGGTGGCATTAAAAAAATTAGAGAAGAGAGCCTTGGCCCAGACTGCTTCTGGAAAGACTGCCCAGAGCCTTATCAGCAGCCACTGATGACAGCTTATGCTGGGGAGGATGTGGAGTAAAGGGAACACTCCTGCATTGCTGGTGGGAGTGCAAACTGGGACAGCCCCTTTGGATATCAGTATGGCATTTTTTCAGAAAATTAGGAAACAGCCTACTTCAAGCCCCAGCAATATCACTTTTGAGTATATACCCAAAGGATGCTCAGTTGTACCACAAGGACATGTGTTCAGCTATGTTCATAGCAGCATTGTTTGTCATAGCCAGAACCTGAAAACCACCTAAATGCCCCTTGACCCAAGAATGGATAAGGAAAATGTGGTACATTTACACAATGGAGTACTACACAGCAGAAAAAAATAACAACATCTTGAAATTTGTGGGCAAATGAATGGATTTAGAAAGCATCATATTGAGTGAGGTAACCCAGACCCAGAAAGACAAATATCATATGTACTGACTCATAAGTGACTTTTAGATATAAAGCAAATAAAAAACAGCCTACAATTCACAATCCCAGAGAATGTAGACAAAAATGAGGCCCCTAAGTGAGACATACATGAATCTGATCTACATGGGAAGTAGAAAAAGACAAGATCTCCTGAGTCAATTGGGAGCATGGGGACCATGGGAGAGGGTTGAAGGGGAGGGGAGAGGAAAAGAGGGGAATATATTGCTCAATAAAAATAATAAGAAAAGGAAAGAAAAAACAGAAACAAAAGGAGGAGCACCCACACTAGTTATCTACCCTGTATGCGTGATGAGGTTGAGAAATGATATGCATATCCTTTGACTCAATATTGTATCTTATGTCAAAATTATGTGTGTATTGTTGTCAGTGGTTACAGAAGGACAAGCTTTAAAGGCAGCCCAACAAATCCAGGCATGGAGATGCCCATCTTTTGCTCCAGCACTCCAGTACTTGGAGGCAGAAACAGGCAGATTACTGTGAGTCAATCTGGTCTACATAGTGAGATCCTGACCTCTCCCCCAATCCCCTACCAAAAAAAAAAAAAGACAGACTAACTGCAAAGACCAAGTCAAACTCATGTCTATATTCCAGGTACTTAGCTGACCCATGAGACAGCTGAGTTTGAGACCAGCCTAAGACACTGAAATGTCTAAAACAAACAAAACAACAACAAATCAACAAAACAAAATAAAACAAATGAAGTTAAGTGTGACTGCACACACTTGCAATCCCAGCTCTGGGAAAGTCAAGGTATGAGGGTCAGGGTTCAAGTTCCTCCCTAGCTGTATAGTAGGTTTGAGGCCAATGTAGGCTACCAGAGATCCTGGTTCAAAACAGAGTAAAATATAACCCCCCAAACAAAACAACAACAGTCAGTGAACCCCCCCACCCCAAATCAGCTAAACCAAGGAAACCCCACCCCCAGGAAACAGTAAGGTAGCTCACTGGTAAAGAAGCTTGCTGCCAAGTCTAAAGAACCGAGCGGGGTCCCCAGAACCCACAAGTTAGAAGGCAAGAACTGCCTCCTGTGTGTTGTCCTCTGACCTCCACATGTGTATATAACTATCCTGAAATAGTCCCCATATAATTATAAAATTATAAATAAAATACAAAGAGATAAAAAAATTCTAGCTAGAGCAGTAAGACAACAAAAGGAGATCAAGGGATATAAGTTGGAAAGGAAGAAGCCAAACTTTCACTATTTGCAGATGATATGATGGTATACACAAATGACCCCAAAAATTCAACAAGGGAACTCCTACAACTGAGAAACAGTTTCAGTAATGTGGCAGGATACAAAATCAACTTAAAAATAAATCAGTAATCCTCCTATATACAAATGATAAAGGAAATGAGAAAGAAATCAGAGAAATATCACCATTTACAATTGCCACAAATAACATAAAATATATTGGGGTAACACTAACCAAAGAAATGAAAGACCTGTACAACAAGAACTTTAAGACTGAAAAAAGAAATTGCAAAAGATGTCAGAGAATAGAAAATCTCTCATGCTCTTGTATAGGGAGGATCAACATAGTAAAACTGGCAATCCTAACAAAAGCAATCTATAGATTCAATGCAATCCCTATCAAAACCCCAGCACAATTCTTCTCAGACCTTGAAAGAACAATAATCAACTTCCTATGAAAAAACAAAAACCAAGAATAGCTAAAACAAAAAAGGAACTTCTGGAGGCATCTAAGAAACAGTAGAGAGAACTCCTAAATTGGCTTTCCGCTGTAATCAGATTCATGACTACCTTAATTGTCATCATAGAGCAACCAAATGGAAACAGATATAGAGATCTATAGTGAATCACTGGGCCGAGCCACTGGAGGGCAGCCCAAGAGAGGGAGGAGAGATAATACAACCAAAGGAGTCAAGACTGTGGTGGTGAAAGCCACAGAATCAGCTGACCTGAGCTAGTGATAGCTCACCGACTCTGGACTGAGAGCGGGGAACCTGTACAGGACCAAACTAAGCCCACTGAATGTGGGGGACAGTTGTGAGCCTTGGGCAGCCTGTGGGGCCACTGGCAGTGCAACCAGGATTTATCTCTAGTGCTTGAACTGGCATCTAGGGGCACATTATTTTTGGAGGAATACCTTGCTCTAATGTGGTATTCCCCTCTATATGCTGTTAACGTGTTTTGTTAATGATAAAATTGCCTTGGTCCTATAGCAGTACAGAAGAGAGCTAGGCAGGAAATGCTGGGAGAAAGTAGGTGGAGTCAGACAGAAGCTATGTAACTACTGCAGGAGACCGAGGCCCTTGCCTGAGCCGCTGGCTTTGCCCATAGGTCATGACCTCATGGGGATGCACAGATTAATGGGGATGGGATAGTTTAGGATATATGAGCTAGCTAGACATACGCTTAAGCTATTGGCCAAACAATATTGCAATTAATATAGTTTCTGTGTGCCTATTTCAGGTCTGGGTGGCGGGGAAATGAATAAGCAGTCTGTAAGTATATTGCTCAGCCTAGATATGGTGTGTGTGGGGGGGGGGGCATTGGTCTTACCTGGAAGTGAAGTGCCAGACTTTGTTAACTCCCCATGGAAAGCCTTACCCTTTCTGAGGAGCAGATGGAGGGAAGAGTGGAGTGCGAGGCGAGGAGGGAGTGGGAATGGGGATAACTATGTAAAATGAGAAAATATTGTATTAAGAAATTCTTAATAAAAAATGAAAAAATTAAGAGAAATTTAAGTGATTTTTAGTGCTCAAGACACGCAAAGCAATATTTCAATGTGCAATCAACAAATTAACGATATAAATGAAATCTTTTCTCTAGTAAGTCTCAGAAATCGGATATGTAATTTGCACAATCTTGCCACGTGTTAAACGCTCAAGCAGCACATCTGGCCAGTGGCTAAAGGACTGGACATCCCTGGCGCACTTGAGGCACAGGCGTAAAGAGGAAACACTGCCATGCCTGCCGTCTCTCCTTTCTGACAACTACCACTCATCCCTTCGTTGCCGGCACACACTACTTCTGCAAATCAAACAGGTTTTAATCACTTCTAACCACTCTGTCCCATCTCCGAAGTACTCTTGTGCGCCTCTCCTTTGCAATCCACAGGCTGGACGCTGCTTCCAGAGCTGGGAAAGTGCTAGCCTTTATTGCCTTCGCTTCTTGTTTCCTTTGGATGGATACTGAGTGTCAGCCGCTGGGCATGAGCAGGAATCCACTGCTCCTCTTGAGAGTTGCTGCAGAGGCAGTCCAGCTCCAGACCTGCAGCCCGGATCCGTGAGAACTTCCAGTTCGGTGATAGCGGTGGATGGGCTTGTGGAGGGACACGGAAAGAGGACCAGAAACTGTTTAAATTGAGGTTAATTAAATAGTGATGACAAGCCTTAATCTCCAACTCGCCACAAGACTGTAAACACCTACTGCAGCTGCAGCGATCTGCAAGAAGCCAGTGGAGAGAGATCTTGACCAGAATGAAATGAGAATGTAGTCGGGAAGTGACGTGTGAGAAAGCCAAGCTTCTCTGTACCTAGGAAAGCAGAGATCTAAGAGAAGAGCACCAGAGGGAGGAGAACATTGAAGATACTTTCTATACCGCACTATCGAAAAGGAAAAAATTTGGCCTCAGGGACACTAGGAGCCTGGAAGAAATGAGGGACTAGATGTAAAATTGTCAAGCTGAGAACTTTGAAAAAGCTGCAATAACTCTGCCTCCATTGACCATTGATGGATATCTACAAACAGCCCATAGACCAGCACATGAATTGAGGCTCCGGACACCCGGGGACTTCCAGACATCATCAGGGAAGATCAGTAGGAAGAGGGCCTTGCAGAGAATGCAATGTGGGAGGAGCCAAGCGCTTCCCAGGGAATTGGCTACTTCTCACAGTACTTTATACGCTGGTATTACTTCCTCGTTTTAAAGACTAGACAGAACTCAGATAATATACGTGAATCCAGAAAGAGAATTTATATGAAGCTAATTGTTTTCCTAATTTTAACTCAGTCATAATTTTTTCCCTTTTATGCGTGGATGGTGGATGAAACGTGTATAAAAGATAGGACGAAAGCATAAAATCCTGTGTGAATCTCTACCACTTCAAATGGTTATTTAACCGTAGAGAAATTTATTAAGAGGAATAGATTTTGGATCTGGCTAATCCAAAAATGTGATATTTTTTTTAAAAATGTTTTTGTTACTTCTTTTATAATTTCATGCAATGTATTTTGATTATATTCACTACCATTCCCCCAATCCTCCAAGATCTCCACCTCCCTTCCCAACCAACTCTATGTGCACTTGAGCGCTCTCTCTCTCTCTCTCTCTCTCTCTCTCTCTCTCTCTCTCTCTCTCTCTCTGCATTCATCCATCCAGTTTGTCCCTGAGTGTCCTGCATTCCCCGGAGTGTCCATAATATACCACGAGTATTGCAGCGCGATACTTTTCATATGCAATTTCTTCACAATAATGTTTTAATTAAAATAAAATAAAAAGACTAGAGTGCCAAATATCAGTGAAGCACCCTCCCTCCTAAGAACTCCTGCCGGCAGATCTAAACATGAACTGCACTTCCTGGAGCTCTGATGCAGGATTGAGGAAGTGGTAAATGTGAGAGAGTTGAGTTCATGGAGGAAATAGAAGGGGAAAAAAAGAAAGCTTAAAAAACTCATCAAAGGGAAGGCTGCCCCCGCGAGGGAGCCCACATGGCCTCGTGGCAAAGACCGTGGGCTCTGTGTCCTAAAGCACCTCTGAGAAGGCCTTTCGCTGTCCCGCTTCCACAGGGGACACTGCCTCATTCCCAAGGAACTCCCGGTTAGACAGGAATCTGGCATGAAAGGGGAGGGAAGAGACATCTCGGGGGGCGGGGGGGGGGTTCTGGGCACACTCTTACAGACAGTAAGGAATAAAGTTACAGAAGCAAGTTTGCTAACCGGAAGTGGAAGAAAATCCGAAAAAGCCGCGACAGCTGTTATGAAACGATATAAGACTGTAATTCATCCTTCCCGAACTTCTTTAGGAATGAGAAAAAGGTCCATGCACCCGTTTGATCCCTGGTTTTATGATAACACTAGAAAAATAACAATGAACACAATTATCCTATCGGGGTGCAGAGACTAACAGCAACAGCCAGCCCATTTCTAATAATTAAAAAGTTCACACAAAGTGGAAAATTATGATAACTGTTCCTATTAATGGGTACACTAAATGTTATGATTATGCACCAAGATATAGAACGATAATGAACAGAGGAATCAGGAATAATTTGCAGCTCGTTACTGAATAAGCTTCAAAGTAGCGTTCAGAAATGCCAACCCCTCCTCTCCCCCTCAAAAGCATACTCCTCTCCAGGCCTTAGAGGTAGCTTCTAAGGTCTAGGCATACCCTGACTCCCGTCTCTTGTGTTCCCTGCTCTGTAGGCTTCCTGAGGACAGGACTGCTGCTCTGGCCTACACTGGATATCAGGGAATGACACAGAGCACCTATCGAGTGCTCCGGAAACGGGTGATGTACTGCTGCAAGCCCTGTAATTGAGTTTTCGTGAATAATTAATAAACATGAACACCAGTCAATCACTCACCTCCTGATTAATAGGCAGGGCCCCTTGTCCAAACAGCCACTTAGTTCCATTAAAAGTTAATACTTTTCCCCAGGATAAAGGTACATTCTGCAGAGCGTGTGCAGGGCTCCACTTTCAGTAAGCAATTAATTAACGTAGGGAGACTGGAAGTCTGCACGCTAAAGCGACTGCCACGCACTTGTCCCCCTTCCCTCCCTGCTTGTGTCTCCTCTGGTTTTTAAAGGGTAGCCAGAAAAATGGAGTTCTGAAAAGGGAGAAAATCGTATGAACAGGTCGCCACATTATGCTGGCATGCAGGCTGACACTGAGTTTGTTACCAGTCTGAGTGCTACTCCTGCGAAATGAAGAGTACATTAGACCGGATCAATATGAAACCAAGACGCTATATGTAAAATGTTAAGAGTCTATTCATTGAAAAATTATGAACCATGTTATAGAACTTAGCCAGGTCAGAGCTAAATTAAATTATTGATCTACACTCATTTTCCCT
Organism: Chionomys nivalis; assembly: GCF_950005125.1. Taxonomy (NCBI): domain Eukaryota; kingdom Metazoa; phylum Chordata; class Mammalia; order Rodentia; family Cricetidae; genus Chionomys; species Chionomys nivalis. Next base: position 48,863,568 of record NC_080090.1, on the reverse strand, counting down.
TTTCTGGGTGACAGTCTCCTAATTTTTATACCATACGTTATTGCCTATACAGAAAATGAATCATTTTGTTCTGGGCTCAGCATGTCTTGTGGCTGACAATTTTCGAAAAATTAATTGCCTTCTTTGTGCAGCCAGATTTATAAAATGAGTTCTGCTCACACAAACACCTAAACTCACTCAACATAATATTTATAAACTTTTATAGCGTGAACTCAAGGGGAAAGAAAGCAATTTTCATTTTCTTTCTAAATACAAAGAAAAATGAAATGTTTTTCTTCACAGAGTTCCACGTACTTTACAATTCTTGATATACTCCATTGACGAGAACAAAATGCATCCACTTGACTTTTTAAAAATTATGCCGCTGATCAAAGTGATGCAATCAACATGTTGTGAATTGAAGGCTTTTCAGTCTTTACGCCAAAAGCTTTCTTGAGATGTGTGAGATACGCACGTCCATCAGTAGCTTTACCAATTGCTTTAGGGACTTCTTTAAATGTATATTTATATTAAATACATATTAAATATAAAAATTATATATAATTTATTATGTAAATTATTATATAATTATATATAATTTATAATTTTTAATATAAATGTATATTATATATATAACATTCCCCATTAGCCCCTAACCTGACACAGGAATGTATGTTGAATTGGTACTTTTCTCTCTCTTACTGAAAAGGAAAATTGTACAAACAGTCTGTAGGAAACACAAATTCCAGATTCTGTTAATTCATGAAAAAAGAGCTGACACAAGAGTTTGGGGTAGCAATGATCTCCCATTTACAGCTCTATTTAGGCAGTAACTCCTGCTGCTGAGAAACCAGTATCACTCTAACGAGGTAGTGTAAACCGGAGGGACCCCTTCATTGACCCCAGCAGAGATAAGCTTATTCTAACTTGTACTCCAAAAGTCGCAGAAATCATGCCTGAATATGCCGTTGAACATTTATATTAAAATTCAGTGAAAGGCCACTTCCAGATACGATGAGCCAAGCATGCAGGTTTACAGAATATCTGGCCCTCTTCAGTGAAGGGGCTGACGGTGCATTTCCCATTGGTCATAAGTGTGAGCAGCAGCCAGCATTAGGGACATGTCCCACAGTCACACACAAAGGCCAGTCCATGATTCTGGGAAAATGGAACTCCAGCCTCACAGGAGGCTGGAGGGACCAGCTATCTCTTCGGGACTTTTCCAAAGCCACTAGAAATCAACGTCATCCCAGCGAGGACTCCAGGAGAAAGTTAAAAGCCAAGAAAATAAAAACTAAAAAACAAAGCCTGTCTGTTACCTTCTCTCCCCACTGTGCGTCGGGCAGGTGACAAGAAGCAATGAAGAAAACAGAGCAAGCAAGAGCTGGAGGGAGAAAACTCAAAGACTTGTAGAACTGGGAAATGAAAAGAGCCAACACCTCAAACTGGAGGACCTTCTGCTTCCTACTGCGCAGAAGCAGGGACTCTGTATGGGGGCGGGAAGTGGCAGGACCCTCCACCCCGAGGATAGGCAGGAGTTGTGGATACCTTATATGCATTTTTTTCTCCCTGAGTTGTGGCCCCTTTGACCTTGATGTTCTCAGAACATAGCATAGGATGCATTTCTCAAGAGATGGACTTTGTTAAACAAGCTCACAAGACCAACACGTAAAAATCCAGATATGTCCAAAGCAGCCTATGATTTGCAGTGCTGTCCAGATGTGAGCACGACCCACACGTTCATTCCCAGTCTGCACACATCCTCCACACTAACCCCAATCTCACTCCCATCCCAGACATCCTCCACACTAACCCCAATCTCACTCCCATCCCAGACATCCTCCACACTAACCCCAATCTCATTCCCGTCCCAGACATCCTCCACACTAACCCCAATCTCACTCCCATCCCAGACATCCTCCACACTAACCCCAATCTCACTCCCATCCCAGACATCCTCCACACTAACCCCAATCTCATTCCCGTCCCAGACATCCTCCACACTAACCCCAATCTCACTCCCATCCCAGACATCCTCCACACTAACCCCAATCTCACTCCCGTCCCAGACATCCTCCACACTAACCCCAATCTCACTCCCATCCCAGACATCCTCCACACTAAACCCAGTTCCACTCGGGGGCTCTCTGATGTGTAAGGAGTTCACTTGATGAGCTGAACGTTAAATGGCATCAGGAGAGATGGATTCACCAGTGGGAGAGAGTACATACTGTACACTGGCAACAGCATCCTGAAGCCATTGCCATAACAGGAATGGCCCTGCCAATAGAAAACAGCTCTCCAAGTTCCTCCCAGGAGGCCCATCTCCTGGAGAAAAGAGAACCACACATAAACTCCCTCCCAGTTCTACTAGAGATTAGCCACAATGTAAGGGCAAAGGTTTTTATCCCCTAAAATTTACCATTTTCTCTTTGCAAATTAAAATAGATTCATTGTGAAAAATGAATATGTAACAAAGCGTAGAACAAAAAATGTATTCTTTCCACTTGAAAAAAGTATAGGATAATAATTTTTCAGCCTCTTTCTGAGACACACACACAGACCTCGGGCTCATAATAGAAAAACCTTCATTTTGCAGGCAAGAAGTAGTTATCAGTAATTTCATATGATATAACCTGATACATGTATTTAAGATCGCACCCTAAATGCCCCTTGCTTGTGTCTCTTTTAATTAGTAAAGACCCCTAAGCAGCTGTCCATATCACTGAATAGCGCCATAGAGACAGTCCTGCAGATAGCATTTGCCACAACCTCTGACTACTTCATCAGGGAATGTTTCCACACAGAAGTACTGCTACACAGGCTAGCACACGCATTCATTCATGGAGTGACCCAATCATGGCACATGTGACTGAGGCTAGCCCACGCATTCGTTCATAGAGTAACCCAATCATGGCACTAGCCATGCTAACTATAGCTGAAAGCCTGTGATTTTTCCTCTTTGGTCCTTCAGAGAGAAGGTATGCCCACCTGACCTTGAGTGGCATTAGCTACAGAGAGGCTAGAGACACCCACTCCACAACAGGACACTCCGTACAGTTCCTTAGACCCACAGCAGGAAATTCCCTTTCAAAGATTGTTTCTATTTTAGTGTTTTATATTTGGTCCAGAGTTTCTCTGTGATGTAACTTCAGGAGCATTAGAAGAGCATTAAAGCATACTGTTAGAAAAACATAACTCCATTATTTTTAACTATAGAAATTATTATAGCTCAAGTCATAAATGAGATTCAAATAAAACGAAGTAATTGTTATAAAAATGTATTTCTTTGGAAATACTCTATAGTCATGTAAAATAAATATAAATGTACATTTTGTTAAACATTTCATGTAAAACTGATTTCTACGTTTGAAAGACCAGAGATACTTCATGTCTTGGGTCTTTGACTTGAAAGCTGAGAATCTCAGACTGGATTCCTCTCAGAACATGAGCAAAATTCAGACTCCTGGCTAAGGAGTGAACACATTACATGTTTTTTGAGAATGTATGTACAGACCATGTCTGAATTTCTACAAATTCTTCATTAATTAGATTTTAATCTACATGACAATGCCATATGCTAGAAAACCACCCCAACCTAGCTGGAGGCAACTTTATTGCCATGACTTTAAGAGCCATTTAAGGGATTTTCTATGGGATAAAGACTGGGTGATTTATCCTGGTTTTATGTTCCTTTAATCTGCTCCATCTTCCCATTGTAAAATAAATATTGGTTTTAAAATAAATGGTTCTGCCTAGCTTTTGATGAGAAAAATTGCCCTGTAAATCACAAGCTCATGCGTGCTAAACTCTAAGTCCAATGGTAACTAGTCCATTCAAAAGAAAAATAAGTCAATTTTATAGAATAAAATCCAAGGAAGGTTATTATCTAAATATATTATCAATGGTGCAATGTAGCAAATTTGAAACACGAGCTTCTTTATGCCATGTCTTTTAATTCTCAAAATAATAGCCACAAGTTGATAACAAAGTGTTCTTTGTCTAGACTTTCAGAAAAAAGGCGCCTTACTCTTGTTTTTATAATAGTTTTCAAACTCAGATCTACAAGTTATATAGCCAAAAACAGACACAAAACTGTATTTTGGTTACATAATGTCTATACCCACATATACCATATATGACAAAATCAATCAAACAGTAAGTTCCTTAGGATATTGCACAGGGGTCTCAGAAATGCATGTATTTTCCTATAGTAAGAAACACTCTAAAAAATATGTTCTAAAATCACCTCACAAACTTCTTCCAATGTCAAACTAGTTGACTATATTTTTATTTTCTATGTGTACTGACTTTTGACACATGTATAAAATACAACCAAGTACAGACTCAGATATTATGGTAAAAGCTAGCTTGTTATAAATGTCTTCCAGCCAGCAATGAACACTAGAAAGGAGATTCATATATGTAATTTTAATCTTTCCAATACACACATTTAAGTGTAAAAACAGACCAATTTAATTGATGTTTTATGCAATCCAGCCTATGTCAGTATTTCAACAGGTAGTCATGATACAAATATCGAAATATATAGTCTTGGCTTTGTCTTCCTTTTGTCACCGAGTCACTGAAAACCTGTGTGTGTTTACACTGGTAGCGTGTCTCATATTTGTAGCATCCAGCAGGTTCTGTGTCAGACACTGCTGACCACAGCCACGAGCTCACAAAGCTTCACCTCCCAGTTCCTGAACTGATCTGTAGAGCCCTCATTGACTAGCAGTGTTTAACTGCCGCTTTCCATAGAGCGACATCACTCTGCTCACTTCTAAACTTTCTTCCCTGCTATTTTTCATCAAAGATTCCATTCCAGGTTGAAACAGTGCTAAAATAAGTGGCAAACTCCTGCCTGCAGCTGGCTCTCTTGTCATTTCCATTGGATGGATGCAGAGGTCTTGTTCAGACCATCATGTGACAATCAGATCACTACCACAATTTTGAGCCAAATTTGAAGCAAACTTTAATCAGATACTGGCCAGGATGATGAACTCTGGTCAGGTCCATTCCAGGGTTCCCAGAAAGTGGCCACGGTCTATGGTGTTTATGAGGGAAAATCCATGAGGTTATGCACTTTCTCCCTTCATCCAATCGGTGGTGATCATATATCCTGACATACTTCCTGCCTATGTACCTCCCACATTTGTGTGATATAGCATGTCTGGTGCAGTTCGTTGGGTCAACCAAACTTCTTCAGGGAAGCGCAAACATGTGGCCTCTTTCCTTATATGGATAACAGCCTCCAGCATCTCAAGAAGTATCTGTCCTTGGGCAAGGGGCTTACAGGTTAGAGGCCTGTGGTTCTATGGATCTCTTAGGCACAGGAATTAAAACTTAAAACATAAGTGACCCTCACAGTCTCTGCTTTCTCTTCTAAAGCAGCAGTCATGGCTCTAAACGATATTAGTTTACTTTCTTCCCATCCATGTTTGTGTGTGGTTTCGCTGCAGATAAGGATTCTAAGCATTTACCTAATGCTATTAATGAGAGAGATATGCTTGCACTTCACAGAGATGTGTGCATTTGTATTTGACTTTGAGAAATTCATATTCCATAGCAATTGCTGAAAGTGTGTACACATCTATTAACATTTTCACCCACAACTTTACCATGGTCCTCCATCTATCTCTTCCATACAGCCTTTCCTTGTCTTCTCACTTTGGACCTTGGACCACTGTCTTCTTACCCAGATAATTCGAGTCGTTTAGGTCACTGCTTAAGTGCCATCTGTCAGACCATAGTCTGGGAACGGTGTCCTGTGAGGAGAGTTCTTGGTGCCTGTGAGAACACTCCAAGAAAACAAGACTTGTGACCTCAGTTTCTTTGAAACATAAATTTATTCTTGGTATGTGTTTTTGTGTTCCTTCCAGCTGTGGTGGGTATGAGTGAGTTTTTTCCAATTACTCATTATTGTTCGAGATTGGTCTTTAATTAAAGGTTTATGTCTTTCTCAAAGGTCATGCCTTGCCACATACTGCTTGTCCTTGTGATTGTGAACAGCTTGAACTCACGAGAACTTTATTCATGTGACCTATCTTAGCCCTCAGGGTGGAAATTGTCTGGGGTTCTGAATAAAGCTGGGTATTGCATGAGACTTCATTTATAGTCTGTTTCATCTATCAGTTCTGCTTTCCATTCTCCTGGGTCCCACCGCCTCTAGAGCCGTGACAAGCAGCACTGAGCTGGGACTTGGGTCCTTTGGAGAAGCCCCAAGATCATGAGTGAATCCCAGACATTGCACACTGAGTTATTTACATGGCTGAGGTTTGGTTTTGCTTTGTTCAATTGTGACTGTGCCCTGGTTCATCCCTCCTGAGGTAAGAAAGTAACTTATTTTTTATTTTACAGGAGTTGACAGATGAGGAAATATTTAGAATATTTTAAAGAGACTTTGAACTTGAAAATCTTTAAAGATTTATTGATTTATTTATTTATACATGCATTGGTGTTATGTCTGCCTTCACATCTGTGTGAGGGTACCAGATCCCCTGGAACCTGAGTTACAGACAGCTGTGGCCTTCCATTAGTGTGCTGAGAATTGAACTCAGGTCTTCTGGAAGAGTAGTCAGTACTCTTTCACTGACACCTTTCTAGCCTTAATATTTGAACTTTTAAAGCCTGTGGAACTTTAAAATTTTTGAAACTCTTGTATTGTGATGTTGATATGAATCTCTGATCCTGGCAGGTGTATAAGAAACGGAGCTACCAAAACTCTTGTTTCCTTGGAGTGTTCTCACGGGCACCAAGAACTCTCCTCACAGGACTCTCTTTCTGACTGTGCCCTAAGGGTTGTCTTTTGAATAACAGTTGTTAATCCACCCTTTGTCCTATTATGATAGGCTTCTTGTTACATACATTCAGCTAACTTGCATTTCTATGGTTTTATAACTGCCTATTTTGTAATAATTTCTTCAAAGTCTATCTTGTTCTTGACAAGATGTTAATACCACTGCATCGTTCCCATCACAAGGCAGTGCTCCCTAGACACTGGGTGAATGAATTTCCCTTCTAGAAAGCCTGGCATTCTAAGCATCTGAGCTCTCAATCTCTACCTGTGACACAAGTTAGAATGTGTCATCATATTGGTGTTTATTGGCATGTTTTCACATGTGGTACCGTAAAGAAGTTACTCACGTAAGTATACCCCTTTGAGTTTTTATTCTTTATAATGCCCATATTTAGGTTCTCTTCTATTTCTAATACTATTTATTCTCTCTTTCTCATATGTACACACAGATACACAGAGATAAAAAAGAAAGCCACACACAAACTGATACACACGGAAAAGTTGTTTATCAAATGTCTCAGTAACGTTCTTCAATGTTTAGTCTTCCAAAAGATCATCTTTTTTGTTGACGTTGATTTCTACATTTCTCTGTGTGTGTGTATATGTGTGTGTGTCTCATTTTTGAGGACAGGGTCTCATTCACTACGTACACAACACTGGCCTCAAATTAATAGCGCTCTTGCCTACAGTTTCTTAGTCTTAGGATTTCGGACTTGAGCAAGACGCTCTTCCTTTTCCTAACATTTCTCTCATCCTTCCCATCTGCTGTCTTTGGATGTACTCTGTTCCATTATTCATTCCTTTTGGGATTCATGCTTATCTTACAAATCACCAATCTTCACTCATTTCTTACACCCATTTATGAGCCTATAAACTCATCTGCTATGAACATCTTCACATTCATCACACATGTGTTAAAGTAGTTACCAATTTCTGTAAGCATTTTTTTTTTATTTGAGCCTAATCTAAGGTATGATTCTGAGGATCTAGGTGTATGGAATTTTGCTCTCAGTTTCTAGCCGCTCAACTTTTTCCATCAAAGATCAAAAAAATGTGGACAATACAATTTTTATTCATCAATATTAAGGGTTTCTATATGAGGCATATTTTATACTAATGGAATTAAAATAAGATTATACACATGTCCATTTGAAGCAGCTAATCACCCATGTAATTTATTCTTCTTTATTCTTTCAAATCCTTTTATCTGTGTTGGAGAGAAAAATATGTCAAATTCTCAGAGTGTGGCTATATACATTCTCTCCCCCTTTGTGATTCTATCAATTTTCACTTCATAGACTTCCGAAAGGGTGCTACAAAGTAGTACAAATCAATTCAAAACTGACAGACACTCCCTGTGGTTGTCCTCTCATCATTAATAGTATCTTTATCTGAAACGATGGTTTTGTTTTGAAGCACATTTTGTTTGACATTAATTAGTTTATTTCAAATGGTCATGTGATGTGTCAGTTTCCATCTGGTTCCCACCATGCCCCCCCCCATGTCATTATCCTAAGGAGAGAAGTCCCTATGGACTTTATAGGAGGATATAACTGTCCCCGTGAAAGTTCAAAATCTTCATCAAGACATCTTTTTAAATTTTTATGTTTATTAATTTCTGATTATGCATGTGTACATTTGTGTGTGAGTGCCCGCAGAAGCCAGAAAAGAGGACCAGATAGCCTGGAGCTGCAGTTACAAGCAGTTGTGGGCTACCTGACACCAGTGCTGGGAACTGAACCCCATTCCTCTTAACCACTGGGCCATCTCTACAGCTACCAAACCTTTATCTCTTAACAGATAAGTGTAACCTCTTTTATATATAGTCCTATCACTGGCAAACTGAACCGTAATATCAACTACTTTAGTTTATGCACAGTCTTCCAAAATTTAGGTATTTTTTTCTCTAAACATATAAAGTTCAATACACCCTGATAAACATTCATGTATTGATTCTTATAATTTACCTATTTTAATAGGCAGTTTAGACATAATCATACCCTCTTAAATCAATAGCAAGATTTTATACAAATAACCTCAACAATTCCTAACCGAGGGTAGCCTTTAGATCTTTAGAATAAAGTAAGGAAATGCATTTCTCATGTGTCTCTGATGGTACATTTGCTGCTTCTCTCAGTATTGTTTTTTCTCTTTAACTGTGTGTGGGAGACATGTGCACCTGAGCATGGGTGCCAGATTCCCCTGCAGCTGCAGTTACCCGCAGTTATGAGCTGCCTGACATGGTTGCTTGCTGTGAGATCAGTAGATGCTCTTGAATACTGAGCTGTCTCTCCAGCCTTATCACAGTTATTGTCAGATTAAAACCCGACATCCCAGTTGCTTTTTCCACATCACTTCCTGAATCGTAGAGCATCCCTCTCATGCCTCTGTCTTCTTTCTGTCTGTCCCTGTCTTAGTGGCTCTCTCTGTAGCTTACCCTGAGATCAAATCAAGGAAGTCCTTGTAATTTAGAAAGTTAGAACTTTGCCTTACACTTCAGTGTTTCTCTAACTAAAATCTCCAAACATAATTTTATATCCCAAAGGATTGTGTGATACTCCTTCTATAAGGCATTTTAAAAAAAAATTCTAATTAATGTTTAAAAGAATCTAGATGCCAGCCTGACATTTGAGCTGCTCTTCCAATAGCCACATCTGATTTGTCTTTCTTTTTATCCTATCAACTTTGCTCCATTCTCAGTGTCACTGGCACCAAACGGTCACATAAAGTGACAGCTTTTGACTCCCTGCATGTCAGTGTGCACATCTGGTTGCTCAATTGTTGTCACAAATGTCCCCCATATGCTAGGATGCTCTTTAGTGGAGATGATTTGTAACTGAACGATATTGTCCCGGAATAAGGTTCTAATTAATCAAGTTATTTAATTAATGAAGACTTTGATATGACATTATAAACACTCTGAGCATGGCAAAGGAATGGTGTGTTTTAATTGTTATGGGCTAATGAGGAAAGCACGAAGAATTGATATGGAAATGCTGTGTTTATAGCAAATGAAAAGCCAGATGACATCCTGAGACACTGTACAGAGGACGCCTGTTTTTTAACTTTTCAAGCACAGACAGGTGATGAGGAACTGAGTTGTCAGCAGCAACAGCAAAAGGACCTTAGCCATGGCAGTCTGTATGCTTGATATAGCCAGTAATCAATCATCAAGCTAAATGCTTGAACAGTAAACACTGATAGGAAACAATGTTCCAGGTATTGGAGAGAAAGAGGAAAACAAGACAGCTAAGATCCCTCCTTTTCTGAGAATTTTACTAAGATAATAATCAGATGGATGTGAATTTGTGATAATGATGCTAGGGAGTGCCCAGCCCTGTAAAGAAAAGAAAAGCCGGTTGAGGGGACACAGAACGTTAAGGGAAGAAGACCACTATGGTAGGAGAGGTAGGAAAGAGATTTCTCTCAGGAGATAAAGGCTGAGGCTGAACCTTGAGTGTGGATGAGGCAAAGACTCACCTGGAGGGAAAGAAGACAGAAGCAACAGCAGATACAAAGGTGCTGGTGGAGGGGAAAGTGAGGCCTCTCTGCCAAACAGCAAGAGAACAGGGAGGGAGCAGGACAGCAGCATGTGACCCAGTGACTGGATGATCTGAGACGGGGCCTGAGAGACTGAATGTCCTCCTGTGGGTGCTACGATCCACCACCATGCTTTACCCAGTGTGCAGAGGACCAGAGAGACAGGCAGGGCCTAGTTATGAATGCAGGTAGCCTCGGCAATGGACTGAAGGCGATGAGGTGGTCATCTCTGCTTGTTTTTATTTCCCCAGAGTAATCTAAATAAGGGAATCATCTTAGTGGGATGGGAGCTGGTGATTGAGCTAAGGGAAGCACTTTAATAGTTGTCTCAGAGAGTAGAAGTGTTGCCTGCTTTTTCTGAGATCCAAGAGTCCCTTCTCCACTTAAGAATGACTTTCTATCTCTAGCAAAGTGGGGGAAGAAATTTCTAAAACTTTCCTTGAAAATCAGGTTTCTTGCTTTTGCATTTGAGAGAATATAAAGAAACAAATGTGTTATTTGGTATCCACAATGAGGCAAAAGTATTTTAATTAATTACATTGAAAGCCTCTAATTGTGCTTTAGCAAAGTAATAAAATGCTATAGACAAGTCTTTCTCCCATACCTACCGAACAACACACAGATATTAAAATGGTCTCCTTGCCATGTTCCTCAAAGCTTGACTTCAAAGTGACAAGCCACCCTCTACACCCTCTACACCTGCGAGCATTCTCCAGTCCAACCCAAGACCACTTGTCCCATTCAGATAGTGGGCAGGTCATGGGCAGGCAATATGTGGATATTGTTTGACACTGTATCTCATTACATGCGCGCACACACACACACACACACACACACAGAGAGAGAGAGAGAGAGAGAGAGAGAGAGAGAGAAACAGTTTTCTCTTTGTATGTCTAAATTCTGTTTTTATATATTATCGCAAACCAAGTACTCTCCATCCCAAACAAGGGACAAAGTTCCAATTTTAATAGACCCTAAAGTACCAAATTAAGAAAGAACCGCTGTGGGCTTAACCAGCACACTGCTATCATCAGCCAGGATCCCTGGGTGACAAGGGACATGTTCTCTTGGACATTCAGGTACCTAGAATGCCCATCTAGACCAGGCAGATGCCCAACTTCCATCCTAATTCCACATCCTTCTACACCTTCTCAATAAGTTACCCCGAGACACAGTAGATGTTAGTCTTGCACCTCAAATTCAAAAAGTGGCAAAAATCACAGGGAAGGCTCCTGAACCAAAGAGCTCATAAAAGCTGAGATCCTGACAGGGCACAGCCCACCACAGCCCAGCTGAGGGTCCTCTTAGGTCTAGGATGCAGATTTCTCCTCCTCCCGTGGGGCAATTCACATAGTTGCTAATCTTCAGCTGCTGATCAACTAAGAAGCTATTGTTTATTCTTCCTGTTGTGCCCCAGGGACGTGAATCAACAGGGAAATGCTAGACCACCAAGACTAGTGAACTCTCCCAGACCTTGACTACTGCCAGAAAACAGAAGGGCTCCCAGGAGAGGGGCTGGAGAGGTTGCTTAAAAGTCAACCCAAAAAACAAGCTTGGAAACCTAATGATTTCCATCACCTCAGTTTGCCCGCAAGCCCCCTCTGCTGGATGAACTCATTGCTAGTGAAATATCCGCCTGCAATCCTTTTTTTTTTTTTTTTTTTTTTTTTTAAGACAATCCTCTGCAGTAGAACTGGGAGTTGAATGAAGCTGCGACCTGAAAAGCACCTGCAGATGAAGTAACAGGATCAATGATTTTCCAAAAGGCCAGCCCTGCTCCTTCATCCTCGCCCCCACTCATCCCCATCGCCCTTAATTTGTCTGACACATAACAGAAATCCTGCCATAAAGCATTCACCATAAAAATTAACCTTATTTTGAAACATTAAAAAAAGCCATATAGTGTATATCTGAAGCACAGGGTAGCTTCTCCATGTGCCTGCATGTGTGAGGAAGCATGGACATTTAAAACCCTTTTACAAGGTGAGTTAATGTACTCAGCGAGTTTCAAACCTTCTGTTCTGAGTCTGGCCTTGCAAAGCCACTGTTGGTTCTCAAGGAAAACCAGGCACAATGAATCCCTTCTCCAAACCACACCAAGGGTGGCAGCAAGCGGTGTTCATGTTGTATCAGCCTTTTGCCTTCGCCCCACTGGAAGCTGAAATCATCTAGAGAGGATGTCAACCAAGCATACAACTCTGATATGCCTAAACCACGTTCTGACAGATGAATGACGGGACCATTGCCACCTGACAATCTGTGTAGAAAAAAAAAAAAAAAAAACAAACCTACATTTCCAAGTAGAAAGGAAAGGACTCTGAAAATTAGCATGTCTGAAAAATTCTCAATCCCTTAACTAGACATGCCAAAGGTATCACTTTAGCTTCTGATTTGACAAAAGAAAGAAAGAAAGAAAGAAAGAAAGAAAGAAAGAAAGAAAGAAAGAAAGAAAGAAAGAAAGGGAAAGGAAAGGGAAAAGTTCACTTCCTTCTGTCTATCTCTGAATTGTTCAACTGCTTCTCTAGTTTTACCAAATCAATAAGATGTTTTGCATCTTTTAGATATAATCCAAGTTCCTGAGTTATGGAAAAAAATCTTTTCTCGGGACTTAGCGTGTGGAGTTCCTGGACAGCTGTTTATTTACCCTCACTACTGTTCCATGTAGGTGTTTTTACGAATCGGAATCAAAAGGGAACAGTCAAAAGATGTCAGAGAAAAGACGCATTTATAATCCTAGCCAATGCACTTATTATAATAAAACCTGGAGATCTTGTTGAACATAAGAGGATTGTTTCAATTAATTTTAATGTCATTATAAGGCAGAAGATTATGCAGCCATTAAGAACTGTTTAGTGCTGGCATGTTTTAATAACATGAAGAGCCATCTGCAGTATCATGAAAGAAAAGGGGTTCAGAACAAGAGAAACCACAGTGCTCTCCGGGGTAGACACAGCTTGTTGACCAGCCAGTGAACAGAGTAGGGAGCTCCGCACTCAGACAGTCTCAAAAATTTTGGTATAGAGCAAACAATGAACATATGTGATGTCAACCTCTGGCCTATCCACACATGTGCAGACTAACACAAACACACATTACATATATACACGTGTGTGTGTGTATATACAAGCATGTACAGACACACACAGCCTACACAGACACACAAACAAAAAAAAACCCAGATGGAGTATTATCAAAGTTACTGAATGTTTGACAAATATTGATTGGCTTACCACATTCTGTTTAGAATCCCTTCCCACGCCAGCACTCCTTGCAAATAGTTTTTGTAAAATGAGATATAAGTAAAGGTCTGCTGGGGGCGTTTTTGTCTAATTAGAAAAGCATACTCATCTAGCAAATAGGTTCTGTTGTTTATCCTTTGCTTTCTCCACACAATCATGATACGGGGTATATATACATACATATGTACACATAGCCTTAATTTTTCTTACGTTTTTAATCCTATTTACTCATCTCCAGATTCATTCCTTCCTTACCCGCCCAACTTTGTGTGTTAAAATTTAGCAACATCAACAGATTAGGCTTGGCCACTCGCTCCTAGCAAACCAGTTAAAGAATAAAAAATGGTGCAAAAATAGAGAGAAAGTAGAGACCCAGTGCAGTCACACTGGGGAGAGGAAGAGCTAGAGGGGTCCAGCAACCTCAAGTCTGTCTTCAGCACACTGACACAAACGAGCTTTGGGTTTACATAAAGCATGGCGAGCCAGCACTCCTAAACAGTCCTGTTCAGTGTATGGTGTCCCTCTCACTACGGTGAACTATCCATCGGTTTTGTAAAGTAACCCAGAAACTTGTGAGGGTGTTAATTATTGACGGTCCAGCCTGGCCCTCATGCATATCTGTTTTCTCCTGAATGGCGGAATCTGTCCTGTGACCTCTGCTCTTCCTAGAATTCAAGGTGTCTTGAAAGGAGAGGTTATAGACAATCATTGTCTCTGTGTCTCCATCCACACATGAAGGCAGAGATGTTGGGTTTTCCCCCTTCCTTTAGTTATTTTGTGAACCTGAGTGGAGAGTTAAGCTCTCAGCAAAGGTACTGCTAAGTGCCTGCTTCAGTATCCACTGCAACCGTGAAGATAAAAATAGCTCACGTGGGCCAGTACCACGTCACCAGCTGGGTTCCCCGGAGAGTCCTGGAGAGAGTTGCTGTGGGCTGGGTTTTCTCTAACTCACAGTGGAGCATGTTCTCAATACACAGGATGTTCTATTTTTATCGCTTTGTTTACATAGGCTTTTGATATTTTTCCACATGTGCAATTTATTGTTTGTTTTTTTAAATAAGAAAATTGATACTGAATAGAAGGGGAACAAGCGTTAGCATCCTCAAGAGCCATCTGAAAGCTGTGAATTGAGACTCAAATCATCTCAACAGCAAGAGCACAGGCAATAAAACACGCCCCAGATAGAAGTCTTCCGAGTTGCTTGATGCTATGAATATTTTCATTCCTTTTCACGTTTACTATCTGTTGCTAGTGACACTGTCCCCCAGGCTGGATAAACTTAGATCGACTATTATGGTAGGTACTGCATAAGGCATTGAGGACCTACACACAGAGACAGCTGTGAGGAAAACAAACTAAAACAATTAATAAAGAAGTCCAGGGATGCAAACTCTCTTGTTTGACTTGTCTCAGCTTCCTATTGAAACAAGAACAAAAGTGCACGTTTACCGATGCCTGAATGATGTACATCACTCTAGTACATGCTCACACATGAATATTTAGCTAAAGAGTTTAGGGGTTTGGAGCTTTTTTTTTCTTTTTTGTTTGTTTTCGGTATTGTTGTTTGAGACAAATACTTATTATTTAGCTTGATTGATGCAAGGCTCATTATGCAACCAAAGCTAGCTTCAAAACATGGCTGTCCTTCTGCCCTGCTTCCTGTGTCCTGGGATTCTAGGCAAGTCTTACGATACCCAGCCTAAAAGTCTTGCAAGATGCTAGCAATGGTGCCAAACATCCTGGGAGATAGACCTTGATCTTCTGTAATAAGCATAAAGGGCTCTTTCATCTCAATAAACAAAGAAGTCTTCTTGAATATGTAGATAAGAGTCTAGATTTGTCTGTCTGTATCACAATGATCCATGACCACAAATCATGACCTCAATGCACCGTGGAGAAAAAAACAAGATGGTGATTCAGCGTGGGATACCAGAGGTAACAAGGGCTTCTGGCCTACTCCTTTATCTTTCAGTCCTCTGTTCTGATGCTTGGGGAGACAGAACCAAAGAACAACCGCTAAGGGTGCATGCAGTTTCACTGATGCAGTTAGGACCTTGGGAATTGGGCAGGATAACAAGTTCTGCTCCAGAGGGAGGACATTCACATTGCCGCTAAAAGTCCAAAACAGAACAATGAAGGACAACTATGGTGGCATAAGCACTATTCTGAGCTAAAGATGGGTGCAAGGATATAATGATGTTTCCCCATCCTTCGTGAAATCAGGAGATAGAGCCCACACATGGGAGATGTCCTCCCTGTACAGAAACAGAAGGACCCTCACCCAGTGTGTGTGTGTGTGTGTGTGTGGTGTGGTGTGTGGTGGGGCGGGACGGGGCAAGTGGCAATGGTGTTTGGGTGGAGGGGGTAGTTGACAAGCATGAGAATTCTGTACAAAGAGATTCCATTAAAATACGGTTTCTTTGAAAATCAATGTTTAGTCTTCTCACATAATTTAATTACTTTTTTGTAGACTGTTTCTTTGTTCTAGGAGCTACAAACTCATAAAGGCTCTGCCGGTTCTTCAGGCCTTTGTCTTTTTATAAGAGCGCATCATTAGGAGAAACCATATTAAATAAATGCATATGCTTTCCTCCTGTTAATCCATCATGTCGATTTTGTTCTCAAGGCCAGCCAGAGAACACTCAAAGAAAGTACAGATAAAATTCTCCTTCTCCCATAGTAACCATCTCCAAAGCTGAGAGGTCCCTGACTAGTTCTTGAGAATGAGAACAAGTGTAGGCATGTTTCTCAGACATAATTCACAGCTCAGACCGAAAAGCCAGGGGCTGTGTGTCACAAATGACTGCCACGAATATCCATGGCCACTGTACTGTGACCACTTCATAGGACAGCAACTGCATCGCGTTCTGTGCTAACCTGTTGGTGACGTTGTCTTTCAGGAAGACTCTAAGGTCCCTGGAGGCAAGGACTATTTCCTTCCTGGGTTGCTGGGGACACCCAGGCCTTACTCCTTCCAAGAACTGTGATAAATACCTGGGAAACAGGATAGAGACTGAGACTGAGGTTCCCTCCATGTTAGGCTTTATCCCTACGGTTTAAAAAGGCAACAACATTGTTGAAGGGGTAGGGGGAAGTTTCATTAAAGTCTGTCAAGTAATGCTCTCCTCTCTAACCCTGAGGGGAACTGGCAGGGCCTTTGATCACTTGATCTCTATATAAGCCAGTGTAGTCCCTACTTTGTCAGCTGCCATTCCTTCCCACCTCCAGCAACGTGTTGCTACACCATTGGTCATGCAAGCCCCATGTAGAAGAGCAAGGATGAACTGAGAAAACATGACAAGGCCACAAGACGCAAGACTTCATTACTGTGGATTCCTTGCTGGGATTTCATGGGAAAACAGCCATCACAGTACCTCGAAGGGTACACGGATCACCTCCAACTCCTTCTGTCTTCTTGTTCTTAAAAAAATTAATTTAAGAGACATAGGAAGCTAGAAATTAGTTGATGGAGGCAAAAGATTTGTGTGTAAGCCGGGCGGTGGTGGCGCACGCCTTTAATCCCAGCACTCGGGAGGCAGAGGCAGGCGGATCTCTGTGAGTTCGAGGCCAGCCTGGTCTACAAGAGCTAGTTCCAGGACAGGAACCAAAAGCTACGGAGAAACCCTGTCTCGAAAATCCAAAAAGAAAAAAGAAAAAAAAAAAGATTTGTGTGTGTGTATGTGTGTGTGTAATAAAAACCGTTCACCACTGCCCCTTAATTATGTAAATCTTCTCCCACCAAGTATAGTATGCTTATTTATTGAGCCTCACCAGGGCCATCCTGGTGATCCAGAGCAGAAGCCATTCCACAGTGACTCATGCCACATTTCACAATAGCCTCTAAAGGACACATGATGTCATTGGTTAAAATGACTCAATCCAGATGGAAAGCCTTCTGACCTATACATAATTGATTGACCTTTGCTGTGCTTTCCTCAGTTATTTATATACTACCGGATGCATGAATGTATATCAGTGGTATTTACACTTGGCAGCTACTTTTAAAAACACATTATTCAATTGAGATTTGAAGCTTTTTATGGCCATTTCCTGACCAGACTTCATAAACAAAGACTAAGGAAAGATGTTATCTTAAAAAGAATGTTTAACAGGCTCTGGAGGGACAAAGAAGCTTTTCTACTTTAACTGTTTTAAATTACAATTGGTAGATGGGTCTATCTATCTATCTATCTATCTATCTATCTATCTATCTATCTATCTATCTACCTACCTACCTATCATCTGTCTATCATCCATCCATCCACCCATTTATCTAAAATTGAGTTCCAAACCATAAAACTAAGAATATCAAAACATGTATAATCCATTTCTCAATCTGGAACTCAATAAGTTGGCAAGATGAACTTTGCCAAGAGAATGGAAGAATTTGGATATTTGTATCAGTTGAAATGAAGGCAATTAGAGATCATAATCAATTACGAGGGAACATCAATGCTATGTACTATTCTTTGGTGTGTTTTTTAAATGATTTATTTATTCTAATTTTATATGCATTGATATTTTGCTCGCATGCATGTCCGTATGAAGGTGTCAGATCCCCTGGAACTAGAACTACAGACAGTTGTAAGCTATCATGTGGGTGCTCAGAACTGAACCGAGGTCCTTTTGGGAGAATAGCCAGTGCTCTTAACCACTGAGCCATCTCTCTAGTCCCTATTCTTTGGTTTCTAAATTAGGCTAATCATTTGTTTTTCTGAAAGGGGTTAGCTATGAATTTGATGATATCAGAAAGATGGTTTAGAAACAGTTCTGACTTGTACCAATATAACAGATCCTCTATGCCAAGAAGGCATAAGAAGAAGGCACGGTCCTGCCTAATGAACCATGGCTGAGCCTCCTCCTGCTTCTGGAAAGGATTGGTTAACCTCTCAGAGGCACGCCCACTTGTCTTTTGGCTTTTTTTCTTGTGGTTTTCTATAAAATCACAGTCATGGTACATATTTCTGAAGGTTCTGAGGGAAGAAATTAGATTTCCTCATTGGTTTTGGACAAACTATGAGTAAATTCATTTTCTTTCACAGTTTCTGCACCCTAATTTCTATTGACTCAAAGAATCTAGGATAGTGAATCATGAACCTGAAGTCCAGTAACAATTTTAAAATAAACTAAAGACTGGATTTTAAGAACAAAAAGGAAGCAAAGAAAGCAGGTATATTGCAAGTGTACCTTCCCTGCCAATGTCG
This sequence comes from Chionomys nivalis, assembly GCF_950005125.1. Lineage (NCBI taxonomy): Eukaryota > Metazoa > Chordata > Mammalia > Rodentia > Cricetidae > Chionomys > Chionomys nivalis. Next base: position 48,844,807 of record NC_080090.1, on the reverse strand, counting down.
ATACTAAGGAAGGACATCAATAACCAACCACTGAGCTATTAACCACTGAGCCCTGACGTGGTTTCTCCAAGAACACACTTCCGACGTAGTACATTAGTGACGGCAGATGATTGGGCAGTGGAGTTTGTATTCATTTATCAAATCCTTTTATCTTCGTACCGTAAACTCTGTTTCAGACTAAAACTAAATGGCCTTTTTTGTTGTTTAAAAGATTAAAATTACTTCTTTGAGTCTCACAAAAAACATTAAAGCAAACCTAGCAGTTGTCCATATGGCGGATCAGATGACTGGTGTAAATGAGAAGCAAAGAGAAGGTCTAAGTAGGAAAACATGAAGATGCTTCCATGTTCACAGAGAAATGACAGGAGGGTAAAGGGATGGATTGCAGCCTCACACATCTGGGGGAGAAATCAGCAGCAACCACCCATAGAAACAGCAGGAGTAGTGGGAGACATACAGCGGTGCCCTGTAAGTGCTATCTCTGTGAACAGTTCACGCGCGTCCTGGTGCACTGGCCTCCATTACTCTAGGGTGAACAACATTCAAGTCTTACAGCGAAGCATGAGCGTTTACATGAGTTAGGGAAGACCCTGCATTATTTTCGAATCTAGTGTGTTCCCTGATGTAAAGGAGCTGGGAGATACTGACAATTTCATAGTTTGTTTTTATTGTACTGAAAAATATTTACCACATACTAATATGACAAATAATCTTAAATGAGAAAAGAAACAAAAGAAAGCTAAGTGAAAGAGTCTCACAGAATACCCATTCATTCAGTACAATGGCTGTTACAGGAAAATGAAAGGCAATTAAGGGAAACTGACTCAACAGCAATGTGTGTGTGTGTGTGTGTGTGTGTGTGTGTACTGCGGTACACATGTAGAAGTCAGAGGACAAGTTCTTTCAGGAGTTGCTTTGCTTTCCACCAGGGAGGGCCCTAGAACTCAGGTTGTCAGGCTTTCTGAATAGCGCATTTACCAGCTGAGCCATCAAAGTATCGTTGTTATTTTATAGGTAGAAAACACTGCATAGTATTTTTCTTAACCCCACAATTAAGAAGAAAACTTCTCTAGCTTCAGGGAGATGCTATCTCAAGTCTCTCTCTCTCTCTCTCTCTCTCTCTCTCTCTCTCTCTCTCTCTCTCTCTCACACACACACACACACACACACACACATATACACACACACACAATACATCAACTAAAAACAGGTAAGACTTAAACTCAGGGGTTCTAAAGTCACTCAAAGACTATAGCATTTCTCTCCTGATAATGCAAGTAGAATAGCCCAGAATTTACAGTAGTCAAATGGACTAACACCCTACTCAATGATCATGTGTAAGAATCGCTGTTTTCCTGCTAAGAAACAGACTAATACCCTAACCGGTGATCACAAGACTCTACCCTGATGCAGCTAGAGTATTTGTAAACAATTATTAGGAGCCTAAAGTCATGTTTCCATATTTAGACACAGACGTTACAAAATCACATATGAGCTTCATTCAGTAAGACTCACACAATCACAGGCAACAAAACACACCCAAGAAGCTCAATTAAAGGATTTGAGGACTAAATCAGAACATGCTCTCTCTCTCTCTCTCTCTCTCTCTCTCTCTCTCTCTCGTCCCCACTGGACTGACTGACTTGTTCTCTTTGGAACCTTTATCTTATTTCTTCCATCTTCCAATTGGACCAAGTCTACTTCAGAATCAATGGGACCGACTCTGTATATCTTTGCAATTTAAGTTTCAAACATTCAATGTATATTTGAAAAGGCCTGAAAGAAAAAAGATTCACTTCTCCCAAGCACAGTGAAGATTTATGCGCACTTGTTCTAAACAGACACAAGTGTGCATCACGGGTTAGTAAGGCTGATACTGACAGAGACCATAAAGAAAAGTAAATGTACGGAGGTGACCAAGAAAGAAGCTACGAGAAAAAGACAGACAACAGAGAGAATGCTGATATTCACTTTGGAGGGAGGGAGGGAGAGAAGGAGGGAAAGAGGGGGTGGGGGAGACTGGTTTTCAGTGAATTTTCCTGATTTTTAAAAACATACACATTAGTCACATTACACTGTAATATCCTACAAAAAAAAAAAAAGCCATGAGCATTCCAATGTTAAAACACCACACTGGGAAGCATTGCTGGGAGGGCCAGTCTTGGGGGTGTAAGAAGAGTTTCCACAGGAGATCATGGTCAGGCAGGGCTCCAACAGAGCTTGGCTTACTTACTACTGTTAAATACATCCTATGCCATGAATCATATCATTTTTAATATCTTGGTCAGACCAAATAACAAGATGGACATGGTAAACTGTCTTGTGGAGCACTTGGTTTTATAGACAACGACAGTAAAATGAAAGTGATGAACTCAGACCAACACAAACTAAAACTGAAAATAGTAATTAAAGATTATATCAAGGGGGATGGGGCTAAAGGGGTGGCTCAGCTGGTAAACTGTTTGATGAACAAGTATGAGGCCAGAATTTGGCTACCCAGAACCCCCATAAAAGCCAGCATGACAGTGAACAATTGGAACCCCAGCACTGGCCAGGAGTGCAGAGACCCCAGGATTCTGAGAGCTCATCGGCCAGTCAGTTTAGCCTAATGGGTGGGCCAGGTTCTGTGAGAGACCTTGCCTCAAAATAGGTGGAGAACACTGGGGAAGACATTGAATGTCCATGACTGGTTTCCACATGAACACACACATGAATGTGAACCATTATGTACATATGAAAATTACTCTTGCAAGTATTCATCCCCCAATAAAAGGATGACACCATCTCTTCTCTACATGCTTGAAAATGCTGCCACAGAAAGACCACATATTACTTAACGACTTCAGATTTTTTTTTTAAACTAGGGACAGCATAGACAATCCTGGGCCAGTTCCTTTATCACACTGTAATGTTGGGGGCAGAAGTCTCAGCTTAGAAACCACGTTCTAGGAAGGTCATGCAGGGTGTCAATCATGTGGAAAACAAGTCTCACTGCAGCTCGTCTACAGTGTGCCCTGCCCACTCCCTCTTTCATCCCTCCTGGGGCAACTAACCCTCACGGATTCTGTTGTTGTGTTGTTGGTTGTGGTGGTGGTGGTTGCGTGTGTGTGTGTGAGAGAGGGGGGGGGGATTGAGAGAAAGTCTCAGTCACACAAATTGAAAGCAGGGGTAATGTCTAATCTACTTTCCTGCCCAAAAATGCTCAACTGTTGAATAAATGCATATAGCTTCACACTGAAATTTTTATTTCTTTTGTTTCATTTTTAAAGATGTTAATTTCAGCTAGATTCCTTCTCATACTCTTGAATAAACTATGTACATTACACTGAGTTATTACAAACTCAAAAACATACAGTTATGGGGTGCAGGAGGTTGTAGTCCTGTTTCGCCTGAAACTCCTTTAGACTTTCTGCTTGCTTTCAGTTTGCGTAGGTTTTTCCAGTATTCCTATATCAATAAATATAGATAAAGATTACCTGGAACAGAAGAGGGGTGCAGGGCAAAAATCTCTACTGAGACATAAAATCCATACATTGAAATGTATGAGAACTTTGGAGACATATGCGCATCCTACACGACTTCTGCTCTAGTCAAAAGACACGTTTCTTGGCAAATTTCCCCAGAACCGAGAGCTGTTTAGCAGGAATTAATTTTTAATGAAATAAGCTAAAAATGAAATAGATGTACCATTTCTTAACTAAGTCCTGCTCTCCAGTAATTATTGAAGGTGACACTGGCATATTTTATCATTAGTAATTGGACTGAGTTTGACAAAAATGTCTCCCTTTCCTCACGGAAAATGGCTGCAAAGTTTCAGTTTTATGCTGGTGGTCTTTTATCATGTGCAGTTTGGTAGCCTAAAATCTACAGAGGGACAGAACATAGTTTAGTGGCAGTAATATAGCAGAGACAGGAAGGTTGGATGTCCATTCTTCTGGCCACTTGAGCCTAAGTCAGTCATGAGACATTGAAGACAATGCTATATCTTCATGCAGAACTGTCTTCTCCAGCTTCCTGTTTCAGCCAGAGGGAAAATTTGGAGACCTAGCAATGGGATTACAATTTGTGCCAGAAGGACCGATGACGTAAACAGAGGCGAGCATGTGCACTAAGAAATGTATAACATCTTTTGCCAACGTGGGCACCAAAGGCAGATGGCACTAAGTTAAGTCAAACAGGTTTCCTGAATTCAATAGCTATCTGTCTTTAATATTACTCCTGTTCCAGATGGCTTTTAGGACAGCAGATGCATAGCTGCCATGTTTGCCGGCCTCCACAAAGACACTACATAGGAATTTCTTGTAGGAATGCGTGTACTAGCAGCCAAAGCGATGCTGAAATTCACATCTATCCCTGTGGTTTGAAGAACTTTTAACCTGACATTCATCTCCTCCGATAAATCAGTCCTTTAAGTTTCTTCAGACTCTGCCTTTGGCTTCCCTCTGAAGTTGTTTCCTATAATTCATCATAGATTATAAAGTCTTTAGCCACAGCAATCTCCATCCTTTCCATTCTGAAATATATTTGTATTATTCTAGGATTTCAGTGGAGTTAGCATATGCCAGGCCAAGCAGATAGGCATTAACGCACTTGGTCTGGAGTCAGCTGACAGTATGTAGACAGACAGCAGTGAAGTAATAACACAGCAGTGACAGGTGCCAATAAAGGATGGCAGAAAGGGGCCTTACCCATTGTAGGGAGTATAAATCATTTGGGTGGAAATCTGAAGGGGGGATTAATTAGAAAAGCATATAGTCCTACAGATCAATGGATATAAAATATGCAGTGTTCTCTCTTCCACGGGAGAACCAAGTTTCAGGGAAAAGACAAGTAGCCAGGATGAGGAAGCCAGGGAAACAAGAGCCAAGAAGAATCCAGGAAGACAAGACTCCATTATGGTTTCCAGTGGCAGAAATAAATGGTTTACAACACAATGAGAATACCAAATTCATATTCCGGAAAACTCCCTCAAGTTACACCACAGACAGTATTTTGAACAGGAACAAAAGTGGAATCAAGGGGACCAGTCAAAAAGCTACTGCAATCATTGTAATTTAGCCAACAATGGAACAAGGGTAGCAATTATCACTGTCTAACCACAAGGCATTAGACTTCCGTTATGCCTGTGATGAGAACAGGCAGGCTGAAACTCAAGTCAGAAAGAAATTCAGAAAGGGCAATAGACTGGGTAAGGGTACTGTGGTAGTCTGGATGAGAATGGCCCCTGTAGGTCCACAAATTTGGATCTTGATTTCTCCCTCCCTCCCTCCCTCCCTCCCTCCCTCCCTCCCTCCCTCCCTCCCTCCCTCCCTATCCAGTTTCTGAATCAGATAGAAGCTCTCAGCTACTTCTCAAATGCCATGCCTGTCTGCTGCCATGCTCACTGCTAGCAAACTCAGGGACTTCACCCTCTGCAACTAAAATCCCTGATTAAATGATTAAATGCCTTTAGTTTTTATAAGTTGCCATGGTGTTTTGTCATGGCAATAGAACAGTAACTAAGACAGGTTCTAACAGACACTTTAAACACAAAACCTAAGGTGTAAAACCTTGAGTAAGTCTCTGACTTGTACTACCCAGTCAGCCAAGGGTCTTTCCTGTTCTATAATCTAGAAGACTCACCTTAAGTGATACAGTACATTCTTTCAAAAAGTATCATTTTTTTTTTTAAAATAACAGGCTTTAAACATACATAAAAGCTTGGTATCCTGAAGGATGATGTAAAGATTTTTAGGAAATTTTTATCAACCCTGGTTTAAGATGTTTAAATTCTAGAAGATTACATAAAAATATTATTTTGCAATAAATATAGAAAAGTGCATATAAATGTGTAAACCAAAAGGATGAGACCAAAATCCCAGTATCGGTATCTAACGAATGGCTCTGTAGTGCAAGTACAGGAGTGTATTGCCAGCTTGATATTTCGTTATTGTTTGGAACTTAGGAACATGGGTTAATTGATAACAAAAATAGAACAAAAATTGAGCTATCAAAAATAAGATCAATAAAATCGGTACCTGGTATGCCAGGCTCGTAAAGGACAAAACCCATGGCAGCTGAGTTCTTTACATCAGACTTTCATTTTGCATGTGACTGTATACGTTCACATACAAACCACCAGTACCGCAAATCTGAATATTGCCAATTCAACAAAACTTAACCATATAATATCACTATTGATGCTTTAACCATTATAGCGAAATTGAAATTATTGCAATAGAGATGGGGGTGTATTGTGGTGTGCAAATGTGTGTGTTCATTCCCGTGCATGAGAACAGGGGCAGCATCTGTGACATGGCATGCATGAAGTCCAAGGGCAATCTCAGGGCTGGCCCTGACTCTCCACCTCATCTGAGACAAGGTCCCTTGGTCGTTCACCAGACATACGCCAGGCTAGACAGTCTATGATCTCTTGGGGATTCTCCCGTTTCTCTATAGCACGGGGATTATAAGCACACACCACTGTGGCAGATTTACAAGGGTTCTGAGGATTCAAGCTCAGGTCTCATGCTTGCCTGGCAATCGCTTTACTCAGGAGCGTGACTCTAGACTGGGAAGAGTTTCCGATCCATGAAAAGAGGTCTAGTGAATGCCTTGTTTGTAAACAAGCGATTTTCAATGCAACGTGGTCATGACCCAATCTGACTCAACATGATTCCAGAGCAGCAGGACAAACTGACGGCAGGTATCCTTGCCAGCTTTTAGACGTGATCAAATAAAGACAGCATGCGGGTCACATCCCAGATAGTCTAATCATGCAGTTCCCCCATACAGATTTGTGTACATCACAAGATTCTATCCCACTGCCTGGGACTTCTCCTACAAGGCTAAATGAGAGTGTATGTAATACATATAACTACTCACGGCCTCAGCCGAAGAGCTGCTAATATCTCCATCCTGAATGCGAGATTTGCTCTGCCTTTCTGTAGACACCGTTTGTCTGTTGAAGGAGAGTCAACGCGCCCCTCATTTCACAATGAGATTTGATCCCGAGTGAATGCTAAATAGTATCATTTTTCTTCATCAGCTAATGCTCCTGTGGTTTTTCACTTTTCATCTGGCAATATGGTCAACTGTATTAACAGATTTCCACAGAGTTCACTTGCGTTGCTGGAATAAAATAGATAACCCAATCTGATTCATTTATTAATGCTTTATCTAGAATTTTTCCACCGATCCTCATGAGAAAAAGTAGACAGTGGATTTCCTTTTTTTAAATACTCTTTTTTGTCTTTGGAGGTCAAGCTGATCCTGGGTAATAATGTATGTCTCTATATGATTGGCATCACTTCTTCCCAGGTGGAAGAGTCTGGCTTTAAATTTAACTAGTGTCTGCTTTGTGAGTGGATATACAAGCTGTAGTCTTCTTTACTCAGAATAATTCAGATTGTCTAGAATATATTATGCTAATTTAACTGCATTTAGAACTAAAACTATTTTATTAAAAATTTCAAGTTTATCAGGATAAAATTGTGGTAATGTCTTTTTAGTGTTTTTTGTATTTGTTTTTGATACTGGCAACTTTGTTCAGAGCTCGTTTCTTAATTGTTCATCAGTGGTTGGGTAGCTTTATTAGTCTTTTCCACGAAATGACTGTTACCTTTTATTACTTCCTAGTACAAAGACTCTTGCACTTCTCTTTATTTTCTTTACTTCATTTGAATTTGCCCTGTTGCTTCTTTTCTGAATCTCGGCGCACACTGATTTACAGCCCTTCTTTTAAAAATTTCAGGCCATGCATTTCTCTGTAAGTCCTGTTTCACCTTCCATCCACAAGGTCTAATGTACTCCACTGTCAGCAGTCATCAATATTGCTAACGCTGATTGAAATGCCTTTCCCCAGCGCACGGGGACATAGCACCTCTTAGGTGGATTCTCTGATCACTTTTTAGATATTTTCACCTCAATATTTTTGTGATCAGAACATAAACTCTCCCATAAGAGTTAGTGGAATGCTCAGGCCACAGATGCAACAACTATAGCAGAACCTCTCCCTAAGGCTCATGGATCACTGGGAAGAAGGGACAGAAGGATTGTAACAACAACAAGTCAGGGAAGATTGCTGTAAAATCATGTCTTGTTGGATATGAAAGAGCCAGGTTCACAAACTCACAACCGCTGTGGCTGCCTGGATAAGACTTGCACAAGATTAAGCTAGTCATCATTCCAGCATGGATGGGGAAAATCCCACAGGGTCCCAGTCCTAGCCGAAAGTACTGGCATTGACTGCTATTGGAGGAAGGGACGCCACTTATTTCCAAGATTCCAAGGACAATCTAACAGGTCTCCTGTGCTCCAGTGGAAGGCCCGCTATGTTCATTGCCATCCAGGCAGCTCTTACTGGACTTAGTGGGTCACAAGAAAAAAGGAGAAGTCTAATGTTGGGGGGCATACAGGGAGTCTGGAAGAACTTGGAGGAGAAGGAAAAAGAGGGTTGAGCATGACATAGTATATATGTATAAAATTCTCAAAAATTAGATAATATATAACTAAATGAAAAGGACATAGACTATGGTTTAAAGCTTCAAAATTTATCAGAAAAAGATTTAATATTTACATCATATCATTAGTCCCGTTTTTATAATCTACTATAGCAATCTTTGGTTTTAAATTGAAATATTAAATTCCTCTCACATTAATGTAATTACTGTTACATTGGTATTCTAGTCAACAGCTTGATTTTTTTTCTCTATTTTTTTCTTGGTTCTTTGTTTCTTAATAACTCTTTTATCTTCTATTAATCAAATACATTTTATCATTTTATGTTCTTTATTAGCTTGCTAATTACATATTCTTTAAAATTTATCCATGTAAATGGTCTATGCAATACATATTTATGTATGTATACTTTTCACTTAATAGATGTAGTTGGTATTCCACAAATTAGATTAATTGCTAAATATAGAATTTTAATCTTCTCCAAGTCTCCTGACATTTTCCTTCATGTTAGAAGTTATTGAAGGCAGAGTGATAAGATCCGAAGAACGAAGACATATTTCTCCTTTCACTGTAATCAATTTCTTTCCAATATTTTGAAGCCATCAAATTTGTCTGCTTATAGGCAGCCATATCTGCCTCCCTTTGTTGGTGTTTGCATGGTATTTTATATGCTATTAATTAATCTCCATGTGATGTAATGTTCACATCATATCATCTGTCTTGCTTTTATAATCTACTATGGAAATCTTTGGTTTTAAATTGAAATATTGAATTCCTCTCTCATTAATGTAATTACTGTTACATTGGTATTCTAGTCAACAGCTTGATTGTTTTTCTTGATTCTTTGTTTCTTAATAACTCTTTTATCTTCTATTAACCTAATATATTTTACCACTTTATTTTCCCTATCAGCTTGTTAATTACATAGTCTTTAAGTGGCTATCTCCGGAATAAGGGCATTCTCTTGACTTACTAAAATCTACAACAATGAAAAGGTTGACCCTCTCTGAGTAAGAGTCTGACAACAGTTAAACTTTGTGTACCGTTCTCTACGATGCGTTATTATTGCTGCCCTTTAGTGTAATTCTACTTTCATTTTACCTTATTTTACTATACTTATTTTTTTTATTTTATTATTATTATTATTATTATTTTTGGTTTTTCGAGACAGGGTTTCTCTGTGGCTTTGGAGCCTGTCCTGGAACTAGCTCTGTAGACCAGGCTGGTCTCGAACTCACAGAGATCCGCCTGCCTCTGCCTGCCGAGTGCTGGGATTAAAGGCGTGCGCCACCACCGCCCAGCCTTATTTTATTTTATTGAGACAGGCGATTACTATATAAACCTGGCTGACCTGAAACTCACTTTGTAGACCAACCTAACCTCACGGTCACAGAGGTCCTCTTGTCTGTCTCTGCATCCCAGGTGCTAAGATTAAAGAAGTATGCCACCATGCCCAAACTATGTTTTTTTTTTTAAAAGCTTTTTGTTACAAGAGATTTCCCACACATACAGATAAAAACTTAATAGTGAAGTGAGACGTCCAAGGCCATTCACTGTCCTAATAATTATTACCTCATTCCAATTGTGCTCTATCTTATTTCTGTCAACTTTTCCTTTACCCACACTATTTTAATACAAATGCCGCACATCATAGTTCTTACAACTATCTCAGTATTTATCTCTAAAAGCCAAGCAGATTTATTAATCATATAAGTTAAAATATTATCACAAAGCATGTAAACGATTTTGAAATACTGTTTAGAACTTGGTGAGCATTCAGATTTCCAGATATCTCACCTGCCGTTGTTTGTTTAGCAGTGTTTTAAAATAGTTTCTTATCAGTTCTGCTCATTATAATTTGTCGACAGACCTTTTAAGGTTCACTTGACCTATTAGTTCTCCTCAACATTCTCTTTCTGTTAATTTGTTACTAGTGGTTATTTGAGGACATGCCTTGTTTAAAGGAAGATTTCCCATTGATCACATTTCATTCCTTCCTTGGGAGGTACACCATATCCGGTCACTTTTTCATAACATCCACTGGCATTAGCGTTCAGTTCCTGACTCTATCAACTCCTTAGGACAGACAGAAAATTCCCATCTATCAACAACAACTTATAAGTAAGAATATTATAATTCTTGTCGGATTTGTCATATAACATCTAAAATACTACTATCAAGACAAAATGCCCTCTATTTGTCTACTTAATCAAAGGAATTACAGAACAAATGCATGATTCTTTCCATTCTCCCACTGTGACCAATGGCTTGGGACTATATTTAACATCTGATCAAATGGACTTAAAATATTTGATCATTTTAATCCACTTCAGTTACTCTGCTTAACTTATGAGAGCTTAAATTATCCCATCTTAATTTGTTTGGCAGAGATTTAAATTTCACTAGATATTGCTTTGATTGTTTTAAACTGTTTATTTATTACACTGACATACATTATCTCTTGAGAGCTCTTCTTGCCTCCCAGCATGTCCCTGGCTCCATCTGAGACCATCGGCCTCTCACTGAGACTTCCGCTAAGAATTTCAGTGTAGCAATGCTGGCCATTGATTATCTTACTTTAACATTTGTCAATACATCCTTTCTAAGGGATATGTTCACTAGGTATAAAATTCAAGAATGATAAAGTTTGATACTCTGGGTGATTAAACTATTTTCTAGCCTCCATGGTTTTGTTTAAAACATACAAATTTAAATAGTGTTTCTTTGAAAATTTGTCTTTTCCCCCCTTTTGGATTATTTTAATATTCTTTTGTCTTTGTATTTTAGTAGTCTTACTATATTTATATCAATGGATACAGATAGATAGATAGATAGATAGGTAGATAGATAGATAGATACATAGATACATAGATACATAGATACATAGATAGATACATAGATACATAGATAGATACATAGATAGATAGATACATAGATACATAGATACATACATAGATAGATAGATAGATACATAGATAGATACATAGATAGATAGATAGATAGATAGATAGATAGATAGATAGACAGATAGATAGACAGATAGACAGATATTTCCTTGGCATATTTGATTTGATTTTCTTTACTTATAAAGTTTCATGAACCTATTCCTTGATGTCAGACATGAATTTTGGAAAGCTCGACAAATACATCTTCAAAAGTTGCTTCTACCTCACATTTTCTAATCCCTGCTGGCTACAATCACCAGTCTGGACCTCGGGGCTACCTCCTATGTCCATTATGGAGTCATCTTTATCTTTGCTCCCTTTTCAATTCTGTGCTTTAAACCAGGTACCTTTTACTCACACCCCTTCCACGTTGCTGGTCCTCTGTTTCAATATGCCTAACCCGTTGCCAACTACCTAATGATTTTTTAAAATTTCATTTATTATAGTTTTAAGATGTCCATTTGATTGGGTTGATAGACTAGCTCTCTGATGAAATTCTGCTTCTTAAACAAACTAATGGTACATGTGAGAGCTTGTGTCTTCTGATGCCAACATCTGAATCACTTTGGTGTCTAATGCCTTTGACTCTCTTTCTACCACGTATTTTAGTCCGCTGTCCCTCTTCCGTTGAATGCCTATGACAAATTCATTGTTTATGGAAACAGCACATGCCCGAAATGTTTTCTTCTTCCAAAGGTGATATGATTTTGCTCTGTAGGCAGAGAAAGTATAGGAAGGTCACAATGACCCAGCTGAGGCTAGTATACCACGAGCCTGCCTAATCCTAAGAGACGGCTCTGCTCCAGTCTCAGTTAAACCCCTCGACGTTTCTCAGGTTCCCACGACCTCAGAAAACACGCCCTCTGAAGTGATAAGACATCTCCATCATCTCTGCTTAATCTTCCTGTCGCATTTGCCTTTTGGAGCCTTACATCTCTTGCCTCCCCCTGGGATTGTGCAACCTGGTCTCGGGTGGAAACTACCGTTCATGCTGACTGCAGCTCTCTTCGGCTCCTGTGCCGATAGGATTCTGCAAGCGCCGGTTCTTCTGGTTACCCAGAACGCCACTGACGGGTAAGATAGAGGATGTCTCCCTTTCAGAAAGTATCGTTTTAAGTTACACCACCCCTTGTCTGGTGCACTCATGTTTTAATTGCCCTTGATTTTGAATAGTATCAAGAATCAGATCGAGTCTCATCATTTCAGTGGGATTGCATAGAAACACGTAGCAATGCAAGGCAAGGAAGTATTGACCTTCACTCAGCAGCAATCAACCTCAAATGATGTCAGGAAAGCTGCAGCTTTCTCTGGTTTAAAAAAAATATGGAAGGGAAGAGAAAGGAGATGTGTTATTTATCATGGACAATACTCAGCACAATTTTATTGCTCCTTGGGGAATCTGTGGCTTTTAAAGATGCTATTATTATTTGGAAGCTCTCCAGGGAACACTAAGGATTAAAAATAGCACCTGCACTCTGCGAAGTCACATCACCTGTTTATTGCCCAGAGTGATGAAAATCATTTAATGAAATATTACAGATACTGTGCAAAGCCATGAGCACAATTCAGATGCCCGACACAATTAAGGGAATGTTTGCACCTAACTTACCACGGATCTGTTAGACGGAAAACTCACATGGTGAGACAGAGAATTGGCTTCTTTAAAGAATCAGAGTTTTGAGTAGCAGAAACCAAACTTCTATGACCACCTCTGATTTGCTTTACCTTGAACCCAGCACAAAGCTTTAGCACTGTCAGATGGACATGGTGTAATGTCAGACAGAACCTGGGAGGCTGGGGGTGAAGAACCAGTCAGCCTGGGGTTACAAAATGAGAACCTGTCTCAAGACAGCAAACAGGAGGCAGAGAGATGATTTAGTAGGAGAAGGCCTGGTGACCTGAGTCCAATCCCCGAACTCATGTAAAGTTGTCCTCTGACTTCTAAATGCACACTGTGACACACACGCTCACTCACAGACATAGACATAGACAGACACACAGAAACTAAATAAAACCTTCACCTCTTTGGGTGTGTGCTTGCATGTGACTGTGCATGTGTGTACACATGTTCAAATGTGAATGGGCATGTGTGGGTGGGGGTGCAGATGATCCAAACGTGCTATGTGCATGAGGAAGCCAGAGGTTGGTATTGGTGCCGCCCTTCGTTGCTTTCCTCCCTTACATTGAGACAAGGCCTCCCAATTTAACGCAGAGCTCACTGACTCAGCTAGCCCAGACAGCCAGAGGAATCCCTTCTCTGCCTCCCCTACACACCCACCAGGCATTATGTGGGTGCTGGGAACCCAAACTCCAGTGCTCATACTTGGGCAGAAAACACTTTATACACTGAGACATAGCTCCAGCCTTGACTTTTTATACCCCTCCCTGGTTTTCTCTGGGATCCTGCTCCTACTGCACCTTAGGAAATCAGATAGAGGGAATGTGACCAGGCATAGCGAATTAGTGTTCCATCCCATTGGCTTCAGCTTTTGGTTCAGCCATGAGCAAGTGAACCCAACGATTCTTATGAAACTCGTGGTCAGATCTTATGAAGATTACTGGGAAGAAGTTTTCTAGCTAATCACACAACAGAACAGAAGTTGTCATGTGGTGATCACTGGACAAAGGCCCAAGGAGAGTGAAAACAATATTCCTGTGGCATGAGTAAACACACACACCTCATTGCTAAAACCACTGTGTAGCAACCAAATTTCAGATAGATGCTAATAGTCATGACTATCCGTAAAAACAAGCGTCATTACTATCTCAAGAAAGTCTGTAGCAATAGACCTATGCTCACTCAGGTTTATGAATAAAACTTCAGTTGCTCATTGAAACAATGTAGTGGCATTAGTAGGTCTAAGTACATAATAAGATGTATTACAGAGCATTAGTGATACTTCAGTTTTCCACCTTCATTTACATCAGTGGTTCTCAGTCTTCCTAATGCTGTGATTTCTCATGTCATGGTGACTCCAACCATAAAGTTATTTTCATTGCTTCTTCATAACTGTAAGTTTGCTACCATTATATTTCGTCATGCAAACACTGGTTTCATGACGGTCTTAGGTAACAAACCACAGGCTGAGAATTGCTGGCATAATTGATGCTCGAGGTACGACTCCTGAACGTCATCGAATGTTATTAACCTGTTCCTTGTAGATGCTTAGTTATTTGAAGAATGAGGTAAGTCATAAAAAGACTCAAGGGGAAGGGGAAAATGTTTAACATTTTATGATTTTTTAAAAGTCTGTCTTGGGTCAGACAAATGGCTCAATGAAGGCATCGCTGAGAAAGCCTTGTGGCCTGAGTTCTAAGTGTGAAAGGAAACAACCAACTGCACAAAGCTGTCCTCTGACCTCTACATACACGCTGTGGCTGTGCCTCTACACATACATCATACACACATACAAATAAATATTTTTCTAAGAGTCTACTCTCATTGACAAGTGCTTGCCAGAGAATCCTAGAAGCTTACAGATGGGTTAGTGGTATCACATCTGTCAATAAAACAGCGTGTCTCAGACAGGGTGGGAAATGAGGTATGTTATCTAAGGCTGTTTACTGACCTCCACATGCGTGTTAACATGGAACACACACATGTACACACATATATGTACATGAAATGAAGAAAGTAAAAGAGAGAAGAAGGGAAGGAAGGAGGAGGGGAGAGAGGAAGGGAAAGTCACTCTTCTGCTTTGGTTAATGCAATGGTTGTTGATAGTTGCTATAAGGAACAGTCCCAGGAGGAAGGATGTGAAGGACACCGGGGAAGCTCAGCATCTTTCATCCTCCAGGTGGACTCTGACTTAAGCATGTGCACAGACTTGGGATCATACATTTCTACCCACAGCATTTAATTAGGAGTGAAGTAAAATGTTCAGGGCCAGAATTTTAAATATTAGCTTAATAACCTTTATGCACCTAATTTCCAAATGATTTTCTTCCTCTCTGGAGAGGCACCTGATATCAAACATTGGTGTTAAGGTGAGCCATGATAACAGAAAACTATGAGGCGGGCATCTGTCAGAGTTATTAATTTTAGAACAATGTATGACATATCACCTTTCCTAAACCTGGGCTCTGCCAACACGTGCTGAACTTTGAAGTGTGGCCTTATTCCCTCACCCATCGCTCGCCACAGTCTCTGTGAGAAATGAGTGTCAAGGGAAACACAGTGGTTTCAGAGAGAGAAATATGAGCACTTTCAAACTCCAGGTAACGGAGAAGTTAAAAGAAAAGTGACATGCTCATGATTTGAGGTGGGAGTAGAATCTTAGTGTTCCAGTCACATCATATGATAGCATGTTTTGGTCACACCCGAATTCTCTGAGACGGTGAGTTTCAATGCTTTCCATGTTGCCCTTTGTAAAAGCAATTGTTCTATTTACCTGCCAAGTGAACGTGCAGAGATGAGCATTGTGAGCGACCCACAGTAGCAGTGAACTCTGATGTCTGGCAAATGAACCAGGGCCATTCTATTCTACATCATCTTGCTATGAATCAATGCTGCTTGAACAGCTGTAGGTTGCTCTCACAACACCCTCCCCCCCACCAGTTACTTCCAACTTGATTGATGCAAGGAGCACGACCTTGCCTGACTGGACACACTCTGTATGCTAGGCTAGCTGAGAGAAGTATGAGTATTCAAATCATTACTAACTCTAATTTCCAGTTCAAACTTTCTTAAATAAAATGAAAATCACCCTATCTACACAGTTGAAAACTTAATCTGCTCGTTAACTTGCCTAAGTATCTCCAGGCAGCATTTGAACTGGACTGCTTCATTCAGAATGTATTCAGGACGTAACTGACCTGGTGTATGCTGACCACCTGAAAGCCAAAACAATACTTTTTATTTTTATCTATTTTTAACCCTGGGTCTCTGTGGAGATGAGGAAAATGGGACAGTACAGGAATGTTCCAGTGCAGCTGAGAGGATGCTCCCTTAGCTGCTCCGGTTCATTTTAGGGCATCAGCCCCTGCTCCAGTACTGGTCCTGAGAAGACGATGTTTTCTTAATGACCCTAGCGGAAGACAATGACCTGATAAATGAGAACCGTGATACAAAGAAGTTGTCCTGCGCCTGTGTATATAATGTCACCTGGGCCCATACATTTTCCTAAGCCGAAATAGCACCGTGTTTCTCCACCCCAGTTATTTCCCTAACCCTGGAGGCCAGCACAGACAGAGAACGTGAATGTCTCCCAGTTAGAGCCGCAATTAACTAAAACTTCCAGGGCTCCGAAAGCCATTTCTTTCCACCTTAAAAAGTGGCCTGCGTGTCTGTTGAAAGGGTTTCCTTTGTTAACCCCCGCCTGAGAATTTACATGAGGCGTGTTTGAAAGTCACCCTGCAGGGAAGAAATGAGACACGCCCCCATCGGTGTAACAGTCTGAGGATGGGGTAAGGGTTTCCTGTTGGTTCCCACGTCATGTTCATTAAATTGCTGTTGACACCACAGGGTGGGCCCAGCTTATAAATTTTTTTTGTCTTCTTTCTGCTTCACCAATCATTCATAACCACACACGTGGGTAGAAATGAAAGACAAAGTGGTGTAAACCCATTCCCACCGTTGCTCAAAGCGGGAGTGAATGACGTCAAACCCAGTACTCAGAGGTAGGGGTAAATTTGTGTTATTGAGGAGCAGAGGCTGTTGCAGTATTGGCTCAACATTTTAGTTAAAACAAGCCATTCCAGATTCCACCCAGGGTGATTGTTGTCAGACTTACGACAGGAATTCATCAGACTTCTGCTAGGTCATCCTTGAGAAGCCTCCGTATAGAGACATCATTCAGTGTCTGGACACTGATCCAGTTCTGCCTTATTTAAAATCACTCCTTAGAAGAGCAGAGTCAAGGAAGTAGGGAAAACCAGCTTTGAGGTCATGAGTGCAATGTTCCTGAAACTTTAGGGTAGCGACAAATCACACAGAGGTCTAGCGGCAGGGCCTTTTCGGATTGTAGAATGAGGTCTTAGGTTCTACACAACCTTGGAACTCACTCCAGTGCCAGCGCAGACATTAGGTTTCTGTGCTTAGGAAAACCCAAGCCAGGATCTTTTCCAAGGCACCACTGAACTCTTTGGGCTTGGAACATCACCTAGCCTGGTTCTTTTTCTTTATAAGATCTTACGTGCTACCCTCTCTCTTTCTGAAATATATGAGTTTATTTATTTTTATGTCTATGTGTCTATGGTGTCCTCAGAAGCCAGAGATGTTAGATTTCCTAGGCCTAGAGACACAGGCAGCTGTGAAACACCTGGCAGGGGTGCTGGGCACCAAATTCAGCTCATCTGTAAGAGCAGTACGAGCTCCTAAACACAGGGCAATCTCTTCAGCCTCTATTTAATTTTTTTGGCAAGGTCTCACTATGTAACCCTGGCCGGTCTAGAAATTGCTATGTAGACCAGGCTGACCTTGAACTCACATCTGTCTCCCAATGGTATTAAAAGTGTGTACTCCCACTGTGCCACCTCCTTCTGGAGGGCATCTCAGTCAAGGCAAGACTGCATCATAAACAATGTAGTGGCTCTGGAGGCAGACAAATCCAGGCTAGAGTCCCAACTGGTGATCTAACATGCAAACAAAGGTCTTTGTAAACCTTTTGAGCTTCTTCCAGGTTCCCCTTCTCCCTTTGGAAAGGGTTTATTCTTACTCTCTGGGCTGTTACAAGAAACAAAAGAGTCCCCAAAAACAAAATAGTGGGTTAATCCCTGGTTCAAATGGATAAACAGTCTAAAACAGGCCAATTCTACCCACAGGATATAAGGAAGGAGGTGGGGAGTTACATGTCTAAATAAACCTTATTTTTCTTAGTAGTACGATTCTGGCTTTTTCTTAGATCTATAGAGCGTTGGGTTATATAACCCTCTATATACAGTAGACCAAGCATCTCTACCATTTTCAATACTTCCAAACTCTAAAAACTACTCTTTGATCAAGCATTTAGTAGTGACAGAGTGCAGAAAGAACTTGAGTTTTCTATTTTGTTTTATTTTAATGTTTTACGCTCTGTGTAGTGGTAACTGGCTCTGGATTGGCCTGCTCTACCTCGCTGCTAGTATTTCCAGTCACAAAAGTCTAGTTCTGAAGTTGCTCCTTCTAATCTGTCTTCTCTAATCTGACACTAGGCATGATGTTGCTTGCTCAGAACGTAATGTACAGGTACCCCTCTGCACACATCTGCTCGGGAATCCAGCTTCCTCTCGGGGAATGCAGAAGGTAATTCTGAGAAATGAACAAGAAAAGTACTAATTTAACTCTTTCAATTCTTCCCACTTCAGTGGATAGAGACAAACACATAAGACACAGAGTTATTAAAAAGAGGAAAGAGGCAGAGACTAAAATGAAAAGGATGGAAAGAGAAGAGAACTATGAAATACATACTTCCTCTTCCAATTCCCCCGGCAGTGCTGCAGTCAAACTGCGAACCTCTTGTGGACTACACCTTGACCCCTCACAGATACTGTAATGCAACATCCTTAGCCATCAGGGAAACACAAATTAAAATGACTCTGCTATTCCATCTTACACCTGTCAGAAAAACTAAGATCAAAAACACAAAAGTGACAGCTCATGCTGGATAGGATGTGGAGCAAGGGGAACATTCCTCCATTGGTGGTAGGAGTGCAAACTTGAGCAGCTAATTTGGAAATCAATGTGGTGGTTTCTCAGAAAACTCAGAAACTCAGACCCAGCTATAGCACTCTTGTGAATATATTCACACTACAAGGACACTTGCTCAACTGTGTACATAGCAGCTTTATTTTTTTTAGTATTTCTGCTTTGTTTCTTCTTCAAAAACACTTCCACCTAATCATTGCCAATAAATAATATTCATAAACAATTAAGATTACTTTCCATTAATATCTTCAATAGCCATAGGTTAAGTTGCTCAGGGAGCTCATTTGCATCTGTCTTAGCTCACACTGAATCTGTTCTTAAGTCCTGTCAGTGGTGTGTAAAGATTATATCTGCATTCCCATTACGCGCTTCCACCTCCAACAGCATCATCCTGGCTTGCCGTCTCATTGCTTGACTGGCTATTGCTCCCTAGTGTCTCAACTCTCTAACATTTGTGTAAGAGCAGAAAGGGTCCTTATATGTATGTCAGCTGGAAAGGCTACAGCCTTCTCTCAAAGCCCTCTTGGACCTGCCTCCCACTAATTCTTTTACCTTTGTCTATTCTGTGCAGGGGTTTGATCTCTCCTCCAGAGCCACACTAGGCTGTACAATAAAGGAAATTCTGGAGGCATCACAATCCCTGACTTCAGACTCTACTTCAGAGCTACAGTAGTGAAAAAAGCCTGGTATTGGAATAAAAACAGACAGGAGGATCAATGGAATCAAATCGAAGACCCAGATATCAATCCACACACCTATAAACACTTGATTTTTGACAAAGGAGCAAAAAATATAAAATGGAAAAAAGAAAGCATATTCAATAAATGGTACTGGCATAACTGGATATCAACACGTAGAAGAATGAAAATAGATCCATATCTACCACTATGCACAAAACTCAAGTCCAAATGAATCAAAGATCTCAACATAAAACCAACTCTACTGAACCTTACAGAAGAGGAAGTGAAAAGTACACTTGAACGCATTGGCACAGGAGACAACTTCCCAAATATAACCCCAGTAGCAGACACTGAGAGAAACAATTAATAAATGGGACCTCCTGAAACTAAAGAAGCTTCTGTAAAGCAAAGGACACAGTCAATAAGGCAAAACAATAGCCTACAGAATGGGAAAAGATCTTCACCAACCCCACATCAGACAGAGGACTGATCTCCAAAATATGCCAAGAACTCAAGAAACTGGTCATCAAAAGAAAAATAATCCAATAAAAAAATGGAATACAGACCTAAACAGAGAACTCTGAATGGAGGAATCTAAAATGCCTGAAAGACACTTAAGGAAATGCTCAACATCTTTAGCCATCAGGGAAATGCAAAGCAGGTTTATTTGTAATAGCCAGAACCTAGAAACAACCTAGATGTCCCTCAACCAAGGAATGGAAAAGAAAATGTGGTATATTTACAAAATGGAGTGTTACTCAGTTGCAAAATCAAAGACATTAGAAAATTTGTAGGCAAACTGATGAAACTAGAAAAGATCATCCTGAGTGAGATAAATTAAGCTCAGGAAGACAAACATTATATGTACTATTTTATAAGTAAATATTAGCCATAAAGTAAAGGATAACCATGCTACATTCCATTCCACAGCCCCAGAGAGACTACTAATAAGAAGGATCATGGGGGAGTGGGTTACCCAGATCTCCCTAGGAAGGGGAAATAGAAGAGAATTCATGAGTAGACTGAAGGGTGAATAGATATGGGAATGCAAGCCGTAAGATTGGGGGAATGGAAGGAGAGAGTATGAACAAGACTTCTGGAAAGGGTCAGGTAAAATTCCGACTCAAGAGCATCTCCCAGAAATCTACAAGAATGACCCCAGCTGAGGCTCCTAGCAATTGTGGTTATGTAGCTTGGCCAACTCATATGAGCAGCCAAGACTTTAAGTGGAGGGACTGGGACACCAACCCAGCCACATAACCTTTCAGCCTGTCCTGCCTATGGGATGTGCTGGCCTAAGGGTGGCCTAGAGATTGAGGGATTGGCCAGCAAATGTCTGGTCCAGCCTAAAACCCATGCCATGAGAGTAATCCCACTCCTGACACTTCCTGGAGCACCAGGACCCACAGGCTGGATGACTCAGAGACCTAAGATAGAAACAAACACACCTAAAGGGGGAAAATGCCAATTTAATGATGCCTAATAATATTCTGCTATACTCATAGATTGGTGCCTAGTCCAACTACCACCCCAGAGGCTTCAGCCAGCAACTGATAGAAACAGATGCAGAGACCCACAGTCAAACCTTAGGCAGAGCTTTGGGAATCCCATTGAACTGAGGGAAGAAGGATTATATGAGATGGACGGATCAAGGACATTCCAAGAAAATTCACAGAATCAACCAACCTGGGCTCATAGAAGCTCACAGAGACTGAACCAACAACCAGGGAGCCTGTATGGGACTGACCTAGGTACTCTACATATGTGATATATATATATATATATATATATATATATATATATATATATATATATATATATATATATATGACAAGTAGCTTGGTCCTTTATGGTGGAAGCAGGGAGTGTCTCTGACTCTTTTGCTGGATTTGGGGATCCTGCTCCTCACACTGGATCACCTTGCCCAGCCTTAATACATGGGTAGGTGATGGTCTTACTGCAACTCGATATGCCAGGTTTCATTGGTACCAATGGGAGACCTGTCCTTTCCTGAACAGAAAAGGAGAAGTGGATTGGGGGGTGGGGATAGAGAGGGAGTTATGGGGAGGGTCTGGGAGGAGAGGAGGAGGGGGAAACTGTGGCTGGGATGTAAACTAAATAAATTAATTAAAAAATAACATGTATTATTTCTTGTCATGTAACATTAGACAATAATTAAGAATTGCTGTTGATTTTTGTTGAGAGCGAAAGCAGCATTGTTATTGCATACCTTACAGTTTTATTGTAGGGTCTGCTTTATTAGTACAATATTTACACTAAGAACACTAAGAATATAGGAGAGTTGGTAGCTTTCTTCACAGTTTAGAAAGAACCCCAGTCTTCCCACTCCTGTTCTAAACAGCTGTGTTGGTAGCAATCTTGTCTCTGTTCCGTAACAGATGGACTCTGCTCTGTCACTCTTCAGAACGGCCACCAGGAAGATTATTTTACCCGCTTCCTGGGACTGATTGTGCTGGCAACTGCAATAGCAGCTAAGTAAATGGGATTCTTATGAAACACATGCCGACATGCACACATTTGCTTGACCCTTGTTCTGATATTTTACAATACAGTGGACCCATTGGTCATCCTCCTCAAGGAGCCACTGGACAGCTGACATTGACCTTGGCCTTGCTTCAAAGCCGGCTGGGAGTGACGATCCCTGACATGCTGCAGATCAGCTCTGAATGCAGGGCCCACGGCAGCCAGGTCATTCATGATGATGACTCTTATTGATGAGACACCAATGTTCTGGAAGTTCCATTGTAGCATGAAGGGCCTACCAGTCACAGTGGCACCTACTTATGACAGGAACCACTGATGGCTCAAGTTCTTGCCCCTGACATGAACTTCTGTTACAGGACCCGTAGCTCCCTAGTTTCCTCTTTCTGAGATGAAAGCAGAGGGGGACTTGCTTCCTGTGGGCTCATTCCGTCTCAGATGGAAGCAAGCAGGTGAGTTACTATTGACTCTTTCTAGATGGGGACACATGATACTTCCCAGTTTGTAGCTATTAGAAATGTCATGATCTGGCTTTCTGTCCTATTTAGAGAGAAAGTTTCCCGGTTGCAAAAACTAAGCATTGCCATGATTTTGTGATATTGACCAAAACAAGTTATCTCAAATTCATTTACTCTGATGGTACCTGTTTTTATATAAAACACACTGAGCGGGATCTTGACTCTCATTTTCCGTTTCTAAAGTAGGATTCACATTTAACAATATTCTTTATAAAATATCCCTTGTCAAGCAGCAACTGCCAATCAACACATGCATGGCCCCTTTCTCAGGATGAGGAGTGAGGAAGATACAAAAAGAAAGGAAACATCATCTCTGCCTGCCCCCCTCCTCCTTCCAGGACTAACCAATAAGGCTGGAGAGAAAAAAAAAAAGGAGAGACAAATGCAAAAAGGTGAGCGATGAAGTAACAATGTAAGAAATGTCTCAAGACAGGCCATAATCATTTGCCAAATGAGTGGAATAGAAAGTAAGTGCAGCGAGTCGAGAGGCAGGAGCAATCACCTAGAATCTGATTTGAGCCACTTTCCATCTAATTTAGCTGATCAAGCCCGGAGCCCGCCCACCTCCTTACTGCGGGAGCTTATCACGGAAGATGAAAGTCGCCACTCTGCCTGCTCAGAACTCCTGGACAATGCATCCAGAGAAACGCGTGCCCGCTGTCTCTAAGAGCCATCCGAGGAGAGGCAAATGTAGACAGTCTGATGGACTAGACACGTCACTCTCCTTTGTTCCACTATGTAGCTTAGCCTCTTCTGGAACCCAGGATTCTCCAGCCTCAGACACTACAGTTGTATAATTTACAGGCTTATGTGTGTGTGGGCATGCACGTGCACACGCACACGTGCACGCTCGTTTTCTCTCCCCTCTGACTGAAGCTAGTAACTTCCAGATGTTCTGCAAGTCCCAGTGCCCTCAGCTTCCTTAATGCTCCTAGCACTGAATTCCCACTGGGGTGTTACGTACAGAAACACAGGCTGTCCTCCCTGGCACTCTTTCTCTCTGTGATTTAGGCCTGATAAAAATTTGCTGACACGTGAGAAAACATCTTTTGTTGGTCCCTTCCTTTTTTCACCACATCTAATCTATGATCACGTGTTACCCACATTTTACCCACCATGTAGCCTCAAGCCTTCCTTTGGCCAATGCTGTTGACATCCTAGCTAGTAAGCGCTAGCAGCCATCAGCACCTATCGGCAGAGCATCCCGATGATCCAACTTTACTTGTCCCCTTGCAATCCACTCTAAACACATCTCCTCAAATGTACCCTGTAAAACCATTAAATGAACCATATCTTCACGAGTTTCAAATCCTGTAGTGACAGTGACTTCTTAGCATTTTCAGAATAAAGTCTCTTTGTGCTGGCATTCAGGATCTTCTGGAACCTGACTCAATGTCTCCTCTCTAGGAGCCCACTCAGCAGTACTATAGAAGAGGTGACTCTCAAGTCCATTACTATCCATGAGAAAAATGAGTCTTTGCTGGTCATGTGAGCTGTGACTTCTCTGGACTTCAATTTCTTCCCATGCAAAACTACATGTCTTTCTTTTTTAAGGATTTACTTATCTTTATTTAGTATGCATGAGTGTTTTATTTCCATTTATGTACGTGTACCACATGAATGGCTGGGGCCTATGAAGGTCAGAAGAGGTCATCAGCTGTGAGTCACGTGAAGGTTCTGTGAAGTGAACCCAGATCTTCTCCAAGAGCAGTCAGTGCTTTGAACCACTGAGTTCCAAAATGATGGTTCTTAATGATCCGTCAAAGGAAGAAACCACAGTACAACTTATAAAGAGCAAAGAACGATGCTGTTCCACAGGAAAAACTTGGCAAAGCCATCACTGCAACCAAGCCCACTGCCATCTCCTCAAATGTACCCATCACTCTCAGGACCAGTAACATGTTCTTGTTGCCACTCATGTCCCTGTTCCTCATATCCAGCTCTGTGCGTGGTCACCTACTATGCTAAATAGCTTTTATTCTCAGCCTGAAACAATGCAGAGTAACCTGGGAAGAGAGAACTTAATTGAAGAACTGCCTTCATTGATGACTGACCGAGAGCGGTACTGTTCTCAGGCAAGAGGTACTAGGCTATGAACACCAGCTAAACAAGAGCCAGAGCTCAAGCTAGTAAGTAGTATTCCTCTGGGGTTTCTGCTTGAGTTCCTGCTCAGACTTCCCTCAATGATGGACAGTGACCCAGAAGTATAAGGCTGTCTTTTCTTACCCTTCCATATCAGGGTGGGAAGCAGCAGAGCCTTGGGAAGGGAGCAGGTGCAGAGGTCAAGAAGGAGGGTCACTTGCTGACTTGCTCCTCACAGATTGCTAAGACTGTTTTCTCTTTATGGCACCCAGGATCACCAGCCTAAGATTGGCACCCTCCACAGTGGACTGGGCCCTACCACATCCATCACAAATTAAAATGCCCTACAGACTTGCCTACAGACTGATCTTATAGAAGCCTTCGCTCAGTTAGGGTTCCCCCCTCAGATCTTGTGTCACATTGACATGAAATGAGTCGTCACAGCCATACACACAGGTGTATCTTCATTGACTCCCTTGCCTCCAAGGAGATGCTTAGCATGTCAAATTGGGAAGACTCTTGTCGCTTTGATCCAGATGATTTCTTTCTTTCTAGGGCATGTGTGCTCAAATGGTGGCTTAGCCCAGATTCCACAGAAAGCAGAGGAACTAGTCTTCTAGCTTCTAAAATGTGCTATTCAGGGAAGTCAAGAAAAAAAAAAAAAAAAGGAAGAGCGGATACTGGATCCATTTCCTCACTAGCTGCCCAAGGTTTTCAAGCCCAGTTGATTGCCAGGCCCCCTCCACTTCTCTTCTGAGAAAGGTCGTATGAGTGACAGATTTTTGAACAACGTGTTCTGGGGAAGAGGGGGAAGTCCATTCTCTGTCCATTGGCAACCACTAGATTGTACACACATAGATGCTGAGTTGTCCGCGCTCCGTGGCATAAGACAAGGCTAGGGCTGAGGGGGTGAGCTGACAGAGAGCCTTTACCTAGTAGCAACAATAGTGTCGGGACTGTCCATGACTTGGTTCTGTAACCATGGGAACAGCACAAACCAGCCAAGCACAAATCAGGGATGAGGCTAACCTGAGTGCAGCAAAGATAGATAGGAAAATGAGAAAGTATCTGAATGGATTGTTTTAGAATGGCAAGTATGAGACACACAGACTCACCACTCCTAAAATCTGTATTCATGTCAAATATCTTCAAATCTCTAATAGTATTTTGTCAGACTAAACCAAAGTACCATCTCTAAGCTTTTCTCAATCCATAGAGGCAGCATATTCAGTGAGATTTGATACACGTCCAGGGCAATAAAAAAATAAAAACTCTGGCAGTAAAAAATCCTTCCTATAGATTAACTCAACGTATTTCTGCAAATTTGCAAGATTCACTAAAGGAAGATAATTAACTTCTGTTCCAGAAACGGACAACTGTAGCTGAGAGAGCCTCATGCTTTTAGAACGGGGGGGGGGGGGGGGCGGCGAGAGGGAGGACCTGAAGGACAAGAAAAAACTTCATGCCTGGGTTTATGTCAAAATCTCATATGCAAAAGAGTATCTACACACACTGCAACCAAGACAACTGAGAGCCACACAATTTTGCTAATTCAGAAAGACAAACATATTTAATACATTTCTTAAATAAATAAGTTTTTAAAAGTGTTTTTGTCACTTTATTTCTGAATCATACTCTGGAAAATAGAAATGAAACCCTAGAAAAAAGAAGCAACAGGGAAGCAAACAAAGGCAGCCAGAAAAACAAAAAAAGTCTTAGGAAATAAAAATCAATTCTGCAATGATAAAGACAAAAATGCAGCATCGAACTAATGGAAATTATTTCTGGTGATGGAAAAAGCTGCAGGAAGGAAGTCTTTCCTCACCTTTTCCATCTAACCCAGTTCCGTGGTTTAGATGTCAATTCCCACGAGTCTCTGGATACTGCATATTCTCTAATACTGTGCACATGTGCATATACACACACGCACACAGAAACACACACGTGTGCATGCACACAGGCACACACAAATAGAAACATGCACACAGACATACATATACACCCAGACATACACACAAACTCACACACACAGACACATGTACACAGAACCACACACACAGAGACATACATATCCATACACAGACACACGTACAAAGAATGCAAAGGACACTCTTTCTAGAAACTGGATTTGGTGTACACACTAGCAGAGCAGTGCTCACTGAGCCCTATGTTGGTTTGCAGCTAACACGTGTTAAAACAGCACACACTGCTGGGCGGCGGTGGCGCACGCCTTTAATCCCAGCAGAGGCAGGCAGGTCTCTGAGTTTGAAGCCAGACTGGTTTACAGAGTGAGTTCCAGGACAGCCAGGGCTACACAGAGAAACCTGACTGGAACAAACAAAACAAACAAACAAATGAAAACACATACCTACTTCATAAAGCAAAGCCTCCATTAGAGACATTTCTGATCGGGAAGAAAAACACCCACTATATGTGGTTTAACGTCAGTGTGCTGATTTTTGCCATAAGATCTATATTCACTATTAAGATACATTAGAGAGCCGGGCGGTGGTGGCGCACGCCTTTAATCCCAGCACTCGGGAGGCAGAGGCAGGCGGATCTCTGTGAGTTCGAGGCCAGCCTGGTCTACAAAGGGAGTTCCAGGACAGGCTCCAAAGCTACAGAGAAACCCTGTCTCGAAAAACAAAACAACAACAAAAAAAATGATACATTAGAGATTCCTCTAAGTCTACTGAGCCCTTTTTGACCTTGGGATTGACCTGACTGGGGCAATAAGGAATGAAGAAACGACAGGCAGATAGACATAAGGAGAAGATGGGATCAGATGGGTCTCATGGGCTGATGGAGATGCATCAGCACTGGTCCAGAAACTGCATTTATTGCACACATTTGAGTTGAGAAGATGGGTTTACCATGTGCAGTTCTCATGGTGTCTTTAGAAGCTCTTAGTGGGAGGTCCCTATAGGGGAGCAGCCTCAGGCTGTTAAATCAGGAGGAAGTTGCAATTCAGGACAAGGAGAAGGCTTTGTCATTTCTCTGAGGCTCATCAGGGAAGGCTTTGCCATTCCCATGGGTCTGTGGCATTGGCGCCTTTGACATGGCCATGCTAACGTCAATAAGTATATATACACTCAGAACTTCATCGGCTCCCTATACCAGACCACTGAAAATACCCACCCAAATGACCAGAATCTAGTAGGTGTCATCCAACACTTAGCAAGACCATGTGGAGCTGGATCCGATATGGAGGCATTAGTGTGTATCTAATAAGTGAATGGGATTGTGCAAAGAACTGATTGATACAGACATGGATATGCCGCTACTCCTGCCCGTTAAATTAGCATGGCCCAAACTAAAGATTCCCCAATGGCAGGTCATGGAACCAATTTGGGAAACCATGACCTGAAATATTTAGAAACTAAGGAAGAATTGAATAAAAACAAAATACATGTGTGTTGTTTCTTAAGCCCCTGCCATTCCAGAAAGAAGGCTGTTCTTTGTGAAGCTGACAACCCAGAAGGGAACCTCAAGAACCTCAGGTGTTTGGTTTTAGGTATTATTGTGATTTTAATAATACCAATAATTCTTGTAACAATATTAATCTTAAAAGAATTGAAGACCATTAGCTGTCTGAGTAGAGTGTACTGTGGGTGTTTATGCAAAGGTCCTTGGACGCTGGTTCTCCTGGCAGTGTCGGAGGAAAGCACTAAGTCAGATTTTCATTATCTTTTATATCTATTATGCTTATTTTGAAATTTGATTATTTCTACCCCTTCATTACTTTGGCCAGAATTTAAGGAAAATATGAATAAAACATGTGATGGCAAGTTATTTTCTTGTCTAAACCTCTTAGGGCAATGTTTCCAATATTTCAGTGATGAAGGATATAATCTATTCCCAATATAAATGTAGATTCTTTACTGTGTTAATTTGGTCAGATTTGGTTTCCTAGTAATTTAAACTTTTTATTTAAAACTTAAGACTTATTGACATGAATTTATTGAGGGTGTATTTCTATTTCCTTACGGTACATTCATAGCTAGAATTATTCTTTAAAGACTGATGTAGCTACAGATGACATGGTGAGGTGTCTGTGTGTTAAGGTCTCTTTCCTGGCTTCACTTCAAAGTACAGGAACAGTAAGGACTCAGGCTAATGACAGAAATGTTCTTTCAAGAGCTCTTACCCTAACTTTAAACAAACTTAGTACATTGTTCCCACAACAGCGACAGATTACTCCCAATGTACAGACTGTCATCTGAAGTTTAGGGAGATCATCAACTCTTTGAAGAAGACACTGCAGGTTATCAATAAGGCCTAACCTCTTTCCACTATTAGCCAAGAATGGGATGTTCTGTTTTTTCTAAATTCTGGCCATTTGGTGGAGAGGGGCACTTTTTATTCATTTTTGCTTCCCTGTGAATTACCACCTAATGGTTATTGCAATAGTGTTTAATAAGCGATGTGTTATCCCTGGGCACTGGAATTAGCATCATTTCTCAGAGATGGTAAACAGGAGCTTGCATTTGTGCACCGCCTGCAAGTGGAAGCATCAATAAAAGCCTGAGGTGGGAGGAGGAGATGAATGCACAGGCTTGAGTCAGAGGCAAGGGATGCAATTTGATGTGGGGAATTAAGAAATTCTGCCTAGACGTGCAGAGGAGCCCAATTCTTCAAGACTCTGAGGCTGAACTGCCCAGTTCCATTTCTCACATGGCTTGTCTTTCCTTTATGGGGCACAAGACGTATGAACCTTGCCCTTCACATCCATAACTCTTGTGCCCACTCTGGGGTGCGTGGCATGCAATATTCTAGGAGCAATGTGCTATGAGTCTCTTTGACAATGGTTGCTTGAGGCCCAGGAATTTTAATCTGCATCCAGGAAATAAAGACATTTAAATTTAGAAACTTCTGAGCAAATGTCTAAACTACTGAAAGACTGAGGAGTGAGAAAGTGCAGGCACTGGCCTCCAGCCTTCAAGATGGCAAAGGCCGTCAACATACAAGATAGGGAGACATTGCTACTAAAGGCACATGTGCTAACCCCACACCCATAGGAAAAAAGAAGCTTGTCATGAATTCTAGGCATGCTGGTAGAATGGGTGACACAGATTAAAGAACATTTAGAGCTGCTTTTCTGGTGGCATTTATGATTTTGAGACTTCAGTATAAAGATGCATATTGCTTTTTATTATTTGTGTCCCATGCTATGCTCTGGGGTCGGACATGAAATGGTTTCCCTACTCTGGTATCTTACAAAGAGTGATACATAATGACAATAAGAAAAAAAAAAACACTTTCTAGGATCATATGATTAGTTCTGACATGAGGGAAATTGCTTCATTGCCAGAAGTCAATTCCTGAAATTGCAAGCATCTTCCCTTCATAAAATTAATAATATGCCCAGCTTCCTTCCCTCCTGTACTCCACTGTGTACAGATTGCAACCTCCTCTTGCCATCATGGAAGGCCACATTCTTAAAATAACATTTTCTTTCTTTCTAAACCAATGCCTTTCAACCTCCCTAATGCTGCCACCCTTTTACAGTTGTGGTGATCCCCAGACCATACAATTATTTTATTGATACTTCAAAACTGTAATTTTGCTACTGTTGCGAACTGTGATGAAGATATCTGATACTCGGGATACCTGATATGCAACCCCCAAAGTGATTGTGAGCCACAGGATGAGAAGCACTGTTCTAAAATACATGAAGACATATTTTAAAGGCTCACGGCGGTTCCTGAAACATGCATCCACCTGTTCTTCTTATCCCGCCGATACTTGTGGAGTACTAACAGGCACTTTTCTAGACTCTATGACCATGACGCTTGGGTAGGATGGCTCTAAATGAACAAAATGATTTTGAGGGTAGTATGTGCCCGGAAGGAAATGAAGCAAGGCAAAGCGGTAGAGAGATGGGTCCTTCCTAAGGGGCACTCAAATAAGGGCTCTGTAGAAACACCTGAGCTGAGAGTTGCGCGACAAGAAATTCACCTCTGCAGGAAGAGGAGCAGAAGGAAAGGCATCTGCAAAGGCCCAGCACCGCCTGGAACATGTCTCTGAAGGGCTCCAGTGAGGCCTGTGCACGGAAGTGTGCTGTGGAGTATTATTTTAAAATGTGTGACATTTGTTTTAATGATGCGAAGATGTGTTGTATTCTTTTATGTTGCATTTGTTTAACTCTGTGAAGCTGTGTTACTTTGCCTGTCTAAAACACTTTGCCTAATTGGTCTAATAAACAACTGAACAGCCAATAGCAAAGATGAGAAAGGATACGTTGGGTTGGCAGGCAAAGAGAATAAAAGAGGCAGAGAGTCTGGGAAGAAGAAGGCGCAAGAACAAGGAGAGGAAGATGATAGGGGTCAGCCACCCAGCCACACAGCAAGCCACGGAGTAAGACTAAAAGCAAAATTTACAGAAGTAAGAAAGGAAAAGCCCAGAAGCAATAATAATATAAGACTCTGTGTGAATTTATTTGGAGCTGGGTAGCAGGGTCCTCAAAGAACAAAATAGTAAAAAACAACCAGAAGGGAGGTCAGGCAGTGGCAAGAGGAGGGTAGATTCAACCTTAGATGCAGGACTCGATTTTCAAATGTTTCGTGATAGGGAACCACTAAAGGTTTAAAGTCATGGAGCAACGAGTTCCAAGGGCTTGATGTCATGGACCATGGTGGGGAAAAAGTGGATAATGATGTATTTTAAACATGTGGATTCTTTACAGGGAGTACAGGTCAGTCTTTGCCAGTGTGAGGAAGTGAGATTAAGAACATAGTGCTGGCTGTATAGTCTTCTGCCTGGAACCAGGAAGGCTGTGCCAGAGAAGAAAGTGAAGGTTCCTGCTTTGCCAGAAACATTAAGAATAAGGGAAGGTATTTTACAGAGCTGAAAGTGAAGTGCCTGCAGAAGAAGTTCGCTCTGAAAGCAAAGAGAAAGGAAGAAGCTTAGGGATGAAAAGGCAACGCACTGTGAATACAGGGCAATATACTAGACTGAGATCCAGATAGCTAGTGTGGCAATAAAAGCTGGGAAAGTCTACATGCCTGCAGATATTTGTCATCAGAATCCAAGGAAGAGATAGGGGTGTAAGCCCAAAGGTCCACAAGGTACTGCAGCTTCTCCGTCTTCATCAGATCTTCCATTGTACCTGTGTTGAGCTCAACGAGGTGTCAATTACTGTGCTGAGGATTGTGGAACCATATGTTGCATGGGGGTATCCTGACCTGAAGCCAGTAAATAAGCTCATATACAAATGAGGCTATAGCAAAATCACTAAGAAGCGAGTTGCCTTGACAGGTAAGTTTTTTATCGTTCCATCTCTTGGTGAATATGGTATCATCTGCATAGAGGATCTAATTCATGAGATCTACAGTTGGAAAGTGCTTCAGTGAAGTGAATAACTTCCCGTGGACTTCAGATTGTCTTCTCCATGATGTGGAATGAAAAAAAAAGACAACACAAATTGTGGAAGGTGGAGACACTAGCAACAGGGTAGACCAGACAACAGGCTTATTAGACAGATAACTAAGGGGTCGTCCGTGGTATTTTTGCAATCTAGTCCGTTATAACCAGTCAGAACTTGGGGGAAAAGCACAGAGTGCTGGGCTGAGCATCGAGAGTGAAACCTTCGCCAGGCTACCAAGGTGCTCCGAGGTACTCCACTGAGCCTATTCCAGTCCTGGATTCTCCATGTAAAACGGGGATAATGATTCCTCCCAGAGTCTCGGTGAGAATTAAATGAGGCATCGCACAAACAGCATGGCAATGCTGGTGGCTGGTGCCTTCTCAGGGTACAAACTGCTGTTGCTACCATCAGCATCATTACGTGGTAGAGAGTGAAGGATGAGCTGAGGAATCAAGCAACGACCCGGGGCACTCAGACTACAAAGGAGTCTATGGAGAGAGGGCAGCTGTTATCTCAGAGTACTCCGTGTCTGGTCGGGGGAGGTCTGCCCATAAAACTTACGTCTTGCCAATGGTAGAATCTGAATTATAAAAGGAGAGTTGTCACACCACTGGAAAGATCCAGCTGCTCACAAGCAAGACTAAATTAATAAGTGCAGTGCAGTCGTGTAAGGAAATACTTGGAGAAACAAACAATAACAAGTGGCGGGCTCACCCAGCACCAAAAATGAGCTGTACAAAAACATTTGTGAAAAAAAAACTAGGCAGAAGAGATGACAAGCTGTGCAAGTTTTTGTTTAAACGAAACTCAAGAACACTCGAGACTAATTTTGGTCTTACAATGTCTGCTGCACCTTAAGTTGTATATATATATATATATATATATATATATATATATATATATATATACATTTTTTTTTCCGGGGCTCATAATTAGCTAGACACATAACCAAATGCTGACTTCATGAACCCCAGGACTCTTTATGAGCCTGTTCATTTCCTGTCCAGATTCCAAGACTCTACCCACAGTCAGTCAGAATGGTGGCAACTAACACAGGACAGATGAAGGAAAGCTATGGGAGAAGGGCCACCATAGCGTAGCAGACTGCAGCCAGGAATAAATTTTCTGAATCACTCAGCTGACAGCAGGTGACTGCTTGGCTCCTTGGTTTTCACTGGTCCTGAATCTCGGGGTGTTAAGTGAAAGCTCCCAAGGCAGGATAGCTTTTTTAATATACTAGAAATGGCCTCCAAGTACCTCGGTGCTCTATAAAGAAACACAGTGGGGGAATGAAGCGTGCATTCAAACAATATCTTCTGACATTTCCATGAAGAAAACTGAGACGCCAAGCGCCTGAGTATAGTTATTTTCCTGAGAGAACAACCCGAACCACAATGCAAACGGCATTACGCCCTATCATGTGACATTAAAAATTACTTCCAGGCTATGATCACCTGACAGTGTGCCCAGGGCAACTTTATGATTATATCATCACAGTCTGCAATTCAAATCATGGAGGAGCTGGAAATACAATGCTCAGTCGGACAGCTCAGAGCTTGTCTGCTTCTCTTGCAGTGAAAAATGGTAGCAGAGAAAACCTCACTTTCCTGGAAAAACACTATCAAATAATAACGCCATTCAGGGGTCATTTTTGCAAAGTAATAACAGGCCATACATAATTGATTGCCTTTAGTCTTTGTCTCTGGGTGTTACAAATCACCATTACTAGCACTCTCTCCACCAGCTTCCACTCTGGATCCAGGCTGTCCATTTGGCACTGCCGGAAATGATGTTTGCGCCTTTGCTGTGCACTTCACGAGTAAAGTTCTCATATCTCCACAATTCTCGTGGTGTGCTCACGAGCCATCCGCAGTGGTTAGAGGAAAGTAACTTCTAGAGCTGAATTGATTTGGATTTATGCTCTCACCTCAGGCTTGCAAGGGAATTCAGGCTACCCTGGGAGATAAAATCTGCTCCTGTGAAGTCATAGCCTGACTCCCTCCATTAAGGCAAATATTGCCCTAAAAGCAGGAAAGATCGGTCTGCATTATACTGACTCTTTGCCTTACCAAATAGTGATAGCTGCATCCATAAAATCTAAATAAATAATTCATTCCAAAATTGCTTGTGCATCAGAAGGCTCATAGCACTGGTGACTGTATGAAGAGCTTTGAGCAACACTTGGGACTTCTGATATGCCTCAGCCACAGAAGGAAAGGCTCTCCCCTTCTATCTTCACCTCCTCACCCAGAACCCCGACTATACACATGTATGAGTCATATGTGTCTGTTGATTCCTGCAAATGACAAAAACTATGACTTTAGACATGTTGTGAGTATCATATAGACACAGATTTCAAAGCCTGGCAAATAAAAAAGGGTAAGGTGAAACTCAATAGCTTTTGGAAAGCTGGAGAGATAGCTTTGCCAATGAGATGCCTGCTTTACAGATGTGAGGAACTGAGTTTGCATCTCAGCATCATTAAAAGATTAAATAAAAATACAGGATGTAGTGGCACATGCTTACAATGCCAGGATGAGGAGACAGGCAGATCCCTGGGGGCTCACTGGCCAGCCAGCCAATGAACTGGCCAGTGAGGGACCTTGCCTCAAGAGAAAAAGAAAAACAAAAAACCAAGTTGGATATTCCCAAGGAATAACACCCAAGGTTGTGTACTGCCTCCCCCTCTCTCTCTCACACACACACGCTTACCTGAATGCACATATGCTCACAACACAGCTTCCAAATATAGATTCATGCTAAAATTTTAGTAAGTTAGATATATTAAATGTAAGATATATTTGATCTTGATCTAGTTTCTTGGACTTTTGTGACTCCTAAAGTGTTTGCACTATCTTGAATTATCTTTTGTTTGCTAACAAGTTGACCAGTGCTAGGCAGCCCCGAGGTAACTTCAGAATAGGGTCTCTTTACTAAAAACAATTAAGGAAAAATTAGACGTGTAGGACCTTCAACCTTATGGCTCAACCTCTATAGAGGAAGAGACAGAAGTTGAAGCTTCATTTGATCACCAAGAACCTGCGACCTGATCAATCCCATCTAAGGCCTCAGAAAATACTAGAAAGGCAGGGTTGGGAGAGTTTCTATGTCACTGAATTCTTGAGGCTTCCTATTGGGATGCACAGACAGGATATGGAATGTTCCCCCTCTCTCTTTCCATATTCCTTTTCTGTGTCATGCCCAAGGCAGCTCTTATCGGTATCCCATGTAGTAGTAGCTAGCCCCAAGGGAGGTTAGTTCTGGGTATCTATGATCTCAACCTGATGTCACCTTCATGTAGCTAGGGTAAGATCAGTTTGATTCTAGGATAGCCAAGGTTCTCTTGTCTTTGTTTCTTTGCTTGTTGTTGAGACAAAATCCCCAACAAGAAGCAATGTGAAGAAACTTACAGTTTCGTGGTATATAGCCCACCTTGGTGAGGAAGCCATGAAGGCGTGAGTCGGAGGACAGATGGTCACATTGCATCCACACTCAACAGACACAGTGTGAGCAAGACGTGGGGCAGGCTGTAAAACCGCAAGGCCTTCTCCAGTGATGCACTTTCTCTGGTAAGGTTCCACCTCCTCAAGGCTCTCTACAGACTTCACAAAGGAAGTGTCACCGGCTGGGATCAAGTGTTCAAACCAATGATCTCGTGGGGAACACCTCCTCTTCAACCACAGCACACACACACCCCACTCCAGAGCTGACTGACTAGCTTCTGGACAGGTGGGACGTATCTTGTGCATCAGGTGCCCAAAGCAGGACGTAACAATACAGGGGAAATGGGTCTAAGTGTCCTCTATTTCCTCTGTATCATCAAATTGAGTTAAACAAAACCAGCATTAAAAATCAACTATTTCACTAAATTTCTACAACTCAACTATTAAAAATGCTTATTTACCTACATGGTTTATTTTACTTGATCCATACAGAAAATAAGTATATATGAACTATATACATTCTACCTAGATAAATATGTAATATTTATATGTATAAACCTACTTTATATGCATATACATGTATATGAGCATATAAACAGGTGTCTCTGTATATACACATACCTAACCTCTCATTATTCTAGATAGATCCCAGGGAAAAGCATTTAAAACATCTGCTTTGAAGGTCAACGGGATAACTTGTGAGACTCCTGCCATATGGAAGTTAACAGGAATCTCAAATTAAATTCCCTCCAGTCCCAACACATCCGAACTGTCAGAGATGAGTGGGGAGGGCCCCTCTCTGGGCTCTCCCTTCTTATAATTCTTCCTGTTGCAAGAACACGGTTGCTGCAGCCAGACCTGTCCCCGTGGCCTCTCCCGGTCTCCCTACCCTGACCTGATGTTTCGTACAATATTCCAAAGCATGCTCCAGAAGCACTTGGGCTCTTTCCAGGAGACACGTTACACACTCAAGGTGCCACCCTGGCTGTTATTCACTGCCTGCCTTAGGTCTCTGTAGAGGGCTGTCTCTGTCACTTTCCAGCACTCCAGTTACCTATTTTGTTTAATAAATTACCATAGTGTGTAAATGTGTACAATCTCTAAATCTGTAAGAACCACCCTGAAGAATGATTTTTAAAAATACCACACTTAAAAAAAAAAAAAAGAGTGATCTCTCCACTGCTATTGTAAAGAGTGGGGGATTTATACCAGAAAAATTCCAATCACAGTAGCTGCTCCTTCCTCGGGTAAGTGGTTCTTGGGAGGTACACTTTAAAGAGGATGACTTTCCACCGAACACTTTAATTTTAATTTAACCTTTCCAGAAAAAAAAAAATGAAGGGCTCTGTGTAGATTCTTTTGGCTTTATTTAAGGCCTAAAAATTAGTTCTGAACTGTGATAATTGTGGGCTTAGGAATGCAATCAATCCCAAGCACCACTTCTGATTTGCTTATAAGCCCTGCAGATCAGGGGCTGCTGTTTATTACTAACTTGAAGGTGGCAAGTTACTTAATTGTGAAGCTGAACTTCAAGTCGAAGTGCCGTGGGATGGCTGGAGGCGAAGGGCCCGGCTTTGCAGTGGGCGAGGGTGACGGATAAAGACACGTGA
The DNA here is from genome assembly GCF_950005125.1 of Chionomys nivalis. Taxonomy (NCBI): domain Eukaryota; kingdom Metazoa; phylum Chordata; class Mammalia; order Rodentia; family Cricetidae; genus Chionomys; species Chionomys nivalis. The sequence continues at coordinate 48,807,598 of NC_080090.1, read as the reverse complement.
GGCAGGCTTCTGGGTACGTGCTTGCTGGTCGTCAACTTTAATTAAAACAGAGTGATGGAGTAGCAAGGCAGAGTGTAAAGGTCAGAGCGAAGCAGAGACCAGCCCTGGAAAGGACAGCCGATTTCCATCATCTGCCTTCATGACCTTGCTCTAATTCCGGCTTTCTGCTCTTGCTCTTAAGACCTGAACTAAATCACATTGCTTATATGTTGTTGTTTAAAGACAAATAGGGAGGCCCAAAGTCTGACCACAAGAAATGTTGATGTCTATCATAAAGTCGCTACACTAATTTTAACCAGCAGAAGATGTATCTGTGTCTGTGCTGCGTGGGTATGGTCGGTGTTAACCAAGATGTCACGTGTGTTCATTTTCTTCCCTTTAAGATGCAGAGATCCCATAAAGTCTGCTAAGACGGGTGGCTTGTTCTTTATGTATGAGGCACTATCATCCAGGTCATCTTGAAGATCTCATCACTTCTGCACACCACTGTGCCTAAAGCTTGAGCATTTAGATATGGAGATCATCCAAAGTCAAGTTAACGAACGCATATTTGATATATGCTATGTTCAGTGGGATTATTACTCTGCAGTGATTCAAGAAAAAATTCATCTCCAACCCCTCCTAAAATTTCAATTTGGAAAATAATAACAGAAAACATCATCTGCCTAATTATTTTTATTACAAAGGAAAAGAAACTGGTGTGCTGAATCCCAGTTGCTCTGAGTCACAGGTGTGTGGTTGACATTCCTTATTTTTTAACCAAGGCCATTTACTGAGGCATGGTGTGTAAGAAAATATATGTCTACCTTCCCGGGATGCCACAATAAAGCAGGCAGACTCTCTGCTTTCAGCAGTAAGCAGTTCCCTCCCTCCATGTGCAGTCTTAACAGAGCCAAACCCCACAACGTTTGCGGCCACGGCTGCAGATGAGAATGTGAAATGGTGGCTCTGCCTTGGTGTGTTTGTCTGCATACATCTTTGGTTTATTTTACTAGATATCACTATTTTGGCAGAAACGTCTAGCTCTCTTCTCTTAAAACAACTAAACTGAACACAGGGAGCCAGAAATCCCACTTGGCAACAATCGGCTGGTGCTGGCTGGTGTGGCGCACTTGCCACCACCACAGACATGTGCTCTGGCTTGCCGGAACTCCACTACCTGCTGGCCTTGGTGTCATATTATCTGAGTTGTTCAGAGAGACGTGACAAGGCTTCAGAGATCCTGATTTCCTAGCCGGCTTATTAAACACTCCCCTGTGCCTTAGTTTTCTAAAAGAGGAGGAGAGATGGAGGGGGAACAAGGAAAATAAAAACAAAGCCTCCCATTACTGGTACACAGTGTGAATCTATGAAAGAGACCCAAACCTGGGAGCTACTAGGCAAAGGAATCACGTTATTGCAACCACATTTGTGAGAAGAAATGTATATGTTCAGAAGTCATTGCCTACAATACCGCAAAAAGCAACATTACTGAAAGGGCAACACCCCTGCCTGCACTTCTGGTAAGAGCAGAAATGAAAGAGACATTATGAAAAGCAGGGTGGTACTTCCTCGGAAAACTAAAAGAACTGATTTATGATCCACTTAGGATTAGAACGAGGCATATCCACAGGGAAAAACATGTCCTAAAGAGGTGTCTCCCCTCCTGTGTTTACTATGCACCATAGATGCCAAGAAGTGGTATCCGCTGAGAGGCCCACTGAGGTTGAGCAGGTAAAGAACATGTGATAAAATCCTGTAATCGGGACCAGCGCAAAGGAGCGCGAAGGACATGTGCTAAGCACAATAGAATAAGCCAGACACGTGAAAACAAATGCTATGTGACCTCGTACATGTGAGAAACTGCAGCGATTGAGTTCAAAGGTGCACATGAGCATCAGAGCTGGGAAGAAGGGGCAGAGGGACTGGTTCAGACAGGAAAAGGCAGCTGCATGGGAGGGATGAGGTCCAGAGCACTAGTCATGGATGGTGACTACAGAGAACTGGTCATGGCTCTGGTCACGGCACGGTGACTATCGTATTCTCAGGCTGCCTAAATGGGGGACTGAGTTCATGCTTCCAGCACAAATGAATGCCAAACATCTTCCAGGATGTCCTTGTTATATGTGTGGGTCAGAATATCACATGGCATTCCGTGTCAAATTCTGTACACGGAAAACCACCAGCAGGGTTACCGGAACCCACAGAATGACAGACTATCTTCACCAGCTATACTTCAGACAAGATGTTAACGTCCAAAAATTACAAAGAATTGCAGACATTAAATGCTAAGGAAATAAAGCTGTCAATCAGCAAATAGGCAAATGAACTGAGTAGAGAGAGCTATCAAAAAAAAAGAAGCATAAAGAACAAAAGACAAAAAATGAGAAAAACGAAACAGAAAACTATTTTTTAAAGGGCTTGATATTACTAGTCCTCGGGAAAATGCAAATTAAAACTCCTTTTGGACATCACCTCACCATAGCTGGAATGGCTATCATCAACGAATCTGAGGGCTAGTGTTGAAGAGAGGAGCCTTTACTCACTGTCGGCCAGCTTTATGTCAACATGATGCAAGCTGGAGTCCTTTCAGAAGTGGGAACCTCAGTTGAGAAAATGCTCTCACCACACTGCCCTGTGGACAAGCCTCTGGGGCGTTTTCTTGATTGATGATTGACGTGGGAGGGTGGTGCCAACCCTGGGCTGGTGATGCTGGATGCTATAAGAAAGCAGGCTGAGCAAGCCATGGGGCACAAGCCAGTGATAAGCATGCATTCAGCATTTGCTTCTGTTCCTGCCTCCAGGTTCCTGGCTTGAGTTCCTGCCCTGACTTCCTTGGATGATGAACTAAAAGCTGTAAGATGAAATAAACTTTACTCTCTGGGTTGCTTTTGGCCCTGGTGTTTGATCACAGTCATAGAGAAGTGAGTAGTACAATATGGTACAGAACAATATAGTCTTTGTGGAAAACAATTTGGAGGCTCTTCAAAAACTTTAAAACAGTATTGCCGCACAACCCAGCTATTTCAGTCCTAGGCATTTACCCAGAGAACTTCATGCCCTGTCGTGAAGGCATTTGTACCTTCCTGATCATTGAAGCTTTGTTCACTAGAGCAGATAATTGAAATTAATCTAGTTGCTCACCAACAAATGAATGGGGAGTAAAAATATTGTGTGTGTGTGTGCATGTATGAATGCTACACAGCTGTAAAGAAAAATGAAGTTAAACATTTTTCAGGAAAATAGATGGACTTAGAATGTATAATATGAAGCAAGATCGCACAATCACGGAAAGAAAGAACAATGTTCTCATGTATGTATTATGTAAATACATGTACACTTGGATACAGGATAACATGAAGAAAAGAGAGCAAGCAAAGCTAAATATAAAGGGACAGGGAAGGACAGAATGGAAGTGAGAGGGCAAAGACTGACTGTTTTCGAGCTCTGGTTCCATCACTGATCCTTGGGGGTGGATGGTGGATAAGCACCTAGAAGATATTCAACACTGAATGTGACAAACTTAGTGCAAAGTGCCATAGCAGTTTGGAATGTTTGAATGCCTGTTCTGACTACACTGAGGTCCACTGAGCTGTGTAGAGTTGGAGTCTAGTTAGTTTGGGTTGGTAATGTTTTCATTCATTTGCAAGGTTTTTTTTTTGTTTTTGTTTTTTGTTTGTTTGTTTGTTTTTTTAGAAAAAGCTTATGGCGTGAGTTCCAGGACAGGAACCAAAGCCACAGAGAAACCCTGTATCGAAAATCCAAAAAAAAAAAAAAAAAAAAAGAAAAAGAAAAAAAAAAAAAAGCTTATGGCACTCTAAAATAAAAGTCACAGCCTTTGTCTGTCTCTCAGTATTAGAAGCCATATAACTATAAGGAAAATATTACTTCACAAGTCTTGAATGCAAACTGAAGCTGAAAAGGACTGGGGTACAGACATGGATTGTGGCCTTCGGGCCATGACTTTCTAATGGGGACTCCTAGGGCTGGTGAGATGAGAGCAAAGTGGACAAATGGAATCCCATCATAGCAAACTAAACAGTTACCAGAGTGGAGAGATGGCCTGCATTACAGGAGGAAAATTTCCCATGTATTCACCAGACAGTGAACTAATATCCAGACCTCAATTGGAAAATAGAAGAGAAACCACCCAGGTAATAAATGGACAGATAAGCAGCTAAAACAATACTTTTCAAAATAAAAAAACCTCAGTTGACACACTGGAAAAATAAATGTCCAACATCTTATGGGAACAGCTAAGTGCAAATTAAGACTACATTGAGATTTTGTGTCATACCACCCAAGAAGGCTAGAATCAACATGACAAAAAAGCCTGAGAAGAGGGGAAGGGACTTTGCTGTTGGCTGGTGGGACTGTCAACTAGTGCAGCCAGTAAGGAATCGGTGTAGAGGTTCCTCAAAAATAACCTGAAAATAGGACTGCCAGAAACCCCAGCTTACCTATACCATGTATGCTATAGAACCCAGCTTATATATACCGTGTATGCCATAGAACCCAGCTTATCTATACCATGTATACCATAGAACCCAGCTTATATATACCATAGAAGCCAGCTTATATATACCATGTATACCGTAGAACCCAGCTTATATATACCATAGAAGCCAGCTTATATATACCATGTATGCCATAGAACCCATCAAGGCTGAGCATGGCATCCTAACACAAGAATGGGTTCCAACAAATTAACTCATGCACCAGAAATTAAATGTGGTCCTGCCTCCAGGGGCTCCTCAGATAGAGAAAGCTACAGAACTCTCTCCCACATGCAGAGGGCCTAGTTCGGTCTCATGGAGGCTCCACAGCTGTCGGTCTAAAGTTGAAGAGTTTCCACGAGATTGGTTCAGCAGTCTCTATAGCTTTCTACACCATGATCTTGACCTCTCTTGCTGATATATTCCATTCTCTGTCTCTTTGATTGGTTTCCTGGAGCTTGGCTGGTGCTTGGCTAAGGATTTTTGCATCTGGTTCCATCAGTTAGATGAAGGCTCTATGATGATAGTAGTGGTATTCGCCTACAGGGGAAGGAAAATTTGGGCACCCTCTTCACTATTGCTGGGAATCTTGGCTGGGGTCATCCTTGTGGATTCTTGGGAATTACGCTATCACCAGGTTTCTCCCTAACCCTATAGGGGCTCGCTCTATCAATATCTCTCTTTCATTGCTCTCCCACTTCATCCCTCCCCTCCTTGACATCACGTTCCCTCATGTTCCCATCCCCGACTCCCTCCCTTTTACCTCCCCCCTTCATCCCCAGTTTACTCAGGAGATCTCATCTAAGTCCCCTTCCCAGGGCGATCCAGGTGTCCCTCTTAGGGTCTTCCTTGTTACCTAGCTTCTCTAGAGCTGTGGATTATAGTCTGGTTATCCTTTGTTTTACATCTAACAGGTGCAAGATGGTATCTCAGAGTTGTTTTGATTTGTATTTCCCTGATGATTAATAATGTTGAGCAATCCCTTAAATGTTTTTCGGTCATTTGAGATTCTTCTGCTGAGAATTCTGTATTACCTAGCTCTGTGCCCCATTTTTTTAATCTGATTACTTTGTATTTTGATATCTAGTTTTTTGTGTTCTTTATACATTTTTGAGATCAGCCCTCTGTCAGGGAGGTTGGTGAAGAGCCTTCCCCATTCTGCAGGCTGTTGTTTTGTCTTATTTAGCACGTAAAGAAGACATAAAGTCAAATACATGAGACCTCTATAATGACTTCTGTAAAGGATTCAGAGGCTTCACCGAGGTTTCTTCTATGACATGCCATAATCCAGATAGGGAAAAACTTAAATGAACAGGTAGAAGAGTCACTTCGGGTGCGTGGGAGCTCTCCACACTCTTAATCTAGGGGCACTGTGGGAAATAAATCAGGAGAGCATGGTTCATCGTGGGAGGTGCAGACTGAATTATGTGGGCACCCCGTGTGTGTACACCGCACTCAGCTGGGAGCCAAGGAAAGAAGCTTAGGGATAATGCCAGGGCCACCATGTCTCTTCTCGCAAGCTCCAAATTAAGCCAAGAGGCCCAATGATATAGCACATGGAAAACACAGTCCTAGAGACCATGTGGGTGACTTGCAGGGACTGAATATTAACAGCAGCAGCAGTAGATGGAACTGCAGGTGTGAACATGCTTTCTGAAACAATAATTCAGACATCCTCTATGTCTGCTCCCAGTGCTTCATCAAAACAGACAGTCTTGAGAGAAAAAAAGGAATCCTAGTTATGGCTCTCTGGCAGTAGACGTCGAGAACAGGTAACATGTACAATATTCTAGCTTGTCATTCTTCAGAGAGAAGATCGTAAGGACAAACTGATTATCATTTAGATTGACAGTTAAAGACAAAAGACACTGTGATCCAGAGAGGGGACAGAATGCTGGTTTCTCACAGAAGGCCTGTCCGTTTAGGAAGACAGGGCAGCCACCAGAAGACTATTCCGACAGCACCGGCTCATGGAGTAGATTTGACACATGGAGCCTGAGTGCCTGGGAGAGATCCCCCAGCAGTGGGAAGGAGAGCACCTGAGAGAGGGGCATAGAGTTGGGCTCTCAGTGGCAGATCTGGAGGGAAGATCAAGGAGGAGGTGTCTCCCTCCTGAGATGATGCTAGCAAAATGCCAGAAACTGGGCAGCTTATAAACAATAGAAATTTATTTCTTAGAGTCCTAGAGACTGAGAGACCCCAGAACAAGTCCCCAGGAGATTCACAGATGCAAAAAAGCATCATAGATCAAGTCTTATTCCTATGTCTTAATATAGCGCAGAGTGCAAGCTAGTCCCATGGCAATTCTTCCACAAGAGCAGCAATCTCATTCGTAAGGTCTGTATTGAGATCACCTAATCACCTCCTGGAGACGTCCGAGTACTCTCGAGGAACAACGCTGGTAAAATACTATGTATTGCAAAGCATTATCCAATTCAAGCTGGGCAGCCTAGTAAGTGTGTCTATACACTGGGGAAGCTGCCACTAAGTAGGGGCTGAGTCCACCAGTCCGGATGTCTTAGAAGCCCAAGCACGGTGAAGGCCTGGAAGCTTCCTGCAGCCACAAGCCTTTAGTTCACGTAAGAAGCCAGAATTACCTGGGCTCCACATAGGTTACAGCAACAACAGCAAGAGACCAAAGCAGACAGGCTGAAAAAAATCAAATGTTTGCTCCTCAGATCTCTTTACATCTTGGACTAAGATCGGCCACCATCAGATGGGATTGCCCACTTGGTCACGCCTCTCACAGAGCCACAGTTGAGTAAAGTTGACAAGAGATTGGTCATCCTAACTCCAATACACCCCACATCCCTTGAGGGGTTAGAACTTGCACAAGTGAATGTAGGTGGGGGTTCAGCAAATATTCCTCTCGTCATAGGGAGTGTCTTGATCTGGCTGAGAAAGCAAAGGACTTTCCGTTCCTTGGTGATCACTTACTGAAAGCAGGCCACCTCAGAAAGAGGTGTCTTTAAACAAGAGTGATGAGGGTAATAAGCTTTCTGTTTGTAAGCCAGGCAATGTGTAAGAGTCCATGCCACTCCTGTCTCTGAGTAGGTAAAGTGCTTTCGAGCTCTGCCTTTGAGGGAGGTCACTTAAAGTTATCATCTTAAAGCTCCTGTAAGGCAGATGGCAGTTAAGACACAACAGTGAAGCCACTTTGGGGGTGGCTTTGTTGGTAAAGTGCTGAGCGGGAAGGGAGCCCTGAGATGATATACGATGCACCCACGGAAAATGCAGAGCATGTGGTGTGTGCTATAATCCTAGTATTGGGAAGGTGAATGGGAGGAAACAGGAGACGTACTGCTTATCTGGCCTTGCTCAACCTAGTGAGCTGCAGATTCAGAGAGAGCGAGAGCGAGAGAGCGAGAGCGAGAGCGAGAGAGAGAGAGAGAGAGAGAAAGAGAGAGAGAGAGTTTTTAAAAGTCAGGTCAGGAGTAGTAGAAGGCACTCCACATGAGTGAGACTAGCCTCTGCATGCACGTATACATGCACACATACAAGAACACACACACATACACACTATCCTTAAAACAAAATGAAAAGATCAAAGGCTATAGTGCCTACACTGATCATAAAATTCATCTCTAAGAAAATTAGCCTCATGTCTTCGATATCAAAGAGCCTCTTAAATCTTAAGCCTATGAAAGAAGATGAGGTGTGAACTCTTTTTCCATCCCCTGGGAATATAACACAGAGAAATCAACCTAAAGGAAAGGAAAATTGATGTTGGGCAATGGTTCCCAAAGCTTCAGTCCGTTATGAAAGTGGAGGGGATAGAGCAGGGCCCATGATCCCAGGGCAGCTAGGCAGCAGATTGAGAACATTGCCCTTTGGGCTGGGTCTCCCGCTCCCTTTTTGTTTCGTTGAGGGATGCTCAGCCTGTGGGGTTGGGCTTCCCACATTTTTAGGGTGATCTTTTCTCCTTTGCCCTTGTTGGAAGGACCCTCCCAGACACAGGCAGTGTTGTGTTTCACAATTTAGATGCTTCTCAGTCCTACCAAACAGATAATGAAAATCAATACGCATAGAGGATGTGACTCATTTCTCTGAGATGCTTCTACCTAAATTCAAGGAGTTTTCCTGGAAAGGAATGGAATGTGATTAAAGACAGAGACAAGAGAGAAGGATGGCTTCAGGCAACAGAACTTTTGGTACAATGTATAACTTCTCTACTTTTGTGAAGTTTGGGTTTTGTTCATTTGCTTGCTTGTGTTTTTTTTTTTTTTCTTAATTTTCGAGACAGGTTTCTCCCTAGTTTTTTTGGTTCCTGTCCTGGAACTAGCTCTTCTAGACCAGGCTGGCCTCAAACTCACAGAGATCCGCCTGCCTCTGCCTCGCAAGTGCTGGGATTAAAGGTGTGTGCCACCACCGCCGGCTCTTATTTTTTTTTTTTTTTTTTAACATTGTCTCTCTGTGTAGTCCTGGCTGTTTAGGCTGGCCTTGAATTCACAGAGATCTACCCGCCTCTAATTTCTAATATACCCCATGCTGGGCTCTCGAGACGCCCATAGGCACATAGAGCAAATGTCTGCTCTGTCTGGGTGATGTCAGAAAGACGGAAACCCAGAGGGCAGCACTGGGGTGTCACAGCCCCAGGTCTATTACAGAGCAGTGATGGTAACACAGTCCCTCCTTAGCAACAGTGACGTGCTGGGCCAACCCCACCACACAAAAGGCAAGGAAAGAGTATCTAGACTATAAAATACAGAATTCTCCAGGCTCCTAGAAAAACTAAGAACAATTAGAAAAGGAGACAAAACACTGAGAGACACTCAGCATCCCTAGTCACCCAACAAATGCAACTGAAACCCACAAGATGCTGCTGAGCACCCATAAGTCTGGCTAAAACAAAAGTAATAAAATAACAAAACCTGGTAAGGATGCAAAAAACGGTCCGCTTCTAGTTGAAATGCAAAATCTGGGAAATGGTAAGACAGTGTTTATATATTTTTTATTTTTGCTTATCTGAAAATCAATCATTCTACAGAAAATAACCTTACCCTCTGTTGATAACCTACACATGACTGACTCACGGTGGTCTAGTCATGGAGGTTTCACACAATCCATGAATGAGTAAAGGTTGAAACTTTGATATGGACAAACCCACAACACGGGATATTACTCAGCAAGACAAAGGGATGCACATTGGATGCAACCCTGGGTGAGCATCAAGAAAATTGTGCTGCTTGGGGAAGGAGTTGATCTCAAAGGAAGACATGCCTCAATAATTACTTCTAAATCATGTTCGTTTACCATGTTTTCCACATTAGCTATTGGTTCATTACTAAGAACAGTGTGTAATCAAGGAGTTGCATGGAAGGGGCGTCTTCTAGTGATGGTATTGTTGAGTATGTTGACACAGGCTGTGGTTTCATGTAACTACACATGGTGAAATTACATAACTACGAGTGCACGCACGCAGGTCATCACCTAGGGAATGTGTCTAAGACTGCACACTCTGGATTGAATAAATGTCATTGTTTATGTGGTTTTACCACATAGCATAGTTTAGCAAGGTAAAACAATGGGAGAAACCTTCTTATAGGGCAGAGGTTCTCAACCTGTGGGTTGAGATATTTATGTTGCCATTCATAACAATAGCAAAATTATGGTTATGAAGAAGCAACAAAAGTAATTTTATGATTGGAGGTCACCACAGCATGACAAACCATATAAAATGGTTGCAACATTAGGAAGGTTGAGAACCACTGTAATAGAGCTTCTTTATGAGTTTCTATTAACCATAATTATTATGAAAGTTGACTTTTTCTTTTCTCTTTATCTGTGTGTGTGTATGTGTGTGTGTGTGCATTTGTGTGTGTGCATGCCGGAGGACAGTGCTGGGTACTGTTCTGTCTGTCACTCTTCCTAATTTTTGAGACAGGATCTCTCAGTGACCCTGACGTGTGCAGTTTGGGCTAGACTGCCTGGGCAGTGGACTCCTAATGTCTGTTAGTCTGTGATCAAAAAATGCTTGGGTAACAGAGATGTGCAGCTTCAGGGTGAGTGCTTAGGATTTGAACTCTGGTCCTGCTTGTACCATAGCAGTTCTAACACATTAAGCCATCTCCCCTGCCCTTTGTAACAGACAAATCACACACACACACACACACACACACACACACACCTATATTTATGGGATACAATATGGAATTACTAAATTACTTTAATTAACACAGTCTACTCAGCTCGTTCATACTTTTTTTGCAATGAAGCCTTTGAAATCAGCTCTCACAAGTTTGAAAATACTTAACTGTCTGCTGCAGCCCCAGTGCTGTGTGCTTCTCTGAGATGCCCATCTCCCCCTTGGTACCATCTACGCAAACCTGCCCAGTCCCCCCCACCTTGTATAACCACCATGTGACTGCCATAACAAAGCCGAAAGTCCTGAGGTCTTTCTTTCAATCAGACCTTCTGACTGAAGGGAGTGAAAATCCATAATGTAAGTATTTCTTCTTCTATCTCCTAACAACGACCCTGCATTCATCATAAATAATCGCAACCGCTCTTAGATGCCCTAGCCTGCAACAGCCTCTACACTGCATGCCCCTGTACTGCACAGCTGGGCTTGTATCCCCCACCATGGTGGAGCTGTGGCATTGCCCCAGGCTCTGCTGTCCCCAGCCCATCTGTGCTCTGTCCCTCTCCCCTTGCAGGCATCAGAGATGCTGCTAAGGTGGTTGTTGCAGTCTTTCGTCGTCAAACGCAGCCTGCATTCCGCCGCTTGTGGCGTTTTACAGTGGCATAAAAATACTAAAGCACCGCAGAAGGGCCTTGGGTGTTTATATAAATAATTTATTGTATATAAAATCTCCCAAGAGAAACCTGTGTCAGTCCACAGAGAGCCACTCTCTCAGGGGACCCATGCCATTTGTCTGTAAATTCAACACACTGCAAGCCATTTGCAATCTGCAAAGAAAAAAAAAATCTATCCAAAGGGGAACACCACACTCTCATTGCTTTGTAAGATTAAGAAACATATTCTAATTTAAAATGTAACTCAATACCCATTCTTCTCAAACAAGACATTAAAATCAAGTCATTGAATTGACCCAGCATTGATAATTTATCCTTCTGACATTTAAGTGTATCAAAACGTTGGTGATGAAAGCCTTTATATAAAATTTTTGCTAATTCTAATATTCAATTATAATTTTCATTTTAGTGAGTCACTGTGCTTATGCCCCTTAGAAGCCAAAGCGTTAACTGCTCTAGTGCTGATTTTCCCAGCACTTATTGTTAATTAAAAGGTAAAAAACCATTACCAGGATATCTGCAATCAGACTTTCAAAGCCAGAAACATCAATATCTAGTAATTGAGAACATTTTGGAGTAAAATTTTAATAAGCAAAAAAGTCAGAAGAGGGGAAATGGTCTTTATTATTTCACATGGAAATCAGATCAGCAAACTCTACTGAAAAGTTGTAATTGCCCATGTCTTCCAGGCTTCCGTCCAAGTTTTCTCCTATAGCAGATGCTAAAGAAAAGGAATGTTGCCAGGCTTGTCCATTTCTGCAGCGTTTACAGCTACAACACACCAACAGTCTACATCAAGATGTGCTGTGCTGATGCCCTTGTGGGCTGAACCTCATCCTCATCTGTGGATTGTAAAGGCTGTGCTGAGTGTGGATGGACCATAGTGGTAAACACTCTTGATGGCACAGACTAGTCCGTGCCTATTGGGTGAAAAGCCCGATACTAGTAATGAATGGATAACATAAGCAAAAGGTCAAGAGCAGAGAAGAAGGCACGTCTTGGAACAAACTCTTTAACATCAAAGGTAATGGTAGAATTGATTTGATTCAATACCAGACTACTGGTCATAATAGTAGCTAGCAGACACTCAAGTGTATTTCTCATCTTCAGCAGCTCTCCTATACACCAAGACACACCATCTAAACTCCGGGCCTAGTGTCCATACACGTTCCAGGAAACATTTCCCCCGACCCCCTATTCTAGACTATCCAGGATTCTGGCAAAACAAAGATGATCCACTCAAATTGGAATAATTTGACAAAGGTCTGATGAAGAGACTACTCAGAAAACTTTGGAAAGTGCATAGGGAAAGTGGAGGGCTTATCAAATACTCTAGATCTGTTCTCATCCCTCAGTAGAAGATGAGAAGAAAGTGCCAGTCACACCAGGAAGGAGAAAGCAGGCAGAGAGGTCACCTTCCCTAGAGAGAGCAGCCAGCCCAAGGCAGCCCCACAGCAGGAGATAGCGCTCCTGCTCCTAGGTTTCTGCAGGCTTTGTTTGAATTGCTTCTTGGTCCAAAAGAAAGATCGTTTGATGAAGTCTGTAGGAAAGGAGTCTCTATGCTTCAGAAACCGACAACTGCCTGTGCAGTTTGGGAAAACTAAATGATATAATACTTAAGTGAAAAAGGTAAGCTATTAAGTATATACTAAGTTTTCTGCTACATCATTAATTTATACAGTTATCTGTGCAGCCTGTCATTTTGTCCCCAAGTGAGAGGCACAGAGGAATGGGGAAAGGCCCCTGGGTGGCTCCTGTGATTGAGGGGGAAACAATCTCATTTCTTTCTCCCCAGAGTAATTAATAGGAGGCATTAATCCCGGGAGAAAAGTTGGAGAGATGCAATTCAGACACAGGACCCATGGAGGTTACGATGGTGATCGGGACTCTGATCTGTCAGATTCCTAAGCAATTACCATTCTCTTCCTCTACATGATGAGTTGTATATGGCTGTCCTCACCAGAAAATATGTTGTGTGTACCTATGTATGCATGTGTACATGTGTTCATGTATGTGCAGGTGTGCCTGCGTGTGGAGGAGAGAAGACGACCTCAGATGTCATTCCTCAGGTAACACCCACTTTGTTTGGGATGACAGGGTTTTTCACAGGGGCCTGGGGGCAGTCAAGCAGACTAGCCTGTGTGGCCAGTGAGTTCAAGACATAATCCTGGATTCACCTCCCCAGCTCTGCCTGGCTTTTTTTTTTTTCTAAATGAGCCAAAGTATCTAATTCAGGTCCCCACACTTTTGCAACAAGCACCTTTATTGACTGAACCATCTCCCCAGCCTAGAAAATGTTTTCACTCAATAAAGGAGAAACAGAGGAAAAGTTACTCTGTGTGTAGAGGAACCAGTTTAGGACTTGCTCTGTAAATCCAGTCAGGAACGGTTAGGTCTAGAGAGGAGATGGAGGGACAGGAGGAGGAGGAAGGGGTGGGAACGGCAGTTTATGTGGTAAGTGATGACAGTGGTGGCGGTGTCAGTTATGGTTGTGATGGGCATGTGATACATATTTTACTTTAATTTATGGATGCACAGCCTCTAATAACTCACACCGATAGTTCCTTAAAGTGTGGTATACGTATCAGCTCTTGAGTCAACCAGATATATATTTTTTTATTTTTAATCTTACACCCCCCTGTCACAGAAAGCAAGGTTTTAGAGCTGGATATGGGCTACGATAGCTTGCATTTCCGTCTCTAAATGTGAAATGTGGTAATAACAAGCTTGATGTGATGGTAGCGTCGCGAAAGAGACAAGCTCCCGTGCGTGGTTGTGAGAGCAGAGCTGGATTAGATGGGTTGAAGTAGGAAGACCCACACAAAACATGGGTGGTACCATGCACAAAGAGAGAGAGCAAGTAGAGCGCCAGTACTCAACTCTGTTTACAGACTACGGATGCCCTGTGACCAGAGCCTCACATGCCAGCCACCATGCCTTCCCCTCCATGGTCTGCAACCACAAACTGTAAGCCAGGGTAAGTTTTAAGTTGTTTTTAACGAGCATTTTATCACTGCAATAAGAACAGTGATTACTGCAGCCAGTCCAGGAGCTGACGCGAAGCATGAAGAGAGGACATGCTTAGCGCTTGAAACAAGGCACGGGACACAACAAACACCAAGTACAGAGCCACTGGTCACAAGTTGATGTGGGAGTCCCCTCTGTGTGCTGTGATTACCATTAGTGAATAAAGAAACTGCTTTGGGCCTATAGCAAGGCAGAACTTAGGTAGGCAGGGAAAGCTAGGCTGCAAGCTGGGAGGAAGAAGGACGGAGTCAGGAGACGCCATGGAGCAGCAGCAGGGAGATAGATGTGCTGAAACTTTGCTGGTAGGCCACGACCTCATGATGATATTAATAGAAATGAGTTAAATTAATATAAGAGTTAGCCAAGAAGAAGCTAGAGCTAATAGACCAAGCAGGGATTTAATTAATACAGATTCTGTGTGATTATTTTGGTTATGGGCAGCCGGGACAAACAAGAGGCTCACCTACAACAACAAGTTAAGGCATGGATGGGGTCACAGCAAAGGACAAAGAAGAGAGAAGAGCACCTCTTCTCACCACCAAGAGAACCATGCCTCCCCCACCCCCCCCAGCCAGCTCACAGTCTGCGGGAACCTATAGGAAGAGCGGGGGCTCTGAATGCTCACACTCTGTGTGAGCCAAACAGAAGAGGAGGGGCACAGTAGGGAAGGAGGACAGCCAGACACACTGAGGGGAAAGAACAGATTCCAACGAGAGGATACTACTCTGTTTTCCATCATTGACGGGATGCTTCATTTAAAAAAAAAATTATTTAAAGTCACATTGGGAAATGGAGGACTTAGGAAACAGGCCAGTGACAAAGGGAACATTCAGATATTTGCACTGATCAAAGGTAAGAGCCATCCATGGCCTCCGCAACTCCAGACTCTCCTCTTCAGGTGGTTCCTGATCTAGAACAAGTACACTCAGAAGGCAACCTTGGACATTTCAGTTCTTAGGGCTTTTTTTCTTTCTTTTATGATTTCAATAAACAACTTAGCCAACGCATTTCACCTGATTATTTTTTTTGGACAGATGTTGAATAATAAGATGCATCATGGAATTGAAATTCCACTCAAGTCCAAAGTTATAAATATTTGGAGAGAAGATATCTGGATTTTGGATCCACATTAGAGGCCACTATGGACTTTTACACTTAAAGTTTTCTTTCTAAATGCTTTGATTTAAAAAAAAAATTGCTAGCAGATTGGGGGAAAAAATCCAGTTTTTAATTAATTACATTTGAAGTAATACATCACACTTTTAAATATAATCCCCCAATATTCTCTTTAGATTGAATTTCCAACAATAATCCTGAAGCTCTAGTGACATATATATATATAATATGAAAAGAATAAAATAACTTCATGTCAAGTTTTACAAATACACACAACCAAATTCAGAAAATTATAGTTAAAATTTCAGAATTTGAGTTACTAGATGACTATATTGCCACTCTGTAAGAAGGAAGGGAGACAGTTGTAGATATGAAATATTTTGTAATTTATCTTAATGTTTTAATACCGAACTGTGCCCTGTCTGACTTTTAAACGCTTGTCATGGAAACCTGAAGTCTCTCTTTGTTCACCCTAGGTGATAACCAATCTGAATTATCACAGACGATGGAACGTCCTTATACCTTGCTTGGCTGCTGGCTTAGCAGCCATCCTTGCAGCTTGTCTAGCCAATTCTCTGTGCACTGACATTTGCAACAATGTGTTTGCATCCCAGAGTTAGGCCCTGTCATTTGATATTATGAGAGGCTGTATATTCCAACACCCCGCACACCCCACATCCCCTTTAGCAAGGGGATATAATCCCTTTTTCATCTGTTGTGTTTAATTACCTTGGCAGGCATTAACAGTAGATTACTGAAAATCAATGGAGAAAGAATAGATTAATTTCAGGTCTGTGGGGTTAAGAAGCGTCACGTGCTTTTAATCCTATGAAGGTCTATTTGAGAGCTGCAGCTTTGTGCTTTGTAAAGACAGCAGCTTTACCATAGGCCTTTCATCTTTCCACTCATTCTTGGCCCCTGTCATGGCTACTTTGGTTTCTAACTTGTCACACCTGCAAAGAGAGAACCTCAGCTGAAGAACCGAGTCCATCACATGGGCCCATGGGTGTTTTGGTTTTTTAATTTATTTTTAATTTTATTTTATGTGCATATTTATTTTAGGTGTTTTGCCTGTGTTCATATCCTGTGCAGCACTTATATGCCTCTTGCCTGCAGAGCCAGAAGAGGGTGCTGGATCTCTTGGAACTGGATGTTGTGAGGAACCATTCGGGTACCAGGAATTAAACCTAGGTCCTATGGAAGCGAAGCCAGTGCTCTCGATCACTGAGCTGTATCTCTAGCTCCTGTGGTGCTTTTCTTAATTGATGCAGAAAGGCCCAGCCCACTATGGGCAGTACTATCCCTAGGAAAGTGGGCCTGGACTGTTTAAGAAAGGCAGCTAACCTTAAGCCTGGGTAGAAACTAGTAGGCAGTGTTTCTCTGTAGTTCTGTCTTAAGTTCTTGTCTTGGCTTCCTTTGATGGTGGATGATAACCTGTAATATGAGATAAACCCCATTTGTCCCCAAGTTGCTTTTGGTTATAATGTTTATCAGAGCAACAGAAAGCACATCAACACAACCTTCTATTAAGGACTGGATCACAGTCCAAAACTGACGACAAATAGCCAGCAATGCAGCCTGACTCTAGTGCTGAATTTTGTTAGAAAAAGGAACTTGGGATTCCTTGAGCTTACAAAATGTTCAACGACCTTAAGTATTCCTTAACTTCAAACCTGTTGATACTCAACCACCCCCAGATCCCAGAGTACCCTCATGTCAGAGGGGTGTCCCACCCTTCCCACAGGGGTTGCTACTCCTCTCCTCCAAAGCACCACCTTGAATAGCCACCTGAATCAGAACTTCTGCAACATGTGATACCATCCATGCTCCCCACCAGCACCCATAGCTAAAGACTGAGGAATGGAAAGATCAGGATGACGGCTGCTCCTGCTCACCTGCACAAAGCTACACCCACCTTAGAGAATGCCCATACAGTTGGACCTAGCTCACCTGATCCCACAGTCCTGGTGCTCCCTTCAAGCTCCTAATTCCCTCATGGACTCCCCACTTTCCTCCCAAAGTCTTCCCTTATTAGTGACCACAGGAATCCCCAGTTCTAAGGAACCCAGGCTGAAATTCTCCAGAGGCAGACACTAATGGTTTTCCAGTCTTTGTGAGTGCCTGATGCTCTCGGCTATTTCTAAAAGGGTCCATCCAAAGTGTTTTACAAACACACTTGGAGAGGGAGAGCAGGAAAAATCACTCGTTGGTTTTGTGACTGTGTAAGGAAGTTCCTAATGTCTCCAGAGTCTGTCATTTGTAGAACTTAGGAACCAGCACAATAAGGCTGCGGCTGGCAAGAGCTGCCCTTCTTGGTGGGTGTCAGACATGGTCCTGCACTGCAAATCCCCCTGCTCTAGAAGAACAAAAGAAATCTGGGGCTATTGGAAAAGAGACTCTGACAAGCTGAGCATCAAACTACAAACAGCCCTTTGAAGCCTTGCTGATAGAGGTGGTTATATTTGTGCCATCGTTACCGGGGTGAGCCTCACGGTAAAAGGCCAGGTCTCCACTTAACTCTGTGCTGTCAGTAATGAAAGCTATCAAAACTAAGCCGGAATGGTCCTCACGGTTGCCCTGTAAATCTCACATGGACAGCTTAATGAAGGAGGGACATTATCTTTTCTCACACCCCAGTTCTACTCACGTAAGAAATGTGCCCCATATTGGCAATTAACTTGAGAGATTAATTAAACCCAACAGCAAGTCTCATTCCTTCCGTGGTGCCTTCTGATATCATGGGAAGGCACCAGCATGCTGTGGGCACTTAGCACATGTTAAATAATAATTACTAAAATAACCCAACTAATCTGGACTCTTTTTGTTCTTCAAAAAACTGGCAGCTAACCACCTCCACAATAAATTAATTCCACAATCTGATACAACTATTCAATATTTCACATGGCCCTATTTCTAAACTCTATTTAATGACTCGCAAATCCCCTACAAATACTACCCAATAATTGTTTCTCTTCCTAGCAACATATTCGATTATATTTAATATACTTCACGGATGCGTTTGAGGAATGGGAAAGTCACAATCAGACAAAACTCAAAGACAGAGGCAGTTTGGGGATGACATTCAAGGTCTTCACCCACCATGGCTAACCCGAAAATGAGAAGGCCCAGGACACATGTAGCCTTGCTTTGCTTGATCTAAGGTCACATGACTGTGCCTGACACTCTTTCTGATTGACTCCAGATTCTTCCTGATTTCTTGTGCATTTTGGTTTGTCTGTTTCTTTTTGGGAGTGCTGGATTTGAACACAGCATCTGATAAAGACTCTGAAGCACGAAAAGCATAACACTCTTCTATCAGCTGCACCCTCAGTCACTAGTTTTGTGCTTTTTATTTTTCTGAAATGCCAAAAAATCTTTTCCTGCCACATGTAATATTAGTGTTAAGAAGCAGAAGCTGTGAACTTCATGACTGGCTGAATGGTTTCCTAACGCTTGTCTTGGTAAAGTCAATAACATGTTTTGTTAATTGATTGTTTTAGAATCATGAACCCCACCTTGGTTGTCAAATTTGTGTAACTGCTAACATGTATATACTGGACATGAATAATGGCCTCTGTATACACCTACCATCTCCAAGGAAGCGATTCTCAACAAGCTAACTACCAAAGACTTTGGTTGTTTTAGAACAAAGTATATGTCTTAGATATTTTATCTACCCAAGATTAATCATGTAGCTTTATTTGTAATATCCCAAACCTGGAAACAACCTAGGTGCCCCTCAACCAAAGAATGGATAAAGAAAATGTGGTATATTTACATTTAATGGAGTATTACTCAGTTGTTAAAAACAAAAACACCAGGAAATTTAAAGGTAAATGGACAGAACTAGGGAAAAAAAATCATCCTAAGTGAGGTAACCTGTTGTAAGGAGCTGCTTGATGGTTCCTGGATGCTTAGCCCTGAAATAACCACACAGAACTGTATTAATTAAATCACTGCTTGACCCATTAGCTCTAGCTTCTTATTGGCTAACTCTTACATCTTAATTTAACCCATATCTAGTACTCTGTGTATCACCATGTGGCTGTGGCTTCCCAGGTAAAGTTCTGACCTCTGTCTCCAGCGGGGCTGCATGGCTTCTCCTTACCCCGCCTCTATTCTTCCAGCATTCAGTTTAGTTTTCTCCACCTATCTACCCTATCAGACCAAACCAATTTCTTTATTAACCAATGGTATTCACAGCACACTGAGGGTAATCCCACATCAGTAACCCAGACTGAAATGACAAACGTGGTATATACTGACTCATAAGTGGATACTATCTGCAAGATAAAGGATAACTATGCTACAATCCACAGCCCCAGAAAGGTTGGGTAACAAGGAAGGCTCATGGGGTGGGGACAAATACCCAGATCTCCCTGGTAAGAGGAAATAGAAGAGATTTTGTAAGTAGATGGAGGGCAGGTGGGGATAGAAACATGAGTGATCAGGTTGAGGGTTGGAAGGACAGAGGAGGTGAGTACTGAAAGAGACTACTGGAAAGAGGGTGCATTTTGGGGTCAGATAGAAACCTGGTGCAAGGGAATCTCCACAGAAGACCCCAGTTTATTCTCCTAGGAATAGCAGATATGTAGCCTGAGGTGGCCACCTCCTATGACCAGACTGGTGCTCAGCCAGTACTACATCAGAGAAGTATCATCCAGCAACTGATGGAAACAGATACAGACCCACAGCCAAACATCAGGTGGAGTTCACAGAATCCTGCAGAAGAGGAGGAGAAAGGACTGTGGGAGCCAAAGGGGTCAAGGACACCACAAGAAAACCCACAAAATCAATTAACCTGGTCTCATGGGGGCTCATAGAGATTGACACAACAGCCAGGCAGCTTGCCTGGGACTAACCTAGGCACTCTGAATTTATGTTACAGTTGTGTAACTTGGTCCTCTTGTGGGACTCCTAATAGTGGGAACAGGGGCGATCTCCAACTCTTTTACAGGCTTTCGGGACCCTACTCCTCATACTGGGTCACCTTGCCCGGCCTGAATACATGAGGAGGTGCTTAGTCTTACTGCAACTTGATATGCCATGTTTTGTTGATAGCCATGGGAAACCTGACCTTTCATGAACCAAAATAAAAAAGGAGTGGATTGGGAGTGGGAGCACAGGGAACTTGGGGGACACGGGAGGAGGAGAGAGAAGGGAAACTTTGTCTAGGATGTAAAATAAATTTAATTTAAAAAAAAAAAAGAAGAGAAAGATAAATACCCTGTCTGAGAGAATTTCTGATTAGTAAATGACCAAAATTAGAACAGAGAATTAGCAGGTCTTGACAAAGAGGAAGCGTGACATATAGCCTCTTTCATGGCCATGTGGCTGCTGACACGCTGGAGGGAAAGATGAAAAGAGCTTGACTATTTCCTGTCTGGTTTGGAGAAAATTCTATGACAAGGTGATGTTTTAGACCCAGCCTAAAGTCTTTAGTGCAGAAAAGTTACATTAGCAAGTCTTTCATACAGCAAGAAGCTTTATCAACCAAGGTGGCATCTTGACACTAGAAAGAGATGGTAATTAACATAATGTTCCAATGTCCCAAAAATAAAAACATCACCCAAAGCCTGAAAACTCCTGGCATGGCTTCAGTTACTACAAAAGTGTCTCCGATGCTCATATACTTGACAACAAAGCATTTCTACACTTGATAATTAAGTAGATGATAAACAGACAGTTGTGTCTGTTAATCTTACAATGATCTTAAACCTGTAACAAAGCAAAATATTTAATCCAATGAACCTAATATTGTCTTTTGGTCCCATTTTTTACTCAGACTATTATTTATGACCCCATGCAAAATATATCACATGCACTCAGTCATTCCTACCGCCATGTAAACCTAAGTGATAGATACGATGCCCATACCCAGTTCCTACAAGATGCTGGTACTCACATGGGTTGAGGGGCACACACAGGAAGAAGGCATCTGACTCAACAATTATGGGGTGCTGTAATCCCGATATTCTGATCAGCCTACTGGTCCAGGCCAATGTCAATGCAATAACTTGCCTTAGGACCACAGCTGTCCTCAGTTCTGTCAGTGCTAACACTGTCAATGCAATGAAAGGCCTAGCTCACATCCATCTGATTTTTTTTTTTTGACACAGATATCAAGCAGTCCAGGCTGGCCTAGAATGCCAAGGATAGTCAAGGATAAACTTGAACATCTGATCATCTTGCCTCCTCGATGTTGGGTTTACAGAGATGCACCACTGTGCCCAGTTGCAGGGTAGGGGATCCAAACCAGGACTTCATGCATAGAAAGTTCATAGGCAGTTACATGCATATTGGCATGTACTCTTCCAACTAAGCCACATCTCCAGCCTCTGCACCAGTTTATGCACAAAAAAGATCTAAGAGCAGTTTGAATCTTTCCCATAGTAACATAGCTATGCAAGGAGAAGTGGATAACGTAAGGTGTTGACAGTCTGAAAGTCTATATTATATGAAATAAAAGTTGGGAAAATGGAATCTATACAATGGCATTGCATTCTCACTACATATAGGAGTAATATTTCATGGCCCATCATTTGTATGATGATGCATTAATGCTAAGTCAGCAATGGTCATTTAATTCCCATCACCTAGCAGGAAGGATTTGTTTCTGTAGATGATTCTGTAACCACCTATCTCTCTCTACAAGGTAGAGTTCTTGAGGACCCAGGTGACTGAGCCGCCAGAAATCACATCCACTGGCTGACTTAGCAGACTTTAGAGTCAAATTACGAGGGACTTTCTCATGTTAGAGGATTATCCAAATTGTTTCCGACTTTCAGAGTCTTGCACAACAGATTCTGAAGAGGTTCCTACGTGACAGACCAAAGCACACTCAATCATAGGCATAAAGCAAGGGGACACGCTTTCAGAATCAAGTCGTTCACCTTTCCTTCTAACTTACTCCTCCAGGGGATCTGATCTGAAATGCTATTTTACGCGGAAACCAGGCCCACAAATTCTATGTGAGTCTCCAACACACAAGTCACTTATTAAAATCCTGGAGACACCAGAGGCCATGTGTACCAACCATCAACAAACGGCCAAATGGCCACTAAGGCCTTCATCCTTCCATACTCACGGGTTTAAACGTGATCTTCAAGTGTAGTTCACAGAACCAGATATTTTTCGGACAATCAATTTCTAGCTCTTCAACCTTCCCTCCTAAAATTGATCTGAACCTGTCAGGAGCCATGGAGCCGACAGTCCCTGTTTAAACAGTTTGCTTCTTCATCTGCAAGCCACTGCCAGAGACCACACGGAAAGAATCCCACGAGAGCCAAGTACAAGGGACTCAATGAGAAACTCCAGCTGGGAGGGCATCTGGTTCCCCAGGGGCTGAACCACTGCAAACCCCCTCATGTGTCTAGCAAGCCATTTCACCAGAACTCAGAAGATTCAGAGCAAGCCAGAAGAGATCCCAGAGGTAGTTTATTTAAATACAAAAGTTCAACCTGGAAGACAGTAAATTGGGCCTCAATGACTGACTCAGCAAATAGGATTTTTTTTTCAAGAAATTATATGGTGGACATTTTTCATACACCCCTGGAGCTAAGCCTCCAATTCCAAGGTTTTCAAAGAACAAATTTCAGGCATATCATAAAGAAAAACATACTGTCTTAAAAACACCAGATACTGGAGTTCAGAATATCTGTTTCCTCAAATGCATCAGCTTGATCAAGGAGCTTCTAAAAGACAGAGGTGAATCTTGGGGTCACGTCCAGAAACAGAGACGTGAATGTCTTCAGTGAGTGAGGAACAACCTTCTTTTAAAGTCAGTTTTGCCTTTTTGCAAAACTGAATGGATTGCGTTGTCAGAGGAAAAATCAGAAAGCAGAATTTGACGGGAAGTCACCAGGTAATATTTTTGAAACACCCAGTAAAGAGTTTTTAAAAGTTCAATGGTATAAAATATCCCTCCAACCTAATCTACTTAAATATGCGAGGAAGATTTCAATGCCTGCATATAGAAAATTGTAACAACTGGAACTACATTAGAGTTTGTCTTGCTTCTGAAATACTTTACAGAATGAAGGAGCAATTGCCTTTTTTAAAAGCCCCATGTCATAAGCACGGTGTGCCAATGAAAAGAGCTCTGAGATGGAGGGACAGTTCAGCACTATTTGTAAGATATGTATGGTCTTAATGTATTTCGTGATAAATAATAGCAATAAAGCCTCAATCTGTTTACAATTTTCTAGACTGATTCAGGGTTTTAATTTTTAATATTCTGATTCTATATGATGATCAACAAACTTTTTAAATATATTTTGCTGATCAAAATCCTGTGAGATGAGCAAATGAAATATGAGTTTTTAAAAATGAATAGTATAACTGTATATATGCACAGACATGGACATATTCCTTTTTGAGGATATGGACCACTGGTAGATTTCCCATGCAGTACACATGCACACATGCCCAGAACTAACCAGATTTAGTATGCTTTCACAAACAACACTCCCCACCAAAAAACAGACACAAAGCTGGGAGTGAAGATGTGTTGCAAGAGAGATAAAATAGTGAGTATATAGGATCATATTTCACTGTACACATGTATGAAGTTCCTCAAAATAAGGAAAAAATTTAAAATATACAGTATGAACACACACACAGATGCAGACAGAGTCTCATTGTTAAGTAGTCTGATTTTGAACTCATGATCCTCCTTCCTCCTGACTTCTGGGATAATAGGTGTGAATCACCACACCTCACTTATGTGTTCCGTTTTAAAAGCACATGATAGTGAAAATGAAATCATTATAGTATTAGAAGCCAAGTGAAGATACTTTTAAAATCACATAATTTTAAAGTGTCAGATTTACAATATATCATAAAATGATGTTCTTTGTAACGCTTAAAACATCCTCTGAGGCTGAAGAATTGTCCAGAATCCTTCTAAGTCCAAAGAAGTCAAGACCATAGTGGGATCTTCTACTCTGCTCTTTTTGCCTTGCTATTATATTCTGGAATTAGAAGCTGTGTTGATCTAGTGTCCCCTTGGAAACCGGGTTTATGGCAAGCAGAGATGCCCCAATCACTGGCATGTGTGTGTGATTAACTTTCAAACAACTACAATATTAATTATTTGCCTTTCCATAAGACTCATTACCGTGTTCTTTCTGATAATGATATACTCTGGTGCTTTTGAAATGTGGTTCGCGGTTTAAGAGAATTCGACTTCTATGCATGGCCTTTCACATTTTAAGTCTGCAATGTGAATATGTTGCTTTGATGCTGGAACGCGCCCCTTTGTAAGTGTCCTCACAAATACGTTGTCTCACTCAGCACAGCACAGAAAGAGGCCAGGAAGGGAGACGGGGAATGGACAGAAAGAATGGCAGGACAGGATCAGAAAAAGGAGTGGGCACCTCCAAGGAACAAGGTTGCTCAGACCTAAGGCTGCCTAAATTGCATTACTAACTCACAACTGGATTAAAACATGAATTGCTGTTCATTTACGAGATACCTGTGGTTTGATATAGTTCTTGTCACAGCAGCAATACCGGCCTGTTCTGAGATAGGAAATACTCAATAAGACAAGAGGAAAACGTAGCTCAAGGTCTTAGGATCATATCTGCCTCTTGACCTCTGTGGACCTCCGCTTTCTTATCTATACCATAGTCTAAAGCAGTTACTGGAGGAGGGTCTGGCTAAATAAGGCTAGTGGGGCCTGTGTTTTCTAGCAGGATACCCATACCCACAGAACCCTATTGATGCTTCCTCAAGCCACATCTCTACTACAGTTCCAAACCCCTGTGGTGGGAATGTTTGCTCCCATCCTGAAAGGGACCAAAGGACAGAAGCACACTGCACTTTTTTTTTCCAGGAAAGGATTAAATCCACAGCCTCCTAAATTCTGAGCACGGCCTCTACAGCCACAGCGAGTCCTGTGCATGCCTTCCAGCAGTGAGATTCCAGAAAGCACAGCGAGTACTGTGCACATCTTCCAGCAGTGAGATTCCAGGCTTGCACAGCTGGGACTGGAAGCAAGCTGCTCGCCATCCATCTCCTGGCCTTTGTTGCTGGGAAGCAGCACTGTTAGTCCTTGCTACCCTGCAGGTGTGTGTGTGTGTCTGTGTGTCTGTGTGTGTGTGTGTGGAGGTGAAGCGGGAGGTGGAGGGCGGGATGCTGCCCCAGCAGCTCTGCAGCTGACAGCGGCATTAATCCATGTCTCTGTGCTCCTGTGAGGTAAGCACGCTTCTAGTTTAAGAAGAAACATAAAATGTAAAGGCTTCTCCTCCTCGCTCATGGTGTAGCGTGTTTGTCAGAGGACATGTGTGAAGATGAACTAAAAAGATGAGTTTGCTGGATAGGCTGCCTTTTCTGAACCAAAGAAGTTCTCAGGCAAATTGAGGACTGACTTGGTGGTGGTTGTTGGTGGGAAACTTTTAATTTAGCAACAGCAATAAACCATCTCTGCCAGACAAAGAGCTGGACCAAGTATCTGTAAACTTGTCGGGTAACAGCCGTGGTCCTAGGAATTAAACTGCCTGCAGACTCTGGGGGACGAATGCATTGTGTCCCATCCCCCTGCCTGCTAAAACTTCTTTCACAGATGTTAGAGGTTCTGGCCTTTGGAGCCTTCCCAGCCACAAAGATGCGCTGGCTTCTTATTGTACGGCAACCACAGTCACTCATGTTTACAAAGTTGCCCTTATCCTTTGCCTCTGCTCCTCTAATTAATTACATCTCAAAAGCCAAGAAGTAATTGCTCTGAAAACGTGGAGGCAAGCCCCCGGGAGTGTCACTGTGGCTTTCTGTTGGTTTGCTCAAAAGCTAACAGGCAATGCGAACTGAGCTCAGATGAGTCATGCAGCGTAGCTGGTCAGGAAGAGGAACATGCTTCTACTGCTGCTTCAGGGATCATTGAACAGATGGAGGGCACAGATGATGTGACTTAATCTTGATCTACCTATTAACCGACCACCTATCTGTCTGTCATATATCATCTACCATCTACCTATCATCTATCTATCTATCTATCTATCTATCTATCTATCTATCTATCTATCATCTATCTATCTATCTACCTATCTATATACCTATCTTTCTGTCATATATCATCTACCACCTACCTATCTACCATTTATCTATCTATCTATCTATCTATCTATCTATCTATCTATCTATCTATCATCTATCTATCTATCTATCTATCTATCATCTATCTATCTATCTACCTATCTATATACCTATCTTTCTGTCATATATCATCTACCACCTACCTATCTACCATTTATCTATCTATCTATCTATCTATCTATCTATCTATCTATCTATCATCTATCATCTATCTATCTATCTATCTATCTATCTATCTACCTATCTATATACCTATCTTTCTGTCATATATCATCTACCACCTACCTATCTACCATTTATCTATCTATCTATCTATCTATCTATCTATCTATCTATCATCTATCTATCATCTATCTATCTACCTACCTACCTATCTATATACCTATCTTTCTGTCATATATCATCTACCACCTA
Source organism: Chionomys nivalis (assembly GCF_950005125.1). Lineage (NCBI taxonomy): Eukaryota > Metazoa > Chordata > Mammalia > Rodentia > Cricetidae > Chionomys > Chionomys nivalis. The sequence goes on along the minus strand of NC_080090.1, from coordinate 48,780,719 downwards.
CCTATCTACCATTTATCTATCTATCTATCTATCTATCTATCTATCTATCTACCTACCTACCTACCTACCTACCTACCTACCTGTCAACCTGTCTACCTGTCTACCTACCTATCTCTATCTATCTATCATGTATCTATCTATCGTCTATCTATCATCTATCTATCTATCTATCTATCTATCTATCTATCTATCTCAAACTAGCTAGCTAGCTACTCTTCCCCTTTGTATTTCAATATAGCGTATTAATTTTAGATCTATGAATTATCATTTAACATAACAACTACAGGAAAATGTTTGTTCATTTACCTGATGATCAGAATGGACAGGTAGAGGAAAATAAAGACATGAATTTTCCAGGGACAGATATTCATCAAAGCATGAAAACAAGGAGGAACGAATAATACCAGCCTTGAAGGAGGAGGTTTAAGTGTTTCCAATCTGATGAGTGCTGATGACTATTTACTAACCTATCCAGCGACATCATTATGCTGAGATTTCTCCTTCCCTCATTTGCTCTCGTGGGCTTCTGTGAACATCTGTGCCACGTGCACCGGCCTCTTCCAAGCAGGAAGCCTTCCGAAGAGGCGGTGCTCTCATCGGAGTTGTAAATACATTTATGAAATTCTCTGAGGCTAATAAGCCACCTGATCTCCCCAGAAAGGACTCTGGTCACATTAGCCATGACTGAAGGAAAGAGCAGGCAGGGAGAGTAAAGCCAGAGGAAGAGAGGTGCAGGCAGAAGGAAGGCGGTGAGAGATGAGCGCAGATCAGGTGATTAACAGACCTGGGTCTTTAAAAGGAAGAAAGAGTGTGTCCCTCGGGTGGGAAATGGGAGATATGAGAATAAACACCAAATTGCACAAACACTAACACGAATGAGCAGCACAAAGCAAAATGACCAAGAAACTCTCACATATGTGTTATTAAAAGACAGGGGGTGGGATATGGCAACTCCACATTTAGGAGCTATTTGTCTAAGCAAAAATAAGTTTCTGTTGCCTGGTTCTCTGAAAGTTACTTGCTGATAATTGGCCATTTATGGAGAAGAACCCACAGCTATGCAGGTACGAGGAAGCCAGCCTTTCTGTCGGCTGAGTGCCTCTACGAGAAATCCAATTTACAGCAGAGGAGTTCACAAGAACTCTCAGCTCCACGGCTCCCTCACTAATGGCATGTGCACCTGGCTTTCAGAAAGCTAGACCTGGCTCCCGGGGAATATGCCATGTGGGAACCATCAGTGTCTGTGCACAAAGTCAATATAAGACACACAGGCAGTTGATAAGTACCATCTGTTCTAGGAAACCTTCATGGTACCAGGGACAGAGACAGGAGTCACAGCGGACGGAGATGCCCGTTTCCCTCCACAAAAGCTGACCCGCATGCAGAGAAGGGGAAAATATCACAAGATCCACCCCACTGCAATAGAAGTGACACAGACAGGCGAGAATAAAATGCTTGACGACGTGTGTGCATGCTTCGATTGCTTGAATATTAGTGTTCCCTGATAGCCAGTTTAAGCGGAGGATGAGATGATAATCTCAGTTACTGAGATAGTTAAGAAACTTGGGGTGCCTTCAAAGTCATTAACGTAGGTCAGACACACAGAAAGAAGTTTTGTCTCTCACCATAGTTTCGGCTTATCCCATTTGTGTGAGAAGGGCGCACTGTACCACGTTTGCTCCCAATGCCATCACTAGGGACGTGGGACAGACCCCGGAATTAAGTCAATTTTGCTGATGTGTTATCTAATATATTCCAAAGACATCTAGAAAGTAGACAAAAGTACAAATGAATGAATTTGTTGAAATCCTTTTGTAAAGAATTTAGTAATGGCAAGACATTACTGTCTAGAAAGACATTGATTAATTTTCACATATTTCAGAAAAAGAAAAGCAATCAGATGATATGGAAAAGGACATGTTGCACGCATACACAGCTAAAAAAAATAATTGCTGTAAATCTTTGGGAGATATTAGGCTGTGGAGATGGCTTAGAAGATAAGAGTACTTCCTATACACACATGAGGGCCTGAGTTGGAATGTCTAGTACCCCTGAACAAAGCTGGGCATACCTAGCTGTGCCCATACAATTATACCAGATGCCAGCAGCTCTCTGGAACTCTCTGTCTAGCCAGGCTAGTTCAAACAAAGCAAACAGATAAAGACAGAGGAAGATACCCAGCATCCTCTTCTGTCCCATACCACGTATGGGCGCACAACCCCCCACATGCACATACATATACCATACTATACCACAAACACACATGCACACTTGCCCATGTGCATGCACAAATAAATAAATAGAAAATGTTGGGGAAGATGAATATAAAGAAAATATCAACGTTAGGCAGTTCTGCGATAAATAAAAAAAACAGAAAAAAAGATTATTCACTAAATACTTAGTGATGAGACAAGCAGTATGGAATTATAATATAATTGGTTCTCCAGGAACATCCTAAGTTTTATCATCCCCATTGTACTATGAGACTGACTCTGAGGAAAGCAATTTCCCCAAAGTGGCTCAGGTAGTGAGTGCTGGAATCAGATTTAAAAATATAATGGGCTGGATTGATGCACACATGTAATTCCAGGACACAGAAGGCTGGGGATTTCCATTAGTTCAGAAAGCTTGGGCTACAAAACAAGTATTAGGCCAGCATGAACCACACAGCAAATCACTGTCTCAAAAATAAAATAACCCCCCCCACACACACACACAAATGGCCCCAAAGGATGCAACACAAAGGTGTGTTGCCCAGTCAAGGGAGGAATGTGGATACTTTCTTCCATGTAAGGAGACATTAAAAAGCATTCTGTGTCTTTGACTTGTGTACAAGGAGTGAGCTAAACTGCGGTCAGGACCCATGCATGCTGTCATTTACAGTATTTTGAAGAAATGATGTCCAATCTGGTAGAAGAACAGAAGACACAGCAGTGGTTCTGAGATTGGGAAGGAAGCTGGGGAGGAAAATAGAAAGAAGCTTAATGGGGGCTAGTGAAACCGTACAGGAATTTTCTCCTGCTTCAGCATGGTAGGCAAAATTCCCTCGTGACACACTTTAGAATGATTGGAGGAGCACAGAACTCCCAAAAGACAACAATGACTGACTACTAAGGACGTAGGAATAGGATGGCCCTTGATTTAATCATCACACATATAACAAATACTCCTTGAATTACAATACGGAACCTCAGTAAGCAGCACAAACTTGAAAATAAAAAGAGATTCATGCTTTTAAATGCTATTTCTATTTTTACCTTATGTGTATGAGCATTTCGCCTACATGTATGTCTGAATACGACATGTGTGTTTGGTGCCCATGGAGGCCAGAAGACGGTATTGGATCCCATAGAACCAGAGTTACAGATGGTTGTCAGCCTCTGTGTGAGTGCTACAAATGGAGCCAGGGTCCTCTGAAAGAGCAGACAGTATTCTTAACTTCTGAGCTGTCTCTGCAGCCACACTGACTGTTTTTAAGCTGTGATATTATCCACTTCATTAGCCATCAGGTGTGTGTGTGTGTGTGTGTGTGTACATGTACATAAACTTTAACTATATGTGTATATTTATCTGTTATATGGAAAATGTTACATTATTTCAGACAGTTGAGATTGGTTAGGAAAAAGCTCAACCCGATTCTTGGAAGTTCCTGGTATAACATGGTTCTGCTCTTTTCTTCTGCTTCATTCCTTAGAATGTAGTGAAGTAACTCTGTGTGGCTGGCAGGACCATGCAAGCAGGAGAGGAGAAAGAGAAAATGGGCTCATGAGAGTTAGACCAATCAACACGTTATGTTTTCAGTCTCTCAACACAGTGACTAGAAAGACTAATAGATTAACATTTGTGGGCCAAAATATCGCAGAGTTCACCACATTTCATGTTTGGCAGGCTCTCTGTGCTCACACTGTGCAGAGTGCTTGGCTGAGCCACACTCCAGTCTCCATGTTCTGAGTCCCACTCAGCTCTTCCCTCCCCTGCTCTCAATATTTCCAGGAGCCAGCTTCCATGAACTTGTCAATTCCTTCCCAGGATTCTGAGAAAAGCTGCCATTTCTTGTTCTATTCAAATCAGAAGGCTTAGATTCCAGGCACGAGACCCAACACATACAGTAACATCTTCATTTAGGCAATGATTTTTATCTCCAGAAGGAGGGAGAACATGAGCAAGGAAGTCAGGACCGCGAGGGGTGCGCCCACCCACTGTGACAGTGGGGCTGATCTATTGGGAGCTCACCAAGGCCAGCTGGACTGGGACTGAATAAGCATGGGATGAAACTGGACTCTCTGAACATGGCGGAAAATGAAGGCTGATGAGAAGCCAAGGACAATGGCACTAGGTTTCGATCCTAATGCATGAACTGGCTTTGTGGGAGCCTAGCTTGTTTGGATGCTCACCTTCCTGGACCTGGATGGAGCGGGGAAGACCTTGGACTTCCCACAGGGCAGGGAATCTGAACTGCTCTTCAGTACCTAGAGGGAGGGGGAATGGAGTGGGGGGAGGGGGAGAGGAGTAGGGGAGTGGGAGGAGGGGGAGAGGAGTAGAGGGGAGGAGAGGAGTAGGAGGAGAGGGAGAGAAATGGGAGGCGGGGAGGAAGCAGAATTTTTTTCCAACATAAATAAATAAATAAATAAATAAATAAATAAAAATTTCTAAAAGAAAAAAAAGAAAACAAAAGAAATCAACGCCTCTGTACTGCGTCTGTATAGCTCTTTTTTCTTTGTCACCATTTCCTAGGCAATGCATGGTGACAAATATTTACACTATGTCTATATCACCCTGGGTGGAAGTAATCTAAAGATAAAGCATACAGGGGAATGTGCACTGCTTACAGGCAGACACTACAGGGCTTCCTCTAAGGGTCTCTGTCAGGCATCCATGCATCTGGTATCTGCATAGATATCAGGCATCCATGTATCTGGTGTCTGCACAGATCCTAGAGCCAATTTTCTATGGTTCCTGACAACTTGCCTAGCTTTTTTTCCTCAATGGGCACTATAACACCATAACACCGATACAATTCAAAGAAGCTGAACTAAGAGTTTTGCACACTTTAAATTCTCTGCTAAGGCTGGGTTTTATTTCTTAAGAGAAGAGCCTCTTCTTGGCTTTTCAAAAAATAAAACTATGTAATTACAGGCTTATGGCTATATGTATGGAACAAAGCATGCATAAAGAGAGAAACATCATCAAGAAGCTGTTATCCCCAGATGTGTGAGGATGGAGGGGTCCAATGATGCCAGGTGCATATATACTGTAGCAAAACTGTAATTTAAATCAAGCTATTAAAATACTCAAAGAGAACAAGTTTATGTTTGTAAAATTTATCTTTACAATGAGATATTACCAGTGCTAATAACAATATGCTACAAAATAAAATATACTGAAACCTGCATCAGTTAATAACCACTGGAGCTTCTCAGGAAGTGTTCCTCACGGAGCAAGCAAGAGCAAAGCTCTGAGATGGCTTTTATTCTGACACTATGCTACTGTTTTATACAAACAGTATTTACAAGAGCTATGTAGGTTATGTTATAGATGCCACACAGCTGTGTCTCTCTATGGCTAGTACGGAACCTGGGTTCCCCACTCTTATACACCACTCTTACCATCCATATAAAACTTGGCCATCTTAAGCAGAAAATGATCAATGCGTGCGTGCGCATGCGTGTATGTGTGTGTGGTGTGTTTGTGCACACTTAAGCAGTGCATGTGGTGGTCAGATGTCGTCACTGTTAGATGTTATTCCTCAGGAGCCATTTACTTTGTCTTTAGAGACAGGGTGTCTCACTGGCCTGGAACTAGACAAGTAGACTAGATTGGTTGCTGGCTGCTTAGTGATGTCTGGAGACCTGTCTGTGTCTCCGGTTCCAGGATTCCAAGCATGTACCACCACACCCAGACTTTATGTGGATACTGAGGACCGAACTCAGGTTCTTGTGTGTGTTCCATACGCACTTTGCGGACTCAGCTGTCTTTCCACACACCTGACTACCATTTTCTCGGGTGCAAAATCTAGAACTAGTTTTACAAGGTGCCATAATCAGGTAGCCATTTGAATGTCAAGACAAGGATAAAGATTTATTAGTCCAACCACAAAGGAATTATGGGCTACAGGACAGAGCTGATTAAATAATTTCACTGATCGTGTAACTGAATGTAAAGGGGGACACGTTTCACTGACTGTGCTCAAATATGATTGTTGCTGCAATAGTTTAAAGGCCCCAGAAGTGCCCTTATTTAGGTCAGTGACCAAATGTCATTCTAGATGATTTTGTTCTTTGTGGGCAATGTCTCCAAGGAGCTAGATGCATGGAAATGTAGCCTACACTAAGTTATGAATTTTTGATTGCTGTCACCTTTGGGATGGATAAGCACTTTGGAAAGGAAAAATCTCATCCTTCTTCCTCGTCTGAATGACAGCAATAAAATTGAGACTTGGGAAACAGACTTGGGAATCCAGAAAGAATCTCAATGTTTGATCTCACCCGGAAGCATCCAGGAAACTAGAACTGAATGCATGAGTCACGCAGATTTTGACCCTCCTGCTTGTCACCTATCAAGGGACAGATAAAAGCAAGAAATGGGAGCTGAGCTGCAGCAACTCACAGAGTGTTGGTTACTACACCCAGCGACCACTTCTGTGGGGACACCTGGAAAAACTGGGGTATGGCTTTGGCATCCTATGTCTTTATCTTTACTGCTTCTGCAGTTCTAGGCACTAAGTGTTGCCTCCCAAATAGTGAATGTCTACAGTCAGCAAAAGTATTCATCATCCTGAACTTGGGAAAGAACAATGGAAATGAATATTATTATATGTGCTGATAAATTATTTCTGTTTTATGTTAAAGACATTATTGCTGCACCTTCTATTCTAAAGTGTTTTAACATCTCTAGGTTTTATGGATTGAGTATGAAATGTTTCCCATGGGCTGACATTTCCAATGCTTGGTCCATATCTCAGGGTGTCACTTGGGGAGGCCATGAAGGTTTTAGGAAGCGAGAGTTGGAGGAAACAGGTCACTCCTGTGTGCTTCCTGCCCCATCATAATGTGAACTAAGCTGCTCCCGTTACCTTCCTTCCATAATGGAATGAACCCTCTGAACTGAAACCGGCAGGCTTCTCCTTGATTCCGTGAGGCACTCTATCCCAGCAAACAAAAAGGGACTGACTGGCTGGGTAGCAGGATTGGCAGTCTTGTGCCTTTTCTTCTCTATAGTGCTGGAGATGGAGCCCAGGGTCTCTTTGCATGTTTAGCAGCCATGCTGCCACAGAGCGCTGCCCCAACCCTTTGCTTTTTACCTTTGTGTGCATCTGCATTTTCTCTTGATCTGTAACAAGCATCAGGTGCTTTTCTACCTGGTGAGGGAAAAGGAACTTCTCCCCCACATTCCACTCAGGAAGAACGAGGACCAGGTAAGACTGCTGTCATAAAAAGCATCCACTTGAACTCTGCTGCCAACTTCCCACTCACCTGGGCTGTGCATTCCTCTGAGGAAGCCATAATTATTTCTGGGGTCTGATCTGAGCCCTCTCTACACCATGACCAATACTCCCCTACCTTGCGCAACAAACCTTGGTTTTTCCCTCTACAGAGTGAGCATAATAGCCATGCTAAAGTCTTTGGAAGAGGCAGGCTAATACCCACTTAGCATGGGGCTGACTCAGACAGACAGTACTCACGGGCACTGTGCCGTTTTAAACAGTCTCGCTGATCCTGGAAACCTTCACACCAGTCGGATGCTTCACAGCTTACAATAAGCTTTAACAAACAGTAAGAAATCCAATTTATAAACTGAAACCAAAAAGTAGAGCTGGGATTCAAAGCCTAGCTGTCACACACCGAGCCTGAGAACCAAACAGCGCCCACTGCCCCAGCTCTGTACTTTACCTGTTGCCTGTAAGAGTGTGTGCACCAGTTAACTTTGGAAGTGCTGCCAGGCAGTTGTTAAGCAAGCTCATTATTTAAAAGCGACTGCTATAGATATAAAACTGATAAGTTATAACAAACAAATAGAAGTATTTTAAATGCAATGCTTACTAAACAGAACTCATTCTCCCCATTTTATTATTCAGATTATTTACCCTGAGGTGAGTGATGTGGCTCAGTAGAAAGGGTGCCTTTTGCCAAGTTTGAAGACCCAAGTTCAATCCCTGGGACCCACTGATGGAGAACAGAAAACTGACTCTCACAAATGGTTCTCTAGCTTCTACATACATACTAACACACACATGGGACACACACACAACACACACGGAACAGACATACTAACACACACATACACACAACACACACAGAACACACGGGACACACATACATATGCACATACATAACACACATGGGACACACACTAAAAATAAATCAATAAATGAACTAAACGTAAGAGAAGAGATTTTAAAAATGCTCATTTTCACTGATTGCATTTCTACATGAAACATGCTATCATGCACAATGCCATGCTCATCGCTTCCGTCTCCTTAGTAGACCGAGATCAGACAAATCAGTAAATGCTACATGAAGATTAGATGTTTTGTTGACTGACAAGTGTTTGAAAATGGGCAAATCAGTGTGCTCCAGGTTTGTAGCTGTTACATGCTGAATATCACCACATGAAAATAAGTATAATTCTAAGCATTTAAGCCTATTATTCGACACTGATGGCAGAAAGCACTTGCTCATTATTTTCAAACGTAGGTTTTCTATGGAAATAATAGTTTGGCAAAAATCAACTAATACATATGAGAATCTGTAAAAAAAATGTAATAATGAAGACAGTGATCGTTATTTATTAACTGTATGCTATGCAACCTTTATATCAGTAAAATTTGTAATCAGTGTATGATGTGGGATGTCCTTCTGTATATATGTTGCTTTTATTGGTTGATGAATAAAGTTGTTCCAGCCAAAGGATTTGCAGAGCAAAGCCAGGTGGAAATCTGAACAGAGAGACAGAGAGAAAGTATGCGGAGTCAGGGAGACACCGTGTTATCTGCTGAAGGAGGCAAACACCGGAACCTTACCAGTAGGCCACAGCCTCGTGGTGCCAAATAAATTAATAGAAACAGGTTAATTTAAGATGTAAGAGTTAGTTAATAAGCCATTGGCTGAAACAGCTTTATTCATCAACCAATAAAAGAACACATACACAGAAGGACATCCTATATCAAGTGTATATGTATGCATGCATGTGTATTATAATTTGTAAAAAGTTTCCAGTGCACCATTAAACACCATTTTAAGCAAAGAACTTCGAGGGTCTTGGCAGAACCTTAGGCCCACCTTTCAAAGGTTAGAGTTAGGTTACATTTTAGCCTCGGGTGACCTCCCTTGCACTTGACTCCTCAGGATTTACATAGTTATCAAGGGTGCTCTGACTTTGTGTTCACTACTATGGAAACTGTTATGTCTAGAAATACAAAATAGCTTTCTACAGCTCAGGAAAACCCTGGAGAGACAAAAATAAGTGAGTCAGGGCCCCTCTGTGATTCCAAAATGGCTGAGAGGGAAGGACAGACACATGGGCCTCAGATGTAAGAGGAAAGTCATTGGCAGGCAAAAGAAAACATCCTATGGGATTGATGTAGATTAAAGGGACCCTGCACAGGCAAGTGCTGACCATTGTTAAAGCACTGATAAGCCTGTTGAAATCACTGTTGTTGTCAATGATAAGAGATTATTCTAAGCACCTTTGTGCCCCCCCCCCCCCCGTACGTAAATAAGTAAAGAATTTGGAGGGCAGTTGATGTGCAGCTGTTAGGCTATTCTCCGTGCTGCTTTAACTGTCTTGACACAAAGACTGTCAGCCAGCTAGCCAGACCACCTTTCTGTCGACACCAGTTGTTTTGTACACTCGGGACGCTTTATGAAAGTAATGTAGCAATCACAGCGGTTTGGTACTAAAACGCAAACCCCTGGATGCTGAAGTTTCTGCTCAAGCCATGACCATTCAAATAGCTCGGTGGGTCTTTCCCTGAAATCGTTTCCACCCAGGGCCACAGGAAGTGCACTTCTCTTGGTGGCCTAGCAGAGGAACTGCTGAGATTAGTGCAAAGGGACAATGCCATGATGGGCTAAACACAACCCATCATTTGCAGAAAGGTCAGCTGTTCTTGGTGCAGACTTTTTTTTTTTTTTTTTTTTTTTTTTTTTTTTTGCTATGCGGAATTTGGGCTCACTTTGTAAGTAGCCAGGAGTATCATCCTACATTGCATGCATCCTCATCCTTCAGGATTGAAACACTATACCTCCATCCCTCCGGATTGTAACCCTATGCTCCCATCCCTCCAGATTGCAATGCTATGCTCCCATCCCTCAGGACTGCAATGCTATGCACCCATCCCTCTAGACTGTAATGCTACACCCAACAAAAGGCTACTCTCTCATGGTCTTTCCTTTCCTAATTTGATCTCTGTCATTCCCAGTGTAGACTGAGGTGGCAACATGAAGGAAGAAGAAGCTGTGGTTTTAACAGCAGTGATGGTAGGAACCACAGGAGTGGAGCTGTGGCAGCTGCAGCAGCAACAATGGTGTAGGAAAAACAGGAGTAAGCAAAAGCAGCGACTACCACTGCCCAGCATCAATGTGACAGCATCTAAAGACTGGCCATGCCATGCACAGTGAAGGACTGCAGAAGCTAAGAGAAGGCAGAAGAAGGCAGAGCTGCAGCAGCTGAAGAGGGATGCACGGCTGTAAAAAGGGAGGTCCTTGTCACTGAAAGAGTTCCATAGGACTGTCAGGTCTTAAGGATGAAGGGTCTCAGGCACCTGGGCCCAAGAGCTGGAACACTGGTTTCTGTCAGGGGCTTTAGAATCCTAATTCAAAGCCTCAAAAGCTGGAACATTAGCCACCACCAATGTGCTAGGAAATTTCAACCTCCTAGACCTATGCAAGAGCTCTGTCACCAGAAGAAAAATGGCACCGTTACTAGAGGCACAGCCCAGGGCTGCACCCCAAGAACAAAGGCCCTGTACCCAAGACCTACATGCAAATTTCAACCTGGAAGATGCCACCTGCTGCCACTCACAGCTGTCAGAAACCAGAGGCTGAAATCTACCCAAGATCAGAGTTGGAAAATCTTCAGCTTACCCACAGCTCCTATCTGGGTGGGGCAAAAGAACCCAGACATCTGAATGTTGACAGTATGAGAAGGGGGAGACCCCACAATTCCTGGTTAATAAAACCTGCCTCCATGGCCTCTGAGCAATCAATAGAAAAGAGAAAAATCTCAGGGAGAACCTGAGAGGGTAGAGGTAAATTGTTTTAGCACAGCGATTGAGACACCAAAGGCGCCCAATAAATTTACCTACTGCTATGACTATATAGTTGTTATCCCCCTACAAAAGCTCTCTTTGAAGAATGGGGAACAGTGCAGAAATTGGGTCAAGGACATTCCAGGCAAAGAGATGAAAATAAGCAAGAAACAGAAATATATACCCCAGCATGTTAGTAGCCAGAGCCACTAGAACAATCCAGGAAACATAGGTCAGACAGGACTAAAGGAGGTGGGGTGGGTCTTTCCTAAAGGGGTTCAAACACATATGTAGTCCTCACTTCCTTCTGAAAGGAGCAAACTAAATTGAGTCTTTAGGTAGTCGTTCTTCTGCTTTTGTTTCTGACAGAGCTAACTGGGCCTCGAATGTATTTATGAAGAGCCTATAAGGGAATGATAAATCAGGCAGTATTCTTATATTCATCAGTCCCTTAATTGTTGTTAAATCCTAACAATACCTAAAATTGATCTGCTCCAAGATTTACGGCTGTGACGAGAATCCACCAGGAACAGTGTACTTGGTAATTAAGAGGAGTGACCACAGACTTATGACAAAGTAAGGATTATGAAGAAGATTTAAACTTTTCCCTCAGGGAATAACTAAGTGGTGCCGATTCTGTAGATGAACAACGTGATTATAACAATGGCAAAGACTAATGGGATTTTCTTTTTTTTTTTTTCTTTTTCTTTTTCTTTTTGTGTTCACCTTCTTATTTAGCTTCTCTAGAGTCACGAATTATAGTCTCAATGTCCTTTATTTATGGCTAGAAACCAAATATGAGTGAGTACATCCCATGTTCCTCTTTTTGGGTCTGGCTTACCTCACTCAGGATAGTGTTTTCAATTTCCGTCCATTTGTATGCAAAATTCAAGAAGTCATTGTTTTTTACTGCTGAGTAGTACTCTAATAGGTATATATTCCATACTTTCTTCATCCATTCTTCCATTGAAGGACATCTAGGTTGTTTCCAGGTTCTGGCAATTACAAACAATGCTGCTATGAACATAGTTGAGCATATACTTTTGTTGTATGTTTGGGCATCTCTTGGGTATATTCCCAATAGTGGTATTGCTGGGTCAAGAGGTAGGTTGAACCCGACTTTCCTGAGAAACCGCCACACTGCTTTCCAAAGTGGTTGCACAAGTTTGCATTCCCACCAGCAATGGATGAGAGTGCCCCTTTCTCCACAACCTCTCCAGCAGAGGCTATCATTGGTGTTTTTGATTTTAGCCATTCTGACCGGTGTAAGATGGTATCTTAATGTTGTCTTGATTTGCATTTCCCTGATTGCTAAGGAAGTTGAGCATGATCTTAAGTGACTTTTGGCCATTTGAACTTCTTCTGTTGAAAAGTCTCTGTTCAGCTCAGTGCCCCATTTTATAATTGGATTGATTAACCTTTTACGGTCTAATTTCTTGAGTTCTTTGTATATTTTGGATATCAGACCTTTGTCAGTTGCGGGGTTGGTGAAGATCTTCTCCCAGTCAGTGGGTTGCCTTTCTGTCTTAGTGACAGTGTCCTTTGCTTTACAGAAGCTTCTCAGTCTCAGGAGGTCCCATTTATTCAATGATGTCCTTAGTGTTTGTGCTGCTGGGGTTGTACGTAGGAAGTGTTCTCCTGTGCCCATGTGTTGTAGAGTACTTCCCACTTTCTCTTCTATCAGATTCAGTGTGTTTGGACTGATATTGAGGTCTTTAATCCATTTGGACTTGAGTTTTGTGCATGGTGATATATATGGATCTATTTTCATTCTTCTACAGATTGACTTCCAGTTTTGCCAGCACAATTTGTTGAAGATGCTCTCTTTTTTCCATTGTATACTTTTAGCTCCTTTATCGAAAATCAGGTGTTCATAGGTTTGTGGGCTAAGGTCAGGGTCTTCTATTCTATTCCATTGGTCGACTTCTCTGTTTTTATGCCAGTACCAAGCCGTTTTCAGTACTGTAGCTCTGTAATAGAGTTTGAAGTCAGGGATGGTAATGCCTCCAGACAATCCTTTATTGTATAAGATTGTTTTGGCTATCCTGGGTTTTTTGTTTTTCCATATAAAGTTGATTATTGTCTTCTCCAGATCTGTGAAGAATTTTGATGGGATTTTGATGGGGATTGCGTTGAATCTATAGATTGCTTTTGGTAGAATTGCCATTTTTACTATGTTGATCCTCCCAATCCAAGAGCAAGGGAGGTCCTTCCATTTTCTGGTGTCCTCTTCAATTTCTTTCTTCAAAGACTTAAAGTTCTTGCCAAATAGATCTTTCACTTCCTTGGTCAGAGTTACCCCAAGGTATTTTATGCTATTTGTGGCTATCATGAAAGGTGATGCTTCTCTGATTTCCCTCTCTGCTTCCTTATCCTTAGTGTATAGGAAGGCAACTGACTTTTTGGAGTTGATTTTGTATCCTGCCACATTACCAAAGGTGTTTATCAGCTGTAGGAGTTCTTTGGTAGAGTTTTTGGGGTCAGTTATGTATACTATCATATCATCTGCAAATAATGAAAGCTTAACTTCTTCCTTTCCAATACGGATCCCCTTGATCCCCTTATGTTGTCTTATTGCTATTGCTAGAACTTCAAGCACTATATTGAAGAGGTATGGAGAGAGTGGACCGGCGGAGGCACCGGCAGGCAGGCCTAGGCGGCGGAAGCAATGGCGCGCAGGCAGGCCCGGGCAGCGGAGGCACCAGCACGCAGGCAAGTCCGGGCGGCAGAGGCACCGGCGTGCAGGCAGGCCCGGGTGGTGGAGACACCGTCAGTCAGGCCCGGCAGGCAGGCCTAGGCAGCGGAAGCACAGGCGCACAGACAGTTCCGGGTGGCGGAGGCACCGGCAGGCAGGCCTAGGCGGCGGAAGCACCGGCGCGCAGGCAGGCCCGGGCGGCGGAGGCACCAGCACGCAGGCAAGTCTGGGCGGCAGAGGCACCGGCGTGCAGGCAGGCCCGGGTGGAGGAGGCACCGACAGTCAGGCCCGGCAGGCAGGCCTAGGCGGCGGAAGCACCGGCGCACAGACAGTTCCGGGTGGCGGAGGCACCGGCAGGCAGGCCTAGGCGGCGGAAGCACCGGCGCGCAGGCAGGCCCAGGTGGCGGAGGCACCGGCAGGCAGGCAAGTCTGGGCGGCAGAGGCACCGGCGTGCAGGCAGGCCCGGGTGGCGGAGGCACCGGCAGTCAGGCCCGGCAGGCAGGCCTAGGCGGCGGAAGCACCGGCGCGCAGGCAGGCCCAGGTGGCGGAGGCACCGGCAGGCAGGCCTAGGCGGCGGAAGCACCGGCGCACAGACAGTTCCGGCCGGCGGAGGCACCAGCAGGCAGGCCTAGGCGGCGGAAGCAACGGCACGCAGGCAGGCCCGGGCAGCGGAGGCACCAGCACGCAGGCAAGTCCTGGCGGCAGAGGCACCGGCGTGCAGGCAGGCCCGGGTGGCGGAGGCACCGGCAGTCAGGCCCGGCAGGCAGGCCTAGGCAGCGGAAGCACCGGCGCACAGACCGGCCCGGGCGGCGGAGGCACCAGCACGCAGGCAAGTCCGGGCGGCAGAGGCACCGGCGTGCAGGCAGGCCCGGGTGGCGGAGGCACCGACAGTCAGGCCCGGCAGGCAGGCCTAGGCGGCGGAAGCACCGGCGCGCAGGCAGGCCCAGGTGGCGGAGGCACCGGCAGGCAGGCCTAGGCGGCAGAAACACCGGCGCACAGACAGTTCCGGGCGGCGGAGGCACCGGCAGGCAGGCCCGGGCGGCGGAGGCACTGGATACAGGATAGTGCGGGCAAGAAACAGTGAAGCCTGCACTGAGAACAGATTGCCCCGCTACAATTAAATCAAACCCAATAGATAGCATCAGTAAGAGGAGATGGGCAGACGCCAAGGCAAGAATTCACCCAACAATCTGAAAAACAACATGAAAACACCAGAACCCAATGATCTTACAACACAAGGACTTGAACACCCTATCACAGGAGAAGAGGAAAAAACTGACTTTTTGAAAGCAATAGA
Organism: Chionomys nivalis; assembly: GCF_950005125.1. NCBI lineage: Eukaryota > Metazoa > Chordata > Mammalia > Rodentia > Cricetidae > Chionomys > Chionomys nivalis. The sequence goes on along the minus strand of NC_080090.1, from coordinate 48,765,479 downwards.
GTCCCTTAAACAACATGTAAAAAACGCCCTCATAGAAATGGATGAGAAGTATAACAAAAAGTTTGAAGAAATGAGTAAATACGTAAATGATACCCTGGGAAGCCAAGAAAAAACGATCAAACAGGTAATGGAAACAGTCCAAGAATTGAAAACTGAAATGGAAGCAAGGAAGAAAACACAAACTGAGGACCAGCTGGATATGGCAAATATAGGTCAACAAGCAGAGACTACAGAAACAAGCATAATCAATAGAATACAAGAGATAGAAGAAAGAATCTCAGATTCTGAAGACAACATAGAGAAAATAAACGGACTGATCTGTAGAAGTTTGATTTAGTCCAACTGCAGCAGGTAACAGAAGGATGTCTAACCAAGTGGTCCGGCCCAACCAGGAAATTCTTCTTGAGAGGTGATTGGCATGAATCTTCAGTGACTTGGAAAACGAACTGCAAGTCAAGCAGGCACAGTTAAGCCACCACAAACTGACATATGAAAATTAGAACTTAATTAAAAAAAAAAAACTAAATTAACCACAGCTGAATTCAACCAAATTAAAGACACGAGATACCAAAAGAGTCACATTCAAGCAGATAGGTATTGACTGAGGTTTCTGTCCCACCTGGTCCCGCAGTCATTCAGCCCCAAAGAAATCACACAGAGGTCCACATTAATTATAAACTGATTGGCCCATTAGCTCAGCCTTCTTATTAACTCTTATAACTTATGTTAGCCCATTATTCTTGTCTATGTTAGCCACATGGCTCAGTACATTATTTGGCGAGTCAGCCACATCTTGCTTCCTTTGCATCTGGGTGATGACTGCAGACTGAAACTTCCCTCTTCCCAGAATTCTCATTGCCCTACCTCTACTTCCTGCCTGGTCAGTCCACCTATACTTCCTGCCTGGTTCCTGGCCAATCAGCATTTTATTAAAAGTAATTCAAGCGACAGAATGAAAGGCCATTGTCCCACAGCAGATAGAGGAGTAATTTTTTTTCTTTCTGTGGTTCTTTGTACCTGTAGTATATTATTTGACTCTACTAACTAAGGTTTATTAATCTTTCTTGTCTAGGAAATAAAGAACTCCTGGCCAGTGTCAGAGAACACAGAAGTAAATGTAAGGCAGTGTTGATATTGAAGAACCATTCTCCCTAAACCACAGAGGCCTTGTCTAGGTTTGTGTTAAAAATAGATTTCTGAACCACATCCCAGATCCCTTAAACCAAAATATTCATTGTAAACAAAATTCCTGGCTCATTCCTTTGAGGTATAAGGAGCAGGGGATCTTCTTTAATCATTCTTTAATTCATTTAACCGTTCTTTAATCCAACAAATAAACCTTTATGATCTGCAGTGTCCAATAAGGGGGGAGTCAAGTGTGACTGCTAAAATTTAAGTTAAATAAACCTAAATTGTATTTACATGAGCCACATTTTAGTGTTCAGTTAGCATCAGTGGCATCCCCATTGCCATAGAAACTTCAATAAAAAGATACATCGCTAAACACATAAGACCAAGAAGCTTACACTGCTGAAGTCTGGGTTCTAGAAAGACAGAGAAACAATAAGCATAACAGATGACTGTGTTAGATGGAGCACAGAGTTAAGTGCTAAGGGCAGAAAGAGAACATAGCATAGCCTTGTTGTGATCAGGGAGATGGCGGCCTTACTGGGAGGGTTACAGGTCATGAGCCATAGTCAGTTGGCTAGTGCCTGTGTAAGGGCTCAAGGGAGGTGTGCTTGAGGAACAGCAGGCAGCCCATGAGCCCACAACACTGAAAGTGAGCAAGAGGGGGAAAGGCAGGGGCATCGGGAGCCCCTCAGTAGGGAAAGGGTCCTCTTACCCAGTCAGGGACTTGGTCTTTCGCTTAGATTGCAATTCAGAGTCCTTGAGATATTCAAAGTAGAGCAGTGACATGAAAATAACAGTTATTCTAGTTCAACAAAGTGGACAACAAGCAAGCAACGTTTGCTTGTTTTCATTAGAGGATATAGTTAGGTTTTATTTTTTATTTATTTATTTATTTATTTTGCTTTTTCAAGACAGGGTTTCTCTGTGGTTTTGGAGCCTGTCCTGGAACTAGCTCTTGTGGACCAGGCTGGTCTCAAACTCACAGAGATCCACCTGCCTCTGCCTCCCAAGTGCTGGGATTAAAGGCGTGCGCCACCACCGCTCAGCTTATAGTTAGGTTTTAAAAGCCCCTATGGAAAAGCCCTAGCACAAGAACTCATTAGCAGGGTTTGGTTGGTAGCCACTTGAAGCTTCTGGAAGCATGACAAAGAGTAAGCCATTAAAATTTCTCACTGTAACATGCAAATGCCTCCGAGGCTCCATTAATATTCAGTCTCTAGATCTTCCAGGTTTCTATCCAGAATCCACAACCATGCTTGTGGCAAACACCTCTTGGCAATCCCCAGGAATGCGAAAGAGTTCACTTTCCTTGAAAGGAGGAACTGCCTAGGTGTCCTGCCCTCAAAATGTGCCAATTACTTGTTACTAACTTCCCCATATGTTTTAGAGAGTAGAAAAGTATTAAATAGTTTCCAAGGTTTCTCTGAGTGTGCATATACATCTATGTGCAGGTGCGCATATGTACCTGTGTAAGTGTACACTTGTCTGTCTGTGCACAGGGAAGCCAAGTGTCAACCTTGGATGGCATTCCTCAGGAGCCATCTGCCTTGTGCTTTGAAATAGGGTCTCTCACTGGGACCTGGGACTTACAGACTGGGCTAGGCAGGTTGAACCCAGAGATCTCCTGTCCCACCTTCCCTTCTCCAGTCCTGGAAATGTGGGTACCTGTCACTGCTCCAGAGTTTTATATGGGAGCTGAGGGTCAAACATGGGTCCAGATGGTCACATGCCAAGCACTTTCTTGGCTGAGTTACAACACTAGCTCCAGGTGTTCTTTCTTTACCACACTTTAAGGTTTGGATCTGCTCTATCTGTAACGCCAATTCAGCATCATCGCTTTGGGAACTAGGATGCACTGACTCCTAAGGTTCTTTCTCCAAGTGCCTGGAAACAAGGACATATTTTACCAAGTGAGGATGTTCTTATCTTGGAGGTAATTCAGCTACAGCACTGTGAACTGCAGGTCACACAGCCTGTGTATCAAATGTCATCAGCAGCCTCAAGGCCAGTGTGAGTGAAGACAGTCCTATGAAAGCCAGAGCAAAGGCACAGTCCTGAAAAGATGGAAAGCCACCTCCAGCAGTTTGTTCCCTGGGGACCACCAGCAACTTCGATCCTGCCATGGTTCAGGAAGAAAACTGTGGTGAGGTCACCTTCAGGGAATTAAATCAACAGCACAGTAAATCAATGCACGCCAGGTTTCCGGGAACTGACAGTTCAGTTGCTCATAGCCGGTGAATGAAACAAGGAACATCATTTTCATGAGCTACTGAATATAGAGGGAGATCTTTGCAACAAAAATATTACCAGCTGAACGCTGGGAGCCCAATCCTAGAGGCGCTCTGACATTATTTTGTTCAATTAGTTCTAATTCAACAAGTGCACACTGAGGACCACCACTCGTCAAGAGCTGGGTCTTGTGCTGAAGACACTCATGTGGTTCCCCCATAACAATGCATAAACCTTTTATATCATATATTTCATCATTTGGGCTCTCTCTCTCTCTCTCTCTCTCTCTCTCTCTCCCTCTCCCTCTCTCTCTCTCTCTCTCTCTCTCTCTCTCTCTCTCTCTCTCTCTCTCTCTGTGTGTGTCTGTGTGTGACTGTGTACCCAGAGGTCAATGCAGGTGTCTTCCTCAATTACTGTCCACCTTTCTATTGAGGATTCTGAGGATTAGCAATTTAACTACGACAGTTGGGCAGCTAGCTCCAGGGATTCTCTGGTCTCCAGTGGTGGCATTAGAAACTTTGACTCCCTTGCTTTCCATCTGGGTGCTGGAATCTGAACTTGGGCCCTCATGATCATGCACCAAGCACTTTACCAAGTGAGCCATCTCCCTGATCACTGGCTTTGCTGTTGTTTGGAGGTTTTGTTTTCTATTGTAATTCTTTTCAAAGGGGTCCGTATTATCCAGGCTGGCAGCAACTTGCACCCCATGTCTCCTGAGTTCTACATCTGTAGGTGTGCACACCGTACTTGTCTCCACTACCGCCATCCATCCTACCATCACAATGTCTGTCCTTCCAAATTATAGTAAAACTGACAATGAACTTGGTAAAATGTGCAGAATCCACCTTATATTCATCAATGTTGTTGAAATGGGTCCTGAGCAGTCTTTACTGGTTATAACCAAATCACTAGAATTGATTATGGTATGTATACCTTAGCAGATTGGTTAGGAAGTCTGAGAACCCTGAGCTGTGCTTTCATCTATATATTCAGTAGACTGGAAAACAAAGTATGGAATATATACATATTAGAGTATTACTCAGCAGTAAAAAACAATGACTTCCTGAATTTTGCAGGCAAATGGACGGAAATAGAAAACACTATCCTGAGTGAGGTGAGCCAGACCCAAAAAGAGGAACATGGGATGTACTCACTCATATTTGGTTTCTAGCCATGAATAGGGGATGTTGAGCCTATTATGCGTGATCCTAGAGAAGCTAATTAAGAAGGTAAACCCAAAGAAAAATATTTAGGCGATGAAAGGAGACAGAGACAAAGACCCACATTGGAGCACCGGACTGAAATCTCAAGGTCCAAATCAAGAGCAGGAGACAGAGCACGAGCAAGGAACTCAGGACCACGAGGGGTGCGCCCACACACTGAGACAATGGAGATGTTCTATCAGGAACTCACCAAGGCCAGCTGGCCTGGGTCTGAAAAAGCATGGGATAAAACCGGACTTGCTGAACATAATAGACAATGAGGACTACTGAGAACTCAAGAACAATGGCAATGGGTTTTTGATCCTACTGCACGTACTGCCTTTGTGGGAGCCTAGGCAGTTTGGATGCTCTCCTTACTAGACCTGGATGGAGCTGGGTGGTCCTTGGACTTCCCACAGGGCAGGGAACCCGGATTACTCTTAGGGATGATGAGGGAGGGGAACTTGATGGGGGAGGGGGAGGGAAATGGGAGGTGGTGGCGGGGATAAGGCAGAAATCTTTAATAAATAAATAAATAAATAAATAAAAAACTTATTTAAACTTGTGGACTTTATCTTCCTCATACATCAATTGTAAAGATTAGACAAAATTGTTCCCAAGGGTTTAAAATTTCATGAATGGCACAAAATAATGAATATTTCCTTTCTTAATATTATCCAAGTAAAACTGTAGATATATCTCTTGTAGATAATTTGCCTAGCATTATATATGTGAGTTATGTATATGGTGACTATATATATATGGATATATGAATATATATATATATATATGTATATATATATATCCCTATATATCATTATATGATGGCTGGCTCATAATTCTCAAATAAACAGAAAATACAAGGTGGCCACTGAATAGCTCCAGTTTCTCTCTACCCTGTAGGCCTGGGAGATGCTCAGCATGCATGTGGCAGGCGGTCAAACCTCTCAAAGGTTTCATCTCTCATGCAGGAAAGGAAAGCCAACGGCAGGGTGGAAAACAACATTATGTCTTAAAGCTGCATGCACATAAACATTGGGTCTGTGGGAGGTACACTCCTCAAGGGTACTTCAGAAGTTCCTTTGATGATTCAGAGGGCCGGCCAATAATTTGCCCAGACAAAGCCTGGCTCTCTGCCTGGACTATGCTGTTAGGTAATAGCTTTCCCCTTCCTAAAAGCAGAAGCAATGGTTTCTATGAGTTATCTTCTAAACATCGGTTTTAAATTATTAAGACTGATAAAGAAAAAAGAGAAAGATTTAAGTGTTTTATCCAAAAGTTAGAAAAGTACTGTTGGGAAATTTCGTGAAGTTTATTAGGTCAGTCTGAGCTCTGATATACTCATATTATTGATTTAAACCTGTAAGCACAATAAATCACAATGACCAGGGAGGCAGCCCCAGCTCAAAGTGAGAACAGAGATCAATTATGAGAGTTTTTTTTTTTTTTTTTTTTTGGATTTTTCGAGACAGGGTTTCTCCATAGCTTTTGGTTCCTATCCTGGAACTAGCTCTTGTAGACCAGGCTGGCCTCGAACTCACAGAGATCCGCCTGCCTCTGCCTCCCGAGTGCTGGGATTAAAGGCGTGCGCCACCACCGCCCGGCCAATTACGAGAGTTCTACACTTCCTCCTGGTCTGTCTTTATAAAACCACTTAACTCCAAAACTCCCCCCCCTCTCTCTCTCTCTTCCCTCTCTATCTCTATCTCTTCACAAACTGTGGCTACCCAGAAAAGTGTTCTGAGCTGGAGGATGGGGAAAGTGCTAGGAAATGCCACCTTCTGGATGTGGTATGACTATTGTACTTATGAAGTCATGGTAACCACGCATAAAATCAAGGCAGCCAGAGTTCTAGCACAGATGGAGGAGGGACTCTCAGGGTTCCACTTCTTAATGAGGAACTATTGACTGACTGCTGTGGAGGAAAGGAGAAACAATGCTTCTATGGGGGTGCCCCCATTGATAGCTTCCCTATGCTCTAGTGGACTGCTTCACATCCATGAGCATACCGGCATCACTCACTGCGCTTAGGAGGAAGGGAAGGAAGGAAGGGAAGGAGGGAGGGAGGAAGAGGGATGAAGAAGGAAGGAAGAAAATGGGGGAGAGGAACATAGAAGGATATGGGGAGAACTGGAGGACAGAAATGGTAGTGGCTAGCAGAATATTTCATTTGTAGACATGTACAAAATTATCAAGAATAAATAAAAATAATGTTGATAAAAGAAGAGTTCTTATTATCTGCTCTAGAGTCAGAGCACTTGGGCTCCAGCCCAAGATCCACCCACAGGGACTGCAGCATGGCCTCATTCTTCTTGACTCTGAATCTGTGAAGCAGGTAACACGGTATTGCTTTTCAAATCCTGGAACGCGTAGCACTGGGAGAATTAGGTGATGCTGGATGGCACATGAGCAGGCTCTCGATGTCAATGACTGCATGTTTAATTCAAGAATATTGAGATGCATGTAAGAAGCATGCCAAGTTAAAGAACATTATTACTTAAAAGAAACCCATGATGAGGTAATGAATGAAAAAGTGAACTTCAAACCACCCTTGGTGAACAGAGAACATTCTTTGTAGAATAAATAGCCACGTAATAAATGAAAAAGAAATAACAGTGAGAAATGATGTTTGCGATTGCCTCTGAAATAGTCACCTCCACCAGCGAAGAGATCAACTCCCTAAGAACATCTGTGGCCCTTTAAAGTGGAATGGTCACCCTGTCACCTGCCAAGCCTTCAGATGACCTGAAGATTCACCAACAGAAATTCAAAGTCGTGAGTGTCTCCCAACCAATGCCACACAAGGAATGCCCTTCAAGGAGAACTCGGGCCGAGAATACTGTCTAGATCAGATCCAGGGATAACCCCATTATAGGCAACAAAGTGGGCAGAGAAAACAGTCTGATGACCTGGGTCAGAGCAAGTCCAGAGTCACTCACAGGGGAAGATGCTCTGCCTCCGTGACAGGTCTTCAGCAGAAATGGCAGTGGGATTGTTTTAGATGAAGAAACCTCCAGCGCACATTTAATATGAAGTAACATAGAGACCTTGTCTGGTTGGGAGAGGAAGGAAGTAAAGGAGGCTGTGGGATGGGAGACGTAACAACAGCATTTTCTGGGAAGTTGCACTGTGGAAAAAGAGCAGAGGAGAGGAAAGAATTAGTGTGTCTTGCTCTACGTGATAGGAACACTTGTGTCCAGAAGTTTAAAGCCACTTTCTGAAATCAACAGGGACAGCTGAGCTGATGGCTATCGTAAGATCCTTCAGAAGAGAGAAGAGAAAGAGAGGGGAAAGTGACAGAGAAAATATACAAAAATATTTATGATTATTAAATCTACTTGTGAATTCAGGTCCAGGGCTTGAGCCACATGAAAATACACAGGATTGCCGGGCGGTGGTGGCGCACGCCTTTAATCCCAGCACTTGGGTTCTTGATCCTATTGCATGTAATGGCTTTGTGGGAGCCCAGGTAGTTTGGATGCTCACCTTAATAGACCTGGATGGAGGTGGGTGGTCCTTGGACCTCCCACAGGGCAGAGAAACCTGCTTGCTCTTTGGGCTGAGGAGGAAGGAAGACTTGATTGGGGGAGGGGGAGGGAATGGGAGGTGGTGGCGGGGAAGAGGCAGAAATCTTTAATAATTAAATTAATTAATTAATAAAAAAAATCAGCAAGAAAAAAAAAATCCCAGCACTTGGGAGGCAGAGGCAGGCGGATCTCCGTAAGTTCGAGACCAGCCTGGTCTACAGAGCTAGTTCCAGGACAGGCTCCAAAGCCACAGAGAAACCCTGTCTCGAAAAACCAAAAAAAAAAAAAAAAAAAAAAAAAAAAAAAAAAAAAAACACAGGATTTTACACTGGAGTCACCAAAATTTGTACACAGTAGCCACAGAGCACATGCAGTGTATATGGACGGAGGGGCGGGCCTTTGTGTGTCCTCAAATTCATGAATCTACAAGCGAAGCGGTCGTCCCTAAAATCAGAGGATAAGGCAGAGCGGGGACTACTTGTACCATATGCTACCGGCCTGGAAAGCAAACTTTTGCCGTGTTAGAGAGCTGATACAAGTCCACTGTCCAGGCCAGATTGGTAACCCAGCCAGCAGGTAGCGCGAACCAGCAGTATATTTCAGAGACGGAGCCTCTTCTCCTACAAAGACTTTCCCCGTCCCACCTCCCCACTGCAGGCACCTGCACGGCCTTGGTATGCACCCTGAGCCCCGCAGGACACAATTCAGTTTAGCTCTCACCTCATGGAGGTTTGAGCCCGTTGTATTAAGACTGACGGTGCTGTACAGAGTGAACACCTCCTGGGGTGTAGATACCAAGTCTGCAAGATGCCTGCTCGCTTGAGCCTGGTGATTTACTGAGCGCTATGGGGCCTTCTCTGTGTGGGTTCTATCATGGGCATTAATCAGCCTTTTCCTGTTCCAGGTATGGTCTCCAGCTTTTCAGGAATCTGACAAACTCGCAACTGCTGCTGTCTACATTTTTCTCCTAAAAGACAGAAAACATCCACCTAGTTTATAGACAAGTATGCTTTTCCAATGAGGAAAAAAAGAAAAGAAAAACTATACTCAATTCCAGGCTCACTCACCCGCACTTTTCTTCCACATCCTTGCTTTGAAAGCAAGAGCTCTGGGGCTTGGTTTGGGGTTGTTTTATTTTTTTCAGAGACAAGAAATTGTATATAATGAACTAGAATAATCCTTTTAAAACATAACAAAGGTAACTGGTGATGAAGAGAATGGTAATTCAAGAAGCTTTTGAGCGTTTTTGAGTCCGTAAGGAAGACTAGTCAGCAAATTCAGATTCTTTTTTTCCAGATACTTACTCTTACTGGGCAGACCCACTTATGAGGCCATGTCACTGAGCTCAGGCAAATGGCATACATGCCAATTAGAGCTAATTCTTTTACCAAATGCATGTGCCTTCCTGTGCTTTCTTCCCCTTCTGCTATCTAGATGCAAATAGCATCATGGGCCTAAGGGAAGGCAGAAACACAAAATGAGAAAAACCTGGATCCCTAAATCATCCCCAGAGGAAAGCTCCTTTGCCAGGAGCAACAACACCAGGCTGCTCCATGAATGAAGATGAACTCCGTTCACTTTAGCAGCATGGCATTTTACAGCCTCCGTACTAAAGACCTTAATGAACGAAGCAAGCTAGGCAATAGAATCCCACATCCTTCCTGGGACATTTGTTGTTTTAGAAGGGCAGAAGCTGAAGACTAATGAGGTCGAAATCTGAATACTTTGGGCAGAAAACAGAAGAAAGAGGAGAATGGAGATAAGTGGAGACACAAAAGAAACACACTGGCCATCAGTTAATATTTTATTTTGTTTTATTATGTATATGTATATGAATGGTTTGTTTGCATGTATGTCTGTGCACCATGTGCATGCCTGGTGCCCTGGAACTCAGAAGAGGACATTATGTCCCCTGGAACTGGAGTTGTAGACAATTGTGAGCTGTCTTGTGGGTGCTGAGAATCAAACCTAAAACAGTATCAAGTGCCTTTAACTGCTGAGTTAACCCAGTCCCAGGTTTATTTGTTTTAAGGCAGAATATGGGTATATGGGAATTAACTATACAATCGTTCTTAGGTTTGTGCGTTTTTGACATTTTATTTGATACACTTTAAACAATGAAAAGATGATGATGATGATGATGATCATGATCATGATAGTAATAATAATAGGATAAGGAATGCCTGCTGGTCTAAAATGGGAAATTGGAGGAATTCAAAAATTAATGACAAAATGAGTCAAATCATTTATGTTTGAAAATTAAAAGCTCAAGGGAAAAAAATCTTCATTGATTGCAAATTTCATCTTATCAGAGATTCCTTCACCTGAAAATTAAAAATATAATAAGGAAACAAATATTCTATTGATATTCTTTATTTCCAAGTGATCAGATGCTTATTAAGCTCTTCCTGAATTCCATGTAATCAATGCAAGAAGAATGAAGAATTAGAGACCTGCCATTTTGTAACTCCTGTTGGAACAAGGCTTTCACCCAGAGTAAAGCCATTCTCCTGGTGGGCGATGAGCTCATGCATGTAAGCTTGATAGGAAAACAGTATGACAACACATGTAAGCATGATGTGACCACGCATGTAAGTATGATGAGTGGACAGTCAGACAGTATGTTTACTATGAAAGCATATTGGGTGACCAGGGAGACCCCACATGGAAGCTTGATAAGTAAAGAGTGAGATCATACATGTATGCATGAGGACTGGACTACCAAGGTTAAACTGTGTGGACAGTTGAGACCACACGTGTGAGTGTGATGGGTGGATTGTGAGACTGTGCACATATGTATGATGGGTGAACCATGAGACCACACATGTGTGATTGGGAACTTGATATCAGAATGGGCTCAGAACATCTGAATCTAATTCATCGTATCTTTACCTAAAGGGACATACATAATTATGTGATATTTTTGTACTGTAATGTAAAAGTACATTCAACGTACCAATTATTAAGTCTGCTGGCTTATAAATATATGGAAGGTCTAATCAAAACTAGAGACAAGATACCAGGACATAGAGGTGATGCAACTCAGGATACATTCTCCTTGACATATGAAATCATGCTGAAACAGAAATGTCTCTATTCTCCACTCTTCTCTCCTGAAGAAGGTCATAACAGGCCATAGACTCTTGTGTAAGGCACATCCCTGAAGGAACCCTTATCTCTGGAGACAGGAGGAGAAGACGACAAGGAACAAACAAATGGGCCCTGCTGACTTCCCCTCAACACACCTCAGATCATGAACATCTTGTCATTTCAAACTATTCCTCAACTATCAACTTCTTTACCAAACTTAGCATAAAACTACACAGGTTTCCCTAAGGGTATTTATTTCCTTACTGGAAGTTGCTATATGGCACAAAAATTGAATGAATTTATATGCTTTTTTCTTGGTAAAGTAACTTTTGACTGGTTCATCCTCAGAAATGAAACTGAGATAGAAGAAAAAAAAATAATCCTTATTCCTACAAAAAGAAAAAGCTAACTACTAAGATCCAATGCATAACATACAGTAAACTACCCAGTTTCTCCCACAAAACACTGGCATCCACTACAGGGCTCTGACGCTCACCCTTTGGATGTCCTTATATTCACAGGCTGCATCAACTTTGTTCCAACTTACCTAATTAGGGTGATTATATGATCACAAATTTCAATATTCACTCTCAAAGATTAAAATATAAAAAACACACTTTAAAAATCTGTGAAGAAGGGATTGGAAAGATGGATCCATGATTAAAAATGAGTACTATTCTTGTAGAAGACTGGCGTTCACATCCAAATACTCACATTGGGCAGCTTACCACCACCTAGAACTCCATATCCAGGATATCTGGGGAGTCCTTGTCTTCTGCCGGTGTGGTGGTTTAAAAGAAAATGGTCCCCCAAAGGAAGTATCAGTATTAGGAAGCGTAGCCTGGTTGGAGGAAGCGTGTCACTGTAGGGGCAGGCTTGAGGTCTCTTCTGCTCAAGCTTCCCTCAGTGTGATAGTCAGTTGACTTCTTGTTGCCTGCAAGATATAGGACTCTCAGCTCCAGCACATCTGCCTGCTCACTGCCATGTTCTGCCTTGATGATAATGAACAGAATATCTGAACTGTGAGCCATTTACAGTTTCACACCCTCAATTAAATGTTTTCTTTACCACAGTTGCCATGGTCATGGTGTCTTTTCACAGCATTAAAAACCTAACAAAGACAGTAGGCACACATGTGTGCATGTACACACACACACACACACCATGGCAGACCCATGCAGACGCATACATATGAAAATGTTTATGAAGAAGAGGCTACTGTGACGAGAATATGTCAAAGCGGATGAGGTTTCTGCACCTTTGTGGGATTCCTGTTTGCTCTGCCAGCACCTCTACCTCTTCCTCCTCTTGAGTTACTTTTTGCTTCCATGTTTCACAGGCTGAAAATGCTGCCTCTTTTTTTTTTCCTACAAGTTGCATATTTAACAAATGACAGGCCCTCAAGATGTTTTTGATAGATGTTTGTTATATGAATAATAATTATGCAAATTTTAAACCAGAAAAGAAATATAACACATGCAAAGAGGTGGGGAAACTCTAAAGCCCTTCTGTACAGAGTTTTGGAAGGTAGTCTGAGAACATTTATCAAAGAGTTGTGTGTGACCCTTTTCCAAAGTAGAGACGAAATTCATGAAGCAAGGAGAAAGTTATACTGCATGAAATGATGAGTGAGAAGCCACATCTGCTCTGTGGAGCTGTTCTCCATGCAAAGGTTCTGGTAATTTCCATACACCAACAGAAAATAAAAGCCCAAGAAAAAAAAAGGAAAGGTATATTATCTTTGAGCCCGAATACACTTTTCTTCAGGCCCTGTCCTGAGAGAGCCTTATAAACACCTCGTCCAATGGTAGCGTCCTTGTGTTTTGTCTCGCCACACTCCTGATGAATGGCACTGAGTCATCGGTCATGACAGACATCCTTTCTTGACTTCGATTATATCCCAAGTCCCTCACTTGGCTTATGTAGTGCCCTGCAGCTCTCCCTCAACATCCCGATGCCTACTGCAGTGTAGGTACCACCTTCAGGCCTCAGGATAGAGTACAAACTTGGCAACCAATGCCAGCCCAAGCAAGACAACGTCTAAGACTCAAACTGATGACAATAGCAGGTCAATCTTTGAACTCATCTTTCTAATCTAGACATAATGATATTGCACAAACAATGCAATGAAGGTTCAAGGCTCACATACACACACACACACACACACACTCCTCTAGTCTGCCACAAACAGGTATAGTTACAAAAAATGCCAAGGAACAGTCTCCCCAACTGACTATCCAATACCAAGTGGTTAGCCCTGAGACCATTCACATACAGGAAATGTTATATGGACTGAGGAGTTCATATTTACATATATAGTTGTATTATATATTCATTATATATATATATATTGAAATATATATTGATATATAGTTACAGCCAATTGAATATATAATTGATCAATGATTCGTGTGGGAGAGCTCAGCCCACTGTGAGTGGTATTACCCTTCGGCAAATAGTCCTGAATTGTATAAAAAAGCAATATGAGCAAGCCATGAGGAGCAAGCCATGAGGAGCAAGCCAATAATATAATTTTTAAAGGGATGATACAAATTTAGAGTTGAAGGAGTGTATGTGAGGGGAGAAGTGGAAGAAAGAGAAGGAGGAATTACAGAACTATATTATAACTTCAGCATTAAAAATCACCAAACAAAAATATAAAGAAAATGAGTCTCTGGAAAAAAAGAGAAAAGTAAAGGCATTCAATATAAAAGTCCAAATTTGTTATCACACTCAACGACAAACTGACTCTGTTCAATTATATGAGTTTCAAACGTTTACTCTCAATTTCTGTGCTTAATTTGTCACACAGTGGTGCCAGGACTGCAGCAGCCTTGTCGGTGGTGTGCTGCTACATTAAATTGCTAGCTCCGTGCTCAGAGCAGGCATGGCTTACACAAGGTTCCCAGGCTTTCTCGTCTACTGAGAGGCTAATTGTTATTGTAGATACTAGTTAACCTATTATTTAGGGGAAAAAAATAAGATGATTGCTAGCTTTTATGTCTATCCTAAAAATCCCCCGTTATGAGCTTTTTTATGTTAGAAACATAAAGGACATGTTTCTGTCTTTCTGTAATGTCTGAATCCACTCAGGAACAGTAAATTCATGGAATATGCCACTTTCATCATGTGTGATTTTCCACATACGCTGGTTAATTTTTTGTCAATCTGACACAAATTAGTAGCCACCACGGAGGAAGAAACCTCAGTGAAGGTGTTGTCTCCATCAGATTGGCCTGTAATCATGTCTGTGGAAGCATTTTATTGATTAATGATTAATATAAGGGGGCACAACCCACTATGAGTGATATCACCCCTGGGCAAGGGGTCCTGAGTTGTATATGAAAGCAGACTGAGCAGACCATGAGGAGCAAGCCAGTAAGCAGCATCCCTCCATGACCTCTGCATCAGTTCCTGCCTCTAGATTCCTGCCTTTAATTCCTACCCTGACTTTCCTCAATGAGAGAATGCAACTGAAAGTGTGAGCCATATAAATTGTTTCCTCCCCCAAGTTGTTTTAGGTTCTTGTGTATTCTCACAGCTACAGAGAAGCAGAAGTGATTCCAGGTTTAACAAAAAAAGAAAAAGAAAAAAAAGGGGGGGCATCTAGGTTGTTTCCAGGTTCTGGCTATTACAAACAATGCTGCTATGAACATAGTTGAATAACCACTTTGGAAAGCAGTGTGGCAGTTTCTCAGGAAATTCGGGATCAACCTACTCCTGGACCCAGCAATACCACTCTTGGGAATATACCCAAGAGATGCCCTATCATACAACAAAAGTATATGCTCAACTATGTTCATAGCAGCATTGTTTGTAATAGCCAGAACCTGGAAACAACCTAGATGCCCTTCAATGGAAGAATGGATGAAGAAAGTGTAGAATATATACATATTAGAGTACTACTCAGTGGTAAAAAACAATGACTTCTCGAATTTTGCATGCAAATGGATGGAAATAGAAAACACTATCCTGAGTGAGGTATCCCAGACCCAAAAAGAGGAACATGGGATGTACTTACTCATAATTGGTTTCTAGCCATAAATAAAGGACATTGAGCATATAATTTGTGATCCTAGAGAAGCTAAATAAGAAAGTGAACCCAAAGAAAAATGTATAGTCATCCGCCTGGATAGGGGAAGTAGACAAGATTGCAGGGCAAAAACTGGGAACTTGTGGGTGAGGTGGCATGGGGCTAAGGGGAAATGGGGTGAGAAACGTAAGAAGGGGAGGATGGGGGGAGCTTGGGGGAATGGGATGGTTGGGATATAGGAAGTGTAGATAGGGGAGCAGCGAAATATATATCCTAATTAAGGGAGCCATCTTAGGGTTGGCAAGAGACTTGACTCTAGAGGGGCTCGCAGGTGTCCAGGGAGATGTCCCCGGCTGGTACCTTGGGCAACTGAGGAGAGGGAACCTGAAATGACCCTATCCTATACTGATGAATATCTTGCATATCACCTTAGAACCTTCATCTGGCGATGGATCAAGATAGAGACAGAGACCCAATTTGGAGCAACAGACTGAGCTCTTAAGGTCCAAATGAGGAACAGAAGGAGGGAGAACATGAGCAAGGAAGTCAGGACCACGAGGGGTGCACCCACCCACTGTGACAGTGGAACTGATCTATTGGGAGCCCACCAAGGCCAGCTGGACTGGGACTGAATAAGCATGGGATGAAACCGGACTTTCTGAACATGGCGGACAATGAAGGCTGATGAGAAGCCAAGGACAATGGCTCTAGGTTTCGATCCTAACACATGAACTGGCTTTGTGGGAGCTTAGCCTGTTTGGATGCTCACCTTCCTGGAACTAGATAGAAGTGGGAAGACCTTAGTCTTCCCGCAGGGCAGGGAATTTGGATTGCTCTTCAGTATTGAGAGGGAGGGGGAATGGAGTGGGGGGAGGAGAAGAGGAGTGGCGATAGGGGGTGGGGAGTGGGGGAGGGGGCAATATGTGGGAGGAGGGGGAGGGAAATGGGAAACGGGGAGGAGGCAGAAATTTTAATTAAAGAATAAAATAAAATTAAAAAAAAGAGGACACTGGATAATCCCAGTTTTTCTCAATAGCGTGACTGCTGGCAGTCACAGATTCTTTTATACCATTCACAATTACTAATATTAACTCTCAGACAACACATCATACTCCACACAGATACCCCCCCTCTCAAACACACACACACACACACACACACACACACACACACACACACATTTGTAGTTCACAGAATGGCTACAAAAGGGTTAAAAGGCCACAGAGTTCAAGAAGGTCTTATTGAAGACAAAGACTGAGAGCTGATACAAAGGCCAAGAGAGTCACTACAGGTGTGCTATAGAACAATGGTCTTTTATTGTTTTAATAAAACATTGATTGACCAGTAGCCAGGCAGGAAGTATAAGCAGGGTAAGGAGAACAGGAGAATTCTAGGAAGAGGAAAGATTCAGTCTGCAGTCATCACCCAGATGCAGAGGAAGCAAGATGAGAAAGCCTCACTGATTAAGGTATCAAGCCACGTGACTAACACAGATAAGAATTATGGGTTAAGATGTAAGAAAGAATTAATAAGAAGCCTGAGCTAATATTTATATTTATAATTAATATAGGCCTCCGTGTGTTTCTTTGGGACTAATCAGCTGCGGGACTGGGTGGGACAGAAAGCTCTGTCAACATAGGTGTCTAGATGAGAGGGTCAAGAACCCCAAAGGAGAGCTGCTTAAGGCACAGAGCCCGGCAGCAGGGTAAGATCTTGGCGAAGAGGCAAGCTGCAGCTGCATGGATCTTCCAGAAGAGGAAGGTTGGACCATGTTCTACACTCAGTCAAACAGGTGGGTTGATTCTAAACACAATCCAAGTGGGCCATGGCAAACAGTGGGGACCACACTGAGCTAATTTAATTCCTAGTTCTCTATTGATCCCTGGACAGATGGATATGAACGTCAGATGACATGGTGGTGAGGCTGTACACACTACAGTGATCTCTCATCAGTTCTGGGGTGTGTGTGTGTGTGTGTGTGTGTGTGTGTTCTTTAGGTGAAGATGCTGCATCCTTTACTGTTCTGGTGTGTTTGGTAAGTTTGGGAAGTGGTTTTCCTAATACGGAATCAGTATGACCATGTCTTCCCAAGCCAATTGCAGAAGTTTCTAGGGGCTGCCTTGAGAAGTCACGTACCCCTCAGTGCCTCACAGGTGGAACTGGATGGTGGGTGTCTATTCTGCCTCTGCATTCACATTAAAAATGGCACAGGCCAGGCACAGTCTGAAGGCCACTGTTTTACACCACATAGAGCAGGGCACAACCTGATACCAGGTAAGAGTTCCACAGTCAACAACCACATAGAACTCTGGAAATGTGTTTCACTCATACTGTCAATGATGTGGTGTTTGATCAATGTTTTCTTTTAAAAATGGGAAAGCCCGCACTGCATTCTATCGTCAAGAGAACACTAATAATTGTGTCAAAGTCACAGAGGACCAGGAGCACTGGGTTGGCCCCTCCCCGTCTTCTACAGAGAAAGACTAGTTCTCAAATCTGTCCTGAAAAGTGAGTAGCTGTTGGGAAACTAAAAAATAAGTACTTAAGAGATCTCAAATATAAGGTGACACGCAGAATTCTTCATCCTGCCATGCCTCCCGAGAAGTTCTCAGTTAAATAACAAAAGTGGCAGGTACAATACATTCATACAAATATGCCCTGGGAGGAAAGAGGTGGAAAAAGTTGATGAATCTTCAGGGTTTTTTTTTCTTCTAAACATACCCTAGAGGTCCAAGTTGGACTTTTGATTTGTAAGTTGTTGCAGCTCATGTGGCCTCGGCATGAGCTGATGTGTGTCAGGCCGCAGAGTCTCCAGCCTCTCAGAAAATTAATGAGAGAGGGGAAGGAGAAGCACAATGTGCAGAGAAGAAATTACTCCATGGAGACTCAGCAATCCAGAGCGAACCCAATTTGAAGGAAACAATTAGAAAATGGCCCAGGTCCCAAATCAATAAGTGGAGGTGGCTGTGGGCAGTGGACATAATGGTGATAATGAGACAAAACTGCAGGTAAGCAAAGCACCGGGACGGGGGCACTCCTTGCTGTCCCTCTGGCTGAGGAGGGGGTCATTCATCGAGAGGCAGGTCTGAGCAGGCATCTGCAGCCCAGCCAGGCACTGATGTCATCACCTGGAGGAGGAAATGGCACTGGAGTGGTTTCCCAAATCTGCTAAGCCTCAGTACAGTCCCAACAGGAAAAGGACCTCTTGCAAAATGCACAGTGTCCTCCAAGAGGTCTGAAACTGACCCTCCCATCAGTTCTTATGGAAGCCATGCTAATACATCCCTCCAGCTCTGGACTGAGCAGGTGTAATTTGGTAATGTGGCGGTAATTGAGTGCTGTCGACTCAATACAATTTGTAATGTTTTACTAGCAAATTATCTCGTTTTTTCTTTTTCCTGCAAAAAATGGTATCTGTGATTCCGCGGAATAGATCGTTTTAAAGGCTGACGCTCACTACTAATACAAAGATCTTTAATTGATGGAAACGCTAATAGTCACATCAGCTGAGAACTATCCTAGCCGGCTCTTCATAAACTATTAACTCTTTAAACACAGCAAGCTTTCGTTTTCAAATGCAAATGTCACAAACGTGTCACTTGCTGTGCACAGATGCCTATTCTAGAACGCTTGGGGGAGGCGCTTTCCTTCCCTGCACTGTCCCCTACCGGATCCCCATGTTGTCACCACTGAGCTGATGAAAAGGCCTGTGTGCTGAAGACCAGATCTCCTCTGCCATATTCCTGTCAGCTATTTCCTGTGGCTATTTCCTCTCAAGGCACAGCCAAAGCCCCCTTCTAAAGAAAGAAACCAACCTTTTTTTCTCATGAACCTCCCCAAACCCACAGGTAGAATTACTCTTCCAAGCCTACCCTCCCAGCCATGTTATCCAGATGCTATCTTTTGGTGCCCTCATAGATACCGCTTTCAGGCCACTGCCCCCTGCCAGGGTTCACTCATTCTTGGGGTTCAATGTCTAGCCTCCTCAAGGAGAGCTTCCCCTTGCTTATACTAAAGCTCAACCCATGAGCATTTTGACGCTGCGATATTCTTTTCTTTTCTTGTGCTGATCATGGTTGAATCTGTCTCTTCCACTGAGACTACACTACCCGCATGAGATTATTTCAGTATCTACTGGCAAGCATAAGTACTCCATATCTGAAGGAAGGATTCATGAGTGGGTATAATGACTGATTGGTTGGAAATCTCTGTGGTTTCCTTCCATCTCTCCTCTACCAGATGGTGAACATAAAAGCGAGAGTTTTCTCCTGTAAACACATGCATCTATATACATGGAGGGGAAAGGCTACCTGACAGATGATGGAGAGGTTCAAGTCTTAAGTGAGCTAAAATGTATTTGTTTTGCTGCTGATTAGAATTAGTCTCTGTCTGGCCCAGAGGGGACTCGGTCCTGCAGCTCACAGTGTCTCCTTGCACCGCCTGCTATCTACCCCTTGGCCCTCAGCCAGCTGCAGTCATGTGATAGTCACTGGCAGGATATTAGGGTTCACCTAGTCTGCGGCTTCCTTGCTGGTCTGCGTGCATGACTACAATTCTGCTGTCATGGTAACCTGAAGGGTCTCTAGAGATTAATCAAACACAGATGCTGTCCTCAGGGAGCTCAAGGTCTAGACCGCAAAGAAGCAAAGCAAAGCTCTCCGGAACTGGGGATCTGGTTCTGTGTGTAAAGCACAAGCATGAGGACCTGAGTTTGAATCCCTGGCTCTCATGAAAGGAAGGCCACAGCAGCGCACATCTGTAATATCAGTGTTTCTTTGATAAGGTGTGAGCAGAGACAGGAGAGGCTCTGGAAATTGGTGGGCCAGCTAGCTTGGCATACATAGCAGTGTACAATGTTGGTGGGCAAGCTGGCTTAGCATACAGTCAGTCATCACACAGCTAGGGTCACTAGAGATAGGATGAGCTTCCTGAAACCATCAACATAACAGACATCTCCATACTGGTATTTCCAGAGGTTATTCTGCTTACAAAAAACCAATATCATCCATCATGTTAAATTAGTGCTGCTGATTTGCATTTGGTTTTGTCATTTTGATTGTATTCAATTTTGTAAGCATGTTCTTGTTTAATATTTATTAAAGAACTATACACATAAGCTTATACCCAGTTTTTAGAAGTTTAAATGATGTTCTGCTCTTAAAGCCTTTCCCTGTGATAATGAGATAAAGACTATTCCCCACTTTCTCTCCTATGAGATTCAGGGTATCTGGATTTATGTGGACATCTTTTACTCATCTGAGTTATGTGCACGGTATAGATCTACTTGGATTCTCCTACGTACAACCATCCAGTTTGACCAGCAACATTTGTTGAAAATGCTGTCATTTTTTTCTGTATTTCTGTCTTCTCTGTCTTTGATTTTATATCAGAAATCAGGGTGCGCATAGGTGTAAATATTTCTGTCTCGGTATTCAATTTTATTCCATCAAACAACATGTCTGTTTTTGTGCCAATACCATGCTGTTTTTAGTATAATAGCTTTGTAGTATAAGTTGAATTCAGAGATAGTGATACGTTTAGAAATTCTTTTATTAGCCAGGATTTTTTTTTAGCAGTACAGGCACTTAGAACAACAATTAATAAATTCGACACTATGAAACAGAAAAGCTTCTGCAAGACAAAGAACACCATTTTTTGAACAAAACAGAAGCCAACAGAATGGGAAGAGATTTTTACCAACTACACATCTGATACAGAGCTAATGCCCAAAATACATAAAGAACTCAAAGCAGTTAGATATTGAGAACACAAACAACCTAATTAAGAAATTAAATACAGATCTAAACATAGAATTCTTCATAGAGGAAACTCAAATGGCTGAGAAATACTTAAATAGATGTTCAACATCCTTAACAACAGGAAAATGCAAATCAAAACTACTCTGAGATTCTATCTTACACTTTTCAGAATGGCTAAGATAAATAACACAAGTGACATCTCACCTGGTGTGGATGTGGAGCAAGGGGAACACTCCTTCACTGCTGGTGGGAGTGAAACTTGAATAGCCACTATAGAAATCAATATGATGGTTCCTCAGGAAAATGGGAATAGATCCACCTCAGTATACAACTATACTACTCTTGGAAATGTACCCAAGAGATTTTTAATCCTATCACAAAGACACTTTTTCAACCATGTTCATTGCTGCTCTATTCATAATATCCAGATATTAGAAATAGCCTAGATGTCCCTCAACAAAAGAATGGATAAAGTGTTGTACATTTACATAGTGGAATATTACCCAACTGTCAAAATGAAATTTGCAGTGCTGAAATGGGTAGAACTAGAAAAAAAAAAACATTATGAATGAGGTACTCCAAACCCAGAAGACAAATAAGTTATACCTTCACTTATATGTTAAGCCTATGATAACCAAGCTACAATCCATAGAACCACAGAGAGGAAGTATAGAGCAGGGACTAAGGGCAGACAGATAGATCTCCCTAGGAAGGAGAAAGAGAATAGATAAGTTATGGATGGATGGGGTGGGGAACTGGAACACAAGGATCAAGTCAGACAGGAAGGGTTGTGGTAGGGGATACAGGAAGAGACAGTTAAAATTAATGGACATTTTAGAGGTAATATGTAATATTTTAGGAAATAGGAACTTTCTAAAATATATATATGAAAATAATCTAAATAAAATTGCCAAATCATGGAGAAGATAGAATTCCAAGTGGCTGTCTCTTGTCACTAAATGAAGCTTCCAGTACCAGGATTAGATTATATTTACTTGAGTTGTTGGCCAAAAGGGCCACCTGATGGGAATCCCCAAACAACCCACACTGTTGCCAAGACTATAGATTGCTTTCCACAAACTGATATCAGTGCCCATTGTTAAAGACGACACCTACATAACTGACTGTGCCTGGAGAAGTCGATCTGGTGCCTTCTTTACAAAGGTAAAGAGAGCTTCACCACCATATTCTAATGTCTTTGGTACAGGAAGGTAATCCACATACTACCAAAAGAAAAACACAAATATCAACCCAGCGACAAGTCCTTTGTCTACAATAGTGTGCTACCAGCAAGATATTCTAAGGCAACAGTGGCACGAAGCTTTTGGAAATAACCAATTGATAACTGATTCGACTTAAGGATTACTCGATGAAATGAAACTCGTTCCTGACACTGCTTCCATGACTAAGAATCTGAGACTAGATATGCCAGGAACTTAGGGTAAAACCAAGTAATATTAATCTAAAAAAAAATAGTTTTAATGAAATGATAGAAATGACTCCTAAATGATATTCTGTTATATTCATACATAGATCAGCGCCTTGTTCAGTCATCAGAGAAGCTTCCTTCTGCAGCAGATGGGAACAAATAGAGAGAAACCACAGCCAGACAGTATACAAAGAGTGAGAGACTCAAGAACACTCAGCCCTAACGAGATGTCTCTTTCAAATCGCTCCCCTCAGAGTTCAGGGAACACCATGGAAAAGGAGGGAGAAAGAGTGTAAGAGCCAGAGAGTATGGAGGACACCAAGAAAACAAGGTCCTCTAAATTAACACAAGAAAAGCTCGTATGAACTCACAGAGACTGGAGCAGCATGCACAAGGACTTGTACCAGGTTCTCTGCCTAGATATTATGGCTTCCAATTTAATGTTTTTATGGGATTTCTGAGAATATGAATCATTGGTCTCTGATTCCTGTGTATTCTCTTGGGCTCTTTCTCTTCTGATGGTTTGTCTTGTCTAATTAACTACAGTGTGATAATTTTTATTTTATGTTATATTTTATTTTGTTATATTTTAAAAATGAATGAATAAACGAACACCTAGCCACTAGGAAAAGCTAGCAAATGCCATTTTATACCTGCTACAAGAAGAAAAATTAGTTTTCTCCAATGGAGTGACATTGGGTATATCAACGACCCCATGACAGGCCTCATGTTCAGTTGACCAACATACAATGGACTCCACAGACTTTTTTAAAATGTAGTTTTACTTAGTTACAGTTTTGGGGGGGGGTTGGTTTTGTTGTTGTGTTTTTGATTTGATTTGATTCTTGTTTTTATTTTTCTTTTTTGGGTGGTGTTTTTTTTTTTTGTTTTCTTGGTATCGGGGGTGTTGTTGTATTGGGAGATGGCTCAGCAGGTAAAAAAAAAAATTGACACAAAAACATAAAGAATTGAGTTCAGATCCCTAGGCCCCACACTAAAAATCTGGTCATAATAGCTCCTGTCTGTAATCCAGTAAGTGAATGCCACATTGATTAAAAGACTGTGTCTCAAAAGATAAGGTAGAGAACAGTCAAGAAAGAGACCCTGAGTTCATCTCTAGTCTAAATGCACACTTGCACGTACACACACACACACACGCATGTACATACACACACACACACAAATACACATTTGCATGTACACACACATGTATACAAGCACACATGCGCAAAACAAATCCATTTTAATATAGTTTACCTTCAAGGAATGGTTTCCTCTCACAGCCCCAGACTATTCAGAATTTGGTGGAAAATATTGACCAAGAGTTCGAACAATTCTTTTGGGATGTTTTGGGGAGGGCTTTTGAGTCAGAGCGCTTGATAACCCTGATGGTGGTAAGAAGGTGAAAGCTGAAGAGGTAACCTCCCACAGAGTCAGCCTCAGTGAGTTCTTTAATAACATAAAATGCTATGCTTTGAGGCTGTTGGAAAAATCTCCTTAGATAATCCTCACACGCCTTTTAGAATTAGCCTGGCATTCATTGAGATCCACATTTTCTTTTATTTTATATTTTGTCTTATTAACTATGTGTGCATTCATGAATGTGAGCATTGTCACAGTGTACAGACAGAGGTACAACTTCCTGAAGTTGGTTCAGTTCTTCCACATTGTGAATTCCAAAGGTCAAACTCAGGTCATCAGGCTTGGCAACAGGAGTCTTTAAGCATTGAGTATCCTGTCAAATGCAGAATCCAGGCCTTTGTCAGCCACCAGTCTCTGGTGAGATGAGTAGAAACCCAAGGGTGACCTAACAGATTACATTACTGGACACTACAGACTGTAGAACTGCCTCCATGTTTAACAAGCTCCACAATGGCTCCCATGCTTTATCATATACACATTTAAAAAGTATGCTAAGACCAAGTCACATCACTCTCACGCTCTTGACATGTGTGCAGTTCCTACAGAGCAAAGACCGGGAGCCACAGAACGCATAACACACTCACCAGTAGGGCCAGTGTTGCCCAATGTCACAGTCCACAAGTAAGGGCCAGAGCTTAGGAAAGCGAGCTTGGGGGTATCCGCTCACAGTACAGCCAGCATTGCAGTCCAAGCCAGCTGGGTCCAAACTCACTTTCTCCATCACCACCTGCTGCAATTCCTCCCAGCAATGATTTCCTGCAGAGCCCATATGCAGGGAACTCCTGAGAACTTCCTGCCACCTGGTGTTGGTGCATCTAGGGTCTCCAACGTGCAGTCCTGGAAGATGGGTACTTCATCCCTGCTAAGCGCTTCCTTATGTTATAATTTACCATTAGCTAATAACCAATATTTAAAAATCATCTATTTGCACTTCTATACTTTTATAAATGCAACAATTTGCAAACACTGTCTAAATATTTACCTAGTATCGCAATGACAGCAGCTTACTAAATTAATTCGCACCTGCTGAGGATGTGGCACAGTGGGACACTACTCGCCTGGCGTGTGCAAGACCCTGGATTCCATCCGTAGCGTACAGAAATTAACTCATGCCTGAACGGTCCAAAAGGGGAGAGGGCTTTGCTCGTCTCTGGTAATGAGAGCTGTTTTGCTCAATGGGGCTGTTTATTCTCTTGTTTCCCCACAGAAAGTAGTGAAACAACTTGAATACCCTCAAAATGGAGAGAATCAGTTCATTGTGGGGGCCTACGTGTGTGCTTATTTTGAAGGAGAATTTCTATATGTTTTATCCCGTTTTTAAAATTATCCAATCAAAGGGATATTTACATTTGTAAACAGGCACACGTTCTCCTTGAACCTGGAGAAGACAAAGACCTTAAATGTTTCAGGGGGTTTTAGGGCCCCTCAAGTTGTTTCAAATGAGAGAACTGACAACTGTCTTCAAAGCAGATATTAGCTGTCAGGAGGGGAAGGCAGGAGGGCTGGGTAGCTCTGGCCTGTACTATAGCCGGACGGAATGCTACCTGGCTCCATGATAAGCTCCAGTAAAGACAGCCACTGGAAGATCCATCTCTATGCCTTGGGAGGAGCTCCAGCTGCTGAAGGGACACGGCCTCAGACTGGAGCCGTCTTCCCACAGTAGCCTGCTTGCTCAATTGAGACTCATTCGCCTGTTTGTGCTCCCCATCAGGGGCCACAGCCCATATCACAAGTCATCACCACTTCTACGGGGACAAGTCAAGTTCACGCCTTGTGTCCCGGGTGTGTGGCTGATGACAAGAACTCTGGTTTCCTGCTTGATGTTTGTTCAGCTTTCAGAATTCCATGCAAAACACACACCCCTGTCACAGATGTGGTGGTAGGCCACTGACATTAGTTGCCATTCTTACAGGCTGGCTGTCTCTTGCCTGTGCAACAGTGGACAGTGCCTCAGCTCTCGTTCTCCTCGGTTAAGATTCCGTCTGAAGGCATGTTCCCCTGGATGCCTAAGGGTCCCCTCCAAATGCTCACTTCACCCTGCTGCCGCATGAACACTGTCTCCCTCAATGGCATCTGTCCCTGAATGTGCCTTCCCATCTCCAGGTGACAGTCTAATATGGCACTCACACTCTTTAATGAAAAATAAACATCACCGTCACATCAGCTGTCCTGTGATCAGATAAAATCTGGATCAAATAGCATGTCGTTGTCAGGGAAGATGAGCCAAAGGTGAAAATTTGGTGGAATAACTTGGTATAAAATTTAGAGATTCAGAGGTTGAAGCATTTAGAGGCCACTTGGTTCCTTGCTTGGATTCCTCACCTTTGATGATGGGGAACAGCCTAATTCATTCAGTTTCTTTGGTGTGACTGATGTAATATGTGCACAGCTCAAGTTTAGTCATAGCAGAGGATCTCCGTGCCCACCCCCACTTATACTCCTAGTCAGGTGTCTCCTCTCAGAGCTTTAACTATTCAACATGCATGCATGTTATTTCATACCCAAGGAGTTTCATATATGAAAAAGTCCCATACCAGTCTCCAGAAGACTAAGACAGCTTTTAAATTCACTTCAATTATTTTTGTTTTCTGTACACTGCCACTAATAATACCAGCAATGTTTTTGAAAGATGGAATACATATATTGACTGTTTTGTGTAACGACGTAAATGAAGGCAGACCGAAATTATAAGAATATATTTAGCTTTAATTAAGGAAAGACTCACAGAACCCGTGGTTCCAACAGAGAACAGGAAAGCAGAAGGGGCGGGGGAGAGCACACCAACAATATTTATTAGTAAAAAATATCCTCAGGCGACCCCGCCCTACACGCAAGGTGATTGGCTGGGGCTACCCATACAGTTTTGTTTTGAGAAAGGTTTTGCAATATAACCCAGACTTCCTTCAATGTGTAATCTCCCTGCCTCCACCTCTGGAACGATAGAATCACAGATAGGCACCATCAATCCTGGCAGTAATTGGCTTGATTTTCACAAAGATCTTATTGGGGATGTATCACCAACTTCTTTTTACACAGGAAACAACCAAAGCCGAGAAAGGTCCATAGATTTACTTGTACATATGGCTCACGATGGCAAGGATTGGAGTCGCAACAACCTCATTTTGTAACTTGTGCCTATAACTTCCACAGTACATATTTCTCAAAGCAAGCATTGCCATACGTGCTACGCCAGTCTGAATAGCCTACTGTTCTACCACAGTCTTGATGTTTTTAATATCAGTGTTCAGAAATAACAGGCTGCAGGGTAACATCAGTATGTAGACACAATGTCTTATATTTGACTGATCCCTTTTAATGAAAACCTAATATACCTTAAATTTCTCACCATTAGCAATTCTATGACAAACTTGCTTAAATGTTTTGCCAAATAGGAATTTCAAAGAATTTATAGGTCAAGATGTTTCAACTTACAGTTGACAATTCTAAGCTGACTGTATCAAAACTTACTACCAAGATTTATGCCTGTGCTGTGGGACAATGATTTTACCCTGTAAAGATTTGTTTCTTGTACTTGTTTAATAAGATGCAAATTGGCCAGTAGCCAGGCAGGAAGTAGAGGTGGGAAGTGAGAACAGGCAAATTCTGGGAAGAGGAAAGGTCAGTCTGCAGGCGTCACCCAGCCGCAGAGGAAGCCAGCTGAGAGGGCCTTGCTGATATAAGGTACTGAGTCATGTGGCTAGCAGAGACAAGGAAAAAAAAAAAGAAAAGAGAAGAAACAGTGCAGAATAAATAAATGCAGCACATCTTCTCAGAGTTGAACAACTATTCTGTAACGCATCTTAATATGGTTCAACAAATATTATATCAACAAATATTATATCTCTTAACACAGCAGGACTGTGATTTTCACGGAAGGACTTGGCCTCTGGGAAATTACTTCTATTTTAATAAAGCTTGCTTTTGTAAAAAAAAAAAAAAAGAATATGGGTTAATGTATGACGTAAGAAAGAGTTAATAAGAAGCCTGAGCTAATAGGCCAACCAGTTTAAAATAAATGTAGGCCTCTGTGTGTTTCTTTGGGACTAAAAGACTGAGGAACTGGGTAGGACAGAAAACTCGGTCAACATGGCTGGTGACGAGGGGATTTTTTTTCCCCATAGTAGTTCATTACTGTCCAGATGTTTTTAAATTAAATGATACAAACATGGGATTTTTAACAAGTTCCCAGGGCTCATTGTGAGTTTCCTAACATACTGGGATCAACTTGACCAATGCCAGGAAGGAAAGAAGAAACAATTCAGCACCAATTCAACATGCTTTTGTCTCTCCCAGACAACCCAAACTTGATCCTGTTCTAAGTGCTGTTACAGAAGGATAGCCCCCATGGAGACTACACCAAAAAATAAAACAAAAGAATCTGAAAAGTTTCTGAACCTCAATAAGTCTCTCTGCCGATACAATAATTCAACTCAGACCAAATCAAATCGTATTAGCAAAAACCCAGGTTTAATGTATAAAAGGTTCCCGGATGATTTTTCAGTCTCCCAGAGAGAAGACAGAAAGAGACCAAAACCAGAACAAAACAAAAACAACCATGTGTCTGTTTTCGGAGGGGCAGTTTAAATACCCTGGGAGAGTATCTTGAGCATCTCTCGAGGAAAGGTCATTCATTTGGCAGGCTTTCTGAGATGGCACAGGATTTGGACAGAGATGAGGAAAGGATCTTGGGGTAGATCTTCCAGCAGAACATTCCAGACTCTTTGGGTATATGGATACCAGGGGCTCGGGTGAAGCTTCCACCAGAACAGAAATAAAAGGACTTTTGTGAAACAGAAATGATGAATCTCCAAGGTCACTTGAGACATTAGAATTATCTCCTGTGTCCCCAGGCATAAACTAAAATATCTGCTGCTTTTGGCAGTATAAATGGAGGGTGGCCTCAGTCAGATAGAAACGAGCAATCTTGAGTGCAGAAATGAATTTCCGGGAGTTGTGTGGATTACCTCAAGGCATGAACCAGGTGGAACTGATTCTATCTGGAATGGAGTAGGCAGAGTTCTTCCAGACGGTTAGTGCTCCCCAAGCACAGCTATTCAAAGGTCTCGTAGTCAGTCCATGGGATGCATTAGCGGTGAAGCAACCCCACTTAGGGAAGATGCTGAGCTACAGCGAGACCCTTCAAAGAATGACTGATGCAGTTAGCATGCTAACAGAGACCTCATCTTCTTCACCTTCCTGAGACTGGTACTGTGGGAAGTACTGTGCTAATTCTCAAAGGAATCACATGAAGGGGCTCCTGTAATTTCACAGATTGGAGACAAGGCCACAAATGAGTAAGTAACATTACCAGGTCTCAAATCATTTCTGATTTATGTTCAATGCTGGCTCGTAACCACCGCATGCTATGGGCAGAAAACAAAGAAGCATACAGCCGAAGAGCACCAGAAGCCCAAACACGGGAAGAGTAACAGAGAACACGAGAGTTGGGTTACTGCAGCATGATGAAACATCTGGTTGATTATAAGTCACTTACTGCAAAATGCCTATTGTGAATTTAAGCCTTTAGGCCAACATTTACAAGCGCAAATGTCTGTGGGAGCCAGGAAGGAAACATTCATGAGCCAAGAGGGCCAACTGCATTTTGAGGGAATGGTGACGAATGTCATGAATGCAGCACCCCGCCTAAGAGGACGACCCTGTGGGCTCATAAGTGAAACTCGCGTGTAAAGCTCAGATGGTGCCAGATCACTGAACTGTTTCAAGAGCAGTGAAGGTTTTCATTTTGAATGCAAAATATCCCTGTGCCCAGATAAAGATGTCAGCGTTATAAAAAGCATTTTGAGGGTAAGCCTTTCACCTCCAACATTTATATATACCTAAGAAGCACTGAGAAATGCTTTTGTAGTAGCAAACTATTCATCCTTCATCCTTGCTAACATTCTTGTCCTTTGTGGGTGGCTCAAAGATGGTGCAATGAAGAGAGATCCTGTTTCATTTCAAGACATTTGTGTCTATAATACTTTAAGGAATGATGAGACAGAAGGAGAGAGAGAGAGAGAGAGAGAGAGAGAGAGAGAGAGAGAGAGAGAGAAAGAGAGGGGGGGGAGGGAGAGAGAGAAAGAGAGAGATTATTACAAGAATTCCTTTGTTGTTCTTTTCTCTCCTATCATGTATTGAATGTTGAATGCTAATGGAACAGAATAGCATTGAAAGTTTTGGCAGCCATTTTCTGAGCACTCAGCAACCAGGCTGATATGTAAGCCAATGTATCTACAGTGATGGGGTCCAAGCACACAACGGGCTTAGATCCTAGCTGGGCAGCTACAGCACAAAGACTATTTATCCTGGGGAATCTTAGACACAGAACAGTCCTTGCATTTTAGGACACTATTGACTTGATATTCTAATACGTATTACAGACTCCATCCCAAAAAAGGGTGGCTCATTCGGCCCCACTGCAGAGTTCTTTCTGTTTACAGCATCCCTAATGCATGAAAACTTGAGCAGCAAGTTTATGCAGTTAGAGTCTTAACTAGATATGCGATAAAGCTCTGCCACTTGAGAACACCCACACTATGCTTCAGAAATTTAAATTATGCTCCTAGTTTTTTTTTTTTAAGATGGATAAAATTCCTTACAATATCATACAAGGACTAAACTGTTCTCTCAGTTGCCAGGCAACCGCATATATGCTGACTAGAGACCAAATTCATGACCCTTTGAATCCTCAAAATATGGGGGGGGGGGTATCTTTCTCATGGTTGATATGCCTGTGACCAAGTTTGACACAAGGTAAAGGTGTACACCTGGGCTCCCCAGCAGTCCCAGGCTCATCACCTGCTGGCTTGTATCATTCCGAAGCACATCATCCATCGTGGCTTCTGCATGCAACACCAAATGAGGGAGCCAAGACTATCCCCAGGGTTAACTCCCTGTCCTTCATCCTGTCTCCTTACATAGACCGATCTGTGGTATTCAGGCAAAGGAAAGAAGCAGCCAGAAGCATCACTATGAGGTGACAGAGTTTTGTAAGCATCATTCCACAGCCCAGGAACTCCCCAGTGAAGGCTGTGATCAACTTTCATAATGCCCCGAGGGGCTTCCGCCTCCTGTGACATTTTAGTGCACACGTAGGGTAAGATGAGTTTGTGATCTTATGAGTAGGGAAGTCTCTGAGTGCAAATATGGGTGGCATCCCTACATTACATAGCTGTAAGTCCATTTTTAACTCTTTAAACCCATAGGATTATGGACTGAAAAAGGTCTAGAGAGACCCTAAGTTGAAGAAGTCCAACTCGAGAGGACTGAAGAGACATAACTCCTGAAAGAAAACCCAGAACCTCAGTTGCTTCACTCCAAGTCAAAAATAATGTGTCTAAGTACCCCTTCCCCAGAATATGCTTAGGATTCAGGCAGTCAAATCACTATAATGAGAAAAGTCAGAGTTAGTTTAATCTCAACCTCATTGTAAATCAAAGTCTCCATACAGACATTCCAGCTATATTAGTCGTTTGGAATAAGATTAATTTAAATCTCAGCCACCCTGTTCTACTTGCTTCTTGGCAAATTAACTATGACTTAAAAACACAAGCCCTTAGTCTCTCATTCATCCAGTTGGGACGTCTATGGCTTGGGGTATATATGGCAGTTTTGTGCACTCATTACAGACCTAGATGCCTTTTAACTTACTGCTTCTCCAATCTGTAGGATGGCTTTCCTTAAGGTGGTTATCAGGGGCTAACCAGCCATTACAACTGCTTGCCAATGGCAGCAAGAACAGAGCCCGGAAAGCCATTGCTTTATGGATTCTCCTAGCTTGGCCAGCTTGAAAGCAGAGCCTGAGATACATATCAAAGACCAAGGGCAATGAGATTACAGGGAAGGTGATGCCAGGAGCCGGGTGAGAAGAAAGTGAGAGCACAAACTGCAATCCCAGACAAATTCGCACTGCCCAGAGGCCATCTCAGGAAGTTTCCCATCTCACTGACAGCAAGATGAGACAAAGCACCAAGTCCCATCTATCACTGACTGGAAGTGTCACAGCTCTACATGTATAGAGGCAAGGAGGCCTTCCTCAGCTTTAGAGTAAACCCAAGACAGAAAAGTAAATGTACAGACAGCAAAACATGAGGCCTCTGGCAACATGGCTGCTGCCATCCAATGTCGTGGGATAATGCTCTTGTACACTGTAAAGATTTTTCACTTGTATTAGCATAATAAAATGCTGATTGCCCAGTAGTCAGGAATGAAGTATCAAGGGGGCGACAAGACTAAGAGAATTCTGGGAAGAAGGAGGGCAGAGAGTCAGTCACCAGCCAGACACAGAGGAAACAAGATGAGAATGCCTTACTGAGAAAAGGTACCAAGGCATGTGGATAAACATAGACAAGAATTATGGGTTAATTTAAGTTGCAAGAAATAGTTAATAATAAGCCTGAACCAATAGGACAAACAGTTTATAATTAATATAAGCCTTTGCATGGTTGATTTTTTTTGGGGGGAGGGTGTACTGAATGGCTGAGAGACCAGGCAGGACAGAAACTTTGATCTACAAATGGCATTAACAATCTAATGATGCATTTGTGGCATGGTAGCTGAAGGTAGGGGCTACCTGAGCTAGTCCAGCAAGGTACTCATAAAACTTTGGTCTGCACATCAGCACCTCTGAATGATCCTTATTCTCCCAGACTCAGGAAGCAGACTCAAAGCTCAGAGCTGTATGTTCATGTACATGGTTTGTCATGGTGAAAGGATATGGATGAAAAGAGGAAGAGAAACTATATGCAGGGGCAGGCCTAGGAGAAAGCAAACAAGCTCACAGTTGCCTTCTACCAGTAGAGTCTCTCAGAAAGTTCCTGATCTTTCCAGCAGCAATGTATGACATGTATGGATTACTGCCCACCTGAGGAACTCACCGGAGCCTGGATGGACATGGTTCAGAGAGTCCATATGACTGGCCCTACCCATGTTCCAAGTTCCAGCTAAGGTCCAGGGCCTGAGGCAAACAAAAAAGAAGGCACAATGAATCATATTGTCACCATAAACTACCCGGCAAAGTGTGAAGTCTTGGGTCTATAATTATAGTCTTAACTGGTAGATATTCCAAGAGAGCAGAGGTTATCTCCAGTCTGTTAAAGCCTTCTGAGTTAACCCTTTCCTACACGACACATGGGGCCAGAACTTAGCTGGATGTGCCCTCCATAACAGGAAAGGCAATATTAATTCTGCTGAGCTATATGCATACCTAGGCAATATGTGGTGGTCCTAGCACTGTGCAACAAACAGTCCACAGAGTCAAAGAGACCATGCGGCCCAGTTCTCCTTTTTCTGCAGTACTGAGAATTTGCATTTCAGCAAGTTTCTGGCAATTCCACAAAAAGTCACTACAAAACCAGAGATTCAAAAAGCAGGGCTTCATTCCCTCCATGCTCTGTGTAGGAGAGTAAAGCCCAGGTCTCCCAGATACCTTGGCTATATCCAAGATATAGACAGCCATGCCCCATTCTAGAGGCTCTGGGAGACATCTGTTTGTGACCTTCCCCTACAGGCTGCTGCCATAAACCTGTTGGAAGTCTTGTTTCCCTACTGCCTATCATCTGAAAGTCATCCCCACTCCTGAAGGTTACCCACATTTGGCCACCTCTCCCTCTATCCAGTTCTTTGTCAGTTTTCAGGTCCGCAGTGAGAGTGGCTCTGTTATGTCTGCAGCCAGGAAGGGCTCTGGTTTTAAGAGTCATGTGATCAGATGGGCCCACCTGGGTAATCCAAGATAATCACCCCCTCCAATTTGCCATGCACAATATTAATCGGGATTGGAGAGTCCTTTTTTCCAAGTCTAGTAACATTCTCTCAGGATCTGTTTGCAGGCATCTCTATAGAGAGAGGGAATATTGCCTGAATAGTAGTTCATTCCAACGTTGCTCATTCAAAAACTACACTGGGCACTACTACAAAAGGACTTGAACACTACTAGACTCTCTTCTGTGCAGCCTTAATACATTGCTTGACAGCCCACAGGAACAGGTAATGAACAGATTGACCAAAGTTTTACTTGTTCACTGGGTCCTGTTCTGTGAAATAATAAAAAAGCAGTGAGAAGGGGGTGCAGAAAAGGAATCCAGGAAGAGCAAATCAAAAACTAAAAGCATTCCCAGTCCAGAAAATCATCTCTTAGATGATATCACAATTTCTCAGACTATAGTCAGCAAAATTCTTGATGCAGGGGACAGGAGGTCACAGGGCAATCCTGGACCAAACATGATGGAAATTCTATGAAAATTCAACAAGATTTCTTCCTTTTTTATTTTATAATGACAGGACTTCATTAATTCATGGAAAGAAATTAAGCTATAGGGAAGAAACAGAAAAGCTGTTTCCTTCATACTCCCGGGAAAGACAGTACATGCAGTAACCGAGGCAGCTCCCTGAGTACAAGATGGAGTTCAACGTGGTCATTTCAAGGTGCTGGTTCTCACCCAGTGTTGCCTGAGTCACACACCCCAGACATTCTGATGGCACTGGCATGAGACATGATGTAGGCATTGATCTTATTTTCTTCACGGTCCTTGAGTGATTCTAATGTGGGGCAGCGATAAAATATTACTGTTATAGTTGATAAAAAGTCTTCTTGGTTTCTTTGGGTTTGGGCTTTTAGATAAAATGCAATACCATAACACAGTGAAAAAACCTACTGCTCTTCATAATTTAAGTCCTGCATAGGCAAATTCCAGCAATAATTTCAAGAATGACAAATGAATAGATGGCTGAGGATGTGGCTCAGTGGTAGATCACTTGCTTAGCATGCATGAGGCCTCAGGTTTCAATTTCAGCACAAAATGAAAAAGAAAGAAGAAAATGGCCTGATGTAGCACTGAGTACTAACCATGCTCATAGTCAACTACAGCACCTTTTTCCACCATTATCATGATAGAGAGATGATTATACATTCAGCGTGTACGCTGGAACACAATGAAGAAGAGGAAAGAAAAAAATAATACCTTCATGTAGATCCTTAGAGATCTACATAAAGATGATTATGTAAGCAGATGTGAAGTGGGTTTTTTTAGGGTTTTTTTTTGTGACAGTACCAAAAAACTCAGAATACAGCCAACACGCACGTGATAGGATTAGGTACTATAGTTAGTAGAGTGTTTCCCTAGCACACACAGAATTTGATACCAACCACTGCATGAGATTGGAGAGCATGGTGGCTCACACCTCTAATAATAGCACTTGGGAGGTGAAAGTAGGGATACTGGGAGTGCAAGGCCATTATTGACTATATAGTGAGTCTGAGACAAGCCTGCAAAGCATGAGATTGTTTCAAACGGAAGCACCATTTACTGTGTGCATAAGTGAATAAATTTTGGCCTAAAAAGGCAAGCTTTGCCTGTCAATGAGTCAAATACCTGGGTGGGAGCATAAGATGGAAAACAGAGCAGAGGTGATTTCTTGACATGTACATGATGTTCCACAAGAACTGCCAATCAGTCCTCACTGTGAGAGCATTTACTCTTCCTTGACCATGCAAGGTAGGTAGTACCAAATTTTGGGGGCAAGTTTTTAGTCTTAAAGATCTGAGCATTCCTAGCCAGTACACCATGCTGAGGTGAGACATCCCATCAACCAATATTCTATTATTTAATTCACCATCCTCTTGATCTTGGCTACAGAGAAATGAATCATTGGCATATTCACAATGTCTCATGTTGTCCTTCCTCCTCTCCATTTTCCTAAAATTGAGAGTTATCCATGGATAAAGCAAATCATTTCTATTAATTGTAACAATGCATTCACAGAGGTCCTCCTTCCATTCTTCAGAACGACACAAAGTTACACTAGAGGTGTTGCTACGGCTACTCCCATTGTCAGAGGACACATATTGTTCTGCTTTGGTCTCAAACAGTTAATGTTCGATGCATAACAAACCCTCAGCAATCCCCTTGAGGAAACTTAAACGAGCCGCAGCAATAATTTATCTTTAGTATATGATGCCTGAATATAGCTATGACTTTCATAACAACTCCAAATGGAAAAGCAAATATATCACCAGGCCAGAGTTATGAAAAAAGTACTAATACATTGTTATGAGGAAGGTCAACCAAAAGGCCCATTTTAGTCTACAAACTGTATTCCAAAGGAATGATAAAAACATATCCAAAGAGATAGCCTGCATTAGTGTTCATTTACGGCATCACTTCCCCAAAAGAGAGAGGACTAACACAAGCCCTAGTTAGTGCATTTGATTATCTATAAAATGGACAACTATGTAAGCATTAAAAATGACGTTCCTAAAGAATTACAGTTTATAAGATATTACCTCAAAATATGCATGATAGAAAGTGGAACCATAAGCGATAAAATAGCATATGAATTCTATTTTGATTATGTCTCTGAATATGCTTATATATTGGCATATTACTCTGTATAAAATGTGACTAATAAATATTATTGAATGTCTAAATGGAGTATTCATAGAGAGATAGAAAATATGTGACATACCCCAGAATTTTAATAGTAGTGATGACTATTATGGAAACACGTATTTTCTTCCTTAAGTTCTTCTGCATTCTTGAGTGAAGCTGCTCCTGCTTTTCCATGTGTGTTCTGGTTAGGTAACCCTCCTGTTGTTAGTAATTCCCCTTCGGCCTGACATCCCCTGTGACTCAGTCTTGGAGCATGCATGAATCACGGAGCTTTAGATTCATCTCTGTACTATCTAGCTCGAAGGCCTGGGGTAGCACCTCTCTAAGTGTTCCAAGCTCCTGGAATAGAGTTGTGGGGAGAATTGGGTGGAAGTGTGAAATTCCTGTCCACTGATGTTTTTGCCTCCCTGCTCACAGCCTTACCCAGCATCATGAAGCAGGCTGTCCCAACCTTGGGTTTCAAACTTTGCTGTAAGAGGATGAGAACAGTCACTTGAATATGCTTATTTGATGTCCTGCTGATAGAACTGCTTTACAGTTTGGCTTGATATACAGGCCAAAGAATACAAAGAAAACTCTTAGAGGTCATCTGGGGAAGTTCTATTTACTCTTACGAAAACAAAGATCATGTAGAAGAACCGGTGTTCCCTCTCAGTCCTGCCTTTAAACACTCTGATACAAGGATGCAGGGCAGCACAGTGGCCAGAGCCAGACTGGCATTAAGAGAGTAAGTCTACAAATGAAACAATAACTGAAAGAGTGCAGTAAGCCATGGAAGAGTCTAGGTTCTTGCTGTTGAAATCCTATGTGACCATTTTTGCATCTACAGTTAACATCGTCCCATGAATCGGTTGAACTGAATTTCTATGACTCCATCTAAAGACATCCTAAGTGATATGGGAAGCAAAATTCCAAACCCAAGACATAAAGAGGTTCAAAAAGTAGGCATCATCTCCTTCTCTTTGGACACACACATATACACATGCACACACCACATTGTACATGAACTGCACAGAGCATACCTGCTTGTCATTGGTGAATATAATTTACAGGAAAGAAGCAGAAATGGAGTATTCAGACTCTCCCATTCCTTCCAATTCATACGTACACAGTCCTGTTTCTCTAATCACAATATAAAGTCTTCTATGTGTGAACAAAGGTTTCCAAGGAAAGTGTATGTAGCAATAGATTATATCCTGTATAAAAAGGAATGCTAGGTCTCATTTAAAAATCTAGAAAAAAAGACCTCCCCTTGTCTTTTATTCCTTGAAGGTTTTCAACAACCAGCCATAGGCCAGGCTTTTATAAGAGGTTCCCAAGATCAACAGATCAGGGTGGATTCTCTAGATGTTCTTAGATCAAAAGAAAGCATTTGCTATCTGAATGTGTATGGGCTATCTTAACTTTGAGTTTTAATCAAGTAATGAAGACTGGCCGGCTGCTTGGCCTATGGGGGCTCTACAGTAGAAAGTGTGTGCTTTTCTAAAATGAGGCTGGTGAGAGCCGAGCCAGGGCACAGGGGCTCTTCTCATTCCCCACAACCCAACTTCTTCTCATATGCTTTTGCATCCAGCTTCAAAGAAGAATAAAACTGCCTGTGATGTACTTTGATATTTTCTACTTTACCAAAAATTAAAACATGAACTTCTAAAGCCTAGAACATTATCTGTGATTTAGGTCTAAAATAAAAAACAAAAAACAAAAAAAAAACCTACATGTGAGTGAGAACTCAGAATTTCCCACCACACTGAGGAATCCATGAGTATTCAAGGCTTAGGAAGTAGCTTTGTGTTCCCTTTTAATGCATATCTCTCCCCGTCTCAGAATGGGGCCTGAATAAGAAGGGCTAACAGTGTCCTGCTGGCCCTGTTCCTATGTGTCATCAGGCTGCGTTTCCAGTTAATGGCATGGCTGTAATGACTAACAATTTAAATAATGGAGGCTGAAGCAGGAGGCTATAAGGACACAGTGCAGAAATTGTCACAGTTTATCAACATCACTGGCACCCAGCTCTTCATTACCTCCTTGAATAGGGTCAAAGTAGTTAAAGTGGTGCTGTAAATACCATCTAGAACAAAACAGCTGTTCATTCTTGGCCTGGCACTCAGTATTTACAACAAACAAGTTGCGTTGCCCGGGCACAGGCTATTAGATACAGGAATGGAATTGATGTTTACCAACTTTCAGGCTCCAGTGGCGTTTTCTCAATGTGTATGACTTCAATTTTTTAAGAGCAGAAGTAGTGTGTGCCAAATGGAAAAGTAAGAGAGGGAGAACTCACAAAACCCCTTAAGCCTTCAGCACTCAATGAGAAAACTAACCCACATATCTTATAGAACGGCTCAGAGGTGTGTGTGACTCAGAAGAGAATGGCACAGCTCTCTTTTTGAAAGGATATTCAAGTGACTTAGGGAAACAAGGCCTCCATAACTGTGTTTCTGGCTTCATTCAGATGCCTGAAAGCACTAATTGTTTGCCCACTATTGAAAGTCCTCACTGCAGCAAGCAGAGAAAGAGGCTAAGCCCCCCAGTCACACCAGACCAATTGCTCTGTTCCATTTTGACCATCCAAAAATGGCTAACCTGGTGTTTTAATTCCTTTCAACGTTTGTAATCTGAGAGATTTCACAGAAAATGCTGGAAGCTCTGACTCCATTTCCATAAACTCCTACGTCATGGTTGTTTCTGTAAAAATGGGATTCCAGTTTGCACTGACTTGAGGCCAAGTGTTCATTATCTCTATCTTCTTAATTGTGGCGCTGTTTTTCATAAGACTGGATACGAGTATTTTGCGCTAGTGGGTCTTGACCATAGTGGGAAAACTACAGATGGGCTAGTAGGCCTAGGCATTTACAGAAAACAATGAAGAGATCGCAATTCTTTATACAAGTAAAGATTTTCTCACCCAATCCTCCCACTTGGTCTCTGAGAGCATCTGAGTAGAGATGGGGGGATGGAGAATGAGAAATCACACACTGCACATGTAATAAACTGTGTGAAGATACACACACGTGTAGAGGTGCATGTACACACTGGTGGAAGGACCTAAGGACAACACAGGACGACTTCGGGTGTCATTTCTTGAGTATAGCTCATCTTTTAGGAGAGTTTCCTGCTGGCATGGAGTTCTCTGAGCAGACTAGGTCAGCTGGTCATCAAGCCCCAGGGATCCACTGCCTCTGCCTCTCCAGGGCTGGGATTACAGGTGTGCACCACCACATCCAATTTTTTCTTTTAATGTGTGTCTGGGGATGGAACTCGGGTCCTCATAATGGCAAAGCAAGCACTCTACCAACTGTTATATCTCTGCAACTCTTGTGTTTACAAACAGCTACTATCTTACACAGAATATCCTGGAAAAACCTGATGTGAGCAGAAACAGTTAAGTGGAGTCAGTTAAAGAACTATGGTACATTAATTTCCCACTATGCACAGACGTAGACTATTTTCACACATTTTGTCAATAAATAATAATTTATGCTTTTGTTCATCCATTTATCAAATGAGTATGTCAGACATTTCTACAGAGAAATATTTCAAGACATAATTTTCCTATTTTCAACTTTAAGTCTAACAAGGAGAAAAGCAAATGCTGGTGGAATAATGATTTTAACTATGATGGAGAACACACAGTGCTTCATGATAGCTGTCACCTACCAAGTCCTTACCGTGTGGCAGGAACTGTACTAATCACTTCATGTGACTGTGCATTTAGTCACTCAATGGTACCCTCCGAGTGGGGTAATGGTGTGATTGTTACAGGGAGAAAAAGCCAACCATAACATAGGATATGCAGCCACAGGAGACAAACCCGAGGCAGAAGCATCAGCTGTTCTTCCCACACCAGATCAACTAATAACCTGCCACATCAACCCACACTAGCTACAAAGGAGGCATACCTACGCTGTGCAGAAGGCAGACTCTTAAATCCTTCTTAATTTGTAAATAATTGACCAGTCCTGGTAGATAGTACTGGTATAAGATAAAGCTTTCTTAGAATGACAGGGCACAGTTGGGTGTGACTATGAGAGGAACTTGGGCACACCTCTCAGAACCAGAGGAGGAAAAACCTGAGGTCCTCTCAGGAGATACACCACAGGGCTCAGAACAAAGGCTGTGGGCTCTGAATGGACACTGTGATGAGTACTTTTGTCAACTTGACATAAACTGGAGTATTGATTCCTTCAGATTGGCCTGCGGGCATGTTGGTGGGTGCATTTTCTTAATTCATGATTGATGTAGACAGGTAGTGATGGTGAAGCCTTGTTAACCAATTATCTTTAAGAGGTGGGACCAAGTTAGGGTGTGGCTTTCTGGGACCCAAATAAAAATAAGCACACAGCCCAAGTGCTCTCTCTCTCTCTGTGGTTCCCTTGCCGCACAGCTGAGATTGGACTTCTCATTCTGGCTTCATGGGTTTCCCCCTTATAATAAATAAAAATATAATTGTTTATCTTTAAGCTAGCCTAGTTATTTCCCAAATCAAGTTATCTTCTACAGTTGGAGCCCATGGGGCTCGGCTCTCCAGCAGTTCATTTGGGCATAGAATCCCGCACTGTGGCCCTGAGTAGCCACTAGACACGGTTCTTCATATTTTCTCATTAACCATCTCAGCTGGCTTCTGGGTCCAGTTTTCCAGTACTCGTAGATGCTCAGGCAGGAGACAAGCTTCCCTAGTTGTCTCTGTTTGGCATTTGTGCTCATGCAGCCTCTGACCAATCAGGGACCTCTGTAGAGCACACAGTCTGTGATTTACACTAAATAACTGTTTTTAATCTGAGCTCATCTATAAGCATTTAACACCAAAATTCAGATTCAAACTGGCCATGTGTCACAATACCTACTACTAGGTTATTTCACCTACTCCAGCTCAAACTCAACCACAGGTAAGATTTATAATTTTAAAGGGCAAGATTACGGACAATTTTAATCATCCAGGCGTTCAATAGCCTTTTTACTTACACCATGTATGATGTTATGCAATGTTTATATGCTTTCCCTCCTACATTTCTCTATTTGATTCTGGGGATCAGCTTTGTCCTTATTATCTCCTTAAAAACATGGTTTGATAATAGGGCCAAGAATGAGGCACTTTTAGAAATGATACAGTCTTTACCAATTGATAATGGCCAACTAAAAGGGAAATTCAGCACTCTGGAAAAGGATACAATCAATTTGACCAACAAAACCCAGTCAAATGAGGCACTTTTAGAAATGATACAGCTTTTACAGATGGATAACGACAAACTAAAAGGGAAATTTAGTACTCTAAAGAAGAATATAGCCAATTTGACAAACAAAACCTAGTCAATGACAGAGGGTGCTGAGACACTGTCTGAGAGAATTCATACTGTTGAATATAATAATCAGACTCTGTCAAAGGGTTATGATAGATTGACTGATAGAATTCTCTCCAGGAAGGTAATATGCATGCTATAAAAATTATGTCCAAGGATGAGACCTTATCTTTACTGGACAGACTTCACACCTTGGAATCTTGAATGAGGGCATTAGAACAGAACACTGGACAGAAGATCCAGACTTTACAAAAGGCAGTGGTAAAAAGATTTTAAAGGATTGAGGAATTTATCAAATTTGATGACCAGGGAAAAAAGGTACAAAGACAAAATGTAGCCTCATCAGTATGTACCAAACTCCAGGATAGTTTACCCAGAGTTATATCTGCTTTTCCAGTGATATCATCAGAAAGAGCATCTGTCATCCAATACCCTAAGGTAGTCAAAGAATATACATGGGAGCCCATATATATGACTGATTTAAAGGAAATTAAACAAGCAATTGTAGTTTATGGAAAACATTCGTCCTTCATTAGGAAAATGGTCAAAACACGGGCTTCAGGCAACAAAGCAATGCTACAAGACAGTATTCAGTTAATCTCAGTGGTCCTAGAAAATGGACTACAGTTGCTTTGGGGTGTTATTGGAGAGAAGAAGCAAAAATTTTAGAACATCAGGGAAAAACAAAAGGATTTGAAATTTACCAAGTTCAAATTCTGGGCAAGGGACTTTATTCTGATCCTCAGGACCAGGCTCTTTATGATAAACACACCTTGTCCCTATGTAGCACAGCAGCTTTAAATACTTGGGACAGGATTTAAAAATCAGTAAAGAGAATTGAATCATATTAAAGTTAAACAGGGTCAGAGAGAACTCTTTAGTGACTTTTTACAAAGATTAACTAAGGCTGTTCAAATAGGGGTAACAGACCCAAAAGCTAGAGATGTACTAATTGAATCTTTGGCTTTTGAGAATGCCAACTTAGAATGCAAAAAGATACTTGGGCCCTTAAAGTCCAGATCAGCACCAATGAATAAATAAATCTTGCATATAATGAATGTCGAGACACTTGACTATAGTACTGAAGTTTGGGTAGGAGAAGCAATTTCCAATGGTATGAGGAGACATCAAAATGCCAATGTTTTAATTGTAGTAGAATAGGACATCTGAGAAGGGATTGTAGACAAGGGATTCATAGGAACAATGTCTCCTCTGGGTATAGCAAGAATAGGAGGACTCAACCTTCAGGTATAAGTAGGAGATGTGGCAAAAGCTGACATTAGACCAATGAATGTAGGCCAACAAAAGACAGACAAGGCAATCTGAAACTGTTGGGAAACTCCTTGTGAGACTCTCACAGGCCCCCATGACAAATGTGGTCCAATCATTCCCAATTACTGTGTTTTTACCAAGAAAATTTTAATAATCCAGTGCCTACTGTAAAAAACCATACTGGTATGAATGATGTGTAGGATGGATCAAACACTCCAGTAGGACATAGGAAACATGTATTCTGGCAGACTTCTATAAATGATCAAAGATCAAAGCTAAGAGTATGTATAAATGGCATTTTTATTGAAGGTTTATTAGACATGGGTGTAAATGTAAGTGTCATTACCCCAGAATCTTGGCATCCAAATTGGCCTCTTCAAGAGGTAGATGTTCAGTTCCTAGGAACTGGAACCCTATTTCAAATGAAACAAAGCACGAAATGGATCAAATGCACAGGGCCAGAAGGACAGAGAGGGAGGCTGTGGCCATATGTAGCTAATATTGAAGTGAATTTGTGGGGTTGTGACCTATTGAAGCAATGGAATACCCAGATTAACACTCCTGCAGCCCCCAAAACTTATGTTTCTGGGGAAGGTATAAATTGACACCAATGTGGTTGACTAAAATCCACTTAAAACCTGAGAGGGCTTCTGTATGGAGTTGGTTAGACATTTGAGCAAGAAACTGCTCTTGCCTGGACTGCTTGATGAACTAGACATGCAGGAAAAATGATTGCTGAACTTGCCTAAAGGTGAGACAATCCTTCGGGGATCCTGCTTCATGAAAGAGTCTGCGAGACATTCTGCAGGACACAGAAGAAAGTGACTAACAAAATGCCAATAGAGGCAAAACAGTCTTTCAAATTTTCTGCTCC
Source organism: Chionomys nivalis (assembly GCF_950005125.1). NCBI lineage: Eukaryota > Metazoa > Chordata > Mammalia > Rodentia > Cricetidae > Chionomys > Chionomys nivalis. The sequence continues at coordinate 48,721,828 of NC_080090.1, read as the reverse complement.
ATGGAAATGTCTGCTGAATACTATGGGCCTGTAGGCTGAAGATGGATGTCTACGCAAAGTTCTTCTTTACCACTGGGGCATCCATCTTTAGCCTCCACTTTTCTGTTTGGGTTAAATTAATATGTAAGAGTTAGCCAATAAGAAACTAGAGCTAAAGGGGCAAGCGGTGATTTAATTAATACAGTTTCTGTGTGATTATTTCAGTTCTGAGTGGCCAGGACGAACAAGTGGAGAGTAGCGGGAAACCAACAAGCAGCCTGCCTCCAACAAGGTAGAGCCCACCATGTGAGGTCCCATGCCTGGACAAGTGGACCTGGGTTGTTGGAAAGCGAGCTGGTAAATCCATGGGAAACAAGCCATTAAGCAGCACTCCTCCGTGGTCTCTGTTCAGTGTTGCCTACAGATTCCTGCCTTGACTCCTCTGAAATGGACTTTCACCTGGAAAGATGAAACAAACCTTCTCTTTGCCAAGTTGATCTGGCCAGTTCTTTACCACAGCAGCAGGTAAGAAACTAGGGTGGACAACATGAAGTGTGGTTTGTCAGCTGTCTCATTTCTAAAGACAAGCAAGTTCCAATGATTTCACCCTGTTTTTATACCTAGAGACTCTTAAAATAACTTAGTAGGTGAAAGATGAATTTCTTCCTGAGTTATTAATATACCCTGACCACAGTAAGAGGTGTCCATGTATATTGTTTTTAATAACCACAATGGCATGAGATAAAACATACAGAATAAAGCAATGCAGGAGTCAAAGAGGGTCAGTAATGTGAGACTACACATGTAGTAGGTAGCAAAGTCGTTATTGAGCTGGAAAACTATGACTATAAAATCAATGTTCCTTGTCTCACCTAGACCTCCACTTTACCCTCTGCATATACCTCTGTAAATACTCAAATCGCATAGTTTGATAATTCCTTTCTTTATTCACTCAAAATCAATTTATTCATAAAACACAAGAATGATAATATTGATCCACAGATTTCTGATAGGTAAATCAAGGAGACCAATGTGTAAATCCTAACCAAACATTCAGGCAGGACAGATGAGGCTAAGCAAATGCATTTTCCAAACAAATTCCATGGTGTTGGGTCCTTTGGTTAGTGGATCACAGTCACACATGGGGAACACAGTCTAGAAATAACAAGCATTTGTTTAATGGGAGGATAGATGAAGATAGTTGGAAGTCAGTACAATTGCCTCCTGGGTAAATCAAAGAGTCTGCCAGAGAATTTAATTGAGCCTGATCAACTGAGGGATAGACAAGTTGGAAGAGGGCTGCAGGTCAGTGGGCCACAGTAGACACAGATACATAAGCACAGAAGTCCATGGAACATCTGAGAAACAGGTCTTACCTGCCACACAGAAGAGCTGAATAGGTGAAAGTAGTCACAAAAACAGTCATCACAAAAGTTATACAGCACCACTTTCTAGAGTCTTTAAACCAAAGTAAGAAGGATGGGCAGCCAATGTAGGGAAAAAAATCCAGCAACCAGATGGGATGTGGCAGCTGCAGGATGAATGTGTACCGCACAGTTCTCTGGTCTCAGTACTTGCCGTCTGTCCTAAGTCCACAGTTTTCCTTCCTCTTTCATTTGACGCATCGCACCTTACCTCTGTTGGTCAGACAAGATCCCAACACACAGTCCAAAAGATACTGCCCTGGAAAACATGGTGGCATCAGCATGTAATCCCAACACTTGAAATCAAGACACCAAAATCATTAGTTCCAGGCCAACCTGAACTCTACCAAAACAAAATGTAAAAGAAAGAAGGAAATAAAGGAGGAAGAGGATGGTGGTGAAGGTGTCAGCCTCTGGGAGGCTCTCCTAGATATCCTTTGGTCTCAGTTCCTTATAGGATACACTTTACTGTTCTCAGATGGAGTGGAACCCCATCCCTCTGTCATTGCCCTCTGGGACACCCACTACTGCTGTTAGGGTCTCGGCACTTTATCAACAGCCTGGCATGTAGAAAGCACCCGAAATACATTTGACATAATTGTGTTGAGTGATGAATGTTGGGGAAAGAACGTCCACAAAGGTCACAGGAAGTCAGCACTTTAGTCTAGGGGAGAGGTCTCTTGACAAAGTTCCAGAAGCTCATATTCACAGGAGGCCCATTGCTAAGCAGGGGGAGGCAGGTAGCAAGTGAGAATGTGGCAGAGCCATGGGCTGTTGTGGAGGAGAGCAGGGTTCCAGGAGAGGAGAGTCATTAGCATGCAACACTGGGTAATCAGATTTTCATGACAGACAGATTTATTATGACTTCTAAATATATAAATCCCAGGTTATGCTTTACAGCTAACCTAACAGCTTGATATATGTGTCTGACATCCCGTCTTAAAATCAGATTCCAGCTTCTAATTAATTTTTATTCACCCATCGCTCTAACTAGAGAGGCAGCAAACCTCAGTGGGATAAACAATAGATAGGATATTACTTGCTCGTACTCTGTAGTACATTTCTCTTTGAAACACCACTTTACTTTTGCTTCACTAAGTTAAAAGCGGCAGCGTCCATTCTCCCTACAACATCTAAGAATGCGCAACAGGGAACTGATAGACACTTTCTGTGAAACCAACTGTCTCTGACCCTTCCATCCCACCCTAAGCACTCAGCTCCATTCCAAAACTCCAGGGAACATCTGGCCCCATTGCTTTATGGAATAATATTGTTAGTGGCACCAAGACCTCCCTTTCTCCAGTCATATTCTGATTAACCAGCTCTGGAAACTAAGGGTCAAACACCACCAAGACCTAACCTACACCAGTAAAGCACTCATAAGAGCTGCCAATGCTCCCCGCAACTTTCTCCGCTGTCTCAGGTTTGTGATTTACTCATATCACAACAGCTTGCTTCCTTGGTACTTAATTTCTGCAATTCTTTGAAAATTCTGGATATAGGGCCACTGCCTGAAGAAGAGCTGGTAAAGATCTCCTGTGCTATGGGCTGTTTGCTCTGCTGATAACTTCATCTCCGGTTCAGATACTTTTGTTTTCATGCTGTTTATCTGTTGACACCTGAGTCTGTCCCCTGAACTACTGAGGCTCTGTTCAGAAAGTTCTTGCCAATTCCAACGTCTTGAAGAATGTTCCCTGTTTCTTCTGGAAGGTTTGGTGCTTCTGGTTTTAATTGAATTTATCTTTGTACAGATGGAAGATGTAAACCTAATTTTCTTCTTCAGGCAGATTTTTCCAACACCATTTGTTGAATAGGTCATCTTTTTTTCCACTGTGCACTTTTGCTTTCTTTGGAAAAAATTAAATGGTCAAAGTATAATTTCATTTCCAAATCCTCTAATCTATTCAGTTGGTCCACATGTACCAAGCTGTTTTTATCACTATAGCTCTGTAGTATAATTTGAGATTAGGCATTGTAATACCTCCAGCAGTGTTTTCATCCCCAGTCAATAATATATAAACAAATGTGCATGTGAGTTAACAAGAAAAGATAAATATTAGGTGACGATGAAGGGCTGAATGTCAGTCATGGATGAGTCATAAGAGAGACTATAAAGTCAAATAGTTTTCCAGTTTTAACTTTGTTGTTAATTTTCTGGGGTTTTGTGGTGGATAAGTGCATACAAATAGACTTTGTAATGATGAAAGTATAAAAGCTTTGAAATAGCTATTCCAACTGTATAGAATTTAATTAAAATATATAAACTACAAGTTCTTCATAATAAAATTTTAAAAAATATTTTTGAAAGAACAATTTATTAACAATGAAAGGCAGTGCAGTTGTAGCTAGGGAAAATGGTACCCCTGCTAAGCTTCTGCAAATGGCCATTCTCTAAATATGGATTTTGAAAACTATACTTTTAATGTGTGCATATAACTCTTCATGTGCATGAATGATTAGTGACCATGGGCATCGTATGTGCCACATCGTGTGTGTGAGGTCAGAGGGCAGCCATGTGTCACATCGTGTGTGAGTGTGTGTGTGTGTGTGTGCGCACGCACGTGTGTGGTCAGAGGGCAGCCATGCATCACATCGTGTGTGGAGGTCAAAGGTCAGACATGTGTCACATCATGTGTGTGGTCAGAGGGCAGCCCTGGATGTCAGCCTCACCTCACTTCATTGGGACAAAGCTGTGAACTGCACGCTGGTTGTCCTGGGAGCTCTCAAGGATTCTCCCATCTCTGACATTCGTCCCCAGTGGGGAGCCCTGGGATTGCAGTCATGCATTGCCACATGTACCACGGGCATCTCTGGGTGGATCTGATCTCAACTCCTCACATGGTTTCCCAGGCACTTTATTCCGGAGCCATATCCATAGGTCAGACATGCTATTTTTAAAATGCATCCTTCCATAACTTTCTCCCAAATATGAAAGTCAACATGGGCACAACAGAGAGGGTTAGGAGGCAACTAGGTTCTGTCCAATTTTTAAATTACTTTCATATTAAGTTCCTTGTATACCAAACACTTTTTGAACAAGTATAATATCCTTCCCCAAACTCTAGCATTTATCAAAATTTTCTCTTTTTGACATTCAAAGAAACTAAGGCATAGTGGGTTTTAGTTACCAAAGTTCATGGAGGAGTTGGGGGTCGGGTGTTGAGATTTCATTCGGTGGTAAAGGCTGAACTCTGCCACCTTATCTGAGCAACGTACTGCCCCAGAGACTTAAGGGAGCCTCGCTAAACAAATAGTGAACATTTTGTGTGGCAAAGCAGTACATCTAAAGTGAGCAATCAGCCTCACACTGAGAATGTGACAGTGTTGCTGGCTTCTGCAAGAACGTATTTAAAACCCGGGTACCTAACTGCTTACTAGGCTAACAAGAGAAACACACAGAGTGAGGTTATTTTTCCTCATACTAAATGAAAGTTAGGATTTTTTTTAATCTGCAAAATCCCCCTTTCCCTGCTTTGTTACAATTCCATAGTTACTACAGCTTCAGTTCTAACTAACGTATCTGATGGTGTGAGGGATACAGGAGTTGTTAGGGTCACTGCCTGTGCCCCTGTGGCCCTGCCAAGCCATGTGAGGCCACTGGTCCTCAACAAACCAATTAAAGAGACAAATTATCAGTGAAAAGCAGAACAAGAAGGTTTCTTCAGTGTGAACACCAGGATGAGTGACAAGGACATCCAACGGCCCCTGGAGCCTCCATGGTTCTCCTATAAGGAGGAGGCCACGGGTATGAAGAGCTAAGAGCTCCCCAGCAAGGTGCAGTCCTAGCTATCACTGACAAGTCCTGTCTGAGCTCCAGTTTCCCCCCAGACTGTCAGAACTGTGTAAAGTCTCTTTCCAGGAACCGAGCTCCCTTCTGGTTGACAATGGACCACAGCTTTCTTCCCCCAGCATCACATCCCTGGGGACGTTCTGATTTCTTGGGGACCATTGTTTCAACAGTCAAAGAGCCAAAGAGAGGGGCATCAATTTCTCCTTTTCTAAGCCATAAAAACACAAAAGCAAGGACTTACAAAATGTCAAAGAAAGTGATTTCATTTCCCTTTCTGGATACATGAGGCCATATCATAGAAAGGAGAGCAATATGGTTTTGCTATAAAATCAAATTTAAATATGCAAAATTATGTGTTCCCACTGAAATATATAACTTGCGGTGTGTTATAGAAGTAAATATAGTAATTTAAAATAATAACATTGTTAATAAAAATGATCAGCAACTGCATAAAATATTCTCTTTTTTTTCTTAAATGGATTTGGGCTAGAAATTAAATAAGCATTTAGAAGAATCTACAAAGCATGCATATTATAGTGGACATGTCTGGCTGATTGGTAAGTTCTAAACTCTCTTAATCAGGCTGCCTTTTGTCCACAGCGCTACTTAGCTAGTGTTTTCCCCAAGGCTATTATGAAATAAGCTCTGTGACATTCAGATGAAAGTATACATGGCACAATCCAATCCTTAGCAGGAAGCCATCCTATTGGTCATTCTGAGGTTTGTTCTTTGGGACCTCTGCAGTAGACACAGTGTCTCTAGAAACATCACATCTGCCCTTCCACCCTTTTGACCTCAGAATTATTAGAGCATCCTGTGATGCTTTCACGAACCTTTAAAAAATATATTATTGGAATATATTGGGAGAAATGTAGAGATGAAAACAAACTTGGAAAAAAAACAGTTTTAAAAAAGAAAATCAATTTTTAATAAGTAGAAATAACTTTTGCTCAGAAAGAAAAATTACCCAGAGATAAAGTAGATGTTCAATATCACAGTGTACTAATGACTACATTTACATGTAATTTTATGAAATTTATGCTCAAGACTGGCAAGTAGAATTTAGTATAGAAGTTTACAAAATTCATTCATTTTTGCATAATCGTATTGACTACTCAAGGGCTTGATTGGCCTGTATTTTTCTGCGGGAGCCAACAAAGAGCTGAAACAGCTAGGAAAGTGATGGATTGTTGGGCTCTCCCCCCTCGCTGTCACAGCATGAAGGAAAGCAGAGGAAGTTTGCTTCCTTCACAAAGATGCCATCCAACGCAGTCTGCCGAGAACGGAGAAGGCATCCTTATCAGAGTGTCACTCATTACAGACAGGAAGAGGACACACACACATACGCACATGAATACACATGCACACACTTGCACACACACATATGCACACTAGAACCCTGCTGCCTCCTCACTTCCGTGCCTCTGTTTCAAGAGGTCCTAGAGAGCCGCTTTGATGAAGATCTACCTCCCACTGCCCAGAAGCCATGAAAAGAATGCAGACCCCAATGACTATCTGGTGCTCAGAACTGCGAGGCTGGGAGAGAAATGGAGCTAATTTGCAGTAACCCTGATTCTTTGTTCAGCTCTCCCAAAGCACAATAAAATAAGGAGACTGTGTCTCCAGGGTCCTACTTCCAGCTGTGCCCTACAAGATGGAAAAAACAAGAAGGGACATGTTAACTGCTCACACCAGCCTGCCCCTCCTGCTGTTGCTCTTCCAATAATTCAAAGAGATTATCTGAAATGTCTAAAGATGTCTTCCTCATTTGTCAAGGAGATTTAGGTGAATTCCTGGCTGAATGCAGAGCAAAGAAGAAAGTGCTCTCTCAAAATGCTCGGTCCTGGGTGCAATATATCCTGCCACGAGCTAAAGAGCATCATCTAGGTGTAACTAAAATCTGGGATTCTGGAGGGATGGTCCAGCGACAGTTTGGTTTGGTCAGTTCAGTTCAGCATCCTCCCCAGATGCTCCTTCCGCACATTTCTTCCATCTGTCTGCTGTTGGTTGTGGTTGGTGCTCTCTGGACTGGTACTAACCCACTCATTTCCTCTGCTGTCATGTGGGATTTCCCCCTCGTGTGCTGCATCTCTGCCTTTTCTCCCTACTTATGAAGTGTGGAGAGGTCAGAATGTTGCAAATCTAGTGCCAAACTATGTTGGTGAAGGGCGCTTGTTCGTCCTGGCCACCCAGCTAGCTTAGACCCGAAATAATCACACAAAAACTGTATTAATTAAATAACTGTTTGACCCATTAGCTCTAGCTTCTTATTGGCTAACTCTTACATCTTAATTTAACGCATCTCCATTAATCTGTGCATCACCACGAGGTTGTGGCCTACCAGCAAAGTTTCAGCACATCTATCTCTGGCAGCAGCTCCACGGCGTCTCTCTGCCTCTGCCCTTCTTCCTCCCAGCATTCCTTTTAGTTTTCCCTGCCTAGCTCTGTTCCCCTACAGCTCTGCTATAGGCCCAAAGCAGTTCCTTTATTCATTAACCAATAAAAGCAACACATAGACAGAAGGACCTCCCACACCAAAACTATCTTGGGCTAATTGTTTAGCCCTCGAGACAGTCATTTATGTTTACCTTTGTTGGAATATACAACAGAGCCCTCACTTCCATCTTTCCAACTCCTCCAGAGGCATCTGAAGCTGATAGCAGAACTTCCCCATTTTGCTGTGACCCCCACCTGTGTTCTCATTGGTGCATTTGAGAAAGTGTCCTAATCTAGGACCGTCTTTGTCCTGTCACCGTGAAACTGTTACACAATGGACTACAGTATTTGGAGGGACTTGACGCTGCATTCTCAAGTCATAGTCACTTACATTCAGCTCTAAAACACACTCATTCTTCTTTTGGTGTAAGAGTTGTGACTTTTGCATTAAGAATCTATCCTGCCGTGGTCTAATTAAGTTGTATCTACAGTGATCATATCTCAAAATCAAATCACATTCTAAATATCTTGTTGTAGTAAGTAGCTTTCTTTCTCCCAGCATTCAGTTTAGTTTTCCTGCCTATCTCTATTCTGCTAAGCCACTGGCCAAAACAGATTCATTCATTAACCAATAAAAGCAACACATAGACAGAAGAGCCTCCCACACTAGTATCTTTTAGGGAAAGTGAAAATACTGTAAATCAGTAAAATTCCCACCAAGAATCAGTCTCTATATCATGTGTAGATTTTCTCCTAGTACCCCTCAGACCTACCTACTTCTTCACTATAACTCTGAATCCCATAAATATAACTGCAAAGCTTCCTAAGTTTTCTAAGTTGTACACTGTTCCAATCCATTTGCAAAACAAAACAGAACATGTACTGAAACATAACTTTCATGCACTGTAACTCTCAGAGTGCCACAATCATGTAATGGCAACCCAAGTAAAAAAGCACAATGGTACCCACATCCCCACAGTTTATGTACCCTCTCTTCTCAATCAAATTCTTCCCTGCTTGATGCCAAAATAACTCACAGCCTATCCTCTATCACCATGGATCCATGTTGCACAGTTTGTACTCCAAGTGAGTCGAAACATATAGTAAATTGGTGTGGAAGGGTCATCTGTCTATGGGTTACTTTCATTGGTTAATAAAGAAACTGCCTTGGCCTTTTGATAGGCCAGCCCTTAGGTGGGTGGAGTAGACAGAAGAGAATTCTGAGAGGAAAAAAGCACACTCAAGCAGATGCCGTGAAGCTCCAGCCCGAGATGGACGTAGGTTAGAATCTTCCCGGTAAACCACCACTTCGTGGTGCTACACAGATTACTAGAAATGGGTTAATCAAGATATGAGAATTAGCCAATAAGAAGCTGGCACTAATGGGCCAGGCAGTATTTAAGAGAAAGAAAACACTTTCTGTGTTATTATTTCCGGGGGAAGCTAGCTGTGCAGGAGCTTGGTGGGACAGAAAGCAGGCCTGCTCACCTCATCACTACAGTAAATGCTTTTTTTTTACTTGCTTTCTATTGGTCGGACTCAACCTCACTGTTGCAAATGGAGTTGGCTCACCTTGTTGCTATGTAAGTATTTTAGTGCAAGAAGATTCTGTTTTATTGATACAGTGTGTTGCTGGTCACCATTCAGATTTCTACTTGAGCACTATTAAACACCATGAGACTGTGGAAACTTGGGCACTTCTGGGCACACATAAGCAGCCATTCTCATGAAAGACTGCCAAGCATTGTTTCTGTATTCATTTTCCACCCTGCAGCAGTACAGACCATTCCACTTGCTTCACAACCTTGCCAACACTTAGTGTTATTAGTCTTTTCTCATCTTCTCATTTTGTATGGTATCAGGTGGTCTCTTTCTTAGCACTTGAATAATAACTAACCATAGGAAAAATGATAAGCTTATTAGGCACATGAAAGTTTCCCAAATATGAAGCACTCATTCAAATGCACTGCATGACTTATTGTGTGATTCTTCTGCCTTGGATGATCTCAGACAAGATATTAAATCTTCTGACTACTACACCTTCATCAGGCATACTGCACTAAGCATTTACTCCAAAGTTGCTTTTTTCCTCAGTTAACAGTGCCTCATTACAAAACAAACAAATAAAAACCTTTGAATTTTAATGTAATTATTTTTCTGTTAATTTGCAAAAGCAGTTGTGAGTTCTAATTTACATACTCTCCTATCTACTCATTCAAAATGCACACAATTGAAAGCTATTTAATGTATTCATGAGTTGGATTCCAATCACCACAATGAGCTTTTAAGAAATTCTGATCATGCAACAAGCTGACACTCTTGATTTTTTTTTTTTGAATAACCTCACCTATACTGAGACCTAAGTTTAAACCATTTTGTGCATAAGGCAATAGCTTCTTAAATAGAATTATCCATGTAAATTTACATGTCATGGGCCTCACTCACTTACATCTGCAGTTTGATAAACTCAGTAAATTTACACAATGAAAAACTACCATGACTTAGGTTTAAAAGACCTCTGTCACCCCATAACGTTACAGCATACCCTTTGCAATTAAGCCCTATTCCCATGGTACACAGTAATTAATTTCAATCTCTATGGTTTTGCCTTTTGTCAGAAATTCATTTAAAAATTAAATAAATAAAGTAGCATTTTATGTGTAGACTCTTTCCCTCTGTGTAGTGCTTTTGAGGTAGATTCAGTCTCTGTGTACCAGTGGTCCATTCCTTTATAAAGGTGGGAGTGCTTTTGGCTGGCTCCAAACATTGCTTGGATTGTTTGGATTGTCTCTATCTAGCTTTGGTTTGTTCTGAACAGTATCACTAAAAATTCTGCACACACGTTTGCATATAGTTTCATTTCTCTAGAAGACTTCATTTCAGTGACTATATGTGGGTCTGCCGGGTGACATAACAACTTCAAAGGCATCTTTCTAAACTGGTTTCTAAAGTATCTATCATTACATCCCCATCAGCAATGTGCAGAGATCCTTGTTTCTCCTTATTTTCGAAGTACTTATTACCTGTGTATTTCAGCCACTCCAAGAGGTAGGAGTTGGAATTTCTTTGTGGTTACAGTAACTTTTTATATCTTTCCTGCCTTCAACTTTGTATCTCTTTAGTGAGATTCTCCTTTTCCATGTGACTCTTCATTACTACTCTATATAATTATTTGGTTCTATTTATTTTGTTCTGTGGTTCTAGAGATCAAGTACTCTGTCACTGAGCCTGACTTTGTCACCATCGATTTTTAAGAGTTCTTTGTATACTTGTGTAAACGCTTTATCACATTTCAATTTGGAAATATTGTCCTATTCTGTTGCTGTCTTTTTCATTTTCTCAAATATCTTTTTAAAAAAAAAGAACTCAAGTTTTAGCTTTCTGTGCCAATATCACTTCTTCAAACCTGATGAACAGACTTTTGAACAATCTGCAAGAAATGTGGCAGACTCACCCCACAAAGTGGCAGTGTAAGAAGGGTAAGGATTCTCCACCTGTGTGAGGAAGGAGGAGTTGTGATAGGAACAGAGCCTGTGGTGGGCAGACTGAAAGGCTAACAGTGCAAAGAAGACTACAGAGACATGGTGTTGTGCTGGCACAGCTACAGAGCTAGGAAGTCTGGCTACAAAAAGATGTAAGCGTCTCACTGGGAGGAGACAGAGAGACAAAGGTGCGGGGCAATATTATACAGGCCCCATATTTCTACATTGTATGGCGGCCAGCCTCTCAAGCCATAGTTCGCACCTGAGGTGGTCACATAGCTTTTTAGACAGGCTGTCACTACCCTAAACAATAGGGTCAGGCTATGCTAATATCATTCAGCTCCTTTCTTTGTAATTATGGAGATTGTCTGGGAAGAAGTGTTAATCCAAGCTACATGACAGAGCAGCCATAGTTGCAGAAGTGACTTTAGTCCTCCTACCCCAGAAACAAAATGCTAATAAATTTCCCCCTTAGTTTGCCTTTGGATATAAAAGCTGTTTTAAAAATTAACGCAGCTAATTTTCAGGATTTGAATGTACCCTAAGACTCTTCTGATATTGCTGTGTAAAGTGTGTCTCAATTATTCCCATGCCTCCATGCCAGTCCAGAGAGATAATTTATGTTGGGGTTGGACCCCTACATAGTGGCGCCCAATGTGGGGCTTAACTGCTAACCCCCCCCAAAAAAAAACACTGGAGAAATGACCAGATGTACAGAGGAAAAAGTGAGAAACCCATGAGAAAAAAACTGCACCACAGGGTTACATTACATGCATTACATGAGTAATGAGCACTCAAGAATTGAATTTAAGGAAGCATAAAATAAAGTGGGACAGTAATATCAGTAAAATTTATAAATATAAAAATATGCAGCAAGAATAAAAACAATCAAATGGCTATACAATTGATTGAGGATATATTAAAGGATAGAGGAAAAAGAGTACAGCAGCATCAGATACAAATTTTTTTTTTCATTTATACAGGAGATATGCCCTCAGTTTTCCACAAGACCTTAGATGCTGAAGCATGGAAAAAAGTTGGGAAAAGATTCAATAACATTATTGTAATTATGGATCAAAAAACATTCCTATAGATACACTTTATTTCTGGATGCTAATACAGAAAAGGTTGGACTTAAATCCTGACCAGCAGGAGGTATTTTCCTCTGCACCATCGGAGGAGTTGCTAGATGCTTTTACAAAACCAAGTAGTTACAATCAGAGACTAATAATTTAGAGTATAAAGGAAAATCTTCATCTCTTTTACTAACAACCATCAATGCTAAAAGACAGAGACAAAATAACAAGGTTCAAAAGGAACTAAAAGGCTTAAAAAAGAAAGGTAACCTCACTATTGTGCAGACTAGAAACTCTGCAAATCCACGAGTCTTGTCAGAAGAGGAATTCTCTCCCTACCATAATAACTGGTTTAGATCCGCCTACGGTACAGAGCACTCCAAAACTAAAGAAGACACATAACAATAGTAATAAATCTCCTTTACAAGCTTATATAAAAAAAAAGCTGCTAAGAGGAAAAAAAAGATACAACATTTCAATTGTTTCCCGTAATAGAGCAAAGAAATACACAAAACAATTTACTTAGCATACATACTCCTATATCATTTAAATTACTCAAAAAATTAAAAACTGCTTGCACTCAATACAGCCTAAAAACTCTGCCGCCAGCAGATGAAAAGCAGATAGCCAAGGCTTGCCTGTCAGGAGGAGAGGATTGAAAAAAAAAAAAAAAACTAAATTTACAGAACAATGTCAGGCCACATCTTAAAAAAAAAATAGAGCTAAACAGGTTCCTATTTCATATAAAATGCTTACAGATGAGGGACCTTATATGAAAACAAATCAGCAATTAAAATTTGATATGGCAACATATGCTCAAATTAATACAGCAGCTAAGAAGGCTTAAAATAGACTTCCATCATCAAAAAAAAAAAACAGTCTAAAAAGTTATCTAGTATAAAGCAGGAATCAGATAAATTATTTCAAGATTTTTTTCCAGACTAACTAACACAGGCATCTAGTAGGTTAATTGGAGACACAAAAGCAGGACAGTTAATAGTTAGACAGCTAGACTTTGAAAACACCAATGCTGTATGTAAGGCAACTCTAAGACCTTTTAAAAATCAGGGCAACATTACAGATTATATCCAAATTTACTCAAATATCAGTAAATCATATACATAGGGAATGACCATAGCTGCTGCCGTACAGGGAAAGACAATCAACAATGTCTTATCTCATCAGAGAGACCTAGGCCCAGAAAATATACAGACGACCAAAATTCCTGGAGGCTGTTTTAGATGCGGTCTTATGGGGCATCAGGTCAGATGATGTCCTATTAGGAGAATAAGCCCCAAATTATGATACTAACCTGTTAATATTTGTAACTACAAATAAGATGCTAAAAAATTGGTATTTACCTGATGATGTTTGTAACTGCTTATTAGATGTTGAGAAAACTTTGACACACCCTGTAAATGTTGGGATTTAATACATATGTTAAAAATTTTAGATTTTGATACAATGTAAAAAATTTAAGAGATGTTCTAAACTAGCTAAAAAAATAATTTCAACCCAGGTGATTCTCTTCTCCTTAAATGGGAGACTATAGCCTTTAGGAGCATGATTATTCTTAAAAACATTATAATTTATTCTGACAAAAATATGGCTCTAAAACACAGAGCTCAAAGGTATCTCTCTCCCTTAATCTCTTTTCTTCACAGAGATCAACAGTCAATAACGGGTTTAAAGTTTCCCCCCTGCAAAAAACCTAAGACAAAAACTAACATAAAATAAAATATGCCTAATTTCCAACAAAGGATAATTTTGGGTAAAGAAAAAAGTCTTTGCCCAAGACAGACACGGTCATCTGTCCTGTTGTAAAAGCACAGGTTTTTATTTTAAATTATTAAGAGAGAGCAAATTGTGGGGCAATATTGTACAGGCCACATATTTCTACATTGAATGGTGGCCAGGCTCTCAAGCCATAGTTTGCACCTGAGGTGGTCACACAGCCTTTTAGACAGGCTGTCACTACCTTAAACAATAGGGTCAGGCTATGCTATCATCATTCAGCTCCTTTCTTTGTAATTATGGAGATCGCCTGGGAAGAGGTGTTAATCCAAGGTGTTTATACCCTATATGTTACTGGATTGGTTTCAGTCAGTACCTATCCAAACTTTGTGAATCAAGCATGGGCTGACATCTAGAAATGCAGCAGATTCTTACACTAACTTTGTAACCTTGCTAAATTGATGGCTCACGTTCACACAGCTACGTGCTTTGTGCTTTGCGAATAACACTCTACTGTCTCTCCACACTCCTCTTGCTTCCTCTCCCAGCCCTCTCTACATTCACCAGGACTTCAGATTGATGCTGCCCAGCTATGGGGAGGGCAGCTCCCACGTGATTCTCATGCTTGCGTGGCATAAGGTTTGTGGTCTCTTACTTCACTATCATGCTTGTTTTGAAAATGAAAATGGATATTGTTTATTAATGATGTTTCTTTATAGTCCTAGTTTGATATAAGTTTTTGTGAGAATTAGGTATTTAATCCTACCATACACTTTTCCATATTATACAGATAGTCTTATGCTTTCTCTCTTTTTGCTGTTATTGCATTATTCAATGTGTGAGCACTATCCAGCCTCATATGCCTATCACAGGGACAAATGAGTCATAACATATCTTTTTAAGATACTGCTTGTTTTACTATTACTTTATGATGCGTGCCTTCTTGACATCATTAAAATGTGTTTAATTTCACCAACTTCTATAGGTATTGTTTCCTATTGGCCTATTTTAGCCTTCTGGAGCTTAAGCATTTGGAAATTAGTAAAGGTGGGGCTCCAGAGATGGCTCAGCCAGAAGAGTGCTTGCTATGCAAATGAAACACCTGAGGTCTGATCCCAGCTCCCACATCAAAGCCAGGCACATGTTTGCAATCCCACAGGTGGCTGACTGGGGCTCACTGAAAACCTCAGGTTCAGTGAGAGGCACCATAGCAAAGAATAAGGTGGCACGTGACTTCGGACACATACACACGAATGAGCAAATGCTTTAATGAGAAGGAAATGACTGGGAAGTCATCTCTATGTAGTCCTTTTCCAGAATTCTGGACCTGTTGGTGTCATTTTGCTATTTTGTATGTATGTTATTGTATTGTTAGTGTTATTGTGTATGCTAAGTGCTTAATACAGTGACTGCAACTCTATACATTTTCCATAGGTTTTTGATTTGTTCTGTTGGATGCCTGTTGGCTACAATATCACTAACTGAAGCAGAAATTCATCCCTAATAATATGATTATATTTTTTCTTTTCTAGCAATTTCTTAGTTGCTGGTCCTCTGTGTGTAATAAACGCCATCCTGAATCATCTTGACCAGTCCTCGCCTCTGCAGTGGAAGGCATTCTTATCTTGCTCATTTAGTCCACCAGGTTTATGCTGAGCCTCAAGGCCATGTACTAGCATGAGACCTTCCTCTAGGGAACACATTGCCCCTGATGTCACACGGCTGCCTAATTTGTGACATTTGACATGAAGAAAACCATCAATGGGGCTGTCACACCTCTGCAAGAATGAGCTCTTCTATGTATATGACAGAGTGTGGAAGAGTCTAATCCTTCTGTGGTACGTGGCAAACGTGCATTCAAATCATTGCTACATCACTTTCACGATGTATGATGTGAAATGGCCTCAGCCTCAGATCCCCAAATGATAAATGGGGATAAAGATGCTATCTATTTGACAGTATTGCTGTCATAGGGTAATAAATGGAATCTTGTATGCAAAGTGCCTAATACAGCGACTGAGTCACAGAAAGTTGTTCATAAACAGGAGCTATTACGATGACAATGTTGTTCATGATGATAATGATGATGGAAATAATAAGCATCTGGTAAATACTAAATCATTCAATCAAACTCCCAGACATATGCGTACACACACACACAAAATTAAATATTGTGATTAATGTCTACCAAGTGCATGCAGCCTTTATCACATGCCTTAACAGATTTTGCAAGGACTTTGGTGCCTTGAGTTCTAAACTGAGTAAATCTAGTATCAATCAATGAAGAGCAACACTTGGAAGCACTGCAGTGCCTCACAACACTGAAGAAAGAACTGAGAATCAAGCTGTTTGAAGACCAGAAATCAAGGCAGCTCCAGGGAATGGGGAGCTAGAGCTCACAGATGATGGAGGAAGGTCATTGGTTAAATAATAAAGAAACTGCTTGGCCCTCATAGGTTAGAACATAGGTGGGTGGAGTAAACAGAACAGAATGCGGGGAGGAAGAGGAAGTGAGCTCAGATGCCATTTCCTCTCCTCTCTGGGGCAGACACGATGCCGCTCCTCTCCAGGGCAGATGCGATGAGGCTCCGACCCAGGATGGACGTAGGCTAGAATCTTCCCGGTAAGCGCACCTTGGGGTGCTACACACATTATTAGAAATGGGCTAGTCCAGGTGCGAGAGTTAGCTGAGAAGAGGCTAGATATAATGGGCCAAGCAGTGTTTAAAAGAATACAGTTTGTGTGTTGTAATTTCGGGGCATAAGCTAGCCAGGCTACCAAGAGCTGGGGTGGCAGGAACACAGCCAGCAGCTCCCACAACACACAGACCTCACCACCAAGTACTGCACTCAAGTGACCAAACTACAACCAGTACCTACATCTCCGGGTCCTTAGCAAAGTGGTAACATGACTAACATATCCAGGTCCCAAATTGCTATCCCTGCCCTAGTTATCTCTATCCCTGTGGACAGGGTCAAGCATAGATTCAAATACTGGCCACCCATCTTTGTGGATCAGAAAACAGTTTTTAAAAAAAGGTATTTTCTTTTAAGTCAGGCAAGTCATTCCCAACTGTACAGCTATGATCTAGGAACTCTATCTAAGATAGGCTTTCTCTGAAAGGAGCCATTTTGCTCTGCTCTTTGCTCATCCAGAACAGTAGCGACCAAGTTATGCACCATTAGCTGCTTGGGAGGGAGTTAATTACAAATTAAATATAATTGAATCATTGAATATGCTTTCAAGTCTCTAAATAGAATAACAACATGCTACCTTGTAGAATCAATTTTGCAAATCAAAGCTCTGTCCCTTGCTTCCTAGGATAACAGAAGGCTTTTGTGAGATTTTTGAAAGTGTAGACAAACAGTTGTAAAAATGTTTATTGGGGAAGTCATCCAAATTTAAGGGAGGGGCTAAGGGTGTAATCTGTACAAAGGCCTGGGTTCATTTCCTAGCACTTCACAAATCAAGCATTGTGGTACAAACTTATAACCCGAGCACTCAGAGGGGGAGACAGGAAGAGCAGGATTTCAAGATCATCCGTAGCTACAAAGTGAGTTCAAAGTCAGCCAGGGATTTATGAGATCAAAACTTAAAGGAAAATATGTTGGATACTGTGATTCATAAAAACCCCTGAGGGAACCTGGTGAAAGAGTATGAAGTATTCACCAATGCTAAGGCGTGTTTCATATTTTGCAGTTATTCAGAATTGAAATAAATTTATGATTGCAATCTATCATTTCAAAATTCCTCTTATTGCTGTGGCACACGAATTTATCATACCAAAACGGAGTACAGACCTAACCACCATGAATGAATCTTCCTCTAAAGGGTCTTGAACTGCAGCACCTGGGAAAAGGTATCCAGGAGACGAATGTGAAGCTGGGATGGGAACTGGAAAGGAGCTGTCCTCTGAAAAGTATTGCATGTGTGTGGAATGGCTGAGACCCAGGGACATGGGGGAATGTCATCAACAGGGCAAGAGAAAGAAGCTAGCAAGAGTGGATGATTCCAGTAAATGTTCCCCACCCGGCATCAATACACGTTCTCCTGGCCTGTAGCTGAGGATTATCTTTTTCCTAGATTGTAAATAGGATCTGTACTTCTCAGACATGTTTGTTCAGGAGTGAGAAAATTATATTCAATGTTTATAAACCCGACATGGGTAGGAAGACAGAATGATGAAGAAGACTCTTGAGTTGGACCAGTGCCTCTATCCCCTACTCAGTTCTCTACTCAAGTGACCTTTGGAAGTTAGTTCACATTTTTCAGTCATACCCAGCTTGCTTATCTAAAATAGTGATAACACTTTTAATCTGTGCCTCCATTATGTTGTTATGAACTTAAATGAGGCAACAGCTATAACAGCTTGCTTCCACATCACGAGTACTCTGTGAACACTTACTATTATCACCATCACTTTTCTTCCTATAGTCTTTGAGACATGTGCAAGATTTATGTTCCTAGCATTTACCTTTAGATTCCAGAACTACTTTTAAAATGAAGACAGCAGCCTGGATTAAAAGGTTTCATATTTCATCAACCACCACATTTAAAACTAAAAAAAAAAAAAAAATTCATTGGTTATTACACCCACCATTCTCAATAAGATAAAGGCCAACTTAACACTCCTAAGAGAGAAACACATGATTTCAGAAAAGGAAAGTTCAATGACCATAGACAGATGAGGACAGCAGGTATGACAAGGATTGGCACTGGGCACCATTATAACAAGTAATGACAACCCACAGAGTAGGCTCTTTTATATACCCTGTGCTTTGATGTCTCATATAGGGAATCCTTTCCCTATACCTCCACCTGTCAAAGGTATCTCAGAACCTCCCTGGGAGATATATGGTCCCAGTAACTAGAGGAAAGCCATGACTGCCCTCCATCCCAGCAATGCGTCCATCTCTCACGTGTCCACTGCCTACTGTACACTTTCAATTTAGAAAGCTCTGCTGCCGTGAATAGCAGATCACCCTGAAAGCATTGGACATATAGCTCTGACCGGCACTGTGAAATGGACTTTGATAGGAGTGTACCTTTTGAAAAGCAAATCAAATGTCAATCAGCAGAGAGTAAGTAAACAAATTATGATACATCTATACATTCAGCCTTAAAAGAAACTCTACACAGATGATAATGGAGAAGTTTTAAGTGGGGAGAGGGATTTTTAAAAAGTGAGGTAGAGGAGGGGAATGGAGAAGTTAACTAACACTCTAATACTAAGGATGTTTGAAAAAGTCATACAGAAATTTACTATTTTATAAGCTTTGCATTTGTGTGTGTGTGTGTTTAACTATAAATACACTAATAGGGGATTATGTTTACATTGATTACCAAATAAAAAGCCTTGTGTCAGTTGTAAAATACCTCCCCTTGGTTGTTGCTTATAGGTATCCTGGATACCCTCAAAACAATACTAGATTGGCCAGGCTTTAGTAGCACACACCTTTAATCCCAGCAGAGGCAGGCAGAACTCTGTGAGTTCAAGGCCAGCCTGGTCTATCTATTCTCTCTGCCTGTCAGCCCCGCCTATAATTTCTCCTGCCTTACTATTGGCCATTCAGCTCTTTATTAGACCAATCAAGTGTTATTGACAGGCAAAGCAACACAGCTTCACTGAGTTAAACAAATGCAACATAAAAGAATGCAACACATCTTTGCATCATTAAACATATGTTCCACAGCATAAATGAATGTAACACATCTTAAAATAATACTCTATAACAACAAGCCCCAAAGCCATGCTTTATAAAATTAGCCAGCCATATTGTAGTAATCTACTTAGGGGAGGTTGCCACAACTGTCAAATTCATAGGAGCAGAAAACAGAATGATTTCCACAAAGTCCAGGAAGGGAACATTAAGATGGCTTTATGGACAAAGGATTTGATTGAGGAACATAAAATAGTTCTGTAGAGAGGTGACAGTGAGATTTATTCAACAATGTGAATCTACTTAGTACCTCACTGTTGCCTTAATGCTTAATTTGTTAAAACAATGAACTGCATATTATGTTTTATGCATATTTTGTCATTGTTCAAAAACAATAACATGTTTTAAAACATATAACCAGGAAAACATAAAAAGGATTGTCTAAAGGTGGGTGTGACTTCAAGTCTGGGCAAGAGATGATGAAGGCAGGAGGATCTGACAACAGTCCTCTGCTCTCAGATTTACTGTAAATATGGTCTAAGCCTTGCTCTATTCCACCCATACTATCCCTGCACAGCCAATGATAAAAGTCACGAAGAGAAAGACCTCGTTGATTAAAAACATCGTGCTCTCCAAAGATAAGCTAGACTTACGTTTAAACTCTAAGATCATTTGTCTGAAAATATTTAAATATAACAAAATATTCTCTCTCTAAAGAGAGAGTTACAGAAGCAACATAGGATGGATGAAGAATAGAAGAAATTAGTGGTTCCTAAAAAGACAAGAATTGAAAATACAGAGACAATAGCCATTCTAAGGAAAAAATAGAACATATACATTTAAAATTAGATCCAAGATCATTTAATCATAAATCAAAATAAGTCTTGAAGGGGAGAGCTACTGGTATCTAAGAGTCAGGGGTGGCAGCTAGTCTAGGGGTTTATCATTCTCTTTGTCTCTCTGTTCTAAAGTCATACAAAAACTGTGAAGGTACTAAGTGCCTTCATTGTCAGGAAACAAAGGAATAAAGGGCACCAATGACATCACTCTGTAGAAACTCCAGAGTTTTTTTTAAATCCTGCTATTTATGCTTTAGAAATCTTGCAACATCTGCATTTGCATCCCATGGAAAACACTTCTCTTTCTGCCACTCACAAGCTGTCAAGATGGCATTGTGCGGTTTAAAAAGAAAAACTCCATTTAACTTGGTGGTTGATAAAGACATTTCATTCACATCTCCTAACCAACAATAATTATTCTAATTCACCACATGAAGACAAGGAAGAAAAATATTCACCTTTCTCAGCTTGTTGTTCATCATGGAACAGAAAGAAGAGAAATGACCTTATTCTTGAGGTTAAAAATCAACTTATTAAGTCAAAGAATGGCCAAGTAAGAGTGTGTTCATCAGGGGCCTCCTGTCCACATTGCAGAATAGTGCATGGGGTTCTGAGATAGCAAAATCCTGGGTTTGCCTTTGCATAACCACAGGCAAAACATATTCTCTTCTAAGTCTCATGTTCTTGATGTGTAAAATGGATATCCGTATTAAAAATCTACATCATAAGATAAAATTAGATAATTAATAAATGTTAGCTCTTATTAGGCTTATCATCCTGCCTCTCATAAACCATTCATTGCCCTCATCAGGCAACGTCATTTAAAGGACAAGTAACATAAATCATTCTCTTGAACTTTAAGGAAAGATAAAAGGAATTGCCCGATGTGTACAAAACAAGCCATAGGCATCAGAAATCAGAACCCAGAAATGAATGAGGTTCTGAAATCAGGAAGAATCAGTTGCAACAATTTCTCATCCCTGAGTTGATGTATTTGAGATTTAGATTCCTGGAAGGAAGAGGCAAAGGAGACAGTAAAATGAGGCTTGTTTAGACCACATATCATTTCTTAGCGAGGGGAGAATAAACTGATTAACAGTCCCAATATTGCTACAGCAGTGTAGGGAAAGCAGTGCCTTGAGGAAAATCCAGATCTTACTGTACAGAAGGGAAGGGCAGAAGCTAAGCACGCATGGATACCAACCATGACCATCATTACTATTTGTTGTTGCAAGCCGGAGAACCAACTAGATCAAGTGACATGGGGGCTGCACCTCTCCTCTTTCCACCAGTCTCTTTCATTGCTAATTAGACTTTTAATATGTTACAATTTTAAGTTGTTATTGAAACTATTTTGAGAAAATTAGCAGTCCTGCTGTTCTAAAGTATTTATGCACCATTTTTATAAAAATTTGCTCCTTGTAATAAAGAAATTATGTTGTTGAAAGCTTTATGATGGAATTTACAGAAAAGTCCTTGTTGTTATGGTTATTTAGTATGGTTTGTGCTATAAAAAATATGAAACATCCACTGAAAAAGTTACTTGAAGATGACTTGAGTAAATAGTTGGAATCTTGTAAAAAATATATTTTACTTTTAACATTCAGTAATGTTCAGTAAGGATGATAATTATGCCCAGAGATTAGAGTTAAATGCAAGATTTTGTTTTGATAAATTTTGTTGACTGCCTCAAAAAGAAAGGATAAACAATTAAAAGCAATGATGTAAGAATAATGATAAATAGTAAAACATTATATGACACATAATTCCATTAATATTTTCTTCCAACTTACTAGCTGAACAAATCCCAAACAATGAAACACACACAGGCTGATAATTTGGAGTCTAAAGATCTACAGGGTTCAGTGAAAATATGTCTTATAAAGCCCTGGGTCTTAGAACCATGCAGGGCTGAGACAATCCCAGCTCTACCCTAAGCACATTATTAATTGGCAAATGACTAGTCCACTTTGAGTCAATGTGCCAGTAATACCAAAGGAGAGAGAGAAAGAGAGGAAAACTGGGATGGGGAGAGGCTGATGCCATGAATGCAGAACCTTGTAACAGACTTAGAGGAGAAAGAACACTTGGAGCCAGGGCAGGAGAGGAAATCACAGCTGCAGCTGTGGAATTAGACTGACACCCAGTATCTCTTGAATAAGCCCCCTGAGCCCCAAGGTTCTCATTTGCATGTGGATACAGAACCACCATCCATCATCATGGTCACCCTCTACCTTAAGGCACTAGGTGTGCACCTGTGTGTGGACCACAAGTAGTTGCCGTTCGTATTATATGGTAAACATATAGTCAAGTTTTATATCTTACTGCACTTCATGGGAAATATCTATATTTGGAAGGATTCTTTAGCTGCTCGCCAAAAGACAACACTCAGATTTTAAATTCAAATTAATCTTTACTGCAAGGCAACTCAAAACCTTTTAATAAAGCACATCTA
This sequence comes from Chionomys nivalis, assembly GCF_950005125.1. Lineage (NCBI taxonomy): Eukaryota > Metazoa > Chordata > Mammalia > Rodentia > Cricetidae > Chionomys > Chionomys nivalis. The sequence goes on along the minus strand of NC_080090.1, from coordinate 48,698,953 downwards.
TAGATGTTCATGCCCATCTGTAGGGATGCCTGTAGATACTTAAACACATATGAATACATATATGATCACACAGTGTTGTTGGTGTGCATATTTCTTTGGTGATAGTGCAAAATTGTTAAAGACCAATGAGTTACTTTGTTTTCAATATACAGTAGTAACCAGGACAGATGAGTATAAAGTTGAAGTACCTGGGAGTCGTTATGAACTCCATCTATGGGCTCAGGAGAAGAGCATTTTCCCAGCCTCACAAAGCTTGAGATTTGCATCTCCAGCACCAGGAAAAAGAAGTCAGAAAAAGAACACAGAGCTTGCAGTATGCACTTGACTTTTGCTGCACACAGTTGGCCATGCAACCTTCGATAAATTCTGATGGCCCCTTTTTAATTCTCACCTGCGAAATAAAATGTTCAGAGAACCTGTCTAGACCCGTGGTTCTCAGCCTTCCTAACGCTGTGACCTATTCATTCAGTTCTTCATGCTGTGGTGACCCCCAACCATTATATTGTTTTCATTGGTGCCTCAAAACTGTAATTCTGCTACTGCTATGAATCATAATATAAATATTTGTGTGTTTCCAGTGGTGTTAGGTGACTCCTATGAAATAGTCATTCAACCCAATGGGTCCCGACCCACAGGTTGAGAACCACTGACCTAGAGGGCTCTTACAACAATAAGCTGAGACAACATCAGTAAGGGTTTATTTAGCACAGTGTCCAGTGCACAGTGCATACTCATAAGGATGGGAACTATGAGGATGGGTTTCTTGTCCAGTTTGTAGTAAATGGCTCTGGCTTTCTCTAACTGGACATAACAAATGCTATTAGAAGAATTGCAAGAATTTACCCATCCTTCTATCTCCTACTGGCTCAGTCAGGAGACTCACTGGTCCTGAGGCACACCTGTGTAATGAAACCTACACTATATGCCAAAGCAAATGAGAAGAATAGGTGTGACTGGCCACAAACTGTCACACATGAAAGTCTCATTGACACTTCCTACTCTGGAACCCTTTGCGGCATAAACACAGTCATTGCTTGCTTGCTCATTAGTGCACACAAATCTAAGCTCACCTCTCAAATAGCACATCTATTCAACAAGGACAGACCGACCTGGACACCTGTCTCTCCTTTGAAGTAGCCCTTTAGAATTCTGGGAAAAGAATTCTCCATCACCTTCCTAAGGTAAGTCTACACAAACTTCTCTCCCCCACCTCGGTGTCCATTGCTTCTTCCTAGGACCAAATGGAAACAGTCTTCCAAGGGCCTCTTATTCTAAAATGCCACTGAAGAAACAGCACTTTACTGGCTTGTGTGTGTGCAAGGCAATCGCTTCACTTGCATGTGTACATGGTGAAGTCAGTACAGCACACACACAAACACACACACACAGGATGAAGATAGTATAGCACTTCACTGTGTTTGTGTGTGTGCAGGGCAAAGTCAGTATTAACCTGAGTGCCCTTTGCAAGGCTGACTGACAAAGGAGATGTACTCATAACCAAGTGCTTCTCGTCACCAACCCTCAGGGCTTTAAATCTTTACAAATATACTGCAGTTTGTAAAGAACCCCCTGAAATGTTGCCCAAGAAAGGTAAAGCAGGTACAGAAGGATGCAGCAACATTTCACCATCTGCCTGTGCACCAATAAAGCCTCCACCTTACAAATTCTAATTGACTGTGTGACAGAAGCATAAAGATCCTGCCACAACATCAAATATGCCAAGGTCACTGCTCCTCAGGACCCACTTTGCACAAAGGAACTTTCTAGTGACTGTGTGAGAGAAGACCCAGGATCAGCTGGGCAAGATGGAACTTAGGGTACTATACTTGTTTAAAGCAATGCCAAGCTGGGGTGACCCAGGAAAGAGAGTGGTGGGGAATATGTTGACATAGTGCTCCTCCCACACGGGCAATGAACATGCCTCAGTGCAATAGGGATGGACACCTATCCAGTGTGAAGGGAACCTGGGTTCTCGGCTGCTTCCATCTCTTGGGCATTGAGTCAGGATTCAAAGCATGCTGGGGAGTGGTGGTGGATGGCACTTGTTCTTTTGAGGCTCAGACTTGCTTGGCTGTCATGTTTTTCTGAAAATGGCACAGTGCCCGCTTAAACTGAAAAGTTTAAAGAAAGGGAAGTGGGAAAAACAGAAGCACTGGATGACACTAATCTTTTAACTTTTCTCCTTCTAAGGAAACATCCAGCAAGCACACTGCTCGAAAGCAAATAGAAACTGGCAGCCTAGTTTGGTGCTTCCTCCAGATCCCTGTAAGTGGAGGACCACTAACCACCACCACAGGGTTAAATTGTCAGCCCTTGAGAGATGGCTTGTCAATCAAGAGTACTTACTGCTCTTCCAGAAGACCCCTGTTTAATTCCCAGCACCCACAACTGCAACGCCAGCTCCAGGGGTATCTTTCGCCTCTAACCTATGGGGACACCTGGACTCAATTATGGATATATTGACACAAAGAGACATAATTTTAACTAATAGTAATAATAATAACTTGCAGGATATTTGTACACTGTAAAGATGTATTATTGTGATTGGTTTTAAAAAGAGCCAAATGGCAGATAGCTAGGCAGGAGAACAGGTGGGACTTCAGGGACAGAGAGGAACTGGGAAAGAATCTAGGCACAAGAGATGAGAGCAAGTACTGTTGCTTAGATGCCATACACCTTGTTTTCTGGTTTGGGTTTTGATTTTTTGGATTTTTATTATTGTGGGAAGTCCTTCTGTATATGTATTGCTTTTATTGGTTAATGAATAAAGCTGCTTAAGTCTATGGCAGGGCAGAATAGAGTAAGGTGAGAATTCCAAGCAGATAGAAGAGGAACGAAGGCACAGTCAGGAAGATGCCATGTAGCTGCAGAAGGAAAAAGACACAAGTCACCAAGCCGGAATCTTACCAATAAACCATGAGCCCTGGGATAAAATACAAAATAATAGAAATGGGTTAATTTAAAATGTAATAGTTAGTTAATAAGAAGCCTGCGCTAACAGGCTGAGCAGTGTTTTAATGAATAAAGTTTCTATGTGATTATTTTGGGACTAGGAGGCTGGGAAATGAATGAGCAGCCTCCACGTACAGAATAGCACCCAACATAGGGCTTGAACCATGGACCCTGATGTGAGCAGTGCATCACAAATTGTTTAATGGTAACATAGACCCACTGTGACCCTGGAGCTGGGGTGGTGTGCATGGTTCTCAGAAGCAGTGAACATGCCTCCACCATGTTGGACTTGGCAGAGTCAACAGGCAGGGCCTGGAGTTGGTCCCAGTCACAACCACTTAGCACTTAAAAGAAAAAAAGCACTCCTGGTCAAAAAATAATCACAGATATGCATGCAATAAAGAAAAATTCAAATACAAAAGACCTCTAAATGGGTCACAGTATTGGATAAATGTATGTAGGCTTGAGCGAGAGAGGAAAAAGAGTATAAACAGTTATAATATAAGAGTACAGATAGACATGGATTAAAGGAGTAAAGATAACAACATAAATATTAAGCTTCTAGAAAAAGTAAAAAGGTAAGAAAAATAAGTCAGGGGAAGATGGAATGTACACAGAAAGTCTGGATTATACACATTATTGTGTTTTCCTTGAAATTTTTGACTGATGAGCTAAGTACAGAGAGACATTTCATTTACGGGCTGCTAAGCTAAGCCAACATATATATTTTAAGGTATCTTGACTTCAAAATTTGGGTCTAAAGGTATATTGCTTTGGAAAAGAGGTTCTGCTTTTGTTTGCACAGAGGATAGAAAGCTGTAGATTCCTTACCAGCTAATATGGTTTGATCAGACAAGACTGCCTGATGCAATGGCCCAGATGGTTCAATATCCATGACAGCTTCAGGACTGCTGGCTGAGATGGACATAGCACACAGGATACCCCATTACAGACCTGACTAATAGCACCCCTAACCAGCAGGAAGTAGTCTAGAGATCAATGCTCAAATTTCCCAAATGATTGTTTATAAATGTTTCTTTACATTTAAAGGGGGACATGCTATAAAGATGAATGCTTTGCATTAATGGATCTTAGTCTATTGGTACAAATTTAAGATGAATTTTGCTATATGTGTTTCTGTTCTTATTTAAGGTATTGTGTTTGTGCACCTCATTGGAAAATGTAATGTATAGTTAAGAAATACAGATTAATAGGCAGTCATTTATAATAGTCAAACTTGTAATCATGTTAGTTAGGTTTTCTAGATGTACAAAGATATACTTAGAAGTACAGGTGGATAGGTATTCTTCATAATTTTCAAAGTCTAACAGAATATGGCATTTAAAATGTTTTAAGAACTTAGGATTTTTTTCATGACAATGAGATTCATCTGATCCTGTCAGCACCAATCTAATTTGATGGGCATCAAAGAGGCTCCTTATGGAGTTCATTAGCCAATTTTGCAAGAAACTGTTCTTGTCTAGACCGCTTGATGGTGTGCTGTGTGCTGTATGAACTGGACATGCAGGGCCCACAGAAAAATGTCTATTGAACTTGCCTAAAGGTGCAACAGACCTTCAGGATTCCTACATCATAAAAGAGTCTACCAGACATTCTGCAGGACACAGAAGAAAGCAATTGATGAGTTTTGCCATTACAAGGCAAAAAAAGATCTTCAAATTTCCTGCTTCATGGGAACATCTGTCAGACACTATGGGCTGTAGGTTGAAGATGGATGCCCAATGTTACAGAAGAACTTTGGGTGACTGTCCAGGCAGCAAGATGTCTGTCAATTCTAAAGTTTTGGAAGTTGTTTACAATGCACTTCCTGTTTACTTAGGTAATATTATATCCTTCTGGGGTCTTTGAAATGAAGTAGCAGCCTCCACCTACATATTATTTTTTTCATTTTTTTGTAGCAGGTTCTCTCATTGGTCTGGAACCCACAGATTAGACTGGACTGGCTGACCAGTGAGCACCAGGGATCTGATATCTCTGCCTGCCCAGAGCTAGGACTACAAGGGTGTACCACTATACCTTACTTTTAAATATTATTGTTACCATGGATTCTAGAAATGAAACTCTGGTCCTCATGCTTGCATTGAAAGTGTTTTACAAACTGAGCTATATCCCCTGCCCTTGATTGTTTTATTTTTCATGGTGTACAGGACTGAACCAAGAGTCTCATGCATGCTAGGTAAGTACTCTGCCCTGGTAGTCTATCTCCAGTCCTTTACTATTCATTCTTATTATTTAGTTTAAAAACATAAATGGTATCATTTTTTTTCACTGTATACTGTCAGTTTTCCTTTTTTGATAAACATTAATGGTATTCTATTCACTGTTGCAATCTCCGAATTGTTTTAACAAATTAATTTATGTAAAAAGATATGAATTACTTTACAGAAAATATTTAAGAAGAGTAATAAAAACGGTGTGGACTTGCTATGCAGTGAAGCTTGGCATCAGCACCCTGATTGCTGCAGCAAAGCTTGGCATCAGCACCCCAATTCCCATCATCACCCTATCTATCCAGGGTCAAGGTCCTGCACCTCTCCACTACTCTCACAAGCACTTGGAATCTTCACTATAAAAATGTCAACACATTTTGGAAAACACTTATCTGTGTGGGAAAAATACTTGCCTCTCATTAAAATTAGCAGTTTTTTTTTTTTTTAAAAAAAAAGCCAAACCATGAACCAACTATGCAATACCCTTGCAGAATCCCAACAACCTTTGGTTTGAAACAGTAGCAACAGGCAAATGATGCTCCCTCTGCTCAGAAGAGAGGAGAATAAAGAAAGAACAAAGAGCCAGTTGGCTAGAGTTTTTGTCCACTACAGATTTTATTGGGGTGGGCATGAGAATTGTGTTCTGCCCAGGATGGTGTGATAGTGTTTCACCTCCTGAGACCAAATGAGGAAGAAATAATTAAGAACATGCCATTATTGTTGGTCTGAACTTTGGTCAGGATGGGTGTTGAGACAGGAGATAGCTAAGCATGCCTATTCCACAACTTCTGCTTACCTAGAGTTAGCTTCAGATTAGGAATGCACAACCGATGGTATTTACTGTCATCATTTTACCTTCCACACATGTGACCAGCTCAGGGGCTCAGGATGCTCTTTGACTCATTTTAATTAAGCAGTAACCTTTAACAAGTGCATTTAACAATTTAATCTTCAACAAGATTGCTTGCTGAGATGTGTCCCAAAGTTTGATGCTGCTGTGAGAAGCTGCCTTCTCCCTCAGAAACCCTAACTCTTTGCCTTCTCTAAAACACATGTCAAATCTATACTTACAGCAACTCTAAATAGAATCCATCATAACTAATTGTAGTATCCAGGTGACATAATGGATCTGATTAATGTCTCTCGTCTAATGTTGTATGTTTGGATCAGTACCTCTCTAGCTGCTGCCTCCTTACCCCTCCTACCTATGATAACCTTCATTACACTGTCTGCTTCTCTGAGTTGGACTTTTTCAGATTCCATACATAAGTGAGATCAATCTTGCTTGCTTATATTGTCTTCTATGTTCCTTCAAATCTGATCATTGATACATTATAATTTTCCTTCTTTTTAATGACAAATAATGTAATAATGTTCTACTACATATGCATATATACATATTAATAAGACATAAATTTAATATTTTCCATGTGCTTTCTTTCAGGAGACACATGTTGGTTCTGTATGTTGGCTTTTATAAATAACATTGCAGTAACTATGGGCATGGGCATGTGACATACTGATGTCAACTCATTTGGTTGTGTGGATATGGGATTGCTGACTTCTATCATAATTCTGCCTTTAGCCTCCTGAGGAGCCTCTACACTCGTTTCCATAAAGGCTGCAGCCTCCACAGTATTCAAAGGCTGCCTGTTCTGTCTGCATGGAAGTACATGTTATCTTTTAGAAATGGACAATCCCAAAGGAGTGAGATTTTTAATTTTGAGATGGTGGTTGTTAGCATACAGGAAGTATGGTTCATCATGACAGTTTTATAGGTCACCACACTTGGCATACATTCATCCCCACTGTTCACTATCTCCCCTTTGCTCCTCTTGCTAGATACCTTTCTAGACCTCCTGTCTTCTTTCTATCATCTGTGATGACTACTCCCTTTAGAACACATCCCTCTCATAGATATATTATTTGGTTATTTATTTGAGAATTTGCTGGCCTTTTAAATGCTTATTGGTGTTTCTTTTATGAAATTGGGAACCCCAAATTTAGGTGCAGATATCCTTACCAGTGTTATATCCTCTTGAGGGATTCTCCATTTATGTGCAGTGGTCTTCGTCATCTCGTCTGACTAAGGTGCAGTTCTATTTGTCTACTTTATCAGATGCCACTATAGCTACATAAACCTATTGTCAGCTCCCGTTTGCTCGGCAAATTGACTTCTGTACATTGACACTAAGTCTATAAGTGTCTTTGCCAGTGAGGTGTGTTTTTCTTGAGACAACAAATATTTGGATCTTGTGGTTTAATCCAGCCAGCATATCTCCATTTTACTGGTGAGCTGAAATCATCCACAATTAAGGCTCTTCTTCAGTAAGGTTTCAATTCCTACAATGGTCTTGGCTGTTTCTCCAGTATGGTGGGATCATTTGTTGTTTTATTTATTTATTTTTCTGAGAGGAGAGAGAGAGAGAGAGAGAGAGAGAGAGAGAGAGAGAGAGAGAGTTTCCCCTATCTGCTGGTGTGTCTATAACTTACTACGTTCCAATCTGAACTTGAACTTCTGGTGAGCCTTCTGTCTCTGCCTCCCAAGTGCTGGAACATGTGGACACCACCACACTTGGCTGTATCCTTTTTCTCTCTCCCCCCATTGGTATTTAGGGGGTTGACAGTTTACTGTACTGGACACGATTCAGTCCTTCACAGTCCATTGTTTATTGTTTCCTTGCATGAAATTTATTATCTCTGTGCTCTTGTAGTTGAGAATGTCTTTTTTTTAATCCTCTGTGTACAGTATTCTTTCATATATCTTCTGCAGTACTGGCTTAGTGCTCATGATGTGCCTTAGTTTATATTTATCTTGAACTCTCCTATTTCTCCCTCAGTTGTAAAATATAGCTTCGCTGAAGATCGCAATCTTGCTTGACAGTTATTTACCCTCAGTGCTTTAAATCGGTCTCCATACTTTTCTGACTTTTTGGGTTGCTGATGAGAAATCTGTTTTGGTTTGTTTGGGTTGTTTGTTTGTTTGTTTGCTTGTTTGTTTGGTATGTTTGCCTTTGAATGTGAGTTAATGTTTTTCCCTTACCAATTTTAGTATTGCTTCTTTGCCTTGTATTTTTGAACATATTGAATATAATGTGTCACAGACAGGGTCTTCTCAAGTTATATGAGCCCTAAATCCCTTTTATGTTTAGATGTCCAAGTCTTTCTCTAGATTTGGGGAATTTTCCACTATCACTTCATTAAGTACATTATGAATACCTTTATTTTAGCTTGTTCTACACACTGTGCTTAGGTTTGATCTACTGACCATATCTGAGAACTTGGATACTATAATCATTACTGGGTTTTGTTATTCTTGTTTTGTTTTTGTTTTTAATTATTGGTGGTTGAATGCAGTATTTCATCCACCTCCTCAATACCTGATACTATCTCTTCTGCTTAGTCAAGTCTATTTGTGATACATTCCCACTGTGCTTTTTATTTGATTTATTGAATTTTTAATTCTTTTTTTATTTCAATTTTCTAAGTGACTTTTCCACCAAATTGCTGATCTTCTTAATCACTTTGCTAATTTTCCTTTTATATTGCTCTATTTCCTCTTCCAGGTCTATATTAATTCATTTCAGTCACCTTCTTCTCTTATCCTCTTTGAGATCATTAATCATTTTTATTGATAAACTGACAATTCAGTTCATCTGGCAATTTACACATTTCAATGTCTTTGAGCTTGTAGAGTCATGATACTTAACTTCTTCCTGTCTCGTATACTTCTGTGCTATAAACTGTACATCTCTGGGTTTGGATAAACTTCTGATTTTACTTGAAGATTACGTTCTTGAATGGTTTACTCTTGAACTCAATTCCTAGCAATACTCATAGAAGATACAGCAAGCTTGTGCAGTAGCAACAACAACGAAGCTTACACATTCTACAAACATTCTTAAAATCAATTGAGCATCCCCGCAATTTACCACCAACGATCATTAACTAGGAAATAGCGAAACTCTTGTAGAATAGGTCATGGTAATAATTATTGTTTGCATAAATGTAGAGATAGTAGAGAGTGAGGAGTCAGAAGTGAGAAAGACAGAGGAGAAGCAAAATCAAATCAAAGAAAAGAGGAATGGAGAGAAAAGAAAATAGCAAAGGATCGAGAAAAATCCAATAATGAGGAAATTTGTAACCAAAATTAGACAAATGCAAAGAGAGAATCAAAACCAAAATATGTTAGCTTATTCTCACAAAAAGAAATAAAAATCCTGTAAGATAAAGTCAAATTACTATTAAATGTATAAAAGATAAAAAAAGGAAGAAAATGTCAAACAAAATTAGAATCTTTCTTTTCCTAGTAGTATAGTAAAAAGTAAAGGGGGATCAAAAGGGGAAAAGGGAAGAAGGGAAAGGGTAAGAGAGGAAAGGAGAAAGGGAAAGAGGGAAGAAGGGAGGGAAGAAAAGAAGAGAGGGTAGGAAAGGGGAGGAGAGAAGGGAAGAAGAGAAGAGGGGAAGAGAAGGGAGGGAAAAGAGGGGAGAGGGGAAGAAAAAATCCTGCCTGCCTGCTGTGTGTGGGAGTTGAAGAGACAGCTGAACTTAACTCTGGTCTTTCCTATGATTCTTGATGTCTTCTGGAGATGTCTTCTCTTGTGTTGACTCTGTTCCCCATACTCCTCAGCTACCCTGGCATTCCTGGGATTCCCACAGTTCTTTCTCTTTGAATGATCTGTTTGCCTTTTCCCCCACACTTCACTTTGTAGGGTCCCACAGAGGAAGCTACCATCTTCTCCTGGCTCCTAAGTCTGGTTTTAATTTGCATCTCTGCAATGGCTAATGATGTTAAGCTTCTTTAAAAAATGTGCAGGCCATTTGTATGTCTTCTTATAAGAAATGTCTATTACTATTATTACTATTGTTTTACTTACTAATAATATGGTTTCTATTATCACAGGAGGTTTCTGTAAAAGGGGCTGCTACCTCAAAATACCATGGACATTAGCTCTAGAGTGTAATTCTTTTGTGATTATTCTTTCAATATTTATTTACATATACTGGTGAGCACAAGAGAAATGCCACTGAATAACAGAAATTCCTTGCCCTTTGGCTTACATTCTGGTGATATAAAAGAGTGCATATAATAAGTGAATTTTAATAACAGAAGGTTTGACTGTGACAAATGCCACAGAAAAAGTATATTATGGCAGGCAAAGGCATTACTCATTATAGTACAGGACTTAGGTCCCAGACTACTTGAACATAGCATCACACAACTCATCAAGACCTTTAGATAGTACAATCTGATCTGTGGGCCTATGTTCTCCTTGATGTGATTTCAGAGGCAAATGGGACACATAAAAAGAAAAGATATTTCCACCACCTGCATGAGGGGAAGATTTGAACAACTGTGCACATAACAATTGTGTGTATAGGGGTTGAAGGGTGGATGTTTGAGGGTCTGCATGAGAGCATTGAGGATGAGAGAGCTTCAGGGGAAGCCAGAACATGGCATGCAAACCTAGGCACATATGCTATGCCTCTCCACGACTCTGGGGTAGTTGATATCAAGTTTTCCTTTTCTTACTAAACCTAAAAGCAACTTCATGTAGATTTTCAGCATGGTCTTCTAGGCATACATGTCAGTGAGTAAAGTTACCATAAGAAATAAATGACTTTAACATAACAAAGAAAGTAGGAACTCCTTCAAAATCATACTGGGGAGTAAATGATGTATCTCGCCCAAGTCCACATCTCATAAAGAGTTGCTGTAAGTGTGGGAGGGCCTGGATGTGCACTGGAAGGGGGGGGACGACTGACTTTTGGGTCCCACCCACATTCAGATCTGAGCGTATGTGATAAGGTATTTCCACCCAGCCTGTGCATGAAGGAATAAGTTCCCACAATGTTCTTTTCTCTTCTACACAATCTTATATCTGAGTTCATAAACCATAATGCCTACACATACCATTTTTGGTCTTCATTGTTTAGGACAAACACCTTGAAGTCCAGCAATAAATCCCTTCAGCCCAACCTCCAAAACATTAACAGAACCCAAGAACTTCTGAGCTCTACCAGAACCTCCCCTATCAAGCCACGACTAAGAACTTCAAGAAGCTTTAAGAGCCTTTCACATTTCTGCTCCCTCTAGCTGGGAGACTTCTTCAAGAAGCCATAGGCTGCTTCTGAACTCCAACTCCATCTGTGACAAAGTCCCTAGATCACTTAATCTAGAATAACACAAACCCCAGCTCTAGTTCCCCACCTCTGAGTTTCACCTTTGTGACCCTGGCACAACCTGACTTAACTCTTCCATCTTTACCCTTCATTCCTTTCTGTTCCTTTCTTGTTCCTTCTTTCTTTCCTTAAACATTATTGACAGAAGATGTTGGGGTTCAGAAAATAATGCCCAAAGTTTGACATTCTGGCATGCTGAGTACTTTGAAGTAAACACACACACACACACACACACACACACACACACAAGCTCTGTCTGACGTCCTGTTTATCTCTGCTCTCTCCCATAAACATGGGGAAGGACTTTCTCAATTTACCTTAGCTGACTGCAAGCAGTTCCTACTGTGGAAAGTAATTTTCATTAACTCTCTGGAGAGAATTAGCTCGTATTACACAAAAAGAATAAGAGTCCATGCCCACCTCCCCCTGAGAGGATCTGACAGAGCCTACCCCCTATCCCTTTGAGGGCTGATACCTGAGAATTTCTCTGCATAACAAAACAGGTCACCCTTCCATAACCTGTTGCCATCATCCTATAGACCTCCCAACCCCTATTTTATTCTGCAGCTTAGAACTAGATATAAGCTTCAAATTCTGACCTTTCCTCAAACATTATAGTTTTGAGTGCTCCCCACCACACATGCGCATGTTTTAAACTTGTTCATCTTTTCTCCTGTTTCAGTGGTCTAACATCAGTTTCATAGATTTCAGTCAACAAACCTTCAGACAGTAAAGGGAAAATTTCCTTTCACCCCTACAATACATAACCCCATCTGCTTAAGGTCACGGTTTGTTCTGTTTATCTCTGTGCCTAGAACAGGGTTCAGCCCAAACCTGGCACATCAACCGCTCTGATAAAACCTCAGTCATCAGTGAGACCAGGCAGCGCATCGCGAAGGAAGATGTCTGAGCATTTCAAAATTCAACCACTCTGCTTGGGTGGGTTGGGCTCAGCCTCCCGTAACAGCAGGCAATCAAGGTCTAAACACATAAAGATAGTGCTGGGCGAAAGTGAAAGTCTTTTGCTCTGGCAAGAACTCTGGATGTTATCAAATGCTAAATTTGTTCGGTGGCATTTAGGTTGTATAGCTGCAGTACTGTATACTTATTTCTTAAATCCTTGCTGGAGCAGGGGTTGGAGGGTAAGCAGCACTGATTTCCAGCCGAAACCTCTCTAGTGGCCTTTAACTAAGTCCCCAGAAACAAACATTTTACTGTCAATCAGTGACACCTGAGATTTATTTAAAGGCAATTATTAAATTGCTATAGAATAAGCTGTAGATATCGAAGGATTTAGTAGGCTGTCAAAAGATTTCCGCGTCAGAACTGATAGCTAGCCTTAAGCAGAGATGTCCTGAAGTGGATCATTCATCCACTTAAACCTCAGCACTATCTGTGAAATGAATGGCAGCACCAGGCTATCGCTGGCATTCGTTACAAACCACATATTCAGGGAGGCAAATCCTAGTGTCCAGCAGCAAGAACTTGGGATTTGGAGTTTGAGACTGGTATCTGCAATTTACCAGCCATATGACCATCGGTGCCATTTATCACTGATACTTTTTCATATATGGAATATTTATCACTCTTAATACCAACCTTACCTAGTCCTTTCAAATCTCAACATATATTTCAATCATCTGAGTCAAGACTGTGTAGACAGGGAGCTTGGCTCTGGTTCACTAGGATAAGCAGGAAATGTGGACCATTCTGGGCACCAGTGTGCATGTGTTAAATATACAAAGATGATAATACGTGAAGGAAGATCCAAACATAAAATTAAACAAAACCCTTTTTCCCATCTTCCCAACTGCCATGACTATGGTAGGGCTGAGAGACATAATGATGCACATTCTAAGAACATTCTAAAGCAGGACAGCTTGAAAGAGCATTTCTAACCGCCAAAGCCACCACGTTAACTACTGCTATCCACTGCCTGCTCCCTGACTGCCCACATCAGCAATGGCTGCCTTAAGTAGTGCCAGCACAGCCAGAACTACTACTCATTGAAACCTTACGATGTCCAAGGGAGAAAGAATCTTCCTACTCTTTATAGCCAAATTTCAGTCTGGACAGTCTCAGCTTAGGGACAAGTTCTTGTCAGGAAAAGTCAGAAATTGAGTTCACAGAACCCACACAGGAGCCAGCGGTCACTCCTCACTTAGTACCTGCCAGAGTGTGCATGGCATTTTGAGCTCATTTAATTCACAAATGGCTTTTGAGGTGGCTGCACCTATAGTTTCCTTTTGACAGATTAGGGAATGCAGGCTCAAAGAAGTTGCTCCTAGATCACAGTGAGCAAGTGGTAGAATCGAGATTCCGCCATCTGGCTCCAAAGGCCATACCCTTCACCGTATATACTACATTACCTGACAGAGAGCACTGTGGGATTTCAGCAGTTCATTTTGATTCAAGGATATGATTAGCACGCTACCAGAATTGCTTCAATGTCTTTCTTTTCCATCGTGTATATATCTCTGCTTGAGGATAAGAGCAAGTCCAGCAATGGGAAAATGGTAAGAAGATCTATCTTTAACATCCTGGTCCTCACCTTGGCCCCTACTTGTGTGGCCTGACTCCTGTCCTAATGCGCAGAGCTGTTCTGGAGTCAGAAATGAGATGACAACCCCCCTAAGACAATGCTCGGTTCCTGTCTCTGCTACCCAACAACTTCTAGAAAATTTTCATTTTCTCTCCTTCTGAGGGCAAACATGTTCGCTTCAGTCATTACGGCCATCAGCTGGCTTGGTTCAGAAGCAGTTTCTAATTAAGTAGGATGATCAAATGCTGCGAGATATGAAAGCTCTTGCTGCTAAATTGCACACAGACCGAAAGTGATGAGGATTTGTTTAGATGTGCACAGCGCTTCACATTCAGGGACTAGTGGTTACCAGGACACTTAGACTAATCATCGTTAGGACAACCTGATCTCAGCAGCCAGGGAATGAAGATTCCCGCGCCGAGCTACCTGCCCAGACTAATGGTCAAGAGGTTGATGAGGCGTTAATGAGACTATGAATCAGAATTTACCAAACAAACAATCCCCCGAAGGCACTGGCTTTGAGTTGCTTCTGTTTTAATGTATCTTGGCATGGAAAGATATGTCTGTCTTATGGCCCTTTTGTAAATAAATACTTTTTTATTATTTGAAGGTGTCATACCTTTACACAAAGTATAATGACCACATTCATTCGCCACAATCTTCTTCTAACTCTCCCTAGTGCCTTCTACATCACATCCATCCCAAATTTATATCCTATTTTGTTGCTATTGTCGTTATTTATAATCCCAAGGCCAATCAGTGATGCCCAAGTGCACATAGGTGTGTGGCCATATACTGTGGCATAAACAGCCTATCAGTGAACATTGAAATCTTTATTATTGTGTTTCTAGATTTAGGAGGGGAGATTGCTATGGCTTGAGTGTGGAGGTCAGAGGGCAATTTGTGGGGCACACATTGTGGGATGGAACTCTGGTCGTCAGGCACAGCTGTACATGACTTTACCCCCTTGGCCTTTAATGGCCTCTATTTAAACAACGCTTTGAATTACCGTAATGCCTACATTTCTTTCTAAGTAAAATAAAGTCAAGGAAATTGATGTATCAATATAAAATCCAAATACTTGTGAGAGTCAACACTATTAATTAGTTTCCACTAAGCATATTTGCATCTATAGTTCTTTGAGAAATTAGACATGTAATAACAATAGATAGTATCGTTAAGCAATGGGGCTCCACAAAGAGCCATGCCGAGGGCTTTCACTCATTAACTAACAACCACGTAGACCAAGCTTTGGTCATTTCCCCATTCTATGAGCCCACAACACCAAGTCCCTTCCACAACTAAGCTCATGCCAAACTCATTTATCTTTTGACAATTATGTCTCAAGCTGTAAAGTTCACAGACTGCAAGAACCTGGACCATGTGTACATTAGTGTACTGCTATAACCCCGGCTTTAACACGAACACTATTGCAGGAGCCATTTTAAAAACATTTGGGAGATAAGTTAAGCATACAGAAGTCAAGCAATACCCCAAGTTGCATTGCTGATACGTAGTATTTGCAACAGTTGACCTCAGCCTTGGGAGCCTGTGCCCCTAGCCACAGCACCAGGTCTCTCTAGGCCGGACAGTCCTTTGCATCAGAAGAGCCAGAGAACAAGCCAGAGCAATGATTATTCTGTAGAGGTATGAGAAGGAAAACAAGACTCCTCTACTACTACTGAGGGAAGAACTCGCTGAAGAATAAATGCTAGTGGGTGGGCACAAAGCCCACTGGAAAAGCTTTGAACCCATGTGCAATCTTTCCATTGCTCTCTTACCGTTCCCTACACTGCATCAACTTTATTATTCCTGTTGAAACCGAATGTTTAGAACCCAAAGGATGCTGGTCAGAAGAAAAGCACAATTCTCAACCAATTACAACCTAGCAACAAATGTTTTCATATCTGACTTATAGAGCATGTAAGGGGGAAATAAACGGGCAAGTGTGCACGCTACCTGACACACACTAAGAAGCTGTTCATAACGATGCTTGCTGTCACCATTTGTTCTTGTGTGGCTAATGGCAGCCAGATGTCTATGCTTGACAATATCAGTTCTGTTAGTCATGGGCCAGATCATGCAATCTCAACCTCTTTTCACTCATAGAGGGAATAACTTTTGTAAGTATCTGGTATTGAATCTAGCATTTAGAGAGAAGGAAAACGATCACTAAATGGTTCCTGTCTCCATCACCTTCCTCCTAAGCATGATACAGCCAGCTGTGAGTAGAATAAGCCTTCTTTGGAACCTGGTTATCTGGACAATGATTCCCTTCATGTCAATGCAAAGCTTTAAAACATGGCTTTTATTGAAATGTTTGTTTCACTCAGAAGTCACGCCTCTCTCCAGGAACCAGTGGACTTGCTAGTCCCACCAAAGGCTGGAGCACACATTGGCCTCTGCCCTATCCTGGCACCTAGAAACTTTGAGATGAAGAGGCTGTGGACTTCCACCTAGAGTGACCCCTCATTGTTTGTAATAGTATAGAACCCTAAGCTTACAACTCACGGTCCAACAACATCTGGTTCCAAGAGTTTTGTCTTGACCTCATGGTCAAAACCCAGTCTTTCTATTAAGAACAAAAATCCAATCCAATACACTCATCAACATACTCTGTTCCCATCTTCTTGTGTGCTTTTGGCTTTATTTTGACCAATCATCTATTGTTTTGCTCAGAACTAATTATGGAGCTCTCTTTTTTTCAGTGATGAGATACAACCATGAAAAAGATATGCTTCAAACATAGGAGGGTGTATCCACGAAAATGGCATGCATTTGATATGGGAGGGTGGGCTTTAGCTTTTGTAAACACGGTTTTACTTAACTGAAATAATATTCATGTGTACATCGGATATCTTGGGCACATAAAGTCAAGTGTTACTAATTATGTAAATGAGTAATTTAGTTTTAAGTCTTGATGCCAAACATAACCCCTCAGCAGGTATGAGATATCCTATTGAAGGACGATAGTGATGTTGTTTATCGGGGAAGATGGTAGTAGCTGCCGCACAACTTTCTGGGTTCAAATCATGGCACCTGCTCCATGAACTGTTGGACTTTGGGAATATACTTTAAGTCTCATTGTCTGTGTTCTCATCTACAAATTGATACTTACCTTGTTGCACCCATGCCCCCATAGCCATAGTAACCACATCTCATGTATAAATTCTAAGCCTACTTTTAAATTAGTATTAACATTATTATTAATATGTGGAGATAAATAGAATCATGACTCCACTCCCCACACTGATTAATATCCTAGGTTTCATGCACATAGAAAGAAGCAATTTACTAATCTTGTTCTTAACAATGCCTTGATACATTCAAAAGGAAACAGCTCCTAAATTGTAAGTTCACACCATTTAGAGAACAGGTCTATCTGGTTTCCATGCTAGTACAAAGCACAGTCCAGAGAAGAAGATGTATCAACACATCCTGTTTTGGTTTAACTTTTTAAAATTTACTTATACACATAAATGTATATGTGTGTGTGCACATCAGGTGTAAGCCTAGTACTGCAGAAGTCAGAAGACTGTATAGGATCCCCTGGAAGAGTGTGTGACTGCTGGGAATTGAACCCTGGTCCTTTGCAAGCACAGCAAGTGCTCTTAGCTTCTGAGCCTGTATCAACACATTTTAACAAGATAAATGCAAAAATAAGGCAATCCATTATTCCAAAACCAACAGTGAAGCATTTCTCTCTGAGACCAAGATGAGCTTCTAAACAGGCCAGGGAACCTGTCTGCCAAGCCACCTGAAGTCATGAAACTGGCCAAATAATAGAAGTAACTCTCTGCCCCTCCTACTTAAAATTCCTAGATTTGAGGTGTGGCTGAGAAAAGCCTGCACTTTCCTTACAAGAACATGGAAACAGGTCAGTGATCCATAAATCTTCCTAGTGTTCTAAAATGTATCCAGTGAAGTCCCAAAAATAAAAAATGAGAATGAATGTGGAGTCCTGGAGTAGGAAAGATATAATTTTAAATTTCCTTTTACAAACTGCAAGTGGTTTTTGAAGTCTAGTCTAATACGTTAAAAAATTCATGCAAATTTTATAAGCTAGTGCATAATACAATTATGTTGCTTTTAGTATTTGCATGTACTTTTCTGCTATAGAGATTTGCACTGGTATGGATCTTGTTTTATTGATACAAATTTAAGGTCAATTTTGTTTATATGCATATTTCTGCTCTCAATTAAAAGTATTGTGTCTGTACAATTCATTTTAAAATGTAATGCATAATTAAGAAATATAGGTTAACAGATAATCATCCATAATAGTCAAACTTGTAGTCATGTTAGTAAGATTTTTTAGATGTACAGAGATAAGTCCATGTCAGATGGATAGCCATTCCTCAAACCTTTCAAAGACTATAGAATATGGCATTTAAGATGTTTTAAGAACTTAGGACTTTTTATGACAGTGAGACAGATCTGCTTCTAGTAGCACCAAGCTACTTCAAGAGGAAGATGGGCACTGAAGAGGCTCCTTATGGAGTTGGTTAGCCATTTGGGCAAGAAATTGCTCTTGCCTGGACTATTTGATGAACTGGACATGCAGGACCCGCGGAGAAACAACTGCTGAAAGGTGAGATGATCCTTCGGGGTTCCTGCCTCCTGAAAGACTCTGCCAGACATTCTGCACACAGAAGAAAGTGACCAACAAACTGCCAATATAAGCAGAACTGTTTTTGAGATTTCCTGCTTCATGAAAAAGTTTGTTGGATACTATGTGCCTGTAGGCTGAAGATGGATGCCCCAATGATACAGAAGAACTTTGGGTTACTGTCTAGGCAGTGAGATGTCTCTGTCAATTCTAGAGTTTTGGAAGTTGTTTATAATGCACTTCCTGTTTACTTAGGTAATATTATATCCTTCTGGAGTCGTTGATGGAGTTGAAGAGTTTATAGTTATAGTTTTCCTTAGTTATGATAAAAGATAAAGTAGATATAAACATTGTAACTATAATTGTTGCTTGATATCTGTTTTGTTATATGGAATTTTACTATGTTAGAGTTAAAACCTTCCTTTTTTATTTAAACAGAAAAGGGGAAGTGATGTGGGATTTCCCTCTGTATGCTGTGATTACCATTGATTAATAAAGAACTGCTTTGAGCCTATAGCAGAGCAGGCCAGAACAGAAGTAGGCAGGGAAAACTAAACAGAATGTTGGGAGAAAAGAGGCAGAGTCAGAGAGAAGCCATGGAGCCTCCACCAGAAACAGACACACTGAAACTTTGCTGGTAGGCCACGACCTTGTGATGATACACAGATTACTAGAAATGGGTTAAATTAAGATATAAGAGTTAGCCAGTAAGAAGCTAGAGCTAATGGGCCAATCAGTGATTTAAATAATATAGTTTCTGTGTGATTATTTTGGGTCTGAGCTGCTGAGCAGCCGGGAACTAACTAGCGGCTTCCCTACAACACTTTACCTCAAATACTGAAGCAAAAAGAATGTGCTGTGGATGTGTTTCCACTAGCCAGTGACTTTGGGGTGCCCTTGTACACAGTTCCACGTGAAGCGTTGCTATACTGGAAACCATGGGATCAGAGTGAGGGCGACAGTCATGCCCACTAGAAGTCACACTTCATTTCTTCAACTAGTAATAATGTTAATACTAAGATTAAAAAGTGGGTTAGAAATTTATGCTCTCATGTGAAAGGTGGTTTCTATGGCTCCTATGGGGACTTAGGTAAAATAAGGCAGATATTAATTTATAGATGAGAACATAGACAATGAGACTTAGTGTCTTCCTAAAGTCCAACAGTTTATAGAAATAGGTGCCATGACTTGAGCCCTGAAAGCTGCATGGCAGCCGCTATCTTCTTTGCAATCAACATCACCAGGGTACCCATCATACTACCCTTGCTTGAGTTATTCTTGGTGCCAGTCAAGAATAAAAGCTAAAAGATGTATTTCAAACATAGGGTGGAAAAAGCCTTATTATCCCCCAAACACAATTTTACTTAACTGAAATAATATCTATGGGTAAATTGTACAACTTGGGTACAGAAAATCAAGTGTTACTAAGTGAGTATCAACACTATTTACTAAACAAAACTTGCTTTTCAATTAGATTCACCAGGTAGTTTAAAAAAATAAGCCAACTTTAAAGGAACCTTCCAATAATTCTGTTCTTGAACTTTTCTTAAACAGTAAATGACTCACTTGATTGTTTTAAAAAATGAACACAAATAGAAAATGGAAAAGTAAGTATCATTTTAAGCAATATCAGCCATGATTTAATTCACCTGAGGGATTGCCTTCTCTCAGGTCTTCCGTGTTCAGTCAGCTCGGTCAAATCAGACGTGCCATGGAGAGGAAAACAGGACACATCCCTGTCCTTGGAATTTGTCCTGCATTAACTTAAGTCATCTTACTTTTGTTACAAATAAGCCATGAGATAGAGTGACAGAAGCTGATTTAGGAGAGTAAACATGAAGTTCCCAGCAAAGGCTCTGTATTCTGTCCTGCAAAGTCCCTGGCTGACCGCAGACACCACACGAGGCTGTGAGAGACAATGGCACAAAAGACTCAATGTGTCCCTGCTCCTCTACAGACGTGAGCATTACTGATGGTTCCCTTATCCTGTGATTGCTCCCCAGGGGGCCTCAGGGCTGCAGCCTTTCAGCTTTTCCCCACGGTAGCTAGAGAAGGTGGCTGCTCCCCAGTCTGGCTGTTTGTTACTTCTTCCCTCCCAGTGCTCTCAAAAGCATCAGTTCAATTTTCTTCGTCGGTACAGGTTCCCCATGTCACGTTCTTGGTGTCACGGTGCCCAGCTCAGTGCCTGTCCTCAGTAACGATAGGCTGTAACGTATTTGCTGAACGAAGGCACAGCTAAGACTGTCTGTCACATAGGATGCAGTGTTCCTTTGAGTTCCTCTTTACAAATCAGGCTCTATTTCATTTCATTAAATAACTTTATTTACTGTCATCATCTGAAATTACTATGGGTTCTTATTAATAAGGAAAGATTGATTCTATCTTCAGGAAGGAGGGGGTAAACTCTCAGCTACTTGTTCCAAAGGTCTTTCAAAATAATGTTGTAGTATAATATGGTTCGAAAGTGGGGTCCAACATTTTATTACCCTCTAAATCTATTCAACAAAGCTGAAGGCTTGTGATAAAGCTCATTAAGTCACAGAGAGACCTATCTTTGCACGCCTTTCACACAAAAGGTCTCAGCTTAATGCCAGGTAATTACTGTTCATTTTCCCCTACTTATTTCTATTTCCTGAAGATTCCCAGGAGAGTTGGCCTTGGTGGACACAGTGCCTACAGTTTAAGAAATGTGCACAGCAAGAAAGGCCCTTGCTCCCTTGCAGCTGCAGCTAGGAGAGATGAACCTTATTCGGGAGCCTAGAATTTTAGCGCAGACCATCGGCAAGTCACGCCATCTCTGGAGCCAAGAGGAAGAGGGGAAAGTTTCTGGTCCAAGCTGGTTGCCATCTCCACTGTGGATATGCCGTTTGTCATATGTCTTTTCCACACCTTCTGGCTCTAGACTCTATAAGCTCAATCCTCAGCTCTGTTACTTATAACTCTGGGAAAATAGCTTTAATTCCCTGTATCAATTACCACATTTGTAACGTGGGGTTCGCCATAGTTCCTATAATGCCATTTTAAAAATTACATGCAAAGTACAGGGAACTGTGTCTCCCGTGTGCTAAGTTCTCCACTGCCGTTAGGTCAGTTATTCATTACCATTATTCCCACCGCCATCTCTGATGTCCCATTTGCAAGAAGTCTATCCATATCATTGATGGTAATTTTACTCATAATCCCACCAGACCCATTAATAGCGCCCCAGTTGATCAAATTTTACTAGTTTTGAAACAGGCAGTGAAGCATAAGTAGGAATCAGAAAAGATTTCTCATTGGAAAACTTCACTTTAATATTGCAGGAAACAGTGACAGAGCCCTTTGGAGACCATGCCAGTCAGTGCCCCCAGATGTATGCCTGTTTTTGTATTTAATCAACTGATGGCTTCAACTTACCAGTCCCCACTGCAGTGATGCCCCTACATACCTTTCTGGCACTGGCTCTCCTCACTTGGCCAGGGTCATGGATGATCAGCAAGGTCACTCATAAGAGCTTAGCTTTTTACAGGCACTGTGGTGACTGATTGTATGTATCTACTAGAGTGAACTGAGAAGTATGGAGAGAGCTGGGAAAGCATTACTTCTGGGTAGACCTGGGAAAGTGCTGACAGAAGAGAATGGTTTGGGGGTCATTGCATTGCAGCTGGAAAAACACCATTTCATCCATCAAGGGAACACAGGGACAGAGAAAGGAAATGTGCTTTCTCTTCTGCAGCAGAACACTGGTCTTCTCTGGCTTTGGGAGTAGAACTTAGACCAGTTTTCAGGGCTTCTACTTGGTTGAGAAATCTTACCACTGCTGTTCCTCTTCCTCAAGCCTTCTCTGAGGCTGAAATTCAACCCCTGAGTATCTTGGGTCTCCAGGAATGCTCAGCATTCAGAATCATCTGAGTAACTTCTCATAATTAATGCCTTTGCGGTGTTTCTAACCTCTGGAGAAGCTTGAGTAACACAGCTCCTGATGTACAGGAGATGGCTAAGAACTTAAGCCAGCTAGATGAAATCTTGGGCTCTGCCATGAGATACACGTAGTACTTTTCACATAAAGCCTCAGCCACCCTCTAAAAGTAATAATATCACACTAAAGATTGTCTTAATGATTCATATTACTATGGGTTGTTTATAAAACACATATGATGGGGTAACTGTCAAAACAAATGGTCAATCAGGATATAATATTAAATATTAATAAGGATATAAACTTCAGAAGTCTTTTCATAATAGATGATCATTATTAAAAAAGTAATCAACAGGTTAAGTCCTCAAACAGAGTAAACATTATATTTGAACTACAGACTACCAAAGTGCACTCATTCAACACCAAATTAATAACTGTAGATGAGCTAGGACATCCCCTCTTCCCATTCTTATTAAGCTGACCCTACATACAATGTTGAGAAAATTGGTATTTACAAAAATAATTTTAGAAGTCACAAACCGTTTTATTAAAAGGTAAGATGTTAACATGAAAATTAGTAAGAGGGTGTCTAACATACTTTAGAAGAATCATTACCAGGAGGTAGGTATGGAAGCTAGGTATGGTAGTGTATGTCTTACAACCCCTTGCATTTGGGAGGTTGGAAAGGTGACTGATGCAACTTTGAAATTTTCTGGGACTACAGAGTGAATATTCAACTAGCCTGGGGTGCATAGCAAGGCACTAATCCCCAACTCCCTGCACAAAAAGAAAGAAGAAAGGAAGAAAAGAACGAAAGAAGGAAAAAATAAGGAAAGGAAGGAAGGATGGAAAGAAGGAAAGGAAGATGAAAGTCAGAGAGAAGTAGAATCTTTTAACTTACTGCCTCTCTCATTACCTCCACATTAGACTCGCTCAATCGTACAACATTGACACTTCTGAGGCCAAGAGAAGAAAGCATATGTGGCCAGTGTGGTATCTGTGTGGTCTAGTCTCTTCTGGAGGTACCTGCCTGTTCTTGTTACATTCACAGTCTGGGGCATGGAGAAATATGTGGTCAGAAAGAAGAAGGTAGGAAGTGTAGGGGAGGAAAAGAAGAGATAACATCATGCTGCTGCAGAAAGAAAAGGCGCATCTTACCCAGCACAGCGGACAACAAGCACACAGGTGAACTAGCTATGGGCTGCGGTCATTAAAGAAAGAAAACTGTGGTTTAGGATCTAAATTGTGTGTACAGCACTCATATCAGAACACGCTCAGCATTAAGAAAAGGTCAAAGCTGTTTGTTGGGGTTGCCCATCATTAACCTAGCTAGAGGCCTTTCTTTGAATGTTCAAACTCATCATCCTCTATTTTGCAGAGAATAGGTAATGCATATGTCTGATGGTGTGGTTGTAAAGATTTAGCAGCTGGGTGGAGCAGGAGTGCGGGGCTTCTATCTGCAATGGTTGCCTGTCTCTGCAGTGTAAATATGTCTGCCGTGCTGGTCAACTCACAAACATGGGGACACTGAACAGGGCCTGGGCCTTTGTGAATGGAGACTTGCAGACTCCTGTGACGCTAACATCATCAGTGAAGAGGATGAAGCCTCACTGGTAAATATCCTTCAACATCTATGTGGATTTTTAGTTTTTATATGATTAATTGTGAGAATTCAGAGAAAACCTCTCTAGGAATAGCCATTCCCCAGTCCCATCCCCAGTTCTGTAGCATATCACCTGCTGTGCCCCACTCCCACCCCCCCCATCTACAATGGATCACACAGATCTACAGATCATCCCCTTCTAATTTCCTTCCCCTCCCTCTCCCCCTTCATTGCTTTATCTGAGCCCCCAGCACCAGCAGGCATTTCCTGGGAACCTACTATTGGCTGGGGAGTAGGAAGGCTAGCTTCAGATCGTCACCTCTCCCTCCTCTCTCCTAAACATAATCCCTTGGTTTCAGCTCCAGCTCTGCAGTGCCCACTGGCCATCTATCCCCTTCTCCAGTCCATCACACATATCTTTCCCTCCAAGCTTCCCTAGTCCCATCAGTTGCTTTAACCCACCCCACAACAGGCACTTCCTGGGAACCAGCAAGCCACTTCAGCCAGTTAAACAGGAGGGTAACTGCAGATCTCATCTCTTTCTCCACTTTCCCAAATCCAATCCCATTGTCTCATTCCCAGCTCTGCAGCAGACCAGCTCATGTGGCTTCTCCTCATTCTCTGCCTCCGTGGACTAAGCAGAATCCGGTAACCCTGCTCTCCTCTCTTCAGTGGACAGCCTCGCATCCCCAGCCAAATTCCATTCCTAGTGTCAGGTTCGAGCCTGAAACACATATTAGTTTATTAGAACATTCAGTGCCCAGACCTATCAAATCCACAGAAGATTTCTTACCAGTCAATGCACAACCACCCCATTCTATTACCAGAGAGGGAACAGAAACCAAGGAACAGAACTTCTACCCAACAAAGACAAGACCAGATACCAACACCTAGAATTACAATCTTCCCAAATTCAGATGCCTAGATGCCAGCATAAACTCACTATCAATAACAGCCAGGACACTATGTCTCCATTAGATTCAGCAACCCTTCCACAGCAGGCCCTGCAGATTGCAATATAGCTGAAGCACAAGAAGAAGACCATAACACAGTCATTATGGATATAGTAGAGACCTTAAAGAGGAAGTAAACAAATCCCTTAAAGAAACCTAGGCAAGCCTCACCAACAGAACACAAGAGATAAAAAAAAGAAACTCAGGCATTGAAGACACAATAGAAGAAATTAATACTTTGGTCAAAAAGAACTGTTAAATCTAAAGAAACAAAACAAACAAACAAACAAAAAGTCTGGCATAAAACATCCAGGAAATCCAGAACACTATGAAAAGAACAAATCTAAGAATAATAGGAATACGGTAAGGGGAAGAAATATGGATTAAAGGCATAGAAGATATTTTCAACAAGATCACAGAAAAAAAAAATTCCCTAACCTAAAGAAGGTACAAGAAACACACAGAACACCAAACAGAATGGACCAGAAAAGAAAGTCCCCCTCAGCACATAATAATCAAAACACTAAATGTACAGAACAAAGAAAAATATTAAAAGTTCCAAGGGAAAAGGCCAAGTAACATATAAAGGCAGACCTATGAGACTAATGTTTGATTTCTCAATGGAACAACCAGAAGGGCCTGGACAGATGCACCATAGACTCTCAGACTACTATAACAAGCAAAACTTTCTATCATAATACATGTAAAAATAAGATACCCATGATAAAGCCAAATTTAAGCAGTATCTACCTATAAATCCGGTCCTACAGAAGATGTTAGAATAAAAACTATAACCTAAAGAGGTTAGCTACACCCAACAAAACACAGGGAATAAATAATCTCAGACAAGCAAATCAAAAGCAAAGAAACACAAACATACACATGTACATGCACAAACACATACACACAAACCATGACATACACATAGCAACAACAAATAACAAATCAATAAACACTATTCATTGATTTCTCTCAATATCAATGAGCTAAAAATTGTACCCACTCCCCAAAAAGGACACCGACCCTTCAGAATGGATGCCAAAACAGGTTCTAGCCTTCTGTGTGTCCAAGAAACACACCCTAAATTAAGGCTACATATCACCTCAGGGTAAAAAGCTGGAAAAAAATATAGTCTGAGAAAAAGAACCTAAGAAACAAGCTGGTGTAGTCATTTTAATATCTGACAAAGCAGACTTCAAAACAAAAACTAATGAGAAGAAATAGGGAAGTCACCAAAGGGAAAATCCCCCAAGAAGACATTGCAATTCTTAACATCTAAGCCCCAAACGCAAGGACACCCAAGTTCATAAAAAAAGAAAAAAAAAGGACTACTACAGTTTAAATCATATACTCAAACACTGACAGAAGGAGACTTCAATACCCTCCCCCTCTTGCCAATAGACAAGTCATCCCAACAAAAAATAGAGAAAGACTGGCACTCACTGACACTATAAACCAAATGGACCTAACAGATATTTATAGAACATTTCACCAAAATATAAAAGAATATACTTTCTTTTCAGAACCTCATGAAACTTTCTCCAAAAATAACAACAAATTTGGACACAAAACAAATCTCAATAGATACAAGAAAATTAAAGCAACATTCTGCATCCTAATCGACCATCACGGATGAAAACTGGGTGTCATCAATAGTAGAACTCTTATAAACTCATGGGAACTGAAAAACTCATTATTGAATGAAAAAACTGGATCAAGCCAGAAATGAAAGACTTTGTAGAACTGAATGAAAATGGATACACAACATACCCAAACTTATAGGACATAACAAAGGTGGGCCTAAGAGGCAAGCTTATAGCGTTAAGTGCTACATAAAACAACTAGAGATAGCTTATGCTAGTATGTTAAGAGAAAACCTGAAAACTTCAGAACAGAAAGAAGAAATCACACCAGAAGGGGAAAACACCAAGAAATAATCAAACTCAGTATTGAAATCAATAAAATAGAAACAAAAACAACACAAAGGATCAGTGAAATAAAAGGTTGGTTCTTTGAGAAAATCAACAAGATTGACATACTCTCATCCAAATTACTAAAAGGAAGAGAAAGGAAATCCAGATTAACAAAAACAGAAATAAATAGGATGACATAACAAAAGACACCGAGGAAATCCATAGAATGATATGGACACGTTTTTAAAACCTATGCTCAACCAAATTAAAAAATCTAAAAGAAATGGATAAATTTCTTGATTCATACCACTAACCAAAGTTAAATAGAGATCAAATAAGCAATTATTTAAACAGATCTATAAACCCTAGTGAAATAGAAGCAGTCGTTAAAACTCTCATAACAACAAAAGCCTAGGGCCAAATGGTTTTAGTACAGAATTCTACCAGACTTTCAAAGAAAAATTAATGCCAATACTCCAAAAATTAGTTCACAAAATTCCACAAAATGAACATTGCCCGATTCATATTATAAGGCGACAGTTACCTTGATACCGAAACCACAAAAAAACCAACAAAGAGAATTACAGACCAATTTCCCTTATGAACATAGATGTAAAAATACTAAATAAAATACTTGCAAACAAAATCCAAAACTACATCAAAAAGATCATCTACCATAACCAAGTAGGCTTTCATCCCAGAGATGCTGGTATTGCTCAATATACATAAATTGATAAATGTAACAGACAATATACACAAATTAAAAGACAAAAACCACATGATCATCTCATTAGATGAAGAAAATGCCTTTGATAAACCCAACACCCTTTCATGATAAAAGTCCTGGAGGAATTAGAGATATGAGTAACATACCTCAACATAATAAAAGCAGTTTAGAGCAAGCCCAGAGCCAATACCAACTTAGACTGAAGGAAACTCAAAGCAATTGCACTTAAATCAGGAAGCCAAGGTTGTTCACTCTGTCCAGACCCATTCAGTGTAGCACTTGGAAGTCTTAGCTAGAGCAAGAGGCAATAAAGGAGATCAAAGCAGTACAAATTGGAGAGAAATCATCCATCATATGAACAAAGAAGCAGCCTACAGCATGAAAAACACTTTTTTATTAACTCCATATCCAATAGAGGGCTGATATCTAAAATATAGAAACAACTCGAATACGTAAGTACAAAAATAAATGATCCAAATAAAAAAATGGAAGTTCAGATCTAAGCAGGATTCTCAAAGGAAGAAACATTTAAATGGCTGAGAAACAAATTAATGTTCAACACCCTTAGCCGTTGGGGAAATGCAAATCAAAAATCAAAACTACTTTGAGAGTTCATCTTACACCTGTCAGAATGTCTGAGGTCAATAAAAAAAATAAACAGCTCATGCTGGTGAGGATGTGTGGCAAGGGGAACAGTCCTCCATTGCTGATGGGAGTGACAACTTGTAGAGCCAGTATGGAAATCAGTGTGGGGGTTCCTCCAGAGGATGGAAAATTATCTACCTCAACGTCTGGCTATACCACTCTTGGCATATACCCAAAAGGTGCTCCATCCTACCACAGAGACACTTGCTCAACCATGTTCATTGCTGCTCTATTCATACCAGCCAGAAAGTAGAAACACCTAGACATCCCTCAGCAGAAGAATGGATAAAGAAAATGCAGCATTTACACAACGGGATATCACTCTGCCATTAAAGAGAATGAAATCATTAAATTCGCAGATAAATTGATGGAACTAGAAAAAAATTATTCTCAGTGAAGTATCTCAGACTCAGAAGGACAAATACAGTATTTGCTTAGCTGAGGATAGTAGCTATTAAGCCAAGCTACCCTCCATCGAACGACAGAGGCTAGGCATAGAGTAAAGAACGAGGGGTAGATCAATGAACCGTGTTAGGAAAGGGAAATAGAATAGACAGTTTTGGACGTATGGAGATGCTGGAATGGGAGGCAAGGGAAGAGGAGAGGGAGGCAAAGGAGGGAATGTGGGGAGAGGCAGCTGGAACTAAAGGTCAGGAAAAAAGACTCACGTCACTTGAGAAGAATTCCGGATGCCCAGGCGATGCAAAAGGCACTGACAATGGGCCGACTTCCCAGACCTCACTACTAAATATTTCAGGGCACATCTGTTGAGATGTATTTTACTTTTGAGGTGGAGGCAGAAATTGTCTTTTGTTTCCTAAAGTCTTTGCAGAATATGAGTGTCTCTGCCTTTGTCTACAAAGTAACACAGAACTGGGGCTTGAGTACCAGACTGAACGGCCAGGTTGTACCAAGTGTACCTGTGCACACTGCCTGTTTGAAACAGGGAGGTTCTTAAGCGGGCGGGTTTGGATCCAAGGGATGCGGTGAAAATGAGCTTGAGTTCTGATGCGGGGAACCTGAGCATTTGTATGGGCACCCTGTCTTCCCAGAGAAGCTGGGCTCTCTTGGGCTTGTTGTAAAGAGCCTGCTTCGTCCACAAGTCTCCTCTTGGTTTATTAAGTTTCAAATGGAGGGAGACAAGGCTTCATGTCTACTTTGTCTCTGAACGAGGTGGTACTTCTGCCGTCCTTCTGGACCAGTTCCTCTGGTGGCGGATGTGAAATTTGAAGCTTTCTTTTCTCTTTTCAGTGCCACATCTGCTGGCGTTTCTCCACTTGCCAGCTTCCCGCATGTCCCCAATTACCTCTTTTTTATTTTATAGCCTCCACACTGCTGTTCCATCAGTTATGACTGCTGGGTTCCACCGAGCGTTAACAGCGGCAGTGCCGGCAGGGGGGACAGAACTCACTAAGTACACCAAACCTTTCTTTCTCCGAAGAACATTGTTTAATATAAATACAGTATGAGGTTAATGTGATACAAAAGAGAGGGATTTTCCCCCTTGGAGTAATCAAAAACTGGAAAAAATTATGTTTCAAGGAAAACTGCTTTAGACGCAAGAATAAGAAATCACTTCTATTTGAGAAGTATTATTCTTTACTGAACAAAGAAAAAAATAATACATTTGGGTACATGAACACATTTGTATTTTAACCCATTCAATCAAAATATTTTTACTATAAAGGAGACGAAAACTACCTCATTTTCAGCACAGGAACACTTGAAAGTCAGATCCAATGGGCCTGTAAATCATTTTAGTCAAATGCAAAATAACAGGAAAGAAAAAGGGGAAAACTGTTTTGCTTTTAATTCAGTTTTATTCATTGTCGTTCTCCATAGAGTCCTCGGTAACCTAACAGGAGGTCATCACATCTCTAAGTAATCAGTAGCAACCTGGATGCAGAGCACTGGAGCTGCTGAAAATCTGGCCATTTAACTCCAATAGGTGGCTTCAATTGGGCACTGTTTTCCAAAGTTTACCCCCCCAAAAAAAGTTCTAGCAAACAACACCCCTTTTTAAATCAAGATGTGAGCAATGAAGCAGCCATTTCAGACTGATCAAAGGTGTGTTAACTATTTCCGTTTAGACTACGGGGGATGCACAGTCAGTAAATAACTTGCTGAGCAAACTACACATTCACTCTCACCACCATGTACACAGAGAGATGCCATTTCTGTAGAACAGGACTCCCTGCCATAGAAATTCTCCTCCATCTTAGGTTACCTCAGCTGTCCACGTGCTCAGACTCTAGAGGAAGTGTCAGAGTGAAAAACTAAACCCGTTGCGTCTTCTGCGTCTGGCTGACGACTGCAGACTTAGCCTTTCCTCTTCCCAGGATTCTCCTGTTCTGGTGATCTGTCTATACTTTCTGCCTGGCTACTGGCCAATCAGCATTTTCTTAAATGCTCTAGATGAGCAAAACTTTACCACTGTAGGCCAAACAGATTTGCCTGTCACAAGAAAAACAATGGCAGTGATTGGACTGAGCTTTCAACTCTACGGATGTGTCCACGGATTGAGGAAAGTCATTACATCTAGCCCCCATGCCTGTTCCCCAACTTCCTGGGCCCATGCCTCAGAACAAGCCCTCCCTGTCAGGTAACAGGATACCACTTTCATGCCGTGTCTTACTGACTCCCAAACTGTGGGCACTGCACCAGCAACATCAGTACCAGCAGAGCAGCTGACAGACACACAGATGCCTGGGCCCTCCCCAGGCCTGCTGGATCAGATATTCTACAGATGAGATCCAAGAATCATGGATCTGAAAGTGATGCTGAGACACGTGGGAAGGCCACAGGGGCTTGAGAAGGGCATGGAAAGCACCCTTGGTTCTGCAGAAGCAGCAGTGGGGCACCTGCCTCCCCCGACTCCGAGGGCCCCTCATAAGGATTCCTCGGAGGCAGGATCCCTGCTGTCTCAGCTCACGTGCCATGGCGGTTACTCTGGATCATTACCCTCTTATTAATGTTGCATGGCTGCCGTCGCTCCGTCTCAATAGTAAACTCCAGGAGGGCCACTATACTTCAGGGCGCAGCTCGTAATTTGCCATACAGTGAGCACTCAACAAGTATTTATTGAATGAGTAAATCATTAAAGCCCATAATGTTCCAAGAGTTGAATGTGACATTTATGGCATGCATGGGTCTCGTAGCTATATTTTCACTTATCTTTGGTGAAATATTTATCAGACATTGACTAAGTGGCGGGGCCAAGCAGTGATGAAGACAGAAAACAAAACCAAGGGCTTGTCTTCACATCTTCCGTGATTTCTCTGTGACTAAAGGAGATGCACAATAAAGTCAAATTAACTCGTAAAATATTCAGCATGTGAGCTAATGGTGGGTGCTGCAGGGAAGAATAGTCAGGAAATGGGTAAGGAGTAGGGGAGCAGCTGGGGAACAGGCAGGGAGTGAGTTTGCACAGCATGTCAGAAAAAGATCTGAGGAAGGTGAAGGAAAAGGCTTCTCTGCAAGCAGAAGGAGCAAGGTTTCTGAACTGGGGGGGGGGGGAAGCACTCAAGAACAAACAGACAGCAGCAGAGGGCCTAGAGGGTCCTAACCAAGGAAAAGTAAACAGGGCAGAGTATTGGGCTGGGTGGAGGCGGTGACGCAGGACTCTGGGGGAGTCTCTACTGTGGTTGTTTCTCAGCGGGAAATGAGAAGTACTTGACTTGTGAGTAGAAAACCAACTGAAGCTAGCAAAGAAGACAGGAAGATCAAATAGAACCTGCTACAAGGATCCAAATGAGAGATGCTGGAGATAGGGCCTCCAGCAGAAGCATGGGAGGAGGCGCGGCATGCTGGTTTGTGGGTGACAGACAAGACCCTGTGTCTTCATAAGCATTTCTATTACTGTGAAGAGACACCATGACCATGGCAATTCTTATAAAGGAAAATATTTAGTTGGGGGACTCACAGTTTCAGAGGCTTCGCCCATTATTATCGTGGCATGGTGGGACATGGAGGCATGCAGGCAGACATGGTGCTGGAAAGGGAACTGAGAGTTCTAAATCTTGATATACAGGTAATAGGAAGTGAACTGTGACACCAGACATAGCGTGAGCATAGGAGACCTCAAGGTCCACCCCCACACCTACTCCAATGAGCCCACATTTCCTAATAGCACCACTCCCTTTGGGAGCCATTTTCTTTCAAACAACCACACCTTGCCAATGACGGGAATGTTTAGTTCTACCACTTAACTAAGACATGGTACAATTCAACTACCACATTTTAAAAAATGATATAGAAGACCTGTAGGTGAAATAAGTACCTCAAACATCTACAGGGCAAAGAAAATGAAAAGTTAATATGACAACGTTGGTAAATAAAGAACTGTGAAGAATGGGGGAGATGGCTCAGCCTGATGGCTTAAGTTTGAATACCCAGAACCCACCTAAAAGCCAACTATAGTAGCACCAGTGTCTGCGATGTCAGTGTGCCCCTATGGGAGAGGAGGTGGAGATAGCAGATTCTCTTGGAAGTCCACTTAGCCTGTGTAGCTCAACAGCTTAGGTATCCCGACTCAGAGAAGGTGGAAAGGCAAGGCCAACACCAAAAGCTTGTCCTCTGACCTCCCACATGTAAGGAGGCATGACATGTTCCTATCCGTAGACATAAACAAGCACATACACATACAAACTTGCATTTACACACCATAAACATTTTAGTTAATATCACATGAGAAGAATTTTGCAAAAATCACAATAAACTTGAAAATGAACAGAAAATGAAGGCCCCTGCATGCTTAATAAGGCTTTTAAAGAATACCTTTTTAGAGACTAGAGAGATAACTGGGTGATTATGAGCACTGGCTGCTCTTCCCAAGGACTGCGGTTGATTATCAGCACTGATGTAGCAGCTCACAACTGTCTATATCAAGTCCGGGGTATCTGGTGCCCTCTTCTGGCCTCTCCAGGCACTGCATGCACATGGTGCACAGACTTTCACAGTGGCAAAATATCAAACAAAAGAATAAAAATCTTTAAAATTATTTTTTAAAAATACCTCTTTACATTTCCTGTTTTGAAATACACATAGAAAGTGACCTAAATAGCTATGGTCTGATGCGTGTAAAGGGAGCTTCATTAAGAAGACAACAAAGTCTTCATGAATGCACTACAAATTGAAACTGGATTTTCAAGGTTTGGGGTTTTGTTTTGTTTTTGAGATGGGGTTTTGTTATAGAGTCTTGGCTGTTCTGAATTTGCCATATAGACCAGACTGGCCTGAGACTTTCAGAGATCCACCAGTATCTGCTTCCCAAGTGCTGTGATTAAAGGCGTGCACCACCACACCCAGTCACGGGTTCAACTATGATGAAAGATAACAGTAAAAGTCTCTAAAACATTTCAGGAGGGTTGAGTTACATAGTCAAACACAACAAAAGGCTAGGAGGAGGAATTATGTAGAGGCACCAGCATCTTCTGAACTAAAATACACTAGCTACACACAGCTCACAACAGTGTCCCAATCGACATGGTTTTAGGAATGCCTGCTCTAGTTGAGAGCTCTTTGAGTGTGACAAAGCAAAGAACATCCAAAAATGGAGGCTGCTCCCATGAGAGTCCTCTTTGGCTTGCTGATTTCAAACCCTGCTCTTATAGCATTTTAACCCATGTTTTGAAGTTAAAAATATATATATATATACTAAGGCAAACATTTATCCCGCAAAATAAAAACACTTTTCCCCCAACTTTCAGTGTTTATTCTGGAACTTAGCAATTCAAAACCACTCTATCCTCCCTTTCTTTCTCCTTGATTACACAGTAATACTGTAAAGTACTCGAATGAAACACTGTTGGCTATAGGAGGTACACAGCCCTGGGAATCCCAGGGAGCGTTAATTTGCTGACCATTCATCCTAAGCTGTGCTAGAGGTGCCATGGGGTCACCTTGTTCTCAAAGGTCCCAGTCTAGCAAGAGAGAAACAACAATAAAAATGACAGTATAAGAAGTGATTCAAGCATAAAAAATGATGCTAAAGGAACTGAGAGAAGGATGTGCCCCTAGCATGGTATTGCAGCAGATGGGAGGCCAGGATTTGAGACTATCACTCTGCGTGAGGGCCCTGTGCAGAGGCCTTGCAAGGTGCTTTTGCCCAGTGGTCCCTGACTTCTTTCAACATTTTCTCTATAAAATCAACTTCCTTGCTCGACTTATCCATATGCTCATTCTGTTTTATAAAAGGAGCTGTCACACACATGTAGAATTCCAAATACAATCCTAGTGAGATTCCCTCCACCCCTTTTTAAAGTGTTTTATTGGAATATGGCTGTTCTCATTCACTATAGATCAGGAACACAATTACTTCAAAACTGAAGAGTTGATTACACAACCTGAAAATCCTCCAACATTTATTACCTGGCCCCTCACAAGTTTATTGGCCCCTGACTTGGAGTATGAGTCAAATCTTAGTTTATATAAACCACCCTCTGACATGTGTTCCCTTTTGCTTGTCTGGACTGATGGCAGTTCCCTCTTTACTAGAAAGAAACATCGGACTTTTGTGAGGGAGAAGACTGTACAAGAAGGTGGTAGTTGGAGTGGGGTGTCAGCTATGACACCTAGCTGAATCCTAGCTCTGCCCCTAATTAGCAGTGTGATTTTTATTTTTATTTTTCTGTCTTCTACTCTCCTTCATATGAAATATCTCACTGCTCTTCTTAAAAGTAGATATGGAAATTGATCTTTAAACTAAATTTGTTATCATTTTTGACTTAATTATTTCAAAAAAAGAACAATCTTTACTCAAAAAGATTCTTAAAAAAGTTTTTCCCACTTCTGGGAACCTGTAAGCCCTGTGTTGTGTCACGAGTTCCACTACTTAAAAAGTCAATTTAAATAAACCAATACCCTGACTACATTCAATATGCTTTTGTGTAAAATTCTCAGTTCCACTTTCTCACAGTTCCCCAAGGAGTCAACCATTCTGAATTGGGAGCTCATCTCAAACAAGGAAATGCAAAAGGCATCCTTAGCTCACGTGCTACATCCTGCTTACCTCCACTTGTGGAAACTGGGGAGAACAGTACTGAGAGTGGAAAGCACAGATGCTGGGTTTCCCTGAATCTCTCAAAACAGAGAGGAAGTCTATGCTATTGCTGGTGGGGGGGGGGACATGAGACAGAGGGGTACATCACATACCCTTAACATTTAACACATGGGAGCCAGATGGAAGGGATATAAGGAAAAGTGAGTTTGAAATGCACAGAAGCCAGTCCAGACACCCTCTCCACTACTGCTAGGAGTCTTAGCTGGGCTCATCTTTGTGGATTCCTGAGATTTTGCTAACACCAGATTTCTCCTTAACCCTATAATGGCTCCCTCTATCAACATATCTCTATCATTACTCTCCCACTAGGTCCCTCCCACAACTTGGTCTTCTTGATCCCTTGTGCTCCCGTCCCTCTGCCCTTCCCTGCTACCACCCCTCCCACTTTACCCAGGAGACCTTCACTATTTTCCTTCCTGGTGCCCTCCAGGTGTGTCCCTCCTAGGGTCCCTCCTTTCACCTAGCTTCTCTGGGTTGTGGACTGTAGCCCAGCTAGCCTTTGTTTCTTACCTGTCATATATAAGAGCTCAGATGTCTATGTACATTCTCACCTGATGTGTAGTTCGCAGACACATTCTAAAAACCATGAAATAGAAAAGGATTTTCTCTGTGGAATGTTGAAGTGGGAGTCCCCTCTGTGTTCTATGATTACCATTAATGAATAAAGAAACTGCCTTGGCATGTTGATAGGGCAGAACTTAGGTAGACAAAGAAGACAGAACTGAATGCTGGGAGAAAGAAGGGCAGAACCTGAGAGACACCATATAGCTGCCAGAGTCAGACATGCTGAATCTTTGGCGGTAAGCCACTGCCACGTGGCAATGTACAGATTAATAGAAATGTGTAGTAGGCGCTTCGGACTGCGT
Source organism: Chionomys nivalis (assembly GCF_950005125.1). NCBI lineage: Eukaryota > Metazoa > Chordata > Mammalia > Rodentia > Cricetidae > Chionomys > Chionomys nivalis. The sequence continues at coordinate 48,662,771 of NC_080090.1, read as the reverse complement.
TCCTGCCACCCGGCTCCCGGCCGCCTGGCTATTTATGCCCCGAAATAACAACACACAAATTGTATTTATTTAAACACTGCTTGGCCCATTAGCTCTAGCCTCTTACTGGCTAACTCTCACATCTTGCCTTAACCCATATTTAGTAATCTGTGTAGCACCAGGAGGCAGTAGCTTACCAGGAAGATTCTAGCCTACGTCCATCTTGGGCTGGAGCTTCATTGTGTCTGCCCTGGAGAGGAGAGGCATGGCATCTGCCTCACTTCCTCCCAGCATTCTGTTCTGTTTACTCTGCCTACCTAATTTTCTGTCCTATCAAGGACCAAGGCAGTTTCTTTATTAACCAATGACATCAACTCAAAACAGAAGACTCCCACATAAGAAATGGGTTAAATTAATATAAGAGCTAGCCAATAAGAAGCAAGAGCTAATGGGCCAAGCAGTGTTTTAATGAATATGGTTTCTGTGTGATTATTTTGTTCTGGGCAGCTGGGAAAAACAAGTGACCTTCCTGTTACAGAATGTGTACAAGTTAGGTAGAGAGGGGAACAGTTTATAGAAATGAGGTGTAATAGTACTTAGGAGCTTAAATACTCTAGTCTCCCTTCCTGAATATCAGATCAGGTTTAACTGATCAGAAGCTGTGTGTGCAGAAGAGGCACCAATGTGCCCCTGGACAACTGTCAGCCATTGGTAGAACTGTCTTTCACAAAGGAATGGTGTTTCATTGTTAAGAAATACTTGATTGAGCAATGGAGGCAGTGATGACATTTTCTTGGAAACACAATGGGGCCCATAAAACGCTTTCATGTAGAATGGCACTAATAGCTAGTCTTCATTTTGGCTGGGATTGGCATGGAGGCCAGAAGAGTACCACCTTTTACCCTGCTTCTCCGTAAGCAGTGACTGTCCAATATGCCGCTTCACTTGACAACTGAAGAGACACCAAACAAGTTTGCCTGTGTCACCCCTCTCCCTTGATCAAACTCTGTTTGGGATCAACAGTTCTCATCACTGCAAAAGGCCTGGATTTTTTCTTTTAGGCCCTCTGCACTCATGTCTTACCTCTCTTATCACATTTTCATAGGACAATTGATTGCATATCTGTAGATGTATTTATGGAAGTTCAGAAGAGCCAAGAATAAGGATAGCGAGTATTTATTTGGTGAAAAATCTCACAATAAGGGTAGAGAGCTGCCATCCTCTGTGGGCACTAAAAGTTAGAAACCAAACTCTAACCACCAAGAGAAAAGGGGCAAGCACACTTCCTGTCTCTGCTTATAGGACCTCAGACTATGCCCAAATATGTCGGTATCCAAAGTCTATTGGCTGAATGAATCCCCATAACACATTCCCCTTTTGTCTAAATAAAAGGGTTCTAAACCTAAAACAAAGCAAATATGAAGTATTGTTCAGGAAAAAGAAAAGGCAAAAAACATACACAAAAATAGAACTACAACCAACTGAACAACATCAAGCAAGAAATACATGCTAAATGTCTAGTCTATGGTAATTAGCAAATAACAGAGATACTTTCAATAGTTGTCCTATATTGAGGAGTTTAAGTCTTAGCTAAAATGTCTTCGCTAAACTATGAGAGAAAAGTAGCTATGACTATCTAGTCTTCAACCCCATCGAAGACCTGAAAAGGAAAATGATATTATCTGAGTAAGCAGAAAGCATAAGCAAGTGACTTCCAAAAGGTACAAAAAAATGACAGAGGCAGCTGGATATTTGGGCAATCAACCAAGGTCTCATTTGCAAGGTTGGGGCAACCAACTTTGGCTAACACCTAGAGTATCTGACAGATCATTTTCAGAGGCAGGAAAATTTGAAAGACTGTCTTACCCTGTCTTGACAAGGTTCAGCAGTCATTTTTGCCTGTGTCCTACTTGTCCAGTTTGGACAGCATGAATATTGTCAGTAGTTGAGGCAATGGCAGTTCTTTGTCCAAAGGACAGTTTTGCCAAGAAGAAAACAAGCTCTAAGTGGAGTGTCTTTGGTACCTAACATTTTCTCTAGAATAGATCTGTGCTTCCAAGAGCAATCATGTCTCATGTCAACAAGATCCTGAGTTATTTAAATGCCATGTTTTACAGTTCTTTGAAGTGTTTGGACATTACCTATCTATGCAGAGTACAATCTCTGTGCATCTAGAGAACCAACTATAAGTATGACAAACATGGGTGACTATTGGCTTGTAATTCTTAATACCTATACAGCTTAAAGACTAAGGTTTCACATTATAAAATTAAGCAATCTTTAAACAGATGTGCAGCAAATGGGGACAATGACCCAAAATATAAACATATAGAATATATATATGTGTGTGTGTGTGTGTGTTTGTGTATCTTGATCAGAAATATATAGTGCAATATGATAAATATATCCTAAAAGTGCATCAACATACAAAATATCTTAAGCAGAGGTAGAAACACACATGCATACAATATGACAAAATAACTTTAAATAGGTGCACAAATATTGGAAACAGAAATAGGAGCATATTCAATATAAAAATATAATTTGAATTTGTATCAATATACAAATTATCTTGGACAAGAGTATAAAGATAATTTTACATATGTATCAGTATACAAGAACCTATACCAATGTAAGTTGTCTATAACTAATAGTTCACAAGTAGATACACTAATCTACCTATTATCCCATTCCATTCATCCCCCATTTTTTTCTTTTCCAAAAGAGATCCCTAAGCCTACTTCATTTCCACACCCAACCTTATACAACTTATAGCCAACACCTAACAGACGACAACCGTCCCTACCCTGAGGACGAATTCTGTTGTGAGAGGGGATGTTATTTTCTAGAATTACTTTCAGCTGTCATGGGGGTGATGTCATTTCTATGGGATCCTGTAAAAACTAAAATGATGGTCAAGTCTCAAGATTACTGTCTGCTCCCAAGAGGAAGAAATCCTCACCGAAGGAGGAAGTGGCCAGTGAACCAGAAGAGGCAGCAAGCCCCATTGTCTCCAAGAAGAAAAGGAAATTTTCTGAGGAACCTGAAGCTGCTGCTAGCTCTACAAAAACCACAAAGAAAAAGAAAAAGTCCCAGAAGGCATCCCAAGAGGATTAAAATGGACATACTTGGTGGGAGGGGCACACCTTGAAGGGGACAGTTCCTATACATGATTAACCCCAATAAAAACACAAATATAGATAGATAGATAGATAGATAGATAGATAGATAGATAGATAGTTCTGGCCAGAATGTTATAAGAGGGTATACCATCTCAGCAGCCAAGCTAGAATCATCTTGAACCATTTGTAGCCCAAACCCGATCTTTGAGTGGTGCTATCAGCTCAATGGAATCATATGAACCGGGGGAATTGCTGTTGTGGGGCCCCATCTTCTTTCTGGAAACTTTAGAGAATACTGTAGGAAAATTTAGTGTTTACTGTGAAAACTTAAATATTATTCATAATAGAATTTTTGAAAGCAGAGTTTTGATAACCTTAGTCCCTAGATTTTTATCTTCCTTCTGTCCCATATCAAGTAACTTTCCTGATATAAGACAGAAACTCTGAAATTTTCTTAACAACGTGTTGTGGATTTAGAGAAGGAAAGCCACAGTCCAATTCCAAAGCTAGTTTTGATTTTTAAGTGAGTCAGGACTACCATTATGCTGAGAAGTGAGGAGATCCGTATGTTTAAGTAGTGAGATTTTACCCTGCAGAAACCATGACCCTGGGATTAAGAGTCCCATGCTCTACGAACTTCCCCGGGAAGGGAAAGATGATACCAAAACAATCTTGGTCCACATTTCCTAGGCAAACAACTTAGCTAATATGGGGCAAACAGATGTGAGCTCGATGAAAGTAGCATTCAGACAAATGTATGGGTTAACAGGTAAGAGGTCAGGAAAGCCTTGTGGGGGATGTGTCAATCATGCAGAGTCTAATACGATCAGTGATGTGGGAGTGTCTTTATCTATCAGTTGCTTTCATTGGTTAATTAATAAAGAAAACTGCTGGGCCTGATAGGGCAGAATTTAGATAGGCAGAGTAGACTGAACAGAATGCTGGGAGAAAGAAAGCCGAGTCAGGCAGACACCATGCCTCTCCTCTCTGAGACGGAAGCAGGTTAGGATCCTTCCTGGTAAGCTACCACCTCGTAGTGGTACACAGATTATTAGAAATGAGTTAATCAAGATGTGAGAGTTAGCCAATAAGAGGCTACAGATAACGGGCCAAGCAGTGTTTAAAAGAATACTGTTTCCGTGTAATTATTTCGGGTAAAGCTAGCCGGGTGGCGGGATGCAACCCGCTGCTGCTCCTTACTACAGATCAGCAGGAACTGGACAGAATCAAAAAGAAGATAGAGGAACTCAGAGCTGATAAATGAATGGAGACAGAGCATAAATGATTTCAAGGGCACAGGGTCTTCAGCCAAGTACGAAGCGTCCACAGCAGCCAGAGAACAAGCAGCATGATGTGGAGTGACAGGAGATGAAAGCCAGAATTTGGAAGTCTTTGGCACCATGACAAAGGGTTGGAATTGGACTCTGGAAACATTGGGAGCTGCTGAGAGTTTTGGGTTTCAGTAGGAGAAAGTATGTTACATATTTGTGTTCTGTTGAAGAACTCTGGCATCAGCTGAAAGTCAGCAGAATTGGATTTTAGGGTGGAAATGGAAATCACAACAGTCCTCAGGGAGAACAGACAACAGAAAAACGGATGCAATGGGATCTGGGGACTCGAGAGCACAGTGATGAAGAAGAAAGTGCTCCCTCCCCTGACTCCTCTCTGCTCACCCTCTCCATCTCCTATCTAATGCCACTTCACAATGGAAGCTGCTCAAATCATGAGACTAGACTGATTATCTCCTTCTGTGACCCCTCACGACACATCCTAGACTTCTCTTTACATTGTCCTGCTTCTAAGGTTTTTGTGATGAGTCAAATTTGTACCTACATTTGCTATGGGTTGTGAGTCACTTGGAGGTACAACAATGCTTGTTTTACTGTCTGTGCGTTCTTTCCATCCAACACAGGGCATGGTTCATAAGAAGAACTCAACGATTATTTCTTGAAAGCAGTGAAAGGCAAAAACATACATACTCAAACAACAGTATGTAGATAGAAATGTCTTTGAGTAAGACAAAGTGTGGAAAAGTAGGAAGGGGTTCAAATGGGAAATGGGGATTAATCCCAGCTTGGACACAATAAATTGTCAATGTATGTAAACTTTCCAGACAGGGATTGATTTCCAAGAGCTTGGAGCTTAGACGGTCAAGCAGGGAGTCACAGACTTCGAAGGCATCCATAAAATTAAAGCAACGAGACTCACTGTTTTACTCAGGATGAGTACACAGCTCTAAAAGAGAAGCAGATCGAAATGGAGTCACAGAGGAAGCCAAATGTAGAATCCAACCCAGCTGGATGAGCCACAAAAACACTAGGAAAGAAAGTCTCAGAGTCAAGGAAAGAACACTGAGAGGGGTAGATGGCTTTTCTGAAATCAAGTAAGGAGAGTTCCAAAGAGCAAGAGATAGGATCGGAGTCTAAGGCAGTGAGTGACATCTATTTCCAAAGTATAAGACCTCGGGACTTCCAGAGAAAAGCCAAAATGATAACCCATCAGACAGTCACTGTGCACAGGAGGGAACCGAAAAGCATGCCGGAGAAGAGAAATAACTAGCTCTTTTGCTCACTCATGAAGTGTTTGTTCACCTTCTACTATAAACCAAGCAGCCACAGTAGAGGTATAGTGTTGCTAGAGACAGGATACGATGATCCGGGATCAAAGTACAGAAAAAGGGATAGAATCAAGATCAAAAAAGAGTCTGGCCTCTTCCTTCAGCCACAGAGGAAATGATCCAGGGCAAAGGCCTACAAATATCAATAAGACAAAGGATGTCAGAGATGCTATGGTGTGGGTTCTGGAGCAAGCACAGCTAAGACAAAGCTTGGATACAGGGATGAGGAAAGAAATAGTAAGAAAAGGAAGAGGTGGAAACCAACATAAGGGTGTGATGTTCTAACGTTCCTGTGGAAAACATAAATAAATGCTTGCTCACCCCTACTAAGATACCAATGGCAGATAAGATATAGCTTGGTGCACAAATCAGTTTAATTGTGGATACCTGTGGGTCATAGGTAAAATGTTACGTACTAGAGTGTGGGCAACTTACAAGCAGCTACCCCACCACCACCAAGAAAAGTCTTCCACCCATTTGTATATCCTCAAGAAGGGGCAGGACCTCATGTGCACCTAGCCTCAATAGCTCTCTTTCTCACCGGAAGGTAAAGCTCACGAATGCAGCCTTGGGAGATCTTCCGTGGGAATCACAGCCACCTGATTTTAAGACAGCAATGTCCATAGTACACCTGGTGACAAGGTTCCACATGGGGAACAATCGTCATGTTTAGACAGAGAACTTGACTACTGTAGGACCTCCACAATCCTCTGACATGGAAGACTAGAACATTCATGCATGAGTTTGCACGCTTACTGTTGAAGAGAGCTCCTGAGGGCATTTTGTCTCCCGCAATTCCAGGCTACCTTTCAGCCCCAGGCAACCAGGTTCCCAGCAGGAAATAAGGCTCTGAGTATATAAAGTGAGGACATAATCCACTCCAGATTATGGTTGAAGAGCTTTCTATGGCTGACATAGGGAGAGTATTGCCAGAGGCAAGTAGAAGAATCCAGGCATGGAGAGAAAGTAGCAGACAAAACATGGCGAGAAGACTGAACTGGGCTATGAGAGGATAAAGGGGCAAGCAAGAGTGGAAGAGAAGAGAAAGGGAGCAAAGAAGACCCAGAGAGATGACCAAGAGAGGAGCCACGGGAACCAAGAGATCACGTGGCCAAAATGGCAGGATTATATAGGGATGAGTAGCTTGGGGAGAGGAGCCCCGAGCTGGGGAAGTTTAAGGTAGGGGCAGGTGAGAAGAGCTGAGAGAGCCTGGAGGCCAGCATGTGCTTTGGTATGCTACTAGAAACCACAGTTAGCCATCTGTCCTGACACTGGGGAAGAAAAAACAAGAACTAGCTGTGAGCAAAGGACTTGAATGAATGTAATTTTGCAGTCACATCAGAAATCAGAGATAATTTCACAGAGGAGAGGTGATGAGGCCCACCAAGGACCTCTGTGGCAAAGGTGGTATTGGTGGGAAACACGTAGAGACAACTCATTTAGACTAAGCTGGCTGAAGAGGAAAGAAATATTTAGAGAGCTGGGCTTCTGAATTTCCCTTCTAAGATCTAAATTGTCTTTCACGGTTTCAGGACACTTTATATGGACATGAAATCAAGGACTTAATAATAGTTCAACCACAAGATCATAACAAAGGCTGTCCATCCTCTAAGCCATGGTATTAACTACTGATACCAACTGGGCATTCGTTACACACTAGGCATTTGGCAGAACTCTGCAAGCACCTTCTTCACAAGTACCAGTGTTCCTGTCCCATAAAGGAGGACAGCGAAGACTCAAGAGACATGAAAGCATATTTTAAGTGTGTCAATAACTCATATTTACACGTTTGCATCTGAACATACGCACACATGGAGTAAAGCCAGATATGACGATTTCCAAAGAACACTGCTGTATTTAGTTTCCCTGCCTATGGGCTAATTAAATGAATAATGAAGTATTTGTATATGTTTTATTTTAATGACTCAAGCTCTTTAATTTATTTATATCAATTAATTTTCAGAAAAATATGCAAAGATGAGAAATAGAAAAAAATAAGAGCTTTTAAATAGAATGGCTGAAATAAAAATGAAAAAACATGTCAATACCGCAGAATTAAATTAAGTTGACAAAAAGCATCATGAAGGAAAAAACTAAAGAATTTAAAGACCTTAAATTCATTACCGCCCAAAATGTAAATCCAATTGCAAAATTATCTGCATCTTTAATTTTGAGACTCATTATCATGCTGGAGATAGGAGGCGAAATTTGATTTAAGGAGCAATTTTGGCCAATCATCCTATTTTCTTTAACGCAGGAGCAGAGAGGACAGAGAATGACGCAGATGGGCTCCACTGAGAAGCAGAGGGAGGAAAAGCAGAGACAGGTCGCATCCCCAAGCCCACAGACACACAGTCAGCCTGGTGGTGCCACGACAACACCCCAAAATGGAGCTGATGCATGATTAGTTTAGGCTGAAGAAGCCTGTAGCATTAAAATAATGGCTACTGGACCGTGGCCACAATGAGGATGTTTCCCAAGCAAATTAAGCCAGCTCAAGGGCTTGGTTTGGAGCCTGTGGACATCCATCAAGTTGTTTTCTGTTTTTACAGAACACACGATATGACAAGGTATCAGGTAAGCACCTGAACACAGCATGTGAAAGAGAAGCAGTATTAGCCAAGTAACACTTCTGAGGGCTGCAGGAAGAGGGAGGATGAATACAGATGAGGAAGAGTCAAAGATGGAGCCTCAAAGAACCTGAGTACACACTTGGGAGGTAGAGAGGGTAAAACCTGATCATTTGTGGCTACCCTGGGCTGCAGGATACCCTGTCCAAACAGAGCAAAACTCCTGAATATATATTGTTAACTGTCGTACTTTAAAGTGTGTGTTACTAAATTCCTCAACAGCCACCATGGCACCAGATCCCAAGTTGCTCAAAAGTAAAACTCTCCAGATTGCGTATTTTTGTTTCATCAGAACCAAATGCATTGCCAGAGCCATGTGGGGTCCCAGAAAAGGTTCTGTGAAATGTAAGCTTATCCTGCTGTTACCATAATAAGAGGACACCATAGAAACACGGAGTGCCTCGTGGGTCTATTCGAAAGTGAAAATGATATGTAGACGGGCTGTGAGCACAGACAGACACAGGCATGTTTGCGGCCAATAGAAAGTATCGTGCAGAAATGAAAACAGTGCTCCTGGATGTTGGGACTCTGTACGTGTTTGTTTGAGTTTGTTCTAAAACTGTCTTTAAGGTTGTCAGAACGTTGTCTTTTCAGTTTCAAAATCTCTAAACTCTTTCCTGTTGGAGGGCACAGACAGAACAGTGAATGAACCGCTAGCTCATAGATTTCCTTCACCTCCACTGCACTGGAGACCTTCTGGGGTGCCGTCCAGTCGAAGGTTCCAGCTGCACATCCTCTCCCTGCACCTTCCTCTTCCTATAGCACATGGAACTGCCTGCCTTTTCTAAACTATAGTTCTCACCTTTTCCCGCACTCTTCTCACGACCTGGGCAGCCTTTTCTCCCTTCCTACAGTCAAATGCCACGCCATTTCAAGATCGAACAAATATTGCCCCCGTGTTGCCCCTTCCCGGTTCCCCACGCCCTTTCTCTGTTTCCTTTGCTTGTTTGTTAGCTTTTGCTTTTAGTGGGGGGGGGGGGTTGAGGGTCGCACCTGCATGTGTTTCTATAGCAACTAATGCTTACCATTTTAATAGCCCTTGTTACTCCAAGTTCCATCACCTGTGTTCTACAATTTCTCGTCCACTGTCCTACCTCGCTAAGCCTGTGAAATCGTGTGAATGGCCCATTATCTTTTTTACACCAAACTGCAATGGACCTGACATGTGTCATGACCCTGTGTTGTGAGTACTAGGTTCACATCAGAACTACATGGAGCAGAAAAGGAGAAATTATTTTAAGGATGCGGAGATACTTCCCTGAGCCCTAGAGTACGTGTGGCCAGTAAGTTTGGAAGCCAGGTGCTGGGAAGAATCAAGATTTGGGGAATATATGAGCAAGGGAGGTCAAGATAAAGATGGAGAAATCTAAAGAGACAGCTGAACCAAACTCACAGAGACTCATGAATTCTAGACTGACAGCTGTGGAGCCTCCATGGGATGGAACTAGGCCCTCCATGTGTAGGAGAGAGTGGTGAAGCTTGGACTATCTGAGAGGCCCCTGGCAGTAAGACCAGCATCTACCCCCGAGTTAGCTTGTTGGAACTCATCCCCTATGGTAGGATGCCATAGTCGACCTTAATGCAGGGGGAAAAGGCTTGGTCCTCACCCAACTTAATGTGCCAGACTTTGATGACTCCCCATGGGAGCCCTTACCCATTGGGTCCAGTGGATGGCTGGTGGCTAGGGGCAGAGACAATGGGGAGTTAAAGATGGTGTTTAGTTGGAAGCTTCATCCCAGCCCCCAGGCATCCCTATATCCAAAGAGTCTGGAATGCTTGGGTGGGGTTCACCCCAACCCCTGGCATCCATTTTGGAATGTTGGGTAGAAAGTTCCATTGCAAGCCCCTCCCCTAGGAGTTGCCTCAGTACATACTCCACCTCCAAGAAAGCCCTCCAAACAGTGACCCCTCCCCAGAGACCACTCCCACAGGCTATTTTTTTTACTGATTTTTATTGAGCTCTACATTTTTTCTGCTCTCCTTTCTGCCTCTCCCCTCCCCTTCAACCCTCTCCCACGGTCCCCACGCTCCCAATTGACTCAGGAAACCTTATCTTTTTCTACTTCCCAGGTAGATTAGATTCATGTATGTCTCTCTTAGGGTCCTCATTTTTGTCTAGTTTCTCTGTGATTGTGATCTGTAGGCTGGTTTTCATTCCTTTATGTTTAAAAACCACTTATGAGTGAGTATACACAAGATTTGTCTTTCTGAGTCTGGGTTACCTCACTCAAAATGGTGTTTTCTAGCTCCATCCATTTTCCTGCAAATTTTAAGATATTTTTTTCTGCTGTGTAGTACTCCATTATGTAAATGTACCACATTTTCCTTATCCATTCTTCGGGTCGAGGGGCATTTAGGTTGTTTCCAGGTTCTGACTATGACAAACAATGCTGCTATGAACATAGCTGAGAACGTGTCCTTGTGGCACAATTGAGAATCCTTTGGATATATACACAAAAGGGGTATTGCTGGGTCTTGAGGAAGGTTGTTTTCTAATTTTCTGAGAAATCATCATACTGATATCCAAAGGGGTTGTACCAGCTTGCACTTCTACCAGCAATACAGGAGTGTTCCCTTTACCCCACAACCTCTCCAGCATAAGTTGTAATCAGTGTTTTTGATCTTGGTCATTCTTACCAGTGTAAGATAGAATCTCAGAGTTGTTTTGATTTGCATTTCTCTGATGACTAAGGATGCTGAATATTTCCTTAAGTGTCTTTCAGTCATTTTAGATTCCTCTGTCGAGAGTTCTCTGTTTAGGTCTGTACTCCATTTTTTTTATTGAATTATTTTTCTTTTGATGACCAATTTCTTGAGTTCTTTGTATATTTTGGAGATCAGACCTCTGTCAGATCTGATATTGGTGAAGATCTTTTCCCATTCTGTAGGTCGTTTTGTCTTAACCTTGTCCTTTGCTTTACAGAAGCTTTTCAGTTTCAGGAGGTCCCATTTATTAATTGTTTCTCTTAGTGTCTGTGCTGCTGGGGTTATATTTAGGAAGTGGTCTCCTGTGCCAATGCATTCAAGTGTACTTCCCATTTTCTCTTCTGTGAGGTTCAGTGTGGCTGACTTTATGTTGAGGTCTTTGAACCATTTGGACTTGAGTTTTGTGCATGGTGATAAATTGGGTCTATTTTCATTCTTCTACATGTTGATATTCAGTTATGCCAGCACCATTTGTTAAATATGCTTTCTTTTTTCCATTTGATATTTTTTTACTTCTTTGTCAAAAATTAGGTTTTCAAAAGTGTGTGGATTGATATTCATGTCTTCAATTTGGTTCCATTGGTCCCCTTTCTGTTTTTTACACCAATACCAGGCTGTTTTCAGTACTGTAGCTCTGTAGTAGAGTTTGAAGTTAGTGATTGTGATGCCTCCAGAAGTTCTTTTATTGTACAGAATTGTTTTGGCTATCCTGGGTTTTTTGCTTTTCCCTATGAAGCGGAGTGCCATTCTTTCGAGGTCTGTGAAGAATTTTGCTGGGATTTTTATTTATTTATTTATTAAAGATTTCTGTCTCCTCCCCTCCCATTTCCCTCCCCCTCCCCGAATCAACTTCCCCTCTCTCGTCAGCCTGAAGAGCAGTCAGGGTTTCCTTACCCTGTGGGAAGTCCAAGGACCTCCCACTTCCTTCCAGGTCTAGTAAGGTGAACATCCAAACAGTCTAGGCTCCCACAAAGCCAGTATGTGCAGTAGGATCAAAACCCAGTGCCACTGTTCTTGACTTCTCAACAGTCCTCATTGTCCACTATGTTCAGCGAGTCCGGTTTTATCCCATGCTTTTTCAGACCCAGTCCAGCTGGCCTTGGTGAGTTCCCGATAGAACATCCCCATTGTCTCAGTGTGTGGGTGCACCCCTCACGGTCCTGAGTTCCTTGCTCGTGCTCTCTCTCCTTCTGCTCCTGATTTGGACCTTGGGGTTTCAGTCCAGTGCTCCAATGCTCTGTCTCCTTTCATAAGCCTTCCTATTGCTAGGATTTTGATGGGCATTGCATTGAATCTGTAGATTGCTTTTGATAAGATTGCCATTTTTACTATGTTAATTCTAACTACCCAGGAGCATGGGAGATCGTTCCACTTTCTGGTGTCTTTTTCAATTTCTTTCTTCAAAGATTTAAAGTTCTTGTCGTACAAGTCTTCCACTTGTTTGGTTAGAGTTACTCCAAGATATATTATGCTATTTGTGGCTATTGTGAAGAGTTATGCTTCTCTGATTTCTTTCTCAGACCTTTGATCGTCTGTGTACAGGAGGGCTACTGATTTTTTTGACTTAATCTTGTGTCCTGGTACATTACTGAAAGTGTTTATGAATTGTGAAGTTCCTTGGTAGAATTTTTGAGGTTACTTATTGTAAACTATCATATCATCAACAAATAATGAGAGTTCGACTTGTTCTTTTCCAATTTGTATCCCCTTGATCTCCTTTTGGTGTCCTATTGCTCTAGCTAGGACCTCAAGAACTATATTGAATAGATATGGAGAGAGTGGACAACCTTGTCTTGTTACTGATTTCAGTGAGATCACTGTGAGTTTCTCTCCATTTAGTTTGATGTTTGCTGTTGGCTTGCTGTATATTGCCTTTACTATGTTTAGGTATGTTCCTTGTATCCCTGATCTTTCCAAGACCTGTATCATGGAAGGATGTTGTATTTTGTCGAAAACTTTTTTTAGCATCTAATGAGATGATCATCCCACCGGCTATATAAACTGCCCCACAGAAAATGAGCACGTGTTCTTTCCGGTTCTCCTTCCCCCCTCTGTGTTTTCCCAGAGGGCCTCCCGGGAGGGCTGGCATCCATTAAACCTGGGTTTTTCTAATTTGGTTTGATTTGGATTATTGCGTTGGCAGAGAGGCTTATCGGGCTGTAAAAACTTTACAGGAGAGGAAGGGGGAGAACTATGGTTGAAATGTAGAGTGAAATTTTTTTTTAAATTAATTAATTTTAAAGAAAGAATCAAGATGTTACCTAATAAACCTGATTTACTGTCTCTCACCCCTCCTACTTCCTGCACAACCTTGAAACTTGTATCTCGGTTTAATCTATTCCTTCTCTCTTCCCTCTTCTCTGCCCCCATATATGCTCAAATTGCCTGACTTTGTGCCTGGCTTTGCTGTGTGCTGACTCTAAGACTTCAAGTACACCACTTAGCCTCCCTGAAAGTCAATGTGTAAAACAGCAATGAAATGACAACTTAGTTTACCAGACCAGTTCTGGGGATGACTGAATGAAGGGTACATGTGGCTGCCCGTGGCTCCCAAGTTTACCCATCCATCCGTGACGTTTAACATGCATTAGTCCCAGGTTTAGCTTCTGAGAAAAACCATCTGAGTGGCCCAACTGAATCATCTGTGCCCCCTAACCTTGTATGCCACGCATCTACTCTTCTGTATAATAGAAAGCAAGCAGAAGATATGATTGCCAGGGTATTCCTTGAAGATGAGAACAAGTGGCATTTCCTAGAGAATGTGACTATGGACTAAGCTGACATCTCAAACATACAAAAACCTACTACGGCCACCTGCTGCCCTCTCAAGCACCCACACATCCACACGATGGCCCGTCATGGGTCGCAGCTGGGTCTTTCCACCTCACAGTCCTGCCCAAGGTTCTCATTCAAAACACAAAGCTGCCTGTCAGCAGGCAATGACACCTAAGGGAGCGCCACTCTCCAGCACTTAATAAAGGCTTCATGGTGACAGTGGTGACACTGACAAGGAGGATAACTGGCACAACAGGCCACACCTAGGGCCCAGTTGCTTTCCAGCTGTTCACAGCTGGGCCCTGAACTGGATGTGAAAGTCAGCACACCCCTCTAACTCGGTTAACACAGACTGGCTCTGGAGTATGCCTCCGAGGCTCCATCCAGCTGTTAGTCGGGCAGATTTATACCCCACTAAGCACATTGTCACACAAGGGTTCCCTCTTCCTGCCATGGCATCAGGAACAACATCCAAAGCATACTGTTCAAGAATCAAGGAGGAGAGCTTCCCCAGAGAAAGGTGACCTCTTAGACTCAAGGTGGAATGTCACTGCTTTAGAGTCTTCCAGCGCATGAGGCCAAATGAGGGGCTGCAGCTTTAGTGTGTAAAACATGGCGCAGAAGGTAAGGGCACTTGCCACAGAAGCCTAGTGACTTGAGTTCAGTCCCAAGAACCCATTCCACAAAGCTGTCCTATTATGTGCCTCCCCACTGCGGCATGTCATAAAAACACATGCATGAGCCACATCTGTAAACTTCTACTGTCCCCTATATAAAGTGTCAGCTGCGATTCATATCACCATTTTATTACAGTGCCATTACCTTTTGTTTTGTTTTTTAAGAAAAAAACAGATTTGTAGATCAGTATGCTGTATTTATGAACTGAGTGTTTGCACCCCTTTCCCAATGCGTATGCAGTACACCTACCTACTCCTAATATGGCAGCATTTGGAGGCAGGGCCTTTGAGAAATAATTAGGTAAGGAGAGTGGATTCCATGTCTTATAAAAAAGACCCCAGATGACTTTTTCTCTCAGCTCCCTATCCTCACAAGACGCAAGGAAAGAAATGGCCATCCTCACTAAATATCAGACCTCCAAACACACAGCTGTCTTGAATTCCAGTCTTCAGAACTGAGAAACGAGTGTGTGTTGCTTGACTTGCCAATCTAGACTTAAACCAGTCAAAATAAGTTTACCTTTAGATTCTATTAAACTCTATGAAACAGCCTTATAAGTAGGCATCGCCATCACCGTTTTGGACAGAAAAAAAAAAAAAAAAAAAAAAAAAACAGGCTTAGAAAGATTCGGGCCACTAGATAAGGTGAGCCTAGAGCAGCAGAGCCTCCAGTTCCAAGCCAAGCTGCTAATATCTTTCCCTGACATTTGTTCAGCTCTGCTGCTCCCTGCTGTCACCTATTCTCCCTAATTTCAAACTAAGAATTATCATCTCTGAAACATTCAGGTAGACACATTTGAATACACATTTCGTGGCAATGCCAAATATGGCAAGAACCTTGCCCACATCCAGCTAATCAAATTCGTATATTTGGTTTTCATGTAAGGTTTTACTTTGGGAAATAAAGCAGAGTGGTACCTTACTTTTTCCATCCTGACAAGAAACTCCATCATCATCATCATCATCACATATATTGAACACCTCTTTGGTACCAAACACCATATCAAGTGCCATACACAATTTAGTTCAGGTAAGCCTCGTGGTGATTACTAGTTTTTATTATCCCTAGTTTAAAAATCAAGAAATTAAATCCTAAAGACAGTAGTCTGGTCTAAAATATAACTATAGTCACATAGAGATTGAAAACTAGAACTATCTGGTTCTAGACTTTAAGTCACTATTGCTAGTTTTTACAGATAGAAATCCAAAACAAGAATCAAGGTCTCACATCACTGTCTTCCATATAAATGTTTTGCGTTTGCATTTTTAGCTCTCAGCAGTAAATAAAAATAGTTATTACTACTTCAAATCCTTTGAATAAGCAGTCAGAAAGTAAATTAATAGCTAGAATTTCTTTTAGGCACTTGAATAGCAGGACATACATATAACAGACACTTCAATAAATGTTGCTATAACATGAAGACTGATTTCATTTTCAAACACTGAGTCCTGCCTCACATATACATGGTAGGGTAATCTTCTAAGTAGGCTTTATGCTGCACATCACTTTAAGCAATGCTGGTACTTTAAGCGGATTTGAATAGCAAGCACTATCTAACATCAGCCATCATCCTTGGACACAGCCATTTGAAAACCTGAAATTTGCCTTTAGAAAATTTATCTAAAAACAGACTCAGCAAATGGCAGTGTTCACACACAGATGAAAGATAACCTGAATACTTAACTCATAACCACTTTGGAGAATAAAGACTTTTAGCAGCTGTTTGTGCAAGGAAGGATAACAAGCAGAAAAGACAATGAGTGGTGGCAGTGTGTCTCCAACAAAAGCACTCCAGGGGCAGCCAGCCCTGGTGGCAGGGTGTAAGGGGCAAGTCTTGACTGGCATTTACCACCTCAATGGATTAGGGTAAGCAGTTTGAATACTCTAAACTTATTCGATCATCTATATTATTTAAGTGACAATGGAACCTATCTCAAGGGATTTCTGAACTTAATTGTAAAGGAGCTATGGTAGTGATGGTGGTGGTCATGATGATGATGATAATGACAATGATGATAACTACAACAATGATCTGTCTGTTATTACTACCAAGATAATGTGTAGATGGGGCATAGGCCATATAAAGACAGACTCTGTTCCCCGCCTATTATTGCAGAAATCTTTCTCCTAAAAATAAATGCCATTTGTCTATGTCAAAACCTTGATCTCCCCTGTGAGTCACCCACCCACCCAACACAATGTCTAAGGAAGTATTTAGTGTCCTGGCTACTTTTCAGGCTAAACGTCACTATAAAACAATAATCTTTAGGGAGGGATACTGTCTCCTGTACATTACTGTAGCCAATAGCAGCTGACTTGATTGGTATATTTTCACAACTGGGTTCAAACTTAATGTTCCAGTAGCATTTGAGAGAAGAGTACTGTTTCATAATATAAGCTCTAGACTTTAGAGCTTGGTGCTGCCGTTAGACAAAAGGAAGAATGAAGTATATGGGCAGGAGGGAAAGAACACTCAGAAAGTGTCAACAGTATGCCTGACAGAGAACCGAGGCATGGAAAACAACTCCAGGTCATAAACTCACAATTCAAATTCAGCTGACAAAGATGAGAATGTAGGAAAAAAAAAACAGAGCTAGAAAAGAGATCCCTTATCAACTAAAAATATCTAAATATTGCAATAACAATAATATATACATATGTATGTGTATATATTCTCCATCAGTGAATATATCATACACCACTCTCTTGAATGTCACTGAGGATACTGTAAGGAAGTTTAAATTTAGTCTATTCCCTTTGAAACTTAGTGGGTTTTGTTTATGAAATTAACAGAGGATGGTGAGATAACAAGAAAAAGAACATTGAGGTCCTGTTTACCAACCTAAGAGGCACAGGGCCAGAGACTCAAAAGGGTAGGATGACCAAGCCTTTATGTAAAGAACTACAAAGAAACAGGGGCTCGTGCTTCTGGGATGAAGAGAGATGCACTTATGGCACGTAAGTACAGAGGATGGATTCTCCCAGGTCGTGCTACTTGTGGTCTCGTCTGGGACAGGTGTTAAGATCTCTGCCTCTACTTCCTCTAGAAGAGATTTCCTAAGGTCTGGGGATATAGCTCCGTGGGTAAAATGCTTACCCTGCGAATCCACGAAAGCTTTACAAAGCCAGACTTAGAAGCAGGCTCCTATAATCCGCCAAGATGGGAGACAGAGACATGCAAGTCCCCAGATACTCACAGGCTCGCTGGCCCGGGATACACAGTGACCCACTACAGCAATAACAATAACAAGGAGAGCCTTTTCTCAAAGTGGGGCATGAAGACCGACATCCAAGGTTGTCTTTGAACTTCTATGTTACACTATGATACATGAACGCTTACATTCATATACATACATGCGTAAGCATCACACATACAACAAACACACACAAAAGATATATGAACCAACATCACATATACAACACACACACACACTCAAGATAGGTGTACGGGCAGGCAGGCAGGCAGACAGTTCTTAGGTAAGGGAGAGGTGCCTGTATCTACTGTTTACTGACATGGGAAGGTAGGGATTCCTTTTTGCAAAAAAATGGCTTTTTCATGCTACTTCTGTGTCTATGGCGGTCAACAATTTCTCCGGATGATCAACTCAAACTATGACAAAGAAATATACTTAGGGTGGGATTATTTTACTCTCCCACCGTTCAAAAGAAGAGCTAGTTCCAGGACAGGCTCCAAAACCACAGAGAACCCTGTCTCGAAAAACCAAAAAAAAAAAAAAAGAAGAAGAAGAAACAGGACAACAGTTTTGATCATAATGAAAGAAAGCGGTAAGGTCCTAGAGGGTAGCAACTGCCCGTGTCCTAGTAACCAGCACACCTAATGCGGGAAACCTCAAGCGTGCTGTCAAATGTTGAATGAAGCAAGAAGACTTGGATGCACGCCCTACATGAATCTACAACCTACAGACAGTGTCATAGTTTAGCAGCCGTGGGAAGGAAAGTAACACCAGACAACAGAACTCATGTGGGAGGTTTAGTGGGGAAGGCCAAAGTGATCCTCTGGGGATCAGAACGGGGTGGGGTGTGGGACTTGCCTTTTGGAAGGGGATACAGCGCATGCGCACAGCGAGAGCGCTACCTAGCAGAGGCCGCTGAGGAAGTTTTCTGTCAGAACCTGAGGGCTGGCCAGTGTAACTGCCTGAATGCTAAACAGACAGCGTAGTGACAGGTTTCACTGATTCTCCTTATTTATCTAGAGTGTCCTGCCTCAGTGACCATGCTTATCACAGAAAATAATAAAAACACAAGTTTAAAACGGCGTAATATTTCAAACATACACACAACACCAATTCTTTCGAAACTGACTGTGGAGGATTTCGCACTGAGACACTAGGAAGCGCCACTACTTTGAGATGTCCCTTTCTGCTTTAATGGGTATGCTATAATAATATGTGTATGCCATTCCCACCTAATGAAAGTGTTGATGCAGATGGGATCTGGGTAAAGCCCACTCTGGGAGCTACCCAGAAGTATTAACACACAAACAAATAGAACGCATATGTTGATGTCAACAAGCTTGCTTACCATGATTAATATCATCCTCAGTTTCGAGGTCTAAGACTAGACAGTGAATTTGCTCAATACACCTGTCTGCTCAGCACCTCACAGCCATCCATCCCCTTTCAGATTTCTCAGGACGGCCTAAGCTGTTCTAAGGAAGTGTTAAGTTCCTGGTGATTTCTTTCAGACTGACTGGAGGCATCACTCAAAATAGAACCACCTGCTTGGAGGCATAATTTTAATAAAGACAACAATAGGCCAGCTAGCTCGGGAGGAAATTTATAAGGTTGTCTTCGCTTCCTCTACCTATTGTGGCGCTTTATCCAACTAGAAAGTACTCGCTTCAGCACTTCAAAGACACTGACGATGGACTTCTCCTTTCAAAGAAAAGACTTCCTAGTGGGTCCCTTTCATCCAACAGTCAGAATATAAAAAGCCAAGAGTGATTCGGACAAACACCTCTGAGCTGTTTGTTGTGGCAACATCAGATAAAAAAAAAAAAATTGCAGCCCAGAGAGATAGTTGATACATTCATTTGCATGTCAATGCCAAGCATCTTCTCCCAGCCACTCCACTGAAGCAGGGAGAATTGGTCTCAAACAGAACACAGAAGCTGTAACACTGGACGTGGCTCAGCAGTCTTTTTCCAGAGGGAGAGAGAAAGAGGAAAATCGTGTGTTTCAGTGATCCAGTCAGAAACAGAGGTCACTTTCAGCTCCATCAGTTGACTTATGCACAGGTAACATAATTTCCCCCGACTGTCATGACAATGGCTTCCCAAAAGCACTAACCAAATTTTTATCTCGCTTCCGGCAACTAGAGTTTTATTCCTAGGCAAGGCTGGTCCTGCACAGCCGTGAAGACCACAGCAGAGGGCCCGTGGTATGCTTCCATTATTATTCAGGGTCCATGCAGATCAGCTCATCCACACACCCACGTGTTCGGTCCCCCTCCTGGAGCTGGAGCTGTCTCCATCTGCACCTTTACAATTGCAAAGCAATTTCGCAGGAAAAGCCTAAGCTTCCCTGCTTTTCACAGCAGCGGCTTGTGGACACATTATCTTAAAATGCTTTCTCCTAAAAGATCTCTTTTTTTAAGCGGAGAATTACATGCTGTGCTGAAATGGGATGGTGGCGGGTTCTGATTATATCTTTTTCCCATTTTGGCTTCACTCTTAAGTATAGAAAATACCAGGTTGTGCCTCCAACTCCCTCTTTTCCCAGATACTAAAAGTTTAGTCTGCTGAGTCAAAGGTAAGTTTTAGTACTAAACTTCCACCTTTGATCATTTTCTCCCCCTCATCAAGTCCTATGTGGTTTTGTGCTCCTGAGATTGTATGCAAGTAAGTCAACAGTGTCTCTAGACACCAATGGGATTGCTGAAATGGAAGAGAGGGGGCAGGAACCTGGATGTCAGTACCCTAAGCTGCTGGGGTCTCCTGAAATGAGTGAGCAGAAGATGCTCACCTGGGCCCCAAATTCTTTTGCTTTACTTCCCATAGTCACAGGGACAAATTGTCTGGGTGGTTTAGGGGCAAATACCTCACAAAGTGACAGTTTCTTTCTTAGCTAAAAGCCAGAAATGTCCTTAGCCTGTGAGTGCCCTCATCCTTGTCAGAGGTCAGAAGTGTTTAAGCTAAAATATCTCTGGTTACACTAGGGCTACAGTGCTTTCCACTGACCTTCCCCCTAACCTGGGTACCTGTCCCTTTAAGAGACAAGCACTGACCACCCCCAATCTCCCCTCCCCTTCCTGCAAAGGCAAACTGATCTCTCATCTCTCCATTTCTTCTGTCTGTCTCTCTGTCTCTCTCTCAGCCCCCAACCACTTACTCTCATACCCTCACCCATACCCACTAAATAAATAAACTCTTTATCCAAGCTCTCACTGCAGAGCAAATAAGTCTGACTCCCACCCTTCTGGTTTCCCAACCACCAGGGGACCTGGTATCAATCTTTCACACAGGCCAGGGGTGCAGAAAAGATAATGGGGGGGGGTTGTTTTGTTTTGCTTTGCTTTGCTTGCTATCTCTTCCACTAAAGGGAGCCTTTCCTGGAAACTGTACTGAGAACAGGACTGGAAGGGGAACTAAAGCCACCAGCTCACCTCCCCGTCCCTTCCTCCATCCAGAGAAGCTTTACTGGTTCCAAGATGGTGACTCAACCGTACCCACTCCTGCTCTACAGGAGCTCTGCCTCCTTTCTTTCTTTTATCCTAGAATGAAGTATTTCTTTCTAAAACTCTAGGACCCTCTGTGGGCAAACTCACAAAAAAACAACCCAAAGCCTTACTGGCAGTTTTGCTGGCAATCAAGTTTCTGGGAACCTAGCCCCCTCAAGTCAAATCCACCCAAGGGCCATGAAAGGCTTCACTGCACTAAAAAATATCCTCATAGCTCTACATCACTTCAACAGCTTGGTGGTGATGAAAAATCACGCAGTCATTAAAAATGATTATTTTCAAAACAAGATAGGGCCTGGATATAGCTGCCCACATCTTTAATATTAGGTCTCAGGAAGCAGAGGCAGGTTGATCTCTGAGTTCAAAGCCAGCCTGCTCTGCATAGTGAACTCCATGCCAGTCAAAGCTACAAAGCAAGACTCTGTCTTTACAGAAAGAGGGCAGGGGAAGCACAGAAAGGGCTGAGAGGATGTCTCTATCAGTCAGTAAAGCATTTGCTTTGCAAGCACAAGGGCTGAGTTCAAATCCCCACAGTCATGTAAAAAGAGCTGGGCATAACGGAGTAAATGAAAGGACAGCAGTAGGGAGGCAGAGAGAGGCCAATCCCTGGATTAGGCGGCCAGCCACCCTAGCCTAGTCAGCCGCCCTAACCTAGCCAGTCACCCTAGCCTAGTCAGTCACCCTAGCTAGTCAGCCACCCTAGCCTAGTCAGCCACCCTAGCCTAGTCAGTCACCCTAGCTAGTCAGCCACCCTAGCCTAGTCAGTCACCCTAGCTAGTCAGTCACCCTAGCCTAGTCAGTCACCCTAGCCTAGTCAGCCACCCTAGCCTAGTCAGCCACCCTAGCCTAGTCAGTCACCCTAGCCTAGCCAGTCACCCTAGCCTAGTCAGTCAAATCCAGACAAATGAGAGATCCACTTCATATCCAAAACACAAAGTGGACCACACCCGTGGCTGTCCTTTGGTCTCTGAACACATGCACACATATATAAAATGGATAGAAAAAAGAAAGGTAATAATAGCTATAGCATAGTATTTTTAATGTATTTAAGATGAAAACTAGTTCATATTTTTCCTTAGGACATTCTCAAACAATGCCATAGCAAAAGAGATAATCCAAATATACCAGTAGTTTCTGTTGACATTTAAAATTAGCCCATCAGCTTTTAAAGATCACATTTTGGGGAAGTTAGCATTAAATCTAAAGTGTGGTTTTAAGAAAAGGAAAATATTCATCCACTAAAGATATTTTTAAACATTAGAGTTAAATCCTGTTTCTACTACCTTATCAAATACAAATAATTACATGCCTTAGAATGTATTTTAAAACTGCGTTCAGCTCAACTCAGAGAACTCTGTTGGATTTAAGTAAATTTCATATTTGTTTCTCAGCTGCACTGTGTGTTTCTCTTCACTTCCCACAAAATGATAAAGTCAATAATATCTTTACCAGATACAGGTTTGATGGAAACATCCCAACTCATTTTTAAACTATAGAATATATGAACAATTCTTTTTGAAGATATATTTTTATTTTATTTCTCTCTCTCTTTCTCTCTCTCTGGGGGGGGAAGAGAAGGGGTTGCCACAAATGTATGAATCCACTGTGTTTAACAAATATGTCTTACTGCAAGAAATTTAATCAGTCAATAAAGAAAAATATTGAGAATTATTGAATAATCACGAGACCAAATGATTACATATTTCTGAAACTTGCTCATAGCATATGCAAACATTGGAAGCATTGATAAGTTACAGTTTGGATCTTCAGTATCTCCCATTGCTACATTGAAGGCTCGGTTCCCTGTTGACATCCCTACTCAGAGTTGGTAACCCTACAGGAGGTAGGGCCAAGTTAGAGGGAGATCAGGCACTGGTACCATGTCCTATACTGTTACCTAAGCCCCTTCATTTCTCTTCTGCTATCTGGATGAAGTGAGCAGCTCTGCTCTACTAAATGTTCCCTGCCATGCTATTTCATCACACCATACTCTAAGATAAAGGAGGCAAGTAGCCAGGGCTTTAGCTTCCAAAAACATGTAAGTCTTTCCTCCATAGAACTTGGTTTTCTCAAGGTATTTTGTCACAGAGATGGAAAGCTAACAGCATATCATGTCCTATAAATATACATAGCATAGAACACATACAGCACCTACATATTATGTGAGGGCCATGCACATGGATGGTTTGGAGGATGAATGATCACACAATGCTTGGCATTTCTCTGTATTTATAAAGCTTACACATTGTTCAGATGTTCTGTTTTGCTTATCCATTCACTGAAGGGATAAATCTGTGTTGTTTTTACTCTTTGGATATTATAAATAATTCTGTTAGCGATATCTATGTGTAAGTTTTGTGTGTATGCATGCTTCTAAAGTTTCTGGCAATGATTCTGAGAAAGAAAAGAATTGCTGGCTCATATGATAACTAAGTTTGGCATTTGGGGGTACTGCCAAGCTGTTTTTTGAAGTGGTTGTACCATTTACATTCCCATCAAGGTATCTAAGGTCTCTGATTTCTCCTGTTCTCACCAATACTGTTTTCATGTTAGCCATATATATGAAATAATAGCTTGTTGTGGTTTTGATTTGATGTGATGCTAAGCATCTTTCCATATATCCTCATTAAGAGTGTCACTTCTTCAGAAAAACACCTGCTCATATCCTTTGCTCATTTTTTTTCAATTGAGTTATCTCTCTTGTTATTATTGAGTTTCAAGATAGATAGATACACACACACACACACACACACACACACACACACACTGGATACAAGTCCCTAATCAGATGGATGCTTATCTTCTATCTTCAGGTCAACTTTTCAGCTTTCTTGGTGGTTTCATTTGACATGTAAGGGTTTTATATTTATCGTGATGTCAACAGTTCCTTTTTTTAACTTTTAACTTACAAATCAGAATACTGTCACTTGTGTTTTTGTTAACTGATGTGGGAGTTCCCTCTGCATGCTGTGATTATCACTGATGAATAAAGAAAACTGGCTTGGCCTGATAAGGTAGAACGGGGCTAGGTGGGGAAAACTAAACTAAATGCTGGGAGAAAGGAGGCGGAGTAGAGAGAAGCCATGGAGCTGCTGCCGGAGACAGATGTGCTGAATCTTTGCTGGTAGGCCATGACCTCATGGTGATGCACAGATGAATGGAAATGGGTTAAATTAAGATGT
Organism: Chionomys nivalis; assembly: GCF_950005125.1. Taxonomy (NCBI): domain Eukaryota; kingdom Metazoa; phylum Chordata; class Mammalia; order Rodentia; family Cricetidae; genus Chionomys; species Chionomys nivalis. The sequence goes on along the minus strand of NC_080090.1, from coordinate 48,638,383 downwards.
AAGAGTTAGCTAGTAAGAAGATAGAGCTAATGGGCCAAGCAGTAATTTAAATAATATAGTTTCTCTGTGATTATTTTGGGACTGATCAGCTAGGAATAAACAAGTGGCTTCTAACAACAGTTGATGACTCCAAAAGTTCTTACTCAGTGCCATAAAGATTAACTTCTCCAATTTCCTCTGTTAGATTAATTGTGTTATCATTTATCTTAAGATCTATGATTTCATTTTGAACTAATTTTTGGACGGTAGAGTCCTAAATTGCTGCTTTACATATGAGGTAGAGGAGGAGGAGAAGAAAAAAGAGGAAGAGGAAGGGAAAGAATTTATTGAAAAGAATATTTCCCCAATTGAGTCATTTTGGCATTCTTTGTTACAAAGCAAGTAACCACAAGTGAGAGTTTATCTTTGGAGTGAGTATGTCTCTGTCTCTGTCTCTCTGTGTTTCTCTCTGTCTGTCTCTCTCATGTGTTTGTGTGTGTGTGTGTGTGTGTGTGTGTATGTCTTTCCTTTGGAAAGTAGTGTTTGTTTTATTTTGTATTGTTCTATATTGATCAATTTGTGGGATCAAGGAGTCAGAGAAAAGTTCTCTCTAATGTTAATACTTGATACCATAGCTTTTTAGTAAACTTTAAAACCAGAAAGTATGGGTTTTCTAACTCTTATTTTCCTTTTTATAATTGCTTGGCTATTGTGCATCCTTTGTAGCACATGTGCACTTAGAAACAACTTGACAACCTCTAAGAAGAATTAATTAGGGTTAGGGATTTTATGAATAAGTCAATCATTTTGGTCAATATCTCACTATTAACAATATTAGGTTTTCAGTCCATGAGTATTCTTCCAATTGTTTTTTATTGTTATTGTTGTGTTTGTTTTTACTCTCTTTTCTTATTCTTATCTTGTTCTATTATTCTGAATGTGTAAGTTTTATACTTCTTTGCTAACTTTATTGCTAAGTATGTTATTCATTCGTTGCTTTTATAAGTGAGACTATTTCCTTAATTTCATTTTGAAACTGCTCATTGCTAGTGTAGAGAATAAAATTGACTTTGTATATTGATCTTGTATCTTGCCACACTGCCAACTCTCTTTATTAGTTCTAGTAGTTTTCAACGAATTTGACAATGTGCCTTTAACTTTTAAACTTTTTTGTCTCCTACCCATGCATCAGTACATGCTACTACTGAACTATAATCACCCTCAACATCGAGCAACTGAATCCTGTCTACCCAGAGCTTCATTAGGTCATTCTAATTAATCCTTACGGCTGATGACTACTTACCACAGGAAAGAAAAAGAAAAACAAAACAAAACAAAAACCAGAACATAAACAAGAAAATCTACTTCTCCCTTAATTCTTTCTACTTCCAATGATGGGTAAAGCACGCCATGTAGCAAAATGAAAGATACGATATGCCACTAAAACGCTTTTCCCTGGGATTACCTTGCTAAAGTGAAGTCAAGCAAAATGTAAGCAGAAGTGGACCCTGACATTTTGTGTTTTGTTGAACACTAGGACACTGGCAATCACTCTATCTTACACACAAATTAACAGCCTACCATCTATCAAGTGTCGGGATAATCACAGGGTTTAGCACACAATATGGTTATTAGAATATGACCTGACAAAAAGGAAAAGAACACAACCTAATTTGGACTCTAAAGTCTATGATCTCACTTGCAAATGAGAGTTTGACAAGCTATTACTCTGTGTTTTGGCTTCTAGAGCAAAAGCAGTTTATGCATATATAATTCTATTAGTCATAGAGGCAACATCCTGTGGAAGACTCCTTTGAACAAACTACACAAATCTGCTTGGTCATTCAATATTTTACACTAATTCTTGAGACAAACGTTCGCACCATGCATTAGTGGGAATGTGCTGATCTGAGTCCTCACTCACCCAAGTAAAGCCAATCATTGAGCAAAAATGTCGTGGTGACATCGCTGCCAGAAATTCTGAGGATTCTTAGAGTATATGCAAAGAGATGAACGTAGGAGCTTATTAAAACTATCCATGTGGACATACATCAAAGTCAAAAAGCTGACAGTTTTAAAAAGTGTAATATATGAAACTCTTCGGTATGAAATTCACTTCATCCCCAACAGTGACATCCGTTAATGAGCATCATTAATATTACCTACTTTTATTTATCCTAATGCCTCGTGTGTGCTATCTTCATGCGCAGACCTCTATAGCATCCTTTGTTCCCGTCCATGGGGGACATCCCTTACTGACAGCTGCTTCTAGTAACGATGGCTACAACAACACTCTCCTCTCTTATTCACAGGAAGGACACGGGGTACCAGTCCTCTTTGCTGTTTTCTGCCTCTTGAGACACTCCAGGAATGTGCGGCATTCCTGAAGGGTACCTAAGGTTATACCCATTGTGTCTAGAACACATGCTTAAGAGAAAAATGAATTAATTAAGTCTCAAGGCAAAATGTTCTGCTGAGGTGACAAAACAAAACAGATTTTTTAATATTGGCAATTATATTACCTGGGGAGCTTAAGTGAGATAATAACTATATAAAACATTTGACAATTCACACTGCAAATTATGTTGCTTTGTTTTAGACTAAGTATCTTTTCCATTACTTTCAAGACTTTCATTTCACTGTAGGAAAAAAAAATGATATAGTTTTCTGTCATATTGGCTCAATATAAGGTGAGTCAGAGTGCCAAGGTTTCTCCAAAAATAATCTGTGATCCAATTTTAACAAGCATTAAGAACAGTGTGTAATGAATTGTAGGCTGCACAATATATCCTGATTTCCCAGTACTGAACCCTTCATGAATGTTCCCTAAAGAAAAGGATCTAATTTGGCCAGGCCTGGCATGCACAAGGCCCCCGTTCATCCCTCAACACAGAAAGAAAAATATTCCAAACATGAAAATATAAAATATTACAGAGTATAATGTTTATCTCAGTAGATTTAGAATGATTTCTCCATAGCAGCAGCATGAGGTATCAATCAAATATGAGATTGAGGGGCAGGGAAACCTACAGACAATCACAGAATCAGAGCATTCATTTACAGGGAAGTCAGTCCCTGCTTTTACTTTTGGAAACTATTATAAATAAGGCCCTGCTACTTTCTAGCTATAGCTGCATCATTTACCTATCAGATTACATTTATTTCTTGATTCTTAAATTACATTTTTTTACCTATGTGTGGGGTATGTGAGGAGAGCAGACACAGCTTGAGGGAGTCAGTCCCGTCCTGCCATCTGAGTCTCAGACCCATGGTTCGGGTCACGAGCCAAGGGCAGCGCAGGCCCTACAGAGCCATCTCACCAGCCCTCCTGAAAGCTTTGGCTGTCTTCCGTGTGTTTTTGTCTTGATTTTTGGGACAGGGTCTCATATGTAGCCTTGGATGGCATAAAACCTCAAGATTTGCTATGTAAACCTCAAACCTGCAGAGATCTGCCTGCCTCTGCCTCCCTACTGCTGGGATTAAGAGTGTGTGCCATCATACCTAGCTCATGGTAAGTTCTTAACATGAAGACTGTCTGTCATAAATATAACTTCATAAGTGAGCAAAGGAAGCACCTCTGGAAATCCCTTTTCCTCAGTAAGGATTCTTTTGGAATTTGAAAGTTGAATGCAGAATAAACACCAAATAGGCTTTTAAAAATACAAAAGGTAAAGTATAAAAGCTAAAATTAAAACTATTTTAAACTGATGCACAAGCAAAAATGAAAAAAAAATTAACCAAATCATTTATGTAATAAGACAAAATTATTTCCATTCCATTTTTGTTAGTATTCTAAATAAACACATGGTGCCTTTTAATGGAAAGAAAGTCTCCTTTGTGCTGCTTCTTTGGAAGGTCTAAGGGGGTGATTTATATACAGGAAAATGTGCAGAGTACAACTATGACACCCACGTATGGCATCCATGACGACTTCATATGCACACACACACAAGGGTCTTCCACTCAGTTGTGGATTGGGTGGCCATTGAGTACATTTCCCAACTCTTGGACTTTATGTAACTGAACCTGGACAGTGCAGAACTCTGTTTGTGGTTTCTTACTCCACTTAACGTTTCTGACAGATGCTCACACTGTGGCACACACTCACTGCTTACTCCTTCCATTGCTGTGTAGGGCTCGTCATACAACTCTACTACAAAGTGCTCATAATCAAGTCCTTCGATGGCCGTTTGAATTTTTCCAAGTGTTTTTGCCCACTATTATAAAGCTGTCCTAGAGATTCTTGTGTCTTTTCACAGTTATTGACTTGGCTGCACTGCCTACTATGCCAATGAAGCAGGTCCCACCAATAGATGAGTAGATTGAAAAAATATGTGTGGTATGTAGATATGGTTAATTTTACCCAACCATAAAGAGGAACAAAATTACATTATTTGTAGGAAAACCAACTGAATTGGATACCGTCACATCAAGCGATGGGGACAATATATCAAGTGAAATAAGCCGCAGCCAGAGGGACAAACACTGAACACTGTACTATACATGTGTACTCACATGCACACATATGTTCGCACGTATGTATATCTTTATATATTCATATATTGCATAAAATTCAATGAACTATTTGAGAAAAGGAAGGAGACTCACAGGAGCGGGGAGAAGGGATTAGAGAAGGTAATGGGGGGTGACTTTGGCCAAAGAATGAATGTATTATATACTTGAACAAAAATGTCATTATAAAACCCATCACTTTGTTCAATGAACTAATAAAAATTAGGAGAATTAAAAGCAAGACTAACCTCGCCAAGATGCAGGTCTATCCTAAGAAAGCTGAGTGCTAACATGTCATCACTGAGGCAATGGACTACTGAATGGCAGCAGCAGAACCTCACGTGCTGTCCCGACCCTCTGTGTAGCTAATTAATCTTTTTTAAGAAGTGCTCCGTAAGTTTGACATTTCCACATGCAATCGTGAAGTCAGACCTCCCCTGAATGCATGCAACCTTCAACCGTAAGGGATGAGAGCCAATGAACAAATTGCGACAGTAGTGTTGACGATGACAAGGTAGAGAGGCTCTCTCCATAGGAGGGCACAACAAGGGTGATGTTGTTCCCTAGATGATAATTTGGGAGGGTTAGCAGCCGACTCACTCAAGGGGAAAGCAGCTAGTGTTTCCTGAAGGGCACCTGGGACGCAGGGCACTCTGTGAGGTGCAGAACAGGCCACACAATGACAAAGGAGCCTTTGTCTCCCACAGCTTTCAAAAGTCCCACCAGACGGTCACGAAAAAAAATGGGATTATGTTATGCATAACAGCCCAAAGTATATTTTACACATTTTTGATTCACACTGAATTTCTCAAAAATGTAACTAGCATGCAAACTGAAGGAAGAATATACTTTGTTTGGTTCAACACGGTAGAAGCTGTTCAGTTTTAGAAAACCACATCGCTAACAGTGGGGTTTTCGATACCTAGTCTACAAACATAATTCAGATTTATTAGTCTTCATTCCTATCTGTCACATGCAAATATGGAAGCCAGAAATAAACTTAGCGCACAATATTGTCAAATTGACCATGACATATGACACTCGGGATATCATACAATTGCATTCATTGAGAGTGTTTTATTGTCATATAAATATATATATATATTATTGATTTATACATATGTATATATATATTTTTAGAAAAAAATCTAACAATGGTGAGAAACATATACAATGAAAGTTGCTGATCAAAATTACTTCCTTTTCAGAATTTGCTTCTTGTTTATCAATCTAACAGTGAAACTGTCCCTAGAGGTCCCTCCCATACAGCTTCTCTATGACTTTTTGTATTACTGTTTCTTCTTCAATCCATTCCCTATTCCCTGTGGGCCGACTGAGAGCTTTTGAAGAGCTGGAGACCAAATGCATGCCTCAACCGCAGGGGGGATTTCAAGATTAGATGCATTCTTCTTGTGGCTTTCCAGGACCACTCAGCCCCTTATCATAACATGGGAATTATTTTGTAGGTCCCTCTATAAATAAGGCTAACTAGCTTCCAGGAACGGGACACTCAGTTACACTCTCTATTCAAATGGTATTATTCTTTTTATCACATGAACCTTACCTCTGAGATTTTTGTCATCTTCTCCTCATCACACATGTTACTATTGATCACTTTTAGTCAGAGCCCTTTATTCTTCTTTCATTTTATATATCCTTTACATAGGATAGCTTCAGATAGTTTTGCCTTCAATCTTGTTCACAACAAGCAGTTATAAGCATCTGGCTAATTTGCTGCATCTTCAAGCATAGATGAACTGAGAATTCATGTTAGAATATGTAAACTCTTGATAAATCATGTTTCTTTATTTTTAAATTATAATTTAATTATACAATTTTTAAAGATATGTACTTAGCAGATAACACCCACAAATTTCATCTTACAATGATAAATGGGCTATCAAATAGAGTTTAGTAAAAATAAGGTAGTTACTCTGATAGGATAGAATACTTGATCGAATTTGAAGAACATAATGTTTCCACTGAAACCTAAAGAACAGGGGATATGGCTAAGTGAGCAGAAGAGATCAGGAAGACAGGGGTCAGGCCGAAGAGTAAGCCAGAAGAACCTCATTTGTGCAGAAAATGCACAGGGAACAGAGAACAGAGAGCTGCCCTAGAGGACTACCTGCCAAACGTGTGGCAGCAACTGGCAAAAGCACGTGGCTGGTGTTGTGATTTTCAAACGTGCAGTGTATGTATACATACAATGGAATATTCTGCAGCCATGGAGAAGAAGGAAATTATGTGATTTGTAAGGAAAGTAGATCCAACCGGGGAAACAGTGCTAAGGAAATTCAGCATCAGAAAGACAAATACTGTATGTTTTCCCTCATTTGTGGTGCCTAGATTCCATATGAACTCATATGTATGTATGTGTGTGTGTGTTTGTATGTTTATGGCACTAATGTCGAAGTAACATTGTCCAGGCTGACCAACGTGACAAACTGGAAGGAAGAATGGCAGGATATCGGTTGGAGAGGAGGAATGTTTGGAAAGTACATTATATTTGTGTGGTAAAAAAGTAGAGTCTGAGAGGAGTTGGATGGAGACAAATCCTGCGTGCAAGTTGCTACCATGCATTGGAGCTGCATGTTAAAGGAACAGAAGGGATACATAAAGAAATGGCAAGATGTCCATTTACCTGATAAAATCTGTGGGACATCAGTGTGGAAAGCAGGCTGTGGGTCAACCAGTTGGTCACTATTCCAGTGACCACAGGAACAGACAGAGTGGCCCTGACATTCATAACAACAGCTGAGCTGGTGAGAGAGACAGATGGCGTGTCTCCTAAAATCTAAAATTCTATGAACTGAAAAACAACTGTCTTAATGATAACTTTTCCAACCACACTGAGAAATGCAAAAATAGGTGAGCACATGAATGGCAACAGATTATCTGAGAAAAGGTAAAATAAAGATAATCCATGCTCTTTACACTGAGAAAAATATAATTTTATGAAATAGAAAATAACATTCAAGTTAGTCTAACGATTTAAAAAAAAACATTTGATTTGAAAAGTTATAATTGTGGATTTCCGTGTCCCCAAACTTCTAAACAGTTATTGATTTGGATTATATTTGCTTTTTGACTCTGATGGATCTGATGTGTGATTTATCATTATTATTGTTGCTGTTGTTGCTACCATTATATAAACAGGGTCGGAGAAGTCCTCTGAAGAAAATAAGTTTAAAATATCTCCTCTAGAAAATCTATATTGAATAAGAAACCCTGACATTCTAGTATTAGACCCCAAAGCCAGCCAGTTGAAGTTGTTTCCAGAAAACAATATGTGCAGAGCTTTGTGTGCGATGGTCTGGTGTTGCTGTTGCTTTGAAAATGATGATTTACCAGAGCTGAGGGATGGTTCAGTGGACAAGGAAGGTGCTTGCTGTGCAAGCTTGGAGACCAGAGTTCAGGTCCTCAGCACCAAAAATGTGGGCATGGCTAGCCAGTCTGGCTGAACCAGCAGGCTCTAGTGAGAACCTACCTCAAAAAAAATAAGGTGGACAACAGTAGCAAAAGACACCTAACATCAACTTCTGACCTCCATACCTCCATATGCACACACACGTACACACATACACATGAGCTTATGTAATAATTGTGTCTCTCTGTGTGTGTAATAATTTTAAAAAGAAAAGAAGCACATTGTAGTTGCCAGAAGTAGTCCGTGGGAGTATCTTTGGATGACAGGTAAACCAACAGGGTAAACAGAAGATGAAGAATATTCGTAGAGGGAAATAGAACACCCTCCCCTCTGTTGCATGTGTGTGCACGCACAAGCACACACACACACACACTCACACAATCATTTTTAAATATATACTCAAAAACATTTTTAAAGAAACCTTTGCAAAGCAGGGAAATTCTGTGATTTTGTTCACCCTGTCTACAATAGCCTTTCAGCACGAGCCCTGCAATGCATTCGCTTCCCCCCCACAACATCCTCCACACTAACAAGATCACAGGAAAAGATTTATTCCACCTCCTCGCCTGCTACTTCTGAAAGGCAGCGGGCGTCCTTGGGGACACGGGATTTCTGAATTGCTTGCGGCCATCTGATATTGCAGTTCTGCAGCCTTCCCTCGAATGAGCCAGAAAAAAAAATCAAAATAATTACATTAATGCTGGGAATCAAAGTTTATTGACTCTCCCTAGAGGTGAGATCCAAAAGGCTGGTTACAAAAGTTGCCCGCTTATTTAATGATACCACGGCCTCCTCCCCGTTCTTGTCAAAACAGCTTTTGAAAGCATTTTCAAATAAAGCCACCTCTGAGCTCCAATTCTATAGTTCACCTATTCCCTTTTAAATAAAAGCCCATCATCTGGCCTTCCACATCCAGAGCTCCTCAAAGGGAGGACCTGACAGGCCTTCTTCTCCTGCCAAGCCGCTGCCAAAGGCAATACTCCCAGGCAGGGTCCCTGTCATCATTTCCGTTCCCTCCAGGAAGCCCTGACTCATTGGATATTCTTCTCAGTCAATAAGGAAATCATGGACGTCCTGGTGGTGGCGATCTGCACTTAGCGCAGCGTTCATGGCTGCCGCCGAAACCTGCACCAGCTGGTCCTCACTTTCTAGCGATTCTCTGCAACATCCAAGTGAGGGTACACTCAGGGGACCACCATTTCATGGATGACACTGCTCAAAGGCACCAAGGTTTCCTGGGCTGTTTATCTTTGCACATCTCTCAGGACTTTGGGGAGACCCCTGGTATCTCATAGGTGTTAAAGAAAAGGCTTCTTTAGTTCACTGAATTAAACTGAAATAGGTGCTCGATTAACTTATTTAATATTAAACTGAACTTAAAGTATCAGAGCTAAGCAAAATTTAGTGTTCTCCATGACTGGTCAATACCCATCACAGTTCCTCTCCTTCCTTCTCTCTTTTTCTCTTCCTTCCTCCCCTGCTCACCATATAGCTCAGAGTAGCCTAGAACTGTCAGCCGTGTTCCCACAGAGCAGGTTTACAGGCACGCACCACGCCACCCTCCTCATTTTTAATAACTCTCTCACACAGACAGAATGAAAGGCATCCTACCATCCGTGCCCAGGAGTCAAACAAGAAGCAAGACTCTCCCACATTCATGCCTCTCATCAGCTCCTGCGTTTATCTGTTGAGATGTTTGAAAGCAGGCTGCTTCATCAACGAATGTTCTGTGGGGAAGACCTTAGAACAGCCTGCTTCTGACTCAGGACTAGTGTCGGGGCTCCATGCAGTAACAGGGCTCCGCGAAGCATACAGGGCTCCTGTTGCTCCTAGAACGAGTAAGTCTGGCTTTCTGCGCATAATCTAATTCTTCAGATTGCAGAGTTCATGCTACGAGGTTGCTTTCCATCTAGGAGCCTGCCTTTATGATCCTGTTAGATGTAGGGTACCTCTGTGACCAGCCTACAACGAAAACCTCTGTGCTGAGCCTCTAATGAGCTTCCTGTCAGCACACAAGGCATTAGATACATCCTCCTAGGTCCGCTGGGAGACGATTCTTGAAAGCAACCTTGCACCTGGCGTCCTCCGAACTTCACCGCGCGCACCTTTCTCGCTGCTGATTCCGCTTTGTAGCCTTCAGTAGCAATAAATCATGGCCGATCATATAACTGAACACTGAGTCCTGTGAACTCTCCTAGCTCATAATCCTTAAAATCTGAATCTGGGTAGGGTCTCAGGATCCACGTATCCACCACAATTCCTTAAGTCTACTAAGGACTCACTTTCTCCAAATGCCCAACTGGGAGAGGCCACTACCCACTGGCATCACCCTGAGTTGCTTCTCAGCATGTACCCAAACTGTCCCTAAATAACACTGCAATCATCTGTCTGTGACCATCACTCTGTCCAAGAGTCTAAGCTCTGAGCCAGGAAGCATGTCTCTTTGGTTCACCATCTGTCCTTCAGGAGTGAGTAGTGAAGGAAGGGCTTTCCAACAGATCTGAGAAAATACCATACAGCCCTCTCGAGATGCTGGAGGAGAAGTACAGTCTATTCCATTTCCCTTTCATCTCCCTCAGTCATTGGCCAAATTCCACATACATTGTAACCTGTACTGTGTCCCATTCAGCAATATCTACTCTTATTGATTTGTAATTACCAAGGCCTTGCCAATGTTTCATCTCAGGAACAAGCTGTGAATCAACTTGAGGGGTTTCCTTTTTACACTTACAATGAGTCCATGTATCTGCGGCTCTTACTACCTTCCTATCCACTTGTTACTGTAGCCTGGGGGACACTCAAAGCGTAAGGACAGCTGTAAGAAATTCCATCAGACTGTGATTCTTCAGCTACATTTTACAGGCAAGAAATGTAAAAGAAATTATGCTGAGCACATTCAACTGTCAAACACCATATGAGTCACTGCATCACTCTGGGCACTCCCATTCTGAGCACTGGTCATGTACCGGTTAGTGTCAAGGCCCTGTTTGACTCTCATGTATGTGCCAAAGAAATGTGTTTAAGAACTCCCATAGTAACCCCTGTCAGAGCCACAATAAAAGAGAAAGAAAGGAAGGAAGGAAGGAAGGAAGGAAGGAAGGAAGGAAGGAAGGAAGGAAGGAAGGAAGGAAGGAAGGAAGGAAGGGAAAAAAGGAGGAGGAGAAGGAGGAGGAGGAGGAGAAGGAGGAAGAGGAGGAGGAAGAGAAGGAGGAAGGAGGAGGAGGAGGAGGAGGAGGAGGAGGAGGAAGAAGAAGAAGAAGAAGAAGAAGAAGAAGAAGAAGAAGAAGAAGAAGAAGAAGAAGAAGAAGAAGAAGAAGAAGAAGAAGAAGAAAGCTGAATGGTTGTTAAATACAGAAATACAAATAGGATACTAGGATACACCATGGCATCACAAGTCAAGAATTGTGATTATTCTTTCTCTGTGAGACAAGATCTGAACACACAAGACAATCATTGTTCTTCCCTATATCTCCTTAGTGAAACCATACCTTCGCTTTGCATTCTCAGCTGTGACACTCGACGTGCCCACTGTGTTTATATAGGAATGACAGTAAACACGACTTTATTAAATGCAAATGTCACTGTGAAGTAGAATCAACCGTTGATTCTGTGCACCCTCTCACCCACAGAACCATCAACGTGTCGAGCGAGGTGCAGGTTTTACTGAGTCTGCACACATTTCTGTTTCCAGGGCTTCCTGAGGCACAGGCTTCCAGCACTGGCAACTAGAAACCAGTGGCGGCCTGAAGAACACACATTTGTCTCGAATTAAATGGAAATGTCTAACAAACATGCCACTGCGTTCACTGGGGAATTTTATATCTTGCTCTTTAATGAAGTTCACCCTTGCTACCTATTCCACACTTCAAACCGGGTTTTTTCTCTAAGGGAAAGGCCAGAACCCCTGACACAATCTTCATACGGACTCTCCGTTTTCACATCATCAACTGCTTTAGAAGTGTCTTTGTAGTCAATGGCATTTGATTTGGAGTGGGTTTCTTTTTGAAATAGCACCTTCAGGCACAAGTTCAGTGCATCAATAAGGGTCTGCAGGAACCAAAGGGACGAACGCTTTTCCGCAAATGAGGAGAGAGACAGATGAGCCTTATCTGTAAGGAGCTCTATAGCCGTGTCAGAGACGGGAATTGCATTGCCAGACACCATAAAACAACATGTAATTAAACCCTAGCAGTCCATTAGGAGACCCAGGGACATGTGCTTCTCAGCAGCTGCAATAAAGGTTGGATGATTTACAAGAAGCGAGCTGGGGAAACTTCTACGGTACTAGACCAAGATCCAACATTGCTACCTTTTTTATTTTTTTTTAAACCAAGTAACTGTTGCCCGGTACTGTTGCCATTAAAGGGGAGGGAAGGTTCTTCTCTGGCTTTAGTTCAGTCCTATGTTATGATTTAATTTATCAATTCACTCAAATCAAATATTAATTCAAAAATAATTGTGTGCCTCTCCTCGTGTGGTCAGGATATTTTTCAATACATGAAACTATTCTCTTCTATTTGGTTTCTGTGAACCTTTCAATCCACTCCATGCCCACAGAGGACGTTGGCCTGCTCACAGATGGAGTATGTCAGCTGGCTTGGACCTGGAAAACTCTGTACACAGGAAGGAATTTGTGAAACTGCTCCATTCTCCTGATTGCAGAGAATCCCCTGCTGGCTTCACACAGTGGCAGTGGCTTGCACTTTCAATGCGCCAGTGTTTGATGGCATGCCTTGTTCAGTCTACAAGGAGGCAAGAGCAAGGTGGTACGCCTAGAAACACTTTTTTATCCTCTGTACTCCATAAGATATTCCCAACAGATGAAGCGAATCCTGGAACACGTACCACACCCAGCCAGGTCTATGAATGGATTTCAGGGGATTTCCCCAAGTCCTTTGAATGATGTGTAAAGTGTGACATGGATGAGCACACACCCTCTACTGTGGGTTCAAAGTGTGCCATGTGTGGGCACACACCCTCTTCTGTGAACGTAAAGTGTAACATGGATGGCACACGTCATCTACTGTGGGTGCAAAGTGTGACGTGGATGGTTACACACCCTCCACTGCGAAAAAGAGGCTCCCGAAGATTTTGCTGTCTAGATAAGAACAGCTGTGCCTTGAAGGATGAAGGACTGAAACACACACACAAGCCACAACTACTGCACATTTTCTTCCTAACATTGTGCGCAGTTTGTCCCACATGTCAGGCTTATTATTTCCTTAAAATGATGGTCAGACATTAAATGTATCCATTATCCACCTGGAAAGTATGAGAAACCTATCCATTCCACATCCCACCCATCCTAGCCTCAAGATACCTCTCTCTGCACTGCAGGAGGGAAGCTAGGAGTCTGTACTTTTTCCATACATCATCCGCAGGTAAATGTCAAGACGGCCATGCTTAAGAAGCATGTCATAGCCAAGCATCAAGTAGGAACCCCAGGTGTGGATCCATGAATTTAGAGAACAAAGGCATGAGTGTATTTCTGTGTACAGACACTACGGTTGGATGTTTCATCTTAATTACAAGTCATGAGAAGACAAGAAGGCTCCTCTTTTTTTTTTTCTGTAATCACTGTTACTTGGCCATTTGGGTGCACATTAAAATATAAGTTACTGATGACACAGAATGCACAGAGAAAGGCACAAGCATGTTTTTGAAGAGTAGAAGGAAGAAGAGTAATGGTAGCCACACCCTCTCACTGCTTATGTAGACTGACCACAGTGGAGAATGTGAAATGACCCTTCACAAGTTATGCTGTGGCCTTAAATTCGGTTACCTCAGCAAGGGTGGCCATGGAACAAGTGGCTCCAGAGATGTAAAGGATGGGATATGTCTCTACATCTCTTTCGCCTTTTATTTTCCCTATGGTCTTTAATGTCTGCCTCTTTGGAATGGATGAAGTTGTAAAGTTGCCTTACGTAAAAGCTGGGCTTGAAGAATTGGTAATCACGCAGCTCACTACTCAACTGTCCAGGGTCCTCCTTCTAAAAAAAGGTTCCTCTTTTGTTCAGCCTGGATTATCTCCTCTGTAGAGTGAAACAGAAATATCTGAGCATAAAACTGATAAACTGTTCATAAATATTATGGAAGGCTTTCTGAGCTGTTTACTATTAGAGGCCTGATTTAGCAAACAGTAAACCTGCTTTTGTAGGCTTGGGGATTATGTTACGTGTTTCTTTTAAATAAATTAACAAATATAGCTCAGAAATTATACAGGTTTCATAGCTTTTTCACCAGGAAGAAATCAGAAGGAAGCAAACTGAGATGTTTAAGACCCGGTTGTGCACTACATTTGTTGAAGAAGGGAAAGAATGCCTGTGGCATTGTTTCCTGGAGGTAACTTACTTACACTGTAAGTACTCTTTCTTTATTTAAAGTATTTATGCACTATCCCACAGGCCAGAAGCTTCCAGCAGAAACAACACTAGAGACAGCATTCATGAGAAGCTAGATGAATTTACACTAATTAAAAGAGAGAGAGAAACTTTGTAACTGGGGCACAACAACATGACTCAATCAAAACCAATTACTTTTTAAATCCAACATTTGTGATGCAGCAGCTTTGAACTCTGGTCTGCTACAATTGGATTAGAAGGTGCTATTCTAATTCTGTCTCAAAGCACAATATGGCATCAACACAGAACACAGTCTATACTCAACATACCCAGTTTCCAACAGAACAGGAGGGTGAGTCCTTCTACTTAACAGTAGGAACGTTTTTAACACATGGCTCCTGAGTGGGGGCACCAATTAAGATTGTTGTAGTACCTGTCAACGTTGGCTCAACACTTCAACAAAGCAAGCCATCAATTAAAATGCATCAGCACCAGTCATTCTGCTAATTGACCAAATGATTACCATTCTCTACGAAAAATCTGACTGACAACTTGAGATTCTCTTTCCTTGCCAGCCCTCTGGAGGCTGTGCCAGATCTCATCTTGGCAAGGCTACTTTGGTTTTAGGGGGGTCACTGGCAAGGTGTCCCCTTAGTTCTCGTACAGGCCCCAGCATGAAAGCTGAGTTCTGCCCTATTTTTCTATAAGCCTTCTCCCAAAGATAGTATTTTCTTGCTGTTTGCAGTGACAGGGAAGAAGTTAGTCATTAGAGATCTATTAAACTTGCGTTTAAAGGGAGCTGTAGGGAGACAGTGGCTGGATATTCTGTTCAACATGGTGGGACATAGTCAAGGTAGGATATGAATTATTCTGCACTGTACTCTGTCCACTTAAAATCAAATCCAACTAGCTCTGAACTACAAAAATGTATTCATAACTGCAGCTTCTGTTATAGAAGAAAATGAATGTCTTTCTGTAGAAAAGCATGTATATAAAGGAGACCACCTCTTTGTTATAAGGTCCAGATTCATCTTAAAACTCTGTAAACCATAACTAATTGATAGACAAGCAAGGTAAGTATTGTTTGTAGACAAACAAATTTCATCCTGTCTTTTTGGGGTTCAAATTAGAAACTAATTCACCTTCATACATACATATATACATATATACACATGTATTTATATACATATATGTGTGTATATGTATGTATGTGTATTGTGTGTGTATTTGAATTCTCTCTATACTGGTTTACTATTTGCCTGAGTTGGTATATCTTATGAGTTGGTATAATCTTAAACACTTTATTCTATATCAGTATAAGTTATGATTTTACCTTTTTGAGAATTATCCTTTAAAACGTACATAGATCTTTGCTAGGAATATGCAGTGTAGAGTCTCATCACACAGGACTGTGCATGCTATTTCCTTCCACGGCCTCTGCACACAGCTTTTTTCTGCCTGGAATGTGCTTTCCTCCACTCCAGCTACTTGACTGAGTTTGTTTTTAAATTTCCTTCTGATCTTGGCTAAATTATTACTCCCAACCATCTTTCCTCCCTACCAATATACTCGTCTCCTGCTGTGTGCTCCCACGGAACAGCTACCTCTCATTTTTATCAGATTACCACCATTGACATTTATGCATCAAACTCTTCTGAATTATGTTTCTCTCCATAGAATAAAAATTCTCTAGTGGCAGGGACGATACCCGGTTATGCATACCACTGTACCCTAGCTCAATTTAAGTGAATGCCTGGTACAGAGAAAACACAAATAATATTTTTGTGATATGGTTCAAGGCATACTTCCTCAAAATTTAACACCTTGGCATTTCATAAAAACACAGCAGGAAATTCTTTCCGACTTTCCCTTTGAAGCTAGCCTTAAGGGAACCCTCTAAAATAGGTAATAAAATCTTATCATTAAGGCCACAGAATTCTCTTCCTGTGCCTAGGCAGGAGGAATATGTTTATCTCTGAGGTCACAAGGATGCGAGTCTTCCCCCAGTAAGCCGCTTCTAAGGTCCTCAGATCATGACTACTGACCCTTGGACTAAGTCATGGCTCTTCACCACTGCTCACTGTTCAAAGAGCACAAAGATGTGTGTGTGTCCCTCAGATTCTCTTGGTCTTTATTTCTAAAGATTTACGTAAAATATTCCTAAAGTCACATATTTTTCTCATGTTAATCTATATTTTTGTGTTGGGACCCCGGCCACAAACTTAGCAAAGGCAAAGAAGGTGGTACCTTCTTCTGTATACTTTCACACATCAGTGAACAGACTGTATTCGGAGCAAATATTTATATTAAAAATTAAAAAAAATACAGGAAAAGTGAACCAAAGGGGAAAATGGGAGCGCATATGGTGTTCTAAGTGTTCAGGATCTAAAAGAGCACAGAACTCAGATTTTAGAGGGCCCAGTGATATTCTTTACCAAAATGAGAACTTTCTGGCATGATTATCCCCCGCTCCCCCCATAGAGTTCTCAGAACCAAAAGAATTGAGAAATCCTGGCGAGGTTGATCCAGCACAAAGCAAACACAAGAAGTGAAGGCTTGAGTCCTTTATGGAGCTGGCAGCAGGCACGTGAGGGAGAGAGCTACGGAGGCAGTCGGGCACAAAACCCTAAACTCACTTCAACACCATGAGGGTGCTGCTGCTCCTGTTGGTATTTGTGACTCAGTGGCACCTGGCACTGCACCACTGTAAAGAGACGATCACTGCACAGACCTACAGAGGCGTGGGTCTCCACATGTGGAATAATTCCACTTGACAGTTCTTAATCATCACCCTGACATAAATCACAAACTCTGGAGGAGGATCCGGTCCTATCGGTACCATAATGCCCCAAGGCCAGTGTGACATGTGCTAGACCAAGATGGGCCTCCAGACCGATCCAGACACTGCTACACATGGCGGCCAGACAGTAAGACGCTCACTTCATTTTGCTAGTCCTGTTAACTTCACTTACCAGAAAAACAGGGATGAAAATAGAAACTGAAATAAATAAAATCCCAAGTGGTGGAAAGGACCAGAGGGCAAAATGGAACAGTCATCCTGGAAAATTTGTCTGGCTCAAGTGGCAAGCTCCACATTCTAGCACAACTCATTTAACTCACAAGCCAACTCCACGCTTTTTGTATAACCTACATTTTACAGCAAAGGCAACAAAACTTTAGTGAATTGTGTTGGTTTACCCGGTGTAGCTCAGATGGAAGCTGACAGACCTCAGCATCAAATCTAACCAAGATCC
This sequence comes from Chionomys nivalis, assembly GCF_950005125.1. Lineage (NCBI taxonomy): Eukaryota > Metazoa > Chordata > Mammalia > Rodentia > Cricetidae > Chionomys > Chionomys nivalis. The sequence continues at coordinate 48,620,867 of NC_080090.1, read as the reverse complement.
CGCAGCTTCATCCTGCTTATCCTGTACAGCGACAGCTGAACTTGGATACTGATGCTTGCAAGGCAAACACTTTATCAATTAAGCTGCCTCCCAGATTAATTACATGCATGAAATTGTCAAAGGGTAAGTTAATTAATAAATAAATAATAAAGTCCACATTTCTGGTTTGGATGAGAAATGTTCCCCATAGGATTGTGGGGTTTTGTTTGTTGTTTGTTTTGTTAGGTTCGGGTTTATTTCATTTGATTTTCTTTATTTGAGTCACTGTATAGCCCTAGCTGGCCTGGAACTTGTTACATAGACCAGACTGACTTTGAATTCACACAGATCTGCCTGCCTCTGCTTTCCAAGTGCTGGGATTAAGGGTATGTACCACCATGCCCCATCTATGCTTACGTTTGAAGACTTGGTCCCCAGTGATGCTGTCTGAAGAGGTGATGGACCCTTTAGGAGATGGAGCCCGGCTGGAGGAGTTTTATCACTGGAGTGTGGGTTTTGAGGGCAGCTAGCCTGGCTCCATTTCCTGCTCTATCTCTCTCTCTCTCTCTCTGCCTGGCCTTCCCATTGTGACCTTTGCCATCTGGAACCTGAGCTGAAATAAAGCATTGCACTGTTCCTGTTAGTGTATTCTATCACAGCCACAGAAGAGTAACTACTCCAAACCTCCCATAAAAGAGAAGACTTAGTCAGAATGCTGGTGCCCAAGGCACTATGTCATGAGTTTTACCTAATGGTCCACTTAGCGGACCCCACTTCCTAGGGAGAGAGACTTAAGGAAGTCAGGTAATTGCATACCAAGGATTTGTCGATTCTGGGCTCCAGCTGTCATTCTCAGAATGGAGACGGCACAATGGCTCTGCTCTAGCATCTGTTGATTCAGCTTGGCTCCTGGATAATACGGATTTAATTCCAGGCAGGATTTCAAACTGGTTTTGGTCAACTCCGACTGTACTGCCCTCTCTAAATATACTCTGGTTCAAAAGAATATGCTCAATTATGAAAATGAATGTTTGAGAACAGCCTGTTCTGGGTGGATAGTGGCCTCACACCACGTTCAAATTTTCTCAGGAAAAACAGATATTTTTCTTTATGTTCTGACTACATGGATGAAGATGGAAAACTACATAATATAAAAATGTCTTTCATTTTTCCACTGCTTTTTGACCATGTATAATGTTGAACTCATCTTTTTTACTGTTCTTTCTTATATGATCAGTGTGTTGGCTGGTTTTACGTCAATTTGACACAGGCTAGAGTCTTCAGAGAGTAGAGAGCCTCAATTGAGAAAATGCCTCCATAAGATCAGGCTTTAGGCAAGCCTGTGAGGCATTTTCTTAATTAGTGATGGACAGGAAGGGCCCAGAACTCGTCCATATTGTGTTTCAAGGTCTGAGTTGATGAGGACAACTGACCAGATCCAGTCTCTTCCTCGTCATGTGGCAGCCTTTAGCTGAGCAGCTGAACCTCTTTCCACCCACTTACTGAATTCCCCAGAGGACCTAGCTGGTCATTTCCAGCCATGCCATCACTAAGAAACATCTCCATCTACAGAAGGAAGTGGACTACAAGATACAGCAACGGCACCTTGAGCTGTGTTATGAGAATGAATGACGGCAGATACCCGAAGATAGCATTGCTTGGAAGTGTGCATGGGATAAGGCAAAGAGGAAGGCCCAAAAAATGTTAGATAGACAACATAAAGGAAGACTGTGGAACCTTGGGTGTGACAGTAACAGCATCTAGGACTGCCCCAGGATAGGAACAACTGGAGAACGGCCATAAACAGGCTGCCCGTGCTTGCTAAAGCTTTGCTGGGGTATAAATGATGATGATGGGAAGGGCCCAGCCCATTGTGAGTAGTGCCAGCCCTAGGCTGGTGATCCTGGGTTCTCCAAGAAAGCAGGCTGAGCAAGCCCTAGGGAAGAAGCCAGTCCACAGTGCTTGTCCATAATCTCTGCATCAGCTCCTGCCTCCAGGTTCCTGCTGTTTGTGTTCCAGTCCTGACTTCCTTTGATGGGCAACTGATGTGGAAATGTAAGCCAAATAAACCGTTTTCCTCCCCAAGATGCTTTGGGTAATGGTGTTTTATCACAGTAATAATAATCCTGACTAAAGCAATCATCCACAACTATTGGTATATTTTGTTATTTTTCAAGACGGATGGCAAGTCAAGACTTAGGTCACATGCCTAAGTGAAAGATGGCCGTCATCTTGAAGGGGGGAAAATCCATTTCAATGGAAAATGGCACCTCTTGTGATTCTTTCCCCGCCATCAGACTTCACCATAGCTCACTGTCTTTCAGCGATTTTTCACACTCACAAATTGTATGCAACTGATAGAAATGCATAAATTCTGCCCTGACAGGTAGCAGTTTTAATTGACTTCCTTCCCACTGTGGCAAAACCAGTTTCATCTCGGTTTGCAACTCACCTCTCCAGATGCATCTACGCTGTTTCACTGTTCCCTTGAGACTGTTATTACATCTAATTAGTTCCCTCACCCCATATAAGTCGAATTAAATCTTTAGTGTGCGTGTTTTTAGGCCAATGAGTCATGATTTAATTCTTTCTAAAAACTACCTTTTAATGACCCAAAATTTTGGTAACAAGTTCAGACTTCTTCCCAATGTTATTTTAAAAATGGAATTTTGAGCAATATTTGCATCTAATGTGAGTTTTATTGTGATTCTAAATTCACTAAAAAATTTTAAAGGTGACAAGAATAAATTTTGCTTCTAGTTTTAATGCTTTTCAAATATCACAAGATGATGATTGTACAGAAGGACAAGAAAGAGATATTAAACAAAGCTGGTTCCGACATTTGTTCAATAGGTAAGGAGTTTATCACAGGGTACTAGCACAGGAGAGGATAGATTCTCTCAGTACAGCAAGGCAGTCGGGATTTATGGGCAATATTAGAGAAGGTAAGGGGGTCAGTGAATGGGAAATTACTAAACGAAGTAGAGGAAATCTTGTAGAATTAATCCCAACGGGACTCCTGTGAAAGGCAGACCAAAGACTGGAGAGCAGGGGTGTGGGAAGGCATCTGACAGAATGCCAAGGTACCCAAATACCACTTATCAGCATTGTTGCAAACATCAGGCCTGGCACAACAAAAGCCACTGGAGGGGTACCAAGACTTAGCTAGATGCCTGGTGGAGAAGAGGGCTCAGAGGAGTTTAGGAGTTGGGATGAAGTTGAGTCGCAGAGCTCATGCTAGCATGTGCGATGTCCTAGCTTTGATTCCTAGTACTGAAAATATATTTAAAGTTTGAATAAAGAGATACTTTTCATCCGAGGACACATCAAATTTTACGAAGAGACAAAAAATATTCCATTCAACCATTTCTTTTTCTTAAGATTTATTCTTCTTTAATACTTCTTAGATTTATTTACTTTCGTTTTATGTGTGTGAGTGTTTTGCCTGCACGTCTGTCTGTGTACCCGGTGACCATGGAGGCCAAAGGAGGAGAGAGAATCCTCTGAAACTAGAGTTACACAGGATGTGGGTGCTGGGACTCGAACCTGGGTCTTCCGGAAGAGGAACCCGTGCTCTCAACCTCTCTCCACCCTCCTTACTCAACATTTCTTGTTCACAAAGAACCTGCATTTTAAGAAGAGGTAAAGCTGTCGTCACAATGAAGCCTGGCCACTTTGGTCTTATTTCGTCATATAAATCTTATTACCAGGAGCCATACGTAGATGCCATCTTCAAAGACAGCAACAGAAGAAATTAAACTGCTCGTTCTATAAATCCTCTTTTAATCAACTGAAGGCTACCATGTCCCTAAATCAGGAACTTTGCACAATATGCCCAGAGCTAAGCATGTGTGACGTAACCTACTCTTTAGACAGGTAGTACAGTCTGGAGAACAGGGGCACAGTCACCGTTTGTAAAATCTAAGCAACGCCCTACCTTCAAAATCTGAATGCTATCACTCACTACATCAAAATTAAAAGGTACTGCGTTCCTACAAATCTTATTCAAATCGTGCCCTGCCAAAAGCAGCCTGGGCATTGCTTGGAGGCTTATTAGTAATGCAGACTCTCAGGCTTCTCCTGAACGGACATAGCCCAAGTTCCCCTGGGCACAGTGACATGCAGAATAACCATCTGCCTGTGGGACTGGTACTGAGTTCATTCCTTTAACTATCTCTTCGTTGAATAACTAATATGGTGGTTTCTCCTGTGAGAAACAACACAGGTGAGGAGTGAGCTTTTATAGTCACCCAAAGGGCTGTAGTTCCTGGGGACAGAGAAATCTTCTCATGAGAATGATTCACATTCATCATTGTGTTTTGTGAGTTAAATCAGTGTGCAGACCCTGAGCGACTAAGGAGACACAGAATTTTACTGCCAGAATATTGAAAGCAACCTCAGTATCCCAGTTACAGTATCTGTACTCAGGGCAGTAATGGTTAAGTAAATGATGATACAACTCCACAAGACAATACACTGAGGGCATTAAAAGCAAGGTCGTCTTTCATTCACCAATATACAGTGTTATCTAGTATAATCTTACCTTCAAATATGCAAAGGGAAACACAAGGACGGCACAGAATGCATTCTGCATTATTTTTTTCTCTAAGGAAAAATATGTATGTGTGCCTGGCACACCTCTGGAATGACACAGGAAAAAAAAAAGGAAAGAACTATTTTGTTCCAAGAAGACGCTGCCCCAGAGACGAGTGGACTAGATGACTAGATGCTGCCCCCGGGGTGTCAGAAACTGGCCAACATCCTGCAAACACCTCAGTTCTCACACGGGGGCTTTTTAAATGAGTGATTTAAAGAATCAGTGCAAACGTGCCAGTGTCGCTAGTTTACAAAGTGTCCCGTCATCGTTCCTCCAGGGAACCAGATTGTTTGCTGTTGCTGTTTCCCGACTGGGACTGCTAAAAAGAAAAGATCCTTATAGTTTAACCCTCGGTCAGTTACATTTGGATTTCATTTGACAATTTACTTGTCCGTCTACCATTCTAAACATGCTGGATAAATTTTTTTCCTGATAACTGATTTCACATTTAGGACTAAAATCAACCTCAAAGACCCCCCCTTCTGTGTGTGTGTGTGTGTGTGTGTGTGTGTGTGTATGAGCTGTTGTTTGTAAAGACATTTGTTAGCTATTGTTAGGACATATTTTATTCCTTTGGTGATAGAATCTCCAATGGGTGGTAATTAATGAAATATGTATGTATACTAATCCATTACATCTCTGGGGCTTAATTGCAAAATACAGTTGTTATTTCCAACAAGTTTTCAAGAGAAAAAAATTTCACTGAAAAAAAATACAAATATCTTACCATTCTATCCTGTGAGAACCTAACGAGACTATTAGACCATAAGAAAAGAAATTGAGGGATAAATTTAGTACTTGAAAGTGACTCTGTTAGCAGGAAGCTTGAGCACCAAGCAAGGTTAAACAGAGTAGCTTAATGCCCACATCTTAACAGCATCCTTAATCTCCAGTCCTCGCTCCTCCTCACTCAAAGTCTAGTACCCCCAGCATCATCACAGGCAAAGTGTTCCTTGCAGTTTGCCGTATGGTCTGACATCACTTGGGCTCTGAACTCTGTGTGATTTCTTCATTAAAACAAACAGCCCTTGGAAAAAGCATCTTCTGATAGAATTAGGAGCCCACAGTACTTGCACACTGTTGAGAGGGGTGTGGAGGGTCCCGCTATGTAGGGGCTGGATGCAGAAAAACAGCAAGAGCAAAGGGCAATTGCAAAAAAAATTACTATAATGATTTGGAAGTGAAATGTCTCCCACAAGCTTGTGTGCTTGAACATTTATGTCAGCAGCATAGTTTTAGGAAGTCATGGAATCTTTGAGACATGTGGCATGTTAGAGAGGTCATCACAGACAGGTCATTGAAAGCTGTACGTACTCCTGGTTCTAGGTCAGCCTCTCTGAGTTCCGTGGCATGCTCCTGATACCATCTGGCTGCTTTACCAGGGCTTCCCCACCATGATGGAACAAAGTCTCTGAAACCATGGGCTGAAATACCCTCACCCCAGAAGTTGCTATGGCCAGTATTACTACCTCAGATTCAATCAAGGTAACAAATACAGGTATCAGTCAACTCCTTCATCTTCTAATGCGTAACTCTATCTTTATAACTATATGTGTTCTCTGTTATGCTTAGTAAAATGAAGAGCTTGCGGTACACAAAAAAATACATGTCCACTGATTGTGGTAACTCCAAAACGAATATTACCTACAACTTTACAGAACCTCAAAACCAGAGCCACCATGATAAAACAATTAGACCATGATGTCAAGGAAGGAGATGCTGAATTACTGATATAATTTATGTGGGCAAATTTAATCATTTTGAATGATTTCTGCATAAATAGGCATGTCATTAAATATGAAGCATCAGGAAAGGATTACCAAACTTGTAAGATCCATCTACACTGGCAAATTTGAGTTAATCAGTGTTTACTCTGGGGGGAAGGAACCTTCCAATTCCAGCTTTAACAGCCCAAATGTCAGTTAACTTCCAAAGGAAAACACGGTATTGATTTGGCAGGTATTTTCTGCAGGAAATGAATGTTTCACAGGCAGTCGCTGTGCCAAACTTTGTTTTCAGTTGTTTGGAACACTGACACGTCTTTAAATCTCACTTCTTGTTAGTTGCAGGCGATTATTTGCATACATTTCTCAGGTTCTCCTGACATTTTAAACACCTTGAAGAAGTAACATCCATATAAAATAAAGAAGCTATTAAAACGTCACCATGCAGTTCTAGGAGCCTCCTCGTTATGCATACTTGTGAGGACATTGGTTTCTGCCAAGTGAGACCTTCTCCAACATTAGAGGCAGGAATTGGGCACTTTGGTCTTAGCCCTGGTAGAAAGCACCTTGGAATTTTTGGAAAATCACAAAACGTGTGCCACTTTTGCATCTACTCAATGAGGAGACTGCCTGAACTTGGGGACTGGTGTGAACCCCACGGGAAGAGCTGAGAGAAGAGTAAATAATTGACTGTGACAAAGGGTGGGTTTATATTGTGGATATTGCTGAGGAATCAAGGAAAATCAAAGCCACAATGTATAGAAAACCTCAGAGAACTCAAGATGGAGCTCGAGGGCAAAGCATTTCACCTGGCAGAACAAGTCCCAAAATATCTGACTCTAACATTCCAAAAGTTGAGGCAGAAGAATTGTCATGAGTCTGAAGTCAGATATGCTACACAGTAAGTTCCAGGCCAACCTCCCCACAAAATAAATCCTTTCTCAAAAAATAAAAACTAAAAAGCAAAAGTAGGGCCCAAGGAAATGTCTCAGGTGGCTTTGTCACTAAAGCAGTTGCCGCAAAAGCCCAAGGACCTGAGTTCCAGAACCCACGTCAATAAGTCAGGCACGGGGCTGGACAGCAGTGGTGCACACACCTTTAATCCCAGCACTTGGGGGCAGAAGCAGACAGATCACTGTTAGTTCAAAGCCAGCCTGGTCTACAGAGCAAGTTTCAGGATGGCCAGGGTTACACAGAGAAACCCTCTCTCAAAAAAACAAGAAGCCAGGCATGCTGGCATTGTTTATTGTAATCCTACTGCTGGGCAAACCTTAGCACCTGCTGACATCCAGTCTAACCAAGTCCGTGGCCTGCGGTCAGTGAGAGACTCAAAATATAAGGTGGACAGCACCTAAGAAATGACATACAAAAAATGTCATCTAGCCTACACACACACACACACACACACACACACACACACTTTTTTCAGTATGTTTCACAAAACTTGAATTGAAAAGGAGAGCCCAAAAGAAGCAACCAACACTAGCAGAAAGTACTTCAAGTCATTTGGTTCAGAATTCTCTCTAAAGAAGTAACTGACAGGCCAAAATTTCTTCACAAGCCACCACAAATGCTCCCCATGTCCCTTTGTGCATCTCTGCCAGTCACCCTTCACCAAAACAGCAAGGTGACCCTTGGCCAAGTTTGGTTTCTTTGTTGGTGTGAAAAACAACACAAATTAAAACAACTTAGGGTTTTATTTCATTTTATGTTTTATACTCCATCATCAAGGGAGAGGCGAGTGGGAACTCGGGAGGTGGGAACTGAAGCAGCGACATGGAGACAGGCTGTTTATCAAAGGCTGTTTACCAGCTTGCTTCCAGGATCACACTCAGTTACCTTTCTTATGCAGCCCAGGAACGGCAGCGCCCACACTGGTGTGGGTTCTCTTCCATCAACTAGCAATCGAGAAAATGCCCATGGGCCAGTCTGAGGAGCCAATCCCTCAGATGAGGTTTCCTCTTCCCAGGTGCAAAAGCTAACTATGACGCCCCTTCATCAAAGTCACCTAACAGAATTTCAGAAAACTTTAATTAAATAAGAACACATGAGGGGCTGGAGAGATGGCTCAGTGGTTAAGAGCATTGCCTGCTCTTCCAGAGGTCCTGAGTTCAATTCCCAGCAACCACATGGTGGGTCACAACCATCTGTAATGAGGTCTGGTGCCCTCTTCTGGCCTGCAGACGTACACACAGACAGAATATTGTATACATAATAAACAAATAAATATTTAAAAAAAAAAAAAAGAACACATGACAGGTCCTATCAACATAGTATCAACCTTACAACATAAGTACTGTGGTTTAAATGGCAGTGCCCCATCCAAAACTCATGTTACAACTTAATCCTCAAGGCAAGACTATTAAGAGGTGTAGCCCCTGGGAGCCAATGGAGTCATAAGAACATCAACACAATGAACGCTCTGGTTAAAGGGTACCAGGTGAAAGACAGACCCTCTTGATCTGTCCAACCACCACTGAAGCCGCAGGGTGCACTACATCTCATGGATTATTCCACAGCATGGCCTCCTTCCTCTTTGTAGGTATAATCCAAGCAGCTACATCCTTGCTGACTTAGCAGCTGGTCCGTGTAGACGGAAAAGGGTTGGCGGGATGACGATGAAGCTCAGCCATCGGGCCCACATCACACAGGCCCCAGGAGTGCTGAGAACCCAGGGGAATTGGTGATTTATTTGGAAGGACGTGACAGCATGCACTTCTCCACAGGTACTTTATTCCGTCTGGGTGGTTTGCCTGTTGATCTGAAGCCGACGCGTAGCTTAGGCTCGCCTAGAACTACTATGCAGTCCCTGTTGGTCTTGGACTCAGAACCTTTCTGGCTCAGCCCAGCCAAGTGCTGGCACTACAGGTATACACACTGTGCCAACAAGTTTTGTTTGTTTTCTTGGGATCAAGCTCGGAGCCTTGTGGATGCTAGGAAACTGTACCACCACATTTAGCCCTTTCTTATAAAGAAGTTGTCAGCTGGGCGGTGGTGGCGCACACCTTTAATCCCATCACTTGGGAGGCAGAAGCAGGCAGATCGCTGTGAGTTCAAAGACAACCTGGTCAGCAGAGTGAGTTCCAGAACAGGCCCCAAAGATACAGAGAAGCCCTATCTCAAAAAATGAAAAAAAAAAAAAAAAACAAACAAAGAACAGAAATTGTCAAAGAAAGAAAACCAACCACATAGCCACATTATTAGAATACATTTTAGTGTTGTGTCTGACTTTATATTAATACATGTGTAAATTTTACCTAAAAGAGGTATCCCATGAGCTCATTACATAAGCTCATGACATCACAAAGCCTGAACCTACCCCAATATAAAGGAGAGTGTATAAAAATTCCTTTGTATGCTCCGGCACGTAAGTGTTTGATCTGAAAGGAAACTCCAGATCTTTAAATAAAATATATAAATTTGGTAGGTGGTAACGAAAAGTGATTTTAAATCTACATCCTTAAGATTTCTGATATCCCTGTGTAATTTTTCAATGAAATAAATGAAAACCCACAGAAAGTCTTGTCTCTTTCTGTTTCTCTGTAGTGGCTTGAAACTTTCAGATGGATGGGACATCTGGACTCTGAGCAGTGTGTATTATTATTGTGTTCTAAATATCAGGCCTAAGTGGATTTTCCTTGTTTAGTCCAGTAAACATAAATAGCAAACATTTGTCACATGACTGATATGTTTGCCTTTAACAAAACAGCCCTGGCCAAAAAAATTATTAGGAAACAGACCGGAAGCCCTGTTGGACTGAAGCAGTGTAATTAGTTAGTCCGGCACTACATTTTGTCAAAAAATTCTGACAACCTAATAACCAGACTGTCATCAGACGGACACTGAAAAATGGTACTGGGCTTCTTCCAACTTCAGAATGCCACTGGTTTTTGTTGTGCTTTTTTTAATGTAGAATTAAACAAAAATCTATAAAGGATGCAGTCGGTGGTCAGGCGGTATTTAAGTGGGTGTATTCCTCTTACAGTACGGAGTGGGAGGCTTGAAGTTCCCAGGAACACGTGTGTGATTTCTATAATGTGGTGTGTGCACAGATGTTAGGCACACATCACTGGGCATTGCTGGGCATTTGCTTGGCCCTGGCACTCTCTTCTCTTCTCTGTGTGATTAGATTCCAAATAACCATCAGGGTGTGTGTTACTGTGATCCTCATTTCCGAGGGACAAAGGGCGTTTCTCCAGACAATCAAACACACTTGTTCATACCCATTGGAGGCTCAGCTCCACATGTATAGTGACTATCAGGTGTTGGCAAAGGAATGGGGTTTAATACAGTCTTGCTAGGCTGGTAGTGTCCTTTTCAAGAAAACCACTACATATTTCGCCTCCAAATGAGAGCAATGCAGTGTGAAATCTGATCTGGACATCAAATTCTGTGCACATTGTGTGCCAGTAAAAGGGAACAGCATTGTGTTTATGGATTATTCTCACATTTATACCGTTAAATACTAAAAGGCAGAAACATTAAGACATCGCCTTAGGTACAAAAAAAAAAAAAACCAAATAAACAACAACAACAACAAAAAAAAAAAAAACCTAGTTTCCACTTGATTAGTCAATTATGGGAAAGGATCCACTACCCTCTACAAGAAAACAAAAACAAAAACAAAACAAACCTCAGGGAGCACATTTCTAAGAGGACCTCTGGGACACTAATACCTGAAACTCTCGCCATTGGCTCAGCTGGGATCTAAGTGAGAGACTTGCTGTGGAGGTTGCACATGCAAATTTTGTGGGTGAACTCATCAGAAAAATAAATAGAAAACAAAAATTGGGAATTTTTCCCAAATACCTGAAATAACTCAGAGGACTTAAATATACAAGCAACCAATTGATCCTTTTATCTTCAAGGCACTCTGAAATTTCAAAGCATTTTCACATCCTATGATTTCATTTAATGGCCACAAGTCTATATTATTTCTTAAAAGCTAAAAGGAAAGATTCCAAATGCCACAAATACAGTGCTAAACAAAAGATACCACACACAAAGGACCTCATACAGTATGGGTCTATTTATTACATAACTTTCAAAAACCTATTATCTGGGCTTAGATCCTGGTCTCAGCAACATGGCTGTGAACACCAGGAAGGGAGGAATCAGTAGTAAGTAAGGAGTCACTATGGTGTTTCCCTCTGGGAAAACGGAAAGTGAAATCAATCTGCTAGCTAAGGAGACTTGCTTCTTCTGGGGCAAAACCAAAGTAAGACCAGGAGTGGGAGTAGGTGCCTGAAATCCAGCACCTATGAGGGTGGCAAAAGCAGAAGACCTGTGAGTTCAGAGCCAGCCTGGGCTACACGGAGAGACTGTCCCAGATAATAATAAACCCATGCAACACAACTATGCTACAAATGAGCTGGGGAGATCTGGCACTGTAGATTCTGCTAAAAGACAAACTAGATCCATCCACACCATTTTCTACCGTAGCATCACCGAGATGACCGGGAGAAGACTAGAGAAAGTGCAAGACCAGTAGACATGCCAGCAGCTCTGTCTTTCCATGTATGCCATTAGCCAGTAATAAACAGCAACAAATTCCCCTTTCTTTACTGCTACTTGCATTAGTTGGCTGCTTTTACCTGCATTGCATCAATATGACTTCATTCAAAAGAGACTTGGAAATTGAAGCCTTCCTTAATGTATACGTGCTGCAATACGTGCTGGGATGAATTATTACAATCCGGGGTGTTTGGGTTTGGGTTTTCTTTTGGAGGGATCAGAAAGTCAAATGATAGGGTGTGGCATGAGAAAGTAGAGCTCATAGATCAGGGATTTCTCTCTTTACAGCTTCTGCTTGACAGGCTGAGATTTGTGAGAAACATCAGAGCCAAATGTGCACGCTTTCGTTTTAAAATGAAGTTCCATATTTTTAAATGTTCCTAAAAGTGTAGGCTATGCTACGGGGTAAAATAAAGGCTGTGAGTATATTTTTAGAAACTTCAAACCTGTAGCAAAACAAATATATGATTCAGAGCCAAGATGGTACACAGTAGTGATTGGAAAATGATGCAGGAAGGGCACACACCTTAGCTTTCCTAGACCCGCTCCTTGGGCACACTCAATGCAGACTTTAAATCTGCGGCACATGAGTCACGCGAGTGCTTTGTACTTCTTTTACACAACTGATGGCGAGCACTGTCCTCTTCCTTCATTCATTCCCTAGACAGATCAAGAACAAATATGTAGCGTGCAAGAGCACGGGCAGTATAAAAACATGTAGAAGTTGGACTACGCGGACCACTGAGCTGCTGACAGCCAGATTAGACTCTCCAAGCGTTCCTTTCACCCACAGCATCAGACAATTTACACAGCAATTCTTCTCGAGTAATTTCTGTAATGGAAGCGCGAGCTTTGTAGTCAATCATAATTGGGCTCTCAATATCCCAGACAATGTCTTCTGAGACGCAGGCCTCTGAAGTCTCAATGAGTGGTTTAGAGTAACGTGGGAAGGAAAATGAAATGTGTGTTGTGGCGATGCTGATGCATGCATGAACAGCCCGTATATGGTGGTTCTGTTGAACTTGTCCATATTGGGTTTCATGGTTGATAAGGACAACTGACCAGGTCTCTTCCTCAAGAGGGCACCAGATCTCATTACAGATGGTTGTGAGCCACCATGTGGTTGCTGGGATTTGAACTCAAGATCTTTGGAAGAGCGGGAAGTGTTCTTAACTGCTGAGCCATGTGGAGAACTTCCTTAATCATTGTTACTTGGCAAATCTTCTTAAGATACAGACACTTGTTTGAGTACGGTGGCTCATGTCTGGAATCCTAGGTTAAACCTATTTCTGAATGCTTCCATATAGGAAAACTATAGAGATAATGGAAAACCTACTTCATTTTCTCTGATCCCATCAGTTTGCAGAATTTGGAGTACAATTACGAACTATGATTTTCATGCCAGTCAGGAATGAATTCTAAGTTTGTTGCCATCTGTGTGATGTGACCTTAAATGTCTCCCAAAAGTCATGAATTGAAGGCTTAGACACCAGCTGATGGGGTTAGTGGGAGATGTCGGAACCAATTGGGGGTGAGGACTACAGAAAGGAAGTTCGGTCATTGGTGGCATGCCTGTGAGGAGATTAGGAAGCTGAAGTCAAAAAAGTTTGTTTTTCAGTCGATTTCCTCAGGTATGTTGTCACGGCCATAGAAAGTTGATGAACACACAGTTTAAAACTCACTATTTCAAGACATAAATTGATTTGATTACCAAAAATATCAAATGGTGCATTGTCTTCCTTAGATTTCTTAGGCTCACAAGACTAAGACAAGGAGATTACCAATGATGCTAACAGCTGTTACCCAACTGAGTGTAGAGCACAGCAATTTGAGTAACTTGCTTCCTCAGACAACCATGATATATACAGGGATAAATTAACAATAGTAGCCATTTTAGGCCTGAGCTCCCCAAGTTACCATGGAATACAGTTTATAAGATGGATATATTTCAAGGGAGTTTATCCTCCACTGGCTTTTCTTTTAAATTTATTTAAAAGAAATGTGAAGGTCTGGATTGTCTTCTTTCACACATATAAAAAAATAAGAAAGCAAATATTCTTAAATTAATTTTTTTTTTAGTTTGGCAAATCACCTACTGGGGACAAACTAATCAAAATTATGTGAAAGAAAATAACTGTTCCTCGTGACAAAAAGAACTAGGAAAAAAAATCCCAACAAGTAAGTAAAGCTACGAATGGCTGTACTGGGAACATCAGTCACTTTTAAATTTCTTCTTGACTTTCACTCATTAATTATCAAGAGACTACAGCAGATAAACAAATCCATGCTGTGGAGATGCTGTGGTCTGTCTCTACGAAGGACAGAAACTCACTTCGGTTACAGCAACCTTAGTAGGTAAAATTGTGACATGAGACTTTGGAGAGCGGATGGATGGATGGGCGGACAGACAGATGGACTGGCAGATGGTCCTTTTGGTTCTTGAAGGAAATACAGTTTCACCGTGAGATTCTGGAAGAAATCATCTAGAAACCAGGGCCAAAGAGAGCCCAGGCTGTCACCTGGACTCCCCTGCACCAATCCCCCAGTCTTGTTTACTTCAACCGCCGCAGGCGACTCCCACAGTCTCTGGGTTCTTCTCCTGGCTCTTCCTAAAGACAAACCCACTCCAAAAGCAAAATAATTCCCCCAGGTTGTCCAAGTGGTCCAACACTAGCAAGTTCCAGTATCCAGTCCCAGCAGGCTTGATACTGAATTCCTATTCTACTTCCAAGCTTAATAAATACTCGCACAGGAAAAAAACTCTACCCTTGTTTTTACAATTTTTCTTGTCCTTCAAAAAATGATTCAGGAGTAGATTCATCAAAAGTGTATAGTATATAAATATTCTATTTATTCTACTAAGTCTTTTTATAATTACATGGCCAAAACGTCAATGTAGCTGCTAATTATAACATGCAGACTTACATGCACATATTAGTCCATGATCAGGTGAGCATTTAATGCAGAAGAACCTATGGCTACCTGATTTATAGCTATACAAAACTGGATGTTTTCTCTGAGATGTCCCTAACCTATGAAGAAAAGAGATAAAGAACTGAAGATGCCTTAAGAGGCAAACACACTCACCACTAAATCTAAGAACCTTAGTTCAATTCCAGGGATACACACGGTGTAAAGAGAGAACTGATTTCAGCAAGTTGTCCTCTGACCTCTACATGTGTGCCATGGAACCCAGTAATTAACGTAAAACAAAAAAGAAGAACGTGGAGTAATGGGCAGTATCTGCAACACAAGTGAAACAGACGTCTTCAGAGGGGCTGTGTCCAAAGCACAGCGCTCCACAGTGAAGGATGGAGCTTGAAACCCAGACAAATGAGACAACCGGGCCAAACCTTCACCTGTCCCTTCCATGGCCTTTATGTTTGTGAACATTCTATCACTAATACAGTGTTTTCCTTTAAATCAACTCTATTTTCAATAAATGAAAATTTGAGGACAATTCTATGTAAGCACTGTAAATATCCAGTATCATACACGTGTGTGCATGGTCTGCATATAGTATATAGCTTGCATCATTTACCATTAATAGAAAGAAACGGAAGACCTCCAATGTGACTAACCCAAAGCATGTTCTTATATCATGCATCACACGAATTACTATGAAGAACTGTTGATTTAAATGCAAACTAGAGAATAAATGAGTTATGCAGATATATGTTATCACATCACACATAAACATGTACAATTACTGTGTGCCAAGAACTTCATGTACAAAGGAAATTCCCCAAACCCCACCACATATCTTGTCCCTTCAACAAAACTAAAGAGCAAGGATTCACCCAGAAAGGTACGGGGGACATGGAGGAGTGTCAATGTTCGGTGCTAGGGGCAAATTATAAATGGGGTGTCACAAACTCATAAGTAAGGGTATGAAAGTGCAGACTGTAGATCACCTCATTATTTATTCCCCGAATTGGATTGTCTCTAAACATGTGTCACAGAGAAGGTCCTTTGTACTGTTTGGTCTGAACGTCCTTCATCTCTTCTGCGCTGTCTCTTTTAGACATACATATATGAGCTCACAAATTACCCATCACAAAGAAATGGCGTGCTGCTAATAGGTCTCTTCATTGTGGCTGACAGTGCAGAACAAACACCGGTCCCTGAGCTGAGACCAAATTTCTGGAATACAAACCGGGGTTCCCAACGGGAAATGACACATTACCTAGAGGTCACCCCAAGAACTCTGGAGCAAGCTCCTGCATTCTGCTGCCTCTCCCCACACTCACTACAATGTGCCATATGCCCCAACTCGCTCAGGGCGCCCCTCTCTCCACATTGTCAGTTCTCTAGCTTGCTACTGCTCTAAGACCCAGCTGTCAACAAACAGGTCCCTATTTCACAGGTGGTGGGGGATGAGGGATGACTTGGCAAGGCAGCTTAGCAAGCAAAGGCATTTGCTGCCAGTCCTAACTGAATTCAGTCATGGGGACCCATAATGTAAAAAAAGAACCAACTCCTGTGAGTTGTCTTTGATTTCCGCAGGCACACTGTGACACTAGAGTGTCCCCTGCCACCATCCATATGAAAATAAGTGACTAGATGTAATTTTTTAAAAAATGAGTAAGTGAATCAGAAAAATATCAAGCATAAGGAAATAGGGAAGGAATATATAAAACAGAGCAGCTCTTTAGAAAGGCTATGGTTTAGGACCAGATCATAATATCTCTGTACATATCCATGAAGTTAGCTTGATGGCAGAGAGCTGTAGCCCAGAGGAGGCTGATGCAGGAGCTCAAACCCCACACTAGCCTTGACCTACATAAGTAGACCCTGTTCCAGACACTGACAGGATGGAACCAAGTCAAAGAAAGGCCTCACGGTCTCCGTGATGGTGATAAGACACCCTCATGTTTTCAAGTAGCCATCCTCCCCTGTTTCCAGGATGCAAGTTTTCAATGTTTACTAAGAAGGGGCAGTCAGCAGGTCCTCCTGGGCATTAGTGTACACTGCATTGTGTACCAATATTTATAAAGGCACCTCAGTCTATTCCAAACTGTTGACATCTCGAAGGTCCTTAACTTTTTCATTTCTCACTCTCAGCTTCCTATATTTGTGACGCCCACACAGCTTCTCTGAGTTCTCAACCTGAAGGTTGAGCACCTGAAACCACAGGAAGGGAAACATGTGTGCACCTGATGGTTGCAATATTTTCCAGACCAAAAAAACAAAACAAAACAAAACAAAACAACAACAAAACACTCCCAGAAAGCCTCTACCCAGGAGATGGTAAACTGCTTCGACATCTTAGCTGTTGCCCCTCCAAGGAGATTCACACACTTCTCAGCCTGTGTCCCCTCTGGGCAGGCATCTCCTGTGTTTACAGCTATTCGCTATGACTGGCTCTACTCACACAGAACCTTTGGAGTTAACCAGATGGCCCCAGAGACCTCTAGTCCAAGACAGCTGGAGGGCACAGACGTGCATAAACAGGACATGGGCAGACCAACTGTGGTGCCTTTCTTGATAGGGAGAAACTGACACAGACCTTGTAGGGAGTACACCCAAGCTCCACTGTAGGAGACGGCAGGTCAGAAAGTTTTCCAAATCATCTTCTGTGGGTGCCTGCAAATCAAGATGACAGCAAAGAGTAGCATCACTGGGGTAAGTTCCCAACTCTGAGCTTAAGTGCAGTTCTGATTCCAAAACACAATGGGAGAAACGGCCTTCACTGCCTGCCATCATTTAAATATAGGGATAGGTGGCAGGGACAGGGACAGTACCTTCCAGAGGCAGCCATCAGGTCTCAGAATCTCCTACATTAAACACCCTGTGTTGAAACGAGGGGCTAAGGTTCCTCCAAAGGGGCAGTCATCAGTCATAGTCTCAAAGCTGGAAGAGAGTCTAAGATCTCTAGAAAGCATAGCAGAGTCCCACCAACACAGCTGCATCAAAGAGCAACCGTGGCACCAAGGGAAATGAGAAAGCACAAATGGTGGTTTCTAGCATGGCATCCAATCTTCATCTTTGTGATCCTCCCATTCTCAGTTCAAGTATAAACAGACTTTCTCCCCCTGAAATAGGAAGAGGATTAAGCAGGCAGGGCGTTTTCTGAGTTCTGTAGATCAAATGTTCATGGGCTTTCCTTTTGTGGCATTTACGGATTCACTCTAAAGAAGGGGGAAGCCGGAGCAAAGCAATTTGACATGCTTGCATTTGCTTTATCCGGACCAGCAAGTACAGACTGCAGGGCCACCCCAACCCGAGCTGCAGAGATGATTCCAGAACCCTGAGGGGGCTGCTGACTATTTTCCTTACAGGGATATTCAAGCTGAGCCACCCTCCTTGCAAAACAGCAAATGAGCTCACTCAGACTATCCTCAGGAAAAGGATAGCCAAGAGGACAAGTGTAATTATTATCATACAAACTTAATTTCTGACCAACTTCTACAATTACCTTCTCCCCTTAAAGTCAGTGAGGCAGGATCTTGTCAGTCACACAGACCTTGGGCTGCATGCCAACATCTCAGCCTGAGGACCATTTTGAAAAACAGATACATTTTTCTGACCTGTACCTCCATTTTTCTGCAGGCAAGGTCCACCCGCTGGAATACAGTGAAGACTTAGACGATGATGGTTTAGGGGAGCTTTTAACATTCACAATATGATGCTCAGGTGAAAAACTAGCATGTCCCACTTCCTCCAAAGAGTCTATCAACATAGAGAACTAGCCGGAAAAAGCATCCAAAGGAAATAGGTGGTGATCTCTGCAGAATTGGATTAAGAACAGTTTTGATTTTCTCCTCTTTCACTGATGTGGCTCCTAAATATTATAAAATTCAAATGCACAAGTTACAGAATAAAAATAGAGCAATTATAAGAGATTTAAAGATATAGAATGTCATTTACAAAAAGGTTTTCTATTTACAAAAAAGCAAAGAAGAATTCCCACTAAAATCAAACAAGTGACTGACACCATTGGGAAGGAACTTCATCCTAGTTCAGGCAGCTTCATCACCGCCATCACTACTTCTTAAGTACGTGCGTCATGTGTGTTCCTGTAGTTGGAATCAGTAATCATGTAAACAGTTCAGTTGGTGACTAAGTTATTTACATCACTGGGCCCTCTACCAGGGATATTGAAGACAGAGAACCTGAAAAGTGACATTTAGCAGGGGTTAATAATACAAGTCTGTCTGCCCTGTATTCCACCTTCCTTGGAAAGTCTTTTGCAACCTTGCCAAGTAGGATGAAGTACAATTAAGTAGGCAGCCAGCAGTCAGAAGTACTCTGGGCCTTGGGTCACAGCTGACTCCAACAAGGGAAAGGCCTGAACTAACCCAAGCCATTCAAGGAAGGATGTTAGGTGCATAGGCAAAAAAAAAAGAAGCATCCACAGAAGAGACATAGAGGACCCATCTAACAACAGTGACTTCCCATCTCTCTCCTTCTACACATTAGGCAGAGTCCTGCAGTGATGGATTCCCTGTATCATCTTGAATGCACCATGGCTGCCCTAATTAAATGCAATTTGGGGGGGGGTGTCATCGTTTCTGAATGAGATTAGCATTTCAGATGGTAAACTCGGGAAAAGGCTGGCTTCCCCAAAGCAGTTGGGCATCATTCAAACCCTAAAAGTTCCAGACTAAAGGAAGGAGTAACTGTTCTTCCTTCTTCTGCCCTGCTATCTGACTGGGACACATCTTCTGGTCCTTTTTGGTCCTCAGACTGGAATTTGCACCCCAGCTATACTGCTTCCCAAGCTATTGAGTCCCTTGCTTTCCTGGGTTTACAGCTTGCAGATGACACAGCATGGGAGTTCTCAGCTTTCCTAATTATGGGAGCCAACTCCTCATCATAAATAAGCAAACAGATAATTAATCCATTGGTTTTGTTTCTCTGGATAATCCTGATGAACATAAGCCTAGATTTATTGTGTGTCCTCCCTCTTCAAGAAAGGGTCTGTTTATCTCCCATAAGAAATAAACCTCATTGCTTTAAAACAGAGAAAGGGTTACTGTTGCTCTAACAGCCACCCTTCCAGTTCCTAGGACAGTTTGACCAGAACCAGCTAGCACAGGAGCCTCTTGCTCATTCGAAGACACACACACACACACACACACACACACCACTTCCAGCTGTAGGTAGCTTTTTCTCTTTATCTAATATGCTGCTGACCAAACTTTATTTTCTATAGCCCACAACAAAATAAAGTTGATAAGGTACTTGGTAATCTTGGTCTACATGCCCATGTCTGACTCAGGAAAGAATTCTGGTGCTGCTGGTAGTTAAAGAAAAAACTCTTCGCTGTTAAGCGGAGATAGATGAGAACAGTCTGTTTGGTCAATGGTGCTGTCATATCTGCTTGAGGCTCATCAAAAAACAAAACAAAGCAAAAACCAGAAGACAGCCGGTCTAAGAAGGTAGTCAACACAGCAAAGGCGGAAGAGGGGAAAGAGCAGGACATGGGGAATGTGATGACATCATTGAGCCAGTGTACTAAGACAACCTACAGCGACATCCTCCAGGAGGGCTTCTGTCCTGATAGAATTCACCTTTCTTAGTCTCATAGGTTTGGCTTTTGGGATTTCAAAAAAGCAAGTCGGTAGAGCAATTCAGAAAATGCTTGTCAGGGCTTAGCGATCTGTCACCAGTTTACAGCCATCCTGAATCTGAGAGGTGCGGCGGGTGCGGCGGGTGGACATGGAGGGAGGAAAGCTTTGCCTTTTAACGCCCTTATTTTCTTAAATCATTTCAAGCTGACTTTTTGATTATTTGTGGCCAAAAGCATCTTCAATGATAAATCTAGCTGCACATAATTGGCCGGAAATTTATGTATCCTCCTTTGAGTGAAGACTCCAGAGAAAAGGTAGAGAGATCCATAATTCTGCCAACATTCTCCCAAATCCTTAAATGATAGATCTTAAATGATTCTTTTCCAAAAAAAGAAAAAAGAAAAGAAAGACAACTGAGAAGCCAGAAAAAAAAAGTGAATTACGCGACCACCTAACCCTCATCTGAGAGCCATAAAGCACCCACCTAGAGATATCCTGCCTTTCTCAGCGTGGAACTGGGCAGCGTCGTTTAGAAATACCAATCTGTATGGTAGGTTATCCTTTCTGGGAATAATCTCCCTTTCTCGTATCAAGAGCTTTAACATACTTGGCCTTAAGGGAATGTCTAAAGAGAGAGTTATCACAGGCAATCCCAACCCCTAAATCTTGTCACCAGTATGGATCCCCTCCTCCCCCAAGTCTTAAATACATTGAACGGAACGTGCCAGACCCCACAAGGGACAACAGATAAAGATAAGTATAGGCTGCTTCTGCTTTGCTTAAAAACAACCTTGTTTCCTCTGATCTTGCCTAGGTAGCCAAATGCAGGAGAGCGAGAAATGGGTTTGCCTGATATTGGAGAGAAGCTGAAAGTGTTCTGGTTCCTTAAAGCAGGGGAGACTGTCACCCCCATTCCTGCCAGGACTTTCAATACGCATAGTGACAGGCTGCTGAGAACATGGAGGCTTTGGCCTTGAAGTCATAGTAAAGAACACGACCTCTTTAGACTAGAAACAACAAAGCTGTATTGCACTGGGCGGGCAAGAGGCCCGGAATGTGGTTGGTGTAAGATGGAAAAGATGGAAGGGCCTTTTCCTCACGCTCTGGGCTATCTCAGGCCTGCTGTACTTTTGCACCAATGACCACAGATCAGTATACAGCTCAAATAGCACAGAGTCGGCTTTCCCCAATATGTAAAGGGAAACAAACTATAACCAGGTTTGTGCCCATGCACATTAAAATTGTGTCGCTCTTCCCTCCAGAATGCAACATTCCCTCCTGGGGAGTGGGGGCGGGAGGGGAGTGATCACATGACTCATATAGCTCAGTGGCCTTTAAGACTCACAATGCCCCTCCCCAGGGTTATATAAGTACTGTACAATTGTTTCTGAAGAGGAGCTATGCAGAGAGGGCCGGTGCCACGGCTTCTGGAGTCATCTACAGAGCTGCAGTGGGGTACTCAGGGGTGCGGGTGCTCCACACCTAGGCTCCCCCAAGCATGCCCACTAAATGCACTGCTTCAGCAAGCTGGTGCAGCTGGACTGGGTTCTTGGCGGTCTGCTGGGAAGAGCAGGCTGCTGTTAACATGTCCCCAGGAAAAGTCACACCACAAAAGCCGCATGTGTAAGATTTAGAACAGTTTCTCAAAATGACACTTTTAAGTCAGAATGCAAACTCCGTGCATATTTTTGGTTGGTTTGACATGTCCTCGGTTTCTGAAGGACACCACCCCCCCCCCCAGGACAGGTTCTCCTTAGTCACTCAGCATATTCACCACTAGGCTTTGTAAAGGGGAAGCTGGGAAACAAGGGGCCCCTCGGCTGGCAAGCAATGTTAAATGTGTTTAAACAGTCACACCAAAGGCGACAACAAACTCCTATCTGAATTCTCTTACAAAATGTCCCACCCACTCATAAGAAGCTGCTGGAGTCTCAAGTACTGGGCATTAATGAGGACTGAACGCGAAACATGGAAGTGCTTTACACACAGGTCTCAAATTGTTGAGGTTCCCAAACAACACCAAAGCATTTCAAGTCACACATGGGATGGAAAGTGAAAACGTCCTTAGAGGGATCCGTCTCTAATAAGACTTACCTACTTCAGAGAGTGCTACGAAGCTCTATTAACACCAGCTGAACACTTTAAGATCTTCAAATAAAATCGCAGTAGAAATGCAAAGTATCATTACTATAGCTCTGAAATAATCTCACACCTAGGGATGAGAAAACCCCAGGCCAAATTTTACCACTTCTCTTCTGCCTGATAAACAAGAAGTGCCAAGTATGGAGGTGGTGACAGGCAGAACAAAGACATCAGGGTTCCTCTGTCACCAAAGTTTTATATTTTCTACAATGTCACTGTAGGGAAACTTTCAGAGGAAAGCAAGTCCCTTAAAGGGGAGGGTTCAAATGGGGATAAACTTTTCATTGTTTTTGTACCAGGCCACGCAATAAAGCTAACAGAAGTGAAATCATATAATCCAGTTCTCTGGGGCACGTTTCCTCCAAGCATCTCCAAGAATTAAAAATGATGGGACGCATCCTTACCCAAATCACCACCAGTAGGATGTCACTTACTAGGTCACAGAGCAGACGCTTTAGCAGACATGGGGATTGCTACTTGGTAACTGAGGGTACCAAGCGACACAGCCTTACATCCCTGATGACGGTAACCATGGTGAATGACAGTGAGTAGCATCAACGTAACTATGATAAAAGAAGGACAGGACACAGACCTGGACACCTCCAGATCCTCATGCAATCACTGCCTGTGGGGCACACTCCCCACTCTGTGCTAGTGATCTGGATAGGGCCTTGAGAGTGCCACACAAGCAGGCTCTTGCTCTCCATCTTAGTCCTGTTGATTAGCATAGCAACGGAAGTAACAGCATCCATCATGAGTGTCTTGATTGGGACTATTAACCCTTCCGAGATCTGACCCTAGTTGTGCTCTGGACAAACTACTTGGCTTCAGCCTTACTTTTCATATCAATAAAATGGAAACACCTACCTGGCCCATCTACAACCACCTTCTTCATAGGATACTTAGGAAAATAATTTTTGAAACCATGCATTAAATATAAACTATATTAGAATTTACATATTACAAGAAATAACCAACTAGCCTATACCTCCTGGCTCACTGTGAAAAAGCGACATCATTACAATGATGCAGTAATTACCTACAGATTTCAGCAAAAATTGGGATATGAGTGTATTAGAAGGCCGTGGGAAATGGAAGTGACCAGAATGGGAAACGTCAGAATGCTAGTGTTAGAACTCACAGATAAGGAAAGGGTGATATAGACATTTTATTAGAAACAGAAAAGGGAACAGCAATAGAATCAGAATAGAAAGAGGTTAATTTAGGGAGATCCGAGTAAAGGGAAATAGGTAGAAAGGAAAAAGATGCTGCAGCTTTTCATCATTTGCTTCTTGATGCTATTCTATTTAAATAATGTAGATACATCGTTTTTATTAAATGTCAAAGGACAATTTACAATATAAGATGCCAGGTGGTGGTGGCACACACCTTTAATCCCAGCACTCGAGAGGTAGAAGCAGGTAGATCTCTGTGAGTTCGAGGTCAGCCTGGTCTACAAGAGCTAGTTCCAGTACAGGCTCCGAAGTTACAGAGAAACCCTGTCTCAAAAAAACCAAAAAAAAAGATGCTATACCACTTACATTTTAAATCTTGATAGAACTAATTATACGCAGTTCTTAAGAGTGTACAATAAACACTTAATTTTACCCCAGGTACGCTATATCCCTAAAAATACATCTGTTGAATTGACTTGAGAGAGTGACAGAGAGTCATATACTTTATAATTTGCCAAACATGTCTATGTACATGATCAGTATGTGTTCCTCACACAGCCCTGCGCACTGTGCAGGGTAAGTGACTCTGACTCTGCAGACAAGGAATGGGAACTGCAGGGAACGTTAGGACTGCAGGGAACATTAAGACTGCAGGACTGCCGCCCAGAGCCCAAAGTTAGCAAGCTGCAGAGCCAAACTGGAAGGCATGCTTCCTTTAGTTGAGGCTCTTCCCAGCATGCAACCATGTGACTTAGTCGCAACAGGGGAGCAAAGATGATTTCCCTGTGTCCCTGGGAGAACAGTCAGTAAGTATCTTTGTTCCAGGACTTGGCCCAAACAGAGAAGTAGGCAACAAAGAAGACATAATGGAAGAACTGGCCATTCCATTTTCAGGAAACCATAAGAGTGTCAGAGACCCAAACAATGAAGCTTTCAACCACATTTTACACATCAACAAAAAGGAGTTCCATGAAACAAAAAAACCAAAAAAATGGTATTGAAAAGAGAAATTAAAATTCAGAGAAAAGTAAAAAACAAACAATACCATTTTGTTCCGAGATGTTGAGGTAAACTGCAGCCCTTCCCAAGTCTAGGCCACATCCTTGACATCAAAACCCTAGGCATTAGATGGGTGCCTTTCCCATCTCTCACTGTGTCTGTAAGCATCCTGCATTCTCAGAGAAGCCATCTAAGCATCTGTATCAAACACAGGGTAATGGGGAATGCACCAAAATCATGTGTTTTGAGATCTGTGTTAGTAGTCTACTGTAAAGCATTCTGCTCTTACACAGAGTAAAGAAGGTAATGGATGCTCTCTTCGCAAAATCTACAAACATAGCCACTTAATCGAAATCTTATTTACTAATGTCTACTAGTTAGGGTTCTCAAACTGTTAGCAAGAAAAACAAACTGGCTATATTTAGATTACGAAAGGCACCTGGAGTTTAGATAAGGCTTGGAAGAGCCAAGACAGACAGGGAGGCTAACTACCGGGAAATGCTATCTGAGGTCTCATGGGTAGGGCCAGGCCAGAATGTCCACCTGGGACAAAGGAGAATGTTTTACTAAAGATCTGAATCCCAAGGAGCAAGTATGCTTTTCAACGAGCTTGCAGCCGCCCTGCATTCAGGACTGCGAGAGTCCACTGCAGCCTCACCCTAAAGGAAACAAAAGCTCTGAAGAGAAAAAGTACAGAGCGGAGGGAAAATGGAGGAGGGTGTTCTTCTACACTTACCAAGGCTTCCTTCAAAAATTGTTTAACAAACTTCCTAGCAGTGGATCACGAATTTCTAAGAATATAATTTAAGACTACTGTAATTAGTAATTGGCCATGAAGAGCCAAAAGGTCTATCTTCCTGACGCTCGCAAGACTTAACCTGACTGTTTTTTTTTCTTCTAAAGTTTCTTATATTTCTTTTTTATTACATTTTACTGATTCTGTGTGTGTGTGTGTGTATGTGTTTGTATGTGTGTCTGTGTGTGTGTATGTGTCTGTATGCGTGTGTGTGCTTGGACATGGCATAGGACGCAAGTAGGGGCCAGGGGAAAAGGAATGGTAGTTAGTTCTCCTGTTGCACCGTGTGAAGTGTGGTGATGGAATTCCGTCGTTGGGGTTGGCAGCAAGCACCTTTATCTGCTGAGCTGTCTTAATAGACCCATTCCTAATTACCTATTAAAAGTAACATTCTCATTTTGAAAACATCCTAAAAAAAATCTTAAAAAAAAAAAAACTTAAAAAAAAAAAAAAGTAGGCACCAGAGACTTAGCAATGTTCAGTTCAGTGCTTAGCAATGATTGCTGCTCTTACCGAAGGCCCATTACCCAGCTCAGGTCAGGTAGCCAAAACTCACCTGTAACTCCAGTTTCTGGGGGATCTGACACTTGTCTTCCACAGGCACCTGTCCTCAGGTGTACATACCCACACACGGGCACACACATACATTCATAACTTAAAACAATTTAAAAAAATTAATCATTAAGACTATAAGAAGAATGGACATAGCCGGAGACATGGCTCAAGCCACAAGGAGCACTCTGTACAAGCCGAAGGCCCTGAGCTCGATCCCCAGCATCTAAGCCAAAAAGGCTGCCATGAGCAATCTGATTGCTGGAGAGGCAGAGACAGGAGGATGCCTGTGACTGGCTGACTAACCAACTTGACCCAATAGGTATACTCCAGACTAAGTGAGAAGGTCTCAAGAAACAGTCAGAAAGCCATGGTGGAAGACACCTAATGTCACCCTCTGTCCTGCACACATGTACACACATACACACTTATGTGCATATGCACATGCACACACAGAGATGCACACACATACACATATAAACACATGAATAAATAAAAAGGATATACTTTCAAAATATTTAATATATGTTTAAGGCTGCTATTGCTCATGACAATGAGGACCAGGAGGAGGAAGTGACAGTAACAACAGTGACAGTAAGCAGCATCTGCTTGTCATGGACCAGGACAGGCTCTTGCACACCAACCATATGAGGTAGAGTATATCTTATCATCACCGTTTCACTGACAGGGAGGAGAATGAACACGTTGTTCATGGTCCAATAACCAAAGCAGGACCAAACCCACCTCTGACTGCAGAGTACTAACTCGACAAAGAGTATGAAAACGCTCCCTCCTCCAAAGGACCGCAAGCATCAAAGCTACACCACCTAACAGCAAAGTCCTCAAAACGGCCTTATCATCTCTAACTCCAATGCTATCGAGTCCTGCCATGTTCCAGGAAACGGCTCAAGGCTGCAGGAATATGAATGATATAGGAAAATGAGGACCATCCAGATCTTCTGGTATTTTCTTCACTACGGCCACGACTATATCAAAATCCCAAGGCAGCCAGGCTTCATGCAGCAGAACTTGATCACCCCAAAGCAAATCCTCCAATCAGTTTTTATAGATAATGTTTTAAACATTCCAAAACGATCTCTCTCCAATTTCTTTGTAAAACTACACTTTACTCTCAAAACGAACATTAAAAACTCGTTTGTCATAAAGTTAGAAATAACTTAAAATAGAAAGTAAATCAAAATTGCTTTTCAACTTTAACCAAAGTGGTCACAGTCATAATTACTATAATAAAAATGACAGAAAAAAAACTAAATTTGTCAAAAACATAATTGATGATGAAAACAATCGTAAAATTATGGCATATTTCACCCTGACCACCACAGCCTCCTGATGAAAGTGCAGCCCTATAATTCCTCAGAGTGAATTCTCTAAATTAAAATACTTCATGCAGAACAGAAATTAAACAATGAATCAGAGAACACTGCTGTACAGAGGTACGCTTATAAATACACCTGCAAAGGAGAAACAATTACATTTTCCCATGCAAAAACCACCTCAACCGTAATGTTTCACAGAACTGGTATTCTTGCTATTGCTTTGAACTTGGAAGTTCACTTCCTGTAACTCACTTAGGACCCCAGTGTGACTGGTGGAAAGGTAATTAGCCCCACCAAACTGGAAGGTTGTCTCCGTGATACAAAACCAGCTCTTCCACTCAACCACACGACTGCCTTCCGTGATAAATTTCATCCGACCCAACTGAAATGCCACTCTGCATTTTATTCTAAATGCTTTCTTTGGACTGCTAGTTTTATTTAAATATTGACCAGATATTTAAAAGTGCATTCTTTTTCCATCTAGCATTAATCTTGGTAAACCTAGCTCTATTGAAATGTCTTAGGCGCTGAAAAGAAAGCAAAAGTCAGCAAGCAAACAATTGCATTTGGCCACCCTCAGCACATCATTCTATTTCCCCCGCTCTCCGCTAACTATTGCTCAGCACTTTTGCCTGTGAGAGGAGACGAGCAGGTGGTTAAGGAAGTTGTCCTGTCAGCTGGATCTTTAATCCAAGTGTTTAAATCTCCGAATAAAGGAAAAATCAATGTGGTAAAGGCAATGTTTGTCAAGGCCACGTAACAAATACACTTACCTTTACAGACTGTTCTCGGTGGATTTTCCCTTCTTTGCTGAGCTTCAAAGCTACGGAGAGATAAAAATGAAAGACTGAGATGCTTGAGAGCAAAACACCAAATGTTGCTTTTCCGCGTTTCTCAACAGAATTTCCATGGGCTGTGGTCTGTGGTGCTAGCTAAGTACGCCATCAATGAAACTTGTGCCTCACACCTGCCCAAGAGGCCAACCAGAGACACAGACAGCCACGGTTTTAACGTGTCCCGGTGCTCCACGTGTCAAGATTTAATTCCTATCACGAGGTATGAAGAGAATAAAACCTTAATCTGAATCCGGTTAGAGGAAAGGACATCATGAGATCATTAGGCACGAATAAGGTTACTAGGGTTAAAGGCTTCAGGATTGAATTCTGGATCCTAATGCCTTTTATAAAGAGAAGGAAAGAGACCAGACAGTCACGACAAGAGGCATGTGTGTGTGTGTCCACATCTGTGTGTGTCTATATGTGTGTCTATGTGTGTGTCTATGTGTGTGTGTACATGTGTGTATGTGTAAAAGAGACCAGCCGGGCTGTGGTGGTGCACACCTTTAATCTTAGCACTCAGGAGGCAGAGGCAGGCGGATCTTTGTGGGTTCGAAGCCAGCCTGGTCTACAAGAGCTAGTTCCAGGACAGGCTCCAAAGCTACAGAGAAACCCTGTCTTGAAAAACCAAAAAAAAAAAGAAAAAAGAAAAAAAAGAAAAGAAAGAGACCAGACAGTCACGACAACAGGCATGTGTGTGTCCACATCTGTGTGTGTCTACATGTGTGTGAGTATGTGTGTGTACATGTGTGTATGTGTGAAAGAGATCAGTCATGACAAGAGACGTGTGTGTGTATGTGTGTGTCCATGTCTGTGTGTGTCTATGTGTATGTGTATGTATGTGTGAAAGAGATCAGACAAGTCACAAGAGACATAGGTGTATGTGTGTATGTGTCTATGTGTGTGTATATGTGTATGTGTGTATGCATGTGCATGTGTGAAAAGATCAGACAGTCATGACAAGAGACGTGTGTGTACATGCATGTATGCATGTACATGTTTTTATGTGTGAAAGAAATCAGTCATGACAAGAGACGTGTGTATGTGTATATATGTGTGTGCCCATGTCTGTGTGTGCCTATGTGTATGTGCGAAAGAGATCAGACAGTCACGACAAGAGATATGTGTGTATGTGTTTACATGTGTGTGTATATGTGTGTGTACGTGTGTGCGTGTGTGAAAAGATCAGACAGTCACAACAAAAGACTGTGTGTGTCTATGTGTATGTGTATGTCTACGTGTGTATGTATGTGTTTCTGTCTTACTAAAGGAGAATGATCTGTGAAGACAATGCACACATTGATATATATGGACACACACACACATCTATACTCCCTTTCTCTTGGTATGTGATGATCTGCCAGCCTTGGTGTTCTGCCACAAAAACACCATGGCTAGATGGAACCCTTTGACCTTTCACCTTCAGAACCATAATCCAAATAAACCTCTTAGATTTTTATAATGCCCCTTCTGCTGTGGTGTATCATCAGAAAAAGGAAACAGGCTGATACAGAAACAAACTGAAAACAGCACACAGTTGGTCAGATCTGCATCATCCAGACTTGACCACATCTACAGTCCAACTTTGCAGGATGTACACACCTCATCAGTGAATGACGGATGAACTGTGGGGTGACGAGGTGTATTAAACATCAGGATGGCACGTGCAACCTGACCAAGCACTCACATTCTTAGTCTGGTTTGGACCCTTTTCCTACCGTGATTTCCACCTCCCACAGGAATTTTGAGTTCTGGAAGGTTGTTGCATTCCTAGAAGGCATGTGGGCCAGAAGCTCAGCTCAGTGCTGTTGTTCCCGTAAGAGAGAGGGTGGCAGCTGCCCACGCAAGCACAGTCACCCTCTCTCCAGGAAGAGTGCAGCTTCCTTTTAGGAGAAACTCACAAGAGAGCAGAAGATACAACTTGGTATTTCAGATCAAACCTCTACTTGTTAACTTCCCCACTTACCCAAATATACTATATTCTTGCCACATCCTAATCAATGAGATCTGTGCAAACACTTGCAAAATGACAGCTGTTGAAAAATAATGACAACTTATTGTTTGGGTAGGCTGATTCTATAACGTCCAACATCACTCACATAGTCCATGAAATTATTGTAATTTGCCTCTTCTCATATCTTGGCTAGGTTCTCATTCATCCTAACATTGTAATAGTTGAGAAATACAAAGCTATTTTTTCTTTTCGGTATTCTGAGTGATGGCTTCAAGTCTTACAGGACTATTTCCATGTTCCTTAACTCCACCAAAGAATAGGCTATATTCACAGGCAATGCTATAAACCTTAGAATACTAATCCCCGCCCCTTCATGGAAAAGCATAAAAAAATTTTCTCAAGCCCCTCCTAGCTCTGTGCAACAGCAGGGTTGGGAAAAGCATAATTTGGTAATGAATAAATGAAATTGTATAACATTTCCTTTGTGAAATGTGAGAAATTTATGGTCTGAACCCCTTTCCATTGAAAATACATAGAAATGCTAAGCAAAATAAAGAATTACAAGTGGCAAGGAGAAAGACCAACATGGAAAAACAATGCATATCAATTTTCTAGAACAAAAGCCATGAGCCCTCGTAAAAAGCACACCGAAATCATATGATAAATACTAGAAAATCCTAACTTAGATACATCCAAATGAAACTACCGAACATCAGAGACAGAATGGCAGCCCTAAATTCAATAAAAAGTACACCTACAAAAAACAGGTTACCCGCCCATAAAATGAAAGCAAGGTAGTGATGGTGTAACATGTTCAAAGTGCTGAGAATGAAAAAGATCAGTAAACTACACTCATGCCAACTCTATCATTCAAAAATGGTATAGAAATAAGGATATTATTCAGATAAAAAAAGATTGCTATCCATATACAGTAGTTTGCTTTCACTGAAAAAAATCAAGGTGAACCTGAATCCATAGAAATTTGTCTCAGAGGGAAAGGATAGTGAGTAAAAAGCAATGGTGACCAGAGAAAGTCCATTGAACTGAATTATCAATGATGAATATTAATCAAAATCAGATTGTAAAGAAAGTAATAATCATAATTCTGGTTGTAAAGAAACGGGAAATTGATGTGGAATGCCCCTCTATATGCTGTGAATACCATTAGTTAATAAAGAAACTGGATTGTCCTGATAGGGTAGAAAAGTGGGGAAAACTAAACTGAATGCTGGGAGAAAAGGAGGCAAAGTTAGGGAGAAGCCATGGAGTTGCCACCAGAGAGACACACGCTGAAACTTTGCTGGTAGGCCACAACCTCGTGGTGATGTACAGATTAATGGAAATGGGTTAAATTAAGGTGTTAGAGTTAGCAAATAAGAAGCTAGAGCTAATGGGCCAAGCAGTATTTTAAATAATACAGTTTCTGTGTGATTATTTTGGGTCTGAGCTACCAAGCAACCAAAATGATCAAGGGGCCCCCTTACAACAGGAAATACCAGTGATGATGTCTTAGTCAGAGTCACTGTTGCTGAGATGAAAGACTATGACCAAAAAAGCATACATTTCCACACCAGTATTCATCATCAAAGGAAGTCAGGAAAGGAACTCAGGCCGGGCATGAACCTGAAGACAGGAGCTAATGTAGAGACCACGAAGGGTGCTGCTTATTGGCTTGCTCCCCGTGTCTTGCTTCCTATGGCTTGCTCAGCCTGCTCTCTCACAAAACCCAGGACCACTTTCTTACAGCCAGCACTGGGACAACACCACCCACGGTGGGCTAGGCCCTCTCCATCAGTCACTATTTAGGAAAATGGCCCACAGCAAAATCCTATGAGGCATTTTCTCAATTAAGGTTCCCTCCTTTCAGACGATGCAAGCCCGTGTCAAGTTAACATCAAACTGGCCAACTCAGAGGATAACAACTCCTGCTTAGTGTTTGGATAAATGCAGCTGAGAAGTTTACCCCAAGCACATGGAATGTGGAAAGAGAGAGAAGGGTTAGAGGAAGTCAGAGTGTTCACGTTACATGTCAACATGAGTGAGTTCTCTGAAGTTAGCTAACCGTTCCTTAGCCACATAACCACAGACTTGTGCAGTCACACTCACATCCGTACAGAGACTGTCCAAGAACACCATGGATAAAAACAGCATGGCAAAACACAGGAAGCAACCCAAATATCATAGCAGTACAATAAAATGTTCACAGATTCTTCATATCAAATAACACACGAACCGGAAGAGCTGATGGATCCGTCATCAACATTAACAAGGATGGGGGAAAGCAAGGCATAGACTGTCTTCCATAATATCATTCTCTCATACATCCCAAAAGGGCAAAATAAATACCAGGTTGTTTGAGAATATAACATAAGTAAAGAAAAACAAAAAAATGAAAGCAAAGAAATGTCTTACACAGAAGTTAGGGTCCCTGTCTTGGAGTATTGGTAGGTATACGAGGAAGAACATGGGGGTTCCGAGTATGGGATACTTCTGGTGTGAGGGAAGGTAGTTAGACAATCATTTTCCCATATTCCATTTTCTTCCATATATTTAAACATTTTCATAAAAATTTAATGTCAAACCATCTGTGTGTGTGTGATCTCCTTTGTCCTTTTGTTGCTTTCCTGAGAAGGGGGCCTCACTATACACCCCAGAACTGGCCCCCAACTCCCAGTACTTCCTTCTCAGTCTCCTGATTGCAAGGACTAAAGCTTGCCAGATGTACAAGCAAGATTCCAAAGGCGTGTGTCCCAAGACAGAGCCAGGCAGAAGTTACCATTTTTAGGACAAAGGATCAAAAGTCACACATTATTAGCAATGTCACAAACCCCACCTGACAAAGACATGCACCTCCAAAGGGTGTCACACTGTAAGATTACATGGGCTGTGTACCTGTGCAGGGGAAAACATGCTTGGGGAGCACACTGATCCTCAACATTCAGTAGCAAACCAGTGACTGCTCTTGTCTCAGCAGGCGAAGGCACCACAACCTGAACTGATCCTTGAGCCTCCACAAAGGAAGGAGAAAACCAACCAATGCCTACATGCATGCTCCACATGCATGTTGGGATGCACATGAACCTACAGACAAAGCCACACATTATATGTGAGCACATAAATAAGCAAAAGCTTTCTCAAGAAATAAGTTTTAAACTCAGTCTTCATGACAGCTTCCCTTCAGAGACTAGTGGTGGGAGACTGTCTTAAAGAGCTTTGGTGTCCCAGGTAACGTCCTGGGATGGATATGCAAGCTATTATCTGAAAGTATTATGTTCTGTGTACTTATATTCTCTGACCTTAATTAGATGCTAAGTTATTTAAAACCTATACCTGTCATTGTTCAAACCGGCTTGCCCGAGACTTTATCACAACACCCATAGTTATTCAATGAAACATGTGCTGAACACTCAAATGCAAGTGCATCCTATGTATGGTTTTTATAACATCTTTAGTGCCTGAAAATGTGTGTGTGTGTGTGTGTCTGTGTGTGTGTGTATGTGTGTGTATGTGTGTGCATGTCATCCCATGTGGGAACAAGTCAGGAACCAGAAGGTCTTATTCCCGTGCCCAAAATGCCAATCTCTAGACAAAAGTCGGAAATCGCCACTCAGAATTAGCCTTGCCTTTCCTTTGGCTCCGTGAAAGGACCTACACTTGCACAGCCTGGCAAACGTTCTCCTCTGCAGCTGCAAAGCTGCTCCATTCCCCACTCTCCCGAAGCCAAACTCAGCACACTCGTTTCTAAAGCAGACAGTGCCTACATCCTTCAGATGACCTTCTGCAAGACATAAATTAGATTTAAATGGATCCAAATAGGATTGGGCTTCAGCTGCTCCTCAAAGAAATAAACAGGGAGCCAAAACTGAACAGGCCAATGAGAAACTGACTTATCTTGGTGTTTTCTAGCAGCTTGACAAACCCCAAGCCCCTCGAACCATGACCTACCCCCAGATCCCTTACAAACTGATCTGAACTAAAAGAAACCGCCTTCCCGAGGCTGGGTACAGCCTTCCCAAGCACACAGGTGGGCTTTGACTGCAGCTCCGCTTCTCGCACTGGAAAGCTATTTCTAAGGACCATCCAGGTGCGCCCTACATGCAGAGAGAACACTCGGAACTCAGGCGTCTGAGCTGCTGTCACATTCTGCAGCCCTCACCCGACTTAACTGCCATGTTGACGGATTGGCTATTGACCTTTAAGTCTGTAACAATTATCTCCACAGCTCGGGAAGAGGCTGTGCGTTCAGGTACAACAGTGAAGACACGGAATAAATTCAGTGCTCATTTTCATTTTTATGCTGCATTCACTGAGCTGTTACTGCAGACAAATTACTGCGACAGTCTTTCAGATGATAGCCAATTTCGACGAAGAGAAGATGCTTAAACCACTTTCTAAAACCTTTCTCAACGTATCGGTAAAAACCAGGCGGTGGGGAAACAGGCCTGGGTAAACCACCTGATGATAAATGAATAGTTTTAAATCCATGGAGTTATTGGAGAATCTGCATAGCGATGTAAACACTCGCGAGAAATAGCAGCAAGACCCCAAACCCTGACACATTCTCCAATATACTCTTGGAAATTGTATTTTAATGTATATGTATATATTCTATATGAGCTATTCTGAGACTTTGTGAAACTTGGGTTCAGAGTAACCTTACCTCTGCGATTTAGCTTATGTTGTAAAAGTAAGCAGAAGTCCTTTCAAAAATCTGTAACTACAATGATGATCTGATCAGTGCTGCATCTACATCTTCTATAAGCAACTAGCAAGCAACAGGCACTCAGCGAAGCTTGAGTAACACAAGAGTATGTTTTCACTGTTATTAGTACACAGGAGTACCTCCTCGCTCTTACTAGAATACATAGATTGAAATTCTAAAGCCATGGTTACTTGGGGATTTGCTCTTTGTTTTTATTTGTTCCTTACTTTCTCCTACTTTGTTTAACAAAAGGATGCTCTCTCTGCTCAATCCTCCCACGGCCTGCAGCATTTTCACGTGCACCCACGCACACACACACTGCACACCCCCACCACGCATGGTCAAGACAGTCGTCTTTGATAGGCATTGCAAACGTAAACTCACCAGCAGCCTGAGATCTGAAAGCTATTACGTGACATCTGAGGAACAGAATACCAAGCGGTCAGTAATGACCACCTCAAAAGTTACAGAATTCTAGACAAATCGAATTCCATGAAATCTCAGGGAGTATGACCTGAGCTGGGGAGGTGCCCTGAAAATGAGGGGTCAATGAATTTGTCTGACCACCTAGATAGGACTAGAACATAGGGGACTAATCTCAGAAGGAGACAATGTGACAATGTGGCATTTGCTCAGGGATGCCCTAACATGCCCCCAGCATGTTTTCTCGGAATGGGATGACATTTCAAGTCAAACAGATCTGCTTCCAACAGTCCCAGCCCTCCCCCAAACTTTGCTGAGAAAAAGAAGTTCATCTGTAGGAAAAACCGAGGTTTTTTTTTTTTTTTTTTTTTTTTTTTTTGTATGCTAATCCAGAGTTAAAACCATTCACTTTCTAAGATGCTGAAGCAGACACACAGCAGAGCCTCATTTGTTCCCTTCCTGGCATTCCTTAAACCGCAATCTAAAAACTCGCTCTCATTCTAACACATTCTTCCTCCTGGATCCCCATACTGGATACTTTTCAGAGTATATTGAAATTAATTAGAAAGCAGTGTTACCAAGAGGCAGAGAGAGTGGCTGTCGGTGTGTTGTGGTCTCACCAAGCCCCTGCCTCCCAGAGAGGCTGTCCACCTGACATGTGAGTCAGTCTAAGGACCAGTGGCCACTGCTCTACCCTTCCTAAAGTCACCTTTCCTGCCCGGAAGAGACTGGAGATGCTAAGGATGCCAGCTCCTCATTACGTTTCCACCCTTGCCAACTCTAACCTCCATGTGACTTGGGAACTCACCCTTGAGCAAAGACCAAGAAGAGGGAGCCAACACCTCCCAGACTGACAAAGCCCTGGGGTAAGGGTGGTGCCTCTACCACAGGGTCTATGTGTACACCCACTGAATCTGCTCCCATCCAGAAACCATAATGCCTGTTCTGCCAGACCCTGCTCTGCTTCAAGACCAGAAAACAGTCTGTGCATCTCCTGGCTCCTGGCCAAGGGCTCAAATGACCCAGCGACGTCACTGGAAAAGGGAGTCTGGCTGTGCCCTCCTCTGAACTCTCCATCTGGAAGGTTCTCTGGCCTCATTCCCTCTCATTTTTAATCTGACAGACACTGCTGGACAGGGACACTCAAAGCAGACCAAAGTTCATCTTCCCGTCTCTACTTCTCAGCCTGGATAATCACAGGGGCAGAATGAGGTTGGCATGGAGCAGGATGCCAGGAAGTAAATGAGGATCCCTGACCACTGGACCACATCAGAGTTGCCTTCCAAAGTCTTAATTAGCCCTTCTCTGCCTGGCACCCCCATGTGCCTCTGGAACCCATTGAGGTGGCGGGCTAAGGTGCCATGCTCACAGCAAGCATTCAACAAAATACTTGTTGGGGATGGCAATCAAAGCCTGCTCGCTCATGACTTGGCAAAAACATCAGTTTGGAAGTCTGGGCACCGGCAGCAAGATTTCTGCTCCCCGTTCTGAAGTAGGCAATTCTACCAGTTTTATTCTGGGTGATAGTCAGCCTCTAGCTCAATTTGGAAGCAAAATGATCTTAACAAACAGAGGCAGACTTGACAGACAGGCTGCTGAGCCTGGGGACCAAAACATGGGATGAAAAGCAGAAGAGGGGAAGGATATCGAGCAGAAGAGAGGGAAATGGTATTCAGACAAAGACAGAGCAAAGGGCAATGAGGATGAAATCAAGGAAAGGAATGGGACAAACTATCTTTGGAATTTTGATGCCAAAACAGACTCAGTGACAGCAGTGAACAGATTCATTTGAGAGTTTTCAAAAGACAATGAGTCTTAATTCTGTCCTGTTTTGCAACTCTCGAGCTTCAGTGACACACTAAAATTTGCTATTTTTCTAAGAGGACATTGATAAATACAATGCAAAGTCTGAATACATTTTCCCCTCTGCATTCATTATCTCTGGCCCTTATCCACGGGCCTATTGCAGACTAAATTGGATTTTGGATCACTGGTACTAAGGCACTGCAATTAATTAACAATAGAAACATAATATTTATATCCAGGCCTAACAACATCTGACATTTAAACTATTCCGCCAGTCGGGCAAATTCCATTCGACAAATTTTCATTTTAATGAACATGGCAGGCCACAGTTTACTTGATAGGCCAAGATTCAGAAGCAAGTTGATTTCTTGGCGTGTGTTTCCAAGGACTGGTCATGCCACAGGAGAAAGAAGATGAGCAACTGTCAGAATAACAAAAGGCCTGGTCCCCAGTCCTACCCAGACATACCAAGGACATGCTACCCTTGTGACTCTTCTAAAAAGACCCTGTACAAGGCTGTCCTCATTTCCTACAAGATTAAGTCCCCTTATGCCGCCCCTTATGAACCTCTGGCTAATGGTTCTATCGTTGAGCTACTGGTATTTTCTTGGGGGCACTAAAATCCCTTAGTCCTTCCTAATTAAAAAGTGATAAACAGTTTTCAAGGCATGCAATAATGTGCAAAATACACGAGAGTTGGATCTGACACAGCTTTTTCAGTTGGCACAAACCGGCCTTCCGTATTTTGCCAGATGGTG
Source organism: Chionomys nivalis (assembly GCF_950005125.1). Classification (NCBI taxonomy): domain Eukaryota; kingdom Metazoa; phylum Chordata; class Mammalia; order Rodentia; family Cricetidae; genus Chionomys; species Chionomys nivalis. Next base: position 48,583,057 of record NC_080090.1, on the reverse strand, counting down.
TATCTCAGTAAGTCCTCGATTTCTGACTCAAGTGAGAGGCACTGTCACCATGATGCTAATGCAGAGATGGTCTTAAATGCTATCTTGTTTTGCGTTACACTAACACCATGGACCCAACATTTATTCCTGCTGGAACCTTCACAGATTAAAGAAGCTTTCGTTCTCCTGTGATTCATCAGTCAAGCTAGCAAAAGATGGCACAGATGAGAACTTTCCACCTTATAGGAGCCATATAAAATATCTGGTCCCCAAGGCCCACCATGGAACAAGGGCATCTCAATGTCAAGGCCAAGGTCAGCAAGCAGAGCTCACAGCCCAAAGTTGTCTTGTTTTTTCATGGCTACAGGGTTAAAGGAAATGGGTGAAAGCAGTTTGGATTTACCCAAAGCCACCACCACTACTCCCAAAATATGCATGTAAAGAAAACAAAAATGAAAAATTTAATCACACATTACAAGATGGAGAGACGCTTCACAGACATGGAAGCAAAGTATAAAACTAACAGTGGTCTAAAGGATCCCTTCCTAATGGAAATGCAATATATTTCTAGCTCAGGTATCTAAAATACCCAATATCTAAGTTTTAAATGTCACTGTAGATGAAGTAAAATAAAAATGTGTTTTATAAGTAATACTTCTTTGGAATATGGACTTGGCTCATGAGCTATACCATTTGCACCTGAAATATTCGCCTTCGTGGTGGTGATCCACCCTCAGGCTATGGATGTGGTCACGTGTGAAATAGGAACTATGCTCCATGTCACGTCTAGATATGGCCAAGACACCAGACTATTAATTCCCGTAAAGATGAAAGTGTTTCTTTTATGTGACCTACTTTAGAATCAGCGAAATACTGTTCAGACCAACAAAATTTTGAATAGGGACAAGCAAGGTCTGCTGTGTGTGCTGCGGAGCCCTCCTAAATTCACGTCCAAGGTCTGAGCATTTAAACAGAAGTGTAGGGAGAAAGCCTGGTCCCTCTCCCTCCTCAGCTGTGAGCTCCACCACACCGTGGCATATGACAGCATCCACAGGGGAAGCAGCATGAAAGAATCGATTCTTTTTGCCAATAGTCAGAATATCTTTTAAATATCAGGTATGAAACATTTTCAGACCACCAGATGCTTATATAATTTTGAAAAAAAAATCAATTTTATGGAGCTACTACCCGTAGTTTCGTGTTGATGCCTGGTTATATTCCTGTAGAAGTAAAGGACTTAGAAATCGGAAAATGCCCTTTTTTGAAAGTCAGGAAACAAAACGGGACCCAGAAGGACTGAATGGAAAATGTCTGGCGGGACACAAATGAATAGCCTACGACGTTACCATGCCATTGTGGGTGACATGTTCTAAAGTGGCCATATCGAATACGGAACACAAAAGACTTAACATGCTTATTGTTGTAAACAAAGGCATTCGGTTAAATGAAAGTTCCATCAAAGGATTAATAACTGAATTCAAGTGGGCACAAAGTAAAGGGTTATATACTTTCTGCGGTTTCAGTAATAGCTAATCTAATAATGGCAAATGGAGGGTTATTGTTGATTCCTTTGCCTCTGGTTCATAAATTAGATAAAGCAACCTGGCAGTTACAGTACTTTAGAGTTTTATTCGACTAAGTGATTTCCAAGCTATCTTAAAATATAACTGAGTCATGACTTGAATGGCTGCTTGCTGAATTGCACCGGGCTTCATGTCACCACGTTCAAACTTTTCACGGGTGTGAGGTGAAACCTTCCTGTTAACTAAAAACAACTCCATGAAACATAGCTTCTGTCTACAGGGCCAAGCCATTTAGACAGCAAATGTCATTGATGCAGTATTATGTGATGCTCCGTTTCATCAGGGCCAAGCTTGTAAAATACAAACTGTAAGGGTAGTCAAGTGTTATTTATTTCCTCTGAATCAGAACTCGGGAACAGTAGAATTTCTCTGCTTAATGATTTCTCATAGCACGTTTCCCATTTCTCCCCGACAGTTTATTGATCTGGAATGCTAAAGCGGTTTCTTTTCCGACTGAAGAGTACACAGAGCCCACGACCAAGGTTCCTTAGGATGTGTCTCCCAGGGACAATGAAAGGGACATCTTATCAGTCAGCCGAGGTGCCCTAATGTGAACCAAGGTGTTGTACTTGAAAGCATGTACCAGTTCAATCTCAAACCTTTTGATAACAGCACCATCCTGGGCCTGTGCAATTGGAGCCGAGGCTCAACTCCTGCGGTGGGGACCTGGTGGGCTGTCCCCTCAGAGGCAGCCTGCTTTCCCATACTTTTCCCGTGTGCCCTGATATGGTTACTTTCAATTATCATAAAAGCCCAACAAGTAAAGCATCCCTCCCTTTGTTTCGCATGCACATCATAAGAATCTGCGAGTTGTTTTGTGTGACGGATGAGGATTGCGCACTGAAGCAACCAGTTCCGCCTGTCAGCCCCCGAGAACCTACAGCCATGAGGTACAATCATGATGACGTTACTAGAGAAGTGGGTCAAATGCATGGTCACTGGAAAACAGAACGTCAGTCAGTCTTTCTACTTCAGTGATTTGATGTGGTGATGCTCAAAACACACTTGGAGAGAAAGAAAGGAGAGAAAAGAGTCTGCACCAACACAAATGAAAACACCGCTCAAGCGCCGCTCCCATGCACCCCTGAGCAGGCTTTCGGGCCTCCAGCCAGTGATTCCAGAAGCATTATTGGCATCAAGTACGAGCAGACACGGAACCAGAAAGAGAATGTTGAAGACAGACACAGCCTCTGCCTTAGCTTAGGTCACAAGCAAAGGAAAAGGACAAACATTGACGTATACCTGGGATTCATGTAAAATAACACGTGATGTGATGACTTGAAGTACAGGACCCAAAAGAGCGTAAGAAGCTAAAAACCAAGTAAGTCATGTGGGTCAGAAAAGGTTTTCCTGTTAGAGGGACATTTGAGCCGAGGCCAGGTAAAAAATGAAGGGAAGGCGACTTTCCCCTTAGAACATTTCCTTTCAAAATTCCAATGAGATAAAGTCAGGAAAACAAGGTAGGAAACAAGCCAGTAAATGAAACCATGTGGTCCATCACTGAAGGAGTTATCATTTCCTGTTGTTAAAACTAGCTTAAAAAATTAATTAAACAATTTAGATGTCAGTATAACTCCGTCCTGTCTTGTCACATAAAATCAAAAATTAACCACAAACATAATTCCTCATTGATCTATATATGTTAGGTAGATTTTATTTTTAAAAATCTAATTTATCTTGACTGCACAGATTAAAATCCACAGGTTATTTTTAAAAACATGTTTTGACAGCAGAGAAAGTCGCAGCACATAGAATACCAAGAGCAGAAAATGTGTTCAGAGTACAAGTCCATGAAAATTAACACAAGCAGTGGTAAATATAATTCACCAAAAAATAGAGACTGTGCTAGAATTTCAAGTGTTATGTAATATATATTTATATCCAAGTATCACATGGTACTCTATTAAACATAAAATCTTGAGCGTTAATTAAAATCTTGAAGTTAAGTAAGTAAATGAACAAAATGACTGCAACCATCTACATGCCATGATGGGTAGAAATGAAGAAGAAAATGTTCTTTGGTTTCATATTTGGTCCTGAAAATTCTGACTTCCTCTTGCAGAAAGTTGTTTCAGACTATAATACCTGTCTTTCACAGTACACGACTTTCTTCCACAGGATCTACAAACTGGAATGGAGAGGGAAACCGGACACATTCATGAGTGTGCCTGCCCTTTCTGCTAAACCGCACAGTGTGCCATTTGGATTATTTTCTTTCCTAACTCAAATCCCGTTCTCATAATCCAAAATTAATTTTAAAAAATTGTATTAGCATAACCAAGGGTTGAGTCTGGACCTAAAATTTCAATGTCTGAGTTGAGCTAACATAGGAGAGGTTTTTATTTAATGTCCGTTGCTGTAGGTATTACAGCTTGTATTAGCCCACCTACTGGGACGTGGTCTCTCTTACTATATCCGGAAGGGGAAACTGAGCGTGCATGCACCCCTTTTCTCTCGTTCCTCTTTCTCCGTGCCTGGTCAGCTGCTCCTTTGGGTCACGTGATTCAACTGGTCAAGCAGAGAATTCTGATTTGTGAGTTACTCCTTAATAAATGCCTTTTTCTTAAAAAAAAAAAAAAGAGGGAAAATTGGATGATGGGATAATAGATTGGTATTTGTGAGTTATTGTTTATGGAAAATTACATTGAGATAGATTCTTGTATGTTGATACAAAGTTAAATTATATTGAATATTGTATGCATGCATGCTTTTACCTCTGTTTAAAACATTGTTTATGTATTGATATATATATTTACCATATTGCAGTGTACATTTCCACGTCTGATCAAGATACTTATACATTGTTTACATTTGGAAGTCATTGTCCTCATTTATTGCAGAGCTGTTTATTGTCTTAGTCTTTAAGTTAGATAGACATTAAGAATTATAGATCAATAGTTATCTATGTTTGTCATATTTATAGTTAGACTAATCAGGTTCTTTAGATACATAGAGATTATATTCTGTATAGATAGATAATCTTCAACCTCTTCAAAGAGCTGTAGAAAAAAATGACATTTAATTTAACTTAGAGTTCTGTGGTAGTGAGACACAATTGCTCCTGGCAACACCGAGAGAATGTTGAGCACCACTCTATTTGGAGCTTGTCTTCTTCTTGGCAGAACTGGCCTTTGGGCAAAGAAATGCCCATACCGCAACCACTGACAAAGATACATAGTATCCGTGAATAGATAAAACAGGACTGTCAAATCCTGCCAAGACAGGGTAAGATAGTTTGAAAAGTTTCTTGCCTTTGAAAATGGTATGTCAGTTATGTTAGGACTTAGCCAAAGGTGGTTGCTTCAACACTGCAAATGAGACTTTGGGTGATTGCCCAGGTAGCCAGTTGTCTCTGTCATTTGTTGCACATTTTGGAAGTTTCTCGATTGCACTTCCTGTTTACTCAAGTAATATTATTTCCCTTCTTAGACCTTGGATTGGGTTGAAGACTAAATAAGTGTAGTTACTTTCCTCTCATGACTGGGCCAAGTTATTTATTATACAGGACTTAAGCTAGATAGAATATTTGTTCTTATTGTATATGATTTTCTATTAGGCTTAGAACTCTCTTATTTAAAGAAAAAGGGAGGTGCTGAAGGAAGTATTACAGCTTGTATTAGCCCGCCTACCAAGGTGTGGCCTCTCTTACTATTTACTGGGGTGGGTGGTGGGGAGCTGAGCCTGCATGCACCCCTTCTCTCTTGTTCCCCTTGCTCGTGCCCGGATGGCTGCTCCTTTGGCTCGTGTGATTCAACCAGTCAAGCGGAGAATTCTGATTTGTGAGTTTACCCCTTAATAAATGCCTATTTCTTATTTCTGAGCTAGTGTGGGATCTCTTTTAAGCGTCTGACCGCCATAACCCCCAGTACAGTCCGTAGTTATTAACTCCCAGAAATGACTTCAGCAGGTGCTTTCAGATGAAGACTTTCCAGCTGCTGTGTAGAAACACAAGGTGCCCACCATGAGGATCAACAGTCCCATTCCATCTGTAAGTAAAGGAAAAGAATCCCACCCCAATACGCAGCTTTAACACAGGGATAGGGATTTTAAAAACCAGCAGGTTTGTCTTCAATACAAGGAAGTAGTATCCTGGACCAGAGCCTGGAAACGGAGGTGATTTTGGACAAACAGAATCACACTAATCCACGCCACTTTTCTTGCCGGTAAATTCCCTCAACCCCAAATCCCTTTACCCTGCCACACTGTCACCATTCTCTGCTCTTCATCTAATCCTGCTTGGAAATATTCGCCCCAACTACATCTCTAGAACTGGGTTTCTTTATGAGGTCCCGACTTTATCGAAACATTGAATAAGATGGCATGCTTGTTCCGCCTCACCTCTCCCTGCTTTCCTCCCTGGAGCTCCATCAGGAGGGCATAGTTTAGGAGGAACAGAAGCCAAACTTCTCAAAAGAGAAAAAAAAATCAACAGGAGGACCACGCAAAGGGGAGGGAGTAGCTTTTTGGACCTCACATGAGGGACCTGGATATTCTGCCTGGAGTAAACCAAGGGAGACATGGAAAGTGTGTTTGTGGATAGAAGCTACTCTTTCACTGGGAACTTTCTAGTCTTCTGTGGAGGTCTGGACCTATCTGCTTTTCCTGGGGAGCATCTTTGAATCCTGTAAGGATGGTTCTTTATCATGAACACTTCATTGATGGCCAGTCTGCACACTTCTGAATTCCTCAGAAATGGGACATGCTAATGCAGGAGTAGAACTTTGGTAGTTCTACTTTATCTACTCAGTGGGTCATCCAGCCTTTCTGTTTGAGTGAGCACTTCCTCTCAGCAAGGTCCTTTGAGACGCAATGCAGGGACAACACCGAGGGACAGAGCCAGATTCTGAGCCCGTTGAACTGAAAAGAACTGGGATGTTCCTAAGCTGCTCCACAGAAAGCTGTGTGAGCACAGACGCGGAAGCCAACTCTGGAGTCAAAGCCTGAAGCCAGGTGAAGGGAGGCGCTGGAGCCCGCTGACACGTAGATACATACATAAAACACACATCATGTCTTCTGTCTGTGCTGGGCCCAACCGAAATCCGTTTCAATCTCATGTCATAGTTGCTGAAATTCTAGAGTTTGGGAACTCCTACAACAAGGTGGCTACCAAAGTTCCACTCCGGCATTAGCATGTTCCATTTCTGAGGAATACAGAAGTGTGCAGACTGGCCATCAAAGAAGTGTTCATGATAAAGAACCATCCTTACAGGATTCAAAGATGCTCCTCAGAAAAAGCAGATAGGACCAGACCTCCACAGAAGACTAGAAAGTTCCCAATGAAATGAGTAGCTTACATCCACGTTACCATCCTGGGTATGGATGGTAAACTACAGTTTTGAAACTGTTCTAATTAGAAGAAACTGGTTGACGGGTGCCCAGAATTCTTTCTGTCCCGGTCTTACACATGCATGGGAACCTGTTGTCTGAAAGGAATTTCATTTAAAAAAATAATCTGAAAGTTCTTAGCTATGTTTACTGATCAGATTTAAATAAGTGCCAGAGAGTGCTTTTTATATGCAGTATTTTACAGCCGTTAATTAGTTCGGCAAATATTTCCTAAGCATTTTTTATGTGCCAGGTCCTATACTAGGCAGCAAAGTCCACTGGCCAACGTAGACCTTCTGCTCTAGACTGAGAAAAGGGGAACAGATGCCATCTGCATGTTGTAAAGAGGAGCAAAGGGAGAGAATACAGAGTGGGTCGCGGAGGAGGATCTGGGGGCTCACAAAGGAAGTAGTGCTGGATACTAGACATGCAGAACCACCTAAGGGGGACTACATGGGCGGAGAAATGCCCAACCGGATACCCATTTGGGGACATGTCCTTATCCTTTCACCCTTCATCTGGCATAGTTCTAAATAATGGAAGACCATACTTAGGACCAAGGTTGTGGGGTGCCCTTTGGGTGACTGTCTTAGGTAAGGTTTCTATTGTTGTGAAGAGACACCATGACCACGGCAACTCTTATAAGGAAAACATTTAAATGAGGTGGATCACTTACGGTTCAGAGGTTCAGTCCATTATTGTATTGATGGGGAACACGGCAGCATCCAAGCAGACATGGTACTGGAAGTGACAGCCCTACAGCTTGCGGGCGACTGAAACATGGGCGGTATCCTGAGCATAGGAAACCTCAAAGCCCACCCGCACAGTGACACACTTTCCCCAACAAGCCCATACCCACTCCAACAAAGCCACACCTCCTAATAGTGCCACTCCCTATGAGCTTATGGGAGCCAAATACATTCAAACTCCCACAAGGAGCAAGAAGGAAATCCAAGGTTTAAGTTCGCCTTTAGAGATACAAGACGGAACAGATGTCAAAACAGGCAACTTACTACACTCTGTGAGACGAACTTCCTCAGAAGGCCCCGAGCCTACAACTTCCTGTCCTGCATCATTTCTATGGCTCCTGGGAGGAGAACAAAGGGCTTGGCTCACTACCCAGACTAGAATATGAGAGTGCCTACTAATGTAAGAGCATAAAACCACCTGGAGATTTTTCTCTCCTTGGAAGATCCAGAATACCTCAGACATTGCCAACCACACACTGGGTGTTGTTAGATGTGGAAGTGTGCAGGAGCCCAGGCAGCAGGATAGGAAATGAAGACACAGCTGCCTATGCCTCTTAGTGGAACAGCCGCAGGGCCAGAATACTATGGTTCACTTGGGCCCAGTCTGGCTGGAAAGACACGGGTTTCAAATAAGGCTAGACAGGAGAACAGAAAAATAAAACTATGGAATAGTCACATAATGGAACATTATACAGCAGTCACGTCAAATAACGCAACGCCCAGAACCACGTGTATTGCTCATTGCTCTCTGTACAAGGAAGGAAGGGAAATAATGTCTATTATTTTCCCAGTGTGTGCTTAGAAAACACTGAGAAGATATCAAAGGAAGCTACTTTTCTTAGTGCCTCCCCGAGAGAAGAAACCAGAGGCTAGGTTGTAGAAAGAGCAACAGAAAAGAGACTTCAGGTGAAAGACTCCTTTTAATGTTTGAGTTAATAAATAGGTTACACACACACACACACGCACGCACGCACGCACACACGTGCACATACACCAAAATGCTATCCTTCTTAATCTCACTAAGAACTAAGAACTAAAAGAAGGCTACCACAACTGGCAGACGGTGAAAGTGCAAAGCGGAACATCCTCCAAGGCCCTGCGGTGACGAGCGTCTCCAGCCACCGGGTTCAAGCATGGACCTGGATGCCCATCACAAAGACTACTTCCAAGGCAGCACACGGATAATCTTAGTTTCTCTGCATATGGACATGTCTAACGAGACCAGAAAGACAGACATCAGAACCAGAGCAGGGATTCCCTCCGAGTGGCAGGACCACAGGTGAGATCATTCCTACGGTGAGCGTGTCGCCGCTGTGGTGAGAGATAAATGGAGAGAAATGTGTTCCTTTCTGTTCCACCGCAGACTACCAACTCCGGGGACAGAGGGCATGTGACACTCATCCCTCTCTTCTGTCACCTCCTCCTCGCTCCCTGCATATAGCTGCTAGCTATCCCAAGACCACCAGAAAGGGGCAAGAGAGCACTACAGACACTCCCTGGCATCTCTGTTTCTAGATTTTTCCTTATGGATGAGTCACACCCTCTGTTTGTTTCAGCTGATCTAAACTAGGTTTTCTGTTGCTTGCAGCTAAAGACATTCTGCCACACTTAATACATCATATATATATATATATATATATATATATAGCATTTTTAACTAGCAATACTCACTAATCCACTATTAATAAATAAACCATGGTAGCAGATTAACATATTAAATAATATATGATTTCTTTAGTTTGAACAACCAATCCAGCATGTTTATTTTGATCAACCAGCAGAGCCTGGAGAGTGATGTGGCTAATTGTCCCACCAGCCTCAGGCTTTACAGCTCTCTTCTGAAGTTCCTGCAAACCAGGGCTCAGGGAAAAAAAACTGTTAAAAGGATTCTAAGTCTATAAATGAGGCCTACCTGCAGGAAAAGGGGGCACATAATCCTGAAACTTACAATGCGGCCCAGAATCTCCATTTCTAGGAATGCATCCTAAGAAAAGGACCATGGATGATGACATTTACATGCAAAGAGTCTTCATTAGTATATACCAGAAAGAACGAAAAAAAAGATGGAGGAAACCTAAAAGCTTAATAATTTGGAAAGGTTAAGAAATAATATTGTGTTCAAACAAAGATGTACTTTGGAAACAATAAGGAAATGTCAATCACCCAGTTCACTGATGAGTGAAAGGTGACCTGTCTACATGTGAAGCATGAAGAAGAAACAAGTGTAGCTGAGCGGTTTCAAAGAAGGAAAGGCGCTAACTGAAAGCATCAGCCATGCCAGATAAAGGTAAAATGCCAATGCCATCTTATTTAGAGAGCATTTCCGCAATTAAAAACATCTAAAATAAGTCTATTTTCTTATGTGTTAAGTAAAATGAGTTAGTTAGCAAGTCAGTTTAACAGCAAAGTATTATAGAATATTCTGGGCCCTCTGACCAAAATGTTGGCCTCATAGACGCCAACTTTGTCTAACGTTTGCCCATAGACTTAATGGAGTTAGCAAGAAAACAATTTATTTTTGTGTTTTAAAGATAGACTGATGCCAACAGCTGCAAGCTAAGCTACAAAGAATGACAGAGAAATTGGATGTTTACTACGGAATCAGCATTACATTAATGCAGTATGTTTCTTTAATTCCATAAATACCGTTTTGATGTTGCCAATTTGAGAAAAACATTGACATTTCCTTAAATAAGTCTGCTCTACGTTGAAGTTCGCCCTCTGTTTGAAACTGAACGATCTTGAAAACAATGAGAATGAATGTTGACATGCTGTGTCTCTGAGGGAGAGCAAGTCCATCTCTAGGCCCGTCCCTCCCCATCAGACTTCATCAGACAAAGAGAGCAGCTAGCAGGCAGGTCACCCTTCTGATGGCATCTGCCGGGAGAAATCAAGCTCCCTATTCACATGGCCTGGAGGCTCGGCACTGGCCAGCTGGACATCCTGGGCATTTACTCAATTTCTTGGGGGCTTTCCTTGTCTCTCCTGTGAAGTCGTAGTAACCAGCACCTCTGACTCAGAGTCACTACAAGGACAACATGAAAAAACATACAAAGGTCTTGTGTTCATGCCTGGCACACGGTAATCTGGTAAAAGGAAGGAGCCCTAATTCATCGTCTATGCTTATGTGGAGACAGCTGGGAACTTTAGACTGTATAGAGGCCTCAACATTCTGCTTAAGAATTGACGTTGGGTCTTAATTCCCTGTGCTGTATTGACACATTTATTCCACAGAACACAAAATAAATAAGACCTTTAGGACAAGTATCTTGGACCATATGTCTTGTTTTTTCCAGTTCTTTCATATTTAAAGTATTTTGATTAATGATAAAATAATCCCCCAAATAATTGCTAACACGTATTTAGTGCCTGCTGCAATCCAGGAAGCAGCCTATACGGTTTCATATATTTTCTTATGTAATCCTCAGACTAACCAGTGAGGTGGTCTGTCCTACTATGATCATTTTCAGAAGAGGAAATTGGCATATGAAGAGACACAAAAGTGCTATCAAAATACAAAAGTCGTCTGCAACAACATACCACATACATGACATATAACAATCTATATTAGCGTTTTCTCATACAATAACAGCAATTATACCATCACTATATTATCAATAAATCCTATGCTCTGCCCAATACAGCACTTGATGCTACAACACTTCCCAGAAACAGTTCCCCTTGTCTACAACACCCTCGTTCCCTCCTCGTGTGGTAAGGCAGCTAAGGACTCACGTGTGGTACCAGAAGACACAGATCTACCTAGCCCAAAGTCAGCTGTCTCACCCTTCTGCACACCATGAGGAAAGAGCTCATTCAAGCCCAGAACTTCTCTACCCATGTCCCTGCATGTTGGAGAGTGACGGGATTTCAGGATGACCTATTACAAACTCTGGCTTCACTAAAATGGAAAGTGAGGCCCAACAAAGAGAAGACATGTGTGCCCAGTGAGAGCCAGAGCTGGACCCCAAGGCCTCCCAATGGCCTCTGCTCTTTGGTGGCCGAGAAATGCTCGCCCGTGGTGAGTTTGTGTCCTTGGTCACTAGGAAAGCAAAGACAGGTCTGGCCACAGGCCAGTGGGGGCTGCAGTGTGTGCTCCCTGTACCCTGAGACTGTGAGATGTGTTTTCAGGGGCCTTCAGAGCTGGCCAGAGTGCAGAGGATCTGCGGCCAAGACAAGCAGCACCAAGACCTTGGGTGATCCATCTGGATCCCAGCTCCAGTGCCCTTCTCCTGCTACAGATCCAAGATCAAGGTAGAAGTGTTGGCTCGGTTCCAGAGTCTCTTTCTTAGACGGACACAATATACCCAGCTCCTGCAGACATTGTTTGAATCAGCATAACACCTGAATTTTTAAATGAGATGCACATCTTTCTTACTTATGTAGTAGATAAAAATAGCTTCCATCATAGAGAATTTTTTTAATAGCGGTCTGAGAAAGCTAAATTAAAAATGCATCCAGCATTATGTAATCCTTGAAAGATAACAGTTGTTTACTCTGCTTTGATTTCTAAGCTTTCTCTTTGATGACAAATATTAATATTTATCATTTTTCTGGTGCTGGACTAATGAGAATCTTAAGTGTTTATGAGAAGGCATTTAAATATTACAGTACTGCAGATGTGTTTATTTTCTGATTTATATTCCTGTCTGTTGCATCAACCAGCATTTATTTTTTATGCTGAATCCTAGGTGGTGTTCATTGACATTTTCAGTAAATTCTACATGCCCAGCACTGATGGTCTCTTTATTTATTGGACAATAAAGTGAACGTGAAATTTTACCAACTAACACTGTGCTAGGAGCACAGCTGACCTATGATTTTCAATGTGAAGACTGACAAGCATGTAACTATTAACCAGCAACGCTAGGCAGACAGGTTGAATAATCCACATTCTATATCAGGCAGAATTTACTGAGTGCTGTGTCAGGCACTTCCTATGGTCCGACTTACATCCATCCCGTTGGTACTCATGACACCTAAGCTTAGTGGTGTTATCATCTCAGTTTACAAAAATATTGCACAGCTCAGAGAGGTTGAGTACTTGACTCAAAACAGCACAGTAAATCAGAAACAAAGTCAGAAGTCAGTCTTTAGAGCATGGTGACAGAGACACGTCTTAAGAGTCCCACATCATCAGGCCAGCACTGAAAATCCCTATTATCTGCTCAGCATAAATAATCCATCTGTCAGGATCAACAACCCTGACTTTCAGATCTTGATGGTAAGAGCGAGGCATAAATCATGCATTTGTCTATGCATGGAGACAGAGGATAAACAGGACAGCAGTGGTTACCCTCAAGGAGCTAGAGAGCAAAGACAGACAGTATTCATATCATAAGTCAGTTCTGACCCCTGACACAGGAAGGGAGCAGGGCTGTGCAAGTTCAGAGAAATAGCAGGAATGACTTCTTACTCCTATGCACCATGCACGTAAATATCGATTGACCAGAGAAATAATTCACAGCAACACAGACGGACAGCGCAGACATAAACTGGGGTGGTGTAAATTCAACAATAAACTGAAGTTTAGGGACCACAGTGAGGAGATGGTCACAGGAGAGCAGGCACTACTTTTGCCATCTATAGCACTTGCATTCTGGAGCAGATAGAGGTTCTTATTAAGACATAGGTAAAATAAAGGCTGGTTTTTGCTTGTGTGTTTGGGAGTTTTTGTTTGTTTGTTTGTTTGTTTGTTTGTTTGTTTGGGGTTGGTTGGTTGGTTTCTTGCTTGCTTGCTTGCTTGATTGGGTTTTTTGTTTGTTTGTTTGTTTGTTTTGTTGCTGTTTGTTTGTTCATTTAAGTCTAATGTAGAAGCTCAGGAAGTAAAATACAAGGATCTAGTTCAGAAGAGAGTGAGGTCAATATCATGATGCTGATTCCGTCCATGACACCACTTAGTCACTCATCCACCTTAGAAATAGTTTTCCAAATGTTCAAATAAGGACGTGGGAGCTGTGAAGCTCTTTTCCCATCTTGGAGCCATGATGAAAACAACATCTTCGTTCTTCGGTCAGCAGATCCTGAGCTCTTCCCTTCATCCTGTGTTTCCCCTTCAACTGCATCCCTCCCACAAGGCTCTTTTCATGATTGTTGTGGCCATACAGAAGAGAAACCAAACAGGAGGAACATACATGTGCTGCCCCATCGGGAGCAGAAACAGGTGGAGCAGACACTGAGCAGAGGCAGGTGGAGGAAGTGAGAGCGCCCTGGTTATACATATGGAGCTTAATGTTCAATAGTGCGTTCACAGAAGAGCAGTCTGTGGAGATGGGAAGCGGTATACAACCTCACTAGGAACAAAACTGATGTCCTAGCAACAAGGAGTTTAGGAGAAGATGCTAGATGGAGAAGATGTGGCAGATGAAGAAGACCCAGACATCAAGAATCCAGCTCCAGCTACAGCACTGAAGTCTAGGTACCATTACCCAAACTCTATGCTTCCTTTTCAGGCCCTAGGGAGCCTGGGCTTATGGGTAACCTTATCTAGTCTTATCTAGTGAACCCTGACAGTCTCTACTAACCACAGATGTCGCCTTCAAGCATGGCAAGTTCTTTCTACCTTAACAACCGGTAAGGCTGTTCCTCCTGCTAAGAACAACATTCTACAGGCTGTTCATACAGCTGGCTCCATTGCATCCTTTATGTGAGTCTCTGCTCAATATCCCCAGGTAATTTATCTAAAGGGGATACCCAAGCCCCCTTTCATCACAGTACTGTATACCTGTCCTTCTTGGACTTGAGGTCTTTTAATCACATTTTCTGAGTGTTTATTTCCTGGTTCTGCCACAACTTTCTATCTGACTGCTCTATCCATACCTAGCACAGTATCTCACACACAGAAGTTACACAACATTCTTAAGGAGTTCCCATTGAAATCTACATTTTAAGGATGGGGAAATGGAGCCTGAGCCAAGTAACCAGTTCAGACTCGTGCAGCTGGTGATTAGTAAGATCCATTTGGTTTAATGTATCTGGATACTTGAGCTTAAAAGAGTAAACGTGTAAAATATTTTAATAATTACATTTATCAGGTGCTTACTATACAAAGGATGTTGTGAAAATTAATGTTTTATTAGTTATTTTTGCATCACTAAGAAAAGGCCTGCCAAACAACATAAGGGAGGAAGGTTCACTCCGGCCCATGGTTTCAGAGCATTGTGATAGGGAAGGCTTAGCAGGGCCTCTCAGGTCACGGGGGCAAAGTGTTTGCTGAAAGCCATTTACATCCCAGAAGGCAGGAAGCAAAGAATGATGCCAGAACCAGGGGCAAGATACCTACTGACAATATCCTTCTTCCTGAAGGCTCCACACCTTCTCAAACTAGTGCAACCAGCTAATAAACAGGTATTCAAAATATAAGGCTGTGGAGACATCTTAGGTTTGGACCACAATTACCACCAAATTTAGACCTACTAACAAAGAGTATACCATTCCATCCATCTTATTGAGAATACCTACAAATTGAAACAACTTGCTCAATAGTCCTTAATATATATATATATATATATATATATATATATATATATACATATATATACATATATATACATATATAAATATGTACATATATAAATATGTATATATACATATTTATACACACACATATACACACATACACAGAGAGATTTATAGATACCCTGATACATTAGATTTGTGAATTATAAACAATTCTTCCTCATACCATTAAAACAGAATGACAAACTCATACAAGTCATAAAGACTAAAACTGTTATTTCAAGTGAGGACCACGGACTTCATCATGAGCAAAACCATGGAGTTTGCTGAAAACGCAGATGCTTCTGGCCTCCCTGGGACCCATGCATTTGGCTCCAGCCAGCCCTTGACCCACAGGAGTTGGGCCCAGCTGTTCCATCTGCACTAGGAAGCCAAGCCCAGCCAATTCCTCTCGGCCAGGGAAACCTTGGCCTCCTGCCTCCTGGAAGTTCAGGAGGCCAAAGGAAGCCTAAGCTTGGAGGAAGCTTTATCCCTGCTCCACAGAGCCAAGAGGGGGCCTCCGCTGCAGATTTATCTGTGGCTATTGACTAATAAAGCTGCCTGACCTTTCTTTTACCCCCTAAGCCAGAAGAACTTTGCAACTAGGATGTTAAGGTGAAGTAGTCACCTTATGCCTCCCGTATCATTAACCCTCTGCTCAAAGTATCCCCATCTCCATGTAATCAGACCACCTCTGTATTCAGACACACAAGCTGTGCACACAAGCAGTCCTTCTCTACTTCTTTTGAGCCAACCTCTCGTCTCAGAGCTGGGAATATGCCCCTTGCCTGGCCCATCCCAGCATGCCTGACTCTGGGGACGGGAAGAGCTCTAAGTGGTAGGCTCATTACCCAAGCTGGAATACCTTCAATCTATATTAATTATTTGGATATTATGCTCAAGTAGATATATTTCAGCTAATAAAAACTGAGACTCTAAATTTGATGGTAAAATCTGAAAACCTTAAAATGCATTATATCTGGTATGTCTTATAATATGGTTAGAATTTGAAGTTAGCCTGATCATAGTTGCCATTTTTTTTTTCATATTTTAACCTATGTGGACTGCTTTCTAAGCAACAGTTTGCGTGTGGGATACAACTTAGATGACCTAGATCCTATGTGATTCAGAAGGGCTTGGTATCTCTCTCTGCAGTCAGACTTTAGACACTGTTACTAACACCTGAGAGACACTATTTTAAAAATGGAAATTTGTACTTTGCCTCACTGTTTTGGAGACTTAGTAGAGCACTCGGCTCAGCAGTTCTGAGCCTCTGGTGAGGCAGAACACTCACATGGGTGTGTGGACAGAGGAGGCTGGTCATAAGCAACGACCAGCAAGCAGAGACAGAGAGAGGGAGCTAGGCCAGATAGGCCCTTCCTTAAAAGGCACACCTCCGTTGTCCTGCTCCTCCAGGCCCCACCTCCTAAAGTTCCCAGTACTTCCCAGTACTGTTACCAAATGAAGAGCCTATCAAGAGATAAGACCATTGATTAGGTCAGAGCCCTCAAGACCCTCCCTTCCCTGAAGCTCATTAGTTGGTAACCTGTCCTGTAGCACAGGGGCTTTTGGGAAAAATCTGTCACATCCAAACCAGAGGCGCACCTTAGCTTCCACTCTCCTGGAAGATAACCACTCATTCCTCTACCACGCCTCCACATGATTAAACATGCTGGTGTCTACACATCAAATCAGACCATCCAGAGAGGGAGCCCAGCTCAGTGAGAGGAGACCTCTTCCGTGTGACACGGAAGGAGAGAAGCACATTCCTTCCTGCTCCGCTCAGGCTCCCTCCTGCTGTTATTCATATCCATGCATTCTTTTGTCTCCTTCACCCTTCTGTCCTCTGTGTCCTCCCCCCCACCCACCTCCTCGCTGTGGGCTCATCCCTGGGAAGGTGAACTGGAACTGCCAGTGCTCCAGGGTTGACATAGCCTTTATTTCAGCAGGTCCCACCTCTTCCCTCTACCTGTCCCGAGGGTTTTGCTTCTGTCTATAAAATCCTGCTGCCATGGCTTACACAGCTCCTGATACAAGGGGGGAAATATCCTTTGGGTAATGCAGAATCTGAGGACAAAGCCAAAGTTTTATTGTTGTTTTATTTTGGTGGATTTTTTTTTCCAAACTGAAAGACATGGGAAAGAGACTTCAAACCTTGCAGAAAATGAAAATTTTGTTCTTACCACATACCACAAACTTCACTGATTAAATGACTACAGGCTGTAATCTCTTCTAACTAAAATACGCATGCATTAAACCTCATAGGGAGTACTGACACCTCAACATTATCTATGATGGTTCTTAACTGCAGTAACTGTGAGTCTGAGAAACTGCGAAATACATTGAATTTTAATAGAATTCTGATTGCTAATAGAAATAGGCAAACCTGAAAGAGGGAGGAGGGGGGTTGCTAACAAACACACAAAAGACCTTACCTATCTTTACCGTCCAGAATAGTCAACCCACCTTCTGCGGACTTTCTTAGCGCTGCCTCAATGCTCTCTTATTCATGCTTAATTCATCATTAAAAGGAAACACAGGCCATAACTCTAAAAATGTCATGACTCTTAAGTATGCAATGTTGTAACTGCTAAGCCCAATAACAACAATCTTCTTCTTCCCGCATTTTCTCTTCCTCTCTATGGTGTCAACATAGCAGGAAAGCAAAGCTACCACATTGTGAAATAGCCTCCCACTGAGTAGAGACTCCAGAAATGCTGCCGAATAACGTGCTGTTGGCTAATATACATTCAGGCCAGGAATGCTCCAAGCCGCTTGAAAAGGTTTTAAATATAAATATTCAAACATAAGTTTGTGCATTTTCTATGGGGAAAGGGACTTTTAAAAAGAAAGTTCTGGCAGTGATCAGAACCTGTCTGCCCCATACACACCACCTTAGAAGAGTGGCTACCTGTGCGATGGTTGTTAATCAGTCGCCCAGGGAGGGAGGGCTCTTTCAACACCTCCCCAGCTAGCTGAAAGCAGGGCATACATTCTCTTTGTGACAGAGGCGTGTTTGTAAAGATGTGCCCCCTCCGGACCAAAAAGAGCATGACTATGCACACAGCAAGCCTTTATTTCCCATCCATCTCTGTAGGCACCTCCTCCTAACTCGCCCTGCCACCCACCTCTCCTCCTAAAGCAAGTCACCTCTCCCTCTGTTCTATCTGCACAGGGCACGCGAGCCCCAGCCTACCTCCTCTTCTCTAAAGTCTTCCACATGATACCTAATAAAAAGTTCCCCCTCTGCAATCTCCCCTTTGTACGCCTAATTTTTAGGACCCTAGAAGCAAGACCTAAGAAAGTAAAAGAACTTCCTCTTCATATAGATAAATCAGAAAATAAAAGGTATCTAATCAAATTATCTTAATTAATCTGCTAATGGAAAATGGGAGTAATTATTTAAGAAAAGGAACCAGACTTTCAGAGAGGCGGCTCTGAGGAAGCCATGCATTTTGGACAACTGCACTAGAAACAAAGAATGTCACTAGTAAGAGCGGCTGGTACTCTCCCTGAATGGTCCTTTAGACCTCTGTACAACCTTCCCACGGCTTCTGAAAATTTCTTCTAAACATAGTTGCAATGAGTTGGTTGTTTCTTGTTGCCAGTTATTTAGAATGAAGCAAACTAAATACGAGGAAGAGAACCCAACCTGAAAGTCCCCATGAGGAGAATCGGGACTGGGATAAGCAGGGCTAGAGACACAAAGAGGGGCGGGGAGAAAGGCATAGCAGAGCTTGAAATGAGGACACGGCCCAGGGCACCACCACCTGTACTTACTCATTAATTCCAGGGGAGCTTTGGATGAGACATCTCATGCCTTTCACCCCCAAGGCTTCAAATGCTACTTTCCGCATATCTGGCTCCATCACTATGACATTGGAATCACTTGAGAAACTTCCAAAAGAAAATGCCAACCCTGCCCCCTTTGCCAATCTGACTGGATCCATCTGCATGAGAGCAGCCAGTCCCGGGTGGGGATGGGGGACTCTAAGGGTAACTAGACAGCCCTGAAAACCACATATTTGAAAGCAATCCAAACAGATTAATATTGTAGAAAGGGAGAGATTTCCATTTCAATGCCTCAAAGTCCCTTCTTAATAACGGAGCTTTGACTTGAACATGGTATGTTAAGGACCTTGGGTTTTCTCATTGAATCCGAAGAGGCTCCACTACGGTCTGAAATCCCTCTCTGCCCACGGTGGGATGCACAAATATCAGAAACAAGGTTTTATTGTCAACTTTCCTCCTTCTCTCCTAAAGCAGGTTATAAAATCTAGGAAGGATTTTCAACCTTCCCATGAAACAGGTCATAAAATGCTCATGAGAAATAACCTCCCTCTACCTGGAGGAAGGACACATCCGTATCTGAAGAAAGGGGTCATGGTGAAGAATCCGATCTAACAGGCCCTCCCTTTCCTTCGGGCTACTGACATCATATCACACTGTTTTTATTATGACTCAATCTACTTCATCAACCCTGGCATAAAAATACACAGGATTATGGCCTTCAACTCATCGTTACTTCATAAGGGCCCATGTATCGTAAAATTTACAGTGTACAAATTTGTAACTTTTGAAAGTTTTTCACCAGTCTTTTGTTCGGGGGAGTGGGGAGGTGGGGGGGGCTCCCTTGGCCATAAGTCCAGGATGAACAAAGGAAAGATATTTCAATTCTGCTGCACCAATAATATTTAAATCGATACAAATGGTTGGAGAACCTCTAGACATGGTATGTGCCAGGGGAGCTAAAACAATAAGGTTACAGATAATATTCCATCCAATGTTCAGTTTATGATAAGCAAGGAAGCATGAAACAAAATGCACCAAGTTGTGATTTTATTTATTTATTTTTGGTTAGTTGACTCTTTTTTAGTGTCTTACTTGGTAAACTTACAAGTCACTATATGACCCAGGCTGGCTTTGAATTCAGGATCCTCCTGCCTCTACCTGCTGAAGACTGAGACTACCAGTGCTTGGCTACCACTGTGCTTGGCTTATGGGGATTTTGTTTTGTTTTGTTTGTTCATTTGATTAGTTGGTTTTTGTTTGTTTGGTTGGTTTGGTTTTTTGAGACAGGGTTTCTCTGTGTAATATGTAATAGATGAAGCTATCTTGCAACTAGCTCTTGTAGACCAGGATGGCCTCGAACTCACAGTGATCTGCCTGCCTCTGCCTCTTGAGTGTGCTGGGATTAAATGCATGTGCACCACCATCTGGCAGCTTATGTTTTTTTTTTTTATTACTGTGAATAATAATAACAAAATGAAAAGTTACCATATACTGAAGACAGCTACTGGTTAAACATTTTCTACGGGTCATGTGAAAACTGAGGCTGAGAGAAACTGTAATACTTTACCCTGAGTCACCCAGAGGGTGGGACCAAGATTAAAAACCAAAGTCCTTTGTTCTTTTGGTCTGTGATGAGGTAAATGAGAATGACCTCCACTGGAACCTATGCTGTGATACTTGGTCCCCAGTGGGTGAACCTGGGGAGGATTAGGAGGCGTGGCTTGTTGGAGGAGATGTGTCCCTGGGAGTGGGCTTTGAGGTTTCTAATACCAGTCTTCTTTCTCTGCCTCTTTGACTGCACACCAAGATGTGAGTTCTTAGCTGGTCCTTCTGCCTTTGCTCTGCTATTGTGGACCCTAGGCCTACGAAACTCTAAGTTCAATTGAATGCTTTCTTTTACAAGCTGCTTTGCTCATAGTGCTTTATCACAGCAATAGAACAGTGACTGAGACAGGGTCCCTCCTCTCACCTACTCTCATCCCAGCTCTCACAAACAACCTAAGAACTGCCTGAATACTTTCTCTTCGGAGTACAGGTCATGAAGCAGTAGCAGAGCCTATTAGACAGACTAGTTTTCTGGTCTGTGCTTATCTACCAAAACAAAGGACACAGGCACACACCAATATCCAAAAAATACAGATATATATATATATATATTTATATATATTTATATTTATATATATATATATATATATATATATATATATATATATATGCCCTTCAAGGCTTAAGGAACATCGCAGCAGAGGGGGTTATGGGAAAAATGAGTGCTACACAGGAAGATGTCAGCTTGATAAAACATGTCTGTTACACTAATGAACTCATGGGATTACCTCCACATGACTGACATAAGATGACAAGATTGGGCCCATCAGCAGTAAGTCTGCAGGAACACGTGAGGGGTTCATAAGACCTCACTTCTCCTTGGACAAATTTCGGAAATTAACCGTTTGCTATGGGGTGAGGTGTCATTCTCCTCGATGGTAAAGTCACAGATAAGGTGCCAATGCTCTAATAAATACCCCTCATTCACATCCACACAACTAGCCATAATTAAACACAATGATGCGCCTCTCTCTCTCTCTCTCTCTCTCTCTCTCTCTCTCTCTCTCTCTCTCATACACACACACACACACACACACATACACACAAAGTAGGAGAAAGACTTATTGGGAGGAAGATTTCAATGGGGGTAGAAATGACCAAAAATTCATCATATATGAAATTGTCAGGAGGAGGCAACAAGCACATTTGTAGATTTTTTTTTATACATTAACTACTGCCTGTCACTGATTTACCTTACCCATTGGATCTATATTTTTAAAACTATGCAAACATTTCATTTCCTCACTTGAGACTGGTAGGTGATTTCCCAAATTCCCTTGGAATAAATTTCAAGACTCTCTCAGAGGCTGGACGGTATAGAACATTATTGTCCTTGTTTTCTTTCTATTGCGATGATGAACAACATGGAGAGGAAATCGTTGATTTTCTCTTAAGGCTTCCAGTCCTTCATGGGAGGGCAGGAACTGAGGCAGAGTCCTTAGGGGGATTATGCTTACTGGCCTGCTTCTTGTGGCTTGTTCAGCTTTCTTCCTTAAAACAGAGGATCACATGCCTAGGGTTGGTATCACCCACCGTGGGCTGGGTCTCTCACGTCAATCATTAATCAAAAAAATGCCTCCACAGACCGACCACAGGCCAATCTGATGGAGGCAAGTCCCCAGCTAAGGTTTCCTCTCCCTGGCTCACACTGGTTGTGTCCAGGAGACAGAAACGAAGCAGCACAGCTATCTACACTGGTCTGCGCATCCTCACCTTGTCAGCTTCTGCAGCCAGTGGACATCACGCTTGGGTACCCAGACCTCCATTCAAGTCCCCAAATCCCGGCATTTTCTTTCTCCCTTCCTCTAGAATATTCCACCATGACCACCATGACCACCTTCCTATGTATACATTCCTAGCTCCCTACAACTGGTATGTCACAGAGGGCCTAGGGGAACCAGGAGCACACTTTCTGAGTGTGTTCAGTGTTTAGGATCCTAGAGACTTCTACCTTTCCTTTGTCCACTTAGCCCTTCCTTCTTCGTTTGGACGTGATCCTCATTTTTGGTCCTCCTTCTCTATCACTGAGTAACAGATAATGATGTCTTTATCAGCACCATCAACTTTAGAAACAAGCCACCAGCTGCTGCCCCAGAATTACCAGCTGGAGGACAGTTGCCTCTACTGACCCCTGAGGACCCTGGCACGGGTTTTCCTCCTTTCCACAGGTAGACAAAAGGCCTCACTGACACAAACCAGCTGCTCCTCAGTCTAAATTTAATATCTGCATGGAGTCATGGGTCAAGCTTCTCAGCAGGAAATTCTCACATTCAGTCTTTACCATCTCCCTGCCCATAAGAATACCACTGGAATGACAAGACGGGTTTTCAAGAGCGATAAAAATATTGTACTTTACGTATGATGGCCCGCCCTTCCTCCTTTAAGAGGATAAATAAAAAATTATTTTGCTTTCACATATCAAGTTTACATAGACAATGACAACCTAAGACATCTTATTTATCTATTTACTGCAGGCTCCTGGGAGCCTGGAAAGCATGCTCAGAGTTAGAAACTCTCTT
Source organism: Chionomys nivalis (assembly GCF_950005125.1). NCBI lineage: Eukaryota > Metazoa > Chordata > Mammalia > Rodentia > Cricetidae > Chionomys > Chionomys nivalis. The sequence goes on along the minus strand of NC_080090.1, from coordinate 48,560,008 downwards.
CTTATCTTCACCCCATTAGGCAAAAATGCAGAGATGACACAAGCCTCACAGAAGCCTCAGAGAAAGAGCTGGGATTTAAATCCCAGGATGCCACGTGACTGAGATGTGTTGCTTTAATCTGGATGCTGTTTCATCTGAGAAGTCAAAGACAGGGACATACCCACATACAACCCTTTGGAAGATGACCTCGGAGGCGGAGATGTCTCTCTGCCGTGTTCACGTTGAAAGTAACATAACCTACATCTTATCTTTCAAAGCTGCATTTCTACCTTAGAAGAGACAAGCAAGATTGAAAATGCCCAGGGAGCAAAGCTCAGGGGTGCTAATGAATGCAAATCCACAGACCTGCTCTCTGTGTTCTAGTGGTCAGCCCTGCGGGGTGATACATGACCAGCCTACCACTGGTGAGGGTGCTGGAGGCCACGCAGATGGCTGGGAAGAGCTTCGTGCATAGCAACTTGCTCTGAGTCTTGAGTCAGTGATTTTCAAGGCTGTGATGTCATTCTCTAATTATCCAGAAATCATCTCTAATATGGGAAAAGGTGAGAGGTGCTTGCTTACATATCTGTGAATACATAACTGAAGGGCCCGTGTGTCTTCTCGAACCAAAGTTCTGGGAAACACACACAGCTTGTGGACATTTCTAATACCTCATACAAAGCGTCCGTGATATCTGTGAAGGTAAACACAGCACCAAACACTCGTTCTCTCCTCTCCGGAGGAACAAAGGAGCACTGGGAACCAAGTCAAAACTAATAGAAATGGAACACACCGAAGCTGCTTGCACATATAAATTAAGACGAGAACAAGGAAGCATCCCTAACACACACCACCAGATGTCTGCAGGAGGGATGTGGAGTAGGGACATCAAGAGGAGGCAAGCAGGCCTCTGGCGGTTCACCCCTGTGAAGCCTCAGGAAACCCTCTCTTAGACCCAAGGCGTGAGAGGAAGGCTGCTGGCCCACTTCTCTACAGAATGAAAACGATAGAGATGGTTCCTGAGAACTTCCAGCTCTAGCCCACGGGGCACCTGCCATTTAAACAGCCCTTGCACCTGAAGAGATGAGCATATCTTTATATGTTTAAAATGTGTCTCAGGATTTGATGAATTGATGAAATCGGACAACTTTAGCCATGAGACAAAAAGATTTTACTTCAACTGGCCCTAGTCTGTGGCCTCTAAAGAACAAATCTTGGGAACACGGGAGGATACCATTATCCAGATAGCTATACATCCACTGTGCCTTCTACCTTATTGGGAGTGCTTTCATCTCTGTCTTAAACCAACAACGTGACCCCAGGCAAACGGCTCTGCCTCGGGGACCAGCTTCCTCATCACTGAAATAAAGATGCACTCAAGCCATATATAGCTACCGTTTTTTGAAACCTCTACTGCCAGCGATTGTTCTGAACTCCTTGCCGTGGACTTTAAAAAGCTCAAAAGGTTTGGAACACCAGCATTTAGTGTCTAATTACATAAGTGCCATTGTGCAATTGAAAGGTTTTGTATTCTATAGTCGAGCAGGCCAGAGTCTCAGAATGCATTCCGTGAGGTAGGTTCTTTCGCTAGGAAGAACAAACTAGCAAACAGAAGGCGCTACAAACCCAGAACTTCTATTATTTAAAAAAAAAAAAATTCTACCATATCGCTCTAAAGGAATTTAAATTATAAATGAATCTATAGCACAATTTTGCTACTGCTATGAAACCATGACAGCCATCTCGGCTACCTTCTCAAGCTTTTTATTATGGGAGATACATAATTATTTGAAGACCATGTAAACATGCATTAACAAAAACTCCATAACTAATACTTTGTATAGCATATGCAATCAGAGGGGAAGAAAAAGAGATGGGGGTATCTTCTCTAACCCTTTACCTTTAGCCCCATCTTAATTAAGCAGATTGATAAAGAAGGCAGTCAAGAAGGGAGGGCATGTGGGAGTCGTAGTTCTACGGAACTGGACTACCTCTTGTGGTTCCCGAGAGTGAGACTTCAACTCCCAGAAGACATCTCTCCAGGCCAAAAGGCACGTTGGGCGCTGATGTGCCAGGCCAGTAGGGTACACGGGGCAGGACTACAAGTCCCAGAAGCCTCCGCAGCCCAGGTCTTGGGTCATAAAATGGAGCCAGAAAAAAAAAAAAAAAAAAGAGCTTTCAGTTGCAATCCGCTTAAGCACAGGTTTGAGCTGAGCTGCACCTGGCAGTCCAGGCCTCTCCCTAGTTATGCCCGAAACAACCACGGGGTATTTTCAGCACAATTCTGAAAGACCGAAAATAAGCCCTTTTCCAATGACAAACTTTCGCGAGCCTGGCCTCAAGGTCGACTACAGCTCTAAGCAGCTTCTCTGGGCCACTAGAGCAGGGAGCTGATTTTTATCCACGTGAGAACCGCTGGGCGGGTGGTCCAGAGTCCCAGGGCAGATGCAAACCCGCCTCCTTCCTTCACCTACGTTTACAGCTTCCAGGTCCCTGGCGTGTGAAACCCAAATTAAAATGCACGAGGTGTTAAGGTCCGACGAGTGACGCGTTCTCGCGCCACGGGGAACGGATGGGAATTTGTCGGCTTTTCTTTATTTTGCTTTCACACTTATCAAAGGCAAATTCTTTCCCGAAACTTTGTGCTCGGTGTGCCCGGCTCTGCTGCTGCCCTGGCACTGGTTCAGACCTTTGGGGACTCTGGAGCTAGGTTATCTGTTTAACCCAGACCTGTTTGGGTCAGAGGTCCCTGACACTTGTCTACGGGACTGACGAACTATTAGCCAACTACGCCTAGAGAACCCGCTGGCGCGACCCCGTGCCTCAGTTTACCCCGAGGGTCTTGCAGGTGCTGGCCTGGCCCCGCCCCGCCGGCCGCAGGGGTACGCGCGTGGGAACCCTGCCCGCGCCCCATATTCTCTTCCACTTGGGCTCGCTTCCCGGGCCCCTACCTTCCAAGATCTTGGCGGCTGGAATGAAAGGCAGAGGGCGGGAGCGCCGCCTGAGTGGGTGCCCACTGGGGTGGACCGGGGAGCTGAGGGGGGGAACGGTTCGGCTGCTGGGCCAAACGGGACGGACTACAATCCCCACAGCGCCCCGCGGCAGGGGCGGGATCCAATATGGCTTCCCACCTGGAGACAGGAGGAGGGACCAATCGATGAGGAGCACGAGCTTACGCCCTGCCAATCGGAAGCCAAAGGGCAGTGACACCAAGTCTTGGAGTAGATTGTCTAAGGTGACACTCCCTTTTGAAAGGGGATTTTTGTCATAAATCACACATCTTTGGCTTTTTCCAAATGAAAAAAAGAAGCATGATTATTTTCTCTTGAAATGAAAGGCTGCCCTGTACGTTTGCTTTCTTTTCTTTCGGAGCTGATCTAACGATGCTGCGTCTCCTTTCCCCCACCTTAGCTCCTTCTTGTTTCCTTAAGACCTTTGTATTTCTCCCAGAACACATTCCCAAGGCCCCCAAAGCCCTACTTGATCCAGCATACGGCTCCCTTTGTCCTCCCCTGACATCCTGTCAAAATCACAGCACAACCTTCCCATGCCTTTCCCCCGCCTTAATCCTCGCCCTTGCAATATTTTCAACTAGGCTCTCACCAGCAAACATTGCAAGTTACTTATTGGTGCCTTTTCTTGTCTTACTGTTCCATCAGGATACTTGAAGAAGTAGATTTTTATTTGGCTGCTGTATTTCTTACACCTAGGGAAGGGAAATGAGTCAAACATAGTAAATAAGTTTTGAATAATTGAGTGATATCTAGAGATGACCTTCTCTTCTATCTCTCGCTCATATCCATTCAACTCATCTCTGATCACCACGGTCTTTTATGCCTGCTCTTTTTCATTTTTATTCAGTCATTTCCTCGGTGTATTCTTTACCAGATGCTGTGTGAATGGCGGCGAAATCGTTAACTTAGCCAATTCCAAACCTAAACATATTCCCGGTCTAATAATGGATGAAAGAAAAAACTTAATTTCCCAATGAATGCAGTTACAAATTGTGGAGCGACTATATGGTTGCCACATGATCATACAGCTCCTTAGCAGGGAGTATAATCTTTCTTTCTTCTTAGAAATACCCCTTCCACCAGGCAGTGGTGGCGCATACCTTTAATCCCAGCACTTGGGAGGCAGAGGCAGACAGATCTCTGTGAGTTCGAGGCCAATCTGGTCTACAAAAGCTAGTTCCAGGACAGGCTTTCCAAAGTTACAGAGAAACCCTGTCTCAAAAAACTAAAGAGAGAGAGAGAGAGAAAGAGAGAGAGAGAGAGAGAGAGAGAGAGAGAGAGAGAGAGAGAGAAATGCTCCTTCCTCTTTCTTCCATTCTCTCCCAGATCTGAGTATGAGAAAAGAAAGATATTTGCTAGTGTTCTTTAATGTTTCTAAACAAGGAGCAGTAATGATTTGTCCCTGTTTTCTGTGGCACAGCATCCTTCCCCTTGCTGTTCTTTCATGACTAGCAAAAGGTTGTATGAGTCTCAGATCGCTCACCCTTTCAGAAGTTTGAACTTGCCAGAGTAGCAAGGTGTGTGTAAAGCATACTGGTAAGAAATACTGATGTCCTTGGAAACTACTTTGGGAGAATTTCACACAGGATGGTCGTCAAATACACCTATTAACACTGAGACCCTAGGCAAAGTAGGAATGAAGGTGAAACACGGAAAGAATAACAGTTAAAACAGCAAGAGTGCAGGTCAATATTACACAGAGCTAATCCTGTGCATAGGGATTAAAAGTCTCTCTGGGCTTCCTCACGCAGGCTTCTGTCAGCTTAGGGTTATTTCCTATAATACAACAATTCTTTTTAGCTTTCATGAGCACAGAGTTGGCTCCCCAGTCCCAGCTCTGCTCCAGCTGATCAGCATGAGAGATGTCACCACCCGTGTCTACTGCGTATCAGAATGCCAAACTAAATGTGGAATAAAATCCCTGGGCCACAGGAAACTGGGAATCATAACACTTAAACCCCTCCCAAGGAAGCACCAGCCTGCAGTCATTACATTTTCTACTTAAAGATGAATATAAATACATTTAAGATATGGCATTGTGTGTACTGATGTTATAGAATTGGCAAACAGCTTATTAACATAGCTATATGAATATAAGCATTTGGCTGTGAATGTTTCTGGGTTTCTGGGTGAGCTGTCACCTTTAGCAATATAAAGAACAGCAAGAACACCAAGACATGGTCTTAGAGCTTGGATCTTTGGATCTTGTTTTTTGATCCAAGGCTTCTTTTGGGGGGGGAGGGGGGAGACAGAGTTTCTCTGTAGCTTTGGGGCCTGTCCTGGAACTAGCTCTTGTAGACCAGGCTGGCCTCGAACTCACAGAGTTCTGCCTGCCTCTGCCTCCCGAGTGCTGGAATTAAAGGCGTGTAGCACCACCGCCTGCCTTCTTCCAAGATCCAAGACTTCTAAGCACCAAGACAATCAACTAAAAGGTTACAATTTAATCTACAAACTGATTGAATAATTACTGCAAAGGCATCCAGACAACCTCCCTGTAACCTTCCACTATGAGAAATACAGGATCATCCTCCCCTGTAGGGCGGCTGGAGATCACATAGTGGAGTCCCAAGAGCATCTTCTTCAAGCTCACAGGACCTACACAGAAATCTCTACTGTGGAAAGTCTCAAAACTAAGCAGTCATTGGCAGTCAAAGAGTTGAGCCCTCTGCATAATTCATTTTAGCCATATGTTACAGGTCATAAACTAGACAGTCAGACAAGCATTCTGAGGGCATTTATTTGAGAAAATGAAACTATATTAACTCAGGGAAAGCAATGTTTCGTTTTTATCATCCAAACTATAGAGAGACTGGGAAATTCAGCTGTCCTGAAATGCTCCAGTCTCCTTCACAAATCCCAGCTTGTAATCCTGGAGATTTTCTGGCTGTCAGGGAAAATACAGTTGCTAAAAAGAGCAAGAACCATCTTATGACATACTAAATATTGTCCAGATCTTCCACTCTCTCTTGTTCTGTCCCTTTGTCCTATTTATTCTTTTGTTTTCCCATGTTAAATAGATTCCTTGGGTGGATCTACTCATCAGATGTTGAAGAGATCAGTATATTCCCTATAGTTAGAGAACATATGGACGCTGTCTTTTTTTAACTATGCCTCATAAATAATCACACTTAATCCATCTTAGTGCCATCTTCTGCAATCATCTCCCGGTTACCTAGAGCATAAGGTACATAAAACTAAGCTCAGTGTCCGCCCTGTGCTCTCACTGGGGTGGCTCAGAGAAAAGCTGTGCCTCCTCATCACTCTCCCTCAAGACAGGACACATCCAGACACAAGGCCCAGGCTCACTGCCGCGTTAAAGGCATTCCATCATTCAGGAAGATTAAAATCCATTAAAACATTTCCTAAAAATTAAAAAGCTGTATTTCTTTAGTAGAGGACTGTCCTGGTGTGCCTGCCTATTGCTATTATAAATACTGTAAAGAAATGGATTTATTTTAGCCTCCAGGTTACAGGTTCCTCCCATCGTGGAGCCCAAGAAAGAGCCTGGAGGAAGGTGCTAGAGCAGGGGTAACTTACTGGATTGTTTCCCGACTTGCTTAACTCCCTCTCTTATATAGCGCAGTCCTGCCTGCCCAGGGGTGGCACTGCCCACAGTGAGCTGTGCCCACCTACATCAATCAACAGTCAAACAACAGTCTGAGGCATAACAGTCCAGAGGTCAAGGAGATGGGGTAATGAGGAGACAAACCATGAGGAAGTCTGTAGAAGAAAGTTCCAGATGGAGGGAACAGCAAATACAAAATCTTTAAGATACAAACAAGCTTGGCATGATAGTCAACAGTTAGTCTTATTAGTGGAAAGTCATGTTAATGAAAAGTAAAATGATCGGAGATTAAGTAAAAGTCTTAAGGGAAAAGGCTAAATTAGTCCGTAAATATAGTTGCCAGTCAGTGCATATATAATATCCATTTGTGTAAACCTGAAAAGATTAGGTATCGCACAAGGATGCACACACAAACAATTACTCGCACCTCTAAGTACATACATTAAAGCTTTTGGAGCAGGTATATTTTGGAAACACATAAGTTTTGTAGTTTGTAGAAAAGTAGATACCTATACTCCCTGGTCTACCCTGCTCAGGTCGTTTTGGGACAGCATCCTGTCAACAGACATTACTATGTAACAATCTATGGATATAACAAGCAAGTGCATTAAAAACCCTCAGTCAGGTTAACCTTTTGGTTTCCAGAGATTGATTGATTGACTGATTGATTGATTGATTGATTGATTTGGACTTCAGTAGTATGGATCTGTGCTTGCACTGGAAGGAAACTCCTGGGAGAATCCCATGTGATTCTGAAGAACCCCTGGGAACTTTCCAGGTGGGAAGACTGAGCCAGCACTGCTGTTAGGAGACTGTCTTTTGGCTGCACACTATCCTAAACTTCTGGATATTTTCTTAATATTTTTAAATATAAAGAACATGAAATACTTTTGCTATTAAAATGGTACAAATCTGACATTTTTAATGAAGATATCAAGGTTTTTAATTAATGTACTACTTGAATGTTAATAAATAAAATGGATAGTATTAACAGAAAATGTTCTCAACAAAAAAAAGGTTTTTTTTTCTTTTATGTGTGTGTATGTGTGTATTCAGGACTGTGTGTAGGTGAGAGGATTCTTATGTGTGTGTGTGTACTCATGTATGTGGAGGCTGGAAGTGATCGTGGCGGGGGGGGGGGGGGGGCTGTCACTCCTCAGCTGCCATCCACCTTGTTTTATTTTGAGAAAGGGTCTCTCTTTTGCTTGGAGGTCACCATTAGGCTAGGATGGATGGCGAGTGAATTCTAGGGATCTACCGGCTCCTGCCTCACCAGATCTGGGATTGCAAGCATGTACTACCACACACAACATTTTTGCATGGATTCTAGCACTGAGCCCATGTCCTTCTGTGTGTATGCTAAGCACTGTGCTCACCCAGCTCCCTCTCCGGACTTAGGAACGATTTTTAACATGGATCATGAAATCATTTCTAAATTTGAATTCAACTTTTACTCTGCACTCTGCTTTTCAGACTTTTGTCTTCTAAGTTTGGTTCTGTATTAGAATCATAGTAAAAATGGGTTTGAAAGGAAGAAGAAATGTGTGTATCAAATTCAAAATAAAGCATTCTTTGAAAATTTATGTAAATCATAAATAATATTAACTAATGTCCAGAGAAGTTTTTTCCATTCTATTCTAAAAGGTGGTCCATTCTCAGGATTTGGGATGTTTCTGTTTTATTTTGTTTTGTTTGTTTTTAAGGCAAATTTCTGGGACTTTTTTTTTTCTGTTTTGATAACAAGATGTCACGCTTGTGATAAATACTAGCATGAAAGATATTTATAATGTAAAAATCCCCTAAAATATTTAGACATTTTAGAACTGCAGTTAAAACCTCCCTATCTTCTACCACTCTTTCCCAAAAAAAAAAAAAAAAAAAAAAAAAAAAACGCAGAGATGTATTTAACCGACAGCACATTTCATGGTGAACATTATTGGCTGTGTGGCTGAAAACTGTAATTAGCCATGCCTCACTGATTCGTACATGAATCATTTTGAGGTTTGTTATTCCACTGGAATGTTAATGAGCACACATGCAAACTACTCTGAAAGCTTTTCTTTTTATCTTGGTAAAGTACATATGGTAAAGCAGGAAAACAGGAAAACATTTAAAATAATTAATAAAACATATTTCATGTATAGGCGTAGCCCACTGATGTTTTTCAAATAGTGAGGAAGACTGGATAATTGATCAGAGCCAGTTCTCTGCTATCTGGTCAGTGCTTTTGTAAATACTAATTGATGAAGATTCCAGACCCTTCCAGGTAAATGTTAATAAAACTCAGGAGTCCTAGTTCTGACCTCGCTCCTGTTTCCAGGTAAGAAATTAGCTGACTAGGATGCTTCTAGATCTTTGAAAGGATTATGGGTATGAAACTAACATTCAGAGTTCAGATGTCATTTATAAGTAGCATTCTCTTATGAACCCCATTGGAAATAAAAGTAATTTATGAGAAACAGTCAGCACCGCTTTAATCTAGCAGGGATTTTCCTCATGAAACAATTACACATAGACTGGAAGTGTGACTTAACTCGTCCTGCCTCTACACTTAGGGTCACTAAAGCATACTGTAAATGGAAATCAGCTTGCTTTAGAATCCAAGAACAAACTCTGCTTTTGACCTTTAGAAAGAGCATGATGTATATGCCCACAGAATAAACAAAATAATTTCTAAGCAAATTCGTTGAGTGTACCTGACCTTTGAGGCAGAGCGGACGATGTTAATCTGATTTGTATAATATTAATCTAGCTCATCCTCCATCCCTCCATGTAGTTCTCAAATATCATAAAGAAGAATTTCACACCAGGGGATCTGTGCCATCAGAATCAATTCAGATATGCAACAGAATGTACGACCTGGCTTAAACACTAATGTGTGTAATTCAAACGCAGAAGCAAGGGAGCACAGTGACTATAAGCCTATACCATATACACCTAAGGGGGAAATGACTTTGAAAACCATCTACCTGAGTACGCTATGGACACCATCTCAATAAAACATAGCTTGAGTCCTGATGCTATGTAAAATATCATTAGGTCAACTTATAGTTGAAAATTGCCTGCATATTATAGAAGGTAGTCCTTCTGTCTTCTTCCTCCTCCTTTCCCTCCTTCTCCTCTTCTTTAGAAATATTTTCTGCATTTTGAGCTTTCAGTGTTTGAGTCACAACTTCTTTGAATATCCTGTTAAGTAACTTGGTACACATACTCCTTTGTTCCCAATATTACCTCAAAATGATAATCAAATCTGACCTCTTTCCAATAATAAAACTCTACCCACGTGGCTGTGGTGGAGCTGATCATGGATGTTCCTGATCCACACGACTATGGTGTAGCTGACCATAGCTCTTCCTGGTCCACATGGCTCTGATGGAGCTAACCATGTCTGTTCCTGATCTATGTAGCTATGGCAGAGCTGATCATGGCTGTTCCTGGTCCACATGGCTGTGGGAGAGCTGACCATGGCTATTTCTGGTCCATGTGGCCATGGCAGAGCTGACCATGGCTGTTCGTGGTCCACGTGACTATGATGGAGCTGACCATGGCTGTTCCTGGTCCATGTGGCTGCGATGGAGTTGACTATGACTGTTCCTGGTCCATGTAGATGTGATGGAGCTGACCATGGCTGTTCCTGGTCCATATGACTGTGGCAGAGCTGACCTTATCTGTTCCTGATCTATGTAGCTGTGGCAGAGCTGACCATGGCTGTTCCTGGTCCACAAGACTGTGGCAGACCTGACCTTATCTGTTCTTGATCTATGTAGCTGTGGCAGAGCTGACCATGGCTGTGGCGGAGCTAACTGTGTGTGTTCCTGGTCCACGTAGCTGTGATGGAGCTGACCATGTCTGTTTCTGCAGAAGTAGAAATGAGTACAGAGAAATTCACAGCAAACAAGCTTGACCAAAGCATTAAATGCCACCTGTCTAAAATGATTGTCTCTGAGAAGACAATGACCCCAAGCTAAGCCAATTTCCTGTGGTGTTTTGTCACAAAGATTGTTATTTTTTGTTTTTTTTTCATAAAATGATACCAGTGTAAAGCTGCTGTTTAACTTGTCTACCTAGGAATTAAGTCAAGCAGGGCAAAGCAAGGGCAAGAGAGGGCTAGAGAACCTAGAAAATGGCCAAGTATAGCATCTGAGAGAGAACACCCCTGCCCAAAGCTACTCCTTGGGTTTGCAGCTTATCTGAGCTTCTTCTTGTGTCAATTGAGTTGCATTTGGTTTATACTTTCAAACACAGGAATTCTGGTCAATCAACAAGTTCAGCTACCAAACTTTTAGCTGTTTCCATTGTATTGCACTTTGGGGGGGATTCCTGGACCTGGAATTAGGCTAGCCTTAGTTCTACTATCCAGAAAAGCATGCCCAAGGCTCACTGTATTCTTCTAACAACTGCAGGTACCTAGTCTGTAGACGAGAATACAAGATGGACTGAGGCTCTGTGAAGGGTCACTACGTGAGAGAAGAGCCAGGTACATTTTGTGTGTCTTCGTGTATCACTGAAATACTCTCCGACAGAAGTGTTAACTTTCCTAACAACAAAAGCCATGTCTTCTTACACTGGACTCTACCACTTCCTTTTTTTCTTTTTTAAGGTGATGTGGGATTTCCCTCTGCATGCTGTGATTACCATTAATCAATAAAGAAACTGCTTTGGGTCTATAGCAGAGCTAGGTGGAGAAAACTAAGCTGAATGCTGGGAGAGAGAAGGTGGAATCAGAGAGAAGCCATGGAGTCTCCACCGGAGACAGACATGCTGAAACTTTGCTGGTAGGCCACAACCTTGTGGCAATGCACAGATTAATGGAGATGGGTTAAATTAAGATGCAAGAATTAGCCAATAGGAAGCTAGAGCTAACGGACCAAGCAGTTTCTGTGTGATTATTTCGGGGCTAAGCAGCCAGGAACCAACAAGCAGCCCTCCTTCAACATTAAGGTTTTAAAAAATAATGGCTATATGTCTGTGTATATGAGTGCAGTACATATGAACTCCAGAAGAGGGCATCTAATCCCCTAGAGCTGGAGCGGCAGGTGGTTGTAAACTCACAAAGTGAGTGCCAGCGATGGAAGGTGAGTCCCCTGAAAGAGCTGTATGTGCTTGCCACCACGGAGCCATCTCTCCAGCTCCCTCTACCACTCTGTTAAGTAAAATTTCCTGGAATGACTTTTAAGATGACCTTATTCCCCAATTGCAACTGCATTTCATGATGGCCAACATATCTGTATTATAAACTCCTCTCAATTTTCCAACAAATCACAGATTGCTATGGATCTATCATATAAAAGAAGCAGATGCACCGAATGCAAGTGTGCACGCATTTATTCTCTGTGTCTTTGACTGCACGTGTGACTAGCTGCTCAGGTTCCTGCCACCATGGTTTCCCAGCAAGGGCAGACCATCCACTGGAACTGTAAGCTAAAGCAAACCCTTTCTCCCCTCATTTGTTTTTGTCATGTATTTTATTAAGCAGCAGCAGATGATGCTAAGATAGTGGTGATATTTGAACAGTTTAAATTATAAATAAGGCTTGGTTTAGAGCAAACAAATCATGTGAACCAACACTTCACTGAACTCTGACTTGGAAAATATCTGTCCCGATGATGATTTCTTTAAAACCATGGAAGTATAATACAGTAGCAGCCTATCAAAGCATCTACAATGAAATAAAACCTTTTCTGTTTTGAGTATTTGTAGGCATAAAAACAATAAGTGGAAATACATGAAGATTTATCACATGTTCTTGGGCGATGAGTGCAGGTTCCTCCTTACTCCAGTTTTCCATACAACCGTGAACTCAGCGGGCTCCACACGCATGACTTGCCTGTTCTTTGTGGCATTCGTTTGTGGACTGCCAATGTATTTTGTGCTCTAAAAAAACAAAAACAAAAAACAAAAACAAAAAACAAACAAAAAAAAAACCACCCAGTACTTAAGAAAAGACAAGCAAATGTTACTTTCACACAAGAGTTGCCACAGCAAAGCCATGACATCATTGCAGATATGCAAGAGATAGAGGTTCAGGTACCTTTAAGAATTGTTTGAAAAGACAGAATCAAGCAACAAGGATCAAAAGAGTATCTGCTGGCACTCTGAAGGACAGCTTGAATACTAGCCCAGGTAGAGCAATCACCAAAGATTGCGTGAAAGCTGCTTTAGAGAAAATTACATCACAAGAGCTGTCGATCCTTCAGAAGGTTAAAGAGCACAGAAGCATGTTTGCCATGTAGAGGGCCCGTGCACTTCTCCATGGGGAAAACGTTAAGTAACCCCCACTGCAATGCTGGTCACAACAGCATCCCCAGCTTCAGGAATGAAGCACCCCATCCAGCTTGTATCTCCTCATTAAACAGATTGTGGGTGCTGAACACCCAAAGAGGAAACGCCTCCAGACAGAGGAAACAAAAGGGCAACTTACAGAATTGGTAGTTTAGAAACCGTAAGTGGTTCATTGATACTCAAGAGGAGTGGAGAGGACAGCGGATAAAAATGAGATTGAGACTATATTCAAAAGATTACAGGGCGGAGAGATGGTTCAGCAGTTAAGAGCACTTACAGCTCTTGCGGTAGAACCTGACTTTGGTACCTAGCATGCACACAGCAGCTCTCGACTGTAGCTCCAGTTCTAAGGAAGCCACAGCCTCGTCTGACCTCCTTGGGGCCTACACACATGGCACATGCATACACTCAGACACATACACATAGAAATAACTCTTTTTAAAGAGTTACTAAAGCGCTGATGAAGCATTCTCTAGGCCTAGGGCACTTGAAAAATAAATGCAGGGTTTTATCACGCGAGCAATACGATCAAGCTTATATTTGTAGAAAGATCTAGAAAGGTTGTGGAGTCTTACCTGGAATGGGATATAACCTGGGAAAAAATAAGAGAAGGAATCACTATGAGCAATTCGACAAATTATTTGACTTTTCAAATTACTAAACATTAAGTAAAAATGAGTGGTAAGACAGCCAATAGCTGGTGGTACTCTCCTTTAATCCCAACGCTCAGGGAGTAGCGGCAAGGGGGTCTCTGTGAGTTCGAGGCCAGCCTGGTTTACAGAAAGAGTTCGCAGACAGCCAGGACTACACAGAGAATTCCTATCTTGAGGGTGTCTGTGTGTGTGTGTGTGTGTGTGTGTGTGTGTGTGTGTGTGTGTGTGATAAAATAGGACTTGTTAAATTTCTAAGAAGCTTTTTATAATAAAGTTTTGTTGTGAAAATTTAAAATACTCAGGCTGAAAAACTTATGCCCTTTGACCTAGCAACTCAATTTCTATATATATGTAACAAAAAAAAAATAGGAGATGCACATAAAGCCAGGAGTCCCAGAAATGTGTCGCTGCCATTTACAACGCTTCCTGCAACACCACTGCCAAGGAACATTGTCCCAGGATTTGTGTTAACTCGAAAAGCAAAGCACAGTGGTCTACATATGGCAGGAGCCTAGACTCATGTGAGAGTATAAAATGCAGTTGCAATTTACATCCGGGTAGTGGTGGTGGAACTACTTTTATCCTCATATTATTTTTCCCCATTTTAAATCCATTGTATGCACATGTACAAATTTCATAGGTAACTGTTAGTCTGAGACGTTTGAAATTGCTTAGTAGGCACTAAATCAGAGTCCCACCCCAATGCCTATGTTGAAGTTCTGACCCCAAGTTTGACTGGATTTGGGATAATTTCCTGGATAATTTTGATATTGTATGTCATCAGATTCAGATGAGGTTTTGGGGGGTGGGACTCATGAGGGGACCATTGCCTTTATAAGAAGAGGAAGAGGTGACAGAACCTATCTATCTCTGTAGACAAAGGAGGAAGAGGCTAACGAATCGGAGGTAAAATGGTGGCCATCTACAACCCAAAGTCTGAGATACCACGTTGGTAATCTATTCATGGATTTCCAGCCTCCAGAATTTCAAGAAAATAAATTCCCATTATTGAAGCCTATGCTGTTTGGTAGCATTTGTCTACAGTATTCAGTAGTAGACCAAACCGACTAGGACGATGCTTACCTGATTCCAGAAATGGCAATTGCCTATAATTAAACCTACACAAAAGCGAAATAAGACAAAAGCCATTTATTTGAAGTTCTTGGCAATGGACGCTAAGAGTCAGGACAAAAACTACAAAGGTAAAAATACAAACTTTGGGTAAGGTTGACAGGGCAGGTTTGAGGAAGAAGTGGGGGCTCCTGAAAACTGAGTTCAGAGTTTTTAACAGTATGAAACTGGGTTACAGGAGGGACAAAGAACATTTGAAAGGCCTGCCTGGGAGTTCTTAGGTGGCCTCCAATAATCAGTCCCTACCTGCTGCTGTCCACACCTTTGGGAAGGCCTTGTCCTCAAGTTCAGCTTAGCAGTGCAAATTGTCTGCAGCTTGTCGCCGCCGTTTGCTGTATGGCTTTGTGAAATGTCTGTTGTCATCTCACTTTTCAACTTCACAATGGCAGGACAGAAATACACATTCAGTGGGAACCATCCTCGACATTTTTAATTTTAATACTTTTTAGGGCTAGTAACACACAACAGAATACTCTGTCAATAAAAGACGGACAGCCAACAGCCTCCATAGCTCCCACCCATACTCAGCTGGGATTCTTACAGTAACAACGGCTACTCTAGACAATGCTTCATTTCCAGTGTTTGCTAACTACAGATAATCAATCAGTTCATTAAACCTTCAACAATTTAATATGAAAGAGGCGTTATGTCAGATGACTGGGTCAAACCCTAGGCTAATGAACATGTTCTCGGGACATTTAAGGAAGGCTAGACTTTGCAAAAATGCATGGTAGGCATATTTACTGTACTTGTAACATAATGAGACTTTCAACTTAACCCATTAATGAAAAAGATCCTAAGATACAATCATTCAGAAAAAAGATTTGTTTGAAAAGCGATCTGATGAATGACTTTTATTCTTGACATGGCTTTCAGGACCCATGGGGCTTACATGGGCACTTTAATAATTGTGTGTATTCTGGAAGCCCACAAACTCCTAAATGCTCCAAACTGCAAAATTCTAAATCTGCAACTTTTTACTTTGCTAGAATAAACTTTAAAAAAATGTGAACCTATACATTTTTTTTTTAATTACAGAAAGACTTAACAAGGCAGTTTTCTCCAAATTCTTTTTGGTGCCTGGGGTAATTTGTATGTAGTAATTTTGTATCAACTTCCTTTCTTATTCTGGGCTGTCATGGACAATGACTTAAGGTTTATAGGTACAACTATTAACTCAAGCTTTTAAAGTACATTTCAGCAATTCTATGATACACAAATCAGTCCACAAAAATCTAGTCTGCTGAGAACCATTGATTGCCTTTTATTGTCTGGTCCTATTAATGACTGGATGATCCAGAACACAGAAGCAGCAGAACATATAGTAAAGAGATTAGGCTCATGAGGCCCATGTGCACTCACAACAATGCTTAATCTTTAATTCTTTGCTGAGATAATGCTGTGAATACACACAAACACTCACATACACATTTACATACATTAATAAACACACAGTCACAAAAACACAGACACACACATAGATATACATATATACACATAAGCATATAGACACAGATACACACATCTATATACAGAAATATATATACATATACACACATAAACATATAAACACATACATACATACATAAACATATAGATGCATACACACATATAGATATACAGATACATAATAAGCATATAGACACAGGTACATACATATATACAGACACATATATACATATATACACATAAACATATAGACATATACACACATAAGCATATAAACACAGATACACACACATATATATACACACATAAACATATAGACACACATATATACACATAAACATAGACACACACATATACATATACACACAAAAGCATATAGACACAGATACACATATATATGCAGACACACATCTATACACACATAACCATAAAAACACAGATACACATAAACATATAGACACACACATACATATAGATATACACACATAAACATATAGACACAGATACACACACCTCCTACGTATCTCATTACAGTGTGTCCAGCAAAAACTGTGGAGAACTCCTGAGTCTCTGGAAGCACACCACATGCAATTAGAATGAAATGTTTATAAATTCAGGGATATTATTCAAAGTTAATTATTACAATATAAAGCTAGAAAATCTCTTGTTCTAGCCAAATGAAAACTAAATCCACAGGAAATACTCAGGTACCAGGCCCGACCCACAAGAGCAAGGGAAGAAGAAACAGGAAGCCTGGGGTGTGAACTGAGGTGTGAACTAGGGCTTGTCCTAGGACAGCTGGATTCCGTGATCTTTTCTCGTTTAGTACTGTTCTATAGAGCTGACATGCCTCAGCCAATCACCTCTCGCCGATCCTACTGCAGACTTTTGGTTATATACAGCAATTAAGTTCCCATCCCTGTGGCTGTCTACGTGAACTTTCGGTTGGGTATGGTAAATAAGAAGATCCCCTCCCAGGGTGTGCCTGCTTTTCCCTTTTTTTAGTATTTCATTTCATATCTCACTTTGATCCTCCATATACTTCTTGCATATAATTTGCTACTTTCAAACACTGAATGAGAGTGAGCCTTGCCATCCAGATTTCACTTAACTAAATCACAGGCAGACACTCTTTCAGAAATGAAATGTCAAGAAATCTTTGACCTGTCTTTAATGTAATTAAGATAGCATCTCCGATTGTGTCCCATAGAAAATACAATAAATAAAAATGTGAATTGACGCAACAAATTCATTTATATTGGGATAATGGGGTAATCCTCATCCTCTGTCCCAGGTGGCCAGAAAGGATCTCCTCTGTGTGACCCCTAGAAAACCTTGTAACCTTTCTGTGCCTTGCTGTCTTAGTCTAAAATAGGATAAC
Organism: Chionomys nivalis; assembly: GCF_950005125.1. NCBI lineage: Eukaryota > Metazoa > Chordata > Mammalia > Rodentia > Cricetidae > Chionomys > Chionomys nivalis. The sequence goes on along the minus strand of NC_080090.1, from coordinate 48,542,554 downwards.
AATTCTTGCCTTTAGGATTAGCTGGGATTAGTTTAGGATTAACTTGGATTATGTAACTCTCATGACAGTATGGATGATATCATTTTTAACATTTCCCACAATCTTCTGAACTTCCTTTTTCAAAAAGATTTTGCAACATCCCTGGAACTTGGACATCCTCAACTAATGAGTATTATACGGAGTTTTCATGACATTGTCATTCATTTGAATTAGAAGTCTGTATTGAGTTGCAGGATCCCCAGTTGGTGGCTGGTACCTAGTTAGCACTTAAAATGTAGCCTGCCCTTGTAGGAGACAGATCCAGCTACTGTAGTGAATAACAAAGATCTCCAGATGAGAAAGACTTAAACAGAACAGAATCTTATAGGTCATCACTGAGAACCAACAGTGTCCAGGCTTCTTTCATCTTGCTACACTGCCGTAAGCAGTGGGCATCTTCCATCTTTGGATGTGAGAAGGTTGCTTCATTTCTTCCACTTCCCCTCATCTCAGTAATGGAATAGGAGGCTGTTTAGATTTCAGGCTACATATTTCACATCATAAATAGAAACACATAGTGACATAACACAGAAATTACGGGTTCTTGGAAAGGGATTTGGAAAAAGCACAACCAAAATGGCTCCATGTTGGGTCTTTGGCATCAGGGACCTCATCTGGGAAGAACAGAGGATTAGATGAATCAGTGGCTGAGGGATATAGCCACCACCATGCCTTCCTTAATACCTATGTCTGAGGGTTAGTACAGCCCTTTCCTGACATGTATGCAGTCTGAAGTCCAATCTCCAACCTTACAAACACACACACACACACACACACACACGACAGCATATATGGGGCTGGGGAAATGTGAAAGTCTAAATTATTATGTAATCCTCAGAATGACAAATATACCTTGACTAGGGGAATAAGCTTAGACTCTGGGAGAGGCCGCTGGGTTGGACATGTGAAGGTATGGAAAATACAGTAGGGTCTATGGACACGTTGGATGTGAGGTAGGAAAAAGGAACATAGAAAGTGGTGGTTAGGTTGGAGGTTCTGGTTTGTGTTGGAAGCTCCCCAGGCATCCAAAGCTAAAGGTAAAGATGTGTAGCGCTTCTTGTTTCCTGGACAAAAATTCAAGGTCAAGTGCACAGACTGGGGCATCCCAGCAGTGATCTTGAGAGCCTTCCTTCCCCACAGACTAAAGGCAGAAATAGCCTCACCCTGAAGCTAGGCTAACAGGGGTGGGGGGATTAAGTTTTTCAGATGGCTAAGGAGAAAAGAGGGAAGCAGGGGTGAGCCTGTAGTCTTGAAGGTAATTTCTGCAAGAGTAGTGGACACAAAGGAACCAGGCATTCAGGATCCAAGCACAATAGAGCTCTGAAGAAATCAAGCCCCTTAATTCCCTCAAAGTCATGGCCTTTGCTTCCTTCATGCCAGGCATCCAGTAGGCAATCCGCAAGTACCAATGACCACAAAAACGATGTTGCCAACTGGGCAGCACAGCCTCTCATTTGACCAATTATTTATGATTGTTCAGCTGATTTCCTGCTCTTGTAATGGCCTTCAATTTTACTGCAAACACAATTAGGGCATGCCAACAATCATGCTTAACCACCACAAAAGTAGATCTTACCCCCCACTGGACACCTTTATGACTAAATCTCTGGCTAAGAGGCCTAAGAACAAAGTCCTAGGCAAGGCTCTCTTGCCTGTAGAGGAAGGTAGTTGCAGGAAAAGCCAACGTGCTGGAGTCAGCCCCAGAAGTTGGAATCTCTATCTTCATTCTTCCCGTCTTTGCTTCATCTGCTTCTTTATCATCGTTTTGTTTATAATATCCATGTCTTTAGAGGTTAAAATACACATTTTTTTTTTCACTTCAAAAACTGAGTATCGATTGATCCAAAATCATCGTCTTACCATTTTGGGTTTTATTCCCCCCTCATTCTATTTCTCTCTACAAGTCATATTTAAGTCAACATGAGAAGAAAGGGGTTTGAAATCACATTATGTCCCTAAGCCATAAGGCATAATCCCAGCACTCTGGTTGCTTGATCCAGGAGGACTGAGACTTGGAGGCCAACCTAAATAGTAAAGCAAGACCCTATCTCAAAAAAGGAGAACAAAACAAAAAAGCTAGCTACCACATTGCTTCCTGGACACATGCCATTGGATTTTTTTCCTCTGGGAATACCTATTTTTCCATTCCAGAATTTCCCCTTTGTTTATCTCTTCGCTGTGATTATGTGCTTACTTTTTGATATCAAAAGATTTTGCAACATAGAACCTGTGCATGGCTCGATCCTTCCCCTGCCAGTCTCAGCTTTCCCTTTGTCCAGCTCTGCTCCCACCCACCTCCACCCCCGCTCCTAAAGGTGCTATCAATCCTGAGGATAAGCAAGAGCCTAGAAGAATTCCAGAAGAATTGAACTCTGAATCGTAAAATCCAGAGCCACATGAGGGAAACAACATATTTTGGACACCCAAGCACCATTGATTAGCATGCCTAATCAATATTTGACCCATTTCTTTAAAACTGAAGCACAGGCCTTAACCCCTACTGCAAAGCTTTCTAAGAAAAGCGTGGAAAACAACATCATACTGATGACAACAACTCTAGCCCCTTTCTTGGGTGTGAGGACCTGTTTTGTTGAGGTTTTGCTGTGTTTTTTTGTTTGTTTGTTGTTTTGTTTTTTCCTTAGAGTTATGTTACTCTTATGTTTCTGCTTTAACTTTTAGGCCTTTGATAAAGGAATGTTTTTGTCCATTTAAAGCTAGTTTTTCAAGTGTTATTGTAATGGTCTATCCTGTCCCTTTAAGAGACAAGCCCTATCCACTCCCCCCCCCCACACACACACACACACACCAGCTGGGGAAATGTGGAACCCTGGGCTCTAGAACCAGGTTTCTTTACAATAGCTCTTCATCCTGTCTGCCTCAACACCGACCTCTACACACAGCAGCAGCTTCAGTGGTGAGTTTTTCCCTTCCAGCCCCCAACCACAGCCTTCACAGCTATGGTTGAGCCCTTCACTGACATTCATCTCTGGTTGCTTTCTATAGCTAAAAATGTGACCAGACAACCCAGGGTTGGTCCTCCCATGCTAGCACTGCCCCCGCTGTTCAGTGAATTTGATTGGGAGCCCAGGGTTCCCCCAATTTTTCTTTATCCTTTCTTTTTTTCTTTTCTATTCTTTTCTTTTGGACCACTTGTAAGTGGTCCACGCCATGAGAGACTGTTCGGAGCAGCCGCTAGCCTCTCTGGCTTCCGAGTCACCTGAACTGGAGCCAGTCAGGCTTTAACACCCTGCCTGTAGACAGAGGATGCTCTTCAATAGGCCTTGTGGTGTTTTCGCAGGTTTTCACATTTTCAGCTATGGTCTATACCCTCAAACTATCAGTCACCCTCCTGTGAATGTCCTGCCAGTGTCCCACCAGTTCTGCTTTTCCTCAAACTATCCCTGCCACTTCTATCGCTGATCCCGCAGAAACCGATCTGCAAGGCAGCTGTTTTCAATACCAGTCTTTGCTCTAGGCAACAGGGCAAATCACGCCTCTAGGTCTCTCTTCCATACAACATGTGACTGGTGCCATTTTGACTGAGGTCTGGTGATCTTACCACCATCTTAACTGAGGTCAGGTGACGTCACAGCCATCTTAACTGAGAGCCAGGTCAGGCAACCAAGTCCCACCATCTTTACTGAGGTATTCCCTGCCTGGTCCCCTGGTGTTGACTTTGTTACATGTGTGTTTTGCGCAGTGGCATGTCTTTGGTAGGGCCCACTAAGAGCATCCACTTTGCCCAATTCCTTTTCACTGTGTGTGTGTGTGCTTATGCGTACATACATATAACTTAAATGCACCTATGTTTACTGTTAAGTGTTATAATTGTCTGCTCATTATATCTCATTCCAGGCTAACAAACCAATAAATTTCATGTTTTAAATTGGTACTTTTAAGTCTCTTACATAAAATACTATATATTTAATCCAACCCTGCTTTACCTGTTGAGAGCCACTACAGTCAACTTGGGACCCAGCTGTTCAGGCAGAATCTATAACTTATCTATACCCAGTAAACAGCTCTCAACTGCTTAGAGATTTAAGAAATATGGCATTTAAATATTCAATTATTAAAACTTTTCATAACAAAGAGAGACAGGTTGGCTTCTAGCAGCAGCGCTCTATTTTTTCCACAGACGACAAATGGGTACACAACAATGTCCATTGTAATTCGCTTTAACTGCTAAGCACTGACCACTGGGAAAAACTGCCTTTCATCTAAACTGAAGATCTCTAGACTGTGGACAGAATTGTTGCAATTGATAGCCTAGCTGCTCAGGTCAACATAGGCTTGTCTTCCTACAGATTTCTAGCCCACAGGATCTTCTGGAGCCTGGCAGGCCCTGTGCTAAACAGCAAAAGGCAAATATAACCCTTAGCGACCATGGAGGCAGCTTTTGCCTCACTCCCTTCTCCCCACTCCCTCCCATCTCTGCACCCCCTCCCTCTTCTTCCCCTTTGTCCCCTTACATTTTTTCCCTTTCCCGTCCATAACCCACTAAATAAATACCCACTTTCTCTGCATGGTGTGCCTAATAGGTTTCTGTCTCTCACCCACTGTGTGTCTCTCTGTCTAGGCTTCCTGTCTAGGACTCACTGGCCCTCATGTCCCACGTGCCACTCAGGGGCTCCCTACCTGGGACTGGCTGCCTTCGTGGCCTGCCGTGGTCTTGGGACCTGCTGCCTGCTGCAGCCACTTGGGGAACAGGACCATCTTACTTAAACCATAACAGTTATGCCCAGATCCACAGAGTTCCCCAAAAAGCAACAAAGAGACCAAGTCTTGTATGTAAAAGTTAAGAGCCTTTATTCTTATTCAAACTTGAACTTGAACTCTCCAACACATTGGCACAATCAGAGAGCCCTGAGCTAAGTTGGGGTGGGGTTTTTGTAATAGCGGAGGTTGGAATGAGGGTTATCTAAGATTCAAGACCCCTGATTGTCCAGGGATGTCTTGGTGAAAAGCAAATATGTGCTGGCAGATGATCCTATCTACAACGGTTGGAACCTTGGGAATTTCCTTTGGATGCCCGGTTCGTCGATGGTGCCTGGGTGGTCTCAGTTTGTGGTCTTTATCAGAACCAGGTATTGGCTTCAGGGTAAACTACTGAGACTCAGGCCTCTATTGAGCTTGTCATGGCTGGGCCCTACATCAAGCATTTGTAAATGAATACAGAATCTCCTACTTTCTAACCTCAGAAAGTAATGATGTGGTTTAACAGATTGCAATGCCAGTACATCCTCTTTTAACTTTCTTGTTGTGCAAGAACTCTCATCAGCTCCATCTAGTCTCACTGCCCTTAAAATCTAAACCTCCCTGTACTTATCAATCACATGTCAAAATGGCAGCTAATCAAGAGAAACCACACACCCAATCACACTTCCCGCAAAAGAATTGCTGTAGATCTAAAGAGCATCCACAAAGACTTTGAGTGTTGGTTTGGAACAAAATAAAAATAATAGATAAATATGTATGTAACAATAATAATCAATGAAAAACAGGCTATCAATTTGAGAGTGGGGAACATGAGAAAGATTGGCGAGAGGGCTAAGCGAGGAGCACGAGGAAGGAGAGGGAAAGGGGCAAGTGATGTAATGATGTCTTAATTTTAAAAGTTTTAAAATAAAGTATGTGTGGAAACATTAAATGCCCTGAATTGATATGTGTATGCTGAATGTGTATATTGAAATATCACCCTGTATGCCGTCAGTATGCAAAGCCATTGCTTGCTAACAATAAGAACTTCATGGACTAATAAGTATATAGCTTCCACTTTGCTTCTCCATCATATGAAGGATTGTTGAGCTAAAGACAATTAGAGACAGGTAAGTTCCCTGCCTTCCCTCTCTTCGGCTGAAGTAAGACATAGACTTAGAGAAGAGAGGGATGTCCTGCCCACCTTCCCACCATGTTAACAAAGCTTAAACCACTGAAGCCAGGTGCTGGACCTTAGCATCCTGGAGAATGGTGAGTGGGCAAATCATACGAACAAGCGGTGCTAACATGGGGGTAGACAGGTGGGACACTGATCCTGACTCATCAGAAGGGTGACTGTTAACTGACCTACGTCATCAGAGTTTTACATGACATGGAAACTTTCAGAGTGAGACCAGAGACCTGTGGAGCAAAGGTGAGGGTCAGGGAATTTCTATGACCCACCTTGGTGGGGGAGGCGAGAGAGAGAACTCTGGTCTCTATGATCCACCTTGGTGAAGGACGGGAGTCAAGGGAGAACTCTGGTCTCTGAATCTCTTCGGAGGGAAACAAGGAGGCAAGGAACTTATGGGGAGAGGATCAGAAAGACCTTGTTTCTGACATCCACAGGGATGTTGCCTTTTTCTCAGTTTGATACTATATTGCTAACTGCAAGGTCAGTTATGTGTTCCTACTCATTCCATTTAATTAATGAATACAATATCTGTAACATTTTATCAATTCAAAAGTAATGGAAGTCTATACCTTTTCTTCCACAGGAGCTGAGGCTTGAACTCAGGGTTTTCATAAGCATGTGATCTATCAAGCTACATGATTGTCTATGCACATTTTAAATTAAAAATTTATATATTTAACAATTTATGAATGATATAAACCATACAATGAAATTTATTTTGTAATCACATAAAACTACTTCATTTTTTACTTATCACTACTTTGAATGTGCATGTATGTATACATATTCATATGCGTGCATTCGTGTGCATCTAAGCATGCATGCACATGAAGGCCAGAAGTCAGTACTAGGTATCTTCTTAACCACCCTGTACTTTACATATGAACAAGCATTTATAGCATGAGCAAGCGGTATTAACATAAGAGTAGGCAGGTGGAATACTGCTCTTTACCTGTCCTAAGGGAGATAGATGATAGATAGATAGATAGATAGATAGATAGATAGATAGATAGATAGATATAACGGCGTAAATGAATGCAGACAGATTATAAAAATATATACAGCTTTAATGGGGAAATAGACTTACAGGACCACAGGTTCCCGCGGAGAACAGGAAAGCAGAAAAAGGGGCTGCTGGGATCACACCTGGCAGATTTATCAGTAAACATTAGCCTGAGGCAAACACGCCCCCTAATGGGCGGGGCTTATCCCTACAGATAGATAGATAGATAGATAGATAGATAGATAGATAGATAGATAGATAGATGATGAATGGATAGATAGATGGACAGATAAACTGACAGAGAGGGTCTCACTGACTGGCCTGGAACTTGCTATGTAGCCCTGGATGGCATTAAACTCACAGATATCCACCTGCCTTTGCCTTCCTAAATCTAGGGTTAATGCTATGTGATGCCATGCCCATCTTCATCTTATATTTTTTATTCAGGATTTCTCGCTGAACATGGAGCTCACCAATTAGGCAAGGTTGACTGGCCAGTGAGCTCTAAAAATCCATCTGTCTCTTCCCTCCTCCACCACACACACACACTCATCACACAAACATACTCATTTGCATAACACACATATTCACATACATACACAATTCACAAACATATACACTCTTTCACATACATACACACATTCATATGCATACACACATTCATTCACATGCATACATACACACATTCACACACATACACATTCACATACTTACACACTCATTCACATATATACACACTCATTCACATATATACACACATTCGCATATAGACACACTCATTCACATACATACATACTCATTCACATACATTCACATACATACACACATTCACACAATACTCATCTGAATACATACACATACACATTCATATACACACTCATTTACATGCATATGCACACATTCACATAATATGCACACTCATTCACACACACACACACACACACACTAAGGCTCTAGCGAGTGTGTATCTGGCTCTTTATGTAGGTGTTAGAGACCCAGCCTCAGGTTTTCATATTCATAGAGGCAAGCTCTCTACTGAGCCATTCCCCAGCCTCCTTATCATAGCTTCTGCAATTAGCGTTATTCCCACATTTTATAGAGTAGAAAGTAAATCTCAAACAAAATGAACAAAATGAGCAACTGATTAATAAACAGTAAAGCTAAAAACTAGGCCCTGGGACGACCAAATTTTGTTTTTGTTTCTGCGTAAACACAAATGAGTCTTTTTAAAAGTGGTTTTGCTAGAAAGAATAATGGGGTAGAACATGTGTGAACTGGAATTTAGACATGCATCTTACCAGGCAAAGTATCCCACAGTTTCCCCATAACGCTAATCAGGAGCCTAAATTATTATATCATTGTCTTCATCCGTTTCAGTTGTGCTTTGCGTCCTTACTAACACATTAGAACATATCAAACGGATGTGGAGACTGTTAGTCTCAGCGTGGCCTGAAGATCCCCCCGTGGTGAAATTCTTTTACATTGTAATGAGTTTACTGGTACCATTGTTTACCAATTTCATTTTCTATTACTCTCACACTGGCTGTAAAAATCTTAGCAACTTGCCTGGAAAAATTAACTCATAGCATCTATATCATTAAAGGTAAAATAGTGTTTCTGTGAAAGAATCAGCCTCTGTTTCTGAGCGGAGCTGTGTGAAATCACACTCAATCTCAGCCGTGACAGATGTTGTGTCTTCACCATTAAAACAACGTCAGATAACTTTGGTCAAAATAATGCAATAAAACCTAACACGATTGCCTAAAAAAGAAAAAAATCGCGCAGTTGTAATTTTTTCATATAAAAACTGATAATTACCGAGGCTTTCCCGCCTTCACAAGTGGGGAGTTTTCTCCAGTTTGTAAAATAAATGACCCCGAGTGAGTGACTTCCGATGAGCTATGTTATTCTGTTTCTTTCTCTAACTTCATATTCTGAAGCTAAATGAATCCTCACATTTCTCAGCCAGGGGTCTCGCTGTCTCACATTTTATTTTTATGATTCTTTTGCTTAATAGCAGATTCTTTTGCTTTCACATTTCAATTTGACACTCCAGATTGTTCAATTTGTTGAAAGACAGAAGGCTTAAGAAACACATTAATCTGTTTTTCTATAACGGTGACACGCCAGTAGTCGCCTCTAAATTTTTCTTAATAGTAGCTGCAATAACTCTGCAAAATAAATTTTCCCTCATTTAGTGAGTAGAGAATTTCTTCTATACTTTTCATTGCAAATTAACTCAGTAACCATCTGATCAGTTACTTTGGAACACGCATGGTTCTACAGCAAGAATTCTAAGCCGGCTAGACTACATGTGATACTAAAAAGAAGTTCCAGAAAGTCCAGTTTTTGCAAAGTAAGTCCCTCTATGCAGTCATCTGCAGCTGACCTATGAACTCTACCGTCTTTCAGCTAGCTTGTTATGAGATTATTTGTATAAATATTTCATTTAGAATCCAAGTATGAGGAGACCTGCTCTTTCAAATGTTTGACTCTTCTTAAGGTCCTAACCATCTTAAAATTAAATTATCTTTTAAAAATGATCTTTAGTGGAATTTTAATGCCATAGAACTTCAATCCATGTTTTAAAAAATGTGAAAAATTCACAGTGTCACAGCCTGTTTCTCAGAGATCTCTTTTGTGAGTTCCAGCTCTTCGGTCTCTTGTGAGAGAACCCATATGCAGAATTTGACACTTTTCTCCCATTATAGGTGAAACACACCTCTCTGCCCTGTTGATAAAACCCCCTGGGGACAATGAAACGGAAATCGCAGCCTTACAGGTGCTTGCCTCCTCCATTCTGCCCATCATCACTAAAAAACCGTTCACAAGCAGCAGTTGGTACAGGCTGGGCTGTTACATGGAGGAAATCTGAACCTAACACTTGGGTCTAATCCCAGCTCACCTAGTCCTCGCCAAGCACAGCAGAGCCTTAGAGACAAATCCACCAGCAGAACAACACCGAATGCTTGTTGTCGAGAGACCCTGATGTTTCGGATTGTTTGTTACACGGTGTTTCTACAGCAGTTGCTGCTTGTTACAGAGTTCCGGTTCCACTTCATTAGTTCTCCTTTGTGAAAAGATTAAATGAGTTGATGAATTTCAAGTGTTTCTCTGTTTCCACTCTTCATAGTTCTGCTACGGCTGAAGCTTTACACTGAGAGACTCATGTCTCCAACTCTCCAAAACTACATTGCCAAGGCAGGTCGAGGTTATTCATACTTACTCTATGGCAAAGTTTATGGTTCTGTTGTTTTCAAAGACAGATTAACTTCATTAAAGGGAAATTGGACAGTAGTACAAAAAAAATAAAAAAATAAATCAGATTCTAACTTCAAACTCTGAGAAGTGGATTTTTGGAAATCATAGGCAAGTGTGGTTATGCAGGGAAGTTCAAAGAGAGTATTAATATAATTCTGCTTAATTACTAATTCAGCTTCAAGAGTCTATCTATAGAAACTAAATGTTGCTATCTCAGCTGCACAAAAAGATTTGTCTCTATAGTATTTTGGCATTCTTTTAGAAGCAAAAATATTGGAAACAATGTAAATATGTAATAAGAAATTCATTAAATAAATTTTGATATAGATAGGATAGAACAAAGCCATATAACTTTCCTGCTGTGGAAAAACAATGTATAATATGGAAGATTGCCCATTATATGTGACTTTAATAGAAAAAGCTTATAAAGTATTATTGCAACTCAACCACACTTCTTTTTAAAAATACATATTTAGCAACGCGAAAGGATATTCAGCTTCACAGACGTGAGCAAAAATGCAAATTTTAAACTTTAACAATCATTCCCACTTATGAGTTTGTCAAAGGCCCAGTGTCTAATCCCATTGTGTAAGGAAAATTAGAGATGCTATGCTCATCCACTCCTGATGAGATCTAGGATGCAACATTTATGGTTCATATTTTGGCAATATTTATCAAGATGACATATTTACCATTTTTGACTAATCAGTGCTACATTAACGTTCTAGATATTCCAAATTTCAAAGCCTAAAAATTGGTTCCAGGCTATACTCTTTTATTGCAAAATGACTTATCAAATTTGGATGTTGAAGGCCAGTTTTTAACACCTCAGAATGTGACCTTATTTGGAAATGTGTTTTTTGGGTTTGTTTTGTTGTTGTTTGGGGTGTGTGTGTGTTTTGTATATGGGAAGGAATATTTGCACGTGTGCCCATTTAAAGGTCAGGTCAACTCCTCAGAATATGTATTTTGCCACAGTCCTCTCACTGGCTTCTGGAGCTCACCGATTAGGCTGGGTGGCTGGCAGCACGCACAGGAACCCTCCTGTCTGTCTCCCAGCACGGGGATGATGCCTAGATTTCCATGTGGGTTCTAGGAGTGGAAGTTAGGTCTTCAGGTTTGCAACTATATCTCTGTGACCTTGGAAAGGGGTAGTCACTGTGGCAAAGTCTAATAAATATAACTAGTTAAATTCAAAAACATAGTCACAGAAAGAAAATGATGTAAGGGGATACAGGGAATATGTGAACATCTACAAGCCAAAAAGAAAAGCCTCCTCAGGCCACAGAGGAAACGAATTCTGCTGATACCTTGATCTGGGGTCTCTAACATCGGAAACATTGGGTGAAATAAAAGTATAATCTTGAGGCAGTGAATTAGGCAGATTGCTTTGTCTTAACATTTTTAAATTATTACCTTTGCAATTATTCGAATCACTATGGCATCACAATATCATGCCATCTAAAACAGAAACACAGAGACCCAAAGAAAAGGAATGGTTCATTTTCTTTGCTTTTTAATCAGTGTGTTAGAAAGCACATTAATAGCAGGATATTAGAGAAAACCTTCCAGTTATATTGTGGCCTAAAAACCAGAAAACAAAAGCAATTATTAAATAATTTTCATGGCTATCTTCACTTCCATGTACGAAGCCAAGGGGATTGTTTTCTTTTAACAGATGCACATGCAACAACCTATTTCAGTTAATTTGCTTGGAATATAAAGACTTTTATTCATAGGGATACTATTAAAAGAAGGCCTCCGTGTGTTTACTCTGACAGTCAGCCTTCATGGAGCTAACAATAGACCATCTCCATCAAGGTAAAGAAGCAGGTGCCTTTTCTTACCATGTAGAAGATCCTTAGTAAACCAGACTATATGTGAAGGACTATCCCTCTGAGGAGAGAGACGGAAATGAAAGCATGAATTTGAGCCCTTGTCTGTTCACTGGTGAACAGACAAACTTCTCTGTATAATGGCCCACTAAATCCAGCAGTCATTCTATTGTACAAAGAGCAAAACAGCTCCCACAGGCATGCTCTAAAATAACCCACAAAGAAGAAAGCCCAAATAAGGTGGACTTTAAGACAGGCTTTGAAAAGATTCCTTTTTCCCATAGGATAATCTGAGTTAGTGGTAGACCTTTGTAGACTTTCTACTGTTAAAGTTTAGAGAAGGAAATTACTTTTAGAAGGGGGGGACTGCACAATTTCTAGTCTCTTGATATGACAAAAAAGACATTACACCCTCATATTTATCTTTAATGTGCAACTACCAGAGAATGTGTCTTTTTCTGTGTTAAAATCTTGTAGAATCAGCAGCGATTTTACAGAGTACTAGATTGATTTGAGGGTCCAAGTGAATATGCCAATTGTTCGGGGCAGAACCCAAATGCTTATGAGTTCTTATTACTTTCCCCCTATAGAAGTTGGCATAAACGTATTGGCTGTCCTTTATAAAAGAAGTAATATCCTGGTACATTATCCTGGTACTTACTAGAGAACACAGGGCAAAAAGATGTCTCCACACAACCCACAGTCGTGAGGAATGCTGACATATCAGGACAACGGATAGCTACTAGAAATTATATCTTGGGCAATTAGAAGGTATTTCCAAGTGTCCAACGAAGGCATCTTATGATGATCTTAAATGAGCTCTAAATGATCACATGGCAGCTGGAGAGTTGACCCAGTTGTTAAGGGTGTTTGTTGCTCTTACTGAGGATGAGAGTTTTATCGCAACACCCACAGCAGTGACCCACAACTACCTGTAACTCTAGTGTATCCAACACCCTCTTCTGGCCACTGTGCAAACCTGAATGCATGTACTCATACAGAGACACATATACACACAAGTAAAATAAATTAATAAATCTTTACAATATGGATTTAGCTTAAGACAACTCCAGGAAAGGTGCTGTGCAGATGTTGCTTCTACTTTATACTTTTTGTTTGTGTACAAGGAAACACAACAGAAATCGACTTTCAGATGACCGCGTTGCTCAAGACATCATGTATAGATACTCAGGTAGACAGCCTGGCTGACATCCCAGTCAAAAGTTAGCCTCATCTAAAACCATAGGGCTGAGGCAACCTTGCCTGTCCTATGATCAAGTCTCCAGACTGCCATAACCCTGGCTGACAGTGAACTATAAACACACTGAAGATCCCCCAAAAAACTGCCTAGATAAACCCTTTCTTCATTCCTGGTCACAGAAAATTAATTCTAGGTCACAGAAAAATGAAGTAGTTATTGTAAGCTCTTTACTGTTGCACTGCAAAAGTAAGAGTCCGATAACAAGATCATAAAAATGACACACAAATTTAAACCATCAAAGTCTTTTAAACATAGGCTAAGCAGTTACCCTTTGATCCACAAGAGCATTTGGTACTTTTCCACTCAATTTCAGGGCTTCTCAGCTCTCAATACCCCACTGATACTTGGATCTAGAATGCAAACTGGATGGATAGAGATGCCAATAGCTTTGGGAGCAATTGTTCTTCTCATTTAACAGCCAATGGGACAAATGATTCCTGAAAGCTGAACAAATGCTGCTTTAGCAAGAAGTCAGTATGGAGAGGAAGTCATTGCTCAAGCCGTGACCAGGAGTCAGGATATTGACTACTCAGAAATACCTCACTTAAGCACACGTGGAAGTCCACATCCTTTTTATTCTTTAGCACTCTTCTTCCTTTACCTGTATTATCCATAGGTCAGTCAGAGTAAGGTCTGGATTTCTTTACTTTGGTCCATGAGCCCAGCTAAGCAAACAGTACCAGACACACCCTGAATCTAGCTCACACAAAGGGGGGCATAATTATTAGACAGCTTCCGTGGGCTCCTGTCCTCACCAGATTTACCAACAAAGCAATTGTTCTTCTTGAATGGGGAGGAACATCTACAAACAATAAATGACAGAGCATCATGACTGCAGCTATTCAGATAACCTCCATGTCATCCTGGCTGGCCTTCACAGCCACATCTCATTTTGTCATGACACTTGCCTCATAATGATAAATTCTTATGCTGATAAGCAGGGAAACCATACCTGTCCCTATGCTAAGAAGTGAAATTTGGAGTCTTCCCTGAGTTGCAATATTTTATATGAATACTGTTTTAAAAGTATTCTGTTGCAAAGGAATTCAAATTTCTTCCTTGCAGATGCTTTAATGATTTTTTTCTATTACCTAACCTCTTCCTACCTCACTTCTTCTATACATCACGCAAGAGTCAAGCTCCTGGATATGAGAGGTTATTCAAAGTTATCAAAAGAAGAGGTTAATCAAAATTATAAATGAGTTTTGGTAATTGGAGACCTTCAAGTAAAGAGTCCTGTAAGATATCAATGACATGGTTCCTGCTCTCTGAAAGATTCATGTAAAATAAAAATCTTTCAGGATTTTCTTGATTAACATTTACTCCTATTTTGCAAAAAGAATCTTGGTTTTCCTTGGGGAAAGTGACCTTTCCTCATCCTTAGCTCTATGTTTTATATAGGTAACTCTCCCTTCTACCTATTATGTGTATGATCACACACTCACCAGGTTTTGCCTTCCAGAACACTCTTAGAATAAGACAGGGAGACAGGAACATTCAGGGGGCTCACATAAGCAGATACTGAAAAGCACTATCTACAGATTAGTGTGGGGAAAATCCCACGGGATGTGAAGTACAGGAGATAAAGTAAAAAGAGAGGAAGAGAAACCTTTGGATGGTTTCGGAGGAATTTGACATTTCTCCTGGGACCAATCCAAGGGCTTCTAAAAGGGAAGTTATGAGGTCATTGCTATACTGCTGTTTTTTTTTTTTAAATATTTATTATGTATGCAAGGTTCTGCCTGCATGTATTCCTGCTTGCCAGAAGAGGGCTCCAGATCTCATGACAGATGGTTGTGAGCCACCATGTGGTTGCTGGGAATTGAACTCTGGACCTCTAGAAGAGTTGCCAGTGCTCTTTACCTTGGAGCTATCTCTCCAGCTCCTCATTGCTATATTGTTATAACTAAGTCACCCAGGCTTGCCTTCAGTCCACTCTGTAGCCCAGGCAGTCCTTGAACTTGTTAACCTCCAAGCTCAGCCTCAAGACTGGGACTATACACTTGTTCCACCAAAGCCAGCAAAAAGAATTAGAAAGGATGTCTGTCAATTTATCTTGCTTATCTGCTCCAAGGTGCTGAGATGAAGACATGTTACAAGGTACTTTCTGTTGGAAATTATTACAGTAATATTTTAACAAGACAAAAAAAAAAACCTGACAGAATAAAAAATAGCTGTTAAGAGGCTAGAGTCAAACAGGGAAAAGTGGGGTGCCAGGAGGTAAAAACCAAAACACACGCTATTTAATATCTTTATTAATGATCTGAAGCACAGAGTAGAGATTGTACATTATTCTTATTTGTAGAAAATCATAAATGGTGAAAGGTAGATCAACCTTGCAGCATAATACAGAGGCCTTGGAGAGGCCCACGGGTCTAAGTGCGCTGGGTTCAATTTATAAGAGCATAAAACAATACGCTTGGAGAAAAACCATATGAGACACAGACAAAAACGGAGAATTCTTCTAAAGAGAAAGCAAAAGGCCAAAGAAGATTTGGGGGTGATAGTAGAGCACAAACTCCCAAGTGCTTAAACTACACTAGGACCATCCCTCCTCCCCCTCCCCAAAAAGGCAGGGGCTGAGTATTCGAGAAATGGAGCAGCATAAGATTAACTGTGAGAGCTGAATCACAGAGGTCGGAATCTCATGACTCCAAATCACCCTGCCACTTTGTAATGTCTCCTCTAGCAAAGTGTCTAGCAAAGACAGCCCTCGCTGTGACGAAAATGCTCTTCCCAACTTTACACTTCTAAAACCGCAAGTCACGTAAGACGTGAGGCTGCCCTCATAGGAATAAACTGGGTGTTTGTCTCAGCGGCAGTAGAACTCCCCCAAGCCAATTGTCCTTCGAGGAATTTGAGTGAGCAGAAGCACAACACCGTTGTTACACACGCTGGATTTCGCCATGGTTGTCTACAAAGGAACATCAAGGCAAATTACATTGCCTTGGTGCGTTTCCTTGTCCATAAAACCTCATCAAGAAAGACTATCAATGATAATATGCAAAGGCGTACGGTGCCCAGATGTAGAAAAGTGAGGCGCTGGTGAGGTGGCTTAATGGGTGAAGTGCCTGCATCACAAATATGGGGAGCTAAACTCACACGCCCAGAAAAAATGCTGAGAGTGACAATGTGCATTTTGACATCCGGTGCCAAACATTTAGGGGATGGAGACGGATGGTGGGACCTTGGATCTCACCTGCGAGCCAGTCTACCTCAACTGATGTGCTTCCGGTTCAGTAAGAGACTCTGTCTTAAAACGTAAAAGTGGGAAGTAACTGATGAAAAAGATACCAGTGTTAGCCTCTGGGTTCCACATACACACACGTGTGCACGCATGTACATGCTCATACATACACACTGAATAATGTGTAATTTTGGAATAGACCCTTGGCTTATCCTGTAACCTGGTGTGGTAAGTCCAAAAAGGACACAGTACCTGAGGCCTGAGCAGCAGGAGCAGCAGTGCCGGGCTAAGGCACAAGATGTTCTCAGCTGTGTGTTAAGCAGGTACCATGTCCAGTGCTAAGTTCTTTATGTTCTTATAAATGACGAGTGCTAAGTCACAAAGGGATGCAGTGCATAAGAGCCACTCTGGCAGCCGGGTGGAAACTAAATTATTTGAGGGAAACGATGCCACTGTCTAGGGGCAGGGTGCTCTAAGAGACATCTGGTGCTTTTGTCAAGGCTGCTGGTGGACAGAGCACCCAAATTCCTTCCAGGAAGTTCTTTCCTTGCTATCTGTGTCTTTGGTCAGAAAGTGGATGGCTGTTAAGATGAACAAGGCAGAATTACCATGTTTCCCACTATTTTAGATTAATAAGTATGGCCAGAAATAGAATCACATTCTCATTTTTTCCCTAAAAGAATATGTGCCAAGTGGCAATTATTAAAAAGCCTGAGAACTGGCAAAAAAAAAAATTAGGAAATACATAACTATTTCAGATGAGCTACTAAAAAAGTTGTTTAGGAAACTTTTATCTTTGAGGGATAAAGCAGTTTAACGCTCAGAAATATCGGGTTTCCCCAGTTAGCATCAGATGCCTGAAGCCCTGTTCCAGACCTCTAAAAACATAAAATCAAGCCATGACATCATGAGAACTATTGAATGGGGGACTCCCCAAGCATTCTCCCTAAGGGAAAATGGGGAGAGTGCTTAAAATGATTTTTTCCATTAGGTACAGCAATGAATCAATCTGAAATTATTGAGTGGCCGACATGGTAACACAGAGGAATAATGTTCTGGAAGTCTCTCTTAAATTACTGACATCAGATATTAGAAAATGAATGGCTGTGAAATGTGCCCACAGGTAAGACACCGTGTATGCAATTATTCTTTCAATTTCAACCAGGGAGACGTGCTTTTAAAAGCTTAAAATGAAAGTTTTTTTTTTAATTACATTGCCCATTGTATGTGTAATTGTACAATCACGAACACAGAGTCCTTCGTTTCCTCTAATTGGAAATTGCAAAGTGAGTGTATCCTCACAGACAAGTTAAGTATCAAATAAAGACACAGGGTCAACCCTCACTTGTGTCCCCCATCTTCAAGGACTCCAGAACAAGTCCTGAGTCTTTGGACGTTGCTCTCAATGGCATCTGGCTCATCAAGCACATCCAAGCCATGCTCAGTCCTGCCCTAAGACCCCTTCTTGTGTACAATTCTCCCATTATTTGCTTCTCTCTCTGCCCCCATTCAGTCTGTGTAGAAGGATATACTCGGTATCTCCCTCTATGAAGAGCGCTACAGCCACTCAAAAGACCTGACCTGGGATTAACCTCTTCCAAATTTACCATAGGCCGGCGGTGGTGGTGCACGCCTTTATTCCCAGCACTCGGGAGGCAGAGGCAGGCGGATCTCTGTGAGTTCGAGACCAGCCTGGTCTACAAGAGCTAGTTCCAGGACAGGAACCATAAGCTACAGAGAAACCCTGTCTCAAAAAACAAAACAAAACAAAAAAACTAAATTTACCATAAACTCATCCTTAACAGTCATTTGCATCGATCAAACAACATCCCATTGTAGTAGCATTTCATTTGTATTTTAATAAATAAAGCTGGCCTGAAGATCAGAAAAGTAAAATAGCCACACTGGCCAGTCTTACAGACCAGGCAGCAATGACACACACCTTTAATCCCAGGAGCCACACTAGTTTGCCATAGAAACCAGGTGGTAGTGGTACATACCCTTAATCCAAGAACTAGATAAGATTATAAAACGGGAGGAGACAGCTCTCAGTCTCAGTCTCTTTATGAGGTCTCCTGGAGGCAGGATCACCATTTTCAGACTGAGGTCGAGGTAAGAGCTAGTGGCTGGCTGCTTCACTTTTCTGGTCTTCAGGTTGAACCCTAATATCTGGCTTTGAGTTTTTATTAATCATGTAACATCTCATGTTGCTAGTCTTTTAACTATATAATCTCTTACTATACCTGTAGCTAGACCATGTACTCCTCTGTCGAATATTCCCTTACTCCTATGTACAGACATGGTCATTTGTACAAAAAAATCCCAGCTGGGGGGAAAACTGGACACAGATGTCATCTAGTTGGAGAACCAATGCTTTAAAATATTCAAATAAAAAGTATGTGGTTAAGAATAAAATTATCATAAACACTAAGACAGCATGAATACATGCCGCCTCCCATCGGAACTGACTTGATAGGGTGGTGCTCCCTGCTCTCAAGTACCTGGTTGTTCTGCCTGATTTCCCCTGAATCCCATCCTTGCTGTAGTTGTCCGGCACCTGGAGAGCAGGCCAGTATTCAGGTAGCTTGTTCAGGTCCGTAGAGACAGACCAGGCACTAGTCAGCAAATCTTGACCATAGGAGCACTGTTACCAATACCACAAAGCATACCTCCCATGTTATGTCATCGGCTTATGTTGGGTTATATACCCAACCTTTTAAAAAAAGAATTATTTATTTATATTTTGTGTGTGTGTGTGTGAAGGCAAAGGCGTAAGTCACAAACAATCCCACGCTATTTTGGAATTATGATTAATATAATGGTTACTTATTTAAAGGGGAAAAAACTTACAGATCACCGTCCCAGACAACAGCCCTCTGCGCAATCAGGAAGGGAGTCTAGTCGCCCGAAGCGGAGCAGGAAGAGAGCACGAGGAGGGAAGTGGCCGCTTTTTAAAGGGAGAGAGACTACGTCCCAATGGGCTGGTATCTCAGTGGCTATTGGCTGGAGGAGCGGAAGGACCTCCCGCAGCGTGTGTGTGTGTGTGTGTGTTTGCCTGCTTGTCTGTATATGCACCATGTGTATGCCTGCTGCCTTTGGAGGCCAGAGGAGGGTGTGAGATCTGCTAGAATGGAAGTCACGAGTGCTTGTGAGGCAATGTATGGGCACTGGGAATAGAACACAGGTTCTACGCAAGAGCAGCAAGTGCTCTTAACTGCCGAGCTATCTCTCTGGCCCCATATACATGAGATACTCAAGGAGGAGTGTCAGCAAAGCAGGTGGGACCATTAACACAGTCTGGACTCAGAGGAGCAATTGGAAGCATAAGCATTTGCATGTTAAAGCCTTGGGATTGAATGGCAGTATCCAGACAGACATAGACGGAGAAAGGCATGAGAATCATGACTGCAAGGTTGAGGAACTCTAATAGTCAATGATGGAGAGAAAAGATAACTGGGAAGGGGATGGAGAAGGAGCTGTCATAAGGGAGTCTATTATAGACTAAGTGGAACAGGGACCTTTTTATACTAAACCTGTCTCTTAGGTTCCATCTAACACAACCCCTGCACCCTGCAAGTGTTTGTATCATATTTTTCTGATTAGCTACAATTACCCTTTCCATTTAAACAGCATTAATTAATGACTGTCATGATTTGTACCTTAAAAATATTATTACTCTCAAATTGCCTCTAATACACAATTGATCACTTCGTGATACCCACACACAATGGGGCCAAAAAAAGAATTACGTAGGGCTAGAGTGATGGCTCAGTGGGTAAATTGTCTTCTCTGCAAGCTTGAGAACCTGCGTTTAGATCCCTGGTGCCCATGCAAAGACCAAGGCAATGTGGTATATGCCTTAAACCTGCTACTGTTGCAGCAAAGACAGACGGATCCCCCCAGAGCTTCTGGGCCAGTCAGTCTAGCCAATCGGTGAGCACTAGGTTCAGTGTGAGACTCTGTCTCAAAAATTAAGGCAAAGAACAATGAAAAAGACCCCTGCTAACCTGCAGACTCCACGTGACCTCACAAGACCATGAGCACGTCCCCACCACACACATACACGCGCACAGACATAAGAAGAATTCCACATTTACTGTGTTTCAGCAACCAGAAGATAAATTCTTTTGTAGATCTTATAGCCCCTTTATCCTCAAAGCCCTAGCTCAAAAGTTTGCCTATACTAGTTTTTCAGGAGACTTTCAGCAAAAATGTCTTTATTTTAAACGATTTCTGGCATTTTCTTCACATTCCCAATATCTTTAGTTCAGGGTATGAAATAGTCTTACTGTCTTTGCATCGTGCTTAGAGCCAAGTCTACCCTGTGTGGTGGTAAAGAGAAGTAAACCCAGGAAACAAAGCATTTATTTCTAATCCACACCCATCTCATTCCCAAGGTCAAAACCATCAAACGGCATTTATTTTTACTAACTATGCCTTTGCCATTTAATCTACAGCTCTTCATTATTTTTTCTAATGGAATGGTTAATAATTTACCAAGTGCAAAAATGAAGATTGTGACTTCAAGAAACATGCCCTCCTCCCTTTTTTAACCAGATAATTGCTAATAACATCAGACTGCTGTCAATCAAGCTACCCCATTCCAATTCCATGTTCCTAAAAGGCTTTAGGATTCATTTGCTGTCAGTCTCTTCGATGGCCAACATTTCCAACTAATTCTGGAAACTCATTCGATTATGTGAAGGCTGTCCCACTTCTAAGAAAGCTGGGTCTTCAACACGACCTGTATGGACATCTGCTTACTTTAAGGTACCCACTAGTTATCCTGTGAGCCCATGGAATCATTTTAAGTGCAGGAGAATGAAGAAAGAACACTGCACAAATATTAAAATGAAAATATTTCATACTCATCCATAAGAAAAAACAAGTCACGTCAGAGCCAATAATAAAGAAGAAAGCTGGTAGCTGAGAGCAGCAAATGAAAGGAACAGAGCACAGCTAATAGTTCCAGAAATGTCCTTTCCAAGAAAGGCCCTTGGATTTTCACAGGAACGCCACTGACATCTTCAGTGGAGGAGAAAGGCCTGGCCTACCCCTTACCGTCTTTTGAGAACTCGCAAACAATGGGATGTAATTACAAGGAGAACTGGGCCATCTTGCAGTTTACCTGCTTTGGAGTCTAAAGCTTTGAGCCTATCAAGCTGTCAGTTAAGCTGCCAATCAATCATCAAAGCCCACATTGAGTGCCTTCTGCAGGTCCATGTGGAGAGGAGGCGAGACTGCAGTACCAGCTTCCCAATCTGGCGCCTTTCATTAAATTACAAAGACACTTGTCTTTGTCTCTTGATTAAAAGAAATTATTCTATGTCCAGTCTTCCCTTTAAAAAGTGACAGATATCAACCATGCACTATTCATTAGTTCCTTTTGGCAACTCCATTTAGTTAATGGAAAATCAGGTACATTCGTGTGCAATTATTAGATAGTGAAAAATCATAAAATGTCCAACTTCCCTTTTTACAGCCCCACTCCAAGGTTTTCCTCTATACTTGTGAAGAAACACACCCAGTTGCAATATGTCAACGGGCCCCCGTAGGGTTGGCAAGTGTTCACCTTACTGAGTTCCTGTGTGGTGTGAAAAGCAGCCAGAATTGTTCCTTACTTTTCCTTCACAGATCCGTACCAGATACGTTCATGTTTATTCAGAGTAGGTAAAAGTTTATGAGGAAGGACAGGGTTGGGGGAACTATAAATCTGGAAGGTTGGGGTTGGGGAATTATGCATCATTCGGCATGATGATATTCAATTGTAGGTGTCAGCTGGAGTGGACTAAAGGACCCTCAGACACGTGGCACAGGACTATTTCTGGTTACTATTTCTGGTCTCTGAGGGTATTTCTAGAAGGAACTGGCATTTGATTTGGTGGACTGAAAAGGGAAGACGTGTTGTCATTCAATGTGGGAGGGTTTCATCCAATTAATCAAAGACGGAAACCAAAGCAAAGCTCAGAAGAAATATGAACTTTTGTATTCACCCTCTTCTTCCCTTCCTTTTTCCCCCAACTGACACATCTGCCCTGTTCTTGGACCTCATATCTCCAAGTCCTTGTCCCTTTGGACTCTGGGCCTAGTTCCTCCCTACCACCACTCATGAACACACTCCTAATTCTCCGATGTTGCTGACTCTAAGGTATTTTGCACTTGGAGTGAGAGATGCTATTGCATTCCGATTCTCCAGCTTACATGCAGTGTTGGCCTTCACAGTCTCCACACTCCTGAGTCATTTCCCCTAACAAGTTCTTAGCTATGTAACTCTTTTCCTTTCTCTCCCCTTCTCTTTTTCTTCCCTTTGCATGACTTCATTTTTAGAGAATGCCAAGCACTACAGACAGATCCATTAAAGGACCAGTGCCTAGGAAATAGGATGGCATTGGTGGTTCAGTGTTCATTGTGGAGCCATAGAGGGTCACTGATGGGATCTGTGCCATGTGTCTGAGTCACAGAATGTTCATGTAGTGGATAAAGACAATACTAGAGCAAAGTCAAGTATTAGGGTGAGACAGAAGAATAAAACATAAGAGAGTGCTTCAAACCAGGAGGCTAGATAAACCATATTTTTCTATAGTCCTTTTAAAATATCAAATTGACAATATGCAACTATGTTTTGTTGTTGTTGTTCTGTTTTTGTAAATAAGGATTATTGGGATCATGACCAAAAATAGGCTCCAGTAAGTAAGTGTCATGTAAGTCCAAGGTTGTATTAAATCTTTATTTAAAATAATGACAGTTGATTCAACATGTTTTGGGTTTTTTGTTTGTTTGTTTGTTTGTCTGTTTTTTTGCATTACTTTTGAGTTTGTAAAGCATTGCATGACAAGACTGTTTTCTTGGGTGACTGTGTCTTTGGGTCCTCACTTGCCTTGCTTTTGTGTTTACTAATTGATGGATGTCTACCACATGGTGGGAACATCTGTCTTTGTCCAATGTGAGTGGGCAAATTCAGCTAAAGGCTGGGATGGAGCAGAGGGCAGAGAGGAAAGGTAAGCCTGCAGACACTCCTTGCCCTCCCTTCTTACGGAGGAGGTTTAGAAATTAGAAATGGCCTTTCTGGGTGTTGATGGAGACAGTTCGTTCTATGCCCGGCTGCCCAGACTCGAATAATCACACAGTTACTATGTTAATTACAACACTGCCTGGCCAATAACTCATTGACTTAATCCATTTCTATTAATTAATCTATGTATCACCACGAGGCAGTAGCCTTCTGGTAAAAGTTCTGGGCGTCTTTCTCCTTCAGCAGCTACATGGCGTCTCTCTGGTCTGCCTTATCTATCTATCTATCTATCTATCTATCTATCTATCCATCCATCCATCCATTTATCTATCTCTATCTCTTCCAGCCTGGTTATATTTTGTCCTGCTATAGGCTGAAGTAGCATCTTTATTAACCAATGGAATAAAACGTATTCATAGCATAGAGAGGAGAATCCCACATCATCTGAGCATCTCCTCATTCTATGGTCCCCAGCCGACAGTGAACTGATGGCCATGGAAGGCTGGAAGGCTTTGTACTAGAAGCCTGTCTCCTCTGCCTGTGAGTTCCACAGCTGGGGGTGGGGTAGGGTTGTCAGCCAATCAAAGGGGTGCATAGTTGTTAGCATATATCCCCATTTAACCTATAAACACCTCCTTTCCTAATGCTGAGGAACAGTAAGAACCTTAGTGAGGCAAATGAAGTGCTAGATTCCCAAATAAAGTTTGAGGAGATGCCAAAGAGCTAAGCTCCAGAGAGCATCTTCAGGTCAGTTTTTCTTCCAAACAGTGAGCTGTAAAACTTACAGACAGCTCGGAGTCATGCTACCCTGTGTCGTGGAGATCCTGTAGCCCTGGATCTGCAGGACACCCCCGCTCCCCACCCAACCCGGTGATCCAGCAACTCACAGATGGGATGAATGTTGGGGTGGGCCAATTTTGTAATCCCGGTTCTGGGCCTGTTTAATCGCCAGTGTGTCCGCCCACCAGCTCTCCCCTATCTTCACCACCAGGGTGCGTTCTCCAGCATTGCCCTGGCTAGTTCACCCCTTGCAGTTAGGAGCAAGGGGCGGGGCCAGTTCTCCAGCTTTCATGCCCTCAAGGTCTGCTCTCCCTCTCCTACACCTTCGGGACCAGCTCCATTGTTATGGCCCGGACGGGTGAGAGGCCACTCTCCCTAGTGCTGCAGTAATGAGGACGGTTCTCCAGGTTCTCCCTTGCTCACAACATCGGGGCTGACTCACCCACCGGAGTCGCGCTTTCAAGTGCAGAACAGGAATGAGGTGATCTTAATTTGAAAAACATTTGGGATTCAACAAATGCGGAAATACTTCTCTGCGCGTCCGTTATCTGACAGAAACTTCTGGGAAATGAGAACGCCGTAAATTCCCCCCTCAGGATAGTTTTTATACAACGGAAGAAGACCAAGAGCAAATGACTACAAGTGCCCTCTGGAGAGCATCCATGGCAACGAAGGAGGAGGAGAAACGGAGTCAGCTGCCGCACTTGAGAACGTTTTTCCGTTTGTTTCTCTAGAACCCATTCCTCCTTCACAGAGAGCCCCATTTGGCCCTGGGGCAGCCTCTCCTCACTTTCTCTTTGCCACCCCAAGAGGTAGATAAGTATCTTTAACCTTTCTGTCATTGCTCATCTATTTTCTCCCTGTGTTGCAGGTGGATAAACTTTTTCCGTTGTTTTTTTCTCTGCTGCCATTCGAATTCAGGGACACCCAGCTAATAATTGTAGGAGGGGAGAAGACTTTCCTCCGTCTTCCCACGATTATTTAGAACTCTGTAACTGCTTCAAAGAGGCAGGTTGAAATCTGTTGCTCCCCATCACAACACTTCAGGAAGAAAATAAAACTAGATACTTAAGAGTTTTCCAATTGAACCACAGAAAGGAATAAGAGGGGGAGGAGGAGGACGAGGAGGAGGACGAGGAGGAGGAGGAGAAGAAGGAGAAGAAGGAGAAGAAGGAGAAGGAGAAGAAGAAGAAGAAGAAGAAGAAGAAGAAGAAGAAGAAGAAGAAGAAGAAGAAGAAGAAGAAGAAGAAGAAGAAGAAGAAGAAGCAGCTGCCAGGAACCATCTTTATCCCCCACTCTCAACAGCATAACACTATGTTATCACACATATGAAAATTACCATCTTTTCACAAACCAGATAAAGAGCTATAACCAAACAAATTTGCCCCAACGCATGATTTCACTTTTCCCTTTAGCCTATAAGCTCATCTTACTCTGTTAGCAGACAAAACCAGACCCAAATAGAGGAAGCAAAGAGTGAGTCTTAATAACATTTCTCCAATTCAGCCTTTGTTTTTGAAGTTAGGTGGAGCCTGTTAAGAACTCCATCTGCGTTGGGGGGGGGGGAGCTTGTTCAGAAGCCATGACGTCCTACAGCGCAGAAAACCTACACATCAGATTATTCTCCTCTTAATCCTTCACAGCAAACAAGATTTTAATCTCACCCTCTTAGCCTGGCTGCCTTTACCTTGCTGCTTTATGAGCCGAAAGTTTAAATGAAGCGGTGCCCACAGCCAAAGGCGGCTGGAGAGCTTGCTTGGAGTGGAAAGCCAAGAGAACTGTAGTTTGGTTTGCATTTTGCTCTGAGGTTTCCATAAAAGGCACGCTTTTCTAAAACAAATAATCCTGGAGGGCTGAGGATAGATATCACATCCAGATCTTTGCTCTGTTGGACGGGCCTCTTCCCTTACTACTTGATGTCTCTGCCATTCCCTAGGAATATTGAATTCACCCAAGCAGCTGCGACTCAGGGAGCTGTGACCCTTCAAGCTGGAACACGGTCCCCCACTCGCATGGGCTTTTCCCCACGGCTGCTTCTGAGATTGGCTCGGAAGAACGTGCACCAGCCAGCATGATTCTCACGACTGGAGCTCGGCTGTCAGTCAAGGAGTCAAACTGACTCAGCTTCATCCTATTTGCATCTGAAATCTAGGGTCCCATTCCTGGTAAGACTCAACAAGGAGAAACGGTAGCGATGGCCTCCTAAATTCAGCCAACCTCCCCGGGAATAACTACAGCCCATCGGAGTATATCTGAATGTTTTAAAAATTAAAAGTTGGTGTACAACTCAACAAAAACCTTGAAAATGAGCATTTCCTCCTGCTCAGCAAATATATCTTATTAAGCTAGGTGAACTTAATGTAAAAGGAAGCCTGTCATAATTCAAGTTAGAAATGGAAGTTCAATAAACTTTACAGGGGTGAGAAAATACATTAGTTAAAGTGCTGACCGTGGTTTGCAGAACTGAAGTGGGTGGGTGCTGGGTTATACAAAGGCACGAAAATGCAACCAGATCACCCAAGCCCGAAAGCTGCCTCTGAATAAAATATTAAATAACTTTACACACCACAAAGTGCAAGCTGTTCCCATGTAGGGTAAATCGGGTGTGAAGAAAACTTGTTGGAAAGAAGACCTTAAAAACAAGTGACGGCCAAGCAAGGCAGACAGCCCAGTCGGTAAGACGATCGTCTTGCATACAGAAGATCCAAGTTCTGGTCCTGGAACTTATGTTTAAAAAAAGCTGGGCATCGTGGCCCACTATCCTAGTATGCTTCCTCTTGCTCTGATAAAATACCTAGCAAACCAACTCAGGGGAGAAAAGGACTATTTGGCTACTGTGTCATGGTCAGTCAGGGAGGGAAGTAGGAGCCTGAACCAGGGAGGGACACTGCTCCCCCTCACTTCCCTTGGCTTGCTTAGTTACACTCTTAGACAATCACCCAGGGTTATAAGCACATAGTGGCTGAGCCCCCCCCCATTTAGATGCATCACAAACTTGCCCTCTGGCTGATCTGATAGAGACAGTTCCTCCACTGATATTCCCTCTCCACAGGCCCATCTAGGTTAGTGTTTATCTGTTTCGCTTAGGCTGTGTTTTGCACAACAGAAAGCAAACTAGGGAAGTATACATAACCTGATAAAAACTGTGACACAGTTTCTTGTAGTTCCAGTGTTGTGGACAAAGACAAGTAGATCTCTGGGGCTCACGGTCTAGCCAGCCTAGCCTGTATTGGAGAAATCCAGGCCAATGTGTCAGAAAGGAATTTGGGGGCTGGAGAGTTGGCACTTGTTGCTCTTGCAGAGGACCTGACATCAATTCCCAGCACCCATATGATATAACTGTAATGCCAATCCCTGGGAACCTAATGCTATCTGTTCTCTGTGGGCACCAGGCATGAGGAGCACATACATACATACATGCAAGCAAAACATGCAAACACATAAAATAATTAAATAAATCTTTAAAAAATTTTATTAAAAAAAAGTTAGATGCTTTCTGTGGAATGACATCCAAGGTTGTCCTCTGGCCCTCCCCACACACTCTGCACACATGTGAATGTGCACACACATGAGCGGGAATAAGTACATGCACCCATGCATACACATATGCACATGAAAACAAGTGGTACCATGCCCACATGATTCCCTGTCTCTTGTCACAGATGCCACATACCACTTGGGACTCTGCCAGCAAGGAGACTGTAACCAGATGTGCCCCTTAACCTCGTAGGTCCAGAACTATGAATTAAAGGTGGAGTGTACGTCTTGGCACATGTGAACTGTCAAAAAATGTTTAAACGATGACGTAATTATAACGTACAAAAAAGAGAGAAAGAAAAAAACGAGAAATTTTATCTTTTGCTGGTTTCTTGCAGTGTTTCCTAGTAAGTCTAGTTGCTGGCTGGAGTTTGAGAGCTAGCAGCAAGTAAAAATATCTAAATTAACATGAGCTGGTTTGCTTTTTTTCCCTCTCTGGAATCTCAGCTGTAATCAGAGAACCCCGCTGCTGGCAAAAGTGAGGACAGCCTGGCCTGCAGGCCCCTCAGCATCTCAACGGAAGGACTAGGACACAAAAGCCCC
Organism: Chionomys nivalis; assembly: GCF_950005125.1. Taxonomy (NCBI): domain Eukaryota; kingdom Metazoa; phylum Chordata; class Mammalia; order Rodentia; family Cricetidae; genus Chionomys; species Chionomys nivalis. The sequence continues at coordinate 48,514,203 of NC_080090.1, read as the reverse complement.
TTTTATCAGGCCCTCTGTGACTTCAGGCTCCAGAGAAGCTATGCCCTCCATAAGGGGACTGCTGGCCTGACTGGAGAGTTCTGGGCTCAGAAAGTCACAAGTGATGGATCTGTCAGCTTCCCTTTGGAAAGATCTTATTTTCAGGGTAATTGTTTCTTACCAGCCAGTGAGGACAAGCAGGAGTTTAACCAATAGTTGCTAAATAATGCTCCCTGAAGATTTGGGTTGTTCACTATCAGGGTTTATGACACTTCACGTCCAGTTACTCTTATATCTGTGCACGCACGCACACACACACACACACACACACACCATGAAATACATACTGCTTTGTGTCTGGAAGAAAATCCACAAGTGAACTACTTTCAGAGTAAAAATCCAAAATCAAAGACATTGGCCAGACTATGAAAAGACTCGTGGATATCTTCTGGAATAGATCGAGGGGTGCATTACCCAGGTTGCTCATGGAAGGACAGAGTCTAATGAATCCAATCAACCAGAAAACTCTTCACCTAGTCCTTGTGGGGAAGTTTCAATAGCTTGCATTTTCAAAGAGGGAGATGCACTGCCCTTGCCTTCCCTTTCCTGGAGGATGTGCCCAGTTGGACTGTACACCGGCAGTGCTGAGACACAGCAAAGACACAGAAGTATGGGTCCAGTGACGAGTCTCCGCTACACAGAAGGTTGGGGGTGAATCCAGATCATCCTATACTCTTCAGTCTCTTTTAGCACTACTGAGATGTAAGCAATAACTTAAGCTAGCTTCTTTACATTGAGTTAGGAAAGTTAGGGTTCTCCTAGAAACAGAGCCAACAGAATGAATATGGCTAGTAATGGGGCTAGCTTGTGTGGTTACAGAGGCTTGCAAGCCCTAACTGTGTAGGGCAAACTGGCTGAGTGGAGATGTTACAAAGGCAGGCAGGAGTGGATGTTACAAAGCCCAAAGGTTGTCTGGGCGGCCGTTTCCCTCAGGGGATTTCAGTCCCTGTTGTCTTACAACTTTCAATAGGGTGAGGTCTGCTCGATAAAATGCAAACCACTTTTGCTGATTTTAATGTCAATCTCATTTTTTAAAATTCCTTCACACCTCACTTAACGTCTGATGAAACAGCTGGGTATGTGACCTAGACAAGTTAGAGCACTCTGTCATTCTGAAATGACATGTCTGCTGCCGTATCAAAATCAGAGTGGGAAACTCTCACATGATCGGGCCCACGAATATCCCCTCCTGGATAGAAGACAGGGCTCCTGAGTAGCCTCAGAACTGCCGAGGAGTTTGTACACAGAGCCCTGCCTCTCCCTGAGGATGTACAAACAGTAAATGGTAGCTGGGGATGGGAGGAGCCTCGGGAGCTATGTTGTGAATTCTCCGTGCTTCTCCATGCCCTTCTCACACAGGCTGCTGTAATCTAACCCAGCTAAGTCCATTGGGTCATCAAGCAAACTTGGGTGGAATTGTGTCCTTAGTGTATCATTAATGCCCTATCTGGTGTGAACAGACCTGTGTTCACATCTCCTCAGCAAAAGTTACAGCGATACAAATAAATGCACAAAATTAACCACTACAAAGAGGACAGGGCATAGGCGGGGAGCCTGAGGTCCAGTTAGTAGGCTTCACTATAATAGATCCTTGCAAAGACAGGGGAGATAGGAAGGCTCATTCGAGACATATTAGCAAAGGTCTTTTATCTGTGAATTGCAAACTGGCTTACTCTAGTCATACATCAAAGCATCAGGTCTGCATTAGTTTTTCTAATATTTTACAGTCTTGCTCTGAGGCATTAGGAAGTATCTTTGAGGGGGTGGAATGAGGCCCATGAACAGGAGTGGTAGGGATCACTAGACACTTCTCAAGCTTGGCAGTGTGCTACCCTCACAGCAACCCTCAGAGACAGATAGATACCTGTCTTCCATCTTTCACGGATGAGGAAACAGGATTAGAGGTGAAGAAGCCAGTCTCTAGTCAGCCAGCAAAGATGGGGCAGAACACTGACTCAGTGTCCACAGCACCACAAAACCCCACACCTCTCTCTACGCTGAATTACACAACACCTGTGGGGTTCCCCATGCATCTCAAGTGCCTACGGTTGTACAAATAAACTGTGAGCTATTTAGGCTACTGGAATAGGAAATGACAAACGGAGAACAGTTGCTGGTCCACTCCCTCCCTTTCTCTACTGTTTTCTCATTTAAGGAACCCAGCCAAGCCAACCCATGCTTGCCAATAATATTAAGTTGCTGCCTCAGATATTTCCTTCAGTGGTTCCTGAAAAATAAAATGAAGTCATCATTCAGGTACAGAAAGGCAATTTATGTCTAAGCAAGCAAAATGGCAAGGGAAAGAGATGTCCGATGTGGGGGTACCATCCTGGGAAGGGTATGAGAAATCACCCTCATTAAATGATCCATTGCTTACTCACCTAGAGTAGGCCAAGGGTGCCATGCACTCTGTGCCCTCACAAAGAAAAGTGCACACTATTTTCCCAATACAAATAAGCACCAACAGTAATGTTCTAGGGACTCCCAGGAGGTGAACGAACCCCTAAGGAGCCTGGCAGGTAGCTCAGTGAGTATAGCACTTCCTGCCCAGGCATGGGGACCTGATTTCAGATCCCCAGAAAGTCCTACGGTGGTGCATGTCTCCAGCCCGAGCACTGGGAGGAAGTGGGGGTGCAGACAGGAAGGTCTGGAGGGCTTTCTGGCTAGCCCATCTAGTCAAATCTGTGGTCTCTAAGGTTCACTGAGAGACCCTGGCTTAAAAAAAATGGGGCAGAGAGAGTAATGAAGGAAAATACCCATGGTTGACCTCTGTCCTCCATGCACACAGGGACACGCAAACACACACCATGCATGTGTGCTCCGAACATACACAACACAAACAAACATGACAACAACAGCAATAATAATCCTTGGTCTTCTAGATACTCTAAGAAAACTCCAAGAAAATCAGCAAGCCCCTGAGCAAGAGGCAGTGAAAACCACTGACATCCTTGGAAAGGGGCTGAAAGTATTATGTCTCAGGTAGGATCCCCTAGCTCAGGCATACCAGGGTAGCAAGCTGCTGTGATTTCCCGACTTGTTCCTCTTCACAGGCCTCGCTTCTACAAGGGGCATCCAAAGCAGTAAAAGTGGAGGGGATTCTTCTCCAGGTTAAGTTCAGCAAGGCAAGGTCACCAATAATTGTGGACTCTGCAGATGGTCTGTGAGTCTCTGGAGATCAGGACAGTGGATTCTGTCTTGGCTTCCTCCTGAGGCGGGGGACAGTATATACCTGACATACAATAAGTCTCAATAAAGAAGCAAGGGAGTGTCACCACCAGTCAGTGAAAAGCCACAGGGGACCGTGGGGATGTTGTTGACCTTTGTTGTGAGCTCTTCCTGAGTCTTCTCCATCCCCATCATATACAGGTTAGGATGTGTGTTTTCTTATCTCAGAGGAAGTCTGAAGCCAGCAGCAACTGTCTTTTGTGGGAACCCTGCAATCACTTAAACTTGTCTGTGGGTTGCCTTGAGCTTTCAGAGAAAGGGAAGTATCACTTTAAGGGCTATAGAGAGAATGAGGGACGTTCGTCAAGAAAGACTGAAGAAAGGTTGAAGACATCCTTTAGATAACCAGAGCCGGTGCCCAGGACCTCAGAGGAGGAGGATGCTAGGCAGGCTTGAAACTCAGCTCCTCATTTCCTGCTTGACTCCCAGTTCTAGTACTCTAATCCCCAAGCCATCTTGAGGGCCATACAGTGCTCCCATGCTCTCCGCAGAGCCATGTGAAGCTTAATCTGTCACACCAGGGCTATAAGGAGAAACAGTGTGTGTTCACAACAGATGTTCATATTAGACCCACACTCCAAAGAAAGGTTGGAACACTTCTTTATATTCTGGTGTACGACTATATTGTTTATATCTAGTATGCTGATGGGATGTGGATGGCCATGGTCACCGCTTGGTGGGTAGCTGTAGTGTCATAGCATAGACCCTACAGTTGTCACCTCAGAGCAGAGACCGTGTCCTGATCCCCATCTTCCAAATGAACACAGGAATCCAGAGAGATCATGAGACTTCTCCCACTTACGGGTTAGAGATTTGCAACTGTGGCCGAACTGGCTTATCACTGTAAACTGTAGATGTTAAGCCTCATTTGGTGACACACTTGCACCCACAACCGAAGGTGAGTTAGTGAATACCATTTTGCACGCAGCATACTGATTCAAGGCCCTGCTAGAGTACAGTCCCAACACTGGCGCTGCGCGGGAAGGCCTGACACATCCCTGGAATCTTGTTGCTTAACAGCAACCAAACTAAAAAAATAATGATTAAAAACAGCAAGAGCAAGAGTAGATTTAACGTCGCTGTAATGTTACAGAGAACAGACTAACCTCTTTGTATAGCTCAGTGGCATTTCCGGATGGAGAAATAGAAAACCACAACTGCTCTAACCTCCCCACACAGAGGGGCAGGCGCACAGTATGGTCTCAGCATCAGCATCCATAGTTCCAGTGCTGGCTAGCGATCTCTAGAGTCTACCTACGTTACACAACTAAACTCCACGCTCATTCGTAAGCCACTTGCCCTAGTCACCCCCTTTTGCCCTAGTCACCCCCTCTATGCTTCGGCCACCACAGGTTATTTGCTTCTTTGAGTTTGAGCATTTTTATATAGAACGCATGTGGGTATTTCTCCTTCTGCATCTGGCTCACTACAGTTGAACATAATATCCTTCCAGGATGATTCAAGTTTTCAAAAATGAGGAATTCCTTGTTTTTTTAAAGGTAAATAATATGCCCTTGAGTATATTCACATATATACAGATCTACACACATATATGTCATTTTTAAACCATAATTGCCTAATTATATCCACACTTTGGTAATTGTCAACAATCCTGCAAATAATCATGACAATTCTAATGACTCTTTAAGATCCTGACCTATAGTCAAGAATGTTATTTCTGGCTCATTTAGCAATGTCCTCTTCTGGCTTCTTCTGGCACTACACTCACATGGTTTATCATCACATAGGTACACACTTGTACATTCTCTCTCTCTCTTTCTCTCTCTCTCTCTCTCTCTCTCTCTCTCTCTCTCTCTCTCTTTCTCTCTCTCTCTCTCTCACACACACACACACATACATCTTATAAAGTGCTACAATATTTTATATCTCCTGTATAAGAGTCCCAGTTTCTCCAAATACTCTCCAGTCCCGTTATCTTCCAGCTGTGTGTTAACAGTTATCTTAACACGTGGGTGATAACATCTCATTGTGGTTTCTATTTGCATTTTCCTGATGGTACCCTCTGACCTTGAGTATGTCTTCTTCAGAGAAATGGAGTCCTTTACCTATTTTGATCTCTTTTGTTACTGAATTGGAGGACAGAGTTCATAGTTTTAAGTATTATAGATATTACTTAATATGCAATTACAATGGCCTCTGCTTTCTACAACTTCAGAAACCCAAGTCACCACAACCGGAAAATATTAAGAAATTTATAAATTTTGGGTCAACAGCCATTCCTAGCAACACAATGAACTCTGGCTCAATCCCACTCCATCTTGCCCAAGGTAACAGTCATTCCCACGCTGCACATGCTACTGGCTATCGGTGGCTCAGCGGTTACCTTGCTGTAACATGATCTGGTACAGAACTACAGAACTGTATTCAGGAGAAAATGACATGAACCTTCATCACAGATATTTACACAGAGCATTAACCCAGCCTGCACAGGGTCCAGCACTGCCTATGGCCTCTGGCATCAACAGGGGGAGAAGGGGTCTCAACTGGTAGTAGCCCACACATGGTCTGTGGTTTGACGGTAAACATGCTTCAAGCCACAAAGACCCAAACATCACTACATCCTAAGACCCCAACATCACTACATCCTAAGACCCCAACATCACTACATCCTAAGACCCCAGTTTTCTACTGTCAGCGAGGCAGGATCCATGTCCTTCTCTATACCCTTGCCAAAATGTCCTGTCCTTAAACATCCCTTCTAGTAAACTGTGGTTCTTCTCCAGTGCCATAAAGGTGGCATGTTACTCTTCCTGCTAGACACAGTACACTTACTCTAGTGAATCCAAGCTGCAGTTAACTCAGCGCCCCTAGGGGACAGACACCACACTCACAGCAAGAAGGAGCTTGAGGTGTAGATGAACATACACAGTATGTAAATGCTTGATATTAATGTATATTTGTGATATACAACTTTTACATTGTTATATCAATATAGTGCAAGCATGATTTTGTTTGCACACAGATAATGATGGTTAATGCAATGAGAACATTTAAATTTGGAAAAAGTATAATAAGTATGCAATAGGATGTTCTACTATGTGAAATATAGTGATGAACTTATTGAGTTATTCAAAAGTATAAGATCAATGATTGCCAAAGATCAAAAGGAAATTTGGATAAAAAAATATTTTTGGCTGGGAAGATGGCTCAGTGGGTAACTGTGCCCTGTGTGAGCTTGAAGGCCTGAGCATAGATCCTGAACACCCACATGAAACAACATGTCTGCAACCCTAGTGCTGGAGAGAACCGGCAGGAAGATTCTAGAGCTCACTGGCCAACCACTGAAACAATGAGCCCAGGAATGGAAAGGGACCCTGTCCCCCCAAATAAACATAAGGTTAAAAAGTGATGGAGGAAGACATCTAAGGTCAACCTCTAGAAGACAGGGAGGGAGGGAGGAAAGGAGGGAGGGAAGGATGGAGGGAGGGAGGCAGGGAAGGAGAGAGGGAGGGAGGAAGGGAGGGCAGAGTAAAAAGGGGAAAGAAAACAAAACAAAAAGGAAATAGGAAGAAAAAAAGGGAAACTACCTCACTTCTTGCTGGAAAGATTTCTCCAAAGTGAGGCTCATCTGGATTTGGGCTGTCAAGCTCATACCTGCGAAGGAAGTGTAAGGAAGTGACTGATGGGTGTGGGGAAGGAAATCAGAAAGTAGGATAGAGCAGGGAAGGAGGCAGCCCCAGGGTGCACAGAAGTCACCCCTTGTTCATAGAAACTGCACCACTCATGGGGGTGGCTCAATCTGAAGCACGTAGGTGGTGGTGGCAGAGGGCAGTTCCTCTAGCAGTAACATCACCATCACTTGGTGACTTGCTAGAGCAGCCAATGCTTAGGCCCTGCCCCTGACTGCTGATAAGGAAGAAGGGTGGAGTCCATCTGCCCGGTAAAGGGACCTCCTGAGAACCTGAGCTGGTTAAGTTGCAGGTGCAGAGCCTGAAGGAGCTGTAATGTCCAACACTATGGACAGAGACCCATTAGGTTTGGGAGGTACTGGCTGTGTCTACCCATAGCTCTGACACCGTTTTTGGCAAAGAGGTCGATGGCACTAGGGAGACTTGCCCAAACAAGATAGTTCATCAGCATCAGTGCCAAGATTCAAATCTGGGTCTACTGCACTCCAAAACCAATAGGTTAACCAAAACACCCCAACACTCCAAGGCAGGGGTTGGGGGGAAAGGGCAGTGCCCATTTCCTGCGGCTGCTCCAAACCTTATTTCTTCCCCAACTAACATGCACAGAATGAATTAATTACCCAGACAAAATTCAGTCACATTTGTTTGGACGGCAAACAGCCTATCAGTGGTAAAGTCACTCCCCTCATTGAGAGAGACATGATTGCTAACCTGACAGCTTGGTAAGGATATACAAGTTTCTTTTTCGCAAAAAGATGGGAGGACAGTGCAGGCAGATGGGGAATCAGTACCAAAACGGAAAAGCTTGCCTTTGGCTCAGTCCATGTGGATGTCTGTTTATACACTAATGGAAAGCAGCAAATAAAAAGGCGGATTTTATGGTTGTTTTGTAAGTATCCCAACAGAAGTTCCTAGAAAGAATCATGACCCACACAGGAGTTCCTAAATAATAGCCTATCTTTTTGTCAGTATAGCAAGAACTAGCAAAGCTTGGAGAAAGCAACTTCATAAATAAATGTGTTTCTAAGTGCAATTTATTTACAAGCCACAAGACATACAATGGACTGCTACCATGCCTTTGCTGAGGTTTCACAGGCAAGAATTCATAGATTTTGCATTACAGGCCATCAGTTATACAAATATTTCATACTATCGTTAAAAAAAGGCCTTACCATCTATAACAAGAAGACTTAAGTTTCACTATGAATTCTATTTCCTGGTTGAAACACAGCTCAATCAATCAGAACTCGAGAGACTACTATGTTACTTACAATAATGTTTCTTTATTGTTCTCTTTGGGACAAAGTCTGTGTAACTCAGGTGGTTTTACAACAACACTCCCCCTGCCTCAACTTCCCAGTGCTGAGATCACAAGCAGGCGCCAGCACATCTGACTGTTGTTGGTACTCGACAGTTAACATCCTTGCATGCATTCTGTGAGTTTTGCCTCTAAAACGAACCCCTCTGGTGCTCAGTGAGAACCACAGTGAAGATGGAGCTTGGCTTCTCTGAGTATGGATTTGCACCAGCAACACCTGCCTGTGTCTTTCAGGAGGCTTTCAGAAATGTCAGATCTCAGGCTCCACTAGTATCCGTTGAGGCAGAGTCAGCACTGAATCCCAGAAAAGACCTTTGGAATCGAAGCCCAACGGCAATAGTTATCATATGTATTATTTAACTTTCTGAGCACCAAGAGTCTCACCTATATATGAAGATGATATCAAGTTATACCCTAAACATTTGCAGTGAGGAAGAAGCGACAGAATGCCTATAAAACTGTCAATTACACAGTGGAATCCAGAGCACTCAAAACAGCAAGAACAGAACACTGCTTTTCATAAAGATGGTTTTCTATTTTGCCAAAGGAGGAAGCATCATAAATACCCATTGCCAATACTGCCATCTACATTTGCAGAATAAATATGTGGGTTTCCTACTAATTTGTTAATGGCTGGTAGGCCCAGTATCGATTGCTTAATGGCAATGTGTAACCTGAGAGTTTATCAAATTCTGTGCACAGTCAAAGTCGATTTCCAGAAACAGCGTTTAAGCTCAGCTTGATAGAAAACTACATCTGTGCGTAGAAAAAAAAATGAGAAGACCGAATTGGAAGCTCTCCTCCTGGCAGACTGGTTCTACACGAAGACTCAGTACACGCTACTCAAATTTACATCTTTTCTGCGACACCTCTTTATCACCGACTTGCGTCTTAGAACTCGGCCTCGTGACCAATTCAGTGTGACAGAGATGAAGCCCCGTCAATGGCCTCATCGCATCATTATGGCAACTGTCACAAAACTGTCCTGTTAGTCATTGAATTGTAAATATCCCTGGTTTGCAAGGAGACCCCAGTAGCTCTCGCAGAAGGCTTAGTCTGGTGTCGAAAGAGGCCGTGTGTAATGATGGTGGGAGTCACGACAACTTCAGAACATTTGATAATTAGCCCTGCTTTGCATTTCAGCAGTCCACTGGTGGGGTCCCTGACTCTTCACAGTTGATCAGACATCAGCTCTGAAAGTATCAGATAGGACCTGGCTCTCCTTGTAAGGCCCCAAACAGTGCACTAATGCCCAAGTCACTTAGCAAAGCGAATTTCAGATGGAGCTCTTAGTGCCCATCGGTTCGCTGGATTGCAGCATGCAGAAGAGGGGAGCACTGCGGATCATGCCCATCTTTTCCAGAACACACAAGGGTTATCTCCATATTTTATTTCTGTGGTATTGAACTGGAGTGGTCCCTGAAACAAACCGGGCATTTGAGGAGTGCTTGGACCTACAGCCGCTCAGTGAGATGTCTGAAGCTAAGACCTTTACTCATGAAATACCAGAATCACACAATTAAAGAGCCTTAGCTGAATCATGGATATGGAATGTTCAGTAGCTACAGAATATTATTGGGACAACTCGGGGAAATTCTACAGTGTGCTATATATTAGACAATTACTTTAAATTGAAGTTAAATGACTCAGAATAACTGCATGGTGGTCACAAAAGAGAGGCTTCTTGCGATTATAACTCTTAGTTACAGTATCTGTAAATAATTCTCACATGATTCAAATATATATATATACATGCATTATATATAAACGCATTTATTCATATGCATTGAAATATGAAGACAAATGTGGTAAAATGTTAACAATTGATGTGTTTAGGTACAGTATATAGGGTGGGACATTACTCTTTTGTATTTTTTCTCTTACCAATAAAAAGCAGGAAGAGAAAAATCCATTATGATGCAAAGCTTCAAATCTGATGGGAAAGAAACAGAAAAAAAATAAAGATACAGGGATCAAGAAAACATTATAGCACAATGGTGTGCAAAACATACAAAAATTCCTTGGGAACCAAAAGCATCCATGTTACAGTGGTCTCCATAGTGATGATGTTTGACCCATAAATATATGGACCACACACTCTATACACACACACACACACACACCACACACACACACACACACACACAGAGAGAGAGATTATTACACATAAGAAAATACCTTTAAAATAACAGTGACAGAGGGAAATGATCCAAGATAGCTATTCAAGAACCAGAAATAGTTATAAAAGCAAGTTGAGAGAGGAGGGTGGTATTTTGGACCTCTTGTCTCTGGTGAGACGTCTACCCGTAGGTGGCTGGCAGAGTGGGCACCCTGGCCTTCAGGCACTCCAGTGCGCAGTGGCATGCCTTATGGCCTTGCAAGAGCTGAACTCATCAGCTCTGAAGCTAAACACTAGAAGAGATCCAATAAGCCAGCAGAGTTCTCACATTCGTCTTACATCTAATAAATATCCCTTTCATTCATGTCTATTCTTGTGTTTAAAAAGTTGTCTTTTGTTTTTACAAAATCTGATCAACCCACTTCTTCCAGATACATTCTTCAAACTCATCAGCGTGCAGTGTGGCAAGTGGAAAACGGGACGGTAAAGCGAGCCCTGGAGGCTGGAACGCCCCAGCTGTGCGGCCTTCTCAACCTCTCAGTCTCGGGGTTCCATCTGTGAGATAAGGAAGACTGTGCTTCGTTTTAAAGTATGGACACGCTGATTTTATTATATTTAATAATGCCTTCAGAATAGGTACTACCCAAATATCAGCCAAGATCACTGATGACTTATTTCAAAGTATCTGCTTTCATTTGTCTCCCCAAACAAAAAGAGAAACATTTGAGGGCTCTGCCCAGAACTCCAGCACACAGACTCACAATTGTCTAAGGTTCCTAGACATTGCATGGGAAGAAATATCACGGATGCTGGAATTTCTCAGAACCTGCTTTTGACTCTCTAACCACTTCTCTTTACCTTTGTGTTTATTGGAAAACACCCATGGTCTCTCCAGATTCCTGTGTTCATTTGGAAGATGGGAATCAGGACACTGTCTCTGCTCTGAGGTGACAGCTATAGGGACTATACTGTGACACTGCAGCTACCCATCAAGCAGCGACCATGACCATCCACATTGCACCAGCTGACTAGAGAGGTGAATGTGTCTAACAACAGAGTCACACATCAGTCTTAAAAGAAGTGATATTTCAGATAGCCTCCCATGTGGCCACAGCTACTGAAAATATCACAGCTTCAAAGAACTGGCTTTGGAATTATGCTGATTGCGTTCTTTCCTTAAACTGGAGTATTAAACGTGTGGAAAGCCTTGTCAACTCTTTAAGAATACTTTCCACAACACACAGCTTGCTGAACTGTCCAACTACGAGACTAGTCCCCAGCACGAGGTGGGGGGTAATTTCTAGCATGGTCAACCCAGCACACACCCCTGCTCTGACCACAGCTCAGCTTGCTTTGTCTTGAGCCGCTGTGAATATAATGGCACAATGCATTCCCTTTTATTTTATTTTTTGGTGGACACCGCCTGCTCTTTAGAAAACACATTAAAATATCTCCGGTGTTTCCGATGAGACAGATCCTGGCTTCTTCCAAGAACTGTTTTTATTATTTTACGTTATTGGGAACCTCCTTGTCTTGGTTTCATGCTCGCTTGCTGTTTGTTTCAAATCAATTCTCTGGACATGCTCCGAAAGAAATGGCCTGTATCCAACCACCTTTCAGGAACTAAATGATGACTACTTATGCTGTTCAGCTGAAATGAAGAAAGCATGGGTGTGGACATTCAAGTACATCTTCCAGAGGGGTGGGGGAACACAGGTGGGTGCTGGGTACTTTTATCTAGCCAGCAAGCACGTTCAGATGTATGTGACTCAGAGCACTAATGTTTCCTGATGTGTTCGGGAGGGGCATGGAAATCCAATTATGTAGGGTTTGGGGGAAAAGAAACTTCAATAGCAAAAAGAAGCAACTCCAGAAGACAGCAGCCAAGGGGCAGAATTACAAAAGCAGAAGCGGTAAGAGAGGAGGGCAAAGGTTTCTGGAAACACAATAGGATGCTACACCCAGGGAGACAATGGCTGCTTTTGCTAAACCAGAGGCAAAGGAGATGATGAGAGACAGGAAACAAGTGTGGAGACAGAGTCACTATTTTGTCTCAGTCTTTAGCACAAGAATGAGGAAAGCAAGAGATCAGCAAGATAAAGATGAACGGGTCTCTGGGAATACGAAGAAACAGAATTAATAAGAGATCGGTAAGAGAATGGTTATACAGTTTGAATATTTATAAATCAGCAGAGCTAGGTGAGAATCGGTTGAACATTTTGACAACACAGCTACTGTGGGATGCACTTCCCCTGCTATTTGCTACAGAGACTTATGTACCAGGGACATCTAAGCAGGCTGATTTAGCGCTGGAGATAAAGCAGCCACAGGCACATCCGAGAAGAGGTGGGCTAGTTAACGTTTCCCAACCACCAGTCAAAATCATGAATGAAATCATAAATCGGTCTGCTAACACCTTGAGGAAAATAACATGGTAAGTAACGGCTGAAGAGGTTCATAAAAACAGTCTGTCAAAGCAAGTTAATCCATTTTGGGATAGGCTAAGAAATTCGGGGAGGCAAATGGATATTGCAAACATGGTTTAGGGAGTCCCCACAGAGCCCACCAGACAACTCCGTTAGACCAATCTTATTTATATGATGGCTATTGCTCCACTATTTCCAACAGAGGAAGGAGATTTCACTTACATACTTAATATGCAGGGAGAGGACTCTATTCATTCCCCATGACACCACCGCATGGGGTTTAGTTACTGGGTAAATACAGTCGTGCCTAGGAGTACAAACTAACTGTTTCCCAAATGAGACTGAGGAAGATTGGTAATTTTGGAGCAAACTGAACTGACATCCTTTGGAAAATCAGTGTGTGTGTGTGTTTGTGTGTGTGTGTACACATGCATGTTGTATGCCCATGTGCGCAGGAGAGTTAGCAAAAACAAATGTTTTTGTGTGACTTGTTTATATGACTTTTGAAAACATGAAGGGTTGTATAAATACAAAGACCTTTGTAAACAGAAAGGTTGTGTGAAATATAAAGACCCAAACAGATCATCAGGTCCCTCTGACGTAATTCAGTGACTTTCCACTGTTTCTTGGCCAGAAGCCCACCCCTCTGACAGCTTCCCACCTCACCCCCTCCACATTCCTGGGCTGTCTGAGGAAGCCAGGTCTTCTGCTCTTCGAGAACTTCCTATTGTCCTTCCCTCTGGTCCTCTGCAAATGTTGGCCTCCCTTTCATTTGCTCAGGGTTCACTTTTTCCCTCAAATCCCGCTTTGGGGGCAGGAGGGCTTTTTAAAATTTCAAGACCATATGATTTCCTTTGGACTTCACTCTGGCAAGACCACAGCTCCTTTTCTAGAAGCACTTATTTTAAAATATAATTTTACACATGTCCTTCATAGCCCCCCTCCTCTAGCCCACAAACCCCACAAGGACAAGATTAGGTACATGTTATTTCAAAATTTCATCCCAAGACTCAGCACGGTGCTGAGCACAATAAACGTTGTGATCCAATCTCAACCCTAGGAACCTATATGCGGAGGGCTCCCTTCGGAAGTCTGCCTGGGAGAGTATCTCTCCTTCCTGGGTATTATAACATTCTCTTCAGCCTCTCTTTCAAGTACAGCACTGGGAGAAGTCTTTAATGAGGGTCTTGTTGACAGAGGTGTAAAAACAGGAGGCAGCTAAAACTCGGATTGTTGGGTTCTGCATTTGCACATTTAACTTTACCTCTGATGTGTTCCAAAATTTCATTTCGTGGCGATAATGAATCTGTAGGAAATTAGCAATCCTATCACTCTTCACAGGAGAGTGTTAGAGGAGGTTCGCGAATGGGGGGGAAATAAAACATTTTTCAGGTATCCAATGCTGCCACTTCCCTCCCCACCTTGACGGTTTTTGTCTTAAGCCTCAGAGAAACGTAAAACACCAAAGTACAAGGCATCATGAAGTTAGGGGGGTAGGGAGATCATATTTCTTATTATGAGCAGCAGGGAACTTTCTTTTGCTGAAACGTTTAGATGCCCTCTGTATTTTTAAGTAAGAATTGTTAAGTAAAACAATCAGTGATGTTTTTACATCTTCAAGGGCATGAAGAAAGCTGTGACCAAGGAGAGTACAGAATGCCAGTTTCTGATCGCAGTCCCTTGACTTTCCTTGAGTTCCAAATGAAACTGAACGGTTGCCATGAGCTGGCTCCTGTGCTAGGCAGTCAGGAAGCAAGGGTGGAGGTGAAACCTAAATCTAATTAATCTTAGCAACAGAAAACCAGGAGTCAGATATGGGGGTAAAAACCTGGAAGATCAGAGAGCCGGGAGCAGCTACCATTGTTTCTTCCCTCTCTTGTTCCTCAGTCCGAAAACGCTCAGTTCCTGTCTACACCCCCATCTTACCACTTTGTGCCTCTGCCTCCCCAGTGCAGGGATTAAAGGCCTGCACCACCACTGTCTGGCTTCTGTGGTTAACTAGTGGCTAACTCTGCCCTCTGATCTCCAGGCAACCTTTATTTGTCAGAACACAAACAAAATACTACACAGCATGAAGGTACTGTCCTTGTGCAACGTGGTCCCCTGCACAACCGCAAGGGGTGATATCAGAGTGGCCGCACCTGACCCCTAAGCCACACACCTCCACTCTCTACTGTGGCTACAGCTAAGATGAGTACCTCCTCTGCCTGCCTACTGGTTTCCCTCCTGTCTAAAGAGTCTCTGTATGGTTCACTCAGTGTTGGGTCTTGAAGCCTACAAGGAGAGGTGACCCATCCCTGAAGGCAGCCACCAACCCTGAGGGACTGTGAGTCACTGAACAGATGTCATCCCTTCCCTCCACCCTTCTGAGGGACAAGTCCGAGGGTCGCCCCACATTTTCTCCATTGTAACAACCAGCTCCACGCTCTATCTCCACTGATTTTCTCATTTCTACTCTTCCCCATTGCTCCTCACAACTGCTTCCAGAAACGGGGACACCAATGCGTAATGTCTCTGAACAGGTGAGTACAGGGATGATTCTAGAGCCACAGAGACAAACTGAAACACCTCCTCTTGGTTATCCACACAGTCACTCCACATGGATGAGGTTTTAGATCTGTCTTAACTGTATGAAGATTGTGTGGTGAAGCACTGAGAATAAAGATGAAGCCTGGGGCTGCCAAGTCATGGGCTAATCACCTTGTTAACTAGAGATGTGCATAGGGAAGACATGAATGTAGAAACGGAGAAGAAGGTGAAGCCAGCACAGCTGCAATACGGAAAGAACGGGGAGGATAAATGATAAACAACAAGATGCCAGAAGAGATCTAGCTATTGGGAGCTGCCTTTTTGGAAAGAGACATTGAAGCAGTGTAATATGTTATGAAATCCCCCAGGTTCTTCTCAGGCATGCAGTGGGCCCTGGGCACTGCTCTTACATGAAGCAAAAACATGGCTTCACAATCATTTCTCTAACCTGAGCTGCAGACAGTCCTGGGACTCACCGTTGTTTACCAAGAACCCCCAGTACACAAAAGATGGTCCAACAAAGGAGAAGTCAAACAGCAAAGGTGTGCTTAAATGTCCACACAGGGCTGATGTTTCTTAGGTTACTTATCTGTAGAACATGCCTATAACACAGAAATAAAGAGATAGAGTAAGGGAAATCATCCCAATCAGTATAAATCAGGCCCCGTGTGACTTGCTTATGAGGGTGCCCTTGAGTTAGGGTGACAGCTGCGTCAGGGCTCCAGCACCCAGCATGGTGCCTTACAGATCAGTACTTAACGCTTAATTGTGAACAAAAACAGGGAATAACAAGGAAGAAGGGAAAGAATTGGATTAGATTTTCAATTAATGGGTCATCCATCAAAAGATTTTAAACAATGACATAAATTCCAGATCAGTTCACAGACCCCAGGAAATTAAATCTTCACGAGGAGGAAGACAATAACAACTCAGGGCCTTCCTGAGTCCCTTTGATTAGGAATGGGGACGAGGACTGGAGCGGTGGATGAACGCTGTGTTCACACTGAGGAGGGGATGTTTGTCCTGCAGAAAACATCAGTGGGTAAGATGGTGTTCTCTTATTGGCAATGAGCGATGGGCTTCCTTCCAAAAAGAGTGGAGTCTTTCAGTGAATCTTGTACCCTTTGACAGGAGCACTGCTGGGCAAACATCAGCTGAGAGAGAGCGGGAGAGACATTTGAAGAGGCCATTCATGTTCTCCTCCGCTGTGCCTTTGATGTACACAAAGGATTTAGCCCTGGAAGATGAAGATGTCATCCGTTTTGCTCTTCCCTGGGGAAAACGTGCATCTGTATTTCTCTGTTGGCATACGACCCCAGTGAATAGGTGCTAATAATGGAGTCTCCTGATTATCCAAGTACTCATTATCGAAATTCCCATAGGCCGCAGACTGCATAGAAAAGCAAAACTTATCGTACCAAAATTATTTACCTATGAGATTATCGCTTAAAATGTTATCCCTGATTTTAAGATTCTTTGTCAATTACAAACAACTAGACAATGCTAAAAAGCCCATAAGCCACTCCGAACAAATTGCACCATTCACAACAGATAGTAGCGTCATGCAGTCGATCAAAGTGTTTGTGGGAATCATCTGAATATCAAAAGGCTCCTTAGGGAAAACGACAAACTGAATATTTGTTTTCAAGACACCATTGAAAAAAACTCGTGTCTAAACTTAAGGATGACATGAAAGGTATTGGTCCATGCTTCATAAGTCTGTGCTGGTAAACTGGGCCTCAGAAATTCCCGTCTCCTTCTGCATTTTAAACACTAGTTCATAATTGTGGGGATTTGCTACATAATTATTGATATTACAAAAAACCCTCTAATTTTGGTTTTGTTTTTCAAGCTGAGTTCCAACTAAGTCTTTGGCCTCACTAGTTACTGGAGAATGGAGCCTCTCAATCAAATGGCTTCATCTCCTCTGTTGAGTCCCACTGTCCGTTCTCCACTCCTGCTTCTGTCTGCTTCCCTCACCATCAGGACAGGAGCAATTCACATAGATAACTACAGCAGCCTCCCCTGCTCCTCCTGAACCGCCTCTGATTCTCCTCCCCCTTGTGGTCAGAGTGTATATCTGTCCTGTCTGCAGTCTTTTCAAGGGGACCATTCAGTTCAGCATACATGGTCCTTTATGACCGAATACCTGTTCTCTCTCTTGCAACCTCAGCCCCTGCCCCATCTGGGTGCTCTCTCCCTATAGTTCGCTATCATGTCTGGATGCACTGTTGCCCTGCACCTCTGACTCTTGAACCACCTTAATGCTGACTAAGCTTTCAAATCTCAATTCAGATAACCTGGGTTAAGAGTCCATCCTTTATGGCCCTGCAGAGCTCTGTGATGCCCAGTTCTCTGTGAGGCTAGCCTGGGCCTCAGGCTTCAGGAGGTTCCAGCACTTACACAGTATCTGAGTAGGAGCAGATGTCTAGGAAATGTTTAATAAAGGAATGAATGAATAAATTTCAAACAAATAAATGACGAATAGGGGAAGTGCCAAGCAAACCAAAGCAGAATGAATGACATGTCATGAAAGGAATTGAACCATGCTTGTTAGGCTGAAACATTTTCAATTCTAGTTACCATAGAAAAGTGAAGACATCAAAATTGTTCAGGCTAGAGATATAGCTCAGAGGTGAAAGTCTTGCTTGATATGTGCATGGCCCTGGGCTGATTCCCTAGTACTGAACAAGATGTTGCTGATTATAGTTATGATGATGGTGATGATTATAATGGCGGTGATGGTGGTGGTGATGGTGATGATGATGATGATGATGGTGGTGGTGATGGTGGTGATAATGATGGTGGTGATGGTGATGATGGTGGTGGTGATGAAGTTGATGATGATGGTGATGATGATGGTATGGTGATGATGGTGATGATGATCGTATGGTGATGATGGTGATGATGATGGTGGTGGTGATGATGGTGATGATGATGATGATGGTGATGATGATGGTTATGGTGGTGGTGGTGATGATGATGGTGATGTTGATAACAATGGTGATGGTAGTGATAATGATGTTGGTGGTGATGATGATGGTGGTGATGATGGTGATGATGATGACGATGATGGTGATGGTGGTGGTGATGATGGTGGTGGTGAAAGTGATGATGGTGGTGGTGAAGGTGATGATGGTGGTGATGAAGGTGATGATGGTGGTGATGAAGGTGATGATGATGGTGAATGATGATGGTGATGATGATAATGATGGTGGTGGTGGTGATGATGATGATGGTGATGATGGTGGTGATGAAGGTGATGATGGTGGTGATGAAGGTGATGATGATGGTGAATGATGATGGTGATGATGATAATGATGGTGGTGGTGGTGATGATGATGATGATGGTGATGATGGTGGTTATGATGGTAATGATGGTGGTGGTGGTGATGATGATGGGGAGGAGGAGGATGACCTGTTTCTAGTACTAGTTTCTAGAAAACAGAATGAAGAGTGTGAGGGGGGAAATTTCATTTACTTTACAAGGCTAACTATTGTTTGCCATTACCCTAAGTATGTATTATCATGGTAATAAAAGATTTTAAATACTAAATTACCACAACTACAAGGTTTTTGTTGGTTTTAAATTAGAACTTATAAATTTCTAATCACCTTCTCCCACTTCTGAATCTGAAGATTTGTTTTTGTTTCCCCTTCTAAATTACACAAAAATAGAAAACCTTTAAAACTGCTAAAGAAAGTAAGTGGTCTACACACTTAGCTTACTTGATAAGCAATGTTTGTGCAGGATCTCAAGTCTGCCCAAAAACTCATAAGCCCTCCTGTCTCATCCACACAAGTGCAGAGATTATAGGTATGTACAATTATAGGTGTGTACAAGCCTGGTTTTAGGATGTTGGGATTGTTTCTTCTTTATCATGTGTGTGTGCATGTGTGTATGCACTTGTGTGTGTACATGGGTGTGAGTGGTGTGCATGTGTATGTGTGTGTGTGTATGTGTGTGGCAGGCCATTGACCAAGTTTGGGAATTAGTTCTTACCTTCCCCCGTTTTAGGCAGGGTCTCTCTTGTCCCTGACACACGACACAGCATACTTCATGCTAGCTGACCCACCAGCTTCCTGTCCATTCTCCTGTTTCCCCCTCCAATTCTTCAGTACATATGCTGGGATTACAGATTGGTGCCACACATGAGAGGCTCATATTAGGTGGTCAGGTTTGCGTGGCAAATGTTTTTACCCACTAAGCCACTCTCCAGCTCTAGGATGTTCTTAATAGCAATGTGTCTTAAGAAATGAATGTTATTCCTTCAGTGGTATAAGCTTGACTGTGACAAAGAACAGAAGCAATTTTGACAGGATTTCTACTTTCCACTGACTATTATAGTGGAGATTGTTACCAGGGTTCCAAAGATAACTCAGTGGATAAAGCCCTCATTGTGAAAGCATGGTAACCAGAGTTCAGATCCCCACAACCTGCAGAAAGCCAGATGCAGCAGCAAGTGTTTACAATTCTAGCTTGCCGAAGACAAGATGGGAGGTGGAGATGGAAATCTCCAGATGCTCTTGAGCCATTTGGACTAGGGTAATCCAAAATGAACAACCAAGAACCCTATTGGAAATAAGACAGACAGCATAGAGCATCCCAAAGCTACGCTCTGACCTCCAGACGTGTGCCATGACCTTAAGCTCACACTGAAATGTACATATACACAATACACACCCAAAATGGGTTTTTTAATTGTACAAGAAGCTCATATTACTTCCACAATAAAATAAAAACTAATTAAAAATGCAAGAGCAAACACTGGCAAACATTTCATGTGGCTTTTAAAAAATGCATTAACACTCCTGGCAACTGCAAGGTAGACATTACCTTCATCTTAAAGATGAAGAAACTGAGACTCCAAGAAATTCTGTGACTTGTCCAAGGTCATAAAGTTAATAAGCTGCAGACTAAGGACTCCAACACAAATCTGATTTCAAGGCCAAGGTAAAAGTCTTTAAAGGGAAACTGTGCAATGTTTGTTTTGTTTTATTAAAGAAGCAGATAGCGGTGTGCTCAGAGGGTAACTGTGTTACTTGAGGGGTGGAGGGAGATTTATTTCCTTAGTTTAGGGCAGTAATAAAGCTTAGGGATACAAAATAAATGCTTTCCTGGCCCAGGGTACCCTAAGAGGAATCAGATTAGCTGCCAAATTGAAAACGAATTTCCTTCTAACACTATTATTAGTATCTTAAGCATTGTAATATTTCCTCCATGCTATCTCTCAGCTTTGGCAACAATAAAGCCTTCGATGTGGAACCTTGCACGTAAGAAGATATTGATTCCGATTTTAGTTCTGTGGCGTAAACACGTGCCTATATCTAGATGCATGCATGCGTTATTTTCACATGCATATTTGCGTATTTCAGAACAAGCATACACCAAATTTCAACTGTTATTGTACTCAAAGAACAAATTGTGAGTTCTCTGGAACTTTAAGTAGTTTCATTAGTCCGAAATTGAGGGGTTTAATGCAAAGTATGCTTTCTTATTTGCTGGGTCATCAAGGGACTCAGTGTGAAACATACATAAGCCCTTGGCACATTCAAGACCTTTGATAAATGCATCTACCCCTTGTAAACCCATGTAAAGATGGGGATGACTCTGTGTGTGTGTGTGCGCGCGCACTTGTGAGCAGTTTTTGCGCAGAGGACAAAGATCAACCTCAGGTATCATTTTTCTGGAATCATCTACTGTTGTTGTTTTTGTTTTGTTGTTTGTTTTCTTTTTCTTTCTTTCTTTCTTTCTTTCTTTCTTTCTTTCTTTCTTTCTTTTTTTTTTTTTTTTCTGTCTTTTCAGAAAGTGTCTCTCAGTGACCTGGACCTTGCAAAGTAATCTAGCCTGGCTGCTGGTAGGCCAGTGAGCTCCAGGTTGTAGTTGGAGGCTGCTTGTTCATTTCCTAATCACCCAGCCCCAAAATAATCACACAGAAGCTATATTATTTGCAACACTGCTTAGCCAATGACTCTAGTGTATTCTTAGTTCACTCTTAAATCTTAAATTAAACAATTTCTATTATTTTATATTTTACCATGAGGCTCATGGTTTACCAGTAAGGTTCCCGGCCTTTCTCCTCTGGCAGCTACATGGTATCTCCTTGACTCTTCCTTCTTTCTCCCAGCATTTAGTTCAGTTTTCCTACATAGCTCCATTCTGCCCTGCCTTAGGCCCAAGCAGCTTCTTTATTCATTAACCAACAAAAGCAATATGCAGAAGGACTTCCCACATCACTAAGGATCCTCCTGTTTCTGCTCCCCCACTGCTAGAATCATAAACACCTACCTGCATTGCCAGCCTTCTTACATAACCATGCACTTAACTGCCTGAGCTATCTCTTCTGTCCCCTCAAACCCTCCCTCCCTACCCCAGTTCAACATTTTAATGCTTACTTTCTTCAGAGTATCTTCCAAGGTGTGATGCTATGATTCTCCTTTGTGAAATATGGAAACCAACCATTGAGAGCTAATTGACTCACCCTGGGTCACCCACACAGGAGGAGCAGGTCTGAGCTTGAACTAAAGTAGTATGATTCTCCAAACCCAAGTCCTCTACTGCTTCTAAATAGCACTAGAGTAGAATATCAACTCACATCAAACAAAATCTCAGTCAGCAAGGGTTCCCAAGTCTGCCTCCTACCTTCCACCATTCAGAGGTGTGCCTGTGTGTTTGCATGTACATGTGCACTTGTGTGTGCATGTGACTTTCAGGTCAGACAGCACTGACAGCCTATGGGAATCCTTGGGGCAAATGTCAGCTCTGAGCAGCAAGAGCCACAAAGGGTTAAGAGCGTTCTTCCCTGAAGGGCACCAGAAAGTCAAGCAAGCAATTCTTGACCTTTCAGAAGCTATTATGGGGAAAACATAAAGAAACACTTCTCCAGGCTTAATGAAGGAACGCTGTGAAAAGTGTAATGGGCTATTTGTGCAACATCTCAAAAGCATCATGTAATTTGGCCCAATTGGCAGCCTATTCTCCAGTGTGGCCAAGCAGGGTGTGTTGCTACTTAGGCCCAAAGTGCCTTGGCAAAGCCAGGTCCCCACCTCCATCCCTGCTCTAAAGCCCGGGGTGTCCATGATTTAATTTTCAAGGCTTAAGTATCAGCCACTGTAATGAGATGTGGCACAGGTTCACTTATTTTCCCCAAGTGCAAAAAAAACATGTTTTATATTTCAAAACGCGAGCCATGTTTTGGTTGGATCTCCCCTCCCCACAAGTCTGGAGCTCTTTTTCTCTTTTAATAACATTTTCAGGCAATTAGTTCATCACGCTGATGCAGCTCTTCATGATGGCGGTGGGAGTGGGGGCTGGCGGAAGACCGAGGTGGGAAAGTACTTCATTATTTTTAAAAATGGTTATTGGCCGTGCTCGGTTCCCATATTTCACTCCTGATTTCATAAGGGCGTTTAGTATGCAGGGTCTGTGCGAAGCACCATCAGCTGCCGCATTAGCACAATGGCTCTTCTTGGAGCCATAACAGTCCACTATGGAAATGATCCGTGGATTATGTAAGTTTATAAGGTCGGATACACTTACAAACAAAGATTTTTTTACCCTTTTTCATTATTTATTTCTCATTAGGCTCCCCCACCTTTTTTCTCTCTTTATTGTGAATGCAAACCACACACTCATTGGCAGTAGCGGGGGACGGGAAACACCCCCAAGTAGTTTTAACTAAAGCTCAGAGAAGCATAAGGATGCAATGGTTACAGTTAACACTCGCTATACGTGTGCTTCTGTTCACACTCTGAGTGTTCTTCCAAAGACGTGACGGAGCATGTGACATCCAAGGCCAAGGCTCTCTATTTTATCCATTCCTGTGTGTTTCTGGAGAGGGCTTTCATAGGACATCCATGGGGTTGTCCTGTTCACAGTGAATGTTCTGAATTTATTACAGGTTCTCAGTGTTCCCAAACAGGAGCACAAAGTGAGGGATCAACAGTGACAAGATGTGAAATATTTTAATCAAGTTTCTGTAAAACTGAAAAGCTTGATCTCATGATGGCAGACAGAAAAAAAAAATGTCTTCAGCGAAAGGCTGGGATGGGAGCCCACATTTGGGAAAGGCACTTACAAAAGCAGCAACAAAAATGAATCTAATGACAACAGAGACATGCTCAGGACAGCAGTCACTGCTCATATTTGATTGGATGATATTTTACTAGTGGTACAGCCTTGCCCTTCACTTCTGACATCAGGCAATAGATTGTTTCCTTAGGAATGGAATAGTCAAGTGCAAGGTGTCTTGGACATCTCTGAACGTATCCATCAACAGCTGAGCATTCATCATCTCTCCCTTCCAAGACACGAAAACTGATGGCAAAAAAAAGAAACCCATAAACAGGACAGACATGGAGGGGAGGCAATTCGTGGATGAGACACCTCACTAGGTTTCAGACAGATGGAGGAAAATGGGGGATGGCGGTGGATGAAGGCAGCTGCAATGAATGTATGCATCGGGAGGAAGGACATACCACAGAACCTATATAGACAGAGTTTCTTTGGAAGTCAGCTTCATCTCTTTCTTCCTGTGTTAGGGTTTCTATCACTGTGAAGAGACACCGTGACCATGGCGACTCGTATAAAGAAAAACATTTAACTGGGGCTGGCTTACAGGTTCAGAAGTTTTAGCCCATTATTGCCACAGTGGGAATCATAGCAGCATGCAGGTAGACATGGTGCAGGAGAAGGAGTTAAGATTCTAAGTATGTCTGGATTGGCATGCAGCAGGAACAGAAAGATACTGGGCCTGGCTTAAGCTTCTGAAACCTCAAAGTCTACCCCCAGTGACATACTTCCTCCAACAAAGCCACACCTCCAAATAGTGCCACTCCCTCTAAGCTTATGGGGGCCATTGTTATTCAAACCACCGCCTCTCTGTTCCAGTCCTACCACAAACATTGCAGTATCATGTTGATGGAAGATAGGGGCTCCCATGCTACCTTTCCAATTCCCCAACAAGCCAAGATAGAGTCCACCCTTTGTTTTCTGAGACAAGGTCTCACTGTGTAGCTCTGGCTGTCCTGGAACTATGTAAACCATGGTGGCCTTGAACTGGAAGAGATCCACTTGGTCTACCTTCCAAGTGCTGGGATTAAAAGTGTGTGTACCACCAGTCCCTGGCTTAAAAATCCTTCCTCTTCTTTTTCTTTTTGATCCCTGAGCCTTGGAGGAAAGTATGATAGAGAAGTCCCATTAGTAGTGAGCACTCCACAGATGTTTATCCTCTGTGCTTTGACCAGTTGTGAAGTTCAGCATTGACCACCAACCACTGCACAAAGAAGCTTCTCTGACGAGGTCTGAGAGCTGCTGCAATCCACAAGTAGAGACATGAATTTAGATGGAAGCTGGATGATGTGTCCATTTAGAAGTGTTCCCCCACCAGGGCTTCTTGGCAAGGTGTACAGGGTCAGGCATGTGTTGACACTGCAAATCCAATCAGAAACCCCTTAAGTTACTCTTCTTGTTGCTTTGGCAAAACCCATGATGGAAACAACTTCAACAAGGCAGTGTAGCTCACAGGGTCAGTCCATTCTAACAGAGAAGTCACTTCAGTGAAGACATGAGGCCACTGTTCACACACTGTAACCTCAGTCCAGAGGCAGAGAGGTGAGAACACTGACAGTCACACTTTCTCCTTCCCACCAGTCCAGGATCCCAGGCCACGGGATGGTACCATCAGCACTTAGCATGCACAAAGGGTGGTTGAACTCAGTGATGAAGAAGACGATTCCAAGATCTCCATTACTGAAGTTAGTGATGCGGGACACAGAGGGTGTGAGGTGAGGAAACTGTTTTCCATCAGGAAAACGTTCCACCACCGCCTACTAGTTACAGGACACATCTGCTGCTCTAACTTTTCTGATACAAACAGGAGCCTGGAAAAAAGTCACTGCCCTCAGCTGGGAGAAGACCCCTCACCCCACAGACTTTCCAAAGTAAGAATTTCACCCACAATGCTCTCAGAGTCTTCACTTCACTTCTAGTAGCCATTGGAAGCTTTGGAGACTGAAATGAGCCCCTGCTGGACTGTTCCTGGAGAAAACTTTTCTGTCTAGTGAGTCAGAAAGAAAATGTCAGAGCAGGACAGTGTAATCGAAGGTTTTAGCCTTAAACAGTCTTATCCAACCCTGCAATGAAAGGGGCACATCTGAAATCATAATATTAAGCTAGTCTTTCTCTCTCTCTGGTATTATGATTATTTTGGTTTGACACTCATATTGATGACAACAAACACACATATATTTATACCTCCACCTGAGACAAACAACCACAAATTGTAATACAAACCCTTATTGTAAAGGCTGTGAAGTCTCTACCTTTGTCATCTCAGAGGATCATTTCTATCTGGGGTCCTCACCCCACCCTCCACAGATACACAGATTTCAAGGTGTCCTTGTTGGGCCACTACGAGCAATGGCTGCTTCATTGATTCGCATTGCAGCAAATTTCTTGACCACTTGCTATGGGTCAGGCATAGTAGTTGGTGCTAGGAGATGAGGGACATTCCAGACCCTGAGTAGATACACAGACAACTCTAAGAGCCTGTGAGATTTAGTAGATACAGAAAGAAGCCTCTAGAGCTTCCCCTTATCTGACTAACCACAGAAACTTCTGGAAATGAGGCTGTCATACATCCTGTCTTTAGAGCAGCATCTCTTCCAGGAAGGAGACTTTAAGTACAACTGACATAAATCCCTCTGCAGGGAGTTGACAGTAGCCAAGGAGATGGTAGAATGGCTAGGCTGCTTCGTCTGCATGAGCAAACATCACCACAGACCTTTTCTTGACTTATTCTTCTGAAAGTCCATTCATCCAGCAGAGAAACTCACTTGCTCTCCCCAGGGAAGACTTTCCTCCCCCATCTGCCCTTTCCCCTTATTGTAAAGGCTATACAGTCTCTACCTTCATCATCTCAGAGAATCAGTTCTTTCTGGGGTCCTCACCCCCACCCCACCCTCCACAGATACACAAATTTCAAGGTGTCTTTCCTTTGACTAATCTACTTATCACCAATTGAATTCAGAAGCTATCAAGTACTGAACCTGATGGAGGAAGGTCATTGGTTAAAAAATAAAGAAACTGCTTGGCCCTCATAGAACATAGGTGGGTGGAGTAAACAGAACAGAATGCTGGGAGGAAGAGGAAGTGAGCTCAGACTCGATAGCTCTCCTCTCTGGGGCAGATGCGATGAAGCTCCGACCCAGAATGGACGTAGGCTAGAATCTTCCCGGTAAACGCACCTTAGGGTGCTACACACATTATTAGAAATGGGCTAGTCCAGGTGCGAGAGTTAGCCAAGAAGAGGCTAGATATAATGGGCCAAGCAGTGTTTAAAAGAATACAGTTTGTGTGTTGTTATTTCGGGGCATAAACTAGCCAGGCGACCAGGAGCTGGGGTGGCAGGTACACAGCCTGCAGCTACTACAACAGAATGGCTGCCCAACGTGTGGACAACTGAGTCCACAGAAAGCCTGAGAAAGCTTGGGAAAGAATGGAATAAAGCATGTTTTCTTGGTAGCAGCAATTTCTTGGGTCTGCTCTGCTTGCTAGAGGCAAGCAAGCACTCTCATCGAAGAGAGGCTTCCTGACTCAGCTTTAGCTGCAAAAACTTGCAGCTCTCTTAAGAGGTCCTGCCACGAAACACTTAAACGGTGTTGATGAAAAGCTGAACACATGCTTTTCGGTTTTCAGCTGTAGTAGGAAAAAAGCTGCACCATTTAAAACTGCCGGCTTTGTGGGCCATCCTGCCAGGGCAAACTCTGACTCTTTGAGGCAGGAGGTCAGCTAGAGAGAGCATTTGAGTGTTGTAGCTGGTTTGCTGGCAAGGACCTTGAAATGCCACAGAGTTGTGGTGATAAACATGGCTACAGCCGGTGGTACCTCAGCCATGAGGCTGTAAAGCTAAGGAATGGGCTGGATCCAGCCATCAAAGCCACAGCTTTAAACCTACCCATATTGCTCAGTAATTTCAAGGCTCGTGTGGTCAGAAAAAGAGAGATATACAGTAAAAGAAAGATTCAAATTCAAAGAAAATGTTTAAATGATTTACAGTGTGTTAAAAATATATGCAAGCTAAAAGTTAAAGTACTTAAAAAAGTTAAAAAAAAAAGGAAGAAAGAGAGTAGTTGGGTGTGGTAGTACACACCTTTAATCCCAACACTTGGGAGGCAGAGGGAGATTGACCTCTGTGACTTCAAGGTGTGGTAGCACACGCCTTTAATCCCAGTGCCTAAAAGGCAGAGACAAACAGATCTCTGTGAGTTCAAGGTGTAGTAGCATACACCTTTAATCCCAATGCCTGGGAGGTGAATCTCTGAGAGGTCAAGGACAGCCTGGTCTACAGAGTTATTCCAGGTCAAAGATACAGAGAACCTGTCTCAAAAAGTAAAAAATAAAAGTAAAAATAAACAAAATAGAGGTTAAAATAAAGCGCACAAAGATGGAAAATACACAGAGAATTTTGATACTGTATGCTATTATGCTCTGTTTGAATTGTTTGAATGCTCCTGAGGAAGGAGCAACAGATGCTAAAAGATATTTGTTTATAAATGCTACTGAACTAATCCAACAAAGATATTTTGAAAATACCTTGACTTCAGAATTTGGATCTAAGGATATGATACTTTGGAAAAGAGATTCTTCTTTTGTTTTCACAGATGATGACACCCTGCGGATTGCTTCTATCTCAATATGGTATGATAGACCACGCCTTCCTGAAAGGTTGCTGTGAACACCTTCAAAAAATTACTTCACTCAATTGACGACTGAGATGAACCTAGTACACAGGTTATACCCTGAAATATCTGATTAACAACGCCCCCATTCAGCAGGAAGCAGTTTGGAGAGAAATAACTACATCCATATTCCCAAATATTGTTTATAAATGTTCTTTTACATTTAAAGGAGGATATGATATAGGTATGAATAATTTGCATTGATATGGATTTTGCTTTAGTGATTTAAATTTAAGGTCAATTTTGTTATATGTATATGTATTTCTGATATTGATTAAGATATTGTGATTGTGTAGCTCATGTAAAAATGTTATGTATATAAGTTGTTAATGAATAATTATCTATAATAGTCAAGTTTGTAGTCATGTTAGATTTTCTAGATGTACATAGATATATTTTAGATAGACATTCTTCATATCTTTCAAAGACTACGGAATATGCTATTTAATGTTTTAATAACTTAGGACCTTTCATGACAATGAGACACTCTGCTCCTGGCAGCACCAATCTGCTTCAAGAAGAAGATGGGCATCGAAGAGGATCCTTATGGAGTTTGATAGCCATTTGGGCAAGAAACTGCTCTTGCCTGGACTTTTGCATAAACTGGACACAAAGAACCCGCAGAGAGAGGACTGCTGAACTTGCCTAAAGGTGAAATGATCTTTCGGGGTTCCTGATTCATGAAAGAGTCTGCGAGACATTCTGCAGGACACAGCAGATAGTGACTGAACTGCCTTTGAAATTTCCTGCTTCATGGAAATGTCTGCTGGAAACTATGGGCCTGTAGGCCGAAGATGGATGCCCCAATGGTATAGAGAAACTTTGGGTGACTGTCAAGGCAGCGAGATGTCTCTGTCATTTCTAGAGTTTAAAAGTTGCTTATTTCTTGTTTGCTTAGGTAATATTGTATCTTTCTGGAGTCATTGATGGAGTTGAAAAATAGTTATAGTTATAGTTTTCCTTAGTTATGATAAAGATAAAATAGATGTAAATATTTTAATTTTTACTTGATAACTGTTTTATTATATGTAATTTTGCTATGTTAAAGTTAAAGCCTTCTTTTTTTTTGTTTAAACAGAAAAAGGGGAAATGATGGAGGAAGGTCATTGGTTAAAAAATAAAGAAACTGCTTGGCCCTCATAGGTTAGAACATAGGTGAGTAGAGTAAACAGAACAGAATGCTGGGAGGAAGAAGAAGTAAGCTCAGACTCGATAGCTCTCCTCTCTGGGGCAGATGTGATGAAGCTCCGAACCAGGATGGACACAGGCTAGAATCTTCCCGGTAAGCGCACCTTGGGGTGCTACACACATTATTAGAAATGGGCTAGTCCAGGTGCGAGAGTTAGCCGAGAAGAGGCTAGATATAATGGGCCAAGAAGTGTTTAAAAGAATACAGTTTGTGTGTTGTTATTTCGGGGCATAAGCTAGCCAGGCGACCAGGAGCTGGGACGGCAGGAACACAGCCCGCAGCTCCTACAACATTGAACCCAAGGAACTAGAATAAAAGTTTTTCTTTCCCAAAGGATGAGGACAAGCCAAAGTCTCACTCTTTGGAGAACTATTAGAGAATGCACTCTGAAAGAAAGAATACGTGGATAAATACTTAGAGGTTGGAATTTCTAAAACAGACCAGTCATATGAATTAATACAAACCATTACCAACCCAGTGATCCCCAAGATGAGCGCACCACTGGTGCCATGTAGGCATATGCAGGTGGGTGGGATTTGTTCCTCACCCATTAAAGCCTCAAAAGGTAGGAAAAGCTTGAAAGTCAAGCAAAGCCAATGTTTAATTCAAAGAGGACCAATTTATTAGAATATAAACTAAATTTTCAGGGCAGGCAAGATGTAAGCCAGGCCTCCCAAGTCAAGCAGGCATGGAGGGCCGTGGTGTGGCAGAAGGCAACGTGCAGTGATGGTGGCGGTGAGGTTGAAAAAAGAGCGAAACCCAAACTGTTAGGGAAGCCTAAAAGGTTAGAGAAATCAGCATGCATCACAAAACTAGATAGAAGGAAGTAATTCAGAAAAGCAGGCAGACCACAGAGCCTGTCCTCTGTAACAATGTAGTAAGGGGTGGGGAAGCCCATAAGGGAAAGTAGGGTATCTCATTAGTGGGATGGCTGCTACACCCCTCTCTTCAGCATGGTTTAACGTGAGCCTGCCTTCCTAGGAACGGTTCCACCTTTCCTGAGGGGTGATTGATGGCCCCAACTGGACTAATTCCCAGATTAATTCATTTGTATTTTGAGTAGCACGGGATGCTAGGTCTCTACTCATGCCCGACATTTTATCTTGATCAGAAGGAGCTAGTTTCGCCTTAAGCAAGTCTTTACTGTTTCTACATCACTGCTCATCAGTACAGGTGCCTGTTCTGATTGGTTAGCTCCTATTTAGTTCTGTATCCAGAGCATCCTCCTGCCTGGAAACCCCGTCCAAACAGGTGACACTTAAGGCAGTGTCCAAAAGCACAAGGAAGAACCAACTTGGAGGAAATAGAAAGAAGAGCATTCCAGGCGGAACTAGGAGGTTGTGCGTTCAGGGTAGAGGGCTACTCTATGCAACGTGGCAGTGTCTGCCCCACAGGACTGCAGAACGAATGAGCAACTCCACCAGCACCCATGGTCCATGCTTGTGTGTTCGGGATGTGGGACTGTTCAGGCTGATAAGGGAGATGTGAAGTTACAAGAGACATCGAGATATTAAGTCAGGAACTCTGTTCAGTAAATATGAACTAAGCCATTCAAAAGCCAGGAGCAGGTGATAGTTACAGGCTTCAAACAGAAAGTGGAATCTCCCCAACCCTTAGTGATTGGCGAGGGGAAGAATCCTGGATGTTTGAACACAGGTGAATGTGTGGATGAAGCTGAATCCCAAAGCAGAAAATTAAAAACCAAGGCATTCAGCAGCTTGCGGGATATGGTCCCCAAACAGATCTGACACACAATTGTGTGTTAGCTTTCCCTTCTATAGGATGTGTACAGAAAGATAGGGTCACACATTAATTTTTAGACTCAAGAGAACATTAGAATGGTCTCGTCATTTTTCTTAATTTCTGTTACTATAAAAAACCTTGTTTTTTACCGCTGAGTAGTACTCTAATATGTATATATTCCACACTTTCTTCATCCATTCTTCCATTGAAAACAATGACATCTTGAATTTTGCATGCAAATGGATGGAAATAGAAAATACTATCCTGAGTGAGGTAACCCAGACCCAAAAAGATGAACATGGGATATACTCACTCATAATTGGTTTTTAGCCATAAATAAAGGACACTGAGCCTATAATTTGCGATCCTAGAGAAGCTAAATAAGAAGGTGAACCCAAAGAAAAACATATAGTTATCCTCCTGGATATTGGAAGTAGACAAGATTGCTGGGCAAAAATTGGGAACTGGGGGGTGGGGTGGGATAGGGGAAAGGGGAGATGGGGAGAGAAAAGTGGGAAGGGGAGGATGGGGAGAGCTTGGGGGAATGGGATGGTTGGGATAAAGGAAGGGTGGATATGGGAGCAGGGAAGTATATATCTTAATTAAGGGAGCCATTTTAGGGTTGGCAAGAGTCTTGACACTAGAGGGGTTCCCAGAGGTCCAGAGAGATGTCCTCAGCTAAGTTTTTGGGCAGCTGAGGACAGAGAGCCTGAAATGGCCCTATCCTATAGCCATACTAATGAATATCTTGCATATCACCATAGAACCTTCATCTGGCGATGGATGGAGATATAGAGACCCACATTGGAGCACTGGACTGAGCTCCCAAGGTCCAAATGAGGAGCAGAAGGAGGGAGAACATGAGCAAGGAAGTCAGGACCACGAGGGGTGCACCCACCCACTGAGATGGTGGGGCTGATCTAACGGGAGCTCACCAAGGCCAGCTGGACTGGGTCTGAAAAAGCATGGGATAAAACCGGACTCTCTGAACATGGTGGACAATGAGGGCTGCTGAGAAGCCAAGGATAATGGCACTGGGTTTTGATCATACTGCATGTACTGGCTTTGTGGGAGCCTAGCCTGTTTGGATGCTCACCTTCCTAGACCTGGATGGAGGGGGAGGACCTTGGACTGCCCACAGGGCAAGGAACCCTGACTGCTCTTTGGACTGGAGAGGGAGGGGAAGAGAAGTAGGGGGTGGGGAGTGGGGGGAGGGGGAGGGAAAAGGGAGGAGGGGAGGAGGCAGAAATTTTTAATAATAATTAAAAAAATTATCAAACTACTAAGGAAAAAAAACCTTGACAACAATAACTTAAAGAAGAAAAAGTTGTGTTGTTGTTGTTTTCTTTTTCTTTTTGTTTTGTTTTGTTTTTTTGGAGACAGGATTTCTCTATGTAACCCTGGCTGTCCTGGAACTCACTCTGTAGACCAGGCTGGCCTTAAACTCACAGTAATCTTTCTGGCTCTGCCTCTCAAGTTCTGGGATTAAAGGTGTGCACCACTATGTCTGACTAGAAAGGTTTATTTTAGCTCAGAGTTCAGGTGCAGACTTTCATGGCCGGGAAGTAAAGGCAGCAGGAACCTGAAGCAGCTGTCACGCTGTCCACAGCCAGCAGCAGAGAGCAAAGAATGCTTGCATGCTGGGACTCAACTTCTTCCTCCATTTTACCAGCTCAGGATCCCGTGCCCAGGGAATGGTACCACGTCCACAATAACAATGAGTCTACCCACATCGACTAAAATAATCAACATAATCGTTCACCCTTCCAGGTGAGTCTAGAAACTGTCACGTGGACAACACTAACTTTCATGCTTCGGTCATCACATGCACACTGTCCTGACATCACAGAGGACATCCCTAATGCCTCAGACCCCCGAGTTACAGAGAGTAGTGACTGCCTTAAATCAGCGTTTACAGTGTCAAAGGGAAAAGCATCCCAAGCTACATGGCTCTCATATTCCTAGAATTCTGTCTGGTACCATTTGCTGAGGACTTGGATTTAATTTTTTTCTAAAGAGAGTGAATTTTATGTCATCCTCGAGGAAATGTGGTATTTAAGGTTAACCTTATTACAGGAGGGTTCCTAGAAAGACATAATAGAAAGCAACAGTTGGTAGAACAGAGCTGGAGGTCACTGTAATTAAGAAAGGAAAGACTAAACGGAATGCAAACAATCCTATTTCACACTAAACAATTCAATGTGGGGAATCGTTTGAACGTAATGACTCAAGGGCAGATTACATCCTCAGATGGGCAGGCACAGCCCCCTCTGACTTCCAGCGTAGACACTGATGCATAGCTAGGAACAGTCTGGGGCCTGCGGGCTGCTGAAATAAATTGTGTGAGTCAATTTAAAATGCAGCCAGATGTTTTTGACTCTGAAAATAAAAAGACATGGGATGGGGTTGGGGAAAGCCACAGGTGGCCCTCAGAGCAGAACACTGGCCCAGGAAGCTTTTAACCATCGGGGTAGCTGGGTTAATGTGACTTCTCATATCTTGCTATTTAGTACCTTCTTAATCCAGGTTCACTTCCTGTCATCTCAATTACCTGCTAAGAACTGCCGCCCAAGCATACTAACTCGGGAACTCTACATATAAGCAATCCACAGACAGTGACTTGCAAACCTTTCTAGATGAAGTCTTACACTGACCTTCCTTCTCTCTTGGGTTAGGGCCATCTTTGTGTAGAGTGGATCTGAGCAGTATATTCTACTCAGCTACGAAACGCTTGGCTTCCATCTTAGTTTTCAGATCAACCACCTTGGCACCACAAGGCTTGTATGCTATTTCAGAAACCCAGCATTGCAAAGGCCCCAAGTTTACCAAATTCAAGAGCGGTGGTGCTGGTAACTTGGATCTGAAAGGAAGATACCATAAAGTTTATTGTAGATCTGTGTACCTACAAAGAGTGAGATTCTACCATAAGGAAAATATTATATAGAAAGTGTTGGCTACTGTTTTAGGTGCCAAACATCTAGTTAAAGTGTGTTAGAGGAGACTAGTCCTCCATTAAACAAAGAAGGGCAGGCATATTTGGAAGGCCCTTCAATTTTAAACAACTCTAATAAAAATAAAATCGAGTGACCTGAATCTGGACTTTACAAAGCTCAAATGCTGGCTAAAAAGAGGATATGATCTATGTGCCTATAAGATCAAACAAGGGCAGACATTTGGGAGATAACTATGAAAAAGAAAAAAATGGGGGGTTGCCTATAGACTGGAAGTTTTATGGAATTTTAGGATAATAGTATTGTATTTAATATGTTCCAAATAGATAACTGTTGATACTTAATGATAAAAAGAGAGTACTTATGCGGTGGAATCATTCTTTTGTACACTGTTAGGATTTGTCACTCCAATAAGTTTAATAAAGAAATAAATGGCCAATAGCTAGGCAGGTAGAGGTTAGGTGGGATTTGTCGGGTACGGGTGGGAGGGCAAAATTGCCAGCCAGACATAGAGGAACTAAGAGATGAACCTGCTGTGCCATGTGGTAGAGTGTAGATAAGAAATATGCGTTAATTTAAGTTGTAAGAGCTAGTTAGTAATAAGCCTAAGCTAGTGGCCAAGTAATTATAATTAATAAGTCTCTGTCTCAGTATTTGGGAGTCAGCTGGTGGGACAGTGATGAATGGCAGAACAGAAAACCTTGCCTATAAATGACACCCAACACAGAGCCCATATTTTCAAGTGGGGCCTTAGAAAGCTTAAAAAAAGAAGTAGAAAAGAGAGAGATGGAACCAGCCACCAAAGCCATGGCAGAGGATCCAGTGGTAGCTTAGTAGTTTATGATTTTGCTCATGCAGACAGAAAAGGCTAGAGATACGCAGTCAAGCAGGTTTAGACAGAATAGAAAAGAAACCTCTAAAAAGGTTCCAGTGTATTTAAAAATGTATGTGAACTTAAGAAAGAAAATAAAATGGGCATAGACACTCATAGAAAAAAATCAAATAGTTTATAAATCATAAAAAAGAATAAGCTACACAGAGACGGGAAATATACATGGAGTCTGGATCCTGTATGGTATTGTGTTATCTTTAAATTTTTAATTGCTGCTGAATGAACAATAGCTGCTAAGAGACACTGAATTATGGAAGCTGATGTAGTAAAGCAACCAATGTATTTTTAAAAAAAAATCTTGGCTTCAAAATGGAGATCAAAAGGTGTGTTGCTTTGTGCAAGATGCTAAGCTTTTTCTCCCAAAGAAAATGAAAATCTTGGATTCATTCAAGGTTGAAGATGATCATGTTTGATGAAGGAAGACCCCTGAAAGTCTTGGAAATAAACATAAAGAAATAAACTTTAAAAACTACAACACATGTAACATATATTTTACCTACTCAAAAATAAACAAAAAAATTATCTTTGACTTGTATACAGCCCACAGTCTATATTTGTATTAATGAATGTATGTATATTACCTTTGAAAGTTTATGTATTTTAAGAGCAAGGGTATCAAACACAAATAAAAAGGAATGGTCCAGCTGATCCAACATCTCAGGCCATGTCTGTTGCAGCTTCCTCAGAGTTCTAGATTTAGAACAGTTTCAAGGCTGCTGGTTGAGATAGTTCAGTCTCACAGACTATGCCAGTCAAGACTTAATCATTATCCTAATTTTCTCAAGGTTCCCTCACAGATTCCGTACTCCCAAACAACAGAAAGCACTCTAGAGAAAATGACACCCACATTCCCAAAAGATGGGTTATGGGTATCTATCTTCATTGGGGTGTGGGGTGGTACAACTTGTTATTGATCATGGTCCCTCCCCCCAAAAAAAAGCTAAATGAAAGAGTTAGATTCGAGAGTCTCTTTCTGAAGAAAAAGGGGAAGGGAGAATATTAAAATGATAGAAAAAAGGGTAGATTATTGACTCTACTTTAAAAGGGGGGAATATAGAAAATATAGAAAAAAAAGGTAGATTGTTAATTTACTTTAATCCAAAAAGCAACCATTAATCTCAAAATATTTTATATTGGTATGAATTTTGTTTACTGTTAGAAATTTAAAGTAATTTTTGTTATTCTGTATGTATGTTTCTACTCTTGTTTAGGGCATTGTGATTATACAGCTCATTTAAAATGTAACATGTAATTAAGAAATACAGGTTAGTAGTTAGTCATATTAGGTATATTTTCAAGGTCAAACAGATAGGTGATTTTCAAACACTTTGACATAATGCTTTTTCTTGACAATAAGATGCATCTGCTCCTGGCAGCACCAATTTACTTCAGATAAGATGATGGGCATTGAAGCAACTTCATATGGAGTTTTCTTTCTTTGTGGCAAAAGCTAGCCACTGGGCAAATAAACTACCCTTGCCTCGATTGCTTACAGTATACTGTCCAAACTGGGCCAGCAAAAAAACAAAAGAAAGTGACTGCCAAACTTTGGCAATAGAAAGGAGGAAAGTTCTTCAATATTCCCTCCTTCTCAAAAATGTCTGTCAGATATACTAGGCCTATAGAATACCAGAGGAACTTTGGGTGACTGTCTAGGTAACCAAATGTCCCTGTCATTAGGTAATATTATACACTTTTGGGGTCTTTGATGGTGTTAAAGACTAAATAACTAGACTTAAAGTTTTCTTTAGTTATGATAAAAGATATATTAGGTATAAAACTGTCTATTAGACTCACAAAGATAAGATACATAATAAAGCATTTTCTCTAATTTTGCCAAATACAAATAAACTGGGTATTGTAACTATAATTGTTATTGATAACTGTTTTTGTTATATGTATCTTTACTATTTAAAGTTAAAGACTTCCTTTTTAATTAGATAAAAAGGGGGAAATGCTTTGGGATAATCCTTTTGTACAATGTGAAAATTTGTCACCCTGATTAGTTTAATAAAGAGCTAAATGGACAATAGCTAGGCAGACAGAGGTTAGGCAAGACAAGTGGGTGATGGGGGAAGCATGGGGCTCATGAAGGAGGTCAGAGTTGCCAGCCAGACGCAGAGGAAGCAAGAGATAAACATGCTGTACTGAAAAAAGGTACCACCATGTGGTAGAGTGTAGATAAGAAAAATTCATTAATTTAAGTTGTAAGAGCTAGTTAATAACAAGTCTATTCTAGCAGCTGAGCATTTATGATTAATAATAAGTCTCTGTGTGGCTATTTGGGAACTGAAGCAGGACAGAGCTGAATGGCAGGACAGAAAACCTCATCTACATACCTATCAATGACAATGAAGGCTAGGGATATGTGTACTTGCCTGGCATGCATGAGGCTCTAGGTTTGTATTCAATATTAGAAGAAGTAAAAAAGATTATGATTAAGTAGGAGTGGTGGTTTACTAAAAATGATAGCTGGTGCCTATAATCCTACATTCTGGAAATTGAAGCATGAGAAATACCTCAAGTTAAAGGCCATAGCTATAGCTAGTATCAAACAATTCAGGACTGTATAGCAATGGATTGTCTCAAAAAGCAAAAGAGAGTGAGATAGTTTATAGCTATTTTAAAAAAGGTACTGAAGAAAATATTTAAGAATTTGGAAACTTATTGAAGAACCATCAAGTGAAAAGCAGTTAGCTAAACATCATCTACACCTGTGTTCATTTTTAAATGAAAGAAACATAATTTTGCATTGGTTTGTTTGCTGAGGGACAGAAAGGACATGTATCATTAATGCTTACTTACTCATACTATAATTAAGAATTCTGTACTTCGTTTTGCCTTTTTTATGCATTTTCTACACTAAACACATGTAAACATGTAACTGTTGCAGAATATTTAGCTAAGTAAAGATGTGTTTCATTTTTTGCTGCAGAATATTATTTTAGCTGTGTAAAGGTGTGTTGCATTTGTTTCTGCTGCCTCTGTTAACAATGTAAAGATGTGCTACTTATTATCTTTATGCTGCATTTTTTAATTATATAATGATGTGTTGCTGTTTCACGTTGACTGCCTAAGGCACCAGATTGGTCTAATAAAAAGTTGAATGGCCAATAGCAAGGCAGGAGAAGAATAGATGGGGCTAGTGGGCGGAGAGAATAATTAGGATAAGGAAGAAGAGAATGGGGGAAAAAGAAAGGTCTATACCCAGCGCCAGAAGCCAGGCAGCTGCCATTCAGCCAACATGAGAATCAGTGAAAGTAAGATATACAGAAGAAAAGAAAGGTAAAAAGCCCCAAGGCAAACATAGATGAAGAGAGACAGGTTAAGTTAGAAGAGTTAGCAAGAAATGAGCCTAAGATAAGGCTGAGCATTTACAACTAATATTAAGTCTCCGTATCATGATTTGGGAGCTGGTTGGTTGTCAAAAGAAAAAGTCTGATACATTTAACCAAAAAATATAAAAGTATTAAAGTGGGGGCTTTTAAAAGAGGGTGTGAATATGGTTCAAAATGGGAATGCAGGCATGGACTGGGAGAAGGTAGTGCTGGAGCTGGTCTGTGAGGGGGGAGAAAAGAAGAGAGGCTGGGGAGATGGCTCAGCTGGTAAAGTGCCTGACACACAATCCTGAGGACCTAAGGTATATTAAAGCCAATCATGATTAAATTCGTATAACCCAGTGTTGAAGAAGGTATAAGGATTTCTGAAGCTTAGAGGCCAGTCAGCCTAACTGAATCTATGAGCTCAGGTAAGGGAAAGACCCTGTCACAAAAAAAAATAAGGTGGAGAGAAATTCAAGAAAGATACACAATGCTGACTTCTGCCCCACCCCACAGATCCAAACAAGTACACACAACACATAACCAATATACCATACACATTGAAGACCTATGCACACACACACACACACACACACACACACACAATGAAATATACCAGATCTAGCATTTATCTCTGTCATGAGAGTCTTATCATGCCCTTTGAGTATCCTGACTTCACAAAAACAAGTACATGTGGCCCTCAGCAGCTGTGGGTTCAACAGAAAAAAGGGGTTTGTGTGTGTGTGTATGTGTGTGTGTGTGTGTGTGAATTCATTTCTGTGAATCTCTGTTCACTTTCCACAGAAAATGTGTAGAGGACAGAAGACAACCTCAGATGTCCATTATGACCTTCCACCTTATTGGAGACAGATTCTATTAGTTGTTTCTCTGTGTCAATGTTCATGAGGGAGATTGGTCTGTAATTCTCTGTCTCAGTTGCATCTTTATGTGGTTTTGGGTATAAGGATAGCTGTAGCTTTGTAAAAAGAGTTTGGCAATGTTTCTTCTATTTCTATTGTGTGGAACAATTTGAGGATTATTGGTATTAGTTTTTCTTTGAAATTCTGGTAGAATTCTGTGCTGAAATGATCTGGCCCTGAGTTTGAATGCAAGGGTACAGGAGATCACTTCCTAAATATAACACCAATAACACAGACACTGATAACAAAAATTAATAAATAGGAACTCCTGAAACTGATAAGCTTTAGTAAGGCAAAGGACACAGTCAATAAAACAAAACAGCAGCCTACAGAATGGGAAACGATCTTTGCTAACCCTACAACCTCTGTGACTAATCTCCATAATATATAGAAAAACTTAAGAAACTATACATCAAAATACAAAATAATCCAATTTTAAAATGGGGTACAGATCTAAACAGAGAATTTTTAACAGAAGAATCTCAAATGACCAAAAGAGATTTAAGAAATTGTTCAATATACTTAGCCATCAGAGAAATGCAAATCAAAACAACTCTGAGATACCATCTTAATTTATCAGAATGGTTAAGATCACAAACACTGATGATAGCTTATGCTGGAGAGGATGTGGAGTAAGGGGAACACTCCACTGTTGCCAGTGGAAGTGCAAATTTGGCCAATTTGGAAATCAGTATGACAGTTTCTCAAAAAAATTGGGAATCAATCTACTTCAAAAGCCAGCAATATCATTCTTATGCATATACCCAAAGGATGCACAACCATACCCAAGGACATTTGCTATAGGAACTCCTTCAGTCAATAGCCTTTACGATACCAACCCAATTGGGCATGGCCTCTTATACTATAAATGTCAAGTAAGGTACACACTCATTCTCTCTTCCAGCTGCTGGATTCAGTTGCTGTTCCCCATTTATGCAGAGTAATGTGATCTGTGAGTCTACCCCTAAATAAATAACACTTTATTATACTCAGTTCTGAGCTAGTGTGAAATTTCTTTTTATCATCCATAATCATCTGGTGCCAAGATGGATCCCAACTCCATGCCTACCAGGTGGATGGATCTAAAAGGCCCAAAAGGTCCATAGGTTTCCCACCTCCACCTGCCTGACTTGATTTCACCTACTAAGTGATTTTTTTTTTTTTTTTTTTTTTTTTTTTTTTTTTTTTTTTTTGCAAAACCCAGCACAGCAGAGCTAAGCACAGCAACTCGGAAAATTCCCAGGCTCATGCACACTTCTCCCCACTGCCACTTTCCCTGCCATGTGGCAACTTGCACAGCTTCCTTCCGGTTTGTGCTCCCTGCTTGTGAGCTCTGGGCTCCTTGCTATGTGTATGGTATTGATTCAATTGTTTTTAATTTGTCAAGCAAAGCATATTTGTCAGTATTTAATCAGGCACTAACACGTGAAACCAAAACAGTGCAAGACTATTCATGCCACTGCTAGTCACATGTTTTCTCCACACAGTTGCAACCATGAAACCTGCTGAATAATAAAGGTTATTACATCTACAAAATTAACCAAAATCTTATAATAAAGGTAACTATTTGACTAATAAATAAATCAATAAACTTGAAAGTTATATAATTGCAGAAAATATTACCATCCAGGAACTTAATAACCTTTTTGCTTATACTATGGATGGTATTCTTACATGGTTTTTCTGATACATCCATTTATTGGGTGTTGGGACTTAGTTTTCTTTTTCATATTACATCTTTAAGAAGATGGTTTGATAACAGAACCAAGAATAAGGCATTTTTAGAAATCATGCATAAGGCACTTTTAGAAATCATGCAGTCTTTACAGACTAATAATGAACAGCTAGCTGATTAGAAAAATACCATAAAAAATCAAAAGTTAGCTGAAAATTAATACCATTGAAATGAACAAAATTTGACAGACAAAATTCAATCT
This sequence comes from Chionomys nivalis, assembly GCF_950005125.1. Classification (NCBI taxonomy): domain Eukaryota; kingdom Metazoa; phylum Chordata; class Mammalia; order Rodentia; family Cricetidae; genus Chionomys; species Chionomys nivalis. Next base: position 48,473,201 of record NC_080090.1, on the reverse strand, counting down.
ATGCCAAAAGGGTACGGAGAAATTATCTGAAAGAATTCATACTGTTGAATTTGATAATCAAAATCTGTTAAAAAGTTATGATAGGTTAATAGATAGAGTATCTCTCCAGGGAGGCAATACGCACACTATCCAAATAATGCCAAAGAATGAGATGTTATCTTTAAAGGAAAAACTTCATACCTTAGAATCACATGTGCAGAATGAGGACCAGAGGCTAGATAACTCAATGAAATCACTAGAAATATATACAGGCCAAGAGATTCAGGCTTTACAAAAGACAGTAGTAAAAAGATTTGAAAAGATTGAGGAAATTATCAGAACTGATGAGCAGGGAGAGATGGAAGAAGGACAGGATTTAACATCACCAGTACCTGTCAGAGATGACTTACCCAGGATTTTAGCTTCCTACACTGTAATCAACTCTTAAAAATTTTCAAGGTCTAAATACCCAAAAGGATCCAAATAATGTAGAGGTATAAATGATCTAAAAGAAATTAAGCAAGCAGTAATATCTCATGGCTTGCATTCAAGGTCTAAATATCCAAACGGATTCAAATAATGTAGAGGTATAAGTGATCTAAAAGAAATTAAGTAAGAAGTAGTATATCATGGTTTGCATTCACCATCATTTAAGGGAATTGTAAAGACATGGGGTTCTAGCAATAAAGCTACCCCACATGTCTGGCTTCAATTAATTTCAGTAGTCCTGGAAGATGGGCCACAACTAGTGTGAAAATGTTATTTGTGAGAAAAGGCAAAAATTTTAGAACAACAGGGAAAAGCAGAAGGTCTTGAGGCTTCCAAAGTCTAATTCTTGGCAAGGGCACTTATGCTGACCCATAGGATCAAGCTCTTTATGATGAACAAATCTTGTCCTTATGCCACAAAGCAGCCTTAAATGCTTGGGACTTGCTCTTTCTGGAACCAAACACCACTATCTGCAGGGAGAAGCCCAAAGGTACTCAAAGGAATGAAATCTGGCAGATGGATGTGTTCCACTTTTCAGATTTTGGAAAAACAAAATATGTACACCACACCATTGACAATTATTTAGGTTTTCAATAGGAAATTTCTTTGAGCTCAGAGAAGACTGATTCAGTAATCACACATTTATTAGAAGTTATGGCCAACATGGGTATACCTGGACAAATAAAGACATTGAGGAAGGGGTTTTGCTCTTGTTTCCACAGGAAAAGAAATTCTATGGATACCATCAAAATTAATAAATATTCAGTTTGAAAAGAATAAACCTCTTGAGAACCAAATTAAAATAAAATAATAATAGAAGTTAAAAAAGAAAAATACTTATCTTCAAAAAGTCAAGAGACCCTGGACATCTAGATACCTAAAGAGGAAAAGACAACTATCCAGATAAGATCACCAAACAAAGAGAACTATGATTTTTGAGGATAGATCCTCTGAGGATAAAAATCACTGAATATATGAGATATATGTGTGTGTGTGTGTGTGTGTGTGTGTGTGTATGCTGCCCACTAGAATAATAGTCACGACTCACTTAAAAATCAAAGTTGGCTTTGGCGCTGGATGATGCCTCTATCCTTCTCTAAATCCAAGCGTGTTGTTAAAAAAAATTCAGAGTTTCTGTCTCATGTCAGGAACCATCTGGTATGGGACAGAAAAAAGAAAGAATTCAGAAAAAAATTTACATTTCTCCCATACCTATTTTTATCTCTATCTTACCTAGCATTGAATATATGTTTATATAAATAATGTTTATATTTTCTACAATAAACAATAAATTTTCCTGCAGTAATCTTTGAAGTTTCCAGAAAGAAGATGGAGTTCCACAACAATGACTCTACCTGGTTGATATGACATCATGATACTGATAGCACTACTATAACACCAGTTTTGTGTACCAGCTACTCAAGATGGTTCCAACTTGATTAGCTGAAGTGGGGCACCTTTTTATGTTCTGGCCAGAATTCTAACTAAGAAACTCAGAAAAAACCCTACCAAATACTAAGAGACTATTTGCAATTATACCAGACAGTAATCTTGAAACCTACCCATCATTTTACTTTCACAGGATCACATAGAAAAAACATCACCCCCCATGACAGCTGGAAGTAATTCTAGAAGACGATGTCCCCTCTCCCAACAAAGTTTGTCCTCAGGGTTAGGGACATCAATTAGGGATTGATTATAACTGGTACAGGGTTGGGGGTTGGGGTGGAATTTATATAGGCTCAGAGATCTCTTTGAAAAAAAAAAGAAAAAAGAAAATTGGATGGGATAATAGGTAGATTAGTATGACCTTACACTAATAATTATTATGAATAATAGAGTGAATACTTGTGAGCTATTATTTGATGTGGGATTTCTCTCTGTATGCTGTGAATACCATTGGATAATAAAGAAACTGTTTTGGGCCTGTGGTAGGATAGAGCAAAACTAGGCAGGGAAGGCTGGGCTTAATGCTGGGAAAAAGAGGGCAGAGTCAAGGAGAAGACATGGAGCCACTGCCAGAGACAGACATGTTGAAACCTTGCCAGTATGCCACAAGTCTCATAGTGAAATATAAAATAATGGAGATGGGTTAATTCTAGATATAAAAGCTAGCTGGCAATATGTTTAAGTAACTGGCCAAGCAGTGATTTAATTAATACAGTTTCTGTGTGGTTATTTCAGGAGTCTGGGCAGCCAGGAAACAAACAAGTACAGGGCAGCTGGGAAGCTAGCTGCTACCTACTACAAATCGGCACCCAATGTGGGGCCAACTAAATCCACTTAACACCTGAGAGAGCTTGAAAAGGAATTCTAGACACTAAAAAAAAAAAAGTTAGCCACATTTTTTTTTCAGGATGGGATTTGCTTGCTGGCGGCATGCTGCAGCTCCTTTAAGAGAGATTTTCCTGATTCAGCATTAGCAGGAAAAAAGCCATGTTTTTTTCAAAACAGCAACTTTCTGGGCTGTGCTACCAGCACAAACTCTGGTTCTTTCAGGAGCCCAAGCATTTAAATGGAGTTTGTGGGCAGTGTGCTGCAAGTTACTTGGTAGCAGCATGGGCCAACTGGTTATCAGAGTTGAGGTGGTAAGGACGGCTCCCACCCAGCAGTCTCAGAGGCAGTGAATGGATTTCTGCCATGTCGGACTGGGCTGAGCAAGCAGACAGCGCCTTATTTCCCCTAGTAATGCTGCAACTTAGGTTCTTAAGAAGCACTTAGCATTTTAAGAAGCTCTCCTAGGCGGAAAAGTATTTCAGATACACAATAGGACAGATTCAGACATAAAAGATGTCTAAATGAGACACAATTTGTTTAAAAAATGTGCATAGGATTGGGGGGGAAAGAAAAAAATATAAAGAGTTATAAAAAGAAGTAAATGTTTTTTTAAAAAAAGTAAAGTCTTTAAAGAGACAGAGTACACACAGTAATAGATTAAAGGAGTAAAGATAATAAAATAAATATTAAAAAGTAACAGAGTTAAAACAAATAAGCCATGTAAAGATGGATTAAATACAGAGTGTCTGGATTATGTATATCATTGTGCTTTCTTCAATTTTTTGACTGTGAAGGAGCTTAGTAACAGACATATATACTTTAAAGGTATCCTGTCTTCAAAATTTGAGTCTAAGGATATGTTGCTTTGGAAAAGAGGTTCTGCTTTTGTTTCCACAGAAGATGAGAACCTGTGGATTAATTCCAGACTATTGTGGTTTGATTGTCACCATGAACACCCCCCAAAAATTACTGTGTCAAACAAAAAGCCAGAAGCAGTTTGGAGATAACTGTGTCTAAATTCCATAAATGACTGTTTATAAATTATTGTTTACATTTAAAAGGAGATATAATATAAAGATGAATACTTTGGATTGGTATGGATCATGGTTTATTGATACAAATTTAAGGTCAATTTTGTTATAGGGTGTATATATATTTCTGCACTTGATTAAGATATTGTGTTTGTATAGTTCATTTAAAAATTTAATGTATAATTAAGAAATATAGGTTAATAGATAATCAACTGTAATAATCAAGCTTGTAGTCATATTAGTTAGGTTCTTAGATATATAGAGTTATATTTCAGATAGATAGGTATTCTTTAACCACCTCAAAGATCTTCAGAATATGGCATTTAAAATGTTTAAGAACTTAGGACTTTTCATGACAGTGAGACACATCTGCTCCTGGTAGCATCAAGCTACTTCAAGAGGATGATGGACACTGAAGAGGCTCCTTATGGAGTCTGCTAGCCATTTAGGTAAGAAACTGCTCTTGCCAGGAATGCTTGATGCTATGTTGTATGAACTGGACATGCAGGACCCAAAGAGAAATGACTGCTGAACTTGCCTAAAGGTGAGACAATCCTTCAGGGTTCCTGCTTCATGAAAGTATCTGCCAGACATTCTGCAAGATACAGAAAAATGTGACTGACAAACGGTCAATATAGATGGAACTGCCTTTGAAATTTTTTGCTTCATGGAAAAGTCTGCAGGATACCATGGGCCAGTAGGCCGAAGATGGGTGCCTGCAACATTGCAGAAGAACTTTGAGTGACTGTCCAGGCAGCAAGATGTCTCTGTCAATTCTAGAGTTTTGGAAGTTTCTTACAATGTACTTCCTGTTTACTTAGGCAATATTATATCCCTCTGTGGTCTTTGATGGAGTTGAAAAATATATAGTTATAGTTTTCCTTAGTTATGATAAAAGATAAAGTAGATATAAATGTTATAGCTGTAATTCTTGCTTAATACCTATTTTCTTTTATGTAATTTTACTATCTTAAAATTAATACCTTTCTTTTTATTTAAACAGAAAGGGGGAGGTGATGTGGGATTCCCTTCTGTATGCTCTGAATACCATTGGTTAATAAAGAATCTGTTTTGGGGCTGTGATAGGGTAGAGCAGAACTAGATGGGGAAGGCTGGGCTAAGTGCTGGGAGAAAGAGAGTGGAGTCAAGGAGAAGCCATGAAGCCACCACTAGAGATAGACACATTGAAACATTGCTGAGCCTCATGGTAAAATATAAAATAATGGAGATGGGTTAATTCTAGATGTAAAAGCTAGCTAGCAATATGCTCAAGTAATTTAATTAATATAATTTCTAAGTGGTTATTTCGGGAGTCTGGGAAGCTAGGAAACAAACAAGTGGAGGGTGGCCGGGAACACACTAGTGTAGTAGGAAATATTTCTACTACAATTACTTATAATTTCTTACATTGGTATAGACTCTTATATATTGATAATAATTCAAATTATATTTGTTATATTGAATATGCTCCTATTTCTGTTTACAATGTTTGTACACATAGACAACATTATTTTGTCATATTGTACACATGCATGCTTCTTTCTCTACTTAAGACATTTTGTATATTGATACAATTTTAGGATATATTTATCATTCTGCACTATACATTTCTACCTCTGATCAAGATACTTATACATTGTTTACATTTTGAGGTCATTGTCCTCATTTGTTGCACACTTGTTTAAAGATTGTTTGATATTCTAATATGAAGTCTTACTCTTTAAGCTATGTAGGTATTAAGAATTATAGATCAATAGCCATCTATAGATGTTTGTCATACTTATAGTTAGACTAATCAGGTTTTTTAGAAACATAGAGATTGTATTCTGCATAGATAGGCAATCTTCAACCAAAGAGCTGTAGAATATGGCATTTAAATAACTTACAGCTCTATTGACAGGAGACACAATTGCTCCTGGCAGCACCAATCTATTCCTGAGAGGATGCTGAGCACTGAAGACACTCCACTTGGAGCTTTTTTTTTCTTGACAAAACTGGCCTTTGGGCAAGGAACCGCTTTATCTGTTAGGGAAGGTGGGGTGCTGGCAGTGGAACCAGGACTTATCCGGGGTGCATCAACTGACATTTTGGAGTCCATTCCCTTTGGTGGGATACTTTGCTTAGCCTTAATATGGAGAGTGGGAGGGGGGATTAGTCCTGCCTCAACTTGGTATACCAGACTTTGTTGACTCCCCAAGGGAGACCTTACCCCCTCTGAGGAGTGGATGGGGGAGTAGGATGGGTAGGAGGAGGGGGAATGGGAGAAGGGGAGAGAGAGGGAACTGGGGTTGGTAAGTAAAATGGAAAAAATTAAATGAAAAAGGAAAGAAAAGAGGGAGGGAGGGAGGGAGGGAGGGAGGGAGGGAGGGAAGGAGGGAAGGAGGGAAGGAGGGAAGGAGGGAAGGAGGGAAAGAGGGAGGGAGATGAAAGTCCAGAAAGAAATTCAACCAGTATATTGACTAGATTTGAAAAGGTGTAGGACTCTACCTATACCTCTGGACACCCAGTAGAGACCGGCTTACTGGTTAGAATTTGAATCTTTCTACCATCTCTATACTATTTCCACAGATATCTATGTACATTGTAGTGTCAAGCACAAAATAAAACAGTGAAGCCCCTCTGCTTTAACCTAAAACTATATATTAAAAAGACAGATGGATGTCACAGCTTCCCCTCCAGGGAATCTTTATGTGTGTTGCGGGGAATAAGGGGACTGGGGAGGCTAACTCCAGTCGCTAGAGGTGGGAAGTTGATATCTGGTTTGGGTACTGCTTAAGCAAACCTCAATTTAAGGCCACCACCTGTTATTTCTTCCTTTTATGACTGTCTGTCCTGTCCCTTGAAATTCTAACCCACCAGCCTTGTTGGACTGGAACACTAGCTGGCTCCTCTCACCTTTTGAGTCACATTTTCTGTGAATGCCTGACCTTCTACTCACTAATTTGTCCTTTCCTTTTTTATTTCAAGGTCACCAATCAACAATCAAAGAGAGTGGAGGGGAGCTTGTCCCTCCCCGGCAGCACAAAAATATGAAGTTCTTTCCTTTTCTTCTAGGATTTCTATTCTGATTTGTCTCAATGTTTTTTATTTTGTCTTTTGATGTCATTTATAGGATAGACAAATTTTAAAGTTTAACTATTAGCATGCATTGTACCTTTGATCATTATGTTGGATAACACAGATTTCAGTATAAACAAAAGAGCATTTATTTGTATTAAAAGTCCCTGAAACTATCCACTTTTGCAGCTCATACACGCATTTTATTCTTACAAGAACAATAGAAACATTGCACAGAGCAGATTCAACTATTCCCTACTTAGAAATATACACATGTTGGTCTCCACATGAGTAAGAACTGCAAGGACCAGAACTAAAAGTTGGTTGATCTTTCCTGATTCTTTCCCTTCTCCCACCTATACCCACATTCCTCACTCCACCCCCCACCCCTGCCCCCACACACATACACCCCACATTTCAGCATTAAGAGACTGACTGACATAGAACAGAAATTAATAGAGATATGACAAACCCCTGGGCCATTTGTGTTTAGTAGAATCCTGTTCAGTGATGAATTCTGCTGTGAGAAGGTTGATTTCTCAGCCCCTGCTGACTCAGTGTAGCTGTAACATTATTTAGACAGCGACAGCTTCGAGTCTCAGGAACTTGCATCCGCAGAGGGTCAGCTAGAATACATTCTCCCATGGCATCACTTATAGTGATTCTTTGTTTATGATCTAACAAATAAAGCTTGCCTGAAGGTCAGAGTGCAAAGCTAGCCTCACTAGTCAGCCATATGGGCCTGGCAGTGGTGGCACACACCTTTAAGCCCAGCAGCCAGCCACAGTAGTTAGTCACAGAGTCCGGGCAGTGGTGATGCATGCCTTTAATCCCAGCTCTAGAGAGGAATATAAAGCAGCATGAGACAGGAACTCTCTTTTCAGTCTGAAGATTTCATAGGCGTGAGTCTTGCGCACTTTTCCCACTACATTTTTATACAGAATTCCACATAAAATTTAATACAAGAAATATAAAAAATCATGCCAAAAGAATTTTATGTAGTATTAAAAATACCATCCCTAAAGGCTAGAGAGAGAGCTTGGCCCTTAAGGAACATTTGCTGTCCTCCCAAGAACCCAATTTGGTTTCTATTATCCACCAGAGGTATAAGGTGTCTCCCAACTACTTGTAACTCCGGTTCTAGGTGACCCAACACCCTTTCTGACCTCTGCAGGTACTTACACATAAGTGTCGCAGACTCAGAGACATAAATAAAATTAACTCTATTTAATAAATAAATTTATAATATAATGTGCGTATGGAACTGGAAAGGTAAATAAAAGAGACCAAGTCCCTCGGTCTCCCTTTTCCTGACGCCAAGAAGCATATTGGATAATCATTACTCTGCCACCTCTTAACTTTACCATGAGAAAAATTGTAATGCTGGTGCCATGAAAAATGACTACTGACCCCCTCGCTTCAGTGCTCAGTGATACTGGGGACTGTTGAGGACATCTGGACTCCTGGCCCTCAGAAAAAAACTCTGCTCAAGGCCAGCTGCCACTGCCACTGGAAAAAGTGAACTCCAAACTGCTACAGCCTCCAGTTTTCCAATACAGGAAATCCACGTTCTCTGTGATGCACCCTGATTGTTTAATACTGTTGGCTAATTAAATTTAACTTTTGTCAGGGACCTTAACACAAAATAACATACCACCAAAGGGACAGTGCAAGTCAAAGACAGAAAGAAGTTCAGTGGATAGTGTTGGAAAAAGTGACTCATCACATGGAGGAAAGGAAAGCTGGATTCAGAAAGAATACCCACGAATCCTGGGGAATGGAGGGCTCAAGGGTAGAACACATGTTTAGCATGTGCGAGACCCTGTGTTCAATCCCTGGCACAAAGACAAAACAGGGGGAAAAAAACCAAAAAACTAAATCCCGATGTGAATCACCATATATACAAAGAACACAGAAACTAATGCAATCAAAGCGACAGGAAAAAAATATAGGAAAATATCTCTGTGACCTCAGCATAAAGAAAGAATGCTTCGGCCAAACTTCAAAAGCACTACTCGAACACACGGATGGATACAATTACGTGTCACTATAAACAGAGTAAATGGGTCCAGCAGCTCAGGAGATGTTCTAGTGTCTATCAAACACAGGATTCATGCACAGGATGGAATGGATGAGAGACACGGAGATACTCTGCAGAAGGAAGTGAGAGTGGGCTGTTCATTTACAAAATATATTTTCTATCAATCTTTTCAATACGTTTTTATAAAATGTATTGCTCAGATCTTTTACAGCTTTCAAATCTTAAATCTACAAAATTTTATGCATGTATTATGCTCATGGCATGTCTCAATTTAGACTAGCCAAGTTTCAAGTGTTAAACAGTCACATTTGACTAATATATATATATATATATATATATATATATATATATATACACACACACACACCATGTTGGAAAGGTCTAGAATAGAAGACAGGATTCTTCCAAATAATAACATTTTTTTCAGGTGTAATTCCTCACACCTCTAACCTCAGTGCCCAATGGGCAGAGGCAGGCAGATCTCTGTGAGCTCAAAGCCAGCCTGGTCTATAAGGCAAGTTCCAGGACAGTCAGAGCTACATAGTGAGACCCTGTCTCAAATAGTAATAATAATGCTAGTAACTTGATGTCAACCTCCATAGGAAAATGAACAAGGATAAGAACGGCCAGGTTGTATACTGGGAATATTAATGTTGCAAAGAGAGGTTCAAATCACTAGTAATTAGGGCTAGTGAGATGCCTCAAGTCTAATGACCTCAGATCCCTGGACTCACGTGGCAGGACAGAGCATGCTCCTACAAGATGTATTCCGACCTCCACATAGGCACCATGGCCATAGCATGAGGGTACCTACACCCCTCCCGCACAATGAAAATTGTAAAATCATTATCAATTAGGAAAGCATTGCATTAAACCTATACATCCGGACAAAAAACCCACAAAGTTGGGTATGTTAAGAGTTTGTGGGAATATTGGTATAAAGATTTCTTTCTTAATTGCCAGGGGGCAGGCAGACAAGTATAGAGATGCTGGGGATGCTCATTTCATCAAATTAAATGGATGACAACAATTAGTTTTGCTGTTAAGCATCGATCCTAAAGAACTGCTTACACAGCTCACATGTTTATTTTCGTTATCTACGTTCCTTGGTGTGATGGTTAATGTTGCCTACTTGACAGGATTAAGAAGTTCACTCTAGGACAAAACTTCTAGTCAAGTCTTTGAGGAAGTTTCTAGATCTGGTTAAGGGAGATGGAAACACCCACCTAAACACTGGCAGAACCTTTTCCTAGGCTGGGACTCAGACTGAACAAAACGGAGAAGTGAGCAGAATGTGTTGGTGTTCTGCCCTCTGCCTCCTTACCGAGGTCTCCCCGTGACCAGCTGCCCCACCTTCCAGGCCCGATGTGTTGTACTCCCTCAAACCGTGAGCCAAATAAACCCTTCCTTCCTCTGTTTGCTTTATTTGGGATAACTGATCACAGCAAGGAGAAAATTAACTTATACAACCACTGAAAACGTAGGATAGCAGAGATTTTTGGTACAGTTTTCTTTGTCCCGGTCTTGATTCACGGCAGACACGACTCTTTCAAGGATGAACACTGAAGCACCAAGTGGCCATCCCCGACACTGTGCTAGGGCCAGCAGAGAAGGCATTAACACGAGGTCTAACAGCCTAGACCAACTATAGTTGGTCCGTTCTATATTTCCATATGGCGTCTTGACCATTTCAAACAGAAGGTTGGCTTATAGACAGCTGCAAAAGGCAAGGCTGTTACATTTTCCAGATTACATCAGAGCATGCCTACACTCAGGAAAAACTCCCTCTCAAATCCTTCAGATCTTTTTGGGTTATGCCTTCGCTAAAGATTTTATTTAAAAAATATTTTTTTTTTAAAAAAAGGAAAGCAAGAGAACTACAACCAATGTACAGCCTTTGTTCTCCTGCCCACACTTAGCATTTAATAACAAGATAGGCAGTCTCGGACAGACACACATCACAGCTTTCTTCTGGTCCTGAGTGTCAAAAGGGTTAATGCTCAACCTCCAGTTTGTATACTATGAATTCTTGCCTTTCTCTTTCTCCCCATCGCTCTGATCGGAGATCTGGAGGAACTCATTTGAATATGTACTTCATTTTCTCAGTTCTTTTTGGCCTCCATTCCCTGTCAGGTTTCACCCTACGTGGGTATAAGGAAGGGCCCACTCCACACCACCACATATCCTTTCCACCCACTATTTCATGAATCAAGTGCTAACTGACTCTGAAGCAAAAACAAATCCATCTGGAAATTGGCATTTCTACAACATGCTTTTAAAACTGCTGCTCATCCTTCTCGGTATGTACACATGTGTGAAAAATTCCGAAGATATTTAAGCACGAAGCACCGGGAAGATTAGGTGCACATTTAGAAGCCAGACTGCTTGCCACAGGGGGGGGGCATATTTTTGAGGGTGACGAGGACTGGCTCATACTTGCATCAGGTATACTAAATATTTGGCCAATTCGACTAAACGCTTTTAGTCTGGATGTATTCTATACTGTTTACCTAAGGATTATCTCCCAACTGCAAAAAGGATTACTGTTGCACGAAGTCCTAACACACATCCTCTCTCTTCAGTAGCTAATTAATTTATGCCCAGTTCTGCTTTTGTCACAGGAAGACTTGAGGTGGCCTATCAACAAACGGATGGAGTGGATTATCTGTGAAAAAAATCTCTTTCCAGCGCTGCTTCCCTATTTCCAAACATGTGACATTACTAAAAGTCACCACAAAGCCATGTTTCTGAATCAGCAGCATCCTTGGAGTGTCTCTTGTGTGCCACATGCTGCACAGTGTATTTTTTTTCTTTGCTTACATAGTCATTACTTTGTTTTTTTTTTTTAACTTTCTCTGTAATTATTCTTGGTGTCTTTCACATCATGCATCTCCATCCCATTCATTTTCTGTCCTGCATATCTGTCCTCTGCCTTGTAGCAACCGCCCCCCAATAAAATCTAAGGAAAAAAAAGAAATGAAAAAAGAGGGGAAAAAGTCTCGTCATGGAAACTGTAGTGTGACACGGTGAGTCATGCAGTAAACCCTTCTCTCCATGTATCTTTACTAGCAAGTGTTCATTGCAGAGCCCTTGGTCTGGCTCGAGGCCTCTGGCTTCTGCTACACTGTCAACTGCATGATAAATTTCCCACATATTTCCTCATTTAACCCTTAGGATACTGCGATCATATGCCCATTTTATTTTCATTCACAGATAGGAACATTGGTTTTAGATAAGCAGAGTGCACAACTACATGTAACAGAGGGAGCTGGTACTGGACACCAAATCTGTCCTTGAAAATCCTCTCCCTGCCAACCCTTTCCCACTGTTTCCTGATAAGAGATAGAAAGATTCCTGGTCCATCCAGTGGGTTCAGGTGACCCCTAAGTAATTATCTAGAAAGACAGGTGACCAACACTGAAGGAATAAAGAAGAAATGTGTGATAACCTCTTGTTGCTCATGTTGGGGAACGGGGCTGTCAATGAAACATAGTGAGCCATAACCTATGGCTGGGGCCCAGGATTCCAGCGAGACTTCAAGGCAGTGACCATACCTACTTTATACAGTGTTCTATCTCCAATCCATTGCATATGACTGACATCCAGCAGATGGTCATTGAATATTTGTACTTAAATTAATATACCACTGAGTCACCAACTCAGACAAGAACCCATCTGTGTGTGTGTGTGTGTGTGTGTGTGTGTGTGTGTGTGTATTTATGAGAATGTCCTCCGTAGGCTCACATATTTGGTCTCCAGTTGGGGGTGCTATCTTGGGACTTTTAGCAGGAAGCTCCCAGCTTCCTGCTCCAGCTACATGCACCCCTGCTATGCCTCCCCACTATGATGGTGAGGGACTCTTAGCCCCTGGAACTAGAAGCCCAAATAAACCCTTCCTTCTATAAGTTGTCTTGGTCGTGGCGTTCTGTCACCGCTACAGAAAAGCCACTGACCCTCCATCTGACAGGGTGAGAATATATAAAGAGATGTTATGTCAAGAAATCAAAACACACAACAAGAGCACAAACGATGGGCCACTTCTAAGGTACCCCTAATGATCCCCCTCCCGATAACCACGTCTTGTGGAACACCCACCCTTTGAGCGCAGGCCAGATTTACTGGCTGCTTATAAGAGAAAGCATATGGCATAAGAGATAGGGTGCCATTTCCAAAATTAGGTAATAAATAGACTGGAGCTTCTGAATTGTTCTCTTCTGTCCCTCCAGTTCACTACTGTCACGTGTGGATGCTCAGGCAGCCTAGGGAGTGGTCCATATGGTGTAACAACTCAAGCCGCAAGCAACCGCCCAAGGAAACTTAGCAGATTTTCAGAGGCCTGTCAACAGCCACGTCAGTGAGCCTGGAAATGATTCTCCAGCCTACCACATGAGTCTACAAATGACAGCGGCCCCAACTATAGAGAGGATGACTCACCCTCACAAGACACCACCTCAAGCAGAAACCCCCTCTGTCAACGAACTCATGTCCTTGTTCCTTACACACAGAAACTGGGGCATGCATAGGAAATTTTTGTTATGTTAAGCTGTCAGACATGGGGACACTTTGGTATGCGTCAATAAATCTCATCCATAAAGCTCATAGCTCCCCTCATAGCACCTATGTGTACTCTTTCTTACTTCCTGGCTTACTTTCTCATAGCAATGGGCTATTGCAAATTTCAAACAGAAAAGGACCTCATGTAGGGGCAGCATAGAAGTAAGGATGACTGGGAACACTGAGCCTCATTCCATCTAGTTTATATTTTTGAAAAGGGAAGAAAGGCAGGCATGGAGAACACAACTGTTAGACCTAAGGAAACTTCTTGCTTCTCTTAATTTTCTAAGCATGGTGCTTGGGTGATTGACAAGGTAAACAAGGTTCAACTATAAGCAAGGGAATTCCAAGGAACGATGTATTAAAGGAAAAGAATGCCTTTCTCTGTCATGTAGGAAGTCTCTTGAAAACTGCTATAGCATCTCTATGATGCCATCTGAAACCAGGTTCTTGTCCATACTCAATGGTATGCATGACAGGCAGAGCCACTTTCACAATGCAACATAGATACTTGATTTCTGAGCTGAAATCATCAACCCATCAGTGGATGGAGGAAAAGGCAAAGAAAGGCACACTCATCCTTCCCAGAGTGCATGGCACACTGGTCAGGTCATATTCACACAGTATACCTAGCTACAAAGGAAGCTGTGAAGTGCCTCACTACAATAAAATGCTCTTCTATTAAAAAGAAGTTAGAGAAGAGATAGGAGGAACTACTCAGGACTCTCCACTAGTGATGGGTTATGTCTCAACCAAACCACTGTAAGCTGAAAAGATCTTAAGTCACAAATATGTTCTCTATGTCTAACCTGCTTAGCACCATGGCTCGGCCCCATGGTACACTGCAGTGTCAATTATGCACCCCGGTGACCCGGTGTCCCTACCCTCGTTAGCTGCAGCACTCAGGAGAGGGGCCTCTGTACCTCACCTGAACAACACACGGTGTGAGAGCGCAGATCCTGAAGAATGTGAAAGCAGGAGAACTGGCCCCACCCCTCCTCTTTCACTGGTGGTGAGGACAGGGAAGAACTGGCGGGCGGACCAACCATGCACTGTCCAGGCTCACATTCAGGGTTATGACTTGGCCTACCCCAACACCATCTATGATCTGCTAGAGCATGTGAAAGGACCTGACCCGCAGACCGAAAGCTGCAGGACCTCCACAGAACGGAGTAACAGCAGGTTATTCAAGAAAAGTCTCAGTGAGGGCCTAGCATTGATAGTGTAGTAGAAACCAGAGGCCTCGAACCAGACCAATGACTCAATAATGAACATTTGCAAGTAAACATATATGTGCAGTAGTATGAGCAGCCGGCGGGCTGCTTCCCGCCACCTGGCTAGCTTTACCCGAAATAATTACACGGAAACTGTATTTTTTTAAACACTGTCTGGCCCATTAGTTTCAGTCTCTTATTGGCTAGTTCTTACATATTGATCTAACCCATTTCTAATATTCTGTGTAGCACCACGAGCTGGCTTACCAGGAAAGATCTTAACCTGTGTCTGTCTGGAGTGGGAGAATCATGGCTACTGCCTGACTCGGCTTTCTTTCTCCCAGAATTCTGTTCTGTCTACTCCACCTACCTAATTTCTGCCCTATCAGGCCAAGCAGTTTTCTTTATTAATTAACCAATGAAAGCAACAGATAGATACAAGACCCACCTCCATCATGTATGGACAAAGGGTTTACTGCATGACTCGTTGTGTCACACTGCAGCTTCCATGACAAGATTTTTATTTTTTTAACCTTTATTAAAATGTATTTTTGTTTGATTTTTTTTATTTTTTTATCTCTTTTTCTCTTTTCTTTTCTCATAAATTTTGCTTTACTGGGGTTGGTGAAGGGGCAGAGGGCAGAGGCGAAGGGACAGGGAAATGAATAAGATCAGGATATATGATGTAAAAGACACATACAATAAATAAAAAAGAAAGCAAAAAAAAGAAAGAAAATAGAGGATCTTGTTAGAGGTAGATCTGTGTCCCCAATTCAGTAAGGAGCTACCTTCAGATGTGACAGGTCCTCTAAAGGAGTTCCTTAAGTGAATACAAATTTATTTTTCTAATCAAACAGTGGTGTCTAAGGCTAATGTAGACGTCACAAACCCATGAAGGATTGGGGAGTGCCTGCTGCACTATAGCGCCTCTCTGAATGTGGACTTGACCCATGTAGTCACATATGATGACTGCACCTTAATGTCTTGTCTCCATAACAGGCAAGAAGAAAAGCACACAGGAAAAGTAAGGAATCAGGGAGCTCTGCTTGCCTCTCTGAGAAGTCCATTATTTTTAATTGGCCAAAACTAAGCCTTGTGCCTCTTATAAAAGCCACAGCTGCTGCAGATTCTGGTAAGGAGAGCTGTAGTGGTGCTCATCACTGTCCTTTGCCATCAGGATTCTGTAATAAGGGACTGTGTGGGGGTAGCCAGCCTGGAGTTGAACCTACTTTAGCCCAACTACAGCTTAAAGATAATCCTTCTATCATGGAGAAGAAATAGGCCTAGTTAAACAAGGGGGCAAGGAACTGACCAGATTTGCATTTAGAAAGTGCTACCGCTTAAGAAAAGATTAGGGGTAAGAGAAGGACAAAGCCAGAATGGCCAGGATCAAAAACACTGATGACAGCTTATGCTGAAGAGGATGTGGGGTAAAGGAAACACTTCTCCATTGCTGGTGGGAGTGCAAACTTGTACAGCTGCTTTGGAAAACAGTATGGCAATTTCTCACAAAATTAGGAAACAACCTACCTCAAGATCCAGCAATACCACTTTTGGGTCTATACCCAAAGGATGCTCAATTGTACCACAAGGACATGCTCATAGCATCATTATTCATAACAGCCAGAACCTGGGAACAACCTAGATTTCTTTCTCAATTTCTTTATCATTTGTATATAGAAGGGCTACTGCTTTTTTTGAGTTGATCTTGTATTTTGCCATATTACTGAAGGTATTTATCAGTTGTAGGAGTTTCCTAGTAGAGTTTTTGCGGTCACTTATGTATACTATCTTATCATATACAAATAGCCAGAACTTCAAGAACTATGTTGAATAGATATATAGAGAGTGGACAGCTTGTCTTGTTCCTGATTTCAGTGGGATGGCTTTGAGGTTCTCTCCATTTAATTTGATGGTTGCTGCCAGCTTGCTGTATACTGCTTTTATTATGGTTAGATATGTTCCTTGTATCCCTGGTCTCTCCAAGATCTTAATCATAAGGAGTGTTGGATTTTGTCGAATGCTTTCTCAGCATCTAATGAGATGATTACGTGGTTTTTCCCTTTCAGTTTATTTATATGGTGGATTACACTGACAGATTTTTGTATGTTAAACCATCCCTGTATCTCTGGGATGAAGTCGACTTGACCATGGCGGATGATTTTTTTGATGTGTTCTTGGATTCGGTTTGCCAGTATTTTATTGAATATTTTTGCATCAGTGTTCATGAGGAAAACTGGTCTATTGTTCTCTTTCTTGGTTGAGTTTTTGTGTGGTTTCAGTATCACGGTAACTGTAGCCTCATAAAAAAGAGTTTGACATTGTTCCTTCTGTTTCTATTATGTGGAATACTTTGAGAAATATAGGTATTAGCTCCTCTTTGATGTTCTGAATTCTGTACTGAAACCATTCAGCCCTGGGCTTTATTTTTTTTTTTTTTATTTTTTTATATTTTGGTTGGGAGGCTTTTGATGACTACTTCTATTCTCTTGCAGGTTATAGTCTATTTAAATTGCTCACCTGGTCTTGATTTAATTTTGGTATGTGGTACCTAACCAGAAAATTGTCCATTTCTTTTACATTGTCCAATTTTGTGGAGTACAGGTTTTTGTAGTATGGCCTAATAATTCTCTGGATTTCCATAGTGTCTGTTGTTATGTCCCCCTTTTCTAATTTTGTTAGTTTGGATGTTCTCTCTGCCTTTTGATTAGTTTGAACAAGAGTTTGTCTATCTTGTTGATTTTTTTCAAAGAACCAGCTCTTTGTTTTATTGATTCTTTGTGTTGTTTTCTTTGTTTCTATTTTATTGATTTCAGTCCTCAATTTGATTATTTCCTGCTGTCTATTCCTTCTGGGTGAGTCTGCTTCTTTTTGTTCTACAGCTTGCAGGTGAGCTATTAAGTCACTAGTGTGAGATTTCTCCACTTTCTTTAGGTAGGCACATAGTACTGTGAATTTTCCTTTTAGCACTGCTTTCATAGTGTCCCATAGGTTTGGGTATGTTATGCCTTCATTTTCATTGAATTCTTAGAAGTATTTAATTTCTTTCTTTATTTATTCTTTGACCTAGGGATAGTTCAATTGAGCACTGTTAATTTTCCATGAGTTTGTAGGCTTTCTGAGAGTAGTGTTGTTGTTAAATTCTAACTTTAAACCATGGTGATCCAATAAGATTAAGGATTTTTTCTCCGGGCGGTGGTGGCGCACGCCTTTAATCCCAGCACTTGGGAGGCAGAGGCAGGCGGATCTCTGTGAGTTCGAGACCAGCCTGGTCTACAAGAGCTAGTTCCAGGACAGGCTCCAAAACCACAGAGAAACCCTGTCTCGAAAAACCAAAAAAAAAAAAAAAAAAAAAAAAAACAAAAAAAAAAACAAAAAAAAAAAACATTTTTTCCAATTTTTTTGTATCTGTTGAGGTTTGCTTTGTTACCGAGTATGTGGACAATTTTAGAGAAGGTTCCATGAGGTGCTGAGAAGAAGTTATATTCTTTTGTGTGTTTGGGTGGAATGTCTGTTAAGTCCATTTGAGTCATGGCATCTGTTAGTTCTCTTGTTTCTCTGTTAAGTTTCTGTCTGGTTGACCTGTCCTTTGGGGAGATTGGGGTGTTAAAGTCTCTTACTATTAGTGTGTGGGGATTGATGTGCTATTTAATCTTTAGTAATGTTTCTTTTATATATATATGGGTGCTCTTGTATTTGGGGCATAGATGTTCAGGATAGAGACTTCATCTTAATGGATTATTTCTGTAATAAATATAAAGTGTCCTTCTCTATCTCTTCTGATTGATTTTAGTTTGAAGTTTATTTTGTCAGATATTAGGATAACTACACCTGTTTGTTTCTTAGGTCCATTTGATTGAAAATTTTTTTCCCAACCCTTTACTCTGAGGTAATGTCTGGTTTTTTGGTTTGTTTGGTTGGTTGTTTTTGTTTTTGTTTTTGTTGTTTCGAGACAGGGTTTCTCTGTAGCTTTGGTGCCCGTCCCAGAACTAGCTCTTGTAGACCAGGCTGGCCTCAAACTCCCAGAGATCTGCCTGCCTCTGCCTCCAGAGTGCTGGGATTAAAGGCGTGCACCACCACCACCCGGCTGGTAATGTCTGTTTTTGAGGCTGAGGTGTATTTCTTGTATACAGCAGAAGGATGGCTCCTACTTTGGTATCCATTCTCTTAGCCATTCTCTTTTTGTAGGTAAAGTGAGTCCACTGATATTAAGAGATATTAATGACCAGTAATTGTTAACTTCTGTTGTTTTTCAGTAGTAGTGTTTGTGTGTTTCCCTTCTTTGGGATTTGGTGATGTGAGGTTATTTTGTGGGTACAATTAGCTTCCTTGGGTTGGAATTTTCCTTTGAGAACTTTCTGTAGGACAGGTTTTGTGAATAGGTATTGTTTAAATCTGGTTTTGTCATGGAATATCTTGTTTTCTCTACTGATGGTGATTGAAAGCTTTGCTGGGTATATATATATATATATATATATATATATATATATATATATATATATATTATATTATAGTAGTCTGGGCTTGCACCCATGGTCTCTTAGTGTCTGCAGCATTTCTGTCCAGGACATTCTGATTTTCATCATTTTCATTGAGAAGTCAGGTGTAATTCTAGTAGGTCTGCCTTTAAGTATTACTTGGCCTTTTTCCTTTGTAGCCCTTAATATACTTTCTTTATTCTATATGTTTTATGCTTTGATTATTATATGGTGAGGGGACTTTTTTGGTCCAGTCTATTTGGTGTTCTACAAGCTTCTTGTACCTTCATAGGAATATCCTTCTTTAGGTTGGAACACTTTTTTTCTACGATTTTGTTGAATATATTTTCTGTGCCTTTGAGCTGAAGTTCTTCTCCTTCTTTATCCCTATTATTCTTAGGTTTGGTCTCTTCATGGTGTCCAAACCATGAAGATTTTCTGGATGTTTTGTGTTAATAATTTGTTAGATTTAATGTATTCTTTGGCTGATGAATCTATTTCCTCCATAGTATCTTCAACATCTGAGATTCTCTCTTCTATCTTTTGTATTCTGTTGGTCATACTTGCCTTTGTAGTTCCTGTTCATTTACCCAGATTTTTCATCTCCAGAATTCCCTCAGTTTGTGTTTTCTTTATTGACTCTATTTCAGTCTTCAAGTCTTGAACAGTTTGCTTCACCTGTTTGTTTTTTCTTGATTTTCCTTAAGAAATTTGTTGATTTCTTCCAATGTTTTCCTTATCTTTCCCTCCATTTCTTTAAGGGATTTTTTTCATTTTCTCTTTAAATATCTCCATCATCCTCATAAAATTACATTTAAAATCATTTTCTTCTGCTTCTTCTGGGTTAGGATGATCAAGTCTTACTGTTGTATGACCACTGGCTTCTGGTATTACCATGTTGCTTTTTAGGTTGTTGGATGAATTCTTGCATTGGTGCCTACTCATCTCTTCCTCCAGTTGGTGCTGGCAGTGTTTTTGCCTCTTGGTCCAATCCTTGCAATTGCTGTCTGTGTCTTTGGAAACTGTTCTTGGTCTGCCCTGTACTGCTGCTGTCTCAGGGAGACACTGAGAGGTCTTCCTTAACCCACTCTCTTGGTCCTCTCTCTTGGTCCTCTCTGTGTCGCCGCAGCCTGTGCTTCAGAGTTCCTCTGAGGTCACAGGAGATAGGAGGGTTTGGGGGCAGAGCAGGACTTGTAGCTTACAGGGTCTAATCAATGGGATAGGGGTGTTGGGGTAGCCTACCTGCAGGAAGCTTGCCTGCTGGCTCTACCTATTAGTCATTAGCATGTCTATTACATATGCTTAAATCAGTTATATTAAAGAGCGATTTTGGAGACAAAAAAAAAAAGGAGAGAGAGAAAGACAAAGCTGGAAACCAAATGATTACGCTCAGGAATCTGTTGAGGAAAGAGCTGGAAGCCACAGTGTAATCATGGGCAAACAGGTTAGTAGTGGCTTCATCTGTACCCCTCACACAAAACTAGTGTCCACCAACAACCTCATGTTATAGTATTATTCAGAGTCTTTGAGGGTAGAATTAGGTAAGGATCCAAATGCCAAGTCTTGATGGGGTGAAAATATAATGAGAATTTCTTCAGGAAACGTGAGAGGATGCAAAAAGACCCAGAGAAGGACCTGCGATGTCCTGCCTGGTATGAAGATACAGAGAAGGACCTGTGATGTCCTGCCTGGTATGGAGACATAGAGAAGGACCTGCGATGTCCTGCCTGGTATGAAGACACAGAGAAGGACCTGTGATGTTGTGCCTGGTTTGGAGACACAGAGAAGGACCTGTGATGTTGTGCCTGGTTTGGAGACACAGAGAAGGACCTGTGATGTTGTGCCTGGTATGGAGACATAGAGAAGGACCTGCGATGTCCTGCCTGGTATGGAGACACAGAGAAGGACCTGTGATGTTGTGCCTGGTTTGGAGACACAGAGAAGGACCTGTGATGTTGTGCCTGGTATGGAGACATAGAGAAGGACCTGCGATGTCCTGCCTGGTATGAAGACACAGAGAAGGACCTGCGATGTCCTGCCTGGTATGAAGATACAGAGAAGGACCTGCAATGTCCTGCCTGGTATGAAGATACAGAGAAGGACCTATGAGACAGAAGCAAAGATGGAGTGATGGACCCACAAGCTGAAGAGCATTGAGAATATCCAGCAGCCACAAAGACCTTGGGAAGCACCAACAATTGTCCCTCAGACCTCCCCAAAGGAATCAACCTCACGAACCTCTTGATTTGGGACTTCTGGACACTTGACCTAAGAGGAAATTGCTTTTTGCTGTATTAAAGCCTCCCTGCCTGTGCCTATTTGCCATAGCAGCTCTTGATGATGGACTCAGGGACTGAAAACCATGAAGAAGATGTCATCAACAAGAGGTGTGAGCAGGAGCCAAGACTCCTTGGCTTGCACTTTGACTAGCTGAGCACAAATCAGTGTGTTCACAGAGGTGGGAACATGAGGAGGGACAAAAGTGATAGAGAAAAGGACTGTGTACAGAGTTTGCTTTTGAAGCACCTGAGGGACCTAAGGGGACAGCCTGTGGTGAAGACTCAGAACCCTCAGGGCAGACGCCATCCCTCCATCGCCCCACCTTTCCTTTCAGAGAAATGAGTCTTTTATATAGGAAAGAATTCAGGAAGATGATTAGAGAGTTTGAGCCAAATTGCTAAAATGTGGAGCAAATCTATTTCAGGAAATTTGGATTAAAAGAAATTAATGTGAGGTGGACAAAATGGCCCATAGCTCCATGCTAGCAAGCAAGTTGCCTTCATTATTTTTAAGAATGGCGCAGGCTTACCATAGTCTCTGATTAAAGTGGCTGTTCTAGTTCAGAGACCAGAGACATGTGGAGGGGTAGCACAAATTTGTAATTTGTCTTAATAATAAAAACCCAGAGTCAGATACGGGAGTTAATGCTGAAAGATCAGAGCAGCTGAGCAGCCAGTCACTAATTCTTACCTTCTCCGAATCCTCAGACCAAAGGGGCAATCCTGTCCCTATGAATTCTCAGACTGAATGCTGTTTCTATAAAAGCTCAGGCTGAATCCTTAGCTCCTGTCTCCTCCCACCGTTTATTCCTCTTTTTGCCCGTCTCCAACTCTCTAGTACTGGGATTAAAGGTATGAGCCACCACCGCTTGGTTCTGCTTCTCTTTGAGACTGATCCAATCTTGTGTAGCCCAGGGCGACCTTGAACTGACAGAGATCTGTCTGTCTTTGTACTCTGAGTGTTGGGATTAAAGGTGTGTGCCACCACTGCCTGGCCTCCGTGGCTAACTAGTGTGACTAGCTCCACAATCTGATCTCCAGGCAAGCTTTATTTGTTGTTAAAGCACAAACAAAATACCAGCACATGGAGGTGCTCACAAAATGTTAGAAGTAGAAACCACATGTCTTGTCCAATCTTCTCCCACATGGAGGGAGTCCATGGGGTTGTGGGTAACTTGCTCAAACTTGAACACAGGCGTGGCCTCCTTCCTGAAACTGACATCTCAAAGTGCATTATGGAAGAAAAAGTTATAAAAAAATACTCATCTGGAGGAAAATGAGATGGGGCTTCATCTATAAAAGTCAAATGATGAGAAAATGAGCAGATGAAAATATCCATCTTTTCTTGGCTTCAGATCCAAAACGCCAATGCACCTACGTGTATCAGTAAAGAAACTTTGGGTTGGGGTGGGGTAGGGGAACCCAGCGACTAAGAAAGTGATTGGTTGGCATCATTGACTAAATCCATTGGTAGGAGGTCTTTGGATGTGGTTTGAACAGAGTTCCAGTTTTGCTTGTGCTGTTTCCCAGGCTCGGCCCTTTTAGCACCACCCCGGACTGGTTTCCTAGAGAAGCCACACTTATGTCTGTCTGACGGTCCAGAACACAGAACTTCAGCACAGGGCTATATCAAGATGGGAGGGTGGCACTGTCCTCTGTGAGGTGGGCAACAAGGAGTTGTACTAAGCGCAGAGAATTTTAAAACAACAGTAAAACCAACAAAATTGGGTCGATGAGCATCATGACCACATGGTGACGATCTGAAAAGTCAGGGAGAGAAACTGTGGTACTCATTGTGCTACCCCTAGAGCCAGCATAGCTGGCTGGATGACGTCATGGTAGGTGGGGCACAGAATGTGCTGATTGACCGATCCCAGAGCCCTTCAGTTTTCTACCTGAACCTTGAACAGGTCCCTTGTGCAATTGTGTGACCCAAGTCCCTGTTATATCCCAAGCATTTTATAGATGTGCGAACCCATTTAGCCCAACACCATCCACCAAATATAACTGTTGTGATTATCTTTGCATATTTGCTAGGATCCCAACATAAAACATATAGCAGGCTCAAGATTAAACTGTTAGGAGGGTCTATTTACAGAAATGCTTGTCGAGCCGGGCAGTGGTGGCGCAGGCCTTTAATCCCAGCACTTGGGAGGCAGAAGCAGGCAGATCTCTGTGAGTTCGAGGCCAACCTGGTCTGCAAGAGCTAGTTCCAGGACAGACTCCAAAGCCACAAAGAAACCCTGTCTCGAAAAACGAATAAAACAAAAGCATATACAGAAATTCGTGTCATAAGGGTGTAGGGACCTAGGCTCCATCATCATCCCTGGGCCTATACTGTGTTATCTAAACCTTTTCTCAACACGTTGACCAAAGCTGGTTTGGACAAGTTCAAACTCAACCCAAGGTGACACCTTCAAGGTGGGAACCTTGAGAAGAAAATACCATAGAATCCCTCCCCTTCTGTCCTCCCAGAGGAGGATCAAAGCTGCCCACCAGCCAGCCTGAAAAGAAGCAGAGACCTCAGCAGTCTATTTTAGCAGAAGTTAGTTGGGTTTTTTTGTTTGTTTGTTTGGGGTTTTTTTGTTTTGTTTTGTTTTGTTTTGTTTTGTTTGCAGATGGGTCAAGGAGAAGCTAGCTATCCAACATATTCCATCCTACAGACGCGGATACAGAGACATGGAGAGGTTGGGTCACCTGTCCCATCTAGAATATATGTTCTTTACCACACTTGCAACTTCTCAGAACAAGATGCCAAGCAGAATTGTGTGTGTGTCTATTTCACACTTCAAGGAGGTTCTTTCTCTGCTTCATTTTAGCTTTTACTGCCCCCCCCCCAAAAAAAACTGATGAAATCAAAATCCAGCTCTTCACCAGTCAGGGCACTCCCCACAGCCAATGAACTAAGCCCTCCTCCCTGTCTAGGAAAAGTAGCCTGTGTCCCACCACCCACAGGGTTTCCTAGAACCCTAGGGACCACAATATAAATGTAAATGCATGCTTCTTTGCCTGCCTTTCTAAGCTAACTTGAATTGCTGGCTGTACCACAGAAATAAATCAGACTGTGAGCGTTTGTGAAGAGGTTCCATTCAAGGTGCAATTGATTTGTTACACAATGCATGCAGCACCCAGAGCCACGCAGACTAAGTAAACAGGGTGACTGACAATGTGCACAGATGCCAGCAAGCACTGCCTACCGATCCCCTCTCTCGAAGAAAATCAAAGCTCTCCACTGCCGTCTTCCTAATCCAATTCAAGCTCGCCTCGCTCTTGTCAGAGGGTGGGTGGCAGGTATTATTTATCATGCCGGTGTCAGTGCTAGGCTCAGAAGGGTGACATGATTTAGCTATTGTCAAACCAGTTTTCATAACAGCTAACTCCATTTGACACATCCCTTTCAGCAAGGCAAATACGCTGTCGGTCCATACCGTGAATGTGTCAAAATAACTTGCAAGCAACACCCACAGCCAGGTCCCATTTGACACAGTTGGGTTAGTCACTTGGGGGAGTTACTACGGAGGTTACTCGGAGAAGAGGAAATAGGTGTTCCAGACACTCTGTCTCACACTGGGGAAGCCGGGTTTACAGTAATGCCATATACAGAGCGCAGTCTGCGGCCAGGGCACCACCGCCAAGTCCTGGTTCTTGCAAACTCCCGTATGGACCATGAGGGTGCTACGGAGGGGATCAGACTGTTCCGTCTTACAGAGAAGGAATTTGAGTCTAGAGAGATGCCTAAAGGGCCGGGAGGCAGGGCTAAGAAAATGGTCTGCCCGCTATACTTTGCTAGCACTGTTTGGACACACTAGGTACTAATTTAGGCAGCAGACTCTCAGGCTGAGAAGCCAGCAGGACAAGATTCTGGGAGGTGCTCAGTCCACAGGCCCCAGGAGGGCTGAGGGAGAAATGCTCTAACACATGACCAGAACTGAAACAGGGCCACGGGAGAGGAGAAGGGCTATGATGACTCTGATACTCGGACAGACACCAGACTGGACACGACGTGGGGCATGGAAGCTCCTGCTGTGGGAAGCGGGGAAGTAATGAGAGCTGATGCACATCTTTAGGAGATTATTCGGGTGATTATTATGTGGAGAACAGATTGAGAAAGCAGGAGCTGTCCAGCAAAGCGCTGTGGTAAGCCGCTGTACTCTTCACAGCCCTCTACAGGACAGACGGGACAAAGCTCGGGGACACTAGGAAGGCAACCGGAGAGCCTACACGCAACTCTGTGTGAATAGTGTGTATGTGTAATCTGTACACATATGCATACGTGTAGTGCAAGGCATCTAAGGAAAAGCCACATACAAGTGATTTGCAGGTCGGAGATGTGTGAACACACACATACACATATATTTCAATGTGAAAAACACAAGCAATACGTTCTGCATCAAGTTTACATCCAGGATATTAATCGTGGCATAGATTGAACTTGTTTCTATGTAACCTAAAATTAGAATTCCTTTACCCTCCCTGCTTGAAGAGCCTCGGGGGTGGTTTAGGATAAGATGATTAAGGACGGTGCCACCGTCTGTCTGTCTGGCGGTAATGGGGATGCAACCCAGGGACTCCTGTGTGCTACTAGGTAAGGGCTTTGTGGCTTTGTTTCTTTTGTTTTATTGATTATTTCAAGTTAGCATACAAAGTAATGGGCTTTCTCATGGTGTGTGTGTGTGTGCGCGCACACACACACACATTCAGGAGAAGCCAGAGAACAACAAGCAATGTCTTCCTTTATCACTATCTTATTTGGGGGGACAGGGTCTCTCACTGAATCTGTAGGTTACTCATGGCTAGACTGGCTGGCCAGTGAGTGCCCAGAATCTTCTTATTGCTGCTTCCCCAAACAGAGCTATAGGCATGTTCTACCATGACTAGCTCTCTCCATGGGTGCCACTCATGATCCCCAGACAGGATCAGCAAACACTCAACTTGCCATCTCCCCAGTTACCTTAAACCCATTCTTCAGACTCTAATAGTCTACAACCAGCAGAGAATAAAATGACAGTGGAGCCCATAGATGCTCTCTTTATCCAAAGATGGCAGCTTCACAGCTTTCTCAGCTTGTCTGACTGCCTTTAAAGACAGGAAAATGCTTTTAATTTTAAAAATACTTATTTTCCAGTTTAAAGTCCATATATCTACAACGTGTGGAGGACTGTTGCAGGCACAGCGGAACTGGTATCAAATAATAAGAAGTCGGAATCTGCTTTCGTGGTGTGTGGAATCCTAAAGTCACGGGACTCGGTGTTGGCGCATGTTAAGGGGGAAATGGTCTGCTTCTAAAACCGTGAG
Source organism: Chionomys nivalis (assembly GCF_950005125.1). Taxonomy (NCBI): domain Eukaryota; kingdom Metazoa; phylum Chordata; class Mammalia; order Rodentia; family Cricetidae; genus Chionomys; species Chionomys nivalis. The sequence goes on along the minus strand of NC_080090.1, from coordinate 48,446,507 downwards.
GTGCTCATACTTTCTGCCCGGCTTTTTGTTAAAATAGAGAAATGCACAGTGAGAGCAAATCTTTGGCCATTTTAAAATATCTTTAAAGGGGGAACTGACACAGTCTCAGAGGCTTCTGTCCCTGGCAAGAATCAAAGACTGTGGCTCTGACCCAGCAGGGAAGTTCTTACGTATAAAATACACCTGCCTATTAAAATGTACAGCTGGCCTGTTCCTGAAAAGTGTGCCAATAAAAGGATAATTAATAAAAACAAAGATTTCTATAATGATAAACGTTTATAATCAAGTCTGAGACTGCAATTCAAAAGGAAACGGGGCTACTGCTGTAGGCATTAAAGTGTTTCTAAATCCAAACTCTACCTGAGATATTTATTTTTCGCCCACACCCTCAGCTGTTGCTGTTAAGAGTTTGTGATTGTCAGCATCACCATGACAACCTGTTTGCGAGGGGCTGGGAAAAAAAGAGATGTACCTCAGGCTGCCTTCGAGCCGGTGTTCGCCAGTCAAGCTCACATCCTTCAAATTAAAGAGGTGAAGTTCAAATTCTTGGGGCAACCAACAGCCTGTACCAAACAACGTGGTCTTTTCCTTCCTTCCCTCCCTCCCTTCCTTTTTTTCTCCAGCCTTCTTTCTTCCTTTGCCCCTCCCTCCCTTTTTTCCTTTCTAAGAAGATTATCCAATAATTAAGAAAATCATTGAATTCTACATATGATCTGAAACCTGATAAGATTTCACATTTGTAATCCAAACCCGGTGGAAGATCCGTCAATAGAGAACGGTTGCCGATCATATTATCATAATTGTTGACTGAGTGACAGACGACATGAGCAGTCTCAACACAGATTTTCTTCCCTTTTTAAAAATTCACTCTTAATTCTAACGTGTGGCCTTACCTCGTGAATTTTGAAGCCACTAATTTAGAATTTGTGATTCAAATTCAATCAAAATGTATTGAGTGCCTACCAGGTGCCTCTACATGCATCTTTCATTTAATTCTCAGAGCTACACAACCATTCTAAGAAGTAGATATTATCACATCTATTTTGCAGATGAGTAAACAGAAGCTGCTCGAGGTTCAGTAAGTTGCCCAAGGTCATCCGATAATAAGGGAAATGCTGAGTCGAGTCAGACACTGGGATCTTTCTCAGACCCCAACCGATGTCACCACGGCTTAGCAGAGTTCCCATAATTACCTGCCATAAACCGCTAGGACAGGCATTAACATAAAAGAGGTGATTATCTTGAATTATTTTTAACTCTTTAAACATAATTCAAATCCCTACAGATTTGACCCTCCCAAATAGCTGATTCGTTTAGGTAACCCAGAGATGGTGCTTTCAAATATTTGGCTTATGGCTGCAATTATGTGATGACCTTGGGAAAACTGTGTTTGTCCCTCCAAACCCACCCTCTACCCGTGTCCATCTTACCCTCCTGCTCTCTGCTCTGGGAACCCGTTCTGAACCTAGGAAACTTCCGGTTCTCTCTGTTCCTAAAGGTGTCCTTCAGTGGTAGGGAGACCAACAAGCGGATCCAGGCTCCCTCCCTAAAAGCTAGCAGCAGACACAGTCCTCGAGTCAATGCCACGCCCTACCAGACAAGGTGTCGTCTCCTAGCACTGCAGTTCCCACCATGATGCGGCAAAAGCTTCCTTCTAATTCTCAAGCTCAAACCCGGGATTCAAACTCCTGCCGCAAACCCTGGGGGAGTGAGTCACTGTCCTGTACTGTCTTTTAACCCTTTTCTTTTATCAACTATCTCTTTTTTATTTTGGGAATATATATTCTGAAAATGATTCAATAATTCTTGACATAAAATTCAAATATGGTTACAGGATAAGAGATCCTTGATATAAACACAAGAGATCGCTTAATTAGGCCTCACATTTTTAGGTGTGTGTGTGCCTGTGTGTCTGTGTATGTATATCTTACAGAAGCATACTCCTCGTTCCTTTAAGAAACTAGTATGTACAGGTAAATCGGATTAATTCACATTGACTGACTATAGTCATCTCTGACTGTCTATAGGATGAGTATACATGTAAATTCAGGGTTTCTTTGCAGCTCTCTTAAGGGCTCTCCTTTCTCTTCAGTATTTTATTCCTCATTTTCTCACTACTTACAATAAAGTGTTGATATTCTGGCATTTAATATACCATTTTGCCTATCTTTATCAGTTCTCCAAAATAAAGCTTATATCAAACTACAGTGCACACTTTTTTATAACAAACTGAGAGGTGGAGACATCACACTTTTTAATTCCATGATTATCTTTTAAAAAGTGAAAGCAATGATGAAAATTGATTGGCTACTCTAAAGGACTTCATGTTACCAAGTATTCCATTTTATTTCTGTGCTCGGAAATCACTTACTGAGACAAAAGAGCAGACGTCACTCCTAAACATTCATTGCATTTTTCCTAATTTCATGAAAACTATTGCTAAGACTGTGACTTGGGCCATTTTGCAGATGGTCTGTCGGAGTTCGTTCTGCTATCGGTGTTATTTTCATCTCCTCCATCTTCTTCATCGCCACTACCCACTAGGTCCCCGGGCTCACACACTACATTATACCAGGGAGCCAAGGAATTCAGGCAGCACTCTCCCATTGGGGCCATATCCAACACAGGCTCTGAAGAGAATCGGCAATGTGTCATTCGGCTTCTTTCAGGTCACTTGCAGTGGGTTCCTTTCCATCCTCCACAGTGACTGCCTCTTGAAGAGTGTTCCACAAGAAAGTGCCACCCCTGGACAAGGTCATCGCAGAGGCACAGAAGGAAGGACGACAGCAGCTCCAAGCTGCACACTACATGGTCACGGTAGAAGCTTGGATTGCTAACCGAGGCTTTAGCTTCTTCTTTTTCTTTTTTCATTCTAAGCTGACACATTGTAGCAATACCTATTGATGGAGAACATTGTGGTTTTGTTACATGGTGTGAAAAGCCAGTTCAAGCCAGCTAAGCCATGTATCACTTCAAGCATGTGATGTGTTACATGATGACATTTAAGATCCACTGTCTCTGCAAAAGAATTAGCTATACTCTTGTCTGTATGCAAAAACCCGCAACAAGGGGGAAAGAAGGAGCAGAAGGGAGGAAGGAAGACAGGTCAGGTCAAAGGGAAGCTTTGCCTCCCATCTCACTGAGGTCTTGGATCCTGTGATGATCTTCTCAGCCCTTCCACTCAAAGTCTCCGGTGATGGCCTTTCTACTCTGTTCCCAGTCCAGTCATCTCCCAACCTACATATGCAGGAATCACCTTTCTGTTTGGCTTCTGTCACTGAGCACACTTCCGGTTCCATTCATGCTGCACAGATGACAGGAATGTTTCTCTTAGAGCTGCGCCCTCTCTCTTTATCCGCTTGTCTGCTGGTGGACACAGGACTTGTTTCTCCAACTTAACTACTATGTTCCTTCTTTAGTACTTTTCACTTGTTTAGAATAAACCTTTGCTTGGAAGTTAATACAAGGTTTTCAAAAACAAGCACCCTGCTAGTCAGCTATGTTACAGTGATAACCTGATTCTAATGCTAAGAAACCAAAAAAGAAAGAACAAATATGCTAATAAAATACATTAATAATAATACTAACGCTCTGATAAGAAGATACTAATACAAATTACACATTTGAGCTCCACTGTTCCTACATTTCAAATGTTTGATGCCCTATTTTCCATCTTTGTGGGCTGTTTATCTCTAAACATTAATATCGTCATATTAATATAATCATTTTGGTTTTTCAGTCTTCCTTCTAAAGATATAAATACTTAGGCATCATGCTTACAATAATAACAGTTTGAATTTGTGGTTTCTCAGTAAAAAATTTTTACACCTTCTAATGTATAACTTTTACTCAACAAACTCGCTTTCCTTTAGTATAGAAAACTCCATTTAGCAGGGTTTCGCTGTAGTTTTAGAGCCTGTCCTAGAACTAGCTCTTGTAGACCAGGTTGGCCTTGAATTCACAGAGTTCCGCCTGCCTGTCTCCCCGAGTTGGGATTAAAGGCATGCGCCACCACCCACCCAGCTTCCATTTAGCATTTCTTAAATTGCAAGTTTTACTGGAGATGTATTCTCACTACTGATGTATTCTCATCCCTCTAATTGGTGGAGGGAGGCCCAGTGCACTCTGGAAGGCACCATTGGCTGGGCAGGAGATCTGGGGCCATAAGAAATGGAGCTAAGAATGGGCCTGAGCGAGCCAGCAAACAGGATTCCTCCGTGGTGTCGGCTTCAGTTCTTGCCTGAGTTCCTGCCCCAATTTCCCTCAGTGATGGACTAAGACCTGGAAGCGTAAGACAAATAAAGCCATTCTTCCCCTAAGGTGCTTTCAGTCAGAATGTTTTATCAAAGAAGCAGAAATCAAATTAGAACAACAGGTTTTCTGCTTCGGTATGGAAATATTATGTCCCTGTCTACTGGTTGGTGGCGTCTCTGCTGAGTTTACCCCAGACAACCTGACAGCCTTCCCTCTTAGTTTTCTCCCAGGGATTTGAGGTGTTTTTCTTTATCTTTCACTTTCAAGCATTGGTTATACTTAGGCTTTGGGTAGATTTGGTTGAGTGGAATCTGACCAGTGAGCTTTTAACTTCCTGGAAGCAGGTGCCCTCCTCTTTCTCTGAGTTGGGGAAGCTCTCTGTTATTAGCTCTTTAAACAGCTCTCTCCCCTTTGGAACTGGCTGAAGGACACTCCAGTGAACACTGGTCTCCAGGCTTTTCTTCAACATACAAACAATGCTGTAGAATATTATTTTAAGGTGTGTTACATTTGTTTATGCCCTGAAACATTTGTTTAATGATGTAAAGATGGGTTGCTTTTGTTTATGCTGCATTTGTTTAACTCTGTGAAGCTGCGGTTCTTTGCCTGTCTAAAACACCCTACAGTCTAATAAAGATTTGAAAGGCCAATAGTGAAGTGGAAGAAAGGACAGGAGGGGCTGGCAGACAGGATAAACAGAAGGAGCAGCAAGCAAAGCGGGGAGGAGGAGCAAGAGGAGAAGGAGAGGAGGTCATCAGGGCCAGCCACCCGCAAGACACAGAGAAAGAAGCAAAGAAAGGTATACAGACATAGAGAAAGGGAAAAGCCCAGAGGCAAAAGCTAGACGGAACAATTTAAGTTCAGAAAAGCTGGCTAGAAACAAGCCAAGCTAAGGCCGGCCGGGTGTTTATATTTAACAATAAGACTCAGTGCATGTGATTTATTTGGGACCTGGGTGACAGCCCCCCAAAGAGAAAAAGAGTAAAACACAACAACAATCCAGTAAAAATGTTTTCGATAAATACTAACAGGTGACATTACTTCATCACATGCTAATTCTCTTGGTTTTTTGAGGACTTTCCATACTGTTTTCCAAAATAGATAAAAATTCGTTTACCTTCCTTCCCACGATGTATGAAGGTTTTCTTTACTATACCCTCACAGACGCACTTAGTATCTTTAGTGATTTTATTAATGCCTATGCTAACGGATGTATTTTAAGTCTCTTCTTTCTGATTATTACTGTCAATCATTTAGTTCATGGATTTGATGGCCAGTCATACCTCCTCTTTTTATAAACATCATCTATCCAGGTCCCCTAGTCCAAGGTGCTCTCAATGGGGACAGGGTCACGGGAGCAGCCTGGAGGGGACTGGAGGTTAAATGGGTCAGAATTAGAGCAGTGAAATACAGTAGAAATTCAAGTTTGATTTTTGCCTCCCTTCCTGAACAGGGTCTGGGGATAAACGTGGGGTTAAACTCACAGATACTGCAGAACTAAAGTCTGCTTGTTGGGAAAAGGTTCGCTTTCCAGGCTTCTCCCTGTGTGACCCAGTGGTCTGAGGAGAGTCCTGGGACCGACCAACTAGGACTCCAAGGCGGTCAAGGCTCCCCGCCTCTTCTGGGCTCTGAGGATGGACTCTGCTCTTCGCTGGCACTGACTGCCGAACAGGTGTACCTGCTGGCAAACACGTTGACCTTTCACCAAAATCTGCTCACTGGGTTCTCCAGGCTCCACCCCCATGCTCTGTTGCATGACTTCCGACTTCCGGTGGCCTAGCAAAGCAATTCCATCCGAAATCCCTAAACCCTCGCATGGTGAGAACGGGTAGCTCCTCAGAAGGATGGGGAAGTTGGTACCCATCTCTCTGGTTCTCTTTCACGCTCCTAGAAACCAAAAGCCCTGAGGAGACCTTTTAGGGTGCTGCCTTGTGGGAGGGGAAGGGGAGGAGAGAGGATACAGCAAAGGTAGCACCGTGCCTACTACTCTGTAGCACGGTCTTTCACTCAGGTATCTGGAGTGCCATGTAACTCACGCCCAGGATTTTTCTGGTCCTCTCCATAGCATTGTTATCTGTGGAGAACTGTCATTTGATACTTCTGAGAAAATGAAGCTGCCTCCTTCTGCCATCTTGATGACATCATCAAGTTTGACTTTTCCTCTTTCCTGATATAAGCACTCCTGAGGTCTAATTTATCTTTCATCCCTGCTTTCATTGCGCCCCCTGTGTTGTAAGATGCCGTATTTTCATTGGCTTCAAAGTATGCTTTACGTCTCTGGAGGCAACGTTGTCTACTGGGTTATTTAGAATCGTATTGTTCAAGTTTCAAGCCCTGGGTGCTTTTTCTACTTTTGAACCTGCTACTGGCTTCTGTTCTGATTCTAATGTGGTCAAAGAACACTCTCCACAATCCATATGATATCAGTTTCTGCACTTTCTGAGGTTGGTTTTACAGCTCATGATATAGTTCACTGTACCACGGACAAGAAACACAAACGTGTGTGTTCTGTTGCTGATGGGCAGTCTGCTGCAAATATCTGTTTGATTCTGTGGGTTGATCATATTGAGTTCTATTTGCAGGTATTCTGTCATTCCTGAGGGAGCGATGTGGAAGTTTTGTTTTGTTTTGTTTTTTAACTTTACTGATTGATCTCTCCGCTGTTGCCTGGAAAAACCAGGACCCTCTGGCTTTCTAGTCAGCATTTGCTTGGAGAGAGATGGGGTTGGGGGGGGGGGGCAACAGTTTTTTTCTATGATGTTTGTGTACTATTCAGTAGGTGCTATCCAACTGTTCTTTAACAAGTTGCCCTGCTCCTCATGTCTTGGTTAAAAGGTGGAGCGGATCCTTGTTGGACGTTTCATCTGCATCTCTTAGCAGAAGTAAGTAGCTAGTTTCTCCAGTGTCTGATCTCAGATACGGGGATGGTGATCATGGGATACGCTCACCATTATGTGAGTCCTGATATCCCTATCCAGTCTGCCTCCACAGCGACCTCATCACCATCATCATCCTCTTCTTCCATCTTCACCCTCATGCCCCTATCTCACAGTTCTCTTACACATGTTTCATGTATAGTAGCCAGGGTTTTCAATTATATTTAGCAAAAGAAGAAGGGTAAAGTATATCTAGTTCATGTGCTCATAAGTAGGAGCTTTCATATTTGGTAGGGTTTTTATTTGGGGGGGTTGTGTGTATGTGTGTGGGTATATATGAGAGTGTGTATGTGTTTCTGTGTGATTTATTTATTTCATATGTATGAGTGTTGTCTTACACACACACACACACACACACACACACACACACACACACACACATATATATATATATATATATATATATATATATATATATATATATATACCATGAACATTCCTGGTACCCATGGGGAGTCCGAAGAGGATATCAGAAACCCTGGAACTGGAGTTATAGAATGGTTATGAACCATGCGTGCTGGAAATTGAGCCTCGTTCCTCTGAAAGAGTAACAAACACTCTAAACCAACAAGCTACCTCTTCAGCCCTATGTCTGATCATTTACAAAGTAATTTAGTACAAGGAACTCACTGCCAAGATTGAATGAGCTGGAAAGCCAAATGGGTAGACTGAGGCAACCCAATGATTCACAAACGTCGGAAGTGAGTATCACTCTAGGAAAAGTTGGCCAGAGAGCAGCCAATGACAACGGCAAACTGAGAAGCTGGAGGTCTAATTTCTAATAAGAAACTGAACTAGTAAACTATGAAAAGCAAGCATTTTAAAGACCGCTTTCAAAGTGTCACTTTTAATAATAAATAATTACTACAGTGATCAAACATTGGTTTTTACTGTATTTTTGGAAACATATTCCTAACTCTGACAGCAATGAATCAATATTTCTAATAAAAATACCTCATAACTCAGATACATTAATAAATGTCATTCAGTGGGTTAAGGAATTGTTTCTACGCTGTATGGAGGAGTGTGTGCTTAAGAAAAACACATTATGTCTATTCTTTCTTTTGCGTGTGTATGATTGGTGTGTGCATGGATACATGCACAAGTATGTGTTTGGAGGCCAAAGGACAATGTCAGGGTGTCTTCTTCCATCATTCCCATCTTAGTTTGAGATGGGCTCTTCCCTGAACCTAGACCTCATGTCTGGCTAGCTGGCTGGACTGTAAGCTTTAGCCTGTCTCCATCTCCCACAGCGCGAGCATTACAGAAGCGCACAGCCACACTCGGCTTTATCCATGGACTCTCGGATCGAGACTCAGCTTCTCATGCTTGCTCAGCAAGCCCTTTACTCACTCAGCCCTCTTCCCAGCCTCTAATTTTCACTCTTTCAAACAAATCACTTCCTTCATCTGTAGGATTTTCTTAATTATCACAGCAAACTGTAGCTGTTAGAAGCCAATGCGGTAAGTCTCCTTTGACTGTCAATCAAAACAAAATTTGAGAAAGAACTCAATACAGAGTTGAGGGGGCAGGTAAGCACAGTGTGTGCAGCTGCTTAGTAATGCAGAAGGATGGCCAACACGGTACTCGAACAAGATGGGGGTGACAGAAGTCAATTAAAACCTTGAGACAGTTTCTGAGATGCGGAATATTAATTACAGAAAGTCACCACAAAATACTGGCGTCGCCAGGCACACATTTGAAATCTTGTTTGTAGTTCATGAAGTCATTTTTAAAAGAGCACTTGAGAGACTGAAAGGAGGCATCTAGAAAAGAAAGCAATTAAAATAATTCAGAGCTGGAAGATGTTAGGTCGACTTGGCCTGCGCAGTCTGCGAGGACATGGTGGTCAGCGGGGCTCCCCAGGAGACTATTCGAACAGCTACTGTGTTTTTGTTGTCTGGAAAAGGGCCACTCAGGAAACAGAAACATGAGAAAGGCAGTTACGAGTGTGCAGTATTGCCCGCTGTTATGAACCACCTTTTTTCCAAATGTAAGCGAACACAGGGCCATTTCTGAGCTGGTTAAGCAAATCCTATTTGTCTGCAACAGGATTAGGGATACCACAGACTGGGAAGCTTTGCTGTGTTTCTGTGACCCAATATTTGCCCTGCAAAAATAAAAATAACATCTTTTGGGGGAGTCCTTGCATGCCAAGCACTGTAGCATGGTTTATTTCTTCCAGAAGGAACACAGCATGGAAGCAGGTAAGTGTGCTCATTTTGATCACTCTAACTCTAACTTCATACATGTCCGGTACATGGTAGGTTAGTTGGCACTCAATAAGTATTTTGGTAATGCATGGTGTATCTATAAAGAGTGGATTTTTTTTCGTGTGTGTCCATATTACTTCCATATTCCGGAAAGAAAATAAAATTGTGACTTTGCCACTTCTTGGCATCCATGCCTTTGTACAAGCTCCTGGTCTTGGGACAAACTAAATGTAGAACCGCACTTGAGAAGAATGGAATACAGAAAAATTCATTCAATGTCACTTGTGAGACTTGGGCCTCCATCTTGTCCTCTTTTCTGTCTCACTTGGCCATTATGAGAGAAGCTGCCATTTTTGAGCTACCCCTGTAAAGAGGCCTAGATTGTCAGGACTCAGAAAGATGAATAGCCAGCGAGGAAGTGAGGCCTCAGGGCAACAGCCCATGAGGGGCTGTGTCTGGCTGATAACCATGTGGGTGAACTCAGAAGCAATTCTGGGCCCTGGATGAACCCTGATGGCACCTCAGCCCCAGCTGTGCTAATTTGTGAGCCACCCTGAGCAAGAGTTGCTCCCAACCACCCAACACACCCATGGGTTCCCAGCACACTCTCACTAGTGGGTTAAATATTTGTTGTGCTAAACTTCTCAGTTTGTAAGGAGTCCGTTAAAAAGCCAAAGGTAGCTAATGCGTTCATCTAGAGAAGAGTATTTTTTTTCCAACTGCATTATCATTTCTTATTTTCTAATCTTTACGGAATGTATTGTTTCTCAAAACCTGAGCCTGCACTGGCAATGTGCTAGAAGCTGCTTCTCCTGTGACCAATGGATAGAGATAATGTTATAATTAAAACCTTGCCTTCTTACTCTAAGATGCCACCCTAGCATGTTGACAAAGAGATCCCTAAACAGTTCCAAGAAAACCAGAATTGAGCTCAAGAGGGAAAAATAATTTGAAATCCATTAGGCTTGTATAACATAGCATCGTATGTATCACAGTGATACTGGTTACTAAAATTAATGTCTAAATACCTTCCTGCTAAAGGTAAATAGGCTTTCACTGTCTAGATCCATTTACAGCAATAATGATCCCATCTGATTTTGTATTTGTTTTATAAAAGGAGCAAACAGCTGTACAAATGAGTCCTGTGGCTTCACACCAGCTCAGCACTCCATCCTAAACACAGTTAACACCTTATTGTCTGCCCCCAACATTCCAACAATGCCTATACATTATAGTTCAGTTTCACATTAACAACATGTAAGCTCTCAAAATCTCTAAGTTTGGTACTATAATAGAAACAACATATTCATTATTTGAACTTGAAGGTTATTGTGAGTTTCCATCTTTGTATAGTAAATCTTCTTATTCTAGGCAATTAATGTGGACCTCTTATCACGTAATTTTATATTGGGCCTTTTGTTTATTTTCACCTCAACTATAGGTTTTATCACTGAACAGCACCTGACATGTAGTACACTGTCAAAAGCACATGCAGAAGTCAGGGGTGATGGGGGGTATACCAGTAATTCCAACACTCAGAAGGCAGAAGCAAAAGATTAGTGCAAGTTCAAGGCTGACCAGGGCTACATTGTGAGATCCTGTCTAATAAATTAATTGAAACCCTACCCTCATTCATCCAATCATTTACATCATTCTAGGCCTCGTAGACTGGTGGAGGAAAAGAAGAACTACACGACATGATAGAAGACAGCAACGATTGCTTTGTAATCATCAAAGTAATATTAGTGATTTCTTTTTAAATATGATGATCCTTAGGGGCCAGCTGAATGTTTAACTTTACCTTGGTTTAAGAATCATAGACCACAGGGCTGGAGAGACGGCTTAGCAATTAAGAGCATTAGCTGCTCTTCTAGAGGTCCTGAGTTCGATTCCCAGCAACCACATGGTGGCTCACAACCATGTAGAGTGGGATCTGATGCCCTCTTCTGACCTAAAGTCAATAGAGCACTCATACATAAAATAAATAAATCTTTTAAAAAATCATAGATCACAGAGATTGACAACCTATTCCCTATAACGGTACAGAATCAGGCATGTCCAACCTGTAGTCATGAGCCACGTGTATCCCTGAATAGCTAGGGATCAGCACAGCACATTTATACCTTGAATAGTGTTTAATTTTAGGTGGTTTGAAGACCCTCTAACCTTTGTTGCAGCTACTCAGTCCTCCCATTGCGTGCAGAAGCTACTGTCAACAGTCAGAATAGATGCACCTACATTCCAATAAAACTTCATTCACAAACACTGAAATCTTACTTCACGAATTTCACATACTTTCATTGTATGTTCTTTTTCTTTTTCACTTAGTAATCAATCTTGACTCTTGGCCTAAACAACAGACAACTGTTCAGTCTGGCCTTGAAGCTGTTCTTTGCCAGCCTTTGGCACAAAACAGCACAGGCTCCCGAATCTTCTTGGCCTAAGTCTGTGTTGCAGCTCTTCTGTTGTCCACCTGGTGAAATGAGTGTGGTATTTATGCCATGGAAGACTTGCTCTTCCTCCCCTAAGACATAAGCAACTGTAGTAACAACAACTTCATCCTTGACGTAGCAAGAATCTTGAAGGCCCAAGAGAAGCAGAGGCGGGCTAAGAAGCCTGTGTGTTTTAAAAAACAACAGTGCTGTTTGAACATCACAGTAAACATGTTTTCTTCTTACATGCCAATCAGGGAGCTAATTTGGACATGGATTTAATTAGATGCAGTTGGCCGTGTTGCTAATACACCCCTCTCTCTTCATCATATTCTGTTACACAGCGGTCATTTCTCTCTGGCAGTTGTTGTAATATGATGAGACTTCACCGCAACATGTCATGGGGTCTACCAGGCAGCATCTTTTATTTTTATATGACTAGATTTTAATGGGGTTTTACGATCCAGCTCTAGGACATCTAGCCTGCCAAGTCATTCGGCAAATGCTAAGGAAATTGTCTTAACTAGCACACTACAAGGAAATGGTTTAATTTAATACATCATAAAAATAATAAAAAGAAGAAAATAAGATGGATAGGGATGGGGGAAATTGTTTTGGAAAAAAAAAAAAAAGGTCTGGCTTTCTCCTAAATTAAGGTTTTAGGAAATAAGGTTTATCTTTTATTTCTGACAGTTTATAGCTGGCGTAGTCATGATTTTCTACCGCTACCCACAAGAAGACAGATTCTCCGTTTAATCACATTTTCTTTATGTGGTGCTCAACAAGCAGTCGGCTAGTCTTGTTTCAACAACCTGCCAGTAATGAAGCATCATAAAGGAACAATGCTTAACTAAAAGAATGAATATCCAAATGACACAGTTAAACTCATCAAAGTAGGAGTAAGAGAGCCGTGATGGGGGCAGAGAAACAGAAGAACTGAAGACTATATATATGCCCAGTGCAGACCCGGGGAAGGAACACACGTGTGGTCACAGAATGTGCCATATTCTTGACAAGTCACAGATCATGAAATCCCCAGAGCTGACTCCCGATGAACTTCGTGGGGGCACAGTCATACTGAGCAGGCAGCAGAGAAGGTGGATCTGGGCTCAGGCCAGGATTTCTGTTTGGGACTATACTAGAAAATGATGAAAACTCATAATCATGTTCAGCATCATTGTGGTATGAGAGATCAATATGCAAAAGTCAATTGTATTTCTAGATATTAGCAATTAAGAATGCAAAACCAAGCTTAAGAAATAATCCTGTTTATAATAACATTAAAAAAATGAACTGTTATACTTTGGTGCAAATTTAATATTAAAAGTGGAAAATGTAAAGCCTAGCAAGTAGAAAACACTTTAAAAGAAATTTAAGATTTAAATAAATGGAAAACAATTCCAACTCTTAGATTAGAATCTTTGATGATAATAACGAAAGCTTCCAAATTGATCTACAGATTCAGCATGATCCATATGGGAGTCCCAACTGTAATCTTTTTTTTCATAAATTGGCAAGCAGATTCTAAAATTCATCTGGAAACACAAGGGACACGAAATAACGTTGAAAAAGTGAAGAATAAAGAATAAGTGTCAATTTAAAAATGAAATACAAATGACAGTAATCAAGACAGCATGTTATGTGTCATTGAGTATAAATACATATCAATGGGATAAATCAGGAATGCAGAGTAAGGCTAAGAAGATGGCTCGGTGGTTAAGAGCACATGCTGATCTTGTAAAAGACTTAGGTTGAGTTCTGAGCATCTTTATTGAGTAGCTCAAGCCATCATTCCAGTTCCAGGGGATCCACAGCCCCCTTGCATCTGTAAGCACCTGAACATAGATGGTGTACATAAACTCAATGAAACAAACATACATATACATAAATAAAAAATGAATATGTTTCCATATTTCCATTTCTATGTGTTGCTTTTCCGATAGATTGAACACCCACCTTTTATGAAATACTGATAGGAACTTCACGTATGTGTCAGATGTTTTCTTCTCTACAATAAAATATCTGACAGAAACAGCTACAGAAAGGAAAAACTATTGCCCGTGGTTTTAGGGGTGTCAATCAATTGAGAGAAGGGTGGGACAAATTAGAGTCATTCATATCACAGCACAAGGAAACAGCATGGATACCTGGGCTGATGAGATCTCCTCCTTCCTGTCTGATTCCACTGACTCCCTGTCTATGGAATAATGTGTGGATCCACCCAGGTCTGGTCTTGCCTGCCTAGTTAATCCTCTCTGGAGATACCTGTGTAGGTCTCCTCAGATAACATGTACAGTTCTTACTCCTTACATAACCTGTGAAGATCTCACTCCTTGAGTAACCTGCGTAGGCTCTGACAACTTGTGTAGGTCCAACTCCCCTGTGAAAGCTAAACATCTCATGGCAGTGAGGGAAGGGGCTATCTGGTCCCTTCACCCTGCACTCTTCACCCCAGTTAGAGCGTTTAATGCACTTTAAGCTAATCCTTAAACAAGTGGGCCAGGAATCAACAGCCGCCTTCTTCCCTTTGTCCCTTTTAGTCATTGTTCAGGGAGGCAGTTGGTTGGTTCACTATCGTTTATTTATTTAGAAACTATGCCTCGCTATATAACTCAGGCCAGTCTCAAACGCAATGTCCTCCTGCCTTAGCCCCTTAAAGGCTAGGATTACAAGTGTGTTCCCGCCATGCCCTGTATGACAACCATCTTCTTAAAGGGACAAATAGGAAACACTTCAGGCTTGCAGTCACACATAGATTTACATAGTCCAGGGCTCCTTTTAAGGTGCCACAGAACTTAATCTAGTGGGTGGGGCTATGTGCTACCCATAAGCCAAGGATCTCAGCCCCTGAATAATAGAAGTTTTACATTATCTTAAAATCGAGTCTCCTGACTTCCTTGGACTTTTGGAGTACCTTTCTTCTTTCTTCTCTCCTACCCAAAGAGCCACAGCTCTGGATTCTGGAGAACTTGGCTTTCCCTGCCTCTCTAGAGAATGGGAAGACTTTGTTTTATAAAGCCTCGAATTACAAAGCAATATTACGATAATTAAAATACTGGCTGACATTTACTGAGGGCTTACTAAGTCTCAAGCATGGCACAAAGACCGTCTTACGACAATTACATGAGGTCATCCCGCCCTACCACCGTGGAAGCCTGATGGTTGCTCCCATCGGTGAGGAAACTGAGGCCCACTGAGCACTAGGATACCGCTCCGGAAAGAGGATGATTTCAACCCGAGGAGTCAGAATCTAGAGTCTGTGACCCAAAAGGTCATGCGTTTTTAATGTTAGAACTGACTAGGTGTCTTTAAAACCTACAGAAAGGATAGTGTCTGACTTCAAAGAAGGCTGGATTCCCCCCTAAAACCAAGGGAATAGAAGAGATCACAAAAGGCAGAGACTTAGGCCCCATTGCTCCCCAGAACCAAAAGCACAAGATCTTTTGATGGAGTAAGGGAGTGGGTCCCTGGGAATTGAGCAACAAGCTTTGCTAAGATGACATGAATTCCCAAAAGCCATTTCTGCACGGGAAAGAAGCCTTTAAAACTACCTTCCTTAAAAGAACCTATGCTGGGCAGAGACAGAACAGTGACCATTTATTTTCCATCCCTCAGAGATACAAATAACTCTAATCAGACTCCATAGCTAATAGACTAACAAGGTGGAAGTTGGTGTAGTTTAATTGAACAAACTGGAACGAGAGTTGGCTAAGAGCTATAGGACAAATCCAGCAGTGCGTAGGTGGAGGCAGAGGGAAGAGATACTTTCACAAAAGATGCTAGGATAATGGATGAAAACAAGAGGAGTTTAAACTTCTTGTTTGGAGGAGCTGGTCATATGAGGCATGGTTTTGAAAGGTAAGAAAGGCATGGCTAATCGAATCCCATCTTCATGATGACAGTAGGAGTACATCCTACTCCAAGAACAAAGACTACTCTGCTCTGTTTCCATGCTAAGCAATAGAACACCAAACTACAATAAATTCGGTGGCTTGTTCCTGAAAAGTAAGACTATGAACTGCACTATTTATAAAAATAAAGTTGATATGTTTGCTTCAAATTCTCAACTTTTGCCCAATAATTTCTGTTTGACAAGATTTGCTTTAAAGGTCCCCCTAAATTCTATCATCTTTACGGATAATTCCTTCCCTGACCTACCCATCTAAGACACTAACTACTAAGGGCCCCTTGAAGGTGTTCTTTCTTCCTACCCCCATCAGTCAAATTAGCAAAATTCTGACCAACAGGTCTTCCTAGAGATTTCTGGACTAGAATGAAAACCAAAGACCAAAGGCGCAAGGTGGATCCATTAGTGCTGAATAGCCACTGGGAATTGGAAAGTGTTTCTGTAGGGCTTGTTGTTGCTGCTCTTTGTCTGGATTTATTACGGAAGAGTGGAAAGGATCTCCCAGCACAGGGAGAGACTCCAAGGGTGGAATATAATTTTTTTAAAGTTCTCCCTCCAGGACAATGGAAAAGAGCAATAGTGAGGGAAATCACAGGGAAAACATTATTTGAAGGGGGAAAAGATGGGGATTAACTGTAAGGGGAAGGGAGACAGGCACAGGAGGGGGGAGGCAGTAAAATAACAGTGACGTTATCTAAAAATTTCTTAAGGAATCATATTATTGTCAGTTTACCTAAAATGACATATAATACACATAAGTCTATGCATACACATATGTCAACTTGACACAAGATAAAGTCAACAGAAAGGAAGGAACATCAGTGAAGAAAATGCCCCCATAAGATCGGGTGGTGGGTAAACCTGTGAGGCATTTTCTCAGTGATCAATGGGGGAGGGTCCAGCCCATGGTGAGTGGTGCCATCCCTGGGCTGGTAGTTCTGGGTTGCATCGGTTCCTTTCTCCAGGACCTTGCTCTGTTTGAGTTCGTTTCCTGACTTCCTTCAGTGATGAACACTGATAACGGAAGTGTAAGCCAAAGAAACCCTCCCTTCCCAATATGCTTTTCAATCAAAACATTTCATCACATCAATAAAAATTAAGAAAATGTATGCAGTTTATTTTTATAAGGTTTATTATAAAACTTTATTTTTAAAAACCTGCAAATAAAATTAAAAAATTACAGGCCAAAATTAACCAGACCCAAAGTCTATACAATTCAATTAACTCTATACTGTTAGGATGGGCATTTGCAACAGAAGCTGTGGGGCTTCTCCCTACGTTACACATGTAATCTAAACAGAATTCTCTCACCTGGGCTGCCTACCCTCAGCCAGGCATGAGAAGCCCTCTTACAAATTGTCAGGAGAGTTCAAGAGACTCAAAATATTACAGGCACCTGCTGTTGCCCTTAGTCGCATCCTAGAGGCTGAAGGTATGTCCCCATTGCTGAAGACACCATGCACTTTGGACACAGAGTCTGAAGGACCTGAGCTGAATCTGATCTGAAAGCCTTCTCCTTGAGGACTAGTTTTCATGGTACCAAAATGGACTGTGCAAGCTACCAAGGAAGGGGAGCAAGCAATAGTCCTCTGTAGTTGTGGTACCTCTGAACCACAACAATGACCAGCATGGCAGGATCTCGCACAGCGCTGGTACCCATACTCTAGAAGTCACCAAA
Organism: Chionomys nivalis; assembly: GCF_950005125.1. NCBI lineage: Eukaryota > Metazoa > Chordata > Mammalia > Rodentia > Cricetidae > Chionomys > Chionomys nivalis. Next base: position 48,429,087 of record NC_080090.1, on the reverse strand, counting down.
AGATATCTAATTGTGTTTACACCAAGAGGGAGATCATGCCTGATACTGAAAACCTACCCAACTAGCCACAGCTAACCAATCCACGGATCTTGAAGGAAAACCTATGACTACTTGCTAAACCAGCATAACCCCCAACTACATTTTAAATATTTGTCTTTATACACACACTTTCACGCCCATCAAAGAAACTTCTCGTTGCAATGGAACAACAATCCTGTCACTACAGAAAATGGCAGCTGATCAAAATGCAAAGAGCAAGAAATTGTATGGGGCCCAATCACAACTGATCCTTCTATAGGACGACTCTTCTACCCAAGGCTTAGGGAACATCTTGGAAGAAGAGACAGAAAGACCGTAAGAGCCAGAAGGAAAGGAAGTCTGCTTTGAGATTGTGCCTCCTAGAAATGTCAGGAAAGCTACGCCCATGTCACCCCAGCATGGCTGCCTAAACAAGACCTGAACAAGGAGGATGCCAACAGACATTCTAACAGAGAAGAGTAAAATATCACAGGATGCTGGCCCTAGACAACTACAGGCAACTGAGGAACGCCGGGAGTGGGAGAGCATTTCCCTCAGAATAGAAACCCCCACCAACTGCTTATCCAACACCAAGGGTCAGTCCTGAAACTATTTACATAAATAGATTTTATGGACTGAGCAGATTGTATTTATATTCTCAGGAATACACAGAAATGTGTGTGTGTGTGTGTGTGTGTGTGTGTGTGTGTGTGTGTGTGTGAAACAAAAGATGCAAGAGGCCATGAATTTGAGAGAGCATGCGGAGAGGGTGACTACATGGTGGAGGGAGTGTGGAAAAAGAGAAGGGAAAATGATATAAATATTTTGTAATGAAGAAGTTTCCAGCCCGGTGGTGGTGGCACAGGTCCTTAATCCCAACACTTGGGAATCAGAGGCAGGCAGATCTCTGTGAGTTTGAGGCCAACATGGTCTATAAGAGCTAGTTCCAGGACAAGCTCCAAAAAAGCTGTCTCGAAAAACCAAAAAGAAAAGAAAAGAAAAGAAAAGAAAAGAAAAGAAAAGAAAAGAAAAGAAAAAAACAAAAGAAGTTAGCCCTCTAGTGGCAGGGAGGGGTACAGCAATGGACAATTCCATTGCATAACTCTTCATACCAATAGTAATTTAAACCATGTGTTCTTATTGCTCTGACAAAACGCAAGACTCTAAAATATTGGTAATAATTACACAAAAGCTATTAGACTATTCTCCTTGGAGAATCCAGCACTTCTCTTTCTAAATTTAGCCCTAAAGCAAAACAATCCGGCCTAACAAAGTAATGGTACAAGGTATGACCATTACCTGTTGTGTGAATGTCAGAGTTACAGAATGGGAGGCATGTCTGCCTAACTAATAGGTGCAAAGGTGTGAGAATGGAAATCTTGCCATGGTCCGCTGTGTAGCCATCATGTGCAGTCCGGTTTCCTGGTAACGATTGGTCCATGAATCGCCCTCCAGGGGTTTAGTCCTGGGTCTCCTTCCATCCTTTTCCTCTGCAGCCACTTTCCTCTCTGAACTCACTATCAACGAGACCCAGAGGAAGTGGCAATCTTTCTTACAGAACACGCTTTGTTCCCGAGCCCCAATTATTTTTTAACCTTAAACCTTAGAGAGAAAATTACCTTTTCAGATTGGGAGGCAGAGTTTCTGTCTCTGTTCTGCTTTAGTTCACATATGAAACACTTCACTGAGTAGGTTCTGTGCTCAGAGCTGAACATTTTGAAGATGGATGGGAGAACACCGAGGGGAAGGGATGAGGGGGTAGAGAGGCTTTACAAGTAATACAGAGGTGCATTTCCACGCAAAAGACAGACATGCGTACCAAAAACTTCTGAGAACATGGACATGTAGACATGGTGCGCAGCTCAATTGTAGAGCACCTGCAAAGCTTCCATGAGGTCATTTTTCAGTCCCCAGAGCCATGAGACTGGAGAGGGGAGGACCAGAGATAACCAGGCGGGGAGAAGGGATAAGGAAGGAGGCAGGAGGCGAGCAGAAGGATGTGGAAGGATGCTCTCTGGACGTCCATCCTGAATACCTGGCACAGGGGCAGGGAATATCCGCCAGGTCAAGTCACTGAACATCCCCTAATCCACTCCAGAATTAGATCAGATAGTTTTTATCACAAAGGCATGGCTCTTATAATTCAGCCCCTGACCAGACTGGAGGCCAGCAGGGATGCTTCTAAGAGTTCACTCAACACTCTTTCATTAGACATTTGAGCCCCTGGGTGGGTCAGCCGTGCTAGAGCCGGTGAGGACGGAAGTCCTGACCAAGCAAGCTTCTAATCTAAGGCTCTGTGTTGAGCAGGTACCGATGAGAAAACAGACAAGAAAAAATTCAAGTCCAAAATGAAATTACACCTGAATGGTAGACTTTCTACCTCTTAAAACTTATCTTTAAATGACAATAAGAAGTAACTAAATTAGAAAATATACAATGATGGTAAATACCTGTGGCATATCCTTAATAAGACCCAGCACTTAGGATACAGAGGCAGGCAGATCTCTGTGAGTTCGAGGCCAGCCTGGTGAACAGGGCAATTCTCCTTAATAAGAAAATTTATTATAACGATCTATATAGTTTTGTGGGTTTTTTCTGATTTTCTTTTTTTATAATTTATTCAGCTTTATTTTATGTGCATTGATGTGGAAGGTATCAGATCCCCTGGAACTGGAGTTACAGACAGTTGTCAGATGCCATGTAGGTGCTGGAAATTGAACCCAGGTCCTTTGAGAGAGGAGTCCGTGCTCTTAACTGCTGAGCCATCTCTCCAGCCCCGTTCTATATAGTTTTGCTATTAACAAATAAATATATCTATAAATCTCCATAAAGGAGAAAAATATATTTTAAAGGTCAGAATATTATGGGTGAGCAGGTACACAGAGGACAGAGACATCTCCCCCCACCACCACCAGGCCCCTTAGTCTGAGGTGTACAGAATCAATCACAAAGCTGCCCAGAGTCTCTGATGCTGGGTGACCAGGCAAAATGAGTATATAAGATGAGGACATGGGAGAGAGAAAGAGGCAGAAAGACTCATAGCTGGGGAGAGAGGTGGAACTGGAGAGGAAAGGATGGTGAGGATAGGTTAATAAAGGTATCTACCCTGCTTGTTGGCCGGAGCCATGGTGACGTCTGGGTCTGAGCTGCTGCCAAGGGCCATGTCTTTGTGGCACTGATGCAGCTGCAAAGGTCTGTGTTGATGTCTGTGGCTTCTGCTACCACCAAGGACCCTATGGGCACATGGAGTGGCCAGGTCGGTGTGTGAGGGATGTGCCCTACAGAAAATGCCTGCCTAAGAGTCCTCCACTGCCTCCCAGAACTGCTGCCAGGAGCCACGGCCCTCCTGTGGTTAGGCTCTGAATTGACATCCTTGGCTTCTGTTGCCACAGAGGGCCCAGCAGAGACACCAGAGGCATGCAGTCTGGGCCAGCACCTGAGGCCCTATTAGTCTTTGAGGATCAAGCTGCCCCTGGTGTCATTTAGACCTGGGAGGCCTGAGCTGCCACCTGAGGCCATGATGTCTTCATGGCCAAGGGCCGTGTCTGGGTCGGTGGCCCTAGCACACCTGGAGTCTGTGTTGATGTCCATGGCTCTGGTTACCATCAAAGGCCAAGCAGATGCCCAGGATCTGGGCTGCCACCCGAGGACATGTTAGTATTCTAGGGCCACACCATCATTGGTGCCATGCCCATCTGGGTGATCTGCAGTGCCAACGTGGGCCATAATGAGATGATATTCAGGTCCGGGCCACTGCCAACAACCTGCTGAGTCTACGTTGATGTCCATGGCCTATGCTGTCACCAAAGGCCATATGGAGAGCCAGAATCCAGGCTGCCACCTGTGGCTATTTTGGTCTCAGAGGGCTGTGCCACTGCTAGTCCATACAGACTTGAATGATATCTGCTGCTATCTGGGGCCACAGTATAGTATGGTCCATGGCCCTGCCATACAGCCTTTATCTGTGGTTAAACTCTTTATATGAGTTTCAAGGCTCCTGATGCCACCAAAATCAGTGAAGATAGGGCTACACAGAGTCGGCCCCACCCTTTACCAACCACAACACTAGGTAGGGAGAACTGGCCTTGACCCTCACCAGCTGCGGCATGAGGGGAACAGGCCCTGTACCTTTTGAGGGCAGCACAGTTGAGCTGACTCTGTGGGGGAGGGGCAGTCCCACAGGTTATCTGCCTCCTCTAAATCTCCCCACCCCTCATCTGCCATATGGTGGAAGACCTTCCCCCACTCCCCTGCCCCTTACTGCCCATGGCAGGTGGGAGAGCTGGTTCTATCCCTCACCAGGTACAGCACAACAGGAGATCAGGCCTACACCTTGCCTGAGGAGCACACTGGAGCTGAACCTCTAGTTCAGCGAAGGTGAGCTGATCCTGTGGATACGAGAACAGCAGAGAGACACCAGCCCCCTCCCCTCTATGCCAAGTGATGGCATGGGTGGGGGAAAATGCCTTCCCTTCCACACCACTTGCCAACTGCAGTAGATGGGAGAGCCAACCACGGGCACACAAGAATGGAAGAATTGGCCCTGTCCCTTACCAATGGCAGCAACTGGGAGAGCAGACCATAAACCTTGTTTGGGCAAAACAGTAGAGCTAGCCCTGGTGGTGTGAGCGCGGGTGAGGTGGACCCACGGGTATGAGCCGGAGAGCTGGCCCTGCCCCCTGCTTTCTGCTACATCGGGTGGGCTAGCTGGGGCAATACTGGAGAGCTCACCTGATGGTGACTGAGGGAAAGCTGGCAGTCTGACCAGCCCAGCTACAACCCAGGCCCAGAACCAGGGTACAAGGTAGCCCACCCCAGCATCCACTTCATCTGTGAACTGCTGGAGCTTGTGAAGGGGCCAGACCTGCAGATCCAAAGCTACAGGATCTCCATGACACAGGACAGCAGCAGGACATCCAGGAGGAGTCTCACTGGAGGCCCAGTATCAACAGGATAAAAGAGTCAAAGGCCTGGAGCCGGACCAATGACCCACTGCAAAGAACACTTAAAAGTAAAGATGTGTGGATTAAAGGGTACACTGTGTGACTTACTGGACCACATGACAGCTTCCACATTAAGATGTTTTGCTGCTGTTTTGGTTTGGTTTTTCTGGTTATACTTTTAAATTTTGTTTTGTTTTCGAGGGGAAGTCACAAGTGCAGAGGGCAGAAGGCAGAAGCGAGGGGGCAGGGAGACGAGTGGGATGCATTATGTGAAAACCACAAAGAATAAAAAGTTTTTTAAAAGTCGGACTTATTAGCGTAATTTTCTTTAGAATTAGAAATTACTTGTTTTCATAGTCTTAGTTTTCTGGTTTTTTAGTTTTTCTATGCCAGATATACTTTCTTTAAGCTCTTCAGAAGATTTGTGTTTCTTCTTTACTGTGATTACATTTATTTACTGTGTGTGTGCGCATGTGCAGACCCACCTCAGCACACATGTGAAAGTCAGAGGACAAACTTCAGGAACTGGTTCTCTCCTGTGTTGGCCCTGGGATCAAACTCAGGTCGTCAGGCTTGGCAACATACGCCTGAATACATGAAGCCATCTCACCGACTCAGAAAGACGAGTGGAGAGGGTCACACTCATAATTCTGCATAGACAAGATCATCTAAAACCAACAGGGCCAACAGGCTTCCACGAGTCTATCAACTTATTCTTAATACCACAGGACATTATTCTTGCATCTCAAATCTTATCTGCGGGTGGCATGAGTGTTGCTAATCCACAGAAAAGAGCCATATCATCTTAGGGTTGCAATTGCTATCGTGAAACACTGACCAAAAGCAAGTTGTGGGAAGAGGGGTTTATTCACCTTATACTTCCACATTGTAGTCCATCAATGAAGGAAGTCAGGACAGGAACCTGGAGGCAGGAGCTAGCGTTAAGAGACGACAGATGGATGTTGCTTAATGGCTTGCTCCAGATGCTTTTCTCAGCCTGCTTTATTAGAGAATCCAGGACCCACCAGCTCAGTGATGGCCCCACCCACCATGGACTGAGCCCTCCCCCATCAATCACTAACTAAGAAAATGCCTTACCAGCTTGCCTACAGTCCAATCTTACAGAGACATTTTCTCAACTGGGGTTCTTCTCTCTTAGATGTCTTCAGTTTGTGTCAAACTGACATAAAATTAGCCAGCACACGTGCCAAACCATCTCTGGGAAGAAGACCAAAAAACCTCTACAAGAGATCAAGCCTGGAAACAGTCAAGAACTCGTTCTAGGGAGCCAACACCCGGAGCGGCAAACTCAACGAAATCACACACATCTTCAGTGGTTGTTAATTGGCCTCTTTTTTTTTTTTTTTTTAATTAAAAATTTCCACCTCCTCCCCACCTCCCTTTTCCCTCCCCCTCCCCCCATTCCCCACTCCCCCTACTCCCCTCCCCCTCCCCCCATTCCCCACTCCCCCTACTCCCCTCCCCCTCCCTCTCCAGTCCGAAGAGCAGTCAGGCCCAAGAGATGCCCTATCATACTACAAAAGTATTTGTTCAACTATGTTCATAGCAGCATTGTTTGTAATAGCCAGAACCTGGAAACAACCTAGATGCCCTTCAATGGAAGAATGGATGAAGAAAGTGTGGAATATATACATATTAGAGTACTACTCAGCGGTAAAAAAACAATGATATCTTGAATTTTGCATGCAAATGGATAGAAATAGAAAACACTATCCTGAGTGAGGTAACCCAGACCCAAAAAGATGAACATGAGATGTACTCACTCATAATTGGTTTCTAGCCATAAATAAAGGACATTGAGCCTATAATTCATGATCCTAGAGAAGCTAAATAAGAAGATGGCCTCTTGTTTTTATTCAACAGTTCCCAAACACACAGAATTTGTGATGGTGTAGTGTGTGTTTATGTTCTATCCAAAGAGACTGTTCTTCTAAACAAACAGAGAGAGGTGCTAACAACTGTAATCATCTCTGCGTTGCCATGCTTGCTACGACCCTGGCGTGGGGCTGGCCGTCACACACACATTACTTCATCCTGAGTCTCGTGAAGCAGGTCTCATTATTCTCCTACTTAGAAAGGAGGAAAGTGAAGAGAGGTGTAGAAGGAACTAACCCAAGACCTAAAACAGAAGAGGTGGCTTCCCAGCAGGGACAGGTAATTTACCGGTGCTTCTCTTTCCTTGGACCACTAGGACATTTTCAAGTCGCAATAATGGATCTTTTCCTCCAAAAACAAGGTCATGCAAAATGGAAGTTTTAATAACCTCTATGTATCCTTTTAGCTAGCATCTTTTTTTCCCCCAAGAAAGCAAGGCTGAGAGGAAGGAACCATTTTAAAAATAATTTCTTTTAGGGTGGTAAAAACTAGCTGTTATATATTATTTGATTATTTCTCCATCACATTTTGTCTTGAACTTGATATGCTGTGCCATATTTGTCTTTCTCAACAGTCTTGAGAGATTCCATATAGAAAACCATGTAGGTAGAAAAATATTCCTTCTGATGAATTCACTGTTGTTTATTATTCCAGAAAGCCATGGGAAGATTCTTCCTGAGAGTCACAAAATTCATCAAAACCAATCCAATGCTTGTTTTGCGTATATTCATTACACCAATAGCTAGCAAGTGGTTGGGAAAGGGGCTATAGTGTGGAAAACCTCCAGTGAAAAAGTCATGAATGGAAGCAGGTTAATGTGAGCCACACTCAGGGTACACGCTCTGTTGTTCTGTTAGTTCGTGTGTCTAAGTGCTGTGTTGGTAAGAATTGTTTGAGTAAGATGTCACATTCTTATTCAAAGTCTTTGAAGCAGAGTGACTCTCACTGATCAAGATCTCTTAACAATGAGACTCACTGGCTTCAGCTTCAGAGATTCTGTCCACCTTGTGCATCTGGAGACCTGGATGAAACAAGATCATAATTCGAATGTAGGTATCACGTGATTCAACCTTTCAGAACTACCAGCGTTGACACAATGAATCAAAACACAGGATCCAGGGTTGGCTAAGTCTAAGTTTTAATTGTAGACTCCTTGCTTATACACACGGTGTCTCTGACTTCAGTTCGTACATGTGTGGTGGGGAGACTGAAAGATGATTTCTCAATGTTGTGAGAAGTTTTGAGAATTAAATAGCTATATAAAACATGTTTGACTTGCTGTGACTATGAAATCCCCCAAGTTTCTGTAAAAAGCCTTATTAGGGATTCAAATCTTCCTCTCTGCAGTACAAAACATGCTCAGTTTGACCTTAATTGGTGCAATAATTATAACTGGTCTTCTTGGATCCATGCATGCAACAAGCAAATAAATAAATCTCATAGCACAGTAGACAAATTAATTTCTTATCAAAGTAGTCCACGGTAAACTGTAATCTTTTCCCATGTATTAGTTGGGTTTCTGGCTTTTAAGGCTTTGAGAGCTTTCCCACCATTGATAGTAATGACTGCTAGAGATTGAGGCCACTTTTTTCAGGGCTGGGACTCCCTGGTAGGCTGCCCATGCTCCAGTGGATCAGAATACTCCCATGGGCATAGGACATCACTAATCTGACTCCATAAGTTACAAAAAAATTTAAGAGAACAGGAAGTTGGGAGGACAATAGGGAGCTCTGGGAGGAATAGGAGTAGGGGAATGAGTGATTGAATTCAATTAAAATAAACCTTTTATAAAGGTATAAAATTCTCAAATAATAAATAAGTTTTAAAAGAAAACTTTATAAACTTACATTGGTGTGTTGATAAGTAAACTTCAGGCTTGACTTGAATTTCTCTAGTCTTTCTACTATTGTGTCCTTTTTCTCTTCCTTAATCCCAGCTAGGCTACCACATCATAGTTAGTCATTATTTCTCATTAGCCATCTTGGGTTCACTGTTTTCAGCCTCTTTTTGGTTTCCGTGACAATTTTAGGAACTGTATTTTGTAGAATTCTCCTCAATTTGAGTTTATGGGATTGCATGATTAGGTGGGAATTAAAATTGTTGCAAAGGAATACTCCTGGCGGAGTTCTTATTGGGGTTATGTAATACCCCTGTGACTCATGCTTGAGACGTTCCCCTTGAATCACGGTTGTTTGGCAGTTTGGGTTTCTCTAGAGTCATTACCTTTCATTTCCCATTCTGTTTCCGGGGAGTGAGTCATCTAAGTAAATGTAATGGGACGTCTTCACTTCTGAGTTTATAGTTTATGAATCTGTATGTGACTTTTGCATTGTATGGTACTCATGTGTCACGTACTCCTATGGTCAGAGGAGAGGGTTAATCTGAAGGAAGAGTGTGTTGCAATCCAAACGTATTTAATCCACATCTCACAACCCAATTAAGAATGATGACTATAGGGACAATAAAATACGTGTAAAATGAGAGAAGAGGGCAATTACCAGGAGTTAAAGGATTTAGAAGGGGTGGGGGCAGGGGACAGGTGAGGGGAAAAGGCCATAGATGGATTAACTAAAAACATATGAAGAAGCTTTATGATTTCCCACCAGTTAGGAAGCTAACTTCAAAATACAACAATAAAAAATAAAGGGGGGAAGTTCAAATAGAATCATCCTGCATGAGTAGACAATGTCACTCTCAAAAGACATGGGTTAATCAATGGAAACTGAGTTATTCATCAGGAAGGCCCAGGGGTGGACAGAACAACACAGAGCATGTGCCACTGCTCTTGATCACCCATCACAGTTGCATAGTGAGGCCCTGTTGCTAAAGACACCACACACTTAGGCTGTAGCACATGGAGATGTCATTCTTAAACCAAAACGAAGTTCCTACCTGATGGCTGGATTTCCTAGCGTTGGAAAGTGCTATGCCCAAACCCAAACGCTACTCAAGCCATGACTTTTTAGTTCAGCCTCACTCAAGTCTTTAGGACGTGGGCAGAACATAGCCAGATTCTTTGCCAAAATGTAATATATTGGCTCTAAAGTCTTACTCATTTCTCCTGCAAACCAGTCCAAAAAACGTAAGAACCACATGGTCAGGTTTGGTTCCAATTTTCTATATCGCCTATTTGTCTCATCATTGTGACCAAATACTTTGCAGAAGCAATATACAGTAGGAAAATTTTTATTTTGGCTCACAGTTTGAGGGGACACAGTCCATTGTTGTGCAGAAGGCACGGTGGCAGGCAACTCTATAGAAGCAGGAGTGTGCAGAAGGGGATCCTTGCACATCAGCAGAACAAGAAAGAGAAGATAAAGCAGAAGTATGGGAACAGGCTTTAAGGGTCACAGCCCTGCTTCTAGCAGCCTGTTTACTCTGGACAGACCTCCAAATTCCCAATGATACCATACTTTCCAAGACAATACCATCAACCAATGTCTTAGTTTCTTTCCCTGTTGCTGTGATAAAATGCCCTGACCAAAATCATGTAAGGGGAAAAAGAATTTATTCTGTCTCACAGTGTTCTCAATAGTTTTAGGTCAGCTTGACACAAGCTAAAATCATCTGAGAAGAAGGAACTTCAGTTAAGAAAACTCCTCCATAAGATTACACTGTAGGGAATTTCCTTAGTGATTGGTTAGGGAAGGTCCACCCACTACGGTCCTGGGTTCTACAAGAAAACAAGCTGAGCAAGCCATGAAGAGCAGCCCAGTAAGCAGCACCCCTCCATGGCCTCTGCATCAGCTCTCATCTCCAGGATCCTACTTTGAGTTTCTGTCCTGACTTCCTTAAACGATGAACAGTGGTGTGGAAGCTAAGCTGAATACTCCCTTTTCTCCCCACCATGCTTTGTGGTCATGATGCTTCCTCACAGCAACAGAACCCCGAGCACACACACACACACACACACACACACACACACACACTATGGAGGCACTGTGGTAAGGAAGTCTAGGCAGCAGGAGCTAGAACAGTTGGCCATGATGCATCCATAGTCAGAAAGCAAAGACAAATGCTTATACCCAGCTCATTTTCCTCTTTCTCTTGAGTTCAGGGCCAACCCCAGAGAATGGAACTGCCCAGTGTGTGGATCTTCCCATATCAAGCAACTTAACTAGGATGATCTCAACAACCAGGCCCTAAAGCTGGCTCTCAGGTGGCTTTATATCTTATCAAGTTGTTTTTATTAGAGATTAACCAATTGAGATTAATTATCACACTAGTGAATGAGTGTTCAAATACATAAGTCTATATGAAAGACGCATTATATTTTTTTTAATATTTATTTATTATGCATACAATATGCTGTCTGTTTGTATGCCTGCAGGTCAGTAGAGGGCACCAGACCTCATTACAGATGGTTGTGAGCCACCATGTGGATGCCGGGAATTGAACTCAGGACCTTTGGAAGAGCAGGCAATGCTCTTAACCACTGAGTCATCTCTCCAGCCCCGAAAGACGCATTATATTTAATGCTGTGGGACAATGGTCTGTACCCTACCAATTATATTTTAAATAAATGCTGACTGGCCAGTAGCCAGGCAGGAAGTATAGGTGGGGCACAGAAAGTAGAGGCGTGGCAACAAGAATTCAGGGAAGAAGGAAGTCTCAGTCTGCAGTCATGACCCAGATGTAGAGGATACAAGATGTGATTACTTCACCAAAAAACATACCAAGCCATGTGGTTAACACACACAAGGATAATGAGCTAATATAAGATGTAAGAATTAATAAGAAGCCTGAGCTAATGGGCCAATCCATTTATGATTAATGTAGATCTCTGTGTGTTTATTTGGGACTAAATGGATGTGGGACCTGGTGGGACAGAAACCTCAGACAACAATTTAAAACATGACAGTACGCATGCATGTGTGGATGGATGGATAGATAGATAGATAGATAGATAGATGGATGGATGGATGGATGGATGGATGGATGGATGGATTGGATGGATGGATGGATGGATGGATGGATGGATGGATGGATGGATGGATGGATGGATGGATAGATAGATAGATAGATAGATAGATAGATAGATAGATAGATAGATAGATAGATAGATAGATAGATAGATAGATGGATGGATAGACTCAACGTCCTATACTTACTTTAAGGTGACCTAAATATTATATCCATCATTACCTCATAACTTTCAACTTAATATAATTTCCCTTCTAATTATTGTACAACCCATGTTTCCTTTTAGCAAATTATCCCTAGTTCTACAAAAATAAACCACTCATGCTTCTATATTAGCACACAGGGATAAAATAATTTGTAAATTTTTTTTCCTGGGATATAAAGGGCAAGATACCTCTTTTACCTGAACTTCATGAGGTAGCCATTTATACTTTTATTCACGAAGCATTTGCTAAGATACCTATTAGGGGGCCCCCAAGGACTTGGAGATGCAGATGGTTCATTAAGATTCCTTGTTTGTTTCAACTGGAAGAATTTACAGAGCGCATGATTTATTAGGAAGCTGTAGCAAACACATCTGGCGCCCTGAGTCACATCCATCCACCCTTTCCTCTGACGGTAGCCAGGTTAGAACAGATAATTCCATCCAATATTAGACTGGTAAGAGCCTTCCTCTCACTCACACTGAGGACTTGGTCTACCCCATCTGTCTTGAATGCCAACAGAATGCTAGTTCATACATACACCCAGAGAAAGAGTAGGAGACAATCTGGACCAATGGACAAGAGCTCCCTCTGAACCACTGTGTGAGTAACTTTAAATAGTATTGTATGATCCAACAGAAATAAGAGACCTGCTGCCCCAAACCTCAAAATATATCCCTCCTCTATTTCTCTCCCCTCTCACTATCCCCCTCCCTCTCTCTCCATCTCTCCCACCCCCTACCTCTTGTCTCATTACACCCCGAGATCATCTTTTGGAGGAACCTATATGGCCTACCAAAAAACCCTCTTCTGTTTAAAATATGTTGTCATTTAAGTCCTCTCAAGTTCAGCTTCACGTCGATAGCTACTCTTAAGCCCCTGTTTCTATGGCATGTATTCCTAGACCATAAAAACAATGAACCAGTAAATGTGTTCTATTACAGTGCCATCTAGTGGCAAGGATGAATCAAAGCTCATGCATCTAAGTGACCCTGGTACAGCTATTAAATAGAAGCACTGGGGACTTCACATGACATTAGTTAGGTGCATTCAAGAGCAGGCAATCCTATTGAAGGTCAAAAACATTAATGCTTGTGGGAGGATATTAAAAAGTTGGGGTAATTTTATGATATGTAGGTAACACATGCTAAGACAACAATAAAAATAATCAAATCTCACATGTGAAAAAGCGAAAGCTAGCCATGGACAAGGTCAGGTGGAGTTTTACCTCCGTGTTTCGATTGAGTGGAAGGCTAAACCACATAGAGCTGGTTCTCACGGTACACAAATCTGCCTCCAACAGTCAGGGCTAAAGAGACCTCTACAGAGAGTTAATAACCAATTAGTAAGATGCAATGGTAACAGCAGTTACCATCGAATGAGTATGTCTTATGTCCTGGTTTATTGCTAAGTGTTATATTCATTTGATCTCATTTAAGTCTCAAAATAGCCTTGGAAGATGAGTGTTATTGATGTCTTCTTATGGATAACTTTGGCTTACTCAGATAGAATACAAGGAGATGAGGAAATAGTCCTCAAGTTTCTCAGGTCATAGATGTGGTAAAGAGCAGGACAGGGTCAGGTGAGATACTGTTTAGATACAAAGGCTGCTCCTCCACTTAGCCCATGATTCATGCAGCATTAAAAATCATGACAATTTTTTTTTAAACCAAGTACAAATTAGTTAGTGATGGGAGTTATCTATGAGGGCCTCTTCATTCTGCAAACGGAGTGCTGAAGCAGTCATGGTGATATATTGCCTCGGGTCAGCTTGAAATGGACTGCTGAAATTAAGATTTCTTGCTCACTGGACTCTAGTCAAAATATATACTCTTTCTCATGACTGACTTCCGCCAGCAATTAATTTATAACCTCAAGCAAATGATCTGTTTGCCTTATCTGAGCTTTGTGGGACTGAAAATGTTATTATTAGATAAGATAATCTACAGAACAGTGAAAAAACTTCACTCCAAAAAATTTAACTCAGCGCCATCTTCTGACAAAGAGTTTCGAAGTTCAGCCAAGTTGAGGGTGCATTACAAGTAAGCTGTCAGCAAGTTCAGTCCTCAAAGCTCCCCTTAACTCAGGGATGAGATGGTCTGACCACCATTGTCTATCTGAACCTCACCATGCAAAGAGAGCATCTCTCAGGTAGGAGAAGAGTCTTCAGGATGCTACCGAGAATCCATCCGTCAGCACAGCCTTGGACATGACAGTTAACCTAGCTGGGACTTTGTTCTGCATCGTGGGTTGAACAAGAAAAAAATAAAACCAACTTCACAAAACAGTTCTAGGAATTCATCAACATAACCCAGAAGAACACATTATACATAGTGAAACTTCTAAATTTTTTTTCTTTTCTTTCTTTCCCGTTTCAAAAAGAATTTTGATGTTGCTTCAGAAAATGATCTCAGTAGTGTCATCTCTCCTCCACTTTCCTCTAGCCCAGGGAAGAAACACTTTTAAAGCTAGTTGAAAACCGTATAGCACTTCAGAAGGGAACACTACTGAAATAGCTAGGCTTGCCAATGGGGAACCGTTGAGCACAGCTAACAACTTACAAATGCAAATGCTGTCTGATCTAGCAGTCCACCTATGGGAAATTATCCTACAGATAAATAATGTATTACAAGACTATGCATTGCAACAATAATTTCCATAAGAAAAGATCTTTTGAAATCTAAATGTCCATCAGTAGAGGCTTGGTTATTTAAATTATGATGCCTGAAAGACTATACAGCAAGAAAATACACAGCTAGAAAAAAGTCCAGGGCATAGTTTTGAGTGAGAATAGCAGATAATAGAACATTATGTATAATATGCTACTATCATATAAAAAGAAGGAAATAAATATGTTAATATTTGTTTATATATGTAAAGAATAACTAGAAAGATACTCAAAGAACATGGAGTTCTCGGTAGGGTGAGAGAAAACTATATCCAAGAATGAAATGGGTGAAAAGGAGATTTTTATTCTATCTTGTTTTTTTGTTTTGTTTTTTTAAGTGGGAGATGCAAAGATATAGCTCAGCTGATGAAGGCACTTGCTGTACAGGACTGATGACCTGAATTCAATCTCTGAGTCCACGGTGGAAGGAAAGACCTGACTCCTGGAAGCTGTCTTCTGATCTCCACTTGTGTATTGTGGCACATGTATGCCCAAAAACATCATATACATACATGCAACATTAAAAATAAATTTAAAGACACCAGTGTCAGATTTTTAAATAAATCAACTCTAAAGTAAAAAAAAAATATCTTTAATTAAGTGTGTATCTGCTTTCAGTATGCTGTCTTATTTTACATAGCCACTGTCAGAGTTAATCTTCATTGTCAACTTGACTTGGACTTAAAATTCCTATGAAAGCAAAGTTGTGTTTATGAGGGTGCTTTCAGAAAAGACTAACTGAGGGGAAACAACCCACCATGAATGTGGGTGGCCTTATTCTGCATTATGGAGTCCCAGACTGAATAAACAGAAGTTTTTGATTGCCAGCATTCCTATCTCTGCTTCTTGCTGTGGTCAACCTGACTCTGTGTGGAGCTGGACTGTAGAAGGAAGGTAAACGAGATGGAGCTGTGGGCTTGAGGCACCTATGGATCTGTAAACAGTACTTCATAATCCATTCTTATGAGAGGGTAGAAGAGCTGAATGTTGAGAGAAATGCAGACCCTGGAGGCTTGTTCACAAAATTACAGTGAGAAGCAAAAACTGCACTGTGCTACAGTCTACTTGTTACATTGTAGCAAGACTCTTTGCTTTATTCTTCCGGTGTCTTGAGAACTTGGAGTGGGGTGAGACCGGAAAAAGTGGGATTATTTCTATGGCAGTGAAAAATTCAAGACAACATAGTGTTCAGGCTGTGTCGTGGCTTCTGCTCACTGCTCCCATTCAGATCTACAGTGGCAAAGAGCTTTGTAAGAAAAAGACATGAACATAGCAAGAAGAGGGGTGAAAGCTTGACGCTGAAAGCAAGCACCCTGCAGAGAAAGCATCTGTAGTGGTTAAGGTAGTTCATGCCCATGCAATTATAAAACCTCACATTCTTCATTGGAGCAATAGAAAAGCCCTGAGAATAAGACCCCATTCATTGAGATCTCCAATGCATGAACTGCAAATCCATTTAAAGGGGGAAAGCCTGGGTTGAGGATGGGATTACCTGCTTTAACACAGGTCTAGGGAAGTGTTTTCTTGGGTTCTTCCCTGAAAGCACAGGAAGGACATGGCAACTCTGTAACCCATGTCTATCAAGGGTGCGCAGCATTTTGACACTCTGAATTTCCCTTGTGATCTGCTAGCGTGTTATGTCTCTTTCATAGCTATTCTGGGATGCCTGGGGCCTACAGACAGAATCTTCCGGCCATCTAGCCCAGGAGGGCCATGGTCCTTCTGTTTCAGCCTCTCAGATCATAGGTATGGGTGACAAATCCCTACCAAACTGTACAATGCATTTCTAAACAATCCATGCTCTATTTGGAAGATATTTCAAATTAAATCACATGAAAATTTGTAGTATGCTAAAGCATTGCTGAAAAATGAAAAATAAATGTTAAATGATGAAGATTATAATGAAGAAAATGCTAAATCAAAGAGTGAATTCTCATAATAAAGAAAAACAGAATTTTATTCAAAATAAACAGAAGAAAATAAATCAATGGCATATAAAACAAAAAAACAATGAAAAGTCTAAGAGCAAAAATCCAGTTCTATGTACAAAGTAATCCAACCAATAAGACCACTAGTGAGACTGAGAAAAATAAGAGAGAAACCTGAAAACCATTAATATCAGGAATGGATAAGGAATGTTTTGTGATTTTTTTTTCCTTCTGGAGACTAAGCACACGATACAGAATGTGACCAACAACTTTATAACCACAAAATTGATGAGCCATATAAAATGAAAATTTTTCTCTTCTTTATTGCATTTAGTTATTGTGATATATATCTATATCTATATCTATCTATATCTATATCTATATCTATATCTATATATATATATATATATATATATATATATATATATAGAGAGAGAGAGAGAGAGAGAGAGAGAGAGAGAGAGAAAGGGGAGCTGGGTCTCTCATTCTGTCATGTGAGTTCAGAGACTGAGCTCAGGTCATCAGGCTTGGCAGCAAGCACCCTTATCTGTTAAACTACCTAGTTGCCCCTCCCATTAACAGATTGTTAAAGAAGACTACTCATAAAAGTTGAGGACGAGCCCCCACAGCAAAAAGAAACAGCCTAGACAGAAAACCATTGAAGAGAGTCCTTAAATTTGTGATAAAGATGCTGAAGTACAGCTCTTTACAGTTGATGGCTCTGGTAGGGGTTGGGGTGGTTGAGGGCATGGGAATAATTAAGCTTTCTTTAAGGGAGTGGCTACTGGGAGTTTGACCATGTTCCAATGAATATATGAGCAACAGAAACTGAACTTGGCATTTTTTTCCTTTTGTGGGGAGGAAGTACCTGGGAGGATGTACCTGGGAGGAACAGGAAGTGAGCATTATTGGGGTGTATTTTATACGATCCTTAAATAATCAACTAAAAAATATTATGTTGGGAAAAATTAATAGAAAAAATATGCTAAAATTTGAATGGCCCACTATTAGTAAGAATGTAAATTTGAATCTATTATTTTTTAAAAAAATCTTTCTACAAAGATAGCTCATGATCCAGATGGTTTCACTGGTAAATTTTATCTAAAATTTAAAGAAGAAAAATAACCATCTTAAGCCCACTTAGAGAAGAGAGAATTCCTTGCAGCTCATTTTATCAAGGCCCTATTACATTGATACCTAAACCTACCAAAATGTCCTCTAGAAACTGCTGCCCAATATCTCTCATGAATATAGATGTCAAAACCTTCAACAAATGCAACTGGTCTTTGACTTAGAATAGTCTGACGTTGTTTGTCACTTTACAGTAGTGTGGGAAGGCTATGCCTTCAGTAGGAACCAAACAGCATTTTTCACATCTCATCAGAGCAGATATGCAAATGTAAAAAGATGTTCAATGACATTAGTCAACAAGGACCATTAAAAATCACAACACACTGGCATTAGAAAGTTGTTAAAATCAAAATGACATAAACAGCACCAGATTATTGGAAGAATGTATTCCCTGCTGGTGGGAATACAAAACAGCACAATGACTTCACAAGATAAAAATTAAACTCTGAGAGGGCATAACTCAATGGTAGGATACACACTTAGCATGCATTAAAAGTCTTGGATCCAATCAATAGAAGCAAAATTGTTAGGCATCCACATAACCTCAAGTTTCACAATTTGAACATTGCTGGTCTGTTTGATCAGCCTTTGCTGATGTGATGCCTCAGGCACTCAGCACTGGTGCTGGCCTCTATTGGGTGCCAGTCATGATGATCATAGATGTCAAATGTCCCAGACATGGAGGAAATCCAGAGATTCATCAGGTCATATTTCGAAAACCTGTACTCCACAAAATTGGAAAACTTAAAGAAAATGGACAACTTTCTGGGTAAATATCACTTACTAAAATTAAATCAAGACCAGATACGCAAATTAAACAGACCTATAACTGCTAAAGAAATAGAAACAAACATCAAAGTCTCCCAACCAAGAAAAGCCCAGGGCCAGATGGTTTCAGATTAGAATTCTACAAGACTTTCAAAGAAAAACTAATACCAATACTCCTCAAATTGTTCCACACAATAGAAACAGACGGAACAGTGCCAAACTCTTTTTATGAGGCTACAATTACCCTGATACCCAAACCACAGAAAGATATTACTAAGAAAGAGAATTACAAACCAATCTCACTCACAAACATTGATGCAAAAACACTAAATAAAATACTGGCAAATCGAATCCAAGAACAAATCAGAACCATCATCCACCATGATCAACTTGACTTTATCCCAGAGATGCAGGGATGGTTCAACATATGAAAATCTGTCAACGTAAGACACCATATAAACAAGCTGAAAAATAAAAACCACATGATCATCCCATTAGATGTATTTCAACAAAATACAACATCCCTTCATGATAAAGGTCTTATAAAGAGCAAGGATACAAGTAACATACCTAGACATAATAAAGGCAATATACAGCAAGCCAACAGTCAACATCAAACTAAATGGAGAGAAACTCCCAGTGATTCCACTGAAATCAGGAACAAGACAACGTTGCCCACTCTCTCCGTATCTATTCAACATAGTTCTTGAGGTCCTAGAACAATAAGACAGCAAAAGGAGATCAAGGGGATACAAACCAGAAAAGAAGAAGTCAAACTCTCACTGTTTGCTGATGATATGATAGTTTACATAAGCTATCCCAAAAATTCTACCAAGGAACTTCTACAACTCATAAACGCTTTCAGTAATGTAGCAGGATACAAGATTAACTCAAAAAAAAAATCAGTAGCCCTCCTGTACACAGTTGATAAAAGGTCTGGGAAAGAAATCAGAGAAACAACACCCTTCACAATAGCTACAAAATAGCATAAAATATCTCAGAGTAACTCTAACCAAACAAGGGGAAGACTTATATGACAAGAACTTTAAATCTTTGAAGAAAGAAATTGAAGAAGACACCAGAAAGTGGAAAGATCTCCCATGCTTTTGGGTAGACAGAATTAACATAGTGTAAAAATAGCAATCTTACCAAAAGCAATCTACAGATTCAACACAATGCCCAGCAAAATTATTCAAAGACCTCAAAAGAACGGTACTCAACTTCATATGGAAAAGCAAAAAACCCAGGATAGCCAAAACAATCCTGTAAAATAAAAGAACTTCTGGAGGCATCACAATCCCTGACTTCAAACCCTACTACAGAGCTACAGTACTCAAAACAGCCTGGTAATGGCATTAAAAACAGACAGGAAGACCAATGGGACCAAATCAAAGACCCGGATATTAATCCACACACCTTCGAACACCTGATTTTTGACAAGCAAAAAATATCAAATGGAAAAAGGAAAGCACAAGTGGTGCTGGCATAACTGGTTATCAACATGTAGAAGAAAGAAAATAGATCCATATCTATCACCATGCATAAAACTCAAGTCCAAATGAATCAAAGACCTCAACATAAAGCCAACCACACTGAACCTTATAGAAGAGAAAGTGGGAAGTACACTTGAATGCATTGGCACAGGAAACCACTTCCTAAATATAACCCCAGCAGCACAGACACTGAGAGAAACAATTAATAAATGGAACCCCCTGAAACTGAAAAGCCTCTGTAAAGTAAAGGACAAGGTCAACAAGACAAAATGACAGCCTACAGAATGGGAAAAGATCTTTACTAACCCCTCATCAGACAGAGGGCTGATCTCCAAAATATACAAAGAACTAAAGAAATTGGTCATCAAAAGAACAAATAATCCTATAAAAAATGGAATACAGACCTAAACAGAGAACTATCAACAGAGGAAAAAGAAAAAGACAAGATCTCCTGAGTAAATTGGGAGCCTGGGGACCATGGGAGAGGGTTGGAGGGGAGAGGAAAAGCAGGGAGGGGAGAAGAGAAAAATTATAGCTCAATAAAATCAATATAAAGAAATAAAGAAATGTCAAATGTCCCATAAGTGGAAAATTTGCTTCTAGATGAGAACCTCTATCTACTCTGTCCTCCAACGACTGCACAGCCTGTTTGCTTAAGAAAGCAAAACCACATCCAAGAAGAGAGATTTTGCACTAACAAATCCATAGTTTCAAGAATTGATATCCAATATGATGGGATTAAGAGGTAAGACATTTGGGTCACATCATAATGAGTAGTATTAAGTGCCTGCATAAAAAAAAAAAAGATTCCAGAGAGTGCAGCATGGCCCCATGCTTTTAGCCTTGGGACTTAAGAGGCAGAAGCAGGTGGATCTCTGTGAGCCAGCCCGTCCTACATCATGACTTCCACTCAGGGCTACATACTGAGTTCTTGACTCTAAGAAAGAAAAGACCAGGAAGCTTTCTTACCCTCTTTACTTATGTGAAGACATCTGAAGTCTGGGTGCCAACCTGATGCTGGACTCCCAGCCTCCAAACCAGAAGAAAAAAATGTTTCCTGTTTTACCATCCATGCCACTATCATTACAGCTTGAACTAAGGTAGATTTGTGCCCAGACATTCCTATGAATCATATTCTCAATAACTAAAAATGGTGGAAAAATACAAATTCATTCAAATGACAGGTGATTGAATAAATTGTAGTGAGCTCATGCAATGTATTCATTAGTGTAGTTTCTCCGTTTCTCATGTGTCACCACCTAACTCCCGTGTCAATGAACTTTCCGAGAGAAAAGAGATGGCCACTGTAGTCCCAGTGTGACAGAGAGACAGTAGTTCCTGGAACACAGCAGACATGGATACTAAACTGAATGAATGAGTAACTTTCAGTCTGTCTCCTGACGTCAGTTAAACCCTCTGTCTATTTCTGGGCGTATGTCACTTCTCCCCCTGCCTAGAGCATTTGTGGTTCTCAAATACTGTGTACCACTGGTAGTTCATGAATAGAAAAGAATTTTTTTTTTGTTTCTTTGTTTTGTTTTGTTTTGTTTTTGAGACAGGGTTTCTCTGTAGCTTTGGATCCTGTCCTGGAACTAGTTCTTTTAGACTAGGCTGGCCTCAAACTCACAGAAATCTGCCTGCCTCTGCCTCCCGAGTGCTGGGATTAAAGACATGCGCCACCATTGCCCAGCCACAAAAGAATTCTTATTCTAACATTAGGATATTTGTTTGTTTGTTTTATTATTAGCATTGCCACTAATGGTTTTGCATCAATAGTGACTAAAGCCATTTTTTTAATGCCCAGTGTCACTTAATGCTCTTTGAGTGACATGCAGGTTGGGGAAGTGGCTCTGTCCATAAACTATCTGCTATGTAAGTATAAGGACCCTACTCAAGTCCATGGAGAAAACTGGGCCCAAGCTGGAGACATGACCCTGTTAGGAGCAAATACTACTCTGGTAGAAGATCTGAGTTTGGTTCCCAGCACCCACACTAGGCAGCTTATAACTGCTTATAATTGCAGTTCATGGGCACCTGTACTCAGAAACACACACATACATTTACACACACACATATACACATATGTATACACACACATACACTTACATACACATAATTTAAAATATAACCCTGTCTCAAAGCAGAAAGCAGTCACCAGATATCAGCTTCTGGCCTGCTTCCACACATGCGTGACCACATATGAACAGGCAGACACACAGAAAGAATCAATGATCACTTACTTTAAATTTTAACCCCAAATACATGTAACTTCAATATTCTAGGGACAAAATGGGAAGTACACCCACAACTCTTGATGTTGCATAGTGAGCTCAGTGGTCACAGCCAGGACCAGAGGTGCTGCACGGGGCTGGATGACAAGCCAATTGAGCCGCTTTCCTCATGAAATAAGGTATAGGCATTTAGACTTCAGAGTTGGAAGATCTTGCATGACAACCTTATTTATTTATGTGGTTTTGGATGCTGAAGATTGAACCCAGGTGATAGAGGTGGGTCTTGTATTTATCTGTTGCTTTCATTGGTTAATTAATAAAGAAACTGCCTAGGCCCATTTGATAGGGCAACCCTTAGGTGGGCAGAGTAGACAGAACAGAATGCTGGGAAAAAGAAGTCAAGTGAGGAGTCGCCATGATTCTCCCACTCCAGACAGATGCAGGTTAAGATCTTTCCTGGTAAGCCAGCTCATGGTGCTACACAGAATATTAGAAATGGGTTAGATCAATATGTAAGAGCTAGCCAATAAGAGGCTGGAACGAATGGGCCAGGCAGTGTTTAAAAGAATACAATTTCCGTGTAATTATTTCGGGTAAAGCTAGCCAGGTGGTGGGAAGCAGCCCGCCGTTAATACAACACCCAGGATCTCGTGTGTTCTAAGCCTGTGCTCTTCCATTTTGCTGTATTCCTAGCCCACTGTGTTCTTAACAATGAACACTGAGTGAGGTAAGCCAGACCCAAAAAGAGGAACATGGGATGTACTCACTCATATTTGGTTTCTAGCCATAAATAAAGGACATTGAGACTATAATTCGTGATTCTAGAGAAGCTAAATAAGAAGGTGAACCCAAAGAAAAACATATAAGCATCCCCCTGAATATTAACCTTCATCAGGCGATGAAAGAAGACAGAGACAGAGACCAACATTGGAGCACTGGACTGAAGTCTCACGATCCAAAGGAGGAGCAGAAGGAGAGTGAGCACGAGCAAGGAACTCAGGACTGCGAGGGGTGCACCCACACACTGAGGCAATGGGGATGTTCTATCGGGAACTCACCAAGGCCAGCTGGCCAGGGACTGAAAAAGCATGGGACAAAACCGGTCTCGCTGAACATAATGGACAATGAGGACTATTGAGAACTGAAGAACAATGGCAATGGGTTCTTGATCCTATTGCACGTAATGGCTTTGTGGGAGCCCAGGTAGTTTGGATGCTCACCTTAATAGACCTGGATGGAGGTGGGTGGTCCTTGGACCTCCCACAGGGCAGAGAAACCTGCTTGCTCTTTGGGCTGAGGAGGAAGGAAGACTTGATTGGGGGAGGGGGAGGGAATGGGAGGTGGTGGCGGGGAAGAGGCAGAAATCTTTAATAATTAAATAAATTAATTAATAAAAAGAAAAAAAAAGAAAAAAAAAACAATGAACACTGAGAGTCTGGAGAAATGGCTCGGTGGTTAAGAGCATTCACTTTTCTTACAGAGGACCTGGGTCCTCTTCACCGCAGCCATAGCTGCTGGCAAACACTTGTAACTCCAGGGATTCAGTACCTCCTGCTGACCTTGGGGAAACCAGGCACACATACGGTGCCCATACATACATGTAAATAGTACAATCATACCATAAAACAAAATAAATAAATCTTTAAAAAAATAACACAATGAATTCATCTGTTCAAAACAACCAACAATATGTGTTGCCTGGCTTCTCATAATTTACTTGATCTTTAGAAAAAAGTTACATTAACCCCCGATGCTTTTATTCTTTTAGTATGAAATGAAATAATGAATGTGATTTTTTTCCATTTTAATTTTGAATTTGGCAATTAGAGATAAATGTATCTCAAGTAAATAAAAGCTCTTTGGGAGCCTTGATTTCTTTCTTTAATTTTTTTCTTTAGTAGTACAGTAACACATAAATAGAATAAAATGGATTCTTTTAATCATTTTTCGGAATGTAATTCAATTTCAATCACTGTATCGACAAGCACTCGCAGCGCGCATTTACAGAGCTTTCAATCGTCCCAAACAGAAGTTCAGCTCACCCCTCCCTGCCTTCAGTCTCTGGAAATCTCTCTTCAGCATCTCGCAGCTACTCTAGTTGGAATCACACTATTTGTTTTTGCTTTTCCTCGTAGCTAATGTTTTTCAGTCAGCATCATGTTTCCGTGGCTCATCCATTGTCTGGCTTGAGTCAGAATCTCGTTCCTTTTAAAGACTGTACAGCATTCTATTGTAAGACATCCTGTGTTTGTTTATCCATTCCCTTGTTAACAGACATTTGTGCAAATCTGGGTTTACGAACCTTGCTATGCAAGTATCTGAGCTTGTACCCATAATTCTTTGGAGACGGATTGCAAGATCATTTAACAACTGTGTGGAGTTCATTTGCTTTGCTTTGTTTTTGTTTGTTTTGCTTTGTTTTTTGAGCCAGGGTCTCACTACACAGCCTAAATTGGTTTCAAATTCGCCACCCTTAACGCCTCAGTCTCTTACAATGTGAGCCACCAAAACTGGCTTATGTGTTTTCCTTTTGAGGAATCCTTAGCAACCTTCAACAATGTCACAGAATCTAAGACCAAAACCAAAGTTAATAGTTGCGATTCTAGAACATTCCAAATTTTGTCTGGATAACCCCTGCTTGTTATACAAGACAAAGACAGACATGGGAGAAATAGCAGGCCCGGCTTTAGGCTGACATGAGGTTCCTCTAAGTGATGCATCTGCTATTTTCTGTTTTCCCTTGCTAAACTGAAGTTCTCTGAGGGCAAGATTCAGAGTTTAATCTTAATGCTATTTAAGTTCATGCCCTCTGGAATCTGGGGGCACAGTAGGAACGCCTGTGGTCTATCTTCAAAAGAAAGAAAAGATTGTGTGTGCTGTGGGATGTTAATTTAAGATTCGTTACATTTGTTTATGCTGTGGATCATTTGTTTAACGATGAAAACGTGTTGCATTTTTTTATGTTGCATTTGTGTAACTCTGAAGCTGTGCTACTGTGCCTGTCTACAACATCTGCTAGATCTTCAGAAGAGCTGAACGGCCAACAGCAAGGCAAGAGAGAGGTTAGGCGGGGCTAGCAGGCAGAGAGAAAAAACAGAAGGAGAAAACTGGAGAGAAGGATGGAGGATCAAGAAAAAGAGGAGAGGAGGCTGCAAGAGGCCAGCTGTCCAGCTACACAGCAAGCCATGGAGTAAGAAGTAAAGAAAGGTATACAAAAATAGAGAAAGATAAAACCCCAGAGGCAAAAGATAGATGGGATAAGTTAAGAAAAGCTGGCTAGAAACAAGCCAAGCTAAGGCTGGCCATTTATAAGTAAGAATAAGCCTCAGTGTAATTTATTTGGGAGCTGGGTGGCAGACCCCCGAAGAGCCAAGAGAGTAAAGAGTAAAAACTACCAGCAGAAGTTGTATGACATGCTCTATAGGAAGATTGGTAAACTTTTACCGGTATGTCATTGTCTATCCACACTGCCTGGAGGACTGTGTTGAATATATTCTGGGGTCATGTGGAGCCTTATGGGAGGGAAGCAGGGAGTTATTAGCAATACAAGCGGTGCACAGAAGAGCTGCTGTTGCAGACCTGATATTCCACACAGGGAATGTTATTGCTTGTGCCTTCAAATCTTATTCTTAATACTTTATCTGAAGAATCTGATTCCTCTCCTATGAATACACTGGCTGTGGCCATGCTGCAAAATCCACTAGTTTCAAAAACACGCATGCTGACATTACCCTTTCAGACCGCATCAGCATCCCGGGAGCCCCGCAAGATCAAAAGTTCCTTCTGGAATTCTTCGTGGAGTTTTCACAAACACATCAATGCAATCTTATGATAATATGAGGCAGTTAGAGTTGAAACGAAGCACACTGCTTTCATCTAGGGACTCATTTCTTACCCAAGTAGCATTCAGAGACAAATATATACAGCCCACATTTTCACTTTATTTCCAGTTTCATGCCTTCCAGTTGTGTTTATAAAAAGCTACACGTTGTTCAAAAATGAAGACTATTCAAATGTGCATTATTACATTATTTTTACAATCTCCGGGGTACAAATGGACTCCTGTATGACATCTAAGAAATTACAGGCTACGATAAAAATGAATGCTGGCACAGAAGAAAGACTAATGAGATACATTAGGATTGGGGGAGTCTAGCATCATGGTCGCCTCCATTTCAGAAAGGAGAAAAGCGGGGAGGTATCGAGGAGCTAATCCACGAGGGTGACATCAAAGGTTGTCACATCACAGCATTAGCTTGCCAAGGCATGGCTGCACATGTGTTGAAGGTGGACTGAACATGTGGCACCCAGAGACGACCTTTCATGAGTGCTGTCTAGATTTGTGTGGACGTTACGAGGCCTCGGAGAGCATGCTACGTGCTTACCTTAAACTCACCCTGCAAGATACAGACAACAAATGGAGAACTGAAATTTGTATCCAAATCTAAGTGAGGGGAAGTTGTACATTCTTGAAGAGGGGGAATGGGAAGTGTGGGACTTCACACTCCACAACACATGTGGAGCAGAGCATTATGGGAAGACAACATTGCAACCAAGGCGTTAGTATGACTATCCCAAATTTTACAGCACTTTTTCCTTACAAAGACACACTCATGTGTTATTTCATCTTATCCTTCTAAAGAGCCGGTAAGGGTAGGGGCAGGTTTGCTGCTCTCCAGATTTGTGTAACACTCTTGCCACCGCCATTCTAGAAGGTTCACAAATGCATTGGAGAGTATTTGTATGGGAGCTCTGTCTGGTGACTCACAGGAAATGGAGAAACAAATAAAGACTGTTTTACTGTTTTACTTGGGAGCCAACCTTGCCTTATAAATATTTAACACAAAAATTAACAGCCTGGCAGTAGAAACATGTGCCTCTAATCCCAGCACTAGGAAGGCAGAGGCAGGTGGATCTCTGTGAGTTCAAAGCCAGCGTGGTCTACAGAGCTAGTTCTAAGAATGTCAAGGCTAAACAAAGAAGTCCTGTCAAAAGAAAAGAAGAAAGAAGGAAGGAAGGAGTGAGAGAAGGAGAAAGGAGGGAAAGAGAGAGAAAGAGAGGGAGGGAGGGAATAAGGGAGGGTGGGAGGGAGGGAGGGACGGAAGGAAGGAAGAAAGAAAGGAAGGAAGGAAGGAAAATTAGCAATAAGCATGTCTTTTCTACTGAGTTATAACGAGTATCACCACACAAGGTGTTCCTATGTGGCTAGGACAGGAGCTAATGCTGAATTGTGACCGCAAGAACCATGTGTAGCACAAAAGGCACTGACAGAAATTCAGGCTGGACTCGAGGATGAGGGCATTTGTATTTGGTTTTTGAGACAGAGTTTCATGTAGCCCAGTCTTGTCTCAAACTCTCTACGTAGCCAAGGATAACCCTAAATTTCGGATCCTGCTGCCTCTAGTTCCTGCATGGACAACTGCAGTCAGTGTTATGAAGCACTTGGGAACCACCCCAGGGCTTCCTGCATGCTGGAGAAGCGCCGTTGTAACCAAGAGGCACAATCTCCTTAACTCCAAACCAAACGTATCATTCTCTTGGGCCTCGAGATCAAAAGCCAAGAGGAGAGGAACCTATTAAAGGAAGCAAAAAAAAAAAAAAAAAATATGACAAGCGACTCCCCTGTGTATACTGAGCTTAAATGAAACTTTGTTTCATCTAAAATTAATATATGTATTATTTCGTCTATGCCTTATCCAGAATATGAGTGAAAAGTCTTTATTAAATGCTAGAGAGACACTAGGCAGAGTAAAAAATTTGCATTTAACAACACTAGCATGACCTCTGTGTGCGTTCTTCCCTGCAGTAAATATAAGCATTCCTCCTCAGCCGGTGACGGGCAGGGCCCAGGGCCAGCTGTATTTATCAGGCTGGCCCATCTACTTGTTTCATATTTTGACTTCCTGTTGAGCTGAGTGGAAACTGTTAATCATCTTAGCTACAGCTTCTGACATGAGTATTGGCTTCTATATTTTTACCTTTTTCTATGTATTTGAAATCAATTCTGATGATTTATTTCTAGATGTAAGCATATACATAAGCCATGTACATATATATGTATACATATGTACACCTGTAATGTGTATGTAGGAAGACAGATACCGTGAAACATTTCATCTTGATGTGTAAGAGGGAAAGGGCCACTAATTTCTTGCTGAAGCCACTAGTTTCTAAACACCCACAGTGCTCCCTTGAAGTTCAGACCTTGACCAAATCAGCAAGAAGACTTTCTTTCTCTCCCATTGTGTTAGATTTTCACCAATGTGATAATGCTTGGAAAACTCAGCCTAAAGGCAGAACATTTATTTTGGCTCAGTTTTGGAGATTTCAAGTCATGCTCCTCGGGCTCCTTTGGGCAATCATTATTCTAACGACTACGTCAACCACAGCTTCCTCGCTTGTGAAATGAAGGTACTAAGAAGGACCTAGGTGGTTAGAAGAATTAAGAAAACTATGAACAGGGGAGTGTTTAGCACACAGGTCTACAGTGTAAGGAGGCAGCTGGGCCTTTAGATAGTTGTACTGTCCTTGACCCCAAAAGCAGGTAACTTATGCCGGGTGGAAGACACTAGTTTCACACTTTACTTTCTGAGTTCTTCACTACTGACCTTTCCAGGATATACAACAATACTGATATCTAGAACCACATCAAAAAACATTTTTTTGAGCCTGGGATATAGCATAGATACATTGCGTGCCTGGCATGAACTGTCACTTCCTACTTCTGCTCTGCGGTACCTCACACACCTGCATGTCCCTCTCCATGATTTTTTTCATCCTGGCTCAGAGAATGGCCATCTGCAAACAAAGATCTTTTCTTTATCGTTAACTCCGTCTCCTCTAGCGCCTCTGAAGCATTCCCACGTTGAGGACCCGGGGTTTCCTGGTGCACATAACAAGCCACATGGCTAAGTCTCCTGAAAGCAGAATTTCTTCCTCCTTTTCCTCTCTGCTCAGCCTATGTCTCCTGATGCAGGAAGATCCCCAAGAGAGCTAATGAGAGGTACGAAAAACAAAGTATTTTGACTCATAATTTGCTGTCTATCTTTATTTTTAAATATTCTTGCCATGAATGTATATGCTCATTTCCTAGGGCCGCCATAACTATGTCTATCAGCCGAGTAGCCCAAGTGATGGAAACGTACTGTGTTCTGGGTTTAGGGGTGAGGCATACAGACTGAAGGTGCAGGCAGGACAGGTGCTTTCCTGAA
This sequence comes from Chionomys nivalis, assembly GCF_950005125.1. Lineage (NCBI taxonomy): Eukaryota > Metazoa > Chordata > Mammalia > Rodentia > Cricetidae > Chionomys > Chionomys nivalis. The sequence goes on along the minus strand of NC_080090.1, from coordinate 48,399,674 downwards.
GACTTGGAGAGAGAATTGGTTTCTTCTCCAGCTTCTGGTTCTCCAAGTCAACTGTTGGCCTGCCTAGCCTTGTAGAATCGCCATTCCCTGTCTGCCTCTGTAGCCACCTGCGGTTCTCTCTGTGTTTCTGCTCCCATCCTCTCAGTTTGACTGCTATTCTAACAAAATACTGCAGACTGTGTAGCTTAAACAACAAATATTTGGTTTTGGAGACCAAAAGTCTCAGGTCAGAGTGCTAGCATGGTGGTTTCTGATGATGGCTCTCTTCCGGGTTGCTGACAGACAAAGCTGGATGTTCAAATGGCATCAAGAGGACGAGAAAGAGCTCTGAAAATCCCTTTAAAAGGGTGCTGATTTTACTCATGACGCCATTTCTTTCCCAAGTGCCCCATCTCCTCTCCCAACACTATCACATTGGTGTTAGGAGTTCACCATGGAAGCTTTGGAGGAACACACATTTTAGCCCATTCAGCCCATTAGAGTGTACCTAAAGAGAAGGGCCTTTTAAAAAGTAATTGAATTGAAATGAAGTCATAAGGGCAGGGCCCTAGGCCAACATCATTGGTGTCCTCATAAGAAGAGAGAGAAGTGAGAGGGCAGATGATCGGACACAAAGGGAAAGTCATGGTTTTTTTTTTTATTTATTTATTAAAGATTTCTGCCTCCTCCCCGCCACTACCTCCCATTTCCCTCTCCCTCCTCCAATCAAGTCCCCCTCCATTGTCAGCCTGAAGAGCAATCTGGGTTCCCTGCCCTGTGGGAAGTCCAAGGACCACCCACCTCCATCCCGGTCTAGTAAGGTGAGCATCCAAACTGCCTAGGCTCCCACAAAGCCAGTACGTGCAGTAGGATCAAAAACCCATTGCCGTTGAATTTGCAAATGGACAGAAACACTATCCTGAGTGAGGTAAGCCAGACCCAAAAAGAGGAACATGGGATGTACTCACTCATATTTGGTTTCTAGCCATAAATAAAGGACATTGAGCCTATAATTCATGATCTTAGAGAAGCTAAATAAGAAGGTGAACCCAAAGAAAAACATATAGGCATCCTCCTGAATATTAAACTTCATCAGGCGATGAAAGGAGACAGAGACAGAGACCCACATTGGAGCACTGGACTGAAATCTCAAGGTCCAAATCAGGAGCAGAAGGAGAGAGAGCATGAGCAAGAAACTCAGGACCGCGAGGGGTGCACCCACAGACTGAGACAATGGGGATGTTCTATCGGGAACTCACCAAGGCCAGCTGACCTGGGTCTGAAAAAGCATGAGATAAAACCGGACTTGCTGAACATAGCAGACAATGAGAACTACTGAGAACTCAAAAACAATGGGAAAGTCATGTTTTAACCCAGCAAGGAGGTAGTTCTTCTGCAGCCCAAAGAGAAACAATATGAGAAAACAGCACCGAAAAACTATGACAAAATACATTTTGGTGGCTTTAGCCTTCAAGCCCAATGGTTCTCTACCTTCCTAATGCTGCAACCCTTTAACACAATTATTCATGTTGTTGTGACCCCCACCCATAAATTTATTTCATTGCTACTGTATAGCTGTAATGTTGCTACTGTTATGAATCATAATGTAAATATCTGATATACAGCCTACAGAGGGGTCGAGATGCACAAGTTGAGAACCACTGCTCAGGTCTCTGTGTGGTAGACCAGATGGACTAAAACACCATACCATGTAGTTCTTCCCTCTATGCCGCTGATCCCTGTATCAGCACATCCAGTCCTGGTCCCTCAAGGGCTTCAGGTAGGCTGCCAAAGGAAGTCAGTTTTAACATGTCCACAGAAAAACTGTCACTGAACTGTCCTACTCTATCTCCACCCTGCATTGAAAACATCCCCCTCAGAAACAGCCACCCTGAGCCAGACACATGGGCATCTTCTCCCTGAACTTGCATCCAATCACAGCCCTGCCGAACCTCTCTCGCTAATATTGCTCATCAAGTTCCATCTTCCATGCTCTCTCTTGCCATCAGATAGGTCCAAGAACTCATTATCTCATTCCTGTGCCATTGAACAGCCTTCTAATTGGTCCCCCTGCATCCAGTCTTGGTCCTGTAAGATCATCTCTTCCAAAAAACTAGCATTATTTACATAAATTGCAAGTTGTATTTTTCCTCCCACCCCCAGCTCCTTAACCTGCTCACAAAACCATCTCTTACGTGTCTTTCACATCCTTGCAGTCACAGTTCTCGCCTCTCTTCATCGTTAGGGAACTAGCATCTAAGTGCTTACAGACACAAGGTTCTGTTTCTCTTCCCCCATGTTAGTCCCAACAGGAAATCCAACTTCTACTCTCTTCCTTCTCTCAACCTTTGAGACACAGTCCAGATGTGTTGTGCCCTTCAAAAGCCACCTCTGAGAGTCAAGGATAGGGCAAAGCATTTTTTTCTATGTGGCCAGAGCTCCTTAAGCAGATTCAAGCAAACACCTCAGTGATAAATATAGTTATCATTTTATGATGCTTTAAAGTATTTTTATATTTTATTATGAGACTGAAAGCCACAAGGGATGGGGATGTCTATCTGTCTTCCTGGGTACCTGGAGCTGTACCTGGGCATAGATACCAATAAACACTTCTCCAGTAGACCATGAGGGCAGAAGTCCTGAGTCCAAAGACTTCTGCAGTTCAGTGTGAGAAAAGAGGGCTGGAGAGGAACCCAGATCCCTGCAACCTGCTGACCTTAACTGTTCAGTGCCAAGGTAGGGAGGGGCTGGTTTTGGTTACTGAGGGGACAGAATCATAACATTTATTCATTCATTTCCTGTTTGCTTATAATGGATAGATACATGTTCCACTCAAGTTGATGGCAAGTGCCTTTATCCACTAAACCATCTTCCTGGACCCAGATATTATGCACTTTAAAACATCTATGTTCAGTGATTACCCAAGTCTGCTTTCAGAAAGCAATTGCTAAAGACATGGTGTCCAAAGACGGGCATGGTTAATTTTTCTAGAATTCCTCCAAACTGTTGGTTAACATAGAAATGGCCATTTGGATAACTAAACATCACAGTCCTTACCCTATTTTGTATAGATCAAAGTTTCTCAGTCTTGGCACTTCTGACATTTGTGCTGGGTTTTCCCTGAGGACAAAAAGGTCCTAAGCATTGCTGAACACTTAGTGGCATCCCCCACCTGCCAGATGTCAGCAGTTTCTCACCTCCCAGAGTGTGACAACAGAGGGAGGTCCCCAAACACTATCAGATGTCTCCTTGCCAGAGAAGAGGGCAGAGCTGTGAAGGTACAGAGAAGTGGGGCAGCCCACAGCACAGCCTGACCTCTGATGTCAGTTCAGCTTTCCATAACGCACTTCTGAAGGCAAGGATTCCCAGAACACTTCACTTGGTCCCTCAGGAGAGCATTTATTCTTTATAAGAACACATCTGCCAGGCTTTATCATATGTTTTTAAAGGCATTTAAATCAACTGCATGTAAAACCTTTAAGAGTTTTTCTAATATAATTACCTTGTAAAAAGATGAGATCATGTCATTTATTGTTCTATAAAAAATGTAGGGTTGCTTTAAAAAAGCAACCATGTGCTGATTCCCATTTGGAAAGGAGAGCGGTCTGTAATTTAATTTGAAGGCTGCTCCCTTCTGCAGAAGAGGGAGGGAGAGAACCAAGAACAAAGACCACAGGAGAGGGAGGGAGAAAAGGGCAGTGGGAATGTTGGATCCAAACAGGGAGAGGGAGCATCTCTCTTAACTACCATTCCCTTTGCTCCCTGCCTGGTTCTAACCCATTGCTCTTGATCAGTGTGGTCAGCACTAAACACATTCCGACCAGGTAGTCTAATCCAATACTCTGATGGACCCAGTTCAAATATTCAAAGTGTTCTATTATTGAATACAGCAAACAGGAAAACTAGACTAACACATTCCAAAAATTATTTGAGGTAAAGAGGATCCTGCCTGTGCTAGGATATGTGGGGTTTTATTTTTAACGCCCTGAACAGATGTGAACTCTAGTCTCTGAAAGTTTATTATCTAGTTGGGGAATATAAAAATTAATGAAATAGTCACACTGATGGGGGTATAATTACAAATTGAATAAATGCTATGCAGAAAAGTAATTAAGGAGCCTGACTTAGACTCGAGGTACTGACTCTGGAGTTGAGCTCTGAAGGAACCCAGATTTAACTAAGAGGTGGAAAAGCAGCCACAGATGGACGGGACAGCATGAATAAATGTCCTTGACTGGTAGAAGCAGCCTAGGGAACTGAACTAAGAGCCAGGAGGACTGGTGGATCTGAGGACATGACCAGGGCCTGGTAGTTTGGGTGGAAGGGCCACCCATGATGTAGAGACTAAGAAATCACCTTGTGTGTGCTGTAAAGAATGATGATTCGTAAAGCTGGGGGCGAGGGATGCCGAGAGGGTTTCATGTCTTACATCTTGATCCTGGTTGTTCTTCCCAAGCTCAGGTAGAAATCTCTCCACTCTGTGGACAAACTCTGAATCACTGGGCCTGAAAGGACCTACTGACCAAGTCAAGGAGCCTGTCACATAGGCCACCGCATGTGAGACATCCAGACAGGCAAATCCATAGTGACAAACAGAGTCTGGATGAGGACGTGACTCATTTGGTTATAGATAGAAATTATCTAGGGTTAGACAGTGGTAATGGTTGCACAGCTTAATATACTAAATATTAATGGATGGAACTCCTTCTGGCACCTGAATCGCATCCCAATAAACCTATTAAAAAATAAACATCATTGTGTTTCAGGACAAACTAAGTTCTAAATTCTAAGTAAAGACAAGGTCAAGAACTAGCTTTCATAATTCCTAATTTTAAATTCGTGTCTTTTAAAACACCTTTTACATCCTAAAATTCAACCAGGCAGAATAGTATAAGGATGCTTTTAAAATAGAGACATTTAAATAAGAACAGCTGATCAGTGATTGACAGAGAGCTCTGTAATTCCCAAATCACATTTTTTATTAAGAAAAATTATAACGAACCAGCTACTGGGAATGAGATCAATTGGGATTTTTCTACTTTGCCAGTTCAGTCAAATGGCGGATTTTAACTTTGAGCACAGCTGTCATTTTCCACCCAGACAGCCATTTAGCAGATGTGTGACATCAATACTGGTCTCCAGCCCTAGCTTTCTGTGTGCATTCCACAAGGAAGTGATTGCACAAGAATGTGTTTTAAAACACAAATCTCAACAACCTCATCATTACCTCCACAGTCAACTAAGTCACCAGCCCTTGTGTTAGACTAGATCTCATCAACACAAATCTTTTAAGGTGAACCACACAGAACGTGAGTAACTGCTCTAATTGCCGTGACCACGGCCTGTCCTTAAACTCAGATTTACACTGATATCAGGAACAACAACAAAAGGAATCCCATATAGGGACATTGTCCTGGTCAGGATTCAGTCTGGTATGACAGCAAACCCCACTCAACACAATGTAACTGGAAATATATAATGTTCTTTAATGGCAATGTTCAGGGTTCTCAAACCTCTCTGCAGTGAAGTTGGCTTAATTTTCCAACTCAAGTGTGTCCCTGGTGGGGAAGCAGAGCCTCACCTTTCATCTCTACAATTCTACAAAAAAAAACGAGAAAGACTCTAACTGCTAATAGAGCCTGGTGCTCAGTCATAGATCAATGTCAGTCAATCCTCATGTCCATGTGGATTCGTTGTCCTAGAACCCGAATCCTACTTACTTACCACATACAGACTGGGAATACTCGTGTAACTAATGCAGATGGAGAAGGATGCACCCCTACAAGGAAAGAAGTATTCTGATGGAAAGAGAAGACCAAGGCTATTCAGGAGAATGACAAATTCCCATTATATTTCCTGTTAAAAGACTAGCCAAGCCCGAGGGAGGGCAGCAAAAGGCCAGGGGACAAGAGCCTCCTTTTGGGGGTGCAGTGGGTAAAAAACTCCCTTCTTGTATGACGTAAGATATCACGTCATCGGTTGTAGATGGAACAGTCACAGCCCATGGGTAAACACTTGATCTTTAGCTGAGAGCGACCACAGAGTGAGGTGGGGTCAGGTGAAAAATCTTTAAGTCCCTAGAGGTGTCCTCAACAGGGATGTGAGAGTCTGGTCTCTTCCGGTTTCCCTTTGTCTCCCAGTCATGAAGTGAGTATTGTTGTTTCACCATCTGCTTTCCCAAAGCCACAGAGCAACTGACCATAGACAGACTCACAAGGTCCTCCAAAACTGCGAGCCGAAATAGCTTCCTCTTTAGATGTTCTCTCCAGTAGCTGTGCTGTCAGAAAGATGGACTAACGCACCATCCTGTGGACAACTAAACCCTGCTGATGGCCTTGCCAATAACCCCTTGATTAAAGCCTTCAAGAATTAGCCAACTTGATTGCACACATCTACTTCCTGCTGAGGTCCCCCCTCTCTTACACACACACACATACATACACACACATACACACATCACCACTCATACACCACATGCACACATACCATATACACATACCACATACTACACATGCACACACTCTCAAACACCATACACACTACACACACACACACACACACACAAAAGCAGCCATACTTTACTGTTCAACCTCACTTAATCTTTTCTAATCATTCCCATATTTTTCTTCCGAGGTTTTTATTACGACTGCCTGCTTGACACATGAGGAGGCACAGAGTCAGCGAGGTTCAGTGACTTGTCAGAGGTCGCCCAGCCAGTAAACGCCAGCTGACGCTGGAAGCCAGATCAAAGTTCTCATGGTTTTTGCTCAAAGGTGTCATCTCTGATCCGAACACTACTTCCAAACCTGCTCTTTTATAGTTTTACCCTACACAGCAGCAAAAACACTCCTCTTCTGTAGATCTAAAGAGACAGACACAGGGATTTGTTAGTAAAGAAATGTGTAGGCATAGCTCTGTGACTGTGCTTTCCATATATAGTCCATATATATGGGGCATATTCACATATTCTGAATGTAACTATTATATATTATGTTCACACTCATAATTTGTCTTCTTAGGTTGGGAACAACATCAGAGAGACTGGTCCTAGGGATCCAGTTTTTCTAAACCAGGCATGCTTATCTTCTCCTCTAGAAAGTCTTCTGCCATGCCAGTGTGGGTACCAGCTCTGACCTGGGGCACTTGTCTCTGCCCTGGTATCCATGGCAATTCTGTCTGCTTGCCTCCATGTCCCACACACTTGTCTATTCACCTGTCTCTCTTAACCGACAGGCTCTGGGTGATGAGAAGCCTGTCATTCTTTCTGATACATACATGCAAAGTGTGTCAAGGCTGGCCATTGAGAACAGTCATTAGATCTCTTCAGAAGCATGGACTGTAGCAGTAGAGACTGTACCCAAACTCAGTGTGGGATTCAGAATATCAGGCTACAGTCTTATCGGGTAATGAGTTTCTCACATGGCGTGTGCTAATAAATCTTTAAGCATCTCATATATTTTGGACCAACCATGATCAATAACCTAAATATACTGGAGATAATAACCAGATTAATCACTGTTGGGGGAAAGACTTCAGGACACAAACTGATGAAATTCAAATGAGGCCTCTCATTTAGGCAAGCGTACCCTCCCAGTGTTAATTTCTTGGTTGTGATAATCGCACTGGTTTTGCGATCCGTCAACTTATGGAAAACTGGGTGGAGGCTCATGAGCAAGTTTTCTCCCTTCCTGTGCATCTCCAATTGCTGTTGAAAATGAAACTGTCCAACAGCATAATCTTCTAAACCAGACTCTTAGCAACTGATACGGAAATGATACAATTTCACCATGACTTTGGTGGGGTACAGCACACCGTGGTATGTAGGATCACATCACAGGAGCTTTGGCTTACCAGTGACTTCCCATTGTGCTGTCAAGAGAACCTTCTTCAGAGTCCCTGACAGCACACAGCCTTTACCAGGCCTTCTCTAGGGACAGCAGTATACCATCACCCTAAATCGTGGCTAGAATTGCTGGCGATGTCTTCCCACTTCAGCCTAACAAGTCACAATGTGTCTGTTGTTGAGTCTATAGACCCACATGGTAACTCTTCAGAACAGTGAGAGCCAGCATGGTGCTCCTGTGGTTTATTTCCTCCAATAAACAAGGACGCAATCACACATTAAAGGGGGTCTCTGAGATTCATGCAGTAGTTTTCAAAGCGTTTTCATCAGCCACAGAAATCCCCAACAACAGAATTCTCATGTGGAAGTCTGTGTGGAAAAGGTTATCTTTGAGACAGGCTCTCACTCTGTAGCCGGGACTGGCCTTGAACTCACAAAGAGCTGCTTCCTTCTCTCTCCCAAGCACAGGGATTAAAGGCATTTGCTACCATACCTGCAATATCAGAACCTTTAAAAACCAGAATAAAATGAAACAAACTTCATTAAATCAAAGTTGTATACAAAGACATGGGGCCCTCAAGTCTCAAAGTACTGACAGAACAGCTTTCTGCTTCCCAATGCAGCACAGGTACCATTCTGACATAAACATATGTTGGGCCATATACAGTAAGGAGCCAAATAATTAATATTATAAAATTGACCTTAAATAAACCAAGATCTATACCAATGCAAATCTCTATAGCACATCCCCTCTTAAATGTAAACAAACATTTATAAACAATATTTGGGAATATGGACATAGTTCTTCTCCAAACTGCTTCCTGGTATCTGTTGGACAAAGTAATTTTTGAGGGATGTTCAAGGCAACCTTTCAGCGGGTATTGTCCATCAAACCACATTAGTCTGGAATGATTCCATAGGTTCTCATCTTCTTTGGAAACAAAAGAAGAACCTCCTTTCCAAAGTAATATATCCTTAGACACAAATTCTGAAATCAAGATACCTTTAAAATATATATGCTGGCTTATTTTAACAATCCCCAGAAACAAATGCCTCTCTGCAGTCAAAAAATTCAAAGAACAATAGCATACATAATCCATACTCTCTTGCATTTTACCTCTTTATGTGGCTTATTTTTCTTTACTCCTTTTAATCTATGACTGTCTGAACTCTGTCTCTTTAAAGACTTTGTTTTATTTTTTCTTTTTATAACTCTCTATACTCTTTCTTCTCTATCTCAAGTCTACGTACATTTATCCAACACTGTGACCCATTTAGAGGTCTATAACTGTCTGAATCTGTCTTTATTGTAAATCTGTAATTCTTTACTGTCCAGGAACACTTCTTAAAATGCTAAGCACTTCTTAAAAACTTAAAATGCAGCGTTACTAAGGTATATATGGCACTGCCTGCTTGCCCTGCCCTGCCCAGCCCAGCAGAGCTATTTGCTGCCTCTGAAAACCATGCTCACAGCCCCATTTTTAGGCACACAGCCAGTCTATGTTGCCATTAAGTAAGTTGTAGCACTCTGTTCAACACTGTGTCCTATTTAAATGCTCCATAGCCAGACCTCCAGAAAGAGCCAGAGATCCCCCTGGCAGCACAACCCAGAAAGCTGGCATTTCAAAGCTGCAGCTTTTCTGCTACCGATGAATCAGGAAAACCTCTCTTAAAGGAGCCACAGCATGTTGCCAACAAGCAAAGCCCATTCAGTAAAATAAATGCAGCTAAACTTTGTTTTTTAGTGTCTGGAATTCTTTTCCAAGCCCTCTCAAGTTTTAAGTGGATTTTAGTTGGCCATAAGGATGCCAATTGGTTGTAAGGAGGCCATTTGCTGGTTCCGGAAGAGAACTGCACATCTTGAGTATTGGAACATGGTCTAAAAAATGATGCATGGTTTAACAACGCCATGGGGAACTGTGAGAGAGGCTCCAAGAAAAAAGGCAGAGGGCTTTACCTCAGGTGCATTCTGTTCCCTGGATTGTTCTTGAATGTGATTTCTTGCCCCCTGTGTTTACAATTCAATTTACATTCAATTTATAAGACATGCTCATTATTGTTGCATTCAGAACACAGCTATAGAAGCCAGTCTGGTCAATGCACCCTGAATCTGGATATGGCCTTCTGCCTTGCTTTCCTGCTCTCCCAGCTCTAACCTATAGTATGTACCAGGCAATTGTGTTTAAATTGGTCTGTCCTGGGAAAGTTATGGGAAAGGGCTGTTAATAATTAGTATGTGTTTACTGACATTTATTTACATGTTTTTCTGAACCAAACAACCTTCCTTGGATCATTGCTTTCATTGTTTCATTCCTCTATAAAAGTACACTGAACCTGAAGTAAGGCTGTCTACAGCATTAGACTGTTGTCCATCTCATTCTTTCAGGCCCTCAGATCCCAGGTCCAGTGGACAAGGATCTGCATAGGTTGATGAATGTCAACACAGAAGTTTAGTGATTTTCTTTCCTTTTTTTCCCTTCTTTCCTTTCTTCCTTTTTCCATTCCTTCATTCCTCCCTCTGTCCTCTCTTCATTCTTCCTCTTTCCTTTCTCCCTCCATTGTTCTTCTATCCTTCCTCCTTCCTTCCTTTCTTCTTCCCTCCCTCCCCTCCATTGTTCCTCTGTCCTTCCCCCTTCCTTTTTTTCTCCCTCCCTCCATTGTTCTTCTGTCCCTTCCTCCTTCCTTCCTTCTTTCCAACAGCTTTCTAATCGTATATAAGATCTACTCAATAAGAGCTGTTGGTTACCACCAAGGTATGCATGCCACTACTACACCCTTAGAGTTACCCTACCATGCTGCTCATTGCTGTGGCTCATATGGATCATAACTGCACAGGACTACTTCTGGCTTCCCTCCATTGAATGCTTCCATGCTGTCTTATAGTACTATAATATCTAGTCGTCAGGGAAGAGACATTCACTTCAGTTCCAGCTCAGGGGTTTTGACTCCATATCTGAAGTGCATAGTGGCTTCAGAATAAGGACTAAACTTCTACCTCCTGAGGGCAACCAAGCCCATAGTAAAAGCCTATAATATTTTAGGAGTCCCTTGAACAACCTTAACCAACAATTTTTAAAGAGGTTTTATGTCTAGTGTTGCTTGGAGGTTTTTGTTGTTTTGTTTTTATGTCTTGTTTTTTGTTTGTTTGTTTTTGGTCATCTTTGGCTCTTGCTGAGAATATTATCAGTCCAGATGAGGAAATTTTATTTAAACTGTACATATATATTTATACAGAGACTTACCGCTGTTAGTAGGTGTTTTTTAACTCTCCTCTTGTCTGTATTTATCTCTTTCCCACTTCCCTAATTAACCCACAATAGTGTGTATATCATAGTCTCTTACATTCATTGCTTTGTAGTATCCCATGGTAAGAATGCACCACAGTCTGTATATCCATTAATCTCTTAGTAGATTCTTGGATTATTTTCCAATCCAAGAATATTCCAACTCTTAAGAATAAAGTATCATCCCAGCCCATAACTCCAACAAAGTCCCCTACTCTATAAGAGGCTGGTGCAGGAAAACTGTCTGTATTCTATCAATCATGTATTTTAATAAAACTCTGATCGGCCAGACTGAAAAAAAGGCACTGAGCCACGTGGCTAACATAGTTAAGGATAATGGGGTAATATACATTGTAAGAGCTAATAAGAAGCCTGAGCTAATGGGCTAATCAGTTTATAATCTTATGGAGATTTTTGTGTGATTTTCTTTGGGGCTTGCCAGCTGTGGGTACCGGGCAGGACAGAAACCCCAACAAGCCGGTCCTCATGTTACAAGAGGCCATGCCAGTACTCAGAATTCCAGAACCCCAGAAGCAATGCTGGCACCCAGACCTCCAGAGGCCACACCAGTACCAAGAACCCCAGCAATTACTCAGGTCACCCCAGTGGAGGCACCTTACTACACCAGAGGACTCACCAGTCACCAGGACTGCAAACCACTTAGGCCAGAAGACCAGAGAGAAAACATAAACAGATGAAAGGAAATACCCATATAACAAAGACAAACTCAGAAGTTGGCAACTAAACTTATAATTATCCAAAACCCAGATGCCTAGAGGCCAATGTGAGAACACAATCAACAGCAGACAGGGCAATATGGAATCACCAGAGACCAGCTATCCTCTGACAACACACTCTGAATATTCTAACACAGCTGAAGCACAAGAAAAAGACATTAAAACTTTATGAATATGATAGAGTTCCTTAAATAGGAAATGAATAAATCCCTTAAAGAAGCCAGAAATACACAAACAAACAACTAGAGGAAATGAATAAAACTGTTCCAGACCTGAAAATGGAAATAGAAGCAATAAAGAAAACACAAACTGAGGGAAGTCTGGAGATGGAAAATCTAAGTAAGAAAAACAAACAGGAACAAGCATGACTAAAAGAAGACAAGAATTACAATACAGAATCTCAGATGCAGAAGATACAATAGAATGAATTGATAGATCAGCCAAATAAATTTTTAAATCTAAAATATTCCTAACACAAAATATCCAAGAAATATGGGACACATGAAAAGACCAAGACTAAGGATAATAGGCATAGAAGAAGGAGAAGAATCCCAGCTCAAAGGTGTAGAGATATGTTTAACAAAATCATAGAGGAAAATTTTCCTAATCTAAAGAATGTCTATAAAGGTACACGAAGCTTACAGAATATCAGATAGTTTGGACCAGAAAAGAAAGTCTCCTTGCCACATAATAATCAAAACACTAAACACAGAGAACAAAAAAAAAAGAATATTAAAAGTTGTAGGGGGGAAACACCAAATAATATATATAGGAAGAATAATGCCCTATTAGAATAATGCCCAGCTTCTCATGGAAGGGCCTGGACAGATGTCCTGAAGACTATAAGGGATGATACATGCCAGTTCAGACTACTATACATAGCAAATAAGGTATTCTATGATAAAGTCAAATTTAAGCAATATCTATACACAAATCCAATCCTACAGTAGATACTAGAAGGAAAACTCCAACCCAAGGAGCTTGATTACACTTATGGAAGCACAGGAAATAAATAATTTCACACCAGCAAAAGCAAAATAAGGAGGCATACACATACACACAAAACCAAATGAACAATAATAAAAAATAACAGAAATTAGCAATTGTTGGTCATTCATATCTTTTAATATAAATGAACTCAACTGCCCAATAAAAAGACACAACCTAATAGTATGGATACGAGAACAGGATCCATCCTTCTGCTGCATGCAAGAAATACACCTCAGCATCAAAGATAGATGTTATCTCAGAACAAAGGGTTGGAAAAAATACAACAAGCAAATGGACATAAAAAACAAGCAGGTGTAACCATTCTAATATCTAACAAAATAGACTTAAAACCAAAATTAATCAAAAAAAAAAAAAGATGGGGAAGGACACTTTATGCTCATCAAAGGAAAGATCCACCAAGATTATCTTTCAATTTTAACATCTGTGCCCCAAATACAGGGATACCCACACCTGTAAAGGAAACATTACTAAAGCTTAAATCATCCATCAACCCTCATACATTGATAGCGGGAGACTTCAATATGCCACTCTCACTAATAGACAAGTCATCCAGACAAAAACTAAACAGAGAATGATTGGAGCTGACAAACGTTACTGGACCTAGCATATTTCCACAGAACATTTCACCCATACCCAAAAGAATATACCTTCTTCTCGGAACCTCGTGGACCATTCTACAAAAGTGACAACATACTCCGTCACAAAGTAAGTCTCAACAAATATAATAAAATTGAAATAACTCCCTGCATTCTTCCAGACCACTAAAGACTAAAGCTGGATTTCAAAAACAAGAGAAACAAAAGAAATCCTACAAACTCATGGAAACTAAACAACTCTCTCCTGAATCATGGCAGAAATAAATAAATAAATTTAAGACTTTCTAGAATTCAATAAAAATGAATGTACACCATACCCAAACTTACGGGACAAAATTAACGTGGTGCTAAGAGTTCACTGTGCTAAGTGCCTTCATAAAGAAATTGGAGAGGTCTCATCCTAGCAACTTAACAGCACACCTAAAATCTATAAAACAAAAAGAAGCAAACTCACCCAAGAGGAGTAGGAAGTAAGCTGAGGGCTGAAATCAATAAAATAGAAATAAACAGAACAAGACAAAGAATCAGTGAAACAAAGAGTTGGTTCTTTGAGAAAATCAACAAGATAGACAAACCCTTATTCTAACTAACTAAAAGACACAGAGAGAATATATCCAAATTAACAACATCAGAAAAGAAAGAGGAGACATAACAATAGACATTGAGTAAATCATCAGGTCATACTTTAAAAATCTGTACTTCACCAAATTGGAAAATCTAAGAGAAACTGATCATTTTCACTTGATAGACACCACTTACCAAAGTGAAACCAAGATCAGATTAACAATTTAAATAGATCTATAAACTCTAAGGAAATAAAAGTAGTCATTAGAAGTCTCCCAACCATAAAACCTAGAGACAGATGGATTTAAGACAGAATTCTTCCAGACATTCGAAGAAGAGCTAAGGCCAATTCTCCTCAAATTATTCCACAAAACAGAAATTTTCTTATTAGTGCATTTTATGAATTCTTTATGCATATTACAATTAAATCTAAGATATGTGACTTGCAAATATTTTTTCTTGTCTCTGGTTGATCCTGTCTTACTCGCACCAGCACATTTGAAAGACCAGGTTTTAGTTCTGGTGATGACTGGGCTCTGGATTTTACTCCTCTATCTAATTTTGTCTAGCTCCAAGTCAAAAAGGTTTTGCAGCTGACTTCTGGTAGAAGCATTTGCTATTCAGTTTCACACATAGACCTGTGGTTCACTTTAGGCAAATGTTTAAGTGTGACAGGAGTTCTGGAGTGTGATACATGCTTGTTTACATGAATATTCAGTTGTTGGAGACTATTTTTTTCAAATAACATCCTTTGAATTGCCTTTGTTAAAAAATCTATCAACTAATACATTCAAGTCTATTTCTGAACTTTCTATTCTATTCTATTGATCTGCTTATCTATCTTGACAATAATACGAAACCATTGAAATTACTGTAACTTTAAAATAATTTTCAACTTCAAATAGTGCCATTTCTCCACCTCTAAAGTTCATTTTCAAAGTAATACAGGTAAGATGGCTCAGGAGGTAAAGGTCCCTGCCCCCAAGACTGACAACCTGAACAGAATCCCTGAGACTCACACAGTGGAAGAAGAAAACAGACTCTTAGCAAGCTTCCCTCTGACACCCCCCATCCCCCATGCATTCATGTGCCCACGCACATGCAGACACATACACACATGCATGCACACATGCAAAATAAGTAAATGTAATTTTAAAATATTTTTTAAAACAGCCAGAGGCTAGATATAATGGGCCATGCAGTGTTTAAAAGAATACAGTTTGTGTGTTGTTATTTCGGGGCATAAGCTAGCCAGGTGGCCAGGAGCTGGGGCAGCAGGAACACAGCCCACAGCTCCTACTACGGAATGGTGCCCAACATGGGGCTCGAACCCACGAACCTGAGATTAAGAGTCTCATGCTCTACCGACTGAGCTAGAATGCTGGGAGGAAGAGGAAGTGAGCTCAGACTCGATAGCTCTCCTCTCTGGGGCAGATGCGATGAAGCTCCGACCCAGGATGGACATAGGCTAGAATCTTCCCGGTAAGCGCACCTTGGGGTGCTACACACATTATTAGAAATGGACTAGTCCAGGTGCGAGAGTTAGCCGAGAAGAGTCTAGATATAATGGGCCAAGCAGTGTTTAAAAGAATACAGTTTGTGTGTTGTTATTTCGGGGCATAAGCTAGCCAGGCAACCAGGAGCTGGGGCGGCAGGAACACAGCCCGCAGCTCCTACTACAACAGCCTATTGAGATTTTAATTAGATTGTATGAATTTGTTGGGGAAAATTCACATTTTAATAGTACTGAGTCTTTTGCCCCATGCAAAACTGCCCAAATCTCTCCCATTTCTATTTTTTAAAACTTCTACCAGCAAAGTTTTACAGTTCTGGGTATATCTTAAACATTTTGCCAAATGTGTCCCAAGTATTTATTTTTTCAATGTTTCTCTAGTAATCCTGGTTTTAAAATTTCAAACTTCCAGATGTTTATTGCAAAGTGCAGCTTCTTCTTTTTATTTAAGGGAAGATTTTAGGACTCATAAGCAACCTCAGAAGTGCTCTCCTGAGTCAGGAATAAACCCTGTCCAGTCAGCTGTAAGCAGTCTGGAATGGTGAGGTACAGATCACTCCCCTCTCTCACCTCAAGGATCAGCCTAATGTCACTTGACCTAATGAAGGATGGCCCTAGATTCACCAATTCCATGCTTTGGCTAAAATTCCCACTAACAAGTAAAATGTTTTGGACTGATAACTCATGCTGTATTTTTCCATTTTAAAGCAAAAACCCTCCCCATGGCTAGAAAGGACCAGCAAAAGGAATCGTAATCTAAAACTCCAGCTTTATCCCGCTGGCAGATCTAAATACAGCCATATGGTCCTAGAGGCCAGAGTGTTACAAATCCCACCTACTACAGGAAAGTCTTCGTTCCTGGGAGACCATATGTCTAATGATGCGTCCCGGCCCTTTAATTTACACTGTGGCCTGCCAACAACTTGCTTTTCACTGGTCTGAGGAACACAGAAGGCGGCACAGCTCCAGGGACTCTCAAGAGCAAATAGCAGGGACCCGCTGATGAATACTATCTTGGTGGAGAGATGCAATTCTGGGACTCAGCCTTCACCCACTAACACATCTAAAACATCCTTCCGAATCCACATCAGTTTCAGAAGGAGGTATTCGGGAAACTTTAGTTTTCTCTGTTAATTATGATATTCTTCCTGTTATTCCCTGTCCCTTGGTTTTAGCTTTTATTTCCTTACATTGATTCATCCAACAAATACACATACAGGAGGAATTTGCATCTCAAGGCCAGGATAGCAGTGGGGATGGGAAAGAATATACAGACTTAGAATACAGAGCCAAGAAGATGGCTCAGTCTATAAAGGGCTTGTCAAACAAGCATAAGGACCCAAGTTTGGATACACAGCAACCACATAAGAAGTAAATCATGATGGCATACACCTGTGATGCCGGCTGTGGGCAGATAGAGAGGAGGACCCCTGGGGCTTGTTTGCTATCCAGTCTAGCCAAGTTGGTGAGTGTTGGATGCAGAGAGATCCTATCTCAAAAACTAAGGTGAAGAAATGGCTCATCAGTTAAGAGCACTTGCTGCTTTTGCAGAAGACAATCACACATGAAAATACAATTAAAATAGTATTTAAAAAATAAAGCTACAACCAAGGAAGAAACACAGTGTCAAATTCTGGTCTCCATATGTACAAATATGCAAGTTCATGTTCACACATACTAAACATAAACAGTACACGTGTGGGCACAGAGACAGAGAGAGAGAGAGAGGGAGGGAGGGAGGGGGGGAGGGAGGGGGGGGAGGGAGGGAGGGAGGGAGGGAGGGAGGGAGGGAGGGAGGGAGGGAGATTTGTAGCACAGGATTCTCACACATTGTGGAGAAAAGACAAAAGCACACTATAAGTAAATAAATACATACATACAGAACACTGTACTTTATGAGATACAAAGCACATTCAGCTAGCAATTATTTCCTTATTCAGAAGAAGAGACTGTGCTGTGGAGAGTGGAGAGTAGCCCTGCATGGCTTCCCAGAAGACAGATAAGCATTCACTCTGAATTAGGTAAATGAGAGTCACCTTACGAGGAAAAAGTTTCTCTTCTGCCTGCTCCTTCCTTCAGAGCATCGTAGATTATATACAAGGAAGCTGGAAAATATGTGGTAGATATGAATGGTGGGTTAATATTTTCCAAAGATGGCCAACTTCTCCACCAAGAGAAGGGATCACTCCTCCCCCTGACCCTCTGCATTCAAAGGAGGGGAGAGAGAATTCAATGTTATGAAAGGAGAAGGAGGAATAAAGGAGGTAGATTGGATAAAGGGAACATGAGGAGGGATCATTAATACCAAAGACCTTCTGAAAGGTTATGTGAAAAGCTAATACTTGAGAAGCTTCCAAAATATTAACATACACATATATTTTTTCTCCTTTTATTGATTTTTATTGAGCTCTACATTTTTCTCTGCTCCCCTCCCTGCCTCTCCCAACATATACATATATAAAGAGTTTAAATGGAGTTGCCTTCAGATAGGCAACACTGCCCCTACTAAACACCACAGACTAGCAGGTAGAAAGTCCAGAGTCAGGGAAGGCCTATCCCTGTTAGAGTTGCTGGCCAGTGAGATCCCATAGACACCCACATGTAACAGGCTATGGCTGTTGCTCTGGGTCACCCTCTGAAATATGACAGTAAGACCCTATTGCTGACAATACCACATGCTTGAGTCATGGAATTCACACATACACATAAAGCTGGCAGTGACCTGTAATCTTATTAAAACTGACTAGTTTTCATAGTGCTGGAAGGTGCTCTGTGTGTTCTCAGAGGCGAAAAGGAATTTTCTATCTTATTCAACTCTGAGCCCTTCGAGATACACTAATGACCTGCCTACTGGTGCAATAGTGGCAGGAAGGGTCTAGAAGTAACCAACTTCACTACTGATTTAAAGACTGCTCTACAAGATAGAACCCAAACCTGATAGAGTCATCAGGGCCAAGAACCTGTGGTTGGACAGGTCATGGCCCTAGGAGAGAATCTACTACCATTATGATGCTAAAGGGATTAGTTGTATTAATCCAACTCCCAAGGACTTCTTGTAATACCAATACATGAGCACATCTCTCAAGTTTTGATTGTGAGCTTTAGTGGCTGAGTCATCTCTCCAGCCCTAGTACAGCTCGCAGACCTCATCAGAGATGCTTCTTTTTTGCAATTTGATCCTTAACACAGAGATCCTGACCAATCAAGGAGTAAATGGGACATTTTATGACACACACACACAACACACACCATCCTCCCAAGGCTCAGATGGCACTACGGAAGAGGGTGTGATAATACTTTAAGAGCCAAAGGCAGTGAATTGCGGCACTAGATGGGTGAATTTCACACACAACGGGTTAGTTGTACATATGAATGGCACAGTCATTGTAACAGCAAGATTTGAGTAGGCCCAAGCTAGACAATATCCCAAAGTGGAGGGTGGAGCTAAGCTCCTAGCTGAGAAGCTATGGGTATTAGCCACCAGGAAGAAGAGAGTTAGCTTTCTTTAAGGGTGTGAACCAGGTAGGTCTAATACATTCCAGTGAATGGTGACGCACCTGGAAGTATCTAGGGAGCATTACTGGGTAGGGGCCAGTGGGTCTTTCAAGGAAAGTGAGGACACAAATTTGGGTGGGCATGGGTTGGGCAGGGGATCTGGAAAGAGATGTGGGAGAGAAATGGAGGCGACTAACATACAGTGTATGAAATCCCTAAAGAAGCTGTATAGATTTTAATAGCAAGTTGAGCATTGCTTCTGAATGTGAGCTAAGTTTTTGTGACTTCAGCTAACAGAGTGTGGCAGATAAAACACCACCATCTTGGTTCTTTCTCTTGCGCTTCAGAAGGCGAGAGTGATGCCGTGCTTTATAAAGAAAGGTGGCTCTTTTGGGTCATAGATTGGATGACACATCTTACAAGGGCCTCACAACGCATCATGACTGGTTTTGGAAAAGGCAGAAGGTGAACAGGCATAGGGACGTAAAGAACTGACATATCATGAGGGCAGTCTCACTTCCTAATGGCCCACTCTCCAGATGACTAATCCAGTCCTGAGAGAAGGTGTTAATCCTCCTTAATTTAATTGCCTCTTGGAAACACCACCTCCCCTCATCACCACAAGAGCAATCGAATTCAGCATCCTTTTAGAGGGAACAAACTATAGTAACTTCTTACAGCATTAAGTTAACACTCCAAAAACAAAAGCTTGTTTTCTCTCTGTTACCTGGCATATACATGTGGGAGCCCTGAACACCCTGTGTGTGTTTCCTCCTCTTGAGTGCTCTTTTGTGAGGGAAGCCTTCCTCAGCCACGTTGAGAGCTTACAGCGAAGTCCCAGGGCTCTGTAATGAGAAAACAATGCCTGGGTAGTCGCCGCTTCCCAGCTCCAGCCACCATCCCATTGCAGTTCAGGCCTGCTCAGTTGAGCTCTCCCCAATTCCTACGCACAGAAGCCAGTAAATAAAATATTAGGATTGTTTAAGCCACAAAAGCATTAGGGTGATTGGTTAGATAGCAATAGAAAAGCAGGGCAAAGGGGTAAGAAACGGGGATCATACCTCCCCACGAAGGAAGCAGAAAAGTCCACCCTCCATTTGGCAACATGCCAAATCATACATGAGAGTATTGGTTTAGATATGGAACAGCATGTAACACAGAACCAAGATAGCTCCAACAATGTATAGCATAGCTACATTCATACCTAAAAGGACAACTGAACAGGACAGGCTGAACCAGCAAATACTATGGGCCCTGCTGTTTCAAGTGAAGAAACAGCCCCAATATTATTTATAGTTTAAAGAAAGTTTAGCTTTGGAGCCTGTCCTGGAACTAGCTCTTGAAGACCAGGCGGATCTCCACAGAGATCCGTCTGCCTCTGCCTCCCAAGTGTTGGGATTAAAGGTGTTAAGGAAAGTTTCTTAAGAGTGGGTTGCAGGTCCTGACATCTTTGACCTCTTGGCTCTAGCAATCCTCCCACCCTGGTCTCCCAGGTGGCTGAACAATACTGAACAATACAATATTGTGGTTCACAGTACTACATCCAGGCTCTGCCACTTCAAACACATCAGAACAACGCTTTATATCAGGTTTGGTTGTAGAAGTAAAGGTCCGTTCATTATTCATTTATTCATTTATTTGAGGTAGCTTCTCACTTTGTAAGCTAGGCTGGACTCAAATTCACGATCCGTCCACCTCGACCTCCACTGTGCTGTGATGACCAGTGTGTGCCACACCATGTCTGGCTTGGGAAAATAAAAAACCCAGTGTGTAGCTGGTGTGGCATTAAATTCTTCCCAACTCCACGTCCACTTTGCTTCTAAATAACCCTAGGAGGTAATTGCTATTGTCATTCCTGCAGGTAACCACGGCAGTAAGCGCGGCTAAGAAACTTCCAGGAAGTAGTAAGTGGTGGGGACATGAAGGCCCACAGTCTGGCTCCATGGCACTACGCAGCTCTGTGCGCTACACAACTCTCAGTACAAGGGACCCGAAGGAATGACATGGGACTAAAACTTAGCTCAGCTGTTTTCAGACTCTTATCAGTACACTACCAGAAGACAACTGAGACAAATAATCTTCCAGAACGACGAGCATGCAAACAGAACAATGATTGCAGGATTAAGAGGGGAAAGGGAAGGATCCAGAGCCCAGCCTCTCTCTATTAACATTATCCATTCTTCCAAAGGCTAGAGGAGATGCAGGATGCAAACACAAAGTTGTCACTGGGAAATTGGTGTTGTGTACAGGAAATAAGGGTGCCAGCGAGAATGTCTTTCCAGGATATTATCTTGGGTTTTCCTCCTTTGGATCCATCTTAGAACTGCGTGGCTACATGCATTTGGTTTAGCATCTCTTTCTGAGACACACTTTGTTATGCATTAATTTAGATTTGCCTAGGGAAGTATTACCACTGAGAAATCAGAAGAGGCGAGAATTAGAGCCGTAGCTGATCACCCTGTCTCCTGCGTTTCTCCCTCCACTCTGAAGCGGGGTGTGTTCTACTCACACATTTGCCCCTAGAAATGGGGCTGTCTCCAGTATGTCCTTATTTCCCTCCCACGCCCCCCTTTCTCTGACAGCCCTGGGAATTCGGACTGCTCTGAAGTGTGAGGGGTGGGTGGGAGATGCTAACCAAAATCCTCCATCCCAAACTGCTCCAAGCTGCTGTAGATTCTTTGCCCAGCCACCCTCCACACTGACCAAGGCAAGAGCATAAAGAGGTGCATGTGCTGAAATCCATTTCTCCTTTATGCTCATCCTCTGAAGGAGCACAGTACAGTTAGATGAAATTGTCACCTGATGAAGGGTTAGTGTGTGTGTAATTGCTCCCACAATATTTTCAAAGTGATGGTCACGCTGGAAGGAGCCAAGTTTGCTAGAAAGAATCTCACTCAACCACCCAAAGCCTGTAATTCCATTCATCCGTGGCTATTTGACTAGCATCCCAAAGATTCCGGAGCTTCGGTTACCCGAAGCCAGTTAATGTCAGCTTCTAACATTAGTGCTGATGACTCTGGAATCTTCTTTTCTACCGTAGAATTTACTAGTCTGTAGATAAGATCTTCGAGGTCTGGGTTATAGACAAGAATCTCTGCTGTAAAAATCACGTATGTAGAATGGGAGGGATCCTACAACTTGACTTCTGCTTGAAGACCTCTTTTTACCTGAGAAGTTTTCACATAACCCCGTGTCCATTGTTACACAAATAGGCATACAAATGAAACATCTACTGGTTATAAACCATAAATTTATTTCGCAATTCTTTGTTAGGCATACAATTTCACCACTTAAAATGAACATAAATCTCCACGCTAACAAGATAGTTAGGCTCTTTTGTTTTCACGTAAAGAATAGTCCCCTTGCTGAATACTCGACACTGTAAGACAGCGTATCTTCAACATTTTCAGAGTTGATTAATATTTGATTTTATAATCAATAGGAACATTGCTACCTTATATAAATATGTAGTACGAAATGGCAGAGATGTGCTTAGAATGCCATTGCAGGCAATTTTGGAACTTCTATCTCAATCCCAAGTCACGGTTCACTTAATGGCTTTTTTTTTTTTGTGGAACTCAACCCAGCAATTCAAACAGGAATCTTTAAGACTTTCATTCCAAAGATACAGTAATTTGACACACACTGAAGAACTATGGTAGAAAAACATTTAAAGTCTTTTCAATAATTAAATCATTCTGTTTCTATAAGAGCAGAAAATTATATGCAAGGTAAAGGGGAAATTCAGTGCACTTCACAACATGCCAGGATTAAATCTGAACTGAGGTGTTGTGGCAGTTTTTCATATTGGTATTACATGGAATGGCTGCATACACAGAGAGACATTGAACACACAATGTTGCATGTTCAAAATAAGGGTTGTGTGGAAGTCATGTATGACCACTCAAGTGAGAATTCACAGACACCTCTTGGATTCATTATGCATGTGATCTTGAATTAGGTTTTCATAGTTGTGCTTCAGAAACATACAGATTTTTCCACATGGACATTTTCAACCCTATGACCCCTTACGCCCTTGCAAGCCACAGCTAAGGGCGGCGTTCTCTATTTCACAACTCATCCAGCTGAGAATAGAAGTTCTGTGAGTGCTAGCTACTGTGCTTCCCATTTCCCCCCACAATGCACAGGGACCGGGCTGAGCTTACCTGTGGTGAGGTGGCCTACTGATGCGCACAGTCAGCCTTGGTAGACAGGTTCCTGCCCAAGCTCTCAGCGGTACTAGCATCCCTCTTAACCAGAGTCCAAGCTCTCAGCGGTACTAGCATCCCTCTTAACCAGAGTCCAAGCTCTCAGCGGTACTAGCATCTCTTTTAACCAGAGTCCAAGCTCTCAGCGGTACTAGCATCCCTCTTAACCAGAACTCTGTCAATTTTCCTCTGTCTCAGCATTTATGTGAGTTTTTCTTCTTCACCACCTCCGCCTCTAATTTCCAAGGCTTTGCCTTGAGAGTGCCAGCGCTCGAGGGAATTGGGCTCTTCGTGTCTCCAAGTCCTGGCTCAGCAAGAATATGCAAGGCTTCTATGAGAGACTCCCTACTGTGCGCTCTTGTCAGGACTGAATTACGGAAGTCATAGCATGGATACCCAAAGTGTGGGAAACGCTGCCAGAGTGGATACACGGAGACTTCCGGTTCCTTCCTCGTTTCCGCCCATGGGATTTTCACTTCCTCTGGGAGGCACAAGGTGAGTAGTCTTTCCAGTTCACTCCCTTTGGAAGGTAGTTTGGTGAGGAAAGAAAGCCGGATATGGTAACATCTTGGTATGCCTGCGTCTCCACATGGCAGTTCCAGGAGGAGTTGGCAGTGTTCGGAACTCTCCAGTCCGCTTCTGGGAAGCCAGGCAGGATTAAAGGATGGGCTCTGCCCTTGTCTGCCAGCACTTCCTCCCAGCCACGGCCGAATACAGAAGGGCTTTCTGTCTCCTTGCATTTCTTTCCCTGGCTCTACAATTTTGGCATTTTATTACCTCCATTAAGCCCTCCGTTTTGTCACTATAAACGAACCACTCATGGCACAAATCGCTCAGTTTTACTATGATTTACTTCTCAGACTTTGGGGACAGAATTGGCGTTGGGTTAGTTTTTCGGCATCTATCTCCATCGTCGCCTCATGAATAAGAGGAATGCATCATTGTGGACCTGACATTATCTCTTTTCTCATATTTATTTTGTGAGCTATTCATGTATATTTTTTTAATCCTTCCATGTTACTCGATGTACCTGGCAATCCTGGGAACATACGCTTACTACAGACCCACTGGGCGCTTCTCTCCTTCCCATCGTTCTAGTGGGATCAGCGGGTAGACAGTCAGGAAGATTCTTTTTCTTTTTATTTTCTTTTCTTTTTTTATTTTTTTATTTTTTATTTTTTTATTTTCGAGACAGGGTTTCTCCGTAGCTTTTGGTTCCTGTCCTAGAACTAGCTCTTGTAGACCAGGCTGGCCTCAAACTCACAGAGATCCGCCTGCCTCTGCCTCCCGAGTGCTGGGATTAAAGGTGTGCACCACCACCACCCGGCTCAGGAAGATTCTTAAACGAGCAACGAACAAACAGTCAGGTCTATTAACACATTTTTTTTTCACTGATGAAATACCTACGAGTAAGTTTTTGTAGGATAGAGTCTTTTTCAGCTTACAGTTTTAGATGCTAGAAATCCAAGTTTTAGTCAATCCCTTATGTCCACGGCAGATCACAAGAGAATACAGCTCTGAACCAGGACTGGGTTTGGCATTGGTAACATCTTGCTTTTAGGCAAGAACTCACTTCAGGCCATTTAGTATGTCCTTCCGAGGAAAGGGTCCTCACTGACCTAAGGGTGGGTCTCATTCCACACCTGTTAAAGGATCCATTCCACCTCCACAGATAACCACACTGAACACCTGCTCTGGTTTGGCTTCTGTGGTTGTAATAAACATGGTGACCATGTATGGTTTCCAGGTAGTGGAAGGGTTTGTTTGTTTGTTTATTGGAAGGGTTTATTTTATCTTACAGCTCCAGGTAACATTTCATCACTGAGGGAAATCAGGGCAGAAACTCAAGACAGGCATTTATGGAAGAAGAGAACACAGTGGACAGCTACTTCTTGCCTGGTTCCCTCTGGCTTGTTCAGCTACCTTTCTGTTAAAAACCCAGCCCTCTTGCCCACCGATGGTACTGCCCACAGCAGGCTGGGTCCTCTTACATCAATCAAGAAAATACTCCAGCCGGGCAATGGTGGCGCACGCCTTTAATCCCAGCACTTGGGAGGCAGAGGCAGGCAGATCTCTGTGAGTTCGAGACCAGCCTGGTCTACAAGAGCTAGTTCCAGGACAGGTTCCAAAAAACCACAGAGAAACCCTGTCTCGAAAAACCAAAAAAAAAAAAAAAAGAAAAGAAAATACTCCAGAGACATGCCTACGGGCCATCAGAGGAAGACAAGTCTTCAACTAAAGTTCCCTCTTCACAGATATCTTTAGTTTGTATAAGGTCAATAATAAAAATTAATTAGCATAAGACCAAATTCCCTTTGGTAGGGAGGAAAATGATTACAGAGAGAATCCCAGTAATTTATAAACATATAGATTACAAAGTGAAGTATGGAAATTGAGAGGAGAAAGTAGCAGGATGAAGTGGTGTCTGCAGTTCCCTGTAGATAATTCAATGATTGGCTCAGTAGTCAGAAAGAAAAAGGTAGTAAATAAAAGACAATGGAGAAATCCAGTTTACGGGGCTCAGAGTGAGGTTTACATGGAATGAGGCAAATCTGTAACGGGACAGTCTCTCTTCAAAACTCCTCTGGTTACAAGCAGCACAATTTCATTTAAAGTTCCTCTAGTGAAAATAGGAACGGGGGGGCCAACAGTGATGAGACAGCCACTTCACAGTCGGAGGAGAAGAAGGAAGCTGCTTGGGACAAGCACATAAGCCAGAATGTGCAGAACAGATACCCAGGATGTCTCTAGGTGTCTTCCCTCACTTCTGTGTCTGAGTCTGTTCTCCTTGTCCTCTGCTCTGCCTCCCTGTCGACTTACCTGACACACACTCCAGCAGAGACAAATTCAATCCCCAACATGACTTGTCTACCTATTCTAGTTCCCATCTTCAACATAACCTTGCCAGGTGAATCTCTGAATCTCCACGCTGGACTTCAGGAAGTACCTTAGGTGTCACACGTACTTGCTAACCAGCACTCAGAGGCAGAGGCAGGCAGACTTCTATGAGTTCAAGGTCATCTTGATCTACATAAGTTCCAGCCAAGACCACACAATAAAACAAGGGAGGAGGAGGAGGAAATAGAAAGTTCCAGGGGTGGGAGAGACAAGAAAACACACCTACTACTTTTGGTGGGGGGGGGGGTTGTTGTTATTTTTGCTCTTTTTTTTTTTACTTTCAGTGCTCTTTCAACTTACTGGTTTTAGGAACATTGTTTTATTTATGGTGTGCCTGTCACCTAGTTGAAGGATGAGAACATAGCAGCCATCCTTTATCTGTTGAGTGACTAAAGAATGCATGCATCAAACCGCCCTCCGCAAGATACCGTCATACAGACAGACATAGCGATAATCAGAATAACACAAAATAACAAGTGCTAACGAGGATACAGAAAAGCTAGAATTCTCATGCATTACTGAGAAGAGTGTAAAATGGCCTATTTCATTTGGAAAACAGTGTGGAAGTCTGTTTATAAATGTTGAAGATGTCACACGTAGTAGCCACACCCTTCAATGCCAGCACTGGGGAATAGAGGCATTTTTCAACCCCATCATTATCAGCTTGTGTGAGCAGATAAGCAAAATGACATCGATTCACACAATGGAATATAATTAAAAAACAAACTGGAGATGAATGTAGCAATGTAGGTGAGCCCCAAGTACACAGAGCAATGCTGAATACCAAAGACTCCATGCTATGCCGTTTCATTTCTGTAGACTATTCTCTCGCAGCAACTCTACAGAAACGG
This sequence comes from Chionomys nivalis, assembly GCF_950005125.1. Classification (NCBI taxonomy): domain Eukaryota; kingdom Metazoa; phylum Chordata; class Mammalia; order Rodentia; family Cricetidae; genus Chionomys; species Chionomys nivalis. Next base: position 48,372,695 of record NC_080090.1, on the reverse strand, counting down.
AGGGTGGGGATGAAAAGACAATATCAAGAAAAATGAGCATAGGGGGCGCTGCAGGGAATATCCCAGAGTTAGATTGCTGTGGCATCGGCACAACTATGAAGACACTAGAGAATCACTAAATTAGACACTCAAAATTAATGCATTTTATGCTTTGCCAACTATACCCCAGTTACTGTCTTCAAAAATCTGTAGGACCAAAATGGCCATGTAAATTGCCTATGATTACCAAATCCTCCTAGCCAATCAATTGCCTTTCTCTGCTCTGGAACAGATTTATGCCCAGACCACTGAAAGTTTCACATCTGCCATACAATCCAACAAGTGAGAAAATGAACCTAACAGAGGGATGAGCCTATTTATTCTGGACTTTAAAGACCAGCTGAATTACATACAGATAACATCACCAGGCACAGCTCAGATAGTATCCAGGGTGGTGGCCTGTTCTTCATCTCTGTGGCCTGCATGACTAGAAAAGACATTCTCCACAATATGGACAACTCACTTATCTAGAGAGGTATTACACAGTGTTATGATATGGACCATTTGCTTGCCTGAGAAAATAGAACCAGCTGGTCATTTAGGCATCCATAAAAACTAGTGTAATTGGCTGGTGCAGAATGTAACTTCACTATACAGAAATTGCTGAACGTTACATCCTTCACTGGCTATGCCATGATGTTCCATAACCTTTTTAACATAATCTTCCCACTGTGAGTATGGGGACTCATTCCATGACAAGTATGTGGAGTTGGAAGACAGCTTCTGGGAGCCGGTTCTTATCCTCCACGTTGTCTGAGGCAGGGTCTTCCTTGCTGTCCACTGACTTCACTGTGAACTCCAGGCTGGCTAGCCTGTGTGTTTCTGCATGCTCCTGTTTCTGCCTCCCATCTTTATCCCGTGGAAAAAGGACAGAGAAGACATAAAGATTTTAAAAGATGCCAAAATATTTTTCAGTATTGAAGTGGTTCGAATGAGAATGACCCAAATCGGCTCAGATATTTGAATACTTGGTCCCAGATGGTGGAACGATTAGGAAGGCCTAGGAGGTGTGGCCTTGTTGGAAGAGGTGTGTCATTAGGGGTGGGTTTTGAGATTTCAAAATAGCAGCCTCATTCTGAGTTAGTGAGCTCTCGCTCTCTCTCGCTCTCTCTCTCTCTCTCTCTCTCTCTCTCTCTCTCTCTCTCTCTCTGCCTCATGCTTAAGGATTAAGGTGTTAGCTCTCAGTTACTGCTCCAGCACCATGCCTGCCTACCTGCTGCCATGCTCTCTGCCAAGATGGCCATGAACTCTCACTGTAAGCCTCTGAAACTATAAGGCCCAAATAAACTCTTCTAGAAGCTGCTTTGGTCATGGTGCTTTATCACAGCAATAGAAAAGTAATCAAGGTGAGTGACTAGTCTCCTTTTTCCTGGATGGTAAGGAAAAGACCATGGTGAGGAAATAGGTAGTTTTAAATAACTGCAAGACAGGAGATGGATCTATGGGCAAAGAAGCTTGCCATGTAAACCTGATGACCTGAGTCTGGATCCCCCTGGAACCCATGTGATTGCACACATCTGTAAGGATGGTACTCCTACTTTGAGATGGAAGGCAAAGACCAGACAAGATGCAGAAGTACACAGTCCAGTCAACTTGCAGGACACAGTGACGTCAGTGGAGAGCAAGGGAGACCCTGCCTCATACAAGGTGGGGGATAAGAACCAACTCTCCAAAAGCTGCCTTCTGACTCCACATACGTGTCAGGGAGTGAGTCCCCACACTCACAACTATAGTATACACCACACAACAACAACAACAACATGGTTATACCTTCATATCTTATAGAAATGTTTTTAGGTCAATAAAAAAAAAAAACTTACTTGTGTCCATTGAAAACACCATCACTATCCCTGCCACTCACAGAGAATTTGAAGGTATGATTTGAAATAAGGGGTTTTCCAAGTCTTTTACCTTTTCACTTTTTCCAGAAAGTTTTTTTGTTAAAATAAATTGTCTTTTGTAAGCTTTTACTTTATTTCCTAGCTGGTTCATAAATTATACCCAAGTATAAGTTAAGGATAACTTACTTATTTTTAAATACCCTATGAGTTCTTTAGACAGCCTGATGATTTACCTTAAAAAGTAAACATTTTCATGCACATATATGTATGTTTTTGTACAAGTCATTATGAGCCAAATATTTGATGAGCCCCCGTGGAGAAATCCTTGTTGTGCAAGTGCAAACAGGAGGAGGACAGTGCACAGGTACTACTAGTGACAACGTGATTTCAATACAATATTGCAAGGATCATAATTTTTTTAATCTTTAAAATTTAATTTAAATTTTTTTTAAAACAACAAATAAGTGCAAAAAGAGAGGGAGAACCACAAAAATAGCCACTATATGATGTGAAAATGCACAGCAAAAGATGAGCTAAGAATTCTTTAATGGAAAATCAAATGATAAAATGTTTGTTAATTAACCAGAACACCTTATACATATTGATTAGAACTTGGGAAAACACTAAGCCTGGGCATCATAAATCAAGCAGAACAAAAGCTTTAAGGCATGACAGGTGAAAAATAATGCACTGAACCTATTAAATGTCCATGGCAAAAATAAAAGAGTTCTTATGGTAACCTGTTCCTGCTTCCTGTTTCTCCTGCAATCATACGAAATAGAACTCGAAGCATATTCTCTAGAAGCTGAAATCCTGGTCTTACTGTACTGGTGGGGGAAATGAGAAGGAGTCAGCAAGGGAAGATGGCTCAGCAGATAAGGGTGCTTGGTGGCTAATGTGGCGGCCTGAGTTTGCAACCCGGAACTCACATGGTGAAGGGAGAAGACAGATTCCACACGCATCCTCTCTGACTTCCACATACACACCATGACACACGTACAGCCATGCATGTGTAGGCTGACACATATGTAAATACATTATGCACACTTACATTGGCCCACTGGATAAATGAATAGAAAAGAAGGAAAAAATCAATCATTCCAAAATACTATATGACTCACTAATTTTTGACAATAATAGGAATATTAATAATAACTTGATACTGGCTTGGGGGTCTGTAAACAAAGTCAGGTCTGAACTTGAGGAGTCTGTATTTCAGAGACCATTTGTGAGGCTGGGAATGTAGCTAGGTGCTGCAGCGTTTGCCTAGCGTGTGTAAGGTCAGGAGGTCGATTCTCATTTCCACAGAGGAAAAAACAAATGTAATAAAACTGAGGTGTTATTTGTTTTAAGTTTGTTTACAAGGTGTTTATCCTTACTGTGGTTCATTTAGAAAATATCTGAGCTTAAGTCTTAAGATGAAAAGGTCAGAAAAGTCACTTTTTTAAAAAAAAAACCTGAAATTAAAAAAGCAGATTTCGAGTCAGGTGGGAATGGAGCAATAACTATGCAAGAGGGTGTGCTTTGTGAAATCACACCGTTTTTGATTAATGAGAAGAAGGGCAGCCTAAATTAGCAAAATATTAAATTGAAAATATTTTAAAAGAAAACAAATGCTGTTATTTTTCTAGGTCAGGCCCTTGAGATAAAAAAAAAAAATTACAACGTGTTGAACCTGATATTATGGCTGGTTTTAATTGGCATACAAGACTGGTTCACAAATATGCATTAATTGGTTTTCGCACCTAGACTAATCACCAGATCGTTACTAAGTTCCTTTCTCCATGCCCACTTGCATACAAAATGCTGGGGCAGACATTCTGAAACAAGGCAACTTCAGAAATCTGGCTTCCTTAGGGAATCAATGAATTTATTGACTCGCCTACCCAATAAGAGTCAAATAATTCTTAAAAGGTCACAGGTACCTCCATCTGCACAAAAAACAGACTTCACCAATAGTCATTATTAAGGGCATCTGCTGCCCTGAAGTGTGGCCCAGTGACTCACGTGAGCTGTGTGGGAGTCCTTCAAGCATTTTTGGGTTGCTCTTGAAATGAAAAGGTGCCCCTCAGAAGCCTGAGTGCTTGCACAGCTGCTCCCCAGCTGGCTGGTGGTAAGTACAGGGAGGGTGAGAACCAGCTGGAGCAAGAGGGAAGGCTCTCACAGAAGAGCCTTTAAGAGACAGATGTCAACTCTACTTCTGGGTCAAGCTATCCTTCCAGAGTGTCACCCAGGAGTGAAGGGCCAGCCACAAGCTCCAGCTTCAGAGAATCCCACCGTATCCTTCCTCCCAAAATGGGCCGTATCCCTTTCTATCTTTAAGCTGCTTCCGTCTGGTATCTTATCACAACAACAATAAAAATAACAAACATGCAGGGTTTTGGTAATGTCTCTGATCCTAATTCATTGCTTATCCTCTATCGAAATGGAAAACCTGACTGTGTGTGTGTGTGTGTGTGTGTGTGTGTGTGTGTGTACACCTATGTACATGCTAATAAGGAATAAACTCATGGTGTTGCACATGCTAGACTAGACAAGTGCTTTCCCACCAAGCTGTACCTTCGGCCTCTTTTTATTTTGAGGTCAGATCTCAAGCAGACCTCAAACTTTCCATCCTCCTGCCTCAGCCTTGTGAGCATGCTGGAAGAAGTCCCCTATTTTCCTCTGAGTGCCTTTCATGGAATAGTTGGAGCAGCCATTCCTGAATGGCAGTTTCTGAGCTGGTCTGCTCTAGTGAGTACCTGATGTTTGCCTATTGGCATGATCAAGATTTTACTTTAAGGGACTTTCTGTTCTTTCCTTACTACCCAGACACACTGGAGTGAGCAAGAAGTAGACACGTGTAGTTAGTATAACAGCACATATTTTATTATGCTGAGGGTCATCACACACTCCAAATTTCCAACTACCATTCCTAAGCCTCTCATCCCAAAGGTTGCTCACCTATGTGTGGTATCTTAGCTGAAGGTCGGGTCCAGTCTCTTACAGTCTCTGATTCAAGGGTCAGGATCCTGGAGGAGACTCTCCAGTCACAGGGCACATCAAGGTGGCATTTCTGCAGAGCAGAATGTTACTCTTGGCCTCTGCTTACACACTGTCCAGTGGATGTCATGGGTTCTAGGCCTGTGTCTGGATATCTTGAGTGAGTGATGTCACTGGGTTCTGGTTATCAGGTGCAGCCTTGGGTGTAGTGGGAATTCTGACTAAGCTATTTTTACATGTCTAAAAGACAATTTTTAATATGTTTATTACAAACATACACATGAACACATGTTCTGACAGTATGCAAAATTTAAGTCTTTGGTCACCCAGTTTGGGCTTCTCAAGTTCATCTGCCTTCCTGACTATAGCCATTGGCAAGAAATGGCAAATCCATCCAGACTAGTCCTGGGTTTTCCAGAACTACTGAGAAGGAGATCTTTCTTCTTTGGTCTGCTACAAAGACAGCATGACATTGAATCCTGATTGTCAGCGTCACTGTCTCAAGAACCACCTCAGACACTGGGAAGCACACTCTGGGCTATTGTTGATGAAGGTGTTTCCATAGAGATTGCTCAAGGGGATTTGTCAGGAGCCCTATTCCATAGAGTGGGGCCTGGATGGAAAAAAAATCCCCTAACATGAGATCCCCTCCCCCCCTCTACATTTCACCCCCTTCTTTTCCCCCTTCCTCCACCCCCTCTTTTTCCCCTTCTCTCTTCCTCTCCCTTTCCCTCCCTCCTCTACCTCTTCTTCTCCTCTCTATTTTCTTCCTGATCACCCAGAGGTAAGCTACCCTGTTCCTACATTCCCTTCCAACTAAGGCGGTCTTTATAACCTCTAAAGCTATGAGCCCAAAAGCCCTTAAAATTGTTTCTCCTTTAAACTCTGTCTTCAAACCTGTCTCTGATCCTAACTAACTGCTTACCCTCTATATCTAGAATTGCTGGGAAGACAAGAACAGCCTCATAGATGTGAATGCAGACATGCCTTTCCTAATTAAATAATATTCCATGTGCCTTCTAGCTTCATCATATCACAATATTTACCCTAAGTAGGATTAACTCCAAGTCTTCACAGTCACGTAAGGGCATGAATGTTTCATATAGCACTGGCTGCTGAATTATGACTGCTATAGATCTCTGCCAAGGTGAGTGGACACACCTCACCTATGGGTCTCATTCATCCTTGGCAGGCCCGAGTCATTAGGCAGATGATGGGGGACAGAGGCAAAAGTAAACAGAGACATAAAGTGTCAGTACAGCTGTGACAATGGATGACTCTACAAAGCTTCTGTCCCAGGAGGCAAATCACTCATTGAAAAGCTCCACAAATCAGCTGCATTATTTAGCATACATAAAATATGTGCAATCTTAATAATAGTTTAACTCATGAAGGCTTGCTGGAGATCAGCCTCTTTGCTGGGATCTCAGCCGTCTCTATCACATGCTCATAGCCAGGCCCACAGAGCCGTAGCCAACTCTACCTATCAGTTCCTGGGCTAGGGAATAGGCTAAGTAACCTGTCCAAGGTGATATTTTCAAAAAGAGGAAGGAGGGTTTCAGACTTCATGGTCATTGTCTCCGGAAGCTAAGCCCATCACATTACTCCACCACTAGAAATGGCCTCTGGGATACAGTTTGATTCAGCTGAACCTCCACTCCACCCTCCTCTGCTCATGTGCATTTGTGCACATATATGTATGACGGTTCATAGGTATGTTGTGTGCACATATGTGTGGAAGCCAAAGGTCAAACATGGATCTCATTCCTCAGAAAATATCAATCTCATTCATTGAGTCAGGGTCTCTCATAGGCATGGATTTGGCCATCAAGGCCCACTCTATCTTCCCAGTGCCATCAGGTCTGGTTCTTTTACATGGTAATAGGTATCAAATGCAAGGCCCAACACTTGCAAGGCAAGGAATTTACTGGCTGAGTGAATTCTCCCTCCAGGCCTCTGTTGACTTTTTTATGGTCGCCAAGTATACATAACATAAAACTTACCATGTAACCATTTCTAAAGGTACATTTCTGTGTCATTAGTACTTGTACCCTTCACCATTTCCACTCACCTCCAGAACTGGTTCATCACCCCAAATGGACACTGTATCCTCTCCGGTCCATATTCCATGGCGTGTGTGTAGGACACTTTGCTTATCCATTCCACAGTCAATGGACCTTTTGGGTTTGTTTCTACCTTTCTGTTCTTGTAAATAATGATGCAGTGAACAACATTACATAAATATCTAGGTCCCTGCTTTCAGTTTTATTGGTAGTCACAGAGGGAGGGGTATTAGGCAGTCATAGGTCACATGACAATCCTGTTTACTTTCTTTAGGTACAACTACACTATTCTTCATAACACCTACATCCTTTATCTTCCCACCAACCATGGACAAAGTTTCTGATTTATCCACATTCACGCCAACACTTGTTATCTACTGGAGTTTCTTCGGGGAAGGGAAGTTTTTGAGAATGATTATCCCAATAGTGATGGAATTCTTATCCTGGACCTTATTTACATTTACCTAATGATTAACGAGGTTGAGCATCTTTCATGTGTTGATTTTTTAAGACTATGCCTTCTTTAAAGTTAGGTCTATATGAGTCCTTTGCTATTTGTGAATTGAGTTGTTTGTTTGGCATTTGCTGTGATCTTTAAATATTTTTCAGATTAATCCACTACCAAAAACTTGACTTGCCTATAAATATTTTCTCCAATTCTGTGAGTTGCCTTCTTACAAATTATTTCCTGATGAAGAAGGATTTTTAATATTTAATATTCATGCATACATATAATACATTTTGATCAAGTTTACCCCAATTACCTTGCCTTTTTACAAATTATTTCTTGATATTTCTTGATGCAGAAAGATTTTAATATTTAATATTCATACATGCATACATATAAATGTGTTTTGATAAAATTTACCCCAGTATCCCCTCCAAGACCTCTCCATCCTTCCACTACTTTTTTCTCCCAATTTCATATGCTTTTTTTTAATTTAATACCAATTGAGTCCATTTGGTTCTGCCTGTAAGTACATGGTTGTGGGACCATCTACTGGTTATGGATAACTCTCCCAGCCCACATCCCTGAAGAAAACTGACTCTTTATCTTAGTCACTATTCTATTGCTGTGAAGAAACACCATGACCAAGGCAGCTCTTACAAAGGAAAGCATTTAATTGAGGGCTTGCTTATAATTTCAGAGGTTTAGTTCATTACCATCACAGTAGGGTATTGTCTGAGTTTTTTGCCTGCCCCATTCCCACAATCATTAAGTTCCAAAGAAATCACACAAAGGTCTATATTAGTTATAGACTAATTGGCCCATTAGCTCAGACTTCTTATTAACTCTTAGAACTTACATTATTCTTATCTGTGTTAGCCATATAGCTCAGTACCTTTTTCAGTGAGGCAATCACATCTTGCTTCTTCTTCTTCTTCTTCTTCTTCTTCTTCTTCTTCTTCTTCTTCTTCTTCTTCTTCTTCTTCTTCTTCTTCTTCTTCTTCTTTTTGGATTTTTCAAGACAGGGTTTCTCCGCAGCTTTTGGTTCCTGTCCTGGAACTAGCTCTTGTAGACCAGGCTGGCCTCCAACTCACAGAGATCCACCTGCCTCTGCCTCCCGAGTGCTGGGATTAAAGGTGTGTGCCACCACCGCCAGGCTTACATCTTGCTTCTTCTGTGACAGGCTAACAACTGCAAAGAGAACTTCCTTCTTCCCAGAATACTCCTGTTCTCTTTGACCCACCTCTACTTCCTGTCTGGTTGTCCCGCCTATACTTCCTGCCTGGCTACTGGCCAATCAGCGTTTATTTAAAATATAATTGACAGAATACAGACCATTCTCCCATACCAGAAGGGAGCATGGAGGCATTCAGGCAGCAGTGGAGTCTTAGTTGAAAGCTACATCATGATCCGTAGGCAAGAAGAGAGACTCTGAACTTAGCATAGGCTTTTGAAACCTCAAAGCTCATGGCAGTGACACACTTCTTCCAACAAGACCACATCTCCTAATCCTTTTAATCCTTTCAAATGATGCCGCTCCCTGGTAACTAAGCATTTGTTTGAACATATGAGCCTATGGGGAATTGTTCTTATTCAAACCACCAGGTTCTGCTCCCTGGCCGCCATTGACTTGTAGTCATATCATAATGCAATATGCATTTAACACAACTTCCAAAATCCCCATAGTCTTTTACAATCTCAAGACTGCTTAAAAGCCCAAGGTCTCTTTTGAGACTCAAGGCAAACTCTTAACTGTAACCATCTGAAAATCAAAATCAAAAAAGCAAATCACATACTTACAATATAAAGTGGCGTGGAATGTACATTACCTTTCCAATATGGAGAAAGGGAAGCATAGTGAGGAAATACTGGATCAAAGTTGGACTGAAAACCAGCAAGATAAATGCCACACACTGCATCTCCATGTCTGATGTCATAGAACTATTGAGCCAGCTTTATTGACTGCAACACACTTCTCTCTCTTGGGCCGCTTCCATACTCAGTCTACAACTTTGCTTGGCAGGTAACCCACAATTCTGGAATCTGCAACATCTTAGAGTCTCCAACATCTTTGGTCTCCAACACTGTCCAAACTTCAACCTCACAACTTCATACAGTGGTCTTTCTGGGCCTGCCAGCATATGCCTGGCCGCGGCAGCTTTTCTTTGCCAAGGAAAAGTGATTCTACAATCCCTTTCTTATATTCTTGACACTAAAGCCAGAAAGTATGGCCAAAGTTGCTTGCTCAGGCTGGAACTTGGCCCATTCACTCAAATGCATTTGCACCAGCCTTCTGGTTTTGATTGTATCCCTCACTGCTTATGCTTTCCTTTATTTCCTTTGCTCAAGTTCAATGGTTAGCTAGGTGGAGTCTTGCCCTGAGTTTACCACTCCCTTTATTAATTTAGCATCTGGCTTTTTTTTTTTAATCTCCTTGAGCACTGGACTTGACTCCAACATTACACTTCTTGGTGCTCCTTTTCTCCTTGAAGTGTGTGTTTTGCTTGCTTTGCTTGCCCCTTTTCATTATAGACGTTCCTAAGAGTGACCACTAATAACCAAATGACACAGTCAAGAGTAGGATATCTTGGAATCTCCTCTGCCAATGCCATTAATCCAAAAGTCATCCATTTAACTTCAGGCAAATTTTTAGGACAAGAGCAAAAAGCAGCCACTTTCTTAGCCAAAATCAGATGATAATGGTCTCTAAGCTACTTGCTAATATTCTTCCCTTCTGAACCTTCTTGAATTAGGCCCCCTCAGTTCAAATCCTCTCCAGTATTTTCCTTCATGCCCCTCCTAGGAGAGCCCATTAAGCTCTGTTTAAAACAACCAACCACTTTTCTAGTCCAAAGTCTTCCATCTTTCATATTTAAAACAGTCATGGGTACCAACTTTTGTCTTAGTCATTATTCTATTGCTGTGAAGAGACACCATGACCCTGGCAACTCTTGTAAAAAGAAACTGAGGACTTGTTTACAATTTCAGAAATTTAGTACACTACCATCTTGGTGGGGCACTGAAGCAGTGGCTGAGAGCTACATCATGGTCTGTAGGCAAGGAGAGAGAGAGAGAGAGAGAGAGAGAGAGAGAGAGAGAGAGAGAGAGAGAGAGAGACTCCAGGTTTTGCAGGGGCTTTTGAACCTCAAAGTTCACCCTCAGAGAAATATTTCCTTCAACAAGGCTATGTGTCCTAATCCTTTTATTCTTTCAAATGCTGCAATTCCCTGGTAACTAAGCATTAAAATGTATGAGCCCATGGGAGCCATTGTTATTCAAACCACCACACTTTCCTTGCCCCAGTAGCTATCAATTGCCAATAGCTCCTAAGACAGGGGTGAGACTTCACAAGCTCTTCCCCCATCCATACTGGTCTGGTCTGTTGATTGGCTTGATCTTGTACAGGTCTCATGCATGGAGTCCTAGCAGTGATGAGTTCATGTGTACTATTGCACTGTCACTCTGGCAAATACTGTCTTTCTATAGATTTCTATCCCTTCTGGCTCTTAAGATCCTTCTGTCCATCATCTTTGATATCTATTGAGACTTAGTGGGAGGGGAGCTGGGCACTCCTCAGTCTTTTATTCGCTTCAAGTTGATTGTGGGTAGGACTCTGTATTAATTGTCATTTACTACAAAAAGAACCTTCTCTGATGAGGTTTTAGAAGTGCACTAACATATAAAGATATGTAAAGATATAAAGATAAGAACTTAGGGGCCAGTTTCTTACTATGACCATTGAACAGAATAAAAGCCCTAGGTTCTCCCCCAGAGTCTATAACTAGCCATGGGCTTTTGGCCCAGTCAACAAAACCAAGTATGTGTAACATGTGAAGTGAGCTTTAAATACAATCAGGAAGTGGTTGCTTTCTCCTGTAATACATGCCTCAGTATCACTCCAGCGATACTAGCTTGCAAAATAAGATGCTATTTTTAGCATACAGGGTCTCCAGATGTGTAAGATATTGATGACTTTTCCCCCTCACAATGAAAAAGATAGCCAGTAGGGTTGAAGGCTACAAGTTAGTGTTTTTCCATGTATTGTGATACCAGTACTGGTGTCTTCAGCAATGGGGTCTTCCTCTCAAGTTCTAGAGGGTAGCAAACAACAAAGCAATAGCCTGTAATGTTTGAGGCTTCTGTGGGATCCCAATGGTTACCAGTTCAAAAGAAGGTAACCTAAAGTTTTATCACTGGGCGCTTTGATAGCCTATGGTTCTGTAGAAAAGGATCACCCCTCCTTTTATAAAGTTAGTCCATTTAAACCCCTTTATTTGTGTGTATTTTAGGAAGTTTATACAGTAGTGGGTTAGCTATGCTTCCCCACATTCTCTCCTCTACATTGCCCTCCCATCTCTACCCAACTTAACCCTTCCTTTGCCATTATTCAAAACCCCCTCTTTATACCACTTGCAGTCTATCCTAGCCCCCCTGAAATTTTTCAAACGGCCCCTTCCTAGTGTCCTGTTTTCTACTGATACTCTAATTTAAACATAGATATCTCAAGATTCAAAGCTAACAACCACAGGTGAGAGAAAGCATGTGGAATTCATCTTCCTGGGTCTGAGTCACCTCACTCCAAATGATGATTTCCAGCATCATGCATTTACAAGCAAATTTAATAAATCTGCTTTTCCTTGTAGCTGAATAACAGTCTCCTGCATATATCAACCACGGTTTCATATCGTATTCATCATCTGATGGGTATCAAGGCTGTTTCCATTTCCTGGCTATTGTGAAGAGTGTAGCAATGATCATGGATGAGCGGTACCTCTGTAGTAGAACAGAGTCCCTTGGGAATATGCCCAGGAGGGGTAGAGTTGGATCATGTGGTAGATAAATTTCTAGCCTTTTGAGGGACTTAGCATACTGGTTCCCACAGTGGCTGCATCAATGTGCACTCCCATCAACAGAGAACAAATGCTCGCCTTTCTCCGGATCCACAAAAGCATTTCTTGTCATTCTTTTTTTTTTTTTCAACTTTAGCCACTCTGACTCAGGTAAGATGAGATCTCAAATTAGTTTTAATTTTTTTTCCAGAATGGTAAAGGTGTTGAACAGTTCTAAAAACTTTTCTTGTCCATTTGTATTTTTGTCTTTTGAAAACTCTCTTAGTTCCATGCTCCTTTATTTTTCTAACTCTTTTGTTTTGTTTTGTTTTGTTTTTTTGAGACAGGATGTCTCTGTGTAACAGCCCTGACTGTCTTGGGACTCACTTTGCAGATCGGGCTGCCTGTGAGCTCACAGAGATCCACCTGCCACTGCCTCCCAAATGCTGAGATTGAAGGCATGAGCCACAGCCACCCGGTTCATGCCCCAATTTTTAATTGTGTTGTTTGCTTTCTTGTCTTTAGTTTTTCTGAGTTCGTTGTATATTCTAGACACTAACTCCCCTTCAGATGTATGAATACTAAAGACTTGCTCTCTCTCTAGACTGCCTCTTCACTGTGGTGATATTTCCTTTGCTGCACTGAAAAGTTTTCGTCTCATGGATGTCTGTTGTAGCTTCTACTGCCTGTGCTCTGCAGAGAAAGTTCTTCTTCTTACCTGCAAGTGGAAGAGTGTACCTGTCTTTCTTCCCTGTCACATTCAGTGTATCAGGTCTCATGCTGAGTTCTTTCTTTATTCTGTATTTTTAATGTTTTAATTATAATTTATTGTAGGGAGTTTATTTTCTGTTTATATTTACTTACTGTTCTGTAAGCCTCTTGTATTTGAATGGAATCTCTTTCTTCAGGTTTGGAAATTGTTTTTCTGTGATTTCACTTAAAACATCCATAGAAGACATTCACATCTTCACTATGGTGATCTGCTCCTCCTCTTCCTCTTCCTGCTCCTACTCCTCCTATTCCTCTTCCTGTTCCTCTTTTTTCTCTTCATCCTCTTCCTCCTCTTCCTCACTTGCCCATAATTCAAAGATTAGGTCATTGTGTGATGTCCCAAGGCTCTCCCACGTTCTGGTCTTTGCTTGCGGTGGTGGTGGTGGTTGTTTTATTTCTCACTGGTTTACTGAATGATCTAATTTCTCTACTTTGTCTTCCAGCCCTGACTCTATTCTGCCAATGAGACTTTCCAATGAAGGTATTTGTTTTGGTTTGATTTTTGTTTGTTTGTGTTTTGGGTTTTTTTGTTGTTGTTTTGTTATGTTTTTCTCCTTTTTTTTTTTTCAAGACAGGGCTTCTCTGTGCAACTGCCCTAGCTGTCCTGGAACTCATTCTACAGACCAGGCTAGCCTTGAACTTACAGTGCACCTGAGTACTTACAATGCACCTGAGTACTTGGGTTAAAGGTGAGTGCCACCCAGTGAGTGTAGGCTTTTTTCTTTTTTTTTTTTTTTACATTTTTTAATGATTTATTTATTTTTATTTTTATTTTATATACATTGGTGTTCGACCTTCATGTGTGGCTGTGTGAGAATGTCTGATTCCCTGGAACTAGAGTTACAGACAGCTGTGGGAGCTGACACACAGGCGCTGGAATTGAACCCAGACCCTCTGGAAGAGCAGACAGTGCTCCTAACTGCTGAGCTGTCTCTCCAGTCCCTCCACTGAAATTTTAATTTTGCTTATTGAGTTTTTTTATTTCCAGCATCATTTCTGTTTGGGTTTTCTTCAACAACTCGATCTCGTTATTGAATTTGATTTTCCTAACTTAGATTGGCCTTCCTATTTAATCCAGTTCCTTGTTTTTGTCGTCTTCGGGTTGTTTGTGCACAGTCGTATCATCACTTCCTCTGCACAGTCGTCTCACCGCAGTTCAGCACTGTGAGATCCCTAACTGGGGACAGACAAGTCTCGCTTTTTTGTGTTGCCTTTGTTTCTACAGACTGGAGATCTGTTTGTTAGTTGTATCTTTCTTTGTGCTTGAATCTCCTTTCCTTTTCCTTTCTTCATACAACACTCAGGAGAGGGTTATGTTATAAGAAGACTGAGACAACCTTATTTCCTTGGCGGAACTTGTATTGGGGGCTAGAGGTTCTAACACTCATCTTTTTAGAGGCTGCTACTGTCTGTACAGACAGACACTCTCTAAGGTTCAGCACTGCCGTCTGCTGTAGGTCTTCAGTTTTGGATGCTCTACTTTGATTAATTTCTGATCAACCAAAGCTTAGAGATAGGAGATGTTGGGAAGCTAGTTGTACATTCTGGAGGCCTATGGGGTCTACTCTGCACTGTCTTCAGGAAGCCAGGCTGGGGTCATTGGGTCAGCACTTTTCAATTTCCTTGCATTTTAATAGAAAATGTTTGTCATTGATGCTCACAGCAAATGGTAAAAAGAAATTCTAAGAGAGGAATGGGGCCCTCTCATCAGAGAGGGGAAGCATATCACAAAGCCCAGTTTGACTAAAGCCACACAGAGGCACTGAAAAGGCTGGCTTCAGAGGCCATAGCATCAATGACTCCCATGAAGAACAGAGGTCTGGGAAGCCTTTTATTGGTCACCTCAAGTAGGAATTGTTGCCTAAGAAGAGACTTAGAGAGACCAAGTGTCAGTTCCGTAGGGAGGAAGGTCAAGACCAGAGTAGGGTGGAGGAGGTTAATGATTCTGGAAAGAGTGAAGTGGACCTTGGGCAAAACAGAAACTGTCAGAGGCCTCATTCTGGTCGCACCCTACCCAGATACCAAACGAGGGGTCAGGAATGAGTCATTCAATATTTCTATGTGTCAGCAGCCCCAGCTCTAAGAAAGGACAGCAAAATTCGTCCTTTCCATGTCCCTACTCACTTGAAGAGTTAGAGGGGCCAAGGGCAGTTACTAACTTGTTATAGATGACACCACACTGCCGGGGAGGAATTTTGAGAAACCCAAATGATGAGACATGACACAGAAAGGCAACGTCAACTGTTTAAAATGTGGCCCACATTTAAAGAGTTTCAAACAAAGGTGTGGCCATCTAGAGAGGTCAAGTGACCAAACAGGCCTCTTAGGAGCCCCGGAAAAGTTAAAGGAAAATTGCTGCTTGTTGAAGAGTGGCTGAAACAGGGGAATCAGGTAAAGACAATGAAGAACTCTTTCAAGATATTTGGGAGAGGTAATTTAGGAAGGAATGGGATCATGAGACACTTCTCCCTCCCACAATGGGAGGATGGTTGCAAATACAACGCCAAAGTCTGGATGACATACATACACTTTCCCTGTGAGGATCTTTTAAAGGGCAATATTGAGATATGATTCATATACTCTGAAAATGGTTCTTTCAGCACATACTACCATAAGGATAGTATGTACACATATTCATATATGCACACGGGGAACCAAAAGTCAGCGTCAGGTGGCCTGCTCGATCACTTCACATCTTATTTTTTTACGACAGTGTCCCACTGAGCCATCGCCCCTATTCTAAGAATCTCAAAGAATATTTTAACCATCTTCCTATGGAGCAACCTTTGAAAAGTTCCCCTAAGCTATGTGTCTTGCCTCACACTGGTACAAAGTGATGGTTCAATAGGGATAACAAAATTATGGAACTTCTTCTCCACTACCGTGTTAAAACATATGTAACCACAAGTGTTGGTTTGGTTGTTGAGGTCTGGCCTCACACTGGTACACAGTGATGTTTCTCCTAACTCACATTTTTTCCAATAGGGATAACGAAATTACGGAACGTCTTCTCCACTACTGTGTTAGGAGATATGTAACCACAAGCCTTGGTCCTTAGCAGGTGGCACTGTTGGGAACCACTGGAAGTTTTAGGAAATGAGGCCACCTAGAAAACGTGGGTCACTAGGGGAGGGTCTTTGGGGATATAGCTTGTCCTGGCCTCTTCTTGTATCTCTCCCTTCGGCTTTCCATCCATCCTGGAATGAGCTGCTTCACTTCAATACATATTTGCCTCCAGGACACTCAGCCTCATCTTGAGCACACAGCGGTGGAATCAACCAAGCCTAAATCAAAACCATGAGCCAAAATAAATTTCCCTTCCTTTAAGTGTTTTCTCAGCTTTTTATTATAGCAATAAAAAAAAAAACAAGCATAGTGGCCAAACACAATATTCCATCTATCTATCCCATGCAATTGTGCAATTGATCTGAGATAAGGTCAGGACAAAGCAACCCAGTCAAAGAGGGCTGTATGTGTAGACCCTGGAAACAGAAGAGGAACTCCTTTCTCTGAAAGAAAAAAACAAACAAACAAAAAAAAACCCTGCAGCAGTAAGAGGTGTTTCATCTTTTCCACCTGATCCCACTGACCTAGTTATATGGTAGGAAAGACTGAGCACATTAGCAGAAGATAACGGAGCCACGTGAGATGGAATTAGAGAGGCACCAATGCCAAATGATGCCGGTGTCTCCAACCCAGGCTATCCACCAAAAGGTAAAACTCCATCTCATACTGCAATGCCTGAAGAAAGCTAAGAAAAAGAATGTTTTGTGTTTCATGAAAATGATCTAAAACTGGCGTGTATCATCCACAAATAAAGTTCGGCAGGAAGACAACCGTATTCCTCGCTGACATTTTTCTCTGGCTACTTTTGTGAGCTGGTTTATGCAACAGTTATGACAAGGCTCACATGGCTCACGAGGTTGAAAATATTCACTATGTGACTATTTCAGAAATAGTCCAGTGATGTGTGCTTTTAGGTTAGGTCATTATCAGCCTGAACTGTTACCCTAGCAAAAGAAAAGAAAAGAAAAGAAAAGAAAAGAAAAGAAAAGAAAAGAAAAGAAAAGATCCCTGTCACTTGAAACAATGTGCTTTCTGAAAAAATTCCGTCTTGGGTTTACAGATAAGTAACATGACGTTTAGAGTGGATGTGTAACTGGCTTGGTAGCCAAGGTGATGACAGAATGGAACATGTGCCCTGGTCTCCCACAGACACTAGCTTCACAGATGCACAACCTGAGTGACCACATATAACTGTGAATGTCAAAAGGCCCTGGGCTTGGTTATGATGCTATCACAACCTTAAGACTCTTCATCGTTTTTGAGCAAGCCCTGATTTTTGATTTTTCACTGAGCCCTGCAAATTTTGTCGCTGGTCCTGGGCCTGCCCATGCAGCCTGCCTGACCCTACCAACCCTGCCCTTTGCCAATCGCATTACAGTTCATTACAATTTCAGTCACACCTACCACAACAATATTAGAGAAACTGATACAGCAGCAGCCTCTGAGTTTTAATTTCAACATGGTTTATAGTCAGAAGCACACATTTTCCCATCTTTATAACAAAATTAACTTTGTCAAAGGTTCTAGTAAAATAGCTGTAATTTTATTTTTTTCCATGTGATTTGATTATTCTCATGATCATAATTGATTTCTATTTATTTTGTGTTTTGCTTGTACTCTGGGAGTAGTGCAGCTGAGTGGATAGATTTAGAAACTTCATACATTGGGACCAGGGTTTGAAGAATGATGCCTGTTAGAGAAACATCTGACCATGGTAGCAGTGGAAATGAAAACTTATCTAAAGTACATAGATATCCTCTGAGCAGAGGATTAGTCAAGCATAAAGAAATACAAAAAGGAGGAAGAGTTCAGAGATAAGCGGCAACGCCATTGTCCACTCTTATAAGAAGCCATTTAACCATGTTGTCTTAGGTTAACATCCCCTGGGCTCTTCATTTGTCTTCGGTCCCTACACCTTCTCACTGTTACCGTTTTTATAAATAACCCAAACCATACATGTTTATTGTAGAATTTTTTCAAGCAAAGGTAAGGAAATTCATTAATATGAAACCACTTTTTTACCACCCAGCAATAACTACAGTTAACATTAATTTTTGTCATTTTTAACATTTAGAGTATGTCTTTCCTACTTGGTTTTCTATGCATATAAAAACTTTTTAAAATGGCATCACGTGGTACCCAATGTGGGTCTGTGGCACGTGCGTATTTCCCCCAGCCATCATTAGTTTTCTGCGTTGGCATTTTAAGGGGTACACTCTGCATCATCTGAATAACAAGTTCCCTGTTGGGCTTTTGGGTTTTTTCCCATTTCTCAGCCATTTGAAGAAGCACCTCCACAAACACTCTTAGAGTGATAGCTAAACTGTGTCTCTTTCTTCATTTCATGTTATGTTAAAGACAAAGAGAAGAGAGCTGTAATCTGCACAGCTACACAACTTCTCATTTCCAGCACAAACGCTGGCAAGGGAGCCTGAATAAAAATATATATAAAGTTTCAAGAAGTGTGTAGCATAGTGCCTTGGCCAACAAATGATGGCAGCTAATAGCATTCAGGGTACAACCTTCCTTGTGAAAAAGTCAAGGGACAGTTTTCTTTAGCTGCCATTTATGATCCTAAACATAGCTTTCTAAAAGAAATCTCAGAGTGTATTTTATCACGTCATAGAAGGCGAATTTCATTAGTTAGTGCCCATAGAAAAAATGGAATATTCTTTTAACTCTCAGTTTCATGCCCATACAGCCTGCCCAACCCTACCAACCCTGCCCTTTGCCAATCGCATTACACTTCATTACGATTTCAGTCACACCTACCACAAATTGTTTTACTATTTCAGAATCGGATAAATCGTGTATTTGTGTGTGTGTGTGTGTGTGTGTGCACGCATGCATGCTTGTGTGTGTACATACAAAAGCAGGCATATAGAGATCAGAGGGCAGCCTCAAGTGTCAACCCTCACCACCTTGTTTGAGACAGGGTCTCTCTTGCTCACTGTTGCACACACCAAGGTAGCTGGCCTGCGAGCTTCCTGGAATTCTCCTGCCACTGCCCCCCCCCCATATCCCCATAAGTGCACTGAGATAACAGACGCATGCTCTCTAAGTTCTAGCTTGCATGTGGGTTCTGGGAAACAAAACTCAGGTTATCAAGCTTTCAAAGCAAGTTTCTCTCCCCACTGAGTCATCTCCCCAGACTAAGAAATTCATCCTAGGCAATTCAAAGGAGACATAAAGCCTACAAAGTTATGGAGACATATTTATATGCAAAACAGAGCTCTTTGGGTTTTTTTTTTAATTTTGCTACTTTTAGAAATGAAGATTCAATTCCAAGTTCATAAAAATTAATAGATGGGATTCAGGATTTTCCATTTTTATGTTAAATATGTCTGATAGTTTATTATAACTGGCAGGTAATTTTAATTTAAAAAAAAATAGATTAAATACTAATAATAAGAGGATTAAATTTCTTTCCCATTTGATTCAATGTTCTACAAGGGACTTGTGTCTTTTTGACTTTCCAATATCTGAGCTTACAACAGGGTAAATTTTCATTTAGGCGGCAGCGCGGATATTCTGTATATGACAGATTTTCTACGAATCTCTAAAATACTAATCACTATAAGCACATTGAAGCTCCCTTTTCTGAGCGCCTAGCACACAGAGTACAATAAAATTCTACTGATAAATAAGTGAATCACTCAATGCCATCAGATATTATCACTGTTGTTAACAACCCAGATAACTTTTACTTATTCTCTTCATTTATAAGCACCAGAAATGCATAACCTCTTTGGTTCCCTCATCCGTACACTCAGTACAATGGTTATACCCACAGAAACATATGCAAGAAACATAACATTAAGTACGGCACTCAATAAGCTCTTAAAGCTTAGATGATCGAATTACCTTTTACCCACAACATACACATCATCATTACCATCATCACCACCACCACCATCGTTATCACCAGCAGCAACATCATCACCATCATCATAATCACCACCATCTCCATCATCATTATCACCAGTAGCAACCTCATCATCATTACCATCTCCATCATCACCATTATCATCGTCATTGATACAAATGCTATCTTCTTTAATTTTTAAAAGCAAATTTGAACTTTATTTTCTCCCAGAAAGAAAGCTTACTCTGCTATAGTCTGGATTCAGAATATTCCTTGCCTGGCAATGCCATTCAGAAGATAGTCAGTGAGGAGAAGTAGAGAAAGAGGGCCAGATAGTTTGAGAAAAGTGAAATATTCCAAAGCGTCTTAGCCTAGTGTGACAGGAAAATGGCCTTTGCAATTTCAGTGGGCTTGAAGCTTGACTTTCATGAAGCCAGAAGTTGGCGCTGTACAATCAAACAATTCAAAACTGTCCAAAGATCACTTTGTATTGCCTGAAAGTGGATTACACAGACTTTTTATAGAGAGGGCCTATTTGGCACGAAGTCTGATGCATGACACGGGATGTAACAGGCTATCAGCAGCTAGTTTGAGCTGGAAGAAAAGGAATCAGAAATGGTTTATCAGTATAATATGAGCAAAACCTTGGAGGAGATAGTGGTGGTATTACCCAGAATAAAGAGCATGGCCTCTGTAGACATCACGCTACAGAAAATATGGGAGGAGAATGTTTATTTTTCTTGATACACTGACTTTTGTTGATTTAGATGGTTTGGAGAAAGGCATTAACATTCCAATCTGGATATTTAGGAGGAAATCTGTCATAAAAAAAAAAAAAAAAAACTTTGCGGGGGAAGTGGTTCAGTGAGTAAAGCTTGCTACCAAAGCATCCTCAGCAGTCACCTAAAAGCTAGGTGCAGTGGCATGCAGCTGCAAGCCCAAGGATGGGAGCATAGAGATGGCAGATCCCAAGGGCTTGATGGCCAGCCAGGCAGGCTACAGGTTCAGTGAGAGAGCTCCTGTCTCAAACTCCAACGTCAACCGTAGGCCTCCCATGAACATGAGTGGACAAGTGAACAATTTATTGGAGAATAAATAAGATATCAGGATAGAGAGTGAAGGCATGGCAGAATGAGAAATTCTCTAATTTCCAAGAAGAAGAGAAGAAGAGGAGGAGGAAGAAGAGGATGAAGAGGTGGAGGAGAAGCAAGAGGAATGTAAAAATGTTTTCTGCTAAAATCCACACCTGCAAACACTACTGTATTCATCAACAACTGATGGCTAATAAGTGGGGAGCCTTAAAAAGCTTACAGTTCGAAACAGAAACAAAAGCGCATACATGTTCTGCCTCACTGGCCGGATGCTACTGCAGTTGCTGCCCTCAGCTGCATGCTGCTCCCTTGCTTCAGGACAGAACACTAGCTGATCCACGGGATTTTCACATTCTAATTTCTGCAAAAACCACGGCCATTTCTCATCCACTAGAATGCAAACTGTACAAAATGTCCAAGGTGACGAAACAGAGCTGTATTTTAGGATGTTTAGAAGCCATTTTTTCTAGTAGAACAGGTAAATTATGAACTAGAACAGGACAACAGCACTAAAATTCAATCCATCATCTCCCTAGGAACATTCATGCTGACTTCTGGCAATAAGTTACTCCAAGCTAACAAAGAATCGACACTGTGCCTTGTGAATGATGCCTCTGTATCAGCAGAAAGCATCTTCAAGAACTAGATGGTTTCCATATTAACACATTCTAAAATGCCTGTGATTGGGCCATGGTCTACCTGCTGAGGTTAAAAACAGAAGGATCCTTTCTGGTAAACTCTCTGTTGCTACGGTGGCCTGCAAAGGGAATGCTGGCTGCAACCCCAGCCATTAGCCTTCCAGTCATCCTGAGAGGACTGTCTGAATGATGCCTTGATTGCAACCAATTATCTCTGCTCCCACCAGCACGCTGACACACATCCAGTGCAGACTCTCCCATGAGTGCTGGAGCCCTCTTGATGAACTGAGTGGCCTTGCTACCGCCATGCTCACTTCCTTCAATCAGTCCTAACCAGAACTATCAGACAGTATTTGAAAACAGGAAGTGGGTATTGCCAGCACCTCACTTTAAAGCACACCCGTTGCAAGCTCCTTTCCTACCAGAGTTAAGTCCAAAATCTAAAGACTAGCAATTTAAAACTCATGTGCTGGTTATTTTATAAGCATTCCATTTAATATTGGGATATTGTTATAATTATCAAACTTAAGATTTCTCCTTAAGTCATGTACACTGTGGTTTTTCAATTGTTGAATAAATAGTTTGATTTTTTTTTTTTCTGAGCAGCAGATACACAACACAGTAGTGGTTTCCCAACAGGAACAATGTAGCCTGCAGGGGACATTTTGATGGTAGAACTGGGAAGAAACAACCCGTATCTACTGTGTGGAAGCAAGAATGTTGCTAAGCATCCCACAGCGGGACAGGACAACGCCTAACTACTAACCCCAAGTGTGAACAGTGCCAAGGTTCAGAAACTCTGCAATAAAACGATGTGTTAAAATGTCACCAAAGCTATGGCTGTGAAATTCAAGTTTGACATCTCATACTGTAGAAGTGGACATTGGCAGCTGGTGGTTGACTGCTTCGGAGAGCGATCTTTGGCTTTGTTTGGGGTTATGGTGGCTTCTAAAGGAGAGAGGACTGCACTGCATCAATACATATGGCATACCAGGTGGGACGATGTCTTTAAATGAGTCAGGCAAACAAAGGGGACAGAAGAAATTAGAAATGAATAATTAAAGCAGCAAAGAAGCCCCCACATGTCTATCTGAAGAATTCAGGTGACGTGAGAAACTATTCTTTGGAGAGAATGCAGAGAAAAAAATTCACTGAAACTAACGATCTACTGAGTCCCTTGCCGCGGAAGTCTCACAACCCAGCTCCTTTTGGTGGCGCTTCCAACCATCACCATCCTTGTAGGACAAAGATATGCACGTGAGACACTGCTCTTGGGAGCCAGGCTGGACTGGGCAAGAACAAAGGATTCTTAAATCTCCCTTTAATCTCTCAGAAGAAAAGCAGTACATCTGAAGGAATTTCCCCCTTACCACAAGCCAGAGGTACCAAGAAATCGAGATGAGATTAAAAGGACAGTTGTAGCTTCCCAGGCAGGAAGTAAGAAGGATGCCTGTATAGCTGGGAGATACGTGTATGGAGTATGTAGTGTGTAAAATATGGGACCCGGAGAAAGGATGAAAAGAGGCCGTGAACTAGAGTACGGCTCTCCTGGAGGTTATGGAGCAGAGGTAAGGCCATGTGTGCATGATAGAGGAGGTGATAATGTTAGGATTTGGGTCGCACTTCACACTGCAATTCTGGAAGGGAGACTTTTCACAGACTGCCTCTGACGGCTACACAAAAATGAAGGGACAAGAAACACAGACAAATGTGGCAAGAGGCGACCTGAAGTAATCCAGATGTGTCCATATGTACCAGTAAGGAATGTTAACGTGCTATAAGATCAGGGGTCAGGAGTTAAATGAGAGGCAATTTTATGGCAGAGGTTGGGTGGGCACTCAATGTTTGGATGCAGGGGTAGAAGGCTCTGGCGTGTGCACTTAGACACTCCCATCAACATGAGAAGGGGAAACACAAAAAGAACGCTAACCAAGAAAGCATGATGAGTCTTTTACCATCTTAGAAATTCAGCAGATACTGCCAAGTGGAACTAAACATATCTTCATAAATTCGACAAGTCCAACAATGTAGCCCAGGGTCCCGACCCTGGTCCACAGCAATGCATGGAGTAAGCGTCCAACAGACATGAGCTTAGGAGAAAGAGCCAGCATCTGAGAGAGGCAGATCTGGAGATCTTTCAAGTGTGAGGAAGAGGAAGGAAATGGACACTCATGGATTTGGAAGAGAGATGAGGAGAATCAACAGTCAATAAGATTCTAAAAAGCTAAATCACACCGTTTAAAGCATTGACACATGGCTACAGTGACAAACTCCTATTTACATAGGATGACAAATCAGAGTCAGTAAGTGGAGAAGCCCTGACCCCAAAGATCTCTCTTCTGTGTTTACTTTTTATCACACTCCAGAGCATCTTGGTGCCTGACCCCGCCCTTTTCTGCTTCCATAGGTCATTACATCATGCCTGCGTCTCTAGCACAGGTTTATTCTGCAAACATACTGTGCCTTTCCCTGCTTTGTAGTTTTGGGAAAAAAATTCTTGCTGCTTCTCTGTACTTCCCACATACTCCTTTTCTCTCTCCAACTTGAGTTCCTCTTTTACTTTAACTTAAAATACTTTGGGGTAAGTTGAGGCCCTCATTGGTTGGTAGCAATGGGTGGAAGATACTGAAAAGCAAATTGACAAACTCATTTCCTACATCATTCCCAGTAAAAGCACCGCTGTTTCACCTGTCTGGCTTTCCTCTGAGTAGAATGACTACCATGTTCACAGACTTGGCAGTGTGGGGTCATACCACTGTTGTGGTGGTTTGAAAGGAAATGGCCCTCATAAAAAGTGGCACAATTAGGAGGTGTGGCTTTGTTGGATTAGGTATGGCCTTGTTGGAGGAAGTGTGGAACTGTGGGGGTGGGCTTTAAGTCTCCTTTATTCAATTACACCCAGTGACACAGTTTACTTCCTGTTGCCTGTGGATCAAGATTTAGAACTCTCAGCTTCCTTATCCAGCACATGTCTGCCTACATGCTGCCATGTCCCGCCATAATGATAATGAAATAAACCTCTAAAACCATAAGCCTTCCCCCACCAACTAAATGTTTTCCTTTATAAGAGTTGCTGTGCCCAGAGATGCAGGGATGGTTCAACATACAAAAATCTGTCAATGTAATCCACCATATAAACAAACTGGAAAAAAAAAACAACACATGATCTTCTCATTAGATACTGAAAAAGCCTTCTACAAATTACAACACCCCTTCATGATAAAGGTCTTAGAGAGAGCAGGGATACAAGGAACATACCTAAACGTAATAAAGGCAATATACAGCAAGCCAACAGCCAACATCAAACTAAATGGAGAGAAACATAGTAAAAAAAATGGCAATCTTACCAAATCTACAGAGTCAATGCAATGCCCATCAAAAATCCCAACAAAATTCTTCATTGAACTCGAAAGAACAATACTCCATAAGAAAAAGAAAAATCCCAGGATGGTCAAAACAATCCTGTACAATAAAGGAACTTCTGGAGGCATCACAATACCTGACTTCAAACTCTACTACAGAGCTACAGTACTGAAAACCGCATGGTACTGGCATAAAAACAGATAGGAGGACCAATGGAACTGACTTGAAGACCTGCTTATCAATCCACACACCTACAAACACCTGATTTTTGACAAAGGCACAAAAACTATAAAATGGAAAAAAAGAAAACATATTCTACAAATGGTGCTGGCATAACTGGTTATCAACATGTAGAAAAATGAAAATAGACCCATATCTATCACTATGCATAAAACTCAAATCCAAATGGATCAAAGACCTCAACACAAAACTAACCACACCCAACCTCATAGAAGAAAAAGCAGGAAGTATACTTGAACACATTGACACAGGAGATCACTTCCTTAATATAACCCCAGCAGTACAGACACTGAGAGAAACAATTAATAAATGGGACCTCCTGAAACTGAGAAGCTTCTGTAAAGCAAAGGACATGATCAACAAGACAAAACAGCTTACAGAATGGGAAAAGACCTTACCAACCCCACATCAGACAGAGGTCTGATCTCCAAAATATACAAAGAACTCAAGAAATTGGTCATCAAAAGAACAAATAATCTAATTTTAAAAAAATGGAGTACAGACCTAAACAGATAACTCTCAACAGAGGAATCTGAAATGGCTGAAAGACACTTAAGGAAATGCTCAATATCCTTAGCCATCAGAGAAATGCAAATCAAAACAACTCTGAGATTTCATCTTACGCCTTTCAGAATGACCAAGAACAAAAACACTCGTGACAGCTTATGCTGGAGAGGATGTGGGGTAAAGGAAACACTTCTGCACTACTGGTGGGAGAGCTAACTAGTACAGTCACTTTGGATGTCAGTATGGCGATTTCTCAGAAAATTAGTAAACAACCTTCCTCAAGGCCCAGCAATACTGCTTTGGGGTATATATCCAAAGGACGCTCAATCATACCACAAGGACATGTGCTCAACCATGTTAATAGAAGCATTATTCGTAATAGCCAGACCTGGGAACAGCCTAAATGCCCCTTGACTGAAGAATGGATAAGGAAAATGTGGTTCGTTTACACAATGGAGTACTACACAGAAGAAAAAATAATGACATTTTGAAATTTGCAGGCAAATGGATAGATCTAGAAAACACCACATTGAGTGAAGTAACTCAGACCCAGAAATATGAATATAATATATACTCACCCATAAGTGGCTTTTAGACATAAAGCAAAGAGAAACTGTCTTACAATTCACAACCCCAGAGAACATAGACAACAATGAGGACCCTAAGAGAGACATACATGGATCTAATCTACATGGGAAGTAGAAAAAAACAAGATCTCCTGAGTAAATTGGGAGCATGGGGACCATGGAAGAGGGTGGAAGTAGGGGAGGAAGGGAGCAGAGTGAAGAAAATATTAGCTCAATAAAGCAATTAAAAAAAAAGAAAGTTGCTGTGGTCATGGTGTTTCTTCACAGCAACGGAAACTTTAGGTTCTTTGAGTGCTGCAACCATGTCAGGGGAATCATTCTAAATTCTCAAGTTTTCAAAGCGTGGATCAATCTTCCTGGTGAAAAATAATTGTGGAAATCTGGTGTGACATGCACAGGAAGGGTGAGCTTAAAGTAGGCAGAGATAATAAATTTATCAACTATGTTTTGTTTACTTCCACATCTCTTTTCCTGGAAGTCACTATGGCATAAGGGAAATATCCTTTATTTCATAAAACATACAGGGATAAATGATGTATATTCTAAGTGCTAATGAGGCCTCCATAGAGGCCAGCATTAATTGCAATATTTGAACTATCAGTTATCAAATGTTGGAAGACGACATGCCTGGAGGACCAGTTCTCAGCACAGCTGTCTTCCGTAACACACACAAACACCAAGGCCTGTTTCTGTAGATTCCTGCATCTTCCCTGTAGATTTACTCTGCTGAGTGTTGCTGCCATTCCGGTCTCCTCATATCCTCGTGCCAAACCTTAGCTTCACATTTTCAAGTGCAAATGATATTGGGTCACATCCATGACTGAAATCCATTGCTAAGATCCCTAAAAGGAGCTACAAGGCATGAGTGATCTGACAACCCCACTCAGCTCCCCAGCCCCATTTCTTTGCACACCAACGGAGCCGCACTAGCCTTTCTGTGAACCCTCATGGTCTCTACACACTTCTGGACCCAGAACAGGTATAGTTTTAGCACAAGCTCTGTGGAGCTCTCCTTTAACCTTGCTAATACCAGCTCATCCATCCATTCTTAGCTGAGGTATAATTTAACAGGGAATATGTTCCTGGCAGCTGAGCAGGCACAACTCTCCTTCAGTCAGCAGTGCATCCCTCTTCAAAATCACTTTCCTGAGACGATCTTACTTGAATTGTATCACTGGACACATGTTGGTTGTCACCCCCAAATGCTTAATTCCACATAGATGTGAGTTACATCAGCTTTCATTTAGCATTTCGGGACTCAATACCTAATAAATGATTTGAAATAATGAATTACCCATTGATGTGCATAATTTTTCTTCAGTATATAGGCCCAGTAACTAAATATCACTAAAGATTACAACTCATGGCATCTGAAGGCAACAAGAAGTAGGTTCCCAGTAAAGATAAACACATCAGTCATGCTATGACTCTGAGGGAAGAAATGACACATGGCAATCTTAGGGCTGGAAAGGCAGAGTTAGGAAGCTTTCTGCAACTTGTTGGCCAACCAGTTCTGCTGAATAGGAGAGCTCCAGAATTAGTGAGAGATCTTGCCTCAAAAACCAAGATGGAGTTTTGGGGCTGAAGACATGGCTCAGCATTTAAGAATATTTGTCACTCTTACAAAGAGACTGAATTTGGTTCCTGGTATCCACACAGTGGCTTATGATCCATAACTCTAGTTCCCCAAGATCCAATGACTTCTTCTGAACTTTGAGAACATGTTGATGTGCACACATACACAGGAAAAAACACTCCTAGACATAATTTAAAGTAAATATCTTTTTAAATCATAAGACAAAACAAAATAGCAAAACCCAACAAGGCAAAAAGGTCTAGAACATGCCTTTAATCCCAAGACTCAGAAGACAGAGGCAAGAAGTCTAGCCTTCTCTATATCATAAGTTCTATGCCAGTCAGGACTTCATAAGCAATAACACTGTACATATAAACAACAGTAAGTGAACTCAATAGATAGATAGATAGATAGATAGATAGATAGATAGATAGATAGATAGATGATAGATAGGTGTGTGTGTGTATGTGTGTGTGTGTGTGTATAAAACGATAGTAATTAGAAAAGAAGAGGTCAAGAATTCAAGAGGGACTGAGGGAGTGAATTGTGGTACCTGAGAGAGAAACGTTTAAATGCCCTGTGACTGATCTTGAAAGGACAATTTTCAGTTTCATACAAAAACACAAAAAACCCAGTCTAGAAAAACCAATCCTGAATAATAAAAGAGTTGTGGGCAGTGTCACCATCCCTGATTTCAAGTTGTACTATACAGCTTTAGTAATAAAAGCTGCATGGTATTGTCACAAAGCTGGATACAATCAATGAAACTGTATTGAAGACCCAAATATAAATCCACAAACCTATAGACATCTATACATATCAGAAAAAAAAGACAGCACCTTCAACAATTGGTGCTGGACAAAGTGGATGTCTGCATGGAGAAGAATCCAAATAGATCCAAACTTCTCACCCTACACAAAAGTCAACTCCAAATGAGTCAAAGACCTTAAGGTAAACAAGATACACTGAATGTAATGAAGAGAAAGTAGGGAACAGCCTTGAACTCAGGGACACAGGAAAAGGCTTTCTGAACAGAACACCATTAGCACAGACACTAAGATTAACAGTTAATAAATGGGACCTCAAGAAACTGAAATGGTGCTGGTGAGATGGCTCAATGGTTAAGAGTGCTGGCTGCTCTTTCAGAGGACCCAGGTTCAATTCCCAGCACCTACATGGCAGCTCACAACTGTCTGTAACTCCAGTTTCAAAATATCCAACACCCTCATATGGACATGCATGCAGACAAAATCGCCAATGCATATGAAATAAAAATAAATAATTACAAAGAAATTAAAATGTAAGACAAAGGGTACCGTTTGGACAAAGTGGCAGCCTACAGAATGGAAAAAGATTTTTAGCAACTGAGCATCTGATAGAGGACTAAGATCAAAAATATATAAAGAACTCAAAACAACTAGATACCAAGAAAACCAATAACACAATTTTAAAATGGGGTAAAGATCTAAACAGAGAATTCTCAAAAGAGGAAACTTCTCGAAGGGCTCAGAAACACTTAAAAGAAATGTTCAACATCCTTAGTCATCAGGGAAATGCATATCAAAACTACTTTGAGATTTCATCTTATACCCATGAGAATGGCTGAGATCAATAAAACAAGTGACAGCTCATGCTGGTGAGGATATGATGTGAGGGAACACTTATCATCTGTTGGTAAAAGTGAAAACTTGCCCAGCCACTGTGGAAATCAGTGTGCTACTTCCTCAGGAAGATGGGAATCAATCTACCTTAAGATCCAGCTATACCATTCTTGGGCATATATCAAAGGATGCTTCATGCTAACACAGAGACAATTGCTTAATCATGATCAGTATGCTCAGTTCCCAATAGCCTGAGCCTGGAGACAACCCAGATATCCCCCGGCCAAAGAATCGACAAAGAAAATATGGTACATTTACACAATAAAGTATTATCCAGTCATTTTTTAAGAAAAAAAATGACATCATGAAATTCAGAGGTAAATTTAAAAAACTAGAAAAAGACATCATCCCTGAATGAGGTACCCCAGACCCAGAAATATTAATATGATATACATTCATTTATATGTGGATATTAGCTGATAAGTCAATGATAATCAAGCTACAACCCATAAAACCACAGAGGGTAGTAAGTACAAAGTTAGAGACTAAGGGTACAGACAGATCTTGTTAGCAAAATGTAATATAACAGATAGTTATAGATAGATGGAGTAGGGGAGGACTGGAATGGGAGGATTAAGTAAGAAAAAGAAGGAAAGAGAAGGATGAAGGAATACAGGAAGAGACAATTAAAATTCAGGACCATTGAGGAGGAGTGTGAAATCTAATACAGCAGAAGCTTCCTAAAATATATACATATATGAAGGTGCTCTAAATGAAATATCTAAATAATGGGGGAGACAGAGTCCCAACTGTCCAACTCTTCTCACCAAATGAAGCTTTCAGTCCAGAGATTGAGTTTCATCTAATTCAGTTGTTGGCTAAAGAAGTCCCACCCCCAAGTCTTGGTTGTTTCCAAGACTATATATTGGTCTCCATGCTCTGACAGCAAGGCTCCATTGCCGAAAGCAACACCTGTACAACTCAATGGACATGGAGAAGTTGAACTGGTTCCTACATGGGGCCTTCACTCTAATGTTCTAGCATCTTTGAGACAGAAGGCTCTCCGCAAAACTACCAAAAGGCAAATGCAAGCACCAAGCCAACCACAAATGCTTTTATCTACAGTGGTATCCTGCCTACAAGGTATTGCAATGGTGTCACAAAATTTGTCGGAGTAACCAGCCAATATCTGACTTGATTTGAGGTCCACTCCACGAGATAGAACCCAGACGCAACACTGTGTGGTTGACCAAGAGCCAGAGACTAGACAGTCCAGGGACCTATGGTAAAACCAAATACTACTTTTATGAAAACAAGCATAGCAATAAAATGCCTTAGTGGCAATCCGCTACACTCATAGATCTGCGCCTTGCTCAGCCATCATCAGAAAAGCCTTCTCCTGCAGCAGATGGGAACAAATACAGGGACCCGCAGCTGGACCTTATGCAGACTGAGAGACCTTGGAACACTCAGCCCTAAATGGGATGTCTCCATCAAATCCCTCCCCTTAGGGCTCAGAAGCATAAGAGCCCGAGGTGAGAGAGGACATCAGGAAAAGAAGGCCCTCTAACACAGCAGGAGCACAGCTCATGTGAACTCACAGAGACTGCAGCAGTGAGCACAGAATCTGCACGGGTCTGCACCAGGTCCTCTGCGTCTGTTCTACGGCTTCCAGTTTAGTGTTTGTGTGGGATTCCTGAGGGTGAGAACAAGTAGATCTCAGATTCTTGTGCCTGCTCTTGGGATCTTTTCCTTCTGTTTGCTTGTCTTGTCCAACTCTGATGTGTCAGTTTTTGCTTTATATTATTATATTTTATTTTGTTATTTTTTAAAAGAAGAATGAAAATGCCCATGATTAATGGAGAAAAAATCCTGTAATTATTCTTATGAAATTGACTTCAGAGGCCAAGGATGTCGCGCTCTTAATCCAAATGCTTCTTGATCATAAGATAAGACATGAGTTCTGATAGTTCTGGTCTTAGATATTACTGTCTGGATGTGCCTTGTCCCCAAGGGATCGTAGAGGATTGCTCCTTACTTTTATAGTGCAAAAGTGGAGTAGAGCCTTTAACAGGCAGAGCTTAGCACACGGTCCTGGAGTTAGTTTTTCTGCTTGCTTTGTTTCGTTGTTTGATTTCTGGGGAAATATTGTTGGAGTTCTGAGACAATTTCAAATACCATGTTGTCAAAAGAGCAAGTCAGGCCCCTGAACTACAATCTGACTTTTGCCACCCATTCGTGCCACCCCAACATGTACTCTCTGAAAGCTAGTCTGGCCAGGCTCTGCGTTGAGAGCTTGATAGTGTTATCTCATTTAACAACCACGAAAATATGTATCTGCAGTTTTGTTTAGATACCCCTTAGGATCCCCGATTCTTAAACATAATTATCTACTCCTATATATTACACTTTCCACATAATACTGTCTTGTGGACATTATTTGAACAGCTTCTTATCCTCCCTCCCATGAAGATGAGGCAATTGCTTCCTCTCTGGAATCTGACTCCTAGGCAGAGAGACAACAGGAGTCTGAAGCTAGTTGCTGTTCCATTCAGTCTCTGGTGCCCAAAGGAAGGCAGATTTCTTCATGCAGGAGGCCACCTGGAGCTTCTTCTTACCTTATGTTCCTGCTGTCTACAATGTCCAGGGTCCTGACAACTAGACCCTCCTTGTTTAAGGTCAAGCAATTTCTATAACAACTTAAGAAACCAATGGCCACTGAAAATACGATGAACTCAGTTGAGAAACAAGCTCACACAACTAGGAGACGATAGTATTGGGTTAGAACCCAGGAAGTCTAATTAAAGAATTATCCTCATTGCTGACAGAGCAGGTTCCCAAGTGCTGGGTGAATTCCAGCAGGTTCTATGCTAACCTGCTTGGTTCAGAACTTCATTATGGAGTCACTAGCACTCCAAAGCATCCATACTTCCACTCTTTATTTAGGAGAGCTGAAGGGTCAGCTGGAGCACAAATATGTGGACTGCTCACTGACACGGGTTTTACAGGACTGTAAATAGAGTCAGCCAGTTTCTAACGCAGGCTGGACACAATGGCAGAAGGGCTAAACCCAGACAGTAATGGTTCTCTCTGAAGAGTGACCAAAGCTGACCTTGAGCCCGAGTCAGCGTCCAGTCTGAGTAAAGCCCCCAGTTCTCCTGTCCTCTTCCCAAGTCAGAGGCTTTTATTATTCTGGAAACAGGGAATGTCACACAAAAATGAATCTAAAACTCGTATCTGACGCTTCTTCCTCTCAGACTTCAAGACATCGATGATGCTTCAAAGTGAATGAGTCACTCTTGAGAGAAGAAAACGGTTTCAAGGGAAAAGGGAAACCGCATGGGGCTAGGAGTCCGACCCTCTTGGGGTTCCGATCATGCCGGTGACCTTTCTCCACGGGAGCACACTGATGCACAGTCGTGTAAACCCACAACAGAGTAAAATGCAGATAAACACATTGTTGGAGTCCAGTGAAGAACTCAAAGCATTTCTCTGCCTTGTGTTGATTACAGCTCCCTCACACATACAATAACAAGTTTCTGGTTTCGCTGGCACATATGTTTGAGCAATGTGCTGCTGCATCCCCGACAGTTGGTGACATTTCCTTCGCAATCAGCAGGATTCGTACAGAGGCTGTGTGTCCAATGAAGAGATTAACATCCTGAGTCCTGCATTTGCGGTTAGTCATCGTTCGCAACTTTATCCCCCCCCCCCCCCGCATTCACTGAACACCTACTGGGGGCTCAGCCCTCGTAGACACAAAGACATCCAAAGCAGCCTCCGCTCTCTCAGAGGCATGATACATGCACCAAAATCACGATGTTGCTCACTGCCATTGATAACTAAAACAGGAACCGGGAGAGAGCCGGTCAGTAATGCGCTTGCTGAACCAACGTGAGGATGGGACTTTAATCCCCAGATCCCCAGCACCTTCAAACACACCTGCCTATAATCCTGGGTCTTGCTGACCAGCCAACCTAGCTTAATCCACCTCTGGTCCCACTGCGATGCCCTATCTAAAAACACAAGAAGTGATACATTCAGTTGGCCTCTGACCTCCACAGGCACCTGTGCATACATATACAGAGAGAGAGGGAGGGAGGGAGAGAGAGAAAGAAAGAAAGACAGACAGACAGACAGACAGACAGACAGACAGAGACAGAACAGTTGTAATTAACATTTATTTAAAGATATATTTCATGCTTAAATATTAAGTATGGAATGTTTCTCTTTCAATCTTCAAACTAATGTTCCTATTACTCCCACAGATTAGAAACAGCCAGCATGGTGCCACGTGCCTGCTACCCCAGCACTGGGGAAAGCTAAATCCAGAGCATTGAGAGTTCAAGACCAGTCTAGGCTATATAGCGACACTCTATCTAAAACTTAAATAAAATAAAAATAAGGGCCATGAGGAGGCTTACATTCCCCAAATCACACTTGAACAGCAAGAAGGAGGCAGAGGGGAGAGGTCGCAGCCCCTCAAAGCCACGCCAGGATGGCTCAGCAGTGGAGACTGCAGGGGAGCTCATACAGCCGCTGCACAAATGGCATCGCTCTGGTGAGGAAATGGGAGCCTCTTTCTTTGTAAACCTCACCTTCAAGTACCACTGTTAGCCTACAGCCTTCATCAGAGAGACGCTCACGAATCTGCCGATGCTGATAACAGGCTTAACATGAAGATCTTAGGCTTCTATTGATCTCTTTTCAGAGCTTGAAAAAGTTCATTCCATTGGTCTGTTGTGTTTGAGATCTGAGAACTCAGCGGGTCGATTAAACACAGGAAAGAATTATCACAGAGTTAGAAGATCATTTGAAGAAATTGATACCGGACAAATTTACCTACTGGCTAAAAAGCCATTATAGAACCAAAAAAAAAAAAAATCTCTACTGGATGAGGCCTTAGCCATAAGCCAGTCTAATACTTTAATTTTAAAAATGAAAGAATGGAGACTGTGAGTAGTCAGAAGAATCCTCCAAGCATGTAGCGAGTGCAAAGAGGAGTCACCAGAGTCTTCTCATTCCTTTAACAGTGTGCGTGCATGTGTGCATATGTGCGTGTGGGGGCGAGTGTGGGTGTGTGTCTGTGTGTAGAGACTAGAGGTTGATAATGTGTGTCTCTCTCTACCACTTTCCACCTTCTTTGAAAGGACAGGGTCTCTCTCTGAACCTGGAGCTCACTGATTCAGCTAAAGTATCAACCCAGTGAGCACCAGGGGTTCTCCTCTTAGGATTATAGACAATAGCGTGCTGACTTTTACATGGGTGCCGGGGATCAGAACTTAGATCTGCCATCTTCCAAAAAACAAACAAAAAAACAAAACGTCCTTCGTTTTCACCAAAACAAAAAAAGCCACACCACTCAGATTCCCTCCATGTTACTTCTGGTGCATCTATCTCTTCCTGATGCCCTCTGATGTTCCATGATTACTTCCTATCAACCAGTTGCTAACTCAGCTCCTGACACAAGTTTAATTTTATTTAGTTAACACAAATGCTAACTCAGAGTTTACAGCATGATCCCCCAACAATCTAGGCTGGTGTTGGAAGGTGCTATCCACCCCTCAAGAGGACCATTGTATTGAATCGTAATTGAGGTATATTAAACCTCATTTTGAATATACAATTTGCTCCATCTTTTGTGTGTATCATGCTGTGTGTGTCTCATATATGATAGTGCAGGCACATGTGTGGAGCATCTGTGAAGGTCAAAGGACAACCCATCTTCCACCTGATTTGAGGCAGGGCTCATTATCACTCACCACAGCATAAGCTAGCCTAAGACACTGACCTAAGACTCTGAGAATTTCATGTCTTTCTCCTGTCTTCCCACAGGAGCACGGGGTTAACAGACATACTGTGGCTGGCTTTTATTTGAGTCGTGGGAATCTATCAAGATGGCCAGCCTTGCATGGCATGTCCATTAAGCACAGAAACATCTCTCTGCCTCTACAGTTTGTTCCATTTTAACACATAATGATTCATCTATGAAACCATCACCACCAGGAAGATAAACATTGTGATGGTTCCTAAAATTTTCCTTATGCCGTAAATTGCATTCCTAGGCAACCACTCATCAGCTATCATTCTGCACTTACATTTTGACAATCTTATGTAAATGAACTCATATAGTATGTGCTAGTTGGGGCTGGCTTCTTTCACCCACATAAGTAATTTGAGGTCCGCTCATATGTCCGCCCACAATTAATCCCTATTTATTATTGAACAGTATTCAATTAGATAGCCATTACTATTTCATCATTAACATGTTTAAAGATTTGTTTTTATTACTTTTAATTATGTGTCTATGTGTGGGTGTGCACATGTAAGCCAGGTACCCTCGAACACCATAGTCATTGGGTCACCTGAAGCTGGAGTCACAGATGGTTGTGAGTCATCCAGTATGGGTGCTGGGAACCAAACTTGGGTCATCTGTAAGAGCTGCAGGTGATCTTCACTGCTGGGATATTGGTCCAGACACTAGCATTAAGACGAAATTTGGGTTATTTCCATTTTTAATTGCATGAATAAATCCATAATACACAAGCGGCTGTGCAGGTATATGCTTTCTTATCTCCTGGGCAAATATCTATGGATAGATTTGTTGAACCATATGCTAGGTTTATCTTTTAGAGGAACTGCCAAAATGTCTTTTAAAGTTGCACCTTCTTATATCCCCACCAGTGTCTGTGACTTCTAGCTCTTCATAGCCTCCAACGGTTAATACCAATTTTTATAGAATTGTTCTTAGCTAATGCTGATCCCCATCTCAACTGATATAGAAATGATTTGATGCTGCACTGGTCAGGGGAACCACAAGTTGTCTTTGGTGGGATGTACTATTTGATCTCTAGAGGTGATATCAAGGCGAACTATAGAAAGGCCTGGTTTTCTTAGAAATGCTCCCCTCTGGTGACTATGGAGGAATAGAAAGTCTCATCACTTAACACACAGGAAGAAGGTGCCATTGCCACCACTCTGGCGTTATATGCAATATTCACTCAGAGGCTCAGGGACCAAGGTTAGGTTTCAGAAAGGTTCAGAGGTATGAAAAAAAGGAAAAGAGTAAGAAAGTTTACCCGTCTTCTGCTTTGGAGTGCTCTCCAAGGGCACTGGTGACCTTTTTACTTCCCTAGACCCTGAGAGGGGACCCCCATCTCTACATCATCTCTCTAAGTAACTTGTAAATATATATTATTAGCTATTTGATCACAATAACTGTTCCCATTACTATAGACCGCGTGTCGGCACAGTGCTGAGAATTCTGCACCCATTGCCTCATTCATGACAGCTATGTTATGCAGTTTTCCTGGTTTTAGTTTACACAGGAGGAAATTAAGTCACAGTGGAAAACACAAATATCACACGTTTTCTCTCCTGTGGAGTCTACAGGTTGTCTGTTTGTTTGTTTTTAAGAAATGACAGCAGAAGAGGGACTATTAGGGAGGATGAAGAACTTACCAGAAGGATGGTGAGTCAGGGGGAAAATGATCAACTTATATAGCAAGCATGGCATGAAGTCTATTACTGTCTATTATTTTATACAGTTAAGATATGCTACTGGGTCATGTGATCGGTCCGTGACTCCCAGTCTAACCACAAGAGATGTATTTGAAGCCATTTCTCTCTGATTCAGGAGCCCAAGCTCTTAACCTCCAGACTCTCAATCTTTGAAATGATTGGCTATGAATGTACACTGATATGAATGAACCCTTCCAGACCTGAGCCTCAAGGGGTCTACTCTGCAATACCTGGATCACTTGAAGGAACTGGCAACATGCAAGGAGTTCTTTAGTTCTTGAAATGTTGACTAAGAGTTGGTCCTTCAGGCACCTGAGAACAACCTGCAGGGGAGAGAGAATGAACATTTAGAACTCAATTACTAACCCTACTGATATTTTCTGCCTAGTTTGTTTTTCTGTTCTACTATTTGCTTCAAGCTAGTGTTTCATCAATAACCACTTCTTCTAAAGGGTCTGAATAAATATCTCCCAACAGCCCAAGTGTTTCAAAGGCAAGGCCCCTAGCCTATAGTGCTACTGGGGCATGACAGAACACGAGAGCTGAGGCCTAAGTGTAATTCGTCTGGTCCAACAGTAGCATGTCCTTGATGGAGATACTGAGACACACAAACCCACATCACCACCACCCCTGATACCACCAGTTCCTTCTCTTCCGGCCCACCCTGAGGTTATTAGCTGTTTCCACCACATGTTCTCCATCATAACAGTCTGTTTGGCAACAGGTACAAAAGGCTTGGACCAATTATCCACAGACTAGTATCTCTGTAGCCATACACTGAAATAAAACGTTCTTGTATTAAATGTTCTTGTCTCAGGTTTGCTGTTTCACTGGTGGAAAGCTGTGTCACAGTATACCTCCCATCACACCCACAAGTCTCACCTGGGGAACCTCAGCCTCGCAAAAACAGAGGTGTAAGACCCCTGCCCTCTGAGATTCTGACTCAGTGACATTGTTTTTAAGCCTGGTTACCTGTATTTCCAGCAAGCACCACACATATACGGCAGACACTTTTTACCTTGTGTCTGCCAATCATTTCATTCCCTGATCTGAAACCAACAGTTTTACTTAGAAGGACAGTCCCCAAGATCCTCTGCATTCTACAAGTTCCTTCCTATTTACTCAAATACCTATTCTAAAAATACAAATTTTCCTATTAAGTTAGTCCACCATGTTGTGATGTTTGCAATCAAGAGTATCTTGGAAAGTTTTTATACAAGGATCCAAAGCCCAGCCTTTAGGAAGTGCTATGCTTAATGTTCAGAGACTCTCTGCTTGCTCATTCTTGGTAAAGGCAAGTTAGCTCAGCTACCATTAGCCATCATTTCTGCAGAAGCAGCAGTAAAAAAAAAAAAAAGCAAAGGGGTAATTCCATTACAATATTTTATTCTTCCTTTTTTGGCTAGCATATAATGTTTTTGTGTAATGTAGAGTGTCTTTTGGTTTTTTGTTGTTGATTTTTTTTTTGAGACACTGAATTAGTTCCCAACTGCTGTTTTTAGGCTGCCAAGTCCAGAATGGCCCTCACTATTTTCTTTCCTTATGCACCTCAGAGCCCTCGCTAGTTTGAAGTAGAAGAGAGCTGGTTGGGAGAACCAAGCGAGCAGGCAGCTGACAAGTCACTAATTAGCTGCCGGGTAGCGTGTTGATGTGGCCATGACCTAAAGAAACTGGTTACAACACAAAGATCTATAGAAAAGCCTGGAAAACCAAAGGAACGCCATTATTAGCAACTCCCGATGAGATGATGACACCCCAATGGTAACAATAGATGCTAATTGTCCCTTCCAAGGAAGTTTCTATGGTGATAAGCCCTTGGTCACAGATTTGTGGCTAAAGAGTTAGTCATTGCAGAACAAATTACAGCAGGAAAGCATGAGGGCTGTGACCCCCTTTTCCCATCTCATGCAATCTTATTTACTTTGGTGTCACGTAGTGTTGTCAGATGCAGTCATGTTGAGCTTCAGAACTCAGGACTTATGGTAGAGAGCCAAGGCCTTTGACAGACCAATGTACATAACTACTTCTCTCTCTCAGGATGGCATCCCAACATGTCTCTAGGAGACCCAAATTCTCCCATCGTTTCCCATGTCATTTTAATGAGCTGGCATCATCTCCTTAGTTTCCAACACAGACTTAGTTATTGGGGGCATTTAGTTTCCCTGCATGTGACAAAACCAGACCGATAAGAATCAGCACTGGACGTCCACTAGAGCTACTAAGAAAATGGGTTTCAGATCCAGACTGTTCTTCTAGCACTAACAGAGAGGCCATGGAAGAATCAAACCCGCTCAGGGGAGAGCAAGGCCAAGAGACCAAGGAAGATGCTCTGATATCTCCGAGTGAGCCCTTGATTTCCTGCCAAGTCTGAAGTACCACTACCCTCTGAGTTTTTCTATGACAGCAGCCAATAAGGCCTTTTCTGCTTTGACTTAAGGAGGTTCTGTCACTTGGAACCCCAAAACCCTGATACATAGACAGAGTGAGCCATATACTGGCCTCTACAAAGGTAATTTAAAGAGGCAGATAATCCATTCGCCTAGAACTTTCTGTTCTTCTGTTTTGAGTCCAGAGGATGAAGAGATCTAGACATAAGAAAGGGATAAGAAGCTCTTATAATTGAGTCCTCCCACAACAAACACTTGCCCACACATTTCCTAAGCCGTGCAGGAAAAATCTTATTTCCTCGCTTTCCTTCTGCACAATGTTTTCAAATTCAGAACATATGCTGGAACGCTCCAAATGAACTTGACTTCTGCTGTTTCTCTTTCTCCAGGAAACCATTTCCATTTTTATGAAGGAGCTGGCCACCCCCCACCATCTTGATGCCTTTCTTCCAGCTGTGATTTCTCCAAGAAATTCTACTCGGCCAAGGCCAGGAGCCCACCCATCACCACCCAGTCTCTGAACCTGCTTTCCATCCCAGTGAATCAGAAAGAACGCACATGGAGGTTGCCTCCCTGAATTCAATCCAGTGTGCACGCTCTGCTCCCTAAAGTGCTCCTACACAGGAAGGAATTCCAGTCTCTTAATATTTGATTGCCTTTCCAGTAAGATGGGACGGAGCTACTGAGCATCCCAACAAGCCTCACTAGCTCAGAGTTTTAAAGTCAATTCGCAGCTTATCGACATCCTTGACTCCTTGGAAGCAATTTATTGTCAAACCCTCTGATCTCTGTGCACAAAGAACTTCACAACAAAATGTATGCTGCTAATGAAAAATGCACAAGGGGATTTTCAATACCCCCAGATTGGGACCTGGATAACCCCAAGATCAGCCGCAGTAGATCTATGACAGAAATAAAGTCTGAAACCTTGTGAAGACTGGTGACAATGGAGGACACAGAAGAAACAAGAGTGTTAAGAAGATTATCTGACAGCCATGCTGGAGGTTCTCCCTCTGGAAGTTAGGCATCAAGGTAGAAAGTAGACAAAGATAAATACCAATAAACACAAAAGAATCTTAACATGAATATGAGGCTCATTTAGAAATAGAAATCACCACTGCCCATGCATAAAGGTACTGAAAGTTTACCCAGGTTTTTTTTTATTTCTCTTTAAATTTTTATACAACATATTTTGATCCTATTTTTCCTCATTTCAAAGATTTATTTTAATTTTATGTGTTTGAGTGTTTTGCCTACATGTGTGTCTGTGCACCGCATGTGCGCAGTGACTTCGGAAGCCGGTAGAGGGCACCAGTTCAGCCAGCTGTTAGCGGCTTTATGGGTCTGGGAACCCAATTCCAAGTTCTTGTAATCACCAAGCTATCTTCCCATTCTCCTCCCTACCTGACTAGACACTGTCCATAATATTCAGTACAATCTGTTTACTTAAACCTTATAGTTTATTGTCACCCTTCCAAACCACTAAAACTATAAACATTTAAATTCTTTTATCAACTAATTACTTAATATTTAAGAAATAGCAAGTATAAAGAACAGAAATAAGGATAAGGATAAAGGATTGGAGATATAGCTCTATGCAAAGTATTTGTTCAGTATATGTAAGGCCCTGGATTTAATCCCACACCACACACATACACACACACATACACACACACACACACACACACACACACCACAATTAGACAGTAAACATGGAGCTTGAGAATGAAATCATAAATGCCTTGGAAGCATATTATATATAGCATATAGAATGCAGAATAGTATATAATAAAATATATAATATGCTCCTGAGTAGGATTCTCCTCTTTGCCAATAGTAACCACTTGAGCACTAAAAATGATCTATTTTTCTCTATTGCAAAATGTTCCATCATAGACATGTATTGTACTCTGTGTCAGTGAAGATAGATCAGTGGATAGAGGTGCTTGACACCATGACTGATGACCTGAGTTCCATCCCTGGATCTCACATAGTGGGAATGGAGGAATTACTCCCACAAGCTGTCCTCTGGCTCCACTTTGTACCTCACACATCATAGATAGATAGATAGATAGATAGATAGATAGATAGATAGATAGATAGATAGATAGACAGAAAGACAGATAGATAGACAGACAGGCAGGCAGGCAGACAGGTAGATACATAGATAATTTTAATGTACTAAAATCTATTTAACCAGTTCTTCAGTTGATCTTGGCATTGGGAACTGATTGTGGTGTACTAGCCCAAATGTCACTAAGCATTTCAACTTCTTCAGATTATACACAATAAACAATGCTGCAGTAAACATTATGATATACACATTTTCACACACGCACACACACACATCTGTGGCTGTTTCCTATGGTATTAGTTTTTGTAAGCTGAGCATGAACTAGTATCATGTAGGAGAAGGGACACTCTGTTGAGGAAATTCCTCTATTCCATTGCCCTGGAGTCATGTTTGTGTGGCATTTCCTTGATATTTTATTGAAATATAAGACAGGTAGTTGAATGTGTTCCTGAAAAGAATCCAGTAGCTTTCCTCTTTGGTTCCTGTCTCTGCTCCTCCTGGAGTTCCTGTCCTCATTTCTTTCAGATGACCTATGATGTGGAAGTGAAAGCCTTCCTCCCTAAGTTGGTTTTGGGTCACAGTATTGATCTCAGCAAAAGAAAGCAACACAAGGACATACTCCTAGAAGTAAAATTGTTGTCACTCAGTGTTGAGAGCATTTTCTGATGACCAACACTGCTGACTTCCCCTCCTGGGAAGTTCTAACCAAGTTGACCTCTGACCTTCTTATGCATTCACATAGCCTCATGCACATACATATACATACACACAAAAGAGAAAAATGAAGCTGGGGAGCTGGCTTAGTGATAAAGTGCTTATATAAGCATGAGGATGTGGGTTCCAATCTTGTTGTATAAAAGTTCGTCATAGTTGGGTACATCTCTAATTCCAGCACAGATAGAAGATGAACAGGGACAGGCAGATCCAAAGGACTCACTGACCAGTCATTCCAACCAAAACAATGAAGCTCCAGGGTCAGGGAGAGACCCTGCCTCAAAAAGTAAGATGGAAAAGCATAGTACTCTAATGTGTATATATTCCACACTTTCTTCATCCATTCTTCCATTGAAGGGCATCTAGGTTGTTTCCAGGTTCTGGCTATTACAAATAATGCTGCTATGAACATAGTTGAACAAACACTTTTGTAGTATGATAGGGCATCTCTTGGGTATATTCCCAAGAGTGGTATGGCTGGGTCCTGGGGTAGGTTGATCCCAAATTTCCTGAGAAACCACCACACTGCTTTCCATAGTGGTTGCGCAAGTTTGCATTCCCACCAGCAATGGATGAGTGTACCCCTTACTCCACATCCTCTCCAGCAAAGGCTATCGTTGGTGGTTTTTTTTTTCCTTTTTTTTTATAGAAAAAAAAATTTCCGCCTCCTCCCCGCCTCCCATTTCCCTCCCCATCCTCCCACCCCTCTCCCCCTCCCCCCACTCCTCTTCTCCTCCCTCTCCAGTCCCAGGAGCAGTCAGAGTTCCCTGCCCTGTGGAAAGTCCAAGGTCCTCCCCCCTCCATCCAGATCTAGGAAGGTGAACATCCATACTGTCTAGGCTCCCACAAAGCCACAGGGAGAACATGAACAACGAAGTCAGGACCACGAGGGGTGCACCCACCCACTGAGATAGTGGGGCCGATCTATTGGGAGCTCACCAAGGCCAGTTGGACTGTGACTGAAAAAGCATGGGATAAAACCGGACTCTCTGAACATGGTGGACAATGAGAGCTGACGAGAGGCCAAGGACAGTGGCACGGGGTTTTGATCCTATCGTTGGTGTTTTTGATTTTAGCCATTCTGACAGGTGTAAGATGGCATCTCAAAGTTGTTTTGATTTGCATTTCCCTGATCGCTAAGGAGGTTGAGCATGACCTTAAGTGTCTTTTGGCCATCTGAATTTCTTCTGTTGAGAATTCTCTGTTCAGTTCAGTGTCCCATTTTTTAATTGGGTTAATTAGCATTTTAACGTATAGTTTCTTGAGTTCTTTATATATTTTGGAGATCAGACCTTTGTCTGTTGCGGGGTTGGTGAAGATCTTCTCACAGTTAGTGGGTTGCCTTTTTGTCTTAGTGACAGTGTCCTTTGCTTTACAGAAGCTTCTCAGTTTCAGGAGGTCCCATTTATTCAATGTTGCCCTTAATGTCTGTGCTGCTGGGGTTATATGTAGGAAGTGGTCTCCTGTGCCCATATGTTGTAGAGTACTTCCCACTTTCTCTTCTATAAGGTTCAGTATGTTCAGATTGATATTGAGGTCTTTAATCCATTTGGACTTGAGTTTTGTACATGGTGATAGATATGGATTTATTTTCATTCTTCTACAGGTTGACAACCAGTTCTGCCAGCACCATTTGTTGAAGATGCTCTCTTTCTTCCATTGTATATTTTTAGCTCCTTTATCAAAAATGAGGTGTTCATAGGTTTGTGGGTTAAAATCCGGGTCTTCTACTTGATTCCATTGATCTACTTCTCTGTTTTTATGCCAGTACCAAGCTGTTTTCAATACTGAAGCTCTGTAATAGAGTTTGAAGTCAGGGATGGTAATGCCTCCAGACGTTCCTTTATTGTATAAG
The DNA here is from genome assembly GCF_950005125.1 of Chionomys nivalis. Taxonomy (NCBI): domain Eukaryota; kingdom Metazoa; phylum Chordata; class Mammalia; order Rodentia; family Cricetidae; genus Chionomys; species Chionomys nivalis. Next base: position 48,328,637 of record NC_080090.1, on the reverse strand, counting down.
ATTGTTTTGGCTATCCTGGGTTTTTTGTTTTTCCATATAAAGTTGATTATTGTCATCTCAAGGTCTGTGAAGAATTTTGATGGAATTTTGATGGGGATTGCATTGAATCTATAGATTGCTTTTGGGAGAATTGCCATTTTTACTATGTTGATCCTCCCAATCCAAGAGCAAGGGAGATCCTTGAATTTTGCATGCAAATGGATGAAAATAGAAAATATTATCCTGAGTGAGGTAACCCAGACCCAAAAAGATGAACATGAGATGTACTCACTCATAATTGGTTTTTAGCCATAAATATAGGACAGTGAGCCTATAATTCGCGATCCTAGAGAAGCTAAATAAGAAGGTGAACCCAAAGAAAAACATATAGTTATTCCCCTGGATATTGGTTGTAGTCAAGATTGCTGGGCAAAAATTTGGGAAGTGGGGGGTGGGGTGGGATGGGGGAAAGGGGAGAGGGGTAGAGGAAAGTGAGAAGGGGAGGATAGGGAGAACTTGGGGGAATGGGATGGTTGGGATAATGGAAGGTTGGATATGGGAGCAGGGAAGTATATATCTTAATTAAGGGAGCCATTTTAGGGTTGGCAAGAGTCTTGACTCTAGGGGGGTTCCCATGGGTTCAGAGACATGTATCCAACTAGGTCCTTGGGCATCTGAGGAGAGAGAGCCTGAAATGGCCTGATCCTATAGCCATACTAACGAATATCTTGTATATCACCATAGAACCTTCATCTGGCGATGGATGGAGATAGAGACAGAGACCCACATTGGAGCAATGGACTGAGCTCCCAAGGTCCAAATGAGGAACAGAAGGAGGGAGAACATGAGCAAGGAAGTCAAGACCGCAAGGGGGGCATCCACCCACTGAGACAGTGGGGCTGATCTATTAGGAGATCACCAAGGCCAGCTGGACTGGGACTGAAAATGCATGGGATAAAACCGGACTCTCTGAACATGGTGGACAATGAGGGCTGCTGAGAAGCCAAGGACAATGGCACTGAGTTTTGACCCTACTGCACGTACTGGCTTTGTGGGAGCCTAGCCTGTTTGGATGCTCATCTTCCTAGACCTGGATGGAGGGGGGAGGGCCTTGGACTGCCCACAGGGCAGGGAACCCTGACTGCTCTTTGGACTGGAGAGGGAGGGGGAGGGGAGGGGGGCGTGTGGAGTGGGGGGAGGGGAGGGAAAAGGGAGGTGGGGAGGAGGCGGAAATTTTTAATTAAAAAAATTAATAAAAAAAAGATGAAAAAGCATTTGAGCAAGGTATCCTGTTTTCTACATGTACCTACTCTGGTGGATATTCTTGCACACAAGTCACACACATGTGCATGGATACCAGTGCACACATGTGCATACACACAAGTGCACACATACACACATATAACTGCATACAGGGCACATTACACAGAAGTGAAAAAATAAGAAAGATAAACAAAAGGAGGGGGAAAAAAGAAGGAAGGAAGGAAGGAAGGAAGGAAGGAAGGAAGGAAGGAAGGAAGGAAGGAAGGAAGGAAGAAAAAGAAAGGAAACTGAACAAGAGTACAGCAAAAGATTCCAGCACAGAAATACAGCTGTTCTTCTAAGGAAAGGGGCCCAGGAAATGCTCCAAGCTAAGTTTCCTGCATTCTTGCCAGTGTGTCTCTACAAAACAGGTGAGCAAAATGCTTCCTGCACTTGCCTGAGGTGACATCTGCACAGGAAGGTTACTACAGGAGTTTCTGCTGCTTGTTTTCCTCAAGGAAACTCTCATCCCTCATCCCTCATCCCACACCCCACGTCACTCTTGTGTGACTATGCAGCCTAGGCATCTCCACACAGAAAGGTATCATTATCATGTCTGTGTTCTCACACTAAGAGAGGCTGCTACATGTTGTCAGATCTCCATGCTAAGTCCTGAGGGATGTAGCAGATAATGAGAATATGGTCCTGAGCCAGGCATAGTGACTCAAGCCTACTTTATGGATTATGGCCTGGATTATGACTGTAATCCTAACCCTCAGTTGTGTGAGACAGAAGTATCTTAAGTTCAAGGCTAGCCTGAGATCACAGCAAGACTCAGTCACCAAAAATCCAAAAATAAAACAAAATTGCCCTCAGTAACTTTTCATTCTGGTAACAGACTGACAGTGTTTTGTATAACGCGTTTATATTTCTCTAAATATGAATAGACTCTACTGGTCTGTAGAAAACAACAATGAAAATTTTATTTTATAATTAATGATAGACAATAACACTACAAGACAGGAGCAAAAAATAAAAATTTAAAAAAAAAATTAAAAAGACAGGAGCAAATAAACTAAACAAAAAATAAATCAGGTTACTGAGCATGGTGGCATACACCTATAATCCCAGCACTCTGGAAACTGAGGCAGGAGGATTGTGAATTTGAAGCCAGCTTGAATAGCATAGCAAAATCCTGCATAAGCAAACAGAAAAACAAAAGCAGGTCAAGAGACCCTGAGAAAAATCCAGCCACTTCAGGATTGGAACATATCTACCCTTCCTGACGAGCTTCTTGTGTTAGTAACTCCCTACAGATTGAAGCATTCCCTCCTGGGGGAGGGGACAGCCCTTTAAGACTCAAGAAATAAAGGAACCTCACAAGTCCCAAGCAGTTCTTGAAACTTACAAGACTAACAGGCCTCTCCCCAAAATTAAATAAGCAGAAGCAATTGCTGGGGAGGGAGGACACCCCATCAGACAGGGCTGCCTATAAGCTGTGCATAGAGCCCCAGGGACGCAGTTCCCCATGCCCTGGCTGCTTTCCTGATGCCACAGCTACCTTTGAATCAGATGTGCTCCTGGAAGTAACTTCCCCAGCCTCATTAATTTACTGAGCTGGACTTGGATGGAACCAGGACTTCGGTATGTTGTTGGTGCCCTATCTGGGGTGACATTTGCTCTCATTTCTCAGGGGAAAGTCAGGGAACAACTTGAAAGGTTTGTTTTGTTCAGGTTCCAACAGTAAACATTGCAAGTTTTGCAGCCCCTGGGTCCCTGCTACACTCACTCAGCTATGCCAATGCAGGGTCAAAACAGCCTGAGACAAAAAGCGCTGGCAGAAACAGACCATGTCGCAAGGTCATTTCCCAACACACCCCCTCCACCCTGCTGTGAAAGAGCACTCTTATCCAGATGTTTTCACCATTTAAAGCCGTGAAAATCATCCCTCGCCCTTGGAACGGATTTGGCCCGTGGGTCACAGATACTAATTTCTGATTGAAAAACCTACATATTAGCCCAGTTGTGGATGTTTCAATATATTTTCACTGATTTCTGGTGCTGAGATTTGAATGTAAAGTATCCCCCATGGGCTGGCATTCTGGGTGCTTAATCCTGGAGACGGACTCTGTCTAGAGGTCTAGGTCACTGGAAGCATGACTGTGAAAGGTTTCCCTGATTATCCTCTCTCTCTCTCTCTCTCTCTCTCTCTCTCTCTCTCTCTCTCTCTCTCTCTCTCTCTCTCTCCTTCCTATCTGCTTTGAGGTGACTATGCTCCTCTATAAAACCTGACACCATGATGCTCTGCCCACCTATATGGGAACAAGCATCCACGGACTGAACTCTTGGAAACAGTGACCCCCAAAAAGATAAAAGAAACCCCTCTTCATCCACATTAGGTCTCCTGTCAGGTGCTGAAAGGGCAGCTAATAGAAGCCACTGGCAAACCTGTAGTCATGTCTAGCTTTTCCCACTACACACAGCACCTGGATGGTGTCACTGTACACACAACCTTTGCATCCTTTCTAGGCATCTTCAGCCTGTATCAGAATCGCCCAGGTCCCAAGCAGCAGCCCATCCGACAGTGTTACAGAGGAGGATTCTCAGGACGAGATTATAGCAATCCAAATGCAGAGGATCTTTCATCCTCCACCCTAATTATTCTGGTTTTCTTTTCTTTTTTTTTTTTTTTTTTTTTTTAAGATTCTACTATTTGGTGAATAGGAGTGTTTACCTGAATGTACATAAATGCGCCAAATGCATGTAGTCCTTGCAGAGGCTTGAAGCAAGCCTCCGTTTCTGTTCCCCCGCATTCCCTGGAAATAGAGGAACAGATGGTGGCAAGGTGGAATTTAGATGCTGGGAAGTGAACCCAGACCGCTGGAAGTGCAGCGAGTGCCCTTAACCGCTGAAGCATCTCCCAGCCCCCGGTCATTCTGCTCTTCAAGGATGTCAGATTCCTACCATCATTCCTTACGAATCCCACAGCGTCTGTTCACTGACTTCTCGTCCTCACAGTCATTTGCAGAGTCATGCTGTTTCACAGAGATGCTTCTCCACCCAGACTGGACCGTGCATGCATGTGCACCTAGAGCTGTCCCCTGCTGGTTGAACATGACCACTTCTGTCTTGAGGCAGAGCTGCCGCGGCTAACTGCACAAGACCCTTCTGAGGTCAGGCCTGTTAACTTTCCCTCGCACAGGGAGGAGAAAAGCTCACGCGGTGGATGGGGATGAGATTTTTCAGCACTACAGCTGCAGGTGAGTGAGACATGCTGGGGGTGGAATGTTCTTGGGGTCGGGCAGCCTTTGAGGAACCTGTAAGTAATCCCTATAAATATAAATCCTGATGAATTCACTGGTCCACCAAGCTGGGCTCGGCAGTCAGTGCCTTCTGCATGGGGCAAGCAGACATTTTCTTACATGGCTCCAGGAAGTCACACAACACAGCTGCCTCCACCGGACATCCCTGCCCATCTTTGTTTTTGATAGCTAGTTCGATACAGTGTTTCATCCCCTCTGCTGCTACATCTCAGGAACCTACACAACCCGTACCTTTGATTTTCTTCCCTCCGGAAGATCCTCAGACATCTTCTTTTTCCCTATTACTTCAAAATTTTGAAGCAAATATTTTTAATTGAAGAGACACCATGACCACGGCAACTCTCATAATGGAAAACATGTCATTGGGGTGGCGGACATCTTCAGAAGTCTAGTCCATGATCATCATGGTGCAACATGGCGGCGTGCAGGCAGACATGGTGCTCAAGAAGGCGTTGAGAGTCCTACATTTTGGTCCGCAGACAACAGGAAGCGAACTAAGACTCTGGGCACGACTTGAACATACATGAGACCTCAAAGCCCACCCCCACAGTGACACATTTCCTCCAACAAGACCATACCTACCCCATAACAGTGCCATTCCATATAAGTTCACAGGGGCCCGATTACATTCAAAGTACCACAAGCATCAAATACAATCTTGTTCGATACCATAGAGTAAAATGAAGGTTCTTCCTTCCTGCCCCACCACTAACAACATCTACTGCCCAGAGGCAGCCACTGTTATCCAACAAACTGAGATCTAGTTACAGAATTGAACATCTATAACTACCTCCATTAAACAAGACACCTCACTCCTATGGACCCTGGTTTCTTCATTTATAAATAATGGTAATTCTTTCTTAACTGCATTAGCCAGGGAACTCTAAAGAAACTACATTGATAGAGTGTTATATATATATTGAGATTTATTAGCCTGGCTTACAGGGCGTGGTTCGGGTTGTCCAACGATGGCTGTCTCACGTCAAGAACCTGCTAGCCGTTCGGTCAGCGAGGTTGGATGTCTCAGCAATCACAGTTGCAGAGGAATCCTACAGAGCTGTGGGTCTTTAGTCTTGGCCTTGCTCGAGACAAAGTCTCAATCTTGTTTGCTGCTACACTGCAATTGCCTGCATGCAGCTTCTCTCTACTTTCCATCATGCAACAAAAGCCCTGGGATTATACCACCACACCTGGCTTTACATGGATCCTGGTGATTTAAACTTGGATCCTCATACCTGTACAGCAAACACGTTATCCATTGAGCCATCTCCCCAGTGTTATATGTTTTAATCATTATTTAAAGCTTTTTTCTTACATGTTTTCAACATAATATGTTTACTGTTTCTTTGGGGATTTCACATCATATACCCCTATCACATTCTTTTCCCAGTCCTTCCCTATCTAACACTCCATCCTTGTGACCTCTCCCCAACAAAATAAAACAGTCCAATTTATGTTATCTATATACTCACTGGAATATATACATATGTGTGTGTGTGTGTATACACACACACACTCAGTGGCCTGCCCCTTAAATAGAACCAAGTCCTTCCCCTTGCACACCCCTACCAAAAGCCATCTATTGTTCAGAGTGACACTTCAGCATCCTTACCACACTTTTTTTTTTTTTTTTTTTTTTTTTGATTTTTGAGACAGGGTTTCTCCGTAGCTTTTTGGTTCCTGTCCTGGAACTAGCTCTTGTAGACCAGGCTGACCTCGAACTCACAGAGATCCGCCTGCCTCTGCCTCCCCAGTGCTGGGATTAAAGGCATGCACCACCTTACCATACTTTTTAAGAGTTCTTTTTGATGGCTTCCTGTTTAGGCTGTTACTTGGGGTATGGAGCTGGGGGGCTAGGGGTTGTCCGAGAAGCCTTCCATGTCCTTCTTAACTGCGTGCCTGCCATTGTCATTATCATAGCCAAAGTAGAGTATTTGCTCTTTACGGTCAGTGGGAGCACGAATCAAGGGTTTCCACATGGTTTCTGGCACCAGAACAGTCTGCAAACAGGGCTCCCGGCTGCAGCAGGGCCATGGACCCAGACAAGGATCTTGGACTCAGTAGGTACCATCAACATCTACATGATTTCAGGCCACAACGTAGACCACAGACATCCGCCAGGCCTTCAGTGGTAACACGGGCTACAGGCATCAACACAGAGCCTAGCTGCAGTAGGACCAAGAACCCCTTTATGATCCTCAGGAACAGCATCAGGTGAGACCATCACTATGGCCTCAGGGGGCAGCAAAGCCCTCCCACAGACATCCACATGGCTTCTGGCTGCAGGACAGACCACTGACTTTATGACCTTCAGTGGTAGCATGGGCCACAGACATCAACACAGACCCAGACTCCGTAAAACGCAGACCCAGACATCACCCTCTGTGGCAGCAGGGACCTGGACATCTCCATGGCCTTACGCGGCAGCGCGGGCCGCTCAGTTCATTATGTCCCCCAGCAGAAGCACATTTATTTGAAGTTTTTAATACAGATCTTTCAACGCTGGAGGAGCTGTCTTGGAACATAATAAATTGAGTATTTCTAGGAATATTCTCTTAGGATGAATTCCCCAAACTGGAATTGCATCAATCTGCAAAGGACATTTTTATTCTGATAAAATGTCCTAATTTTATACATTCAAAATGTCCTATATTTATTCCAAGAAAAAGGTCATCCTAAGTCATCTGCCCGGATTTTACAATATTTCCGGCCATCGGCCTTCCACACTTCCCAGGCCCTTGCCTGTAGAAAGGTCTGGAACATTAGTCAATACTGTAAGCACAAACACCATTTTATTGCTAATCTGAAACCTTAATTCCTCTGTCACCTCCCAAGGGGATGCAACATGAAGCTTCTCCACTGACCTGGACACTGCAGTGAGTCCACTGTGGACGCAAACCTCAAATAACGGCCAGAAATAGACAACATGAGCGAGGGACAGACACCGGCTTAGGCCGCCGTCATTTAGGTGGTGCTGGCCACTGTGGCATGGCCTGCGGCAGGCACTGTCCAATCCATGCTCCTGCCAAAGAGACGACTACTTTCCATCTCTTTCCCAATTTTCTTCCTGTTATAGGTTTCTCTTTTCCACTAAACTCATTAGAGATGATCAGAAAATGGTGTGTAATGCCTAAGCCACTCGCCAAGGCTTTATTAATATCACACACCTGCTTACTTACTAGAAAATCCCGTTTTTCTCAAAAATATCCTCCCATGCTAATAAGCAACTAAAAGTCTTCTGCTCGCGCTCTTCAGTTGCTTTTTTATCCCGCATTATCCAGTTCCTTTTTTCCGTTCAATGCCTTAGAAACGTGCTTCCGTCTCTCCTCAGGTCATGATTTCCACCCTGGCCCGCAGAGAAAGTAGCATCCACTCTATTTTATATGCGACCATGGTGAAGAGTCCTTTTGAAAAACTCACAGCAACTGCTCCAAGTCATTTGCATTTTTTAATTAAGGAGAAATAAATATGAGCCCCTTTATCTCTTGTGGTCTGGATTTTAAGTGTCCTAGAAATGGTTCTGGTCTTAAAGTGTTGCTCCTCAGCTGAGAAGTTGATTGGATGTCAAAGGCTGCGATCTTATCAATGAATTAATCCACTGGGAGATTCTTAATTTCATGACATCATTGGGAAGGGTTGAAAGTTCAGGCAGTAGGAACTATTAGGAAAAGTGAGTCAATGGGCGTGTCCTTGAAGACTACATTTTGTCCCACCCTTCTTCCTCTATTTCTCTCCGCTTCCCACCCACCAGGAAGTGAAAAATGTATGCCCTTGGTGCCCTCTCGACCAACCACGGTTACCTCTCCCTCCTCAGGCCCAAAGCAATGGGGCAGTCAGACATGAACAGAAACCTCCAAACCCGTGAGCCAAGATGCTCTCTCCTCCTCTGAAATCTCGCGGGAATTTATCACAGAACAGCACTCCAGCCTCCACCAACCACAGATGCCATCTCCCTACAGGAGCACCCCTTTGAGCCCTCAGCTCGAGACCAGTCCCGGCCACCACCGCATCCGAGCATCTGTCTCCTGACTTGCAGTGCGCGCTCACCGCAGAGCCGCAGTTACAGGAGCACGCTTGTTCTGTCCCTGTACCACTGCATTACTCCCTCACGGGAGTTACATCACAGGGACTGAGCACAGCTCTGACCCAGAGGCTAAGGAAAGCGTGTGGTCTGTACACAGCAACGCATTCCCAGGAAGGATTTGGAAAATCCTTGATTTTTATACCCCAACCCCATGTGGAAACTAGCACTCACTGTATTTTATGTGTGACCATAATGGTCTTTTTGGGGAAAAAAAATAACTCACGCCATCATTACCAAAAAATTTATTTTCATCCTTTTAATAAGAAGAAATAAATGTGAACCATATATCTATTATGGTGTGGATTTAATTTGGTCTTAAAATATGAGTGATCAAATTCTGAAACTCGAAGGGTACAGGTAAATATATTTTTCTGTACATTAAATCATTCTGCTGACTTGGAGCCGGAGAAATGGTTCAACAGTACAGAACACTTGTTCTGGCAGTGGACCTGGGTTCATTTGCCAGTAGCTACATGCTGATTAACACCACCTATAATTCCAGTTCCAGGGGATCTGATGCCTTATTCTGATCTCCACGGAACGCCAGGCATTTGTGTGACACATAAGCATAAAGGCAAAATATTCGCATGAAATATATATATATATATATATATATATATATATATATTTGTTTTTTGAGACAAGGTCTCACTATGCATCCTTGGCTGACCTGGGGCATCCTACATAAACCAGGTTGTCCTTGAACTCATAGACATCTGTCTCCATCTACCTCCAGAGTGCTGAGAATATTAAAAACACGAACCACCACACCCAAAGAAATAAATATTTTTCAGTTTCTTATTTTATCTTTTTGTTGTTGTTTTGTTTTGTTTTGAGACAGAGTTTCTGTCTGGAGCTCCCCAGGTTGGCCTTGAACTCACAGAGATCCACCTGCCCTGGCCTCTCAAGTGCTTGGATTAAAGGCATGTGCCACCACCATCCACTTTTATTTTTTTATTTTAAATGATTGTTCTGCCGATTATATTCAGAGCTGAGGAAGGAAGGTTATGATGTGCCTAGCATTTGAACCAAGCCTCCCCTGGACAGACCACTAGCTGGTAAGAATGTAGTTGGACAATGCAAGCCAAACAAGGCCGGACTATTGAGATAAATGCAAACATTGGAGTTATCTGGAGGATTAGCTGTTCAGTAATTGTTTACAACATGCTTGGAGGCAAGACAATGTACTACATGCCCCAAATCTTGCTGCAATAAAAGCCAAGTTGATCTCAAATCCTATCACTCACAAACGCACATCACTGGATAAGCATTTATCTTCAAGCAGTCAAAAACAGGAGTCACATGAGCCCGTGCTCAACCAACTCATAGCTCTTTAGCCTTTGTACCTGACCATTATTTTTGCATGAAGCAGAGACAGACACAAGCACACTTTTAGGGATCATCCAGCTAAACTCGTAGCCAGCATCAGGTAACTAGAATCATCTAAGTAGGTAGATGAGGGTAGGTCACATTACAGCCAAGCCTCACCTACCATTCTGAACCTGGAGAGAACTCTGGAGTAGTTCAGCATCCTGTTCATGAGCAATTTAGAAATGTCTCTAAATATTATAGTGTATCTATTTATCTTGAATACTAGTCATTTTGCTAAAGAATGCATCTTTTAATATTCATCATTATATATGACCTGTGTTACTGGTCAACAATAAATATAACTAAAGTTTAAGTTCATCTGAAATACAAATTTAGGAATAAAACCTACTGACCATCTATGAAGCATATTGCCTATATGGGAGACAGCTATAAACCACTATCCCCCTGATTTAGCTTAAAGCTCATCAACATGTTTAGATCTCCTGCTCTCTCTCTCTCCTCCCAAGCTCAATGTAAAATCAAGTACAGGAGCTGAGGATGTGGCTCCATTGGAAAAGAGCTTGCTCAGCATAGCACAAACACTAGATATGATGCTATACACCTGTAATTCCAGTACTCAGGAGGCAATAATAGGAAGATCACAAATCAAAGTTGTACTTGGCTATATAGTGAGTGCATTTGAAGCCAACATGGCTTCATGAGACTACATGAGACCTTGTCTCAAAGAAATAAATAAATAAAACCAATCCACATCTCCTGTGGATCCCACAAACCGCTTCCTCTTGACTTTCCAGAACTCAGCACCTGGACTTATAATCACCCCAAACCCGGATGTGTAGGTGTCATCATGAAAAAGAAGACAATAACAGCCAGGATAATATGTCTCCGCTAGAGCCCAGTTATCCTACCCCAGTAGGCCCTAAATATTCCAACATAGGTGAAGCACAAGGAAAAGACCTTAAAGTCAACTATGTGAAGAGGATAGAAGTCTTTAAAGAGGAAATTAATAAATCACTTAAAGAAAGTCAGTAAAACACAAACAAACCATAGGACAAAATGAATCCCTTAAAGGAAGACAAGAAAAAAGAAATGAAGTTGAAGGAAATTAATAAAACTGTTAAAGACCTGAAAATGGAAGCAGAAGGAATAAAGAAAACACACACTGAGAGAATTCTGGAAATGAAATGTGAAGAGTTTGAAGAGGAACTACAGACACAAGCTTCATCAACAGAATACAAGAGATGGAAGCTTTGAAGATACAGTAGATGAAATGGATACATCAGCCAAAGAAAATATCAAATCTAAAAATTCCTGACATAAAACACCCAGAAATCTAGGACGCTATGAAAAGACCAAACCTAAGAATAATAAGAATAGAGGAAGGAGTAGAATTTCTGCTCAAAAGTACAGAAAATAAATCACAGAAGAACACTTTCCTAACCCAAAGAAGGAGATGCCTATAAAGGTACAAGAAGCATATAGAATATCAAATAGAATGGACCAGAAAAGAAAGTCTCCTGGCTACATAATAAGCAAAATACTAAATGTACAGAACAAAGAAAGGATACTGAAAGCTGCCAGGGAAAAAGAACAAGCAACATATAAAGGCAGACCTATTAGAATTATACCCGACTTCTCAATGGAGACTCTAAAACCAGGAGATGTCCTGAAGACTCTAAGAGACCAGAGATGCCAGCCTGGATTACTATACCCAGCAAAACTTTCAATCAATATTGATGGAAAAAACAGATATTCCATGATAAAGTCAAATTTAAACAATATATATCCACAAATCTAATCCTACAGTACTAAAAGGAAAACTCCAACCCAAGGACATTAACTACACCTATGAAAAAAACAGATGGATAGAACAACAGATGTCAAAGAAAACCAGAAAATTGTAAGGGCATACTGTAAAAACCTGTACTCCATCAAATTGGAAACTCTAAAAGAAATGATAATTTTCTCAATAGGTACCACTTACTAAAGTCAAATCAAGATCAGATACACAATTTAAATACACCTATAAACCCTAGTGAAATAGAAACAGTCATTAAAAGTCTCCCAACAACAACAAAAAGCCCAGGGCAAGACAGTTTTACTGCAGGATTCTACTGTCAGATTTTCAAAGAGATAATGTCAATACTCCTCAAAATAGAAACAGGAGGAACATTGTTCAATTCATTTTATGAGACCACAGTTACCCTGATACCCAAACCACATAAAGACTCAACGAAGAAAGAGAATTATAGACCAATTTCCCTTATGAACATTGACATAAAAATACTCAATAAAATACTTGCAAATTGAACATATCAGTGGATTATATATAATGATCAAATAGGCTTTATCCCAGAGATACAGGCAAGATTCAAGATACAAAAATCAGTCAATGTAATCCACCATATAAACAACTCAAAGAAAAACACATGATCATCTATCTAATTATATGCAGAAAATGGCTTTGACAAAATCCAACACTGTTTCATGATAAAAGTTCTAGAGAGATTAGGGATACATGGGATAGCAAGCCTCTAGATATTATCAAATTAAATGGAGAGAAACTCAAAGCAATTCCAGTAATATCAGGAACAGTGCAAGGTTTCCACTTTCTCTATTTCTATTCAGTATAGTACTTGAACTTTTAGTTAAAGCGATAAGACAATTGAGAGAAAACACGTGGGTACAAATAATAAAGGGAAGAAGTCAAAATATCATTATTTTGCAGATGATATGATAGTATACATATGTAACCCTAAAAAATTCCACCAGGGAATTCCTACTGATGATAAACACTTTCAGCAAAGTGACTGGATACAAGATTAACTCAAAGAAATCAGTAGCCCTCCAATACACAAATGACAAATGGACTGAGAATATAAAAGTCTTGGGGTAACTAACAAAACAAATGAAGGGCTTATATGATAAGACTTGAAGTCTTCAAAGAAAAGCAATTGAAGAGGATTTCAGAAGATGGAAAGATCTCCCATGCTCATGGATCAAAAGGATTAACATAGTAAAAATAATCATCCCTACCAAAAACAGTCTACAGATTTGATGCAATCCCCATCAAAATTCCAACACAACTCTTAACGGATCTTGAAAGGACAATATTCTACTTCATATGGAAAAATAAAAAACCCAGGGTAGCCAAAACAATCCTAAACACTAAAAGGACTGCTGGAGAGAACACAACCCTGATTTCACATTGTACTATAGAGCTATAGTAATAAAAACTACATGGTATTGGCATAAAACAGACAGACTGATCAATGGAATAGAAGTGAAGACCTAGAAATAAATCCACACATCTGCAGTCATACGACAACAAAGCTAGAAATGCACACTGGAAAACAGCATCTTCAACCAATGGTGCTGGTCAAACTGGATATCTGCATACATTAGAATAATTAATACACTCTTATTACCCTGCACAAAACTCAAATCCAAGTGGATCAAAGACTTTGACATAAAGCCAAATACACTGAATCTGATAGAAGAGAAAGTAGGGAATAGTCTTGAACATATTGGCACAGGAGAAGAATTTCTGAACAAAATACAATAGCACAGGCATTAAGATCAATAATTAACAAATGGTATGTTATGAAACAGACATGTTTCTGTAAGGCAAAGGACACTATCAATTGGACAAAGCTTCAGTCTACAGAATGGAAAAAGGTTTTTAATAATTCTGTATCCAATAGAGCTTTAATATCCAAAACATATTTTTTAGAAAGTCCAAAATAACAAATAATCCAATTTTAAAATGGAGCAAACATCTAAACAGAAAACTCAGAGGAAACTCAAATGGCTGAGAAACAAATGTTCAACATCCTCAGTCATGAGGAAAATGCAAATCAAAACTTCTTTGAGATTCCATCTTACACCTGTCAGAATGGCTCAGATCAATAGCAACTGACAGCTCCTCCTCCACTGGTGGTGGGAGTTCCAACTAACACAACCACTATGGGAATCAATATGGTGGTTTCTCAGGTAGTTCAGAATCGATCTACTTCAAGATTTAGCTATACCACTCTTGGACGTGTACCCTAAGGACACTTAATCTTACCACAAGGACAGCTGCTCAACCATGTTCATGTGGCTTTATTCTTAATGACCAGAAACTAGAAACAACCTAGATGTCCTCCAACAGAAGAATGGATAAAGAAAAATGTGGTACATTTACACAATGGAGTATTATTAGTCAGCTGTTTAAAAAATGACACTGTGAAATTCAAAGGCAAACAGATGGAACTAGAAAAAAAAATCAGCCTGAGTGAGGTAATACAGACCCCAAAAGACAAACAAGATATGTAGTTATCTATAAGTACCTATTAGACATTAAGTAAATGATTACCAAGGTACAATCCAGAGACCCAAAGAGGAGGACTGAAGGGGCGGGATGCAAGACTCTGCTTGGGAAGGAAAAATAGAATAGATTTAGTAAGTAGACTCAGGATGAGTGGGGACAAGAGAGGGAGGTACCAGGCGGTGGGGTGATGAGATGAAGAGGGCAAGTTTGGAGAAAGATGGTTAGAATGGGGAGGGCACAAGGGAGTATGGAATCCTACTTCAGGGGAAACTTCCTGGATCTATAAGGGCAACCTTAGTGAGGACTCCTAGCAATAGGGGATATGGAATCTAAACTGGTCATCTCTTGTAGGCAGGCAAGGTTTGCAGAGGCAGTGCCAGGTTGTATTTGGTTGAGTTGTTGGTCAAGGGTCCCAGGTGGAGATTTCCCCAAACAACACAGGCTGATGCTAGGACAGAGGGTTGCTCTCTGCAAACTGACAGTGGGGCTCTTTGCCGAGGACAACTCCACACAACTTATTAAACATGGAGAGGTTGAGCTGATGCTTGTATGGTGTCTTTACCCCTACATTCTAGTCTCTTTGGTGCAGAAAGGTATTCTGCAGGCTATGGAAAGAGAAACCTAAACACCAACCCAGACACAATTTGACCTTTACCTACAATCTGTCCTGCCTGCAAGATGTGCTGGGGCAGTGGCTGCACATAACTTGTGAGAGTGACCAACCAATGTCTGATTAATCACGAAATGAAAATCAATGAAATGATTCCTAATGATCTATATCATAAATTGATGCGTAGTCCAGTTGTCATCAGAAAGGCTTCCTCCAGTGACAGATGGGAGTGGGTGCAGAGACACACAGTCATACATTAAGAGGAGAGAGAGTCTATATTGGAAGTCTCTATCAGGTCCCTCCCCTCGGAGCTCAGAGAATGCCACAGAAGAGGCAGAATGAAGAAGAACACTTAAAAGAAATCCCACACTAGCTCAGAATTGAGTATAATAGAGGGTTACTTATTTAGGGGTAGACTCACAGATCACAATCCTCTGCTGGAACGAGGTACAGCAACCAAATCCCACAGCTGGAAAAGAAGTCAGAAGTGAACTTTCCATCAGCATATATAGTATAAAAGGCCACACCCAAGTGATTGGGTAAATTAAAGGCTATTGGATGAATGATTTTCTACAGCACCTCTCCCTTTTGTTTAAATAAGAAAGTTCTAAGCCTAATACAAAGTTATATACAATAAGAACAAATATCAGGTATAAAAATTAGAATTACAACCAGCATAAAAAATATCAAGCAAGAAACACATAATAAATGTTTCAATAATTATCCTATCCTAGTGAGTTTAAATATTATATAATAAGTAACTTGCCCAAGTCATGAGAGTAAAGTAACTACAACTATCTAGTTTTCAACCCCAATGAAGACCTGAGAAGGGAAATAATATTATTTGAGTAAGCAGGAAGAGCAATCAAGCAACTTACAAAATGTACAACAAATGACAGAGACAACTGGCTACCTGGGCAATCACCCAAAGTCTCATTTGCAATGTTGGAGCAACCAACATTGGTTAAGGCCTAGTGTAACTGACAGACCATTTTCAGAGGCAAGGGATTTGTCAAAACCCTGGCTAGATTTGACAGTCATTTTTCTTGTATCCTGCTTGTCCTGTCTGAACAACAACGTGCATTTTATCAGTGGTTGATGCATGGGCAGTTCCTTGTCCAAAGGCCATTTTTGCCAAGAAGAAAGCAAGCTCCAAGTAGAGTGTCTTCAGTGCTCAACATTCTCTCGGGAATAGATCAGTTCTGCCAGGAGCAATCATGTCTCGCTTCAACAGAACCCTAAGCTATTTAAATGCCATATTCTACAGATCTTTGAAGCAGCTGAAGATTACCTATCTAAGCAGAATACAATCTCTATGTACCTAAAGAACCTGATTAGTCTAACTATAAGAATGGCAAACATGGATGACTATTGTCCTATGACTCTTAATACCTATATAACTTAAAGACTAAGACTTCATATTAGAATATTAAATAGTCTTTAAATAACTGTGCAAAAAATGAGGACAATGATTTCAAAATGTATAAGTATCTTGATCAGAGGTAGAAATATATATTCAATATGATAAATAGATCCTAAAATTGCATCAATATACAAAATGTCTTAAGCACATAAAAAGCCAAACACAGCAGTGTGCATCAATAATCCCAACACCGCAGGAGTACACAGCACAGCAGAAGGAAGAGAGACCCTACCTCAAAGACAAGTGATGGATGGGTTAGGGAGGCAGCTCAGCAATTAAGAGCATTGACTGCTCTTCCAGAGAATGCAGGCTCAGCGCCTGGTACCCACATGGAGGCTCACAATGGTCCACAATTTCAGTTTCACTAGACCAACACCAACTTCTGGCCTACATGGCTGGAAGACACATGCAATTGTTCCATATGGGTGCTAGGAACTAAATTCCAGTCCCCTGGATTTGCAGGAAGTGATATTAATCACTGAGCCATCTCTCCATCACCTCAATCACCCTCTTTGGTGCCTCTTGTAGATGTGTTTTATGACAGTCCCAAGAATGACACTAGACCACACACACAATAATATTAATATTAGCTCTTCCTTTTCCATCTCCCTCTCAGAGAGGCAGCTTCTATCTCTCTTTCCCCTCTCTCTCTCTCTCTCTCTCTCTCTCTCTCTCTCTCTCTCTCTGCCTCTCTGCTCTTCTCCCCTTCTCCTTTCTCCCTCCATAACCCACTAAATAAATATTCAACCTCACTCTGCAAAAGAAATTAATATTAATAAATAATAATAATGGCAATACTTAGCTTTTAAAAGAGATTATAAAATGCCAGACATTATAGTTCATGCCTGCAGTCTCAATACAGGTTGGGGCAGGAGCACAGCCATGAGTCTGAGGACAGTGTATGCTACAGAGTGGATCCCAGAACAACCTAGCCTAGACTGAGGCCCTGTCTCAAAACACAGAAACAAACAAACAAAACAAAGAAAAGGATGTAAAGGAAGACAGATCCCATAGGCCTTATTAGCTTACTGCTTCTTGTCCCCAGTCTCTAGCTTGGTTACTCACTATGGACATGGAGCCAGAGCAGATGTAAAGTTCAAAGCAATGGTTCTGGACCATTCTCACAGTCCTCTCTGCTCCTCCTTGCACTCATCACTCCTCTCTCTAAAGAATATTCTCTCTGCGGCATTTTGTGTAACAAGGTCCCCATAACTTTTCACAAGCCAAGGGTCAGCATCTGAAGGTACGAATGATTACACACGCCCTTTACAATTTCCTCCATATTTACATAATGCCTTTAAGTGTTTTTTAAATGTGTTTTGGGTCAGTGTTAATGGATGGAAAGTGTTGAATGGTGAGGCTCTAAGTAGGTATCTAGAATTTTTTTTACAATAATTCTTATGGAAATAATTTCTCATTATAAGTCCTTGCACTCTAAGTTACATTGTTCCTAGGAAATAGCCTTAACTTGTGATACAGGCCCGTTTTCTGGCATATTTTAACCCCCACTAGAAACTTCAAAGGCAGGATTCTATTCCACTTTATCTCTGGATGTCTGACATCTAGCTATTTCCATGGAGCATAAGAGACCTTCACTCCATATTTGACATACACACATGTAAACCCACGAGAGTGGATGGGAACTGGAGAGATTGTGAGTAACCAGCAGACATTAGTGGTTAGTTTGACCATTCTTCAGGCCATGGTTAGACTTAACCTTGTCCTCAAGTTATATTAACATTTCAGTGTACTTATTGGGACTTATATGCATATAAAAATAATTTAAAATATCTTATTTTTATTGTCCAGTCAATTGCATTGTCCAGAGGCCTAGAGGACATTGGAGTAACCCTACACATTTTTGCCTGAAATTTAACCAGTAGTTTCCACATTATTAAAAGACTCTAAATTGAGGGACAATTGGTAGCTAAGTAACTTGATAGCTAGAAGAAACCTTGGGAATTATTTTTAATAATGATGTGTGCTTATTTTATATTCACTATGTACACAGCTGTGTGCCAAGTACCTTGCAAGCATGATTTCATTTAATCCTGCTTCCCTTCTGCCTTGGACTCTGACATGACTTGGCAGACCATCATTACCCATTTTGTCTTTATTGAAAAAAAATGTGTTTGCTCCTCATGAACTTTTGCAATAATTTTGACTTTTCAATCTTCTCTCTTGGGATTTTTGAAGTTAGTGAGCCCTCTCTAATGTTGTACTGTCTTCCAAGTCACAGGCACATGCCGGGCGGTGGTGGCACACGCCTTTAATCCCAGCACTTGAGAGGCAGAGGAAGGCAGATCTCTGTGAGTTCGAGACCAGCCTGGTCTACAAGAGCTAGTTCCAGGACAGGCTCCAAAACCACAGAGAACCCTGTCTCGAAAAACCAAAAAAAAAAAAAAACCAAGTCACAGGCACGAAAGGTCGACCTTCCATTTTTGTCACCATAGGGAAGAGGAAACTGGGGGTCAGAAGGGTGGCATGGCCCTGTGCTTTATGCGGGCCAGTGATGGTGGAGTAAGATCAGATTCCCAACATCTTAGCTTTCGCACATAATTTCCCAGATGAGGGAACTCAGGATGTGCAGAGGAAATGAACAGCTCGAGAGAAGAGTCATTGTACAAACCAGGATTCATCTCTCTCCGTCAACTGTGGCAGAAGGAGCCACTGGGTGGAAAGCAGCTCAATTATTCTCCAGGCTGCACCGACTGCAAACTTCACCCTTTCTGCAACTCTTGATGAGTCATCACCTAGGAAAGCATCCAACACTCTTGGCCTAATGGTGATCAGCTTTTTAGCACAGAATTTGGAGAATGTTCTTGGAAGGCATTCATTCCTTCGTTTCCTCCCCCCCCCCAAGACTCTGGGATACACTGTAGAATATGAATCTAAGTGAACGAAAGGGCACATATATACAAGTAAAACCTGGAGGGCTGTGGTAACAGAGAAAGTAGAACAGAAATTATATCAAAGGGGAAAGGGAAATGAGGAGGAGGAGGGGTTGGATGAGGAAAGGAATGGGAGGGTAGGGTTGAGGAGAGGTGGGTTGAGGAATTAGTAACACAACGGAAGCTTGAGGAAACTTGTTATTCAGTAAGCTTCATAAACTCTCTCTCTCTCTCTCTCTCTCTCTCTCTCTCTCTCTCTCTCTCGTGTGTGTGTGTGTGTGTGTGTATGTTCATATAGAAGACTTTAATTGGAGTTACCTTACACAGAGGATAATGCTCCTCCCAGAAGACATGGGTTGCCAACTAAAAAGCATAGTACCAGATTATAGAGTACCTTCCCTGATGTTCTTGGTCAACAGTCTCCCAGAAACACACCAGAGCATAAAAGGTATTGATTGTCATTGTCCTTACTCTTGATAAGACCCCAATTGCTGAAGACACCACATCCTTTGGTCACAGGACATGGAGACATCAAGTTGCTACTGACCAGGAAGCTTCCTCCATGTTGTACTAATGTCACTTGTTCGTTTTTCTGAACCCCAGCAGCTCAGACCCAAAATAATCACACAGAAACTATATTATTTAAATCATTGCTTGGCCCATTAGCTCTAGCTTTTTATTGGGTAACTCTTACATCTTAATTTAACCCATTTCTATTAATCTGTGTATCACCATGTAACTGTGGCTTCATGGCTGAATTTCTGGCATCTGTCTTTGGTGGGGCTCCATGGCTTCTTCCTGACTCTGCCTCCTTTCTCCCAGCATTCAGTTTAGTTTTTCCTGTCTATCTAAGTTTTGCCCTATCAGGCCAAGCCAGTTTCTCTATTGACCAATGATATTCACAGCATAATACAGAGGGAAATCCCATATCACCTCCATGCTGGTTACTTCTCACAGTACTGGAAGGTGCAGTGAGGATGCTAAGGGGGAAAAGCCAACAATTCTACCCCTCTGTGAACCCTGTGAACTACAATGATGACTCTCATTGCAAAATATCCCCATATATTCAATACTGGCACAGCCATAATGGGAGTAACCAAGTACATTCTCTTAGACTTAAGGCCACCTCCATAGGAGGAAATGCATACCTACTACTATAAGATCAGCCAAAAACCTATGGTTGGGGAGAACACAGTGAATGAAGTACCATTAGTCTGCAAAATGGACACAGTGTCAAACTCTCCTCTGATTTGTGTCTTTTTCCCACATATTCACACGTGCCTCAGACCTAATCAGAGGAGATTCGTTATGCAGTGAAAGGTACTTAACGAAGAAACTCACGACTGGTTCAAGTGCAGAGAATAAGAGTCTCTGGAGTGCTCATTACCAACGGGACATCTATACCACCACCTCTGCCCCCTCCCCTGCCCCATCCTGCAAGGCTCAGGGACCTCTGCAGAAAGAAGGGGGGAAAAGTTTGTAAAAGCCAGAGGTGGGGGAGACAGGAGCAAAGCAGTGTCTTCTGGACATGACAGGTCCACTCATTGCCTCCTAAGAGCTGTGGTTGACAGCACACACAAGAACAAGTCAGTCAAGGTTCTCACATGGAGGCAAGAGGGGCTCATGGCTCTTCTCCCTAACTGAGGTGCTAGTCATAACTGATGGAAGAGAAGGGAGCGTCAGGGGCTTTTTTAAGTGTGTGGCCCCCAGCAGTTAGATGTTCCATACTCCAGTAGATGGCCCCACACTCATGATCTTCCTGCCTCAGTCTTTCTAGTGCTGAGATTATCATAAGCATAGACCACCATACCCATTCATTCATTCGCCCTAAATTGTAAATGACTAATACATGACAGATTATAAATAAAGGGATGAGAGGACTACAGCCTTTCGCTCTCCATTGGCAGCAAGGGGAAGCTACTGCAGGCTAGTTATGTGCAGCTTCTGCTATTTGCATCAGTTTTCTCTGTGCCCTATGCATAGATTATAGGTAAATATAAAGATAGATGACTAGATAAAACACACAGCTCCAATTATGCCCCAAACTGGAGAGAAGTAATATAATCAGCAATACGCGAATTCCAACAGCACAAGCAGCATCTAAGCAACCAGTTATTTCATCAACCTCTTGCTGAGGACACTGGATTCAAGCCTTGCTACAGTGTTGGGGATTGGAGCAATGGAATCAGTAGGAAGGCTGCTGGACTCAGGAAACGAGTTACCTTTGGGAGAAGGCTACGCCCCTGTGGTTCTAAAAGCCATTTCCATCTTAGTCAGAGTAGCTGGGACTAGCACAAGAGACCCTCAGCATTGGGCCTTTTGGTGTTCCCTCATAGAAGGGGGCTTTGTAGGGGGGTATCCTCCCCAGAGGAATCAGTCACTCCTTTCTGCCCCTTCTGGCCAAGTGTGTGTAATTCACCCAACAGCTCTGGTCTTGCAGCGTGGGAAGGAGGTTGACTAAAAAGCGGCTCCAGCCATGCAACTATGTGGCAGTTATCATCCATACTGAGGTGAGTCTTTTCAGTCAAGATAGTTATATGGGGTCACCTACACATTTTCTAGGTGACATAAGAAAGCCCAGTAAATCTGTTAGTTCACCTAAACAGGATGGCTACCCAGAAAGTGCAGTACTTGAAGAGGTGTTTATAGAACATGGTGTAACATGAATGTGAGATATATATATATATATAATTTTAATCTCTCAACCATTTGTTTGTATCAGTGGACAGCTCATCAGTAGAACATGTGCCTGATCTGTATGAAGCCCCTGTTGCCATCACCAATGCCATCACAAAAAAACGGCAGCTAGAGAGAACACTCCTTGCCAGCCACCTTCTCTCAAGATTCGAACTCTTGAATTTGCAGCGGGGATTACAGCACCAGGCCAAACTTCCACAGAGCTTTGGAAGGGTTGTGGGAGCTACTGGATTTTGTCTTATTTCGAACAAGAAGACCAAGAGAGCTAAGACAGATTTGGAAATGATTACTGGATCTATAGCCTTCCGATCTAAGAGTCACTTTATTTGTAAACAAACCTCCGAAAGGCCATTTGAGAGAGCAATTCAGAAGTTCCGTGTCAACAGGGCAGAGGCAAGATAAACAACACAGCTGAACAGAACAAGGAAAGGGCCGGGTTAAAACATAAAAACGTCTGTTTAAAAAGTGCTTTCCTGGACCGGGCTGGAGAGGGGCCCTCTCCAGAGGCCTGGAGCTGTAAAGCTGGGGAGCATTCCTCTGAGACCCAGACCTTGAACTTCGGCACTCACAGCTGCTCAGAGTGGGCAGGAGCGCAAAGTGGGCAGAGTCGAGGGGCAGAGTGCAGAGCAGAGATAATTTGTTATTTCCACATCAATCTGAGACCCTCCGAGTACAAAGCAAGGAGAAACAGGCCTGTTCACTGACGGCGATCAGACAGAGCCCTGTGGTCCGTTATTCACCTCTTTGTCTCTTTGGCCTAATGTGTAGCTCTGTCCAGACTGTTGACACCACGGCCCAATATTGTCAGCTACAAAGCTCACACTTGGGAACCATGTACTTGAAACTTTATCATCATCATCATCATCATCATCATCATTATTATTATTATTATATCATGCTCTTCTGGGTGATGTTTGATTGGTTTTTGAGACAGGGTCTCACTGTATAGCCCAGTCCTAGAACTAGCTACAAAGTACACACTAGCCTCAAACTCGTGACAACCCTTCTGCCTCAGCCTCCCAAGTCCTGAAATTAAAATGTGAGCTATTTTTACTACATGTGGCACATTTTTGGAATGCACTTAAGGCAACCTACAGTAGCAAAATGCTTGAAGGCAACGTAATGCAAAGATGGGCCTGTTTTCCTTCTTCGTTTGTCTCTTTCCTTTTTCTTTTGTCTTCCATACAAGAAGAGAGACATTGAGACTGTTGGAAGTGCTATGAGGCTCTTCGTCAATGTGCTTAATTTTATTGATGCCTAAGCCCAGCTGGGGTAATAGGAGACATTTTCAAACATTTGACACTGGGAAGACCTCAAATGCCTTTCCAAGAAAGGTGGACAAGAAGGAAAAAGTTAGGCTCTGGGAGGTATTTAGGTCATTAGCAAAAGTACTAGAAAGACAACAATCATCTTGGCATGGCAATGTCTCCTAGATGCTCAAATTTGTTTATTTGTTTAAAAGGCCCAATGAAGTCCACAAAGAACACTGTTTAAATAGCCTTTTCCAAGCAGTGTCCAAGTGGATCTTCCCCTCCCCACTGTTTGCTGATCTGTGTTATTTTTTTCCAGACATTCTCCTATCTATGTATAATATCAAGTAATTCAGATCACCATATATATATATAGCTGTTGACAGACAATGAGATAATACTACTGCTTCCCAATGCAAAAATAATTGTCAGCTCTATTATGGGAAGAGGGCTTAGTAGTCGTGCCAGAACTATTTTAAATCTAAATCAAGATGTCTGAACATGATGCCTTCAAGTGATGATAATAGACCTGCATAGTATTTCACTAAACACAGAAGTGCTTCACTTATAGATTCAACCTGGTTCACTTTACAGAAGTGTTATCTATCATAGGCCAGAGTAGAACTCACCTAGCACAGAGTGGAACTCACCTAGCACAGAGGAGAACTCACCTACCTAGCACAGAGCAGAACTCACCTACCTAGCACAGAGCAGAACTCACCTACCTAGCACAGAGCAGAACTCACCTAGCACAGAGCGGAACTCGCCTACTTAGCACAAAGGAGAACTCACCTAGCACAGAGCAGAACTCACCTAGCACAGAGCAGAACTCACCTAGCACAGAGTAGAACTCACCTACCTAACACAGAGCAGAACTCACCTAGCACAGAGCAGAACTCACCTATCTAGCATAGAGCAGAACTCACCTACCTAACACAGAGCAGAACTCACCTAGCACAGAGCAGAACTCACCTATCTAGCACAGAGCAGAACTCACCTACCTAGCACAGAGCAGAACTCACCTACCTAACACAGAGCAGAACTCACCTACCTAACACAGAGCAGAACTCACCTAGCACAGAGTGGAACTCACCTACCTAGCACAGAGTAGAACTCACCTATCTAGCACAGAGTGGAACTCACCTATCTAGCACAGAGCAGAACTCACCTACCTAGCACAGAGCAGAACTCACCTACCTAGCACAGAGTAGAACTCCCCTTCTTACTTTGAAACCAGTCTAGAACAGGGAGGAGGGTACAAGGGTAATTCTCTAACTCAAGTTCTCAGACAAGGAGACATGCTTACCAAATGACATTTAGTCAAGAACAGAAAGGAAGCACAACTTACAACCAAAGAAGCAAGCTAGCCTCGTGAGGCAGGCCTGTTGTTCCAGCCACTCAGGAGGCTGAGGCAGGTAGGTTCCAAGTTCAAGGCCTACCCAAGTTACAGAGTTGAAATTCGCGGGCCAGCCTGCCTATCAGATGCAGAGCCCCTGCTTTTATCCTCAGCACCATAAAAAGGGGAGAAATGTAGTAATTACATTAAATTAAAAAGAAGAAGAAGATCCCAGCACTTGGGAGACAGAGGCATACAGAACTCTGTGAGTTTGAGGCCAGTCTGCTCTCAACCTGAAAGTTCCAGGCCAGCCATGAAAACATAGTGAGACCCTATCTCAAAAAGATAAAATTGATACATACAACAGGGCTGAAAAGATGACTTGCTATTGTAGAGGGTTCAGTTCCCAGTACACACATGGTGGCTATAACCATCTCTAATTCCAGTGCCAGGGGATCTGACGCCCTCTTCTGAACTCTGAGGGCACCAGGCACTCGCATCGTACATATAATACAGGCAGGCAAAAATTCATACACATAAAATAAAATAAAGCTAAAATAAATAAATGTAAATAAAAGCAGGCATTTTGTGAGAACACTTGTTCACCTTCATCTTGGAACACGTAGCCATCCTGTTGTGACAGGACTCCAAACTCTCCATCATAATTTTTGAATGGGATTGAATTCTCGGAGAATCCTGGAGTAGCCTCCAACTGACAGTTAACCAGAGCACCTGTGTGCGTATGTTTGGCACTGGGTATGATTCTGTAGCCCACGATGGACTGGAACTCACCATACAAACGAGACTGCCTAAAACCAACAGCGATCCTCCTGCCTCAGTCTCCCAAGGGCTAGGATTACAGGTGTGAATTAGCAAATCCAGCGAGAATGCCAGTCTCCAAATGAAACTGATGACATAGGAAGAAAGAATAAAGAAGTCAAGCTGGTTCTGAGGGGTGTGTCTGCAACTCTACATCAGTCTACACCTGAAGCCAGTGTATCTTTGAAAATCTCTGCTCAATAAGCAGAGAGATCCTCCTATTATGTAAGCTAACGTGACTCAAATTTTCCATTTCCTTAAGAACAAGTAAGTTTGGTGCCAGATTAGAGGACATAAGCCCTTTGAAAACTTCAAACATTGCTGAAACTATCCACACGGCTTAGGGATTAACTGCTTAGATGGAGTAAGACATCATCATCAACAACACTGGTGTTTACTGAAGTTGAATGTGTATTTTAAAAAAATTAACACTAAAGAAGAAAAATCTATTATTCATGACAGAATGGCAGATTTTGTTAAAAAAAAAAAAAAAAAAACGTTTCACCACAGAAAAGGAAGTGGGAGAGGAAATCATTGTCTTCGTCATCTCCATGGCAATTTTGAAAGTCTCCATCAGAAGTTGCTTCCTTTAGCCAACCACCCACAGTCTTGGTTATTTAGATGACTGGTGGATTTGAAAAAGAAAGATAAAAAAATTAAAGATAGAGTCTTGAGACTTTGAAGATAAAGACATCCTGCATTCTTCTGATGGTCATCAGGAAAGTAGCACACTTAAAAGCACAGGTCTCTGGTGGTCTAGCCCTTGTCTCCTCCTTTCCCTTGGTCTGCATCCACAAGGCCATTTTGCTGCTTTTCGAGTAGGCATGATTTCTTCACAGGTCCATTGTTGGCATCTATTCGCTACACCAGGGGTTGCTGCCTTTTCCACTAAGCTGGGGAGTAGCTTCACTATAAGCTGGATTTAGAACGGAGCCTCTCAAGTGAATTCATTCCTTGAGAACGCTAGTCTAGGACATACCATCTGTAGGAATGGGTGGTCATCCTAGCCCATGAAGATTGGAAAACTGAGAAATTGATGTTCAGTTGTTCGTTTAGAAGAATTCAGCTGCCATTTTTGAATGGTTACTCACTAGCAAGTACATTACCTGCTTCGTGCTCCGAATTGTTCGTGAAGAAGCCATCGTTACGTCCTTTCTACAGACAGTAAACCTAGGGTGAGATTAATCATCCAAGATCTGAGAGTTAGTAATGACAAAGTAAACTTCAAGTCCAGGCCATCTGACTTCAGGCCATTTGCTTTAAAACTCAGTGTCTCAACGCAGGTGCCATTTTGGCCTAAAGTTTCACTGTGCCTCTTTCTGGGAAGACCCCCAGTATTTCTATGAGAAAATGTCTCTTTTAGCTTAAGTTGGTTTCTGCATTTTACAAGTAAAAGTGTCTTAAAGAGAGTATTACTGACAATTGGGAATCGACATTTATAGTTCCCAAGAACGCAATAAACTGTAAATGGAAAAAAACAAACCGCACTCAGCCACTCTGTGTAGGCTTCAGGACATCCTAAGTCACAACCGTTTCTAGCTCAGAGGTGCTGAGCAATTCTTCTGGTCTGTCCCCTGAACACAACAGATGCCCCGTGCCTGGGCATTTTGGTAGTGGGTGGATCATTTCCTGGATCTGGAACATGTTCAGACAATGCCCTCCCTGCAAGCTTGACATTTTGAAGGACAGATTTGGGACTCAGTCTTCAGTTAGAATCCAGAGGAAATTGCATTGAGATTGGATTTTGGAAAACAAAGCCATCCTACTTACGGCGAGATTAACTCAAAGCTGAGGATCCAGATCCAGAGTGAAGCAAATCGGAATTTGAGTGCTGGCCAGCCCCACCCGGAAGAGTTCTGTGACAATTAAACAGGCTTCTGCACATGGCTATTTCAAAGTTTCGCAAGTTTTAAAATATTACTTTAGGAATTGAACACAAACACCCAAGCAAGCACAGAGAAGAAAACAACCGGTCATATTTCTTCCAGAACAAGTGTCATTACATCGTGGCCCCCTGGCCCCTGTCGTCTCTGTTTGTGAGGCAAGTTGATTAATATGAGAAGTCACCCAGCAGCGTTCATAAAAATTACCATTCATTATGAACATAACAAACAGAAAGCTCGTTTTTATCAGCCAACCTCCCCAATCCAGAAATTTTTTTCTCATTTACATTTGGAATACACACACACACATATGTAACCAACCCTCACCTGCATATATATGATATAATTTGATAATATTTAGCTTATTTAGCTTCCATATAAAGAGACTTACATATTAACTTCCATATATATGTATATAGCTAGACAGAGATAAATGCAGTTGAGGAGGTGAGGACTGGACACATAGTTTGATAGGCTAGATAAAAATAGAAATACTTTGCAAAGATCAGAATCACCTTGGTTTTTAAGTAATTTTTAATTATATTTGACACCAAATAAATAAATAAGAGAGGCTAGGTGACTGAGCAGGTAAAACGAGCTTGCTACTAAGCCTAGTTTACCTGAGTCCAACCCAGGGGACCCACAGAGTAGGAGAAAGAAGACCGCCATGAGCTGTGTACTCTGACTCCACATAGTGCACACACCCACACAAACTCACACCTCGCACATACTCACACCACACACACACATACACACACTCACACCATACATGAAGAAACAGAAGTCTAGAAATTTTAATGAATCAAAGAGACTGTAGATCTTGAAATGTTCAATTTCTAATTTTCTTTTTAATGTTATTTTATCATATGATGAAAGATGTTTCACCTGCCTGTGTGTCTGAGCACCATGTGCATGCCTAGGTCCCACTGAGACCAGAAGAGGACACCGATTCCCCTGGGACAGAAGTTGTGCAGGGTCATCTGGATGAGGGGAACAGAACCTGGATCCTCTGAGCCGCCTTTCTGTCCCCCTCCTTTTTGTTGCTGTTGTTGCTCTGTTTTTTCAAGCCAACCGTTTGGTTGGTTGGTTCGAGTTTTTTTTTTTTTTTTTCTTGAACAGGATCTCACTCGTAACTTCAATATCACCCAACTTCAGCCTCCCACATTCTGAGGTCACAGGTATCACCACCACACTCCCACTTTCTAATCCTCCTCCTCTTCCACTTTTTAATTAATGTATGAGAAATAGGTTTGATAATTTGCTCTTCTTTATTTCCACTCCTGTCCCCCGTCTCTCCGCCACCCTGCACCCGTCTGCCTGCCTCCAGTAGACACTGTTCTGTTTCCCACGGCATGCTCTGCCACCAGTTACCCACACTCACCCACACATATGTAAATATTAAAGGCTAGGAGCTGCGTGTGGGAGAGAACATGTGTCTCTCCGAAGCTGACTCACCTCTCTTAATAAACGATTTCCAGATCCATTTACTTTCCGGTCAGCTTCTTAAGTTCCTGTTTCCTTGTGGTTAAACAGGATTCTGTTGTGATATGAACCACATTTGTAATATCCATTTATCTGTGGATGGGCATCTAAGTTGATTCCCTTTCCTTGGTATTATAAATTGAGCAACAGTACACACATGGATATGCAGGTATCTCTGGTAGAATATAGTCCTCTAGATATGTGCCCAGCAATAGGACAGCTGGGTCATATGGTAGCTGCTTTTAATGTTCCCACAATGGCTACACCAGTTTACGCTCCCACTGGCAGTGAATAGAGGCTTCCACACATCCTTGCCAGCATTTCTTGTCCTTTGGTTTTTTTGAAGGAGCCATTCTCATCTGGGTGAAATGGAATTCCAAAGTGCTTTCAATTTGTGTTTCCGTGATGGCTAAGAATGTTGAACAATTAAAAAAAATACTTATTGGACATTTGTGTTTTTTCTTTTGAGAACTGTCTGTTCATTTCAGTAGCCCTTTGACTGACTAGCTTGGTTACTTTTATTGGGTTTTTTGTTTTTGTTTGTTTTAGATATTCTGTTTTTACAGTTCTTTTTAAAAAATGTATTAGCGTTTATTTATTAATTCATTCATTTACTTATTTTGTGCATGCCTATATGTGTGTGGAGGCATCCATGGCTCAGTGTGGCTATGGAGGTCAGAAGACAATCTGAAGGAGTTGGTTCTCTCCTTTCACAATGTGGGTTCTGTGGATTAAACCCAAGGCATTAGGCTTGAGAGTCAGTCTTAGCTGCTGAGACCCCTCAGCAGGCCTACAGTAAGTCATATATTCCAACGCTGCTGGTCTGAAGTGTAGCTGCCAGAGGTTTCCTCCCGTTCTGGGGCCACCTGTTCAGTTCACTGCTAGCTTCACTTGTGTAGATACTTTAGCTTTCATGTGGTCCCTATTTTAAAGTATGAGATTCAGAGGCATTCAGTTCATTGGCGGCTACCTCATCGCCTCTGAAGGAAACCCTGTGTTGGTAAGCTTTCACCCCCAGCCAGGCTCTCCCTCCGTCCTGACAGCCCAGCAATGACCTTTTTGCCCATGATGAACAATCCCTAAATGAAATCACGGTGCCTGCTTTTTGCCTGGTTTCTCTACTCAGCATTTCCTCAAAGTCCATCTACATTGTAGCCTTTGTAGGTATTCTGTTTACTTTTCTAGCCAGAACCCACTGCATGGACAAGCCAGCTGTTTACAGTGTTTCCTATCAACAGTTGGGTGTTTCTGCTGCTCCTACTCCAGTTATTATGAATAACACTGCAGTTGACAAAAGTTTTGGGGGAGACTTAGACTTTTAGTGTTGCTGCTGCTGCTATTGCTTGTTTTTACGGGCTGGTTTTGGTTCATGTAACTCAGCTCAGCCATCTTGAAATGTCACTGAGGGTGGCGTTAAACTTCTGATCCTCCTTCCTTACAGGTGTCTACCACCCAGCCTGTTTCACACAGTGCTAGGGATCAAACCCAGCATGGCCCAAAGTAGGCAAACGCTCTACCAACTGAGCCGCGCGTGACTAGTCTATCAGATCTCTTGAGCATGTACCTCAGGGGAATTAGTGACCACACGACAATTGTGTTGGTTGTATTGAGGTATTACCAAACTTCTCTGGAAGCTGCACCATTTCACATCCTGTTTCCATCACTCATACCGCACCTTCATAGGCATCTCCCTGAAAGTAAATTCCTGAGGTCAGTTCCAGGACCATTTCAACCATGCTGTACCACTGTTCTTCTCATGCTTGGATGTTCAGGATCACAGTCAGGCAATTCTGAACCCAGCATCTAATACTTTCTCACCGTCTGCCCAGTTATAGGCTGCCAGTTGATCAGTCTTCTCTGTAACTCATCATATACCACTGCCAACTGGTGACTGAAGAAACAAAAATTGAACTTCTCTCCAGGCAGAGAGATGGTGGCGCACGCCTTTAATCCTGGCACGCAGGAGGCAGAGGCAAGCAGATCTTCATGAGTTTGAGGTCAGCCAAGTCTACATACTCAGTTCCAGACCGACCAAAGCTAAACAGGAAGATTCTGCCTTAAGAAAGAAAGGAAGGAAGAAAGGGACGGAGGGAAGGAGGAAGGGAAGGAGGGGGAGGGAGGGAGGGAGGGAGGGAGGGAGGGAGGGAGGGAGGAATGGATGGAGGGAGGGAGGGAGGGAGGGAGGGAGGGAGGGAGGAAGAAAGAAAGAAAGAAAGAAAGAAAGAAAGAAAGAAAGAAAGAAAGAAAGAAAGAAAGAAAGGTAGAAGTTAAGTCGATTTGGGAAATAACCAGGCTAACTAAAAGATAAAACAATTGTATTTTTATTTATTATAAGGGGAAAACTCACGAAACAGAAATGAGAAGTCCAAGCTCAGCTGTGCCATGAGGGAACCACACAGAGAGAAAGACTGCACCTGGGTCCCAGAAAACCACACCCTAACTTGGTCCCACTTCTTAAAGATAATTGGTTAAAGAGGCTTCCCCATCAAAGGAAGGAAGGAAGGAAGGAAGGAAGGAAGGAAGGAAGGAAGGAAGGAAGGAAGGAAGGAAGGAAGGAAGGAAGGAAGGAAAAGAAAAACAACAACAAACTAAACTCTTCATTTTCTCCCACACGTGTTTTGTATCAGCCATCTTTCAGGCTTGGAACTCTCATCTCCTGGGGTCTCTGACAGCTGCTTGGTTTCTTATTTGTTTTTGTCTTTTATTTTATCTTTGAGATTATAATCATATCCCATCCTTGCTCCCCTTCAAATCCATGGCTTCTTTTTCATTAATTGTTGTTGCATGAATATATGTACAACTACACATACATATGTATTCCTAAATACAACAAGTAACTGTATACTGTTATTTGAATGTGTTTTCAGGGCTGAATATTGAATAACCAGTTGGGATGCTCTTCCCTGGGGAAGGCTATTTCTCCCACCCTCAGCATTAACTTAGTTGCCTGAAGCTTTTCGTATAGGGTCAGCCCCAATTAGAACATACTGTTTCTGTCCTCCCTGTTGTGAACTCCTTGAACGGCCATGCTGTCTGTCCGCACCCCACAGTTTGTATCCATTTTGTGTCTCTTAGATTTCATTTGTATCTATCCATGTTCTCTCCACAACTCACATGTTTCTGAGTTTGGTGAGAAACAGAGTGAGCAAAAACAGGGTTGATTAGTCATCAATGAGATACAGGCTTGAGCTCAAACTTCATGAGCTACTCCAGCTGCCTTGCTCCCGCCCCCAACTCAGGAATATCTCCATTTCCCCTCCTGTGAAATGGGGGGCAATGCTGACCTGTGATGATCCTTATAGTTACCACTGTGAACCCCACAGGCTACCAAAGAACAGCAGTTTGTCTTCACCTGTTTTCTGTCTCTCTCCTGTCAGAGACAGAAGTACAGACACCACTACAGCATGCAGTAGTCATTCCGCACTTACCTGCCAGCCTTGGGGGAAGGTTGAGAACCAGAAGTCTCTTCTTCCACTGTACGTGCCAGCATTGTGTACATGGGACATATCCGTTTGTTTTTCTGATGTGTTTTATGGCCACATCTTCCCGAAAGTTGAAGAGACACAAATATGCTCTCGTCTGAGCAGATTCTTTCCCAGCGCCTCTTCAGAATATTAATGGAGATAGGAAGGTGCCACCGACCTGTCTTTCAACCCAGTGAGTTCCTACGTAACAATCCAATACAACAGATCTCAGCTTCCATCTCCTAACAGACCTTCAGCACAAGCACTGGCTGAGTTTGCCCCAGATCTCAATAATTCACCCTAGGATAGGGGCGGTGCCACTGCCACCAGCCCTCTGGAGCAAGGAAATTGAAGATCAAGGTCATCTTCTCAGCAGGTGTCCTGGATGGAATCTGAGCATTTCTTTCTGAGCTCTTCTTTCTGATCCTGTGACACAGAGCAAAAGATCTGGACTCACCCTGACCCCAACCCAAAAGTGAGCAAAGGGGACCTGGTCAGGAAGATTAGTGTCAGATTAATGAGGGACAAGGGGCATGGTGAAATGCCTGAGCTGCTAATACACCCAGCTGGAGTCTTTCAGAAGCTGGGCAGGACAGGGAAGTCCTCACTTTGTCTAAATATGTACCAACTGGTTTGACAGCTGTCAGGCCACCCCACTCCCAATATGTTTGAATAGTAGTAAAAATTGGTATGATTACGCAGTTTTTCAAGTATTGATCCAATATTCAAGGACTATTACTCAGTGGAAAACACTGAACTTGGCATGGGATGTTTTTTGATCTCTCGGAAGGGGATTTAATTGGAAAGGTTGACTGTTAAGTGTGTCAGATATTTAGAAGGACCATTGTACTTGCGGCAGACACTCTGTCTTCTGGGCAGACTGGTAATTAGTTTCTAAGAATGAAGTTAGGCGGGGCATGGTGATACTGTCTGTCCTTTCAGGACTCCGGAAGCAGAGGCAAGGGGAGTCCAAAACTAATCTGAATTAAATAGTAAGACTCTATATCTACAAACCAAATAATTAAACCCCCAAAAAATGTGATTTGAAGAAACTGTCTTGCCACTGGGCAGTGGTAGCACACACTTTTAATCCCAGCACTTGGGAAGCAGACGCAGGCAGATCTCTGTGAGTTCAAGGCCAGTCTGGTCTATAGAGCAAGATCCAGGACAGCCAGGACTGTTATACAGAGAAATCCTGTCTTGGTGTGGGGCGGCGGGGGGGGGGGGGGGGAGGACACACCTGTCGTATCAAGAAGTGGTGGTGCAAATCTTTAATACCAGCACTCTGAGAGTGCAAGAGCAGCTTGGTTAACAGAGCAGGTTCTAGGACAGAAAAACCCTGTCTCAAAAAAAAGAAAGAAAGAAGGAAAGAAAGGAAGGAAGGAAGGAAGGAAGGAAGGAAGGAAGGAAGGAAGAAGAAAGATGGAAAGAAAAGTTATTATCTTTATTAAAAACTCTTAAGAATATCTCCATCAATATTATTAAAATTTGATTAATTCTTATCACTTTTCTAATGCGAAAATCAAATGTCGGTTGTGCCTAAGCATCCAACATATTAAAAACATCAATCGAAGCATTATATTAAAATGAGACCCCATGTGTCCCATGTTCTCATACCCCTGCTGAGGTGTCAGAATAACAGTCTCCAAAGATAACCAAATGTTAATCCCTGGAACGCATGGCTTTGTCACAGCCCAACGAAAAGGACTTTGCAGATGTGACTCTGTGGTTACAGGGACAAGATCAACATGAGATGGCCGGGCACATCATTGTCATCGTGAGTGTCCTTAGTAAGAGAGACGGTAGGTTAGTGTGGAAAGGAGCTGAAGAGAAGAGCTAGGTTTGGGGATGGAGACCGGCAGCTTCCCGAAACTAGGAAATCTCTTCCAGCATCCACAGGTGAAGGGCAGTGAGTTTGGACTTCCAGAATTACGATGCAGGTTCGTGTGACTTTACACCACTGACCGTGTCCATTTGTTGCAACAGTCCTAAGAAACTTCGAGATCAGCCTCTCTTAAGTCACATAATACCCCCAAGTTCAATTCTGACTGAATGTTAAGACATAACATAAAATGACATCGCTTTTAAAAAGAAATATCTGGCCTAATATATAAACGCAGGGGAGCAGGTGGGGTGAAGATGGGGTCCAGGCGGGGTGAAGGCGGGGTGCAGGTGGGTGCAGGCAGGTGCAGGTGAGGTGCAGGCAGGGTGCAGGCGGGGTGCAGGTGGGATGCAGGCAGGGTGTAGGCGGGGTGCAGGTGGGGTGCAGGCGGGGTGCAGGCAGGGTGCAGGTCGGGGTGCAGGCGGTAGCAGGCTGAGTGCAGGCAGAGTGCAGGCAGGTGCAGGCAAGCGCAGGTGGGTGCTGGCAGGTGCAGGTGAGGTGCAGGCAGGGTGCAGGCAGGTGCAGGCGGGGTACAGGCGGGTGCAGGCGGGGTACAGGCCGGGTGGTGCTCAATGTAAAATGTGGGGATGCCAAAGCATCTGTAAGGCCACAAGTTTGGTGGGGGAGAACTGACTCCTGAAATTTGTCCTCCAACTGCCACACATAGACTGCACACAATAAGTTGGGATTTGGGGAAGGGGGGGTGTTTGTTTTTGTTTTGGTTTGTTTTTCGTTTTAATAGACTGTGTTCTTTATAATTAATCTCCAAGAAAACCAAACCTGTCCTCCGGTGACAGTAAAAGGAAGAAGAGAAACAGAGGCGCGCAATATGTAACTGGACCTTTCTG
Source organism: Chionomys nivalis (assembly GCF_950005125.1). Taxonomy (NCBI): domain Eukaryota; kingdom Metazoa; phylum Chordata; class Mammalia; order Rodentia; family Cricetidae; genus Chionomys; species Chionomys nivalis. Next base: position 48,293,780 of record NC_080090.1, on the reverse strand, counting down.
AGGAGCAGAAACACCATCTATGAACGTGAGGATAATGATGATTCAAAGACTGCTCTTAGCTCTACACACACCCCTGCTCTTCCAAAGGACCTGGTTTCCAGTCCCAACACTCACATAGGGCAGCTCACAACCACCTGTAACCCCAGCTCTGTGGTCATCTGATACCTCTGCCCTCTGTGGGAAACTGCACATGCACACACAATACATACAATGTAAAAAAGAATCAAAACCTAGAGAAACATAAAAACTATGTGAAAGGAGGAAAAACACAATCTCTGCACTTGGTTATTTTCTTTTATATCAGTCCCATAAGACTTAAATGCAGGGACCAGAAGGATGGCTCAGTGGTTGAGAGTACTTGTTAACTCTTCCAGAGGACAGCAGTTGAGGCCCCCCCCCATCCTCATAGAGAAATTCACAATTTTCTGCAAGCGCCAGGGGATCCAATGACCTGTTCCGGCCTCCCGGGCAATGCACCGGCACCTGCACACATGTAACACACATACACACATAAAAAGGTTTTCTTTTTAAGAATTAAATGCAGTAATAAATTAGAAGTGTCCAGTGTGGCTAGTCAAATCATGGGTACCAACGATGCTCAGGAAATACTAGCTCCTGTCTGTTTTCTAGAAGAGTACAACAGCCGCCAAGACAATAGCATCTCAGCCTTCCACCCCATGTCTTCCTCCACTCTTGAATAATTCAATTATAAAGCACATCCACCTGCCATCAGGTGGCACGTTCCCCAGAACAGGAAGAATAAGAACTTCAAAAAAAACAACCCATGAGAACATTATTAAGTTCCAGCATTTGACTGCTGAATACTGAAAGCTCCAATCAATATGTTTCAGTACTTGAACAAAATGTCTATCAAGAAGTAGTCACAATGTGTTTTGAAGAAAATGATTTTTATTAGTTTTTAAGTATTGTTATGAATTCTTCTGTACTTTGGTTATACAGAATCTTAATTTTCTGTGTGTGTTTTGAATTGTAGTGCAATGTACATAAAATAGAATTTGCAATGTTAAATGTTTCTTCCATTTATTTTAAGTGTGTGTGTATGCATGTGTATGTAGTGTCTGTGTATAAACATTAGTCTGTTGAGGCATGTGTGTGTGTGTGTGTATGTAGTATCTATGTGTAGGCATGAGCCTGTTGAGGAATGTGTCTCTGCATGTGTGTAGTGTCTATGTGTAGGCATTAGTCTGTTGAGGCATGTATGTGTGTGTGTTTGTGTTTGTGTGTGTATAGTGTCTATGTGTAGGCATGAGCCTGTCAAAAATGTGTGTCTCTGTGTGTGTGCACATATGTGCACGTGTGTTGTGTCTATGTGTAGGCATGAGCCTATTGAGGAATGTGTGTCTCTGTGTGTGCACATATGTGCACGTGTATAGTGTCTATGTGTAGGCATTAGTCTGTTGAGGTATTGTGTATGTGTAGTATCTATGTGTAAGCATGAGCCTGTCAAGAAATGTGTGTCTATGTGTGTGTGCACATATGTGCATACATGTAGTGTCTATGTGCAGGCATTAGTCTGTTGAGGCATGTGTATGGAGGACATGGACAGCTTTGTGAATTCAGTTTAACCCCCGCCCCCACCCTGGCTTGGGTCCTGGGGCTTACACAGCAAGTGCTTTGCCTACTGCACCATTGCACTGTCCTAATTGCACAGCTCTGTGGCACTGGCTGCATTCACATCATTTGACAACCATTGATGTGGGAAGGTCATTTGTCAATCTGTTGTTTCATTGGTTAATCAATAAAGAAAACTGCTTGGTCTGATAGGTCAGAAAATTAGGTAGGTGGAGTAGACAGAACAGAATGCTGGGAAGAAGGGAAGTGAGCCAGACGTCATGCCTCTCCTCTCTAGTGAGATGTGATGAAGCTCTAGCTCAAGATGGACACAGGTCAGACATGCTGAATCTTTCCTGGTAAGACACCACCTTGTGGTGCTACAAAGATTATTAGAAATGGGTTAGTCAAGATATGAGAGTTAGCCAAGAAGAGGCTAGATATAATGGGCCAGGCAGTGTTTATATGAATATGTAGCAGCTTAAATGAAGACAGACAGAAATAGTAATAATAAATACAGCTTTAATTGGGAAATAGACTTACAGAACCAGAGATTCCAGCGGAGAACAGGAAAGCAGAAGGGAAGCCGGGGAGCATGCCCGCAATCTTTATAAGTAAAAAATATCCTCGGGGGACCCCGCCCTACAAGAAAGGTGATTGGCTGGGTCTCCCCTACATGAATATAGTTTGTGCGTTGTTATTTTGGGTGCAAAGTCAGGCACCCGGGAGCCAGGCAGGAACGCAGCCCACAGCTGGCTGCTCCATCTACAAACCATCAGCATCACTACCTCCATAAATGTCCTCATCTTCCTTATCTGGAACTACATATTACACAATCACTAGGGTTCTCCCCTCCAGCCAGCCCCCGGGAACCACCATTCTACTTCCTGCCCCAGAGGATTATATTACATATTTCACATGCATGGTCAATTAGTTCTTGTCTTCTTATGACTGGCATCTTTCACCAACTGGCATAATGTTATCAAGGTTCATTCTGGAGCAGCACATTCAAGAGTTGTTTTCCTTTTCAGAGTCAGTTGATATTCCATGGCAGCCTGCCTACCACATCCTCTTATCAATTAATGGGTGCGTATTCCATGATAGCTCACTGTATATGTCCTCCTGTCAATCAATGTGTGCGTATTCCATGACAGCCCACCTTGTATGTCCTCCTGTCAATTAATGGGTGCATATTCCATGACAGCCCGCCTTGTATGTCCTCCTGTCAATCAATGGGTGCGTATTCCATGGCAGCTGCCTTGCATGTCTTCTTATCAATCCATAGGGTGTTTCCACCTTTGACTTTCAATGAAAAAGGATCTTCAAATGCCGATATTTGAATACACGTGTTTCTTTTTTTGGGGGGTTGCTATTGTTTAAGACACAGTCTTACTGTGTAGCCCTGGGTGGACAGAACTCCCTAGACCAGGCCAGTCTCAAACTCACAGAGATCTAACTATTCAGTGTCTTGAGAACTGGGATTAAAGACAGGAGCCTCCATGCCCAGCCTCCAATGCATTTGTCATTTAAATACTTAAACCACAGTGACCGAAACTCACCAGGCTCACTTTACTTTTGTAGATATTTAATATGGCATTCAAAATTTACTTTTATTGGCCTGTGAAAATATACAAGTCAAGCTCCCTGGAGCAAGAAGAAACAGCCAGCAACAAATGTTAACGTGTAAATGGTGGTGCTCTGAGTCAGCCTAGTCAATGCGACCCTAGGCAAACAACTTCGTCTTCCAAAACTTTTCGTCACATAGTAAAGAATTAAAACTATGCTCTAGGTGTTAAGTGGAGCACTCCACGTGCCCTACAAAGACTGCGATCTGCTCAAAACCACCCTGCCTGGGTCCTACCACTATTATTCAGTACAGTAGTGGAGGGTGTGCATATCTAGTGCTTCTACTTCCTGGGCCCTTAGTTAAGCCAATTAACCACGTATTTATTCCCTCCGTTGTGAAGTAGAGCTGACAATGGTGTCCTCGGGTGCTGTTATCATGACGAGGTGAGAGGGTAGAAGAGGTGCTGCCTGAAGGAAGTATTCATCTGCATCGCACATTAGCCTTTGAATCTCACCCTTCACTCAACACAATCCCATCCACAACCGTCATGCCTTAGGAGTATGTGCAGAATTTGAGAATTAATGTTAATATTCACTGAAACCAAACAAGGTTTAATAAGTCACCTACCCTAGGGTTTCTCTAGCTGTGATAAATACCTTAGCCATAAGAAAGAAACTTGGAAAGGAGAGGCTTTATTCCACCTCACAGCTTCTTATGCATCATCCAAAGGAAGTCAGAGCAGGAACTCAGGGCAGGAAGCTGGAGACAGAGGCCGTGGAGGAGTGCTGCTTACTGGTTTGCTCCTCGTGGCTTGCTCAGCCTGCTTTCTTACAGAATCCAGAGCCACGCTGGGCAGTGGTGGTGCATGCCTTTAACCGCAGCACTTGGGAGGCAGAGGCAGGTGGATCTCTGGAAGTTTGAGGCCAGCCTGGTCTACAGAGTGAGTTCCAGGACAGGCAGGGCAACAGCTAGAAAAACCCTGTCAGAAGAAAGAAGGAGGAGGAGGAGGAAGATGAGGAGTAGGAGGATCCAGAGCCATGTACCCAATGAGTGACAGCGCTGCTCACAGTGACAATGATCTGGGGCTTATGTCAAGTTGACATGAAACTAGCCAAAACATCATATTTCCTTTTAATTTATATAAAAACAATGTAAGAGTGATATTAAGATACCATTATAAGTCTAAGTAAAATTAACTGGTAATATTTATCAAGTTGTTCCCTGTCCTCATGTAGATAGTGGCAGCACTGAATTCTGAGGGTCCTCTCTCAGAGGAGCCAGACCAGCTTGGACTAGTTGCTAAGTCATGGGGCCTCATTTCCTCCTGGACAGATGTGGGCGCAGAAATCAGGTATCACTAAGGTTTCCTTCCATTCTTCTCAAAGATGCTCGTTGTACCAATCACCAAAAGACCATGGAGGTAACCATGGCTTTTTTGACTTCTAGGACTTAATATGAACAATTTTATTTGCATGGCATATCCTTTCCAAGGGAATTTGTACCAATTCCTCTGTTTCAGTACAAATTCCATGTTCCGCAATGACACTTCCCAAAATCTGATCAATTGTAAGGTTCTCTCCTGTGCAATTTCCACTTGTTAATTTACACCTCTTCCTTGACCTTTATCTTAAACTGTTTTGTTTGGTTTATGGATGTATATCCAGGAACCTTGTCTTCTTTATCTTTGGGATATTCAGGAAACTTAGGGCAGCATCTTACAGTTGCAGAGAATTGACTATTTGGATGCTACCTACACTACTATACTACAGCATCTATCTGTAGAATTGAATCTACTATTTGAGTCTACGGGGTCAGATCTGATAATTCAATGCATGTGCTTTCTTTGGGTACCTCACTCCCATCCACAGCTTAGACAATATCCAAATGGGTTGTTTTTCATCCCAACTCTGTCTAAATCTTCTCAGTCAGAAATAAAGAATAAGAAACCAGGAATCTGAACAAGAATAAATTTTTTTTAATTCTGGATAAAGAAATCTTCTCCTTACACGGGATTGGCGCTGTCCATGATGACCTAATGGAAAGAAAAACTGACTTTGTCTGGAATGACTTCATCAATGTGCTGCGAGTCCTAGAAAACAATCAGAAGAAAGCCATTGTGGATAATCACCATGAATACTGAAGTGGACCTATCCCATCAGAAGAAGAAGAAAAAAACAACTTTGAGTATTAGAAACAGTTGGAAGCATGCAGACATGGACCAATACCAACTTCAGCTGAGATGAAATGGATGGCCTTTTGTATTTAGCAAAGCTATTTATAAAAGTCCACAGGATTAAGGATTAAAAATAAAGTACTAAAGAACTGGCAAGGAGTAAAATCCACAGGCTGATGTCCAGACCTAAGCGTTCGCCTTATCAGTTCAGAGGGGACCCTGCATCTCCCTTGGAGAACCAAATGGCACATGATGGCAAAGGCACAGGCACCTTGGGAAAAGACCTATCACACTGAATATAAACAAAGACATCAGCTGGCAGGCAGTATTTTCCATGAATAATTTAATCTAGGCTTAGCAGAAGCCAGTCTCCAAGTAGCTCCTTGATGAAAAACCAGCATACTAAAGAACCTTAGGGGACGTTTCCCATGTGTTAAATGCGAACCACAGTCCAAAGACTGGGCCGTGCTCTTGGAAAGGGAAGAAACTGGCTAGTTTCTGATGCTAACTCCAAAGCACCCTGGCCACCTGCTCAGTGATTCGGAAGCCCAGTCTTTCTATCTTTTAAGTAAAAATGTATAAATATTAAAAGATGAATATTTCTTTTTAAGCATCCATAAATATTTGCGTATGTGCACGTGTGCAAATGCACATATGCTTGGGTGTGCAGGTAAGGACCAGGGCTTAACTTCACATGTAATCACTCAGGAGCCATCCACCTTCTTTTTTAGGACAGGGTCTCTCGCTGAGACCTGAGTCCTGTTAAGTAAACTATGCTGGATGCTCAGCAACTCCAGGGATCCCCCCTTGTCATTCCTGGTGGTTTAAACGCATTGCCACCATGCCTAACCAATTCAGGTCCTCATACCTGCATGAGAGACACCCTACATTTGCAGCACATGAGACCTACACATTTTATTAAAAGTATCTGTACTTTCAGACTATGCATAGTGAGATGACATTACAGAAAATAAATAAAAAAGCCACACATGGTGGCACACGCCTTTAATCCCCAGAAGGCAGAGGCAGGCTGATCTCTGTGAGTTCAAGGTCAGCCTGGTCTACAGAGCAAGTTCTAGAACAGCCAGGGCTACACACAGGGAAATCCCTTCTCGGAAAAACTAACTAACTAATAAAGATAAGATAAATAAACAAGCAGAACTAAATGAATAAATAATGAGTATCAGATGCTTAAGTGGATTCCTCCATCTTTTTTGGAACAGCAGCTCCAGCACTCAGACGCTGCTCACTCCCGTCTCCTGATAACTAGAGTCAACACCAAACATCCGCAGTCACACATTTCCTGTCCACTTCATCCACAGGCCCTTACTTTACCACTCACGCATAAGCTCCTGAGCTAGAGGATACAGTACAGTGCGGGGATCAAAGAACAAAAAAACACACTTTCAGTTACTTACACGATCTCGGTCAATCTGATTTGCCAGTCTTTTTTATTCATATATAGAATTAATCTTATTTCACTGTCCTCAAAGCCATCCATTCTTTCCCCTTCTTTCCCATGTTGAACTAGTCAGCCCACTCTTCAAGTTTCAAATGTTTCTACTATTTTTCATAAATTTTTTTATAACTGTTTTTAATGAGTTTTTCTGGTTTTTCATTTTGTCTCAATGGAATTTGTATTTGATTGTTGAAACACTTTTAGAGTGGTTGCTTTAAAGATCAGACCTGTCTCGATATTATCAATTGATTATATTTCTCATTCAAATTGTAAATTTTTTTCTTGGTTCTTGGTTACTCTAAGCGGAGACTGTTCTTTCATTTCCCATCCGCCTAGACCTGAATAATCCCACAAAAATTATATTAATTACAACACTGTTTGGTCAATGGCTCAGATATATTTCTAGCTAGCTCTTACATCTTAAATTAACCCATTTCTATTAATCTGTGTATCGCCATGAGGCTGCGCTTAACCGCTAAAGGTTCTCTCCTTTGGCACCTACATTGGTGTCTCTTTGACTCCACCTATCTCTCTCTCTCTCTCTCTCTCTCTCTCTCTCTCTCTCTCTCTATCTGTGTTTGGTTTTCCTACCTGGCTTTACACTGCTAAACCATTGGTCAAAACAGCTTTATTCATCAACCAATAAAAGCAACACATATACAGAACATCGCACATCACAGAGCATCTGGGCAGTTTCTAGTTGTATCCTCCCATACACTGCTTTGTTTTATTCGGAGACTACGGGTCACACATACATCTTTTTACTTTAGTACTAAACCATACTATGTAGATTTAGCATGTAGATCACAGTTGGCCTTTATGTGCTGTGATTTCTATGGTGACTTAATTAGCAGACTTTGGCAGTTTTACCTGCTTTGTTTATCTCTTGCCCTTGTTGGTGGTGGAGTGAAAGACTTTTCAAAGCCACACTATTCCTGCCTTTTAGTGAGATACGGAAGGATGTACCCAAGCTACACTGTAGTTCAAGGGCACCTGCACTCTCATACATGCACACACCCCATACATACACAATAATAATAATAAAATAAACCTTATTTTAAAGAACAAATAAAATATTTTTGAGAACAGAGTATAACTGTGTAGACGTGGTTGTTCTGGAACTCACTGTGTCAACCAGGTTGGCTTCAAGCTCATAGCCTGCCTGCCTCTGTCTTGTAATGGGGGGATTAAAGTTGTATGTCACCATCCAGGCCTAACATTAAAAAAAAAAAAAAGAAGACAGAATTATAGGGCTATTGAGATTTTCTGTTTCATCTTGTATCAGTTTAAGCAAGTTGTATTTTTAATGTAATAATTTTATTGTCTTATGCTTCTTAAATAATTTTATTATTTTATGTGTATGAGTGTTTTGTCTGTATGTATGTCTGTGTGCCACATGTGTGGTGCCCGCAGAAGTCAGAAGCAGTTCCCCTGACACATTAAAGAAAGTTATAAGACAGCATGTGAGGACTGGGAATCAAACTCAGGTCCTCATAATGAATACTCCCTTTTCTTTTTTAAATTGATATTTAATGAGCTCTACACTTTTCTCTGCAAGTAGTTAATATAAAGTTGTAATTCTGTATTTTTAATGCTGGTAGGAGTTGTAACAATGAGACCTATTTAATTTCTCAGATTGCTAATTTGTGTTTGTTTTCCTTCTGATCATCTAGAGGTTTGTTGATTTTGTGTATTGTTTCCACAAACCGATTTAGCTTTCAGCTTGTGTGTATGAGTGTGCACACTGTGTGTGTATATGTGTAAGCCTGAATGTGGGAATATGCACGCTGTGGAAAATGTATAAAAGTCAGAGGACAGCCTCAGGTGTCAGTTCTCACCTCTACGTTGCTTGAGACAGGATCTCTTGTTTATTCCAGTGCCTGAGCCAGACTGGCTGTGCTGCCAGCTTCCAGAGGTCACCTGTCTCTACATCCTAGCCCTCCATATGAGCACCCAGATTATAGATGCAGGTCTAGCTTTACTCCCATCCTGGGGATTCAAACCCAGGACTCCACACTTGCATGGTAAGCATATTGCTCACTGATCCATCTTCCAAGCCTCCAACTTCTTGATTAATTTTTGGTATTGTTTATTTGGATTTTGTTTTTCTCATTGGTATGCTTTTGAGGGTAGTTATTTCTCCTTTCTACATGTTTGGGCTTACTGTGGTTTCCTTAAGTTGACTTGATATAAGTATACCACAATGCTCGCTGGTGTAAGAATTTAAAGTTCAGTCTTCTATCTAAATGCTTTTTAGTTTGAGCCCACAAATTTTGATACATTATATGTTCATTAGCACATATTTTAAGACACTAAGTTCCCTAGTGATTTCTAACAGACACATGAATTATTTAAAAGTATGTTACTTGATTTGTGAATGCTTGGAGCTTGTTTTTGTATTGTATTAATTTTTAATTTTTAAAACATACTTTATGTGATTAAATTGTCCTAACTATATGGAGACTTGTTGACTTAACTCTGATAACCTGATGTATGACCCATTTCTGTCAGTTGAGGATAAGTCCTTTAAAAGAGGCTTGTTCTTTAATTTCTGAAATGTCTTGTAAATATCAGTTCAGTTGATTTAGAAGATGATGCTATTCAAATTTTCCAAATCTTTCTTATTTGGGAGGTCTAATTTTTCTATCAATTGTTATGAGGTCATAAAACCTGATACTATAAGCATGCCATTGTCTATTTCCTTTTAATCCTATTGATTTTTCTTCATGTATTTTGTTGCTTAGAAGTAGAAAACGGCAGGATATAACTAGTAAATATTCAAATCTGGGTAAGGCCAGGAATGGTGTAATATTGATATTATTAATTTTCATCTCTATTAAGTAATGACTGCATGGGTAGCAATAACAACATTATCATGCTGGTTTTCTCTCATGCTGTAAGACTTTATTACAATAAAAATAGTGTTATCAGGAGAATCGGCAGGCTCTTCCAGAACAAAATATCATTAGACAGAGTGTAGATGAGATCTTTTATAGAAAACAGTTAAAATATATAAACATAAGCAGGAGGTATCATAATCATTATCATTATAAAATCAGAGACAGAATCCCCTTCCAACCACATCCATTCGGGGACAGGTTGTTTTCTCCAAAGCCTTTAGTACTGACAAAGCCAATCAGAGCTGTTTTGAAAACTACATACAGAGTCATTTCTGTGTTAGCGAATGGGGACACTTCTGTTGTTTTATATTTTTAAGGTGTTGGGGACATAATCCAGGCATCATGTGACCAGTCCACTGAGCCACACATCCCCATTCCTGAAAGCACTTTTATGTGTGGAAAGAGAAGGAGAAAATATTCTGAAAATCACAAAAGGTAGTCATATGGAATATACCACGATGAAGGAGAATGAATTCTGTACCACAGTGATCAGAATATATTAATAAATGAGAAGGAATGTCATTTAATGTGGTCGAACTTTCTTTGGAATGCCAGCTTCCAAATAATGGCATGGAAACTTATTAAGTATGAGAGCTTGGCCTTATCTTAGGCTTGTTCCCAGCTAGCTCTTAAAACTTAAATTAACCCTCTACATTACTCTATGTTCTGTCACATGGCTTGTTACCTTGCCTCCATAATGTATATCCAACTAAATCTGCATCTCCCTGGCCAGTCTCATCTCTCTTCTTCCCAGAGTTCCTAGCTCTTCCCGAATGTCCCGCCTATCCTCTCCTGCCTAGCTATTGGCCATTCAGCTCTTTTTGAAAGCAATCAGAAGGTGTCTTGGCAAAGACACATCTTTACAGTGCACAAAAGGATTATCTAACAACAGTTTAGCAATACGTAATTGGGGAGGGTTGAGGGGCTTTGTTTGTTTGGTTTTTTTTTCTTTTTGACTTTTGGTTTGGGAATTGTTTTGTTTTGTTTTGTTTTTTGTTACAGGGTCTCTCTACGTATCCCTGCCTGTCCTGGAACTTGCCATATAGACCAGGCTTGAACTCAGAGATCCATCTGGTTTGCCTTCTGGAGTGCTGGGATTAAAGGCCTGTGCCACCACACTGGTCCAAATGTTTTGTTTCGTTGTCTTGTTTTCAAGCAGACAACTTCACAGGCGTATGTAAATGGTAATGAAATTTTTCAGGACAGACAGCTCTGCAGGTAAGGACTTCAGAAGGGTGTCAGCTTGCATGCAGGGTGGAGAGTGAGAGACAAAGGGGACCAGGAGCAGGACTGCATCTACTTTTTTACTTTCTATAGCTTTGTGTTGTTTCTATTCTCTTCTATAGCCATCATGTATTATTAAACAAAAACTATTTTAAGTTTGAGAATCATCCTAAAAGTGATAAATACATACTAAAATAAGGATAAATTTTCAAATACTGGGATAGGATAAAATCTTGACACATGATAATGAGGGATTCCTTATGAATTCTCAAGGTACTGCAGACATCCACACCTAAGTTTTGCTCTAGCTGGAAGCTTCAATTCCCAGGCAATAATAATAATAATATAATCATAAAACAGCTAACATGGATTGAGACTCATCCTAAGCCAGGCTCTATTTTAAGTGCCTTCATGTATTAACTCACAATAAGTCTATGAAGTAAATACTTTCATTTCTCCCTAGTTTCGGGAAACTAATGTGCTGGGTAACTTTGCCTGCATCTCACATCTAGTAGGTAGCAGAGCTGAGCTGCAATCCCTGGCACTTTGGCTCCAGAATCTGTTTCCAGTGCTTCCACAAAATGTCCTCTTAGAAATAAGCTCTCTTGGGGATAGAGAGATGCTCTGAGATTAGTAGTGCACCCTGCCCTTCTGGAAATCCAAAGTTCGGGCCCCGGTACCCACATAAGGCAGCTCACAATAGCCTGTGACTCCAGACCCCATCTTTCTTGTAAATGTTTAGAGACAGTGGGCTATTATCCTTTTGGTGGCATAGAACAAGGATGGAAGTTTAGTTTGCCTTTATTGAAAAGAAGTGTCTTAGTCACTGTCCCATTGTTGTAAAGCAACACCATGACCTAGGACAGGCCTATAAAAAGGAAGTAATTAATTAGGGGTTTGCTTATAGTTTCAGAGGTTCAGAGCCCATTGTCATCATGGCAGGGAGCATGGTGACAGCTAAGGTAGGCATGGTGCTGGAGAGCAGTTAAGGGCTACATCCTTTTCCTAGAAAGACTCTGGGCCTGGCTTGAGCTTTTGGAATCTCAAAGCCCACCTCCAGTGACACACATCCTCCAACAAGGCCACACCCTTCAACTCCTTCCAATCCTTTCAAATAGCCCCACTCCCTAGTGACCAAGCATTCAAATCTATGAGTCTGCAGAAACCATTTGTATTCAAACAAGTGGTCATCAGGAAGATGGTGTGTTCATTAAGGTGCTTTCCACACAAGCCCAAAGAGCTGGATTAGGATGCCAAGCTCCCATGTGAAAACCAAGTATGAGGGCACATGACTGTCACAGGGAGTAGAAAGAAGTGAACTCCTGGGACTCGCTGGCCAGTCACTCTAGTCCACTTGACAAGTTCAAGGTTCAGTGAGAAACTTTGCCTCAATAAATAAATAAACAAGGCAGAGGGAACTATAAGATGGATTAGCTTGTAAAGGTGGTTGTCACCAAACCTGCTGACCTGAGTTCCACCCTTTCAACCCACATGGTGTAAAAAGAGAACCAACTCAAACAAGTTGTCCTATGACCTTCACACCTCTACCATAGCAAGTGTATGTTCACAAGTTAATAAACAAATAGCATTTTTTAACTTTAATTAATAAGGTAGAGAGTGATTGCAAAAGACATCCAACATTGATCTTTGGCCTTTACACACCACACACACATGCATGCACATGATTGTGTTTGCATACATAAACCATATATACACATGCACGCTCACAAACACACACACACCACACACTCACAGAAGCCACTGAGGGATAGGATGAGAGTAAAACTAAAATTCCACTTCCCAATTATTTCTTTCATCTAAGGACAGCCTGACAACTAACAAGAGACCAGGTGCCCATGGTTCTGTTCCTTTTCTGATATCTCCTTGCAGCAACTTTTACAGTGAGGATCAACAGTGTCACTACAGCTTCCCTCAGGAGACTACAATTCTCAGCCCTAGATAAGATCACCAAGGGACAAAAAAAAAAAAAAAAAAAAAAAATCAGGACCACGCCCGAAACCAATCACATCAGAATCTCTGGAGGTACCATCCGAGCAACAACATTATTGAAAGCTCTCCCGGCAATCTACATGAAGTAGAAAATCATTTCCCTAAAATAACGCGTGACCTCGTTGTTAAAATATCCCACTTTCTAAAAGATAAAATCTGGATTCTTATGCAAATGTAAAGCATGTGTGTCAGCTGTTTCAACTCATCAATGAGGAAGCCAGTAATATGTCAAATACCTTTCAAAGAGCGTGTGAGGAACTAAATATTTATGGGCAATGTTAGTATAAGGTTGTTGTGTTAGAATCAAAACTAATTAATGTCATTTCCTGAAGCAAGTTATAGATTCAGTGCAAACTTGATCAGTATTCTAAAGCTTGGTTTGTTTGTTTGTGTTCGTTGGATTTGAAGAAATGGGGGTTCTTTAAAATTCCTCGGGAATTATAAACGACTCCAAGTCACCCAAACGATCTTGGCAAAGCAGAAGCTGAAAGGCTCACATTTGGTGATCTCAACCCTTGTTATAAAACCATCCAAATCAAAAAGTGGTGTGAAATGGCCATAAAGACACACAGATATTTCAGTGGAACTGAATTAAAGGTCCAGACAAAAACCTGTTTCTCTACAGACATTTGAATGAAAATGACAGTCTTTCCAACAGTAGGCACCAACATAACTTCACAAGGAAGGAAACACACAAAAACAAACAAAGCAAAGGTAGGGCCAGGAATGTTGCTCGGTTGGAGGAGCATCTGCCCAGCACACAGGGAACTCTGGCTTCAGCTTGGTCCCCTTCACTGTATAACAGCAATCCCAGCATTTAGGGGGTGGAGGCAGGGGGATCTGATGATCAAAATCACTTTCAGCTACACAGCTAGTTGAAGTCAGCTGGTTTATGAGACCCTATCTCAAAAGATATGAAGATGTGGGCTGGCTCAACAGCTAAGCCCTGAGTTCAGTTTCACACTGAGGAACGAACAACGGCTGGTAACTGTAGTTCGGGGGATACACACGAGGTGGGCCATAAAATCCCCTGAAAGGAAAATAACTGTTCAGAAAGATTTGGAGAAATTGGAATCCCCATTCATTACTGCTAGGAATGTTAAATGGCATAGATGCCATGAACACAAGTTTGGTATTCCCTCAAAAAGTTAGAGTCGAGCTGGATGTGATGGCCCACACCTTTGATCACATCACTCTGGAGGCAGAGGCAGGTGGATCTCTGTGAGTCTGAGGCAAGACTGGTCTACACAGTGAGCTCCGGGACAGCCATGGCTACAGAGAGAAACCCTGTCTCAAAAACTAAATGAAGTAAACACAGAACTAATACAATGCCCAGGTGTATGCCAGGTATTTGCTCAAAAGAGCTGGAAACTGGTATTTAGAAAAATACCTGAGTACCATTATTCATGGCAGCCAAAGGGGAAAACAGTCCCGGTGTTCATCAGGACATGAACTGAAGCACAATTAAGAAAAACTCAGGGTCAGAAATTGGTGTTCAACCTAAAGATCTGAAAAGCAAAATAGCCAGCCACCGGCTCTTACCTCGACCTCAGCCTGAAACGGCAATACTGCCTCCAGGAACCTTGGAACAAGACTGTGTCTGAGAGCTGTCTCTCTGTAATAGTCTGTCCTGTCCCTTTAAGAGACAAGCCCTTCCCACTCCCTTCCCTTCTGCCTAAGCAAGAGGATCTTCCTTCTTCAGCTTCCAGCCTGCAAGCCTTCCTTTCCATTTCTCTCTCCTGAAGAGGTACCTTCTCCTCTCCCCACCCCACCCACTCTCTCTCTCCTTGCCCCCCTTCTCCCTCCCTCTCCTCTTTCCCCTTCCCTTCAATAACTCACTGAATATTCAACCTCACTCTGCACAACATGCCTATCTGTCTCTGTCTCTCACCCGCTGCAGCTTTTTGTGGAACTGGCTGACCTACCGAGGTCTCTCACCCGCAGTGTGGCTCCCTGCCTGGGACCTGTGCCCCTCATGGCCTACGGGCCCCTCAAGAAATGGCATTGTTTTATTTTTACTATTACATCCCCCCCCTCCATTTTATATTCCTCATTAGGGTTGGGTTAAAGGCATACACCACCTAGTTTCTATAGCAACTAGTGTAGCTATTGGGATTAAAGGTGTGTGTTACCATAACCTGGTCTGTAAGGCTGACCAGTGGGACTGTTTTACTCTCAGATCTTCAGGCAGTCTTTATTTATTAAAATACAATTGAAATACCACTACAATGAATGACTGATGGACTATGGAATACCATCCAGTCAATAATAGGAGTGAAAAACCAACAGATCCATAGCTACCACAGATACGTCTTCAAAACGTTGTTCTAAATAAAAGAAGCCAGACACAAAAGGGTTGGTGTCATTTATTGAAATATTCCAAGGAAGCCAATTTTTGAAGACAGAAAATAGATTAATGGTGCTGGGATTGGGGTATGGTAGAATAGGATGCAGGGTTACTTTGGGGTAGTGATGAAAAACATAAGCAACAAAAATGGAGATGGTGGGTGTGCAAGATTCCAAATGTCTATCACTGAATTCTACACTTGGAAGTAGTTATTTGGGACAAAAAAAATAATGGTTCGGTGGTGAAGAACACTTTCTATTCTTATAGAGGACCATGGTTCTTCCTAGGACTTACCTTAGGCAGTTCAAACCTGCCTATAATCACAATTCCAGGAGACAGTCTTCTGGTCTCCATGGTACATGAGCATGTGTGTGCACAGGCACATACAACACACACATGGAGACCCAAAAATGTGAGCCTATTTCCACCTTGACCAAAGGTCAGAGAGTTGGAATTTACCTCTATTCCTTCAAGGTTATTGTGTTTCTACTTCAAACAAAAGTTCCCACCTAGATTTAGATCAGAGAGTTCTGCTCTCTCGAGGGTATTGTCAACAGGTGTGGCTAATAGTCAGACCTTGTATTTCACAAATAGAGAAGTAGATGTGTTTCTACCTCAAACAAAAGTCTAAGGATCCAACTAAGGTTCCAGTTCCTTTAAAGAGATAACATTGGAGTCTACCCAGGGAGTGGTTTGCCTACAGAACGTTCTGGTCTATGGTGTGACTTGTTTTGTTCTAGCAACACAAGGTTTAACTATGGATGTAGCCCAGAACGTTCAACTGTTCTGTTCATTTCCTTGTATCATGTTAATACAGTTTTTTTTTGTTTTTTGGTTTTTATCTTACTCCTACCTCTTAGGGTCAGGATATTTTAAGCAACTGGAAATTAAACGTGGGCGATTTCAATATTCACTCCCTCCTGGTCCTGTTCGATGGTTTCTGTTTTAATATTTTAAACCCATCTCCGTATTCTTTACTTATATTTCTAAATCCCCACGTCTCTATCCGGGAAAGCGATATTTTTGTTGAGGCTGGTCCCTGACACACACACACATATAAATAAATAATGAAAATAAATCTTTAGAAAAAAATCATTCTTTTCTAAGATGGACATGGTGGTGCATGACTGTAATCTCAACACTCAGAAAGTAGAGACAGGGGACCAGGCCAGTCTCCACTACAGATCAAATTCAAAGCTCTCTGTACCTCAAATACTATATGAATAAATAAGTGGTTAACTTTATGCTACATAAATTTGACTCCAATGACAGAGTTACAAATTATAATCTGAAGGGTGACCCATTCTTCCTATTAGAAACTAATTTAACCTGGTTAAATTCTGTCAGAAAAAAATAAAAACAAACAACAACAACAACAAAAAAAAGCCCACCTTAATCTCAGCCCTGTGGGTTGTGATGACCTGACGACAGAAAGTTATCTCTATCCTAAACTGAAAATAAGGAAGGAAGAGAGGAAGCGAGGAGAAAAGAAAGGAAGATGAGAGAGGTAGGTAGGTGAGTGGGTGGGTGGGTGGATGGATGGATGGATGGATGGATGGATGGATGGATGGTCCATAGGTAGTTAGGTAGGTAGGTGTGTAGCTCACTCTTCCTGTTTTTTTCGGACTTCAGCCCCTGCTCAGTCTTCACGAATACTCCAAGTGCCCACCTTCACCATTAGAAATATACTGAGACTGGGGGAGGAAATGGCTGGGATCTACATTTCTTTAGTCTCTAAAAACTGTTTGCAGCTTTTATGCAAATTCACTCCATTCTTCCCAATAATCAGAGACCCTTCGTGTGTGGATTTATCTGACTACATCTGGAGGCTGTGTTTATCTCTGTCCACAATGGGGAAGGCAGAAGTGTCTTTCGGCATGACTGCAAGCTGGGTTCTTAGCCCTTTGAGAGCAAAAAGCACACAGCCCCACCAAGCAGTGCGGGGGAAGAGTTACAGAAGGGGGGGTGATGAAGGAAAAGATGAAGCAATGTCAGATAAAGAGTTGACACTGGACACATTGGGTTGTTATTCCTGAAATTTCCAGTACTGTTATAATTTTAAAAACAGGGGGAAAGAGAGAGAGAGAGACATGCCATCATGCAACAGGGCTCAGAGGAGGGTATTTTATTGGGAGAAGGGAATGGGAAGTGAGGGAGAGGAGGAAGTAAAGGAGCAGAAGAAAGGAAGAGATGGTCGGAGCTTGTGGCTTAAAGGGGGCATAGCGGATACACAGAGACCAAGTAATCAGAACCGTGGGCAGACCAGAGTACCAGCTGAACATGCATGTGTCCTACCAGATTCCCAACGGCAGACCAGCGCAGAGAATTTAAAATACATTGAGGGCTATAGTTCAAAAAAATACACATGGATACATAAACGCAGAACTTCACAGATAGTTCAGATGATTTGGACTTCAGAAAGACTGTTAGGTGAGAAGTCCCTCCAAAAGCCAGTGGAATGGCCAGGGTAAACCTTTTCAAATTCTCATTGTTGAAGCTGGGAATGAAGTGGGTAGAGTGCCTACCTAGCGTGAACAAAACCCTAGCTTGGAACCCCGGAACTGTCTAAACCGGGCACTTTGGTGCAAGCCTCTCGTTCCAGCCCTCAGAGGTAAAGCAAGAGACACAAGGTCATCCTCCACCACAGTGCTCAGTGCGACGTGACTGACCCATCTGTACACAAAACCTCCAGTCCGTAGCTTTCGTCTTTTTAAAAAAAGATCCACAGGAAATGCGAAAGTGCTCCTTATCCTTGTAAATTCTGAAATGAAGGACTCCAATTGTGAATGGGCAGGAAACCATGAAGAAGGGAGCATCTTCACAGACTTCCTCTTCTCGGGTGTGTTATTTTAACTAATTAGCCAACTACTGTTAAAAGACATTCATTTTGAAAACCTTATTTATTTTGCTCTGCCACATTGATTTGCTCAGAGCCACTCTTGTGTGCATAGATTACTGGTTAATGAAGTCTAGAACGGCTTACCCAGCATGCCCTGCCGATCTAGACTGAAAATGCAATGTGCCCCTACCAACTTCTCACTGAAATTAATCGTATTCCGTTTTTTCTCAGCTTGACTACTTTTTATAGCCCTACTACCCCTCCCGTTCCAAAACTCATTATTTTCATCTGCTAATTTACTTTTTTAATTACTTATTCAGCCACAGTTGCACAACAACATCCAGTGATTCCAGTAAACCTTGGGCTATTTCACAGGAAATGAAAGATGTCAGAATGGTTGTTTTGGGGTTTTTGTTTTGTTTTGTTTTTTCTTTTGAGGGGAGTCTAAAGTTAAAAACAAGATTTACTTTGCATGTGCCATTAAAGGTGATAAATCTCGCCGAGCGGTGGTGGCGCATGCCTTTAATCCCAGCACTCGGGAGGCAGAGGCAGGCGGATCTCTGTGAGTTCGAGGCCATCCTGGTCTACAAGAGCTAGTTCCAGGACAGGCTCCAAAGCTACGGAGAAACCCTGTCTCGAAAAATAATAATAAAAAAAAAAGGTGATAAATCTCTCGGCTTCAGTTAAGAACATAATAGCATCAAATGTCATGGAAATTCCCTCTGTATGACACTTATGTCATTATGAAGTCTAAAGTAGAATTTAAGGTCTTCTTTTTTTTGAAATAGCATAGTTTGGGTGAACAATACTTCTGTGAAACTGAGGGAAAAAGATACAAAACCAGGCTTGGTAATTCGAGCGCTGATGAGAACCAGTGTGGGCTGACCCTTCTGCTTATTTGTTGTCTTTTTCTGACTGGTTAAAGGTTCAAGGTGACCAGATTATCCCCTTTCTCCTAGGATTTCTCCAGGTTCAGCACAGAAAATTCCAACATCTCCTCCCAGTTCTCGGGAAACCATGACAGTTGGCCACCCTAATTGCCCTTTTCAGCAAAAACTCAGCAATAGACATTCAAAAGCAACCCAAGTCCACATTCTGTAAACAACTGCCCCCCACCGTGTTTGTAATTCACTCCAGAAAAATTGTTTTAATATGCTCAACTTAAAACACATTGAAGACCAGAATGGAAATTGCGTGAATATTATGTCAGAAAAGCCTCATGGCAGGAAGGCTCATTTGCATTGGCATTTACAATGGGGGAAATTTACATATTCCTTGTGAAATTAAAGAGTTTTTTTAAAAGAGGCAGATTTGGAAATCTGCCTATCAAATGTTAATCTGAGAATAGTAAAGAATAGAATTTTCCTGCAGCTCGGATTTGTTGTTGTTTCTACAATTTAATTATATTCTTCAGAGCAGATAATAAATGTATATAAAATTCAAAAGGAAGGCAAAGTTAATGAAACATCCTTCCCTCTTCATCCCCAGCCATTCAACTGTCCGAACAGTTAATTTCTAGGCTATTGTTGAGAGACGGTTTACAGAAAGACAGACAAAGACATAGAAGTTTTACTAAGTAAAAAGGCAGAAGTGGAGGGCTACCAGGCCCTAGCCTGGGGCAAAGGTTGGTGAAGCCTCACTCCACTGCGCTGTCAACTCTGGGGTCAAAGGGCATGAGTCCCGCAAGTTGGCAGAGCAATGGAGCTCAGAGACACAGCTGGAAGCTGAAGGGAGTCTAGCCAGCTCAGGCTTGGCAAATAAGGCTTCTGGCGGGTCTTGCCCTTCTCTCCCACACCCTCGGCCTCGCTGAAAACCATTAGATTACATTCCTAAATCCAACCACCAAGGTCTATTCCCTTATTTGGCCACTTCCTCCTCCTAAAGCAGAATACCAGGGTCCAGCTATCAAAGTACTGAAACTCAACCAGGACAACAAAATAAAAACCTTTGGCTCACCTAATCCACATGCCGAAATAAAATTAATCACCTCACTTAGGGTGGGGGGGAGGTCCCCCTTTATCTTTGTAACCTGCCATTTGCCTATGGCCACATCTGCCCAGAGGCGGTCTTTTATCCCTCCCTACAGGGACAAAAATCAAAAAACATCCCCCTTTCTCCTGTTTCCTTCCCCTCTCTCTTGTCTTGTCCTCTATCTCTGAAATTTGTCTCTTCCCTGCAAAGTAATCTCCTTTGTGATGAGAATTTGATCTTGGGGAGTCTTGGACCTATACTGATCTCTTACCTTTAAACTTAAAGGCTCCAGGGAGCCCTAGAGAAAGGGCAAGGGGAGATGGAGGTGGAGTCAGCAAATAAACCAGCTTTCTACAGAAAAGCAGTTTTTGTATTAGAAGACTGTGGGCTAAACCGGGCGGTGGTTGCACAAGCCTTTAATCCCAGCACTACAGAAGAGGGAGAGGCAGGTGAGTCTCGGATTTCAAGGCAGGCTCCAGGACAGCCAGGGGCTACACAGAGAAACCCTGTTTGGAAAAACAAAACAAAAACAAAAAAGTGTGGGTAGAGAGAAGTGGACTCAGCTCACCTCGGGAGGCAGGCAGACAGAGGAAATCCTGAGAGGCAGTTCAGTTGCTGCCGCCAGGCCAGGGATGGAGCGACCAGTTGGCAGCAGAAAAGGTTTCCCCGTTCAAGACCAAACCACGTTTCCGGCCTGGGCTGAGGAACCACAGCAAGGTCTTGACAAAGTTAAGTATTAGGGGGCATTGTTTCACCAAGTGTCCCCACCCCCCATCCCACCCACACCACACCCCACCCTCACCCCATCTTCACCTCGCCCCACCCCACCCACGCCCACATCCAGACCCCACTAAACTTCCTAATGCAACCCCAGGTTTCTAACCTGCGGGGAAGGGTCTATTCCAAGCTGCCCCACCTCCTCCAATTAGGGCTCAGCCCTCCGATTGCCTGAGACCTTTCAGAAGCCATTATTTCCCACTCTCAAGACTCCTGGGAAAGACGAGCGATCCTCCCTAGCCCTTGGCGCTGCGAGGCAACGGGGTGCCGGCTGCTGGCAGCAGTGAGAAGATTCCCTTTGCTCAGCCAGAGAGTAGGAACTCCCGCTCTCAAGGGAATGACTTGTCCCACTGCGTAGTTGATTCCTAGAAAGAAAAGAAAATTGCCAAGCTGTGCCAGGCAGGAGTCCTCTAACTTGGCTCTGTATTAGAGTATCAACGATGCTTTAAAATAAAATTAAAAAAAAAAAAACCTAGATATACTATGTCAGAAATGGTAAAGTTAGGCTTTTAACATCCCTGGGAACATTGGGATTGACCATAGGGAAATTCTGTCTGCTGAGGACGCTGGGACTGAGTCTTCGAAGAATTTGCATTGAGCCTATCGGGAGGCTTCTTTTTGGTGACCATGCCACCTACTCCTGAACAACTCGCTAGTCTCCACAGAAGCGAGAAAACAAACCCGTGTTGGGACACATCGGTGACGTTTAACGCGATAAATGTGCTCCACAGAAAGAGTGAGGAAACCAACATTTTATAGAGTATTTTAAATGGATAAGGGGACCTAGAATCGTAAAGCGGTTTTAGCGGCATTTCTCAAACCATGCAAAATATCTACACATAACAAAAAAAAAAAAAAAATAGAAAACCATGGATGTAAAAGCCACTTCTGTCTCAACTAATTCCTCCCAAATATTCTATTGTTCTTTGTATTGTATTCATTTAAGTGAACTGTATTAGATTTTATAAAATCTGATTACTTCTCTTTTCCCCTTATTTATATATGATTATGCTCGTCCCTTTTAGGAGATAGACAGTCCCTCATTCTTACACAGGTAGAACGCATGTACCATATGTCTACATACGTGTAACTATTCCTCATCTCATGGACAGTCCCCCTTACCACCACACACCAATATCAATCGTCCAACAAACAGTCTGAAAAATATACCTTTGTCAATATACCGTTGGTCACATATGAAATTAGTCTGGGTTTTGGTCCTGTAAACATATTCTGACAGAGCAGTAAGTGGTAAAGAAAATGTGGGGGAGACCATTCAGCATGGAAAAGCACCTGACAAATTAGTCAAAGGCGGGAGAACACGGATTTTACAAGGTTTTCTCTGGTTTCATGTGCACTGACATACGTGCAGGCATGCCCATGCAGAGAGATTAATAATTCATAAAATTTAACAAATTTAAATTTTATTTTTGGCTCGCGGTTTTGGTGCAGGGTTGAGAGGCCATATCTAGCGACGGCTTTCTTGCTTGGCAGAGAGCCAATGTGGCACAGGTCACCACATGGTAACAGACAAGGGGCACATGTGTGTACATGTCCTCTCTCTCTCTCATTATTAAAAAATTGTTTTTTCGCCAGGCAGTGGTGGCGCACTCCTTTAATCATCCCAGCACTTGGGAGGCAGAGGCAGGCGGGTCTCTCTGAATTCGAGGTCAGCCTGGTCTACAAGAGCTAGTTCCAGGACAGGCTCCAAAGCTACAGAGAAACCCTGTCTCGGGAAAAAAAAAATAATAATTATTTTTTCAGTCATGGAGACTTAACCCTGATGATCTTATCTTAGCCTGGTTTAACACCCCAAAAGCTCTGCTTCCAAACCCTGTGGTCTACTGTATTCAAACCATGCTAGCAACTGATTGGACATCTGCAGGGTAAGATACCAATAAAATCCATTCCCACAAGTAAAACTGCTATCTGCTCATCAGACTCAGTAGACAGTCCCAAAATATATTCCAATCCCCAAATACACCAACTTCCACTCCTGAAGGTACGTGTGGTGGTCCTACATGTGTGCATTCATGTGTGTGTGTCCTGTGTGTCTGCTGGAAAATGAAGGCAAGGCACTCATGCACCCTGGGCAAATCCTGGCCACCATCAGCCATTGCATGCAAGCTTTCTGACTGCTCCAGAGACTGTTGCTCACACAGCCCAGAGTGAAGAGAGGCAAAGGCAGAGTTGATCGAATGGTGCAAATATTGCTGAAATAATGTGGAGTTTAATAAAGACTGACTTGCCAACTCTGGGACCAAGGATGTCAACATGGATAACTCACGCAGGCACGTTCTAGACAAAACTGCGTGAGCCAGCACACAGGCCTCAGGGACACTTGAGTTTTCCAGGTAAGCATAACAACATCACTGCATGAAGACGGATTTGTGCCTCAACCAATTACCCATTGCATCCGTCTGCCACAGGGTTCCCTAAACATTCATTTTACGGCTGCTTGCTGAACGAACAAGGGCTGGGTCACAAAGTAGTCTTGAGCCTGGAGAAGGATTTCTATTGGAGTCGCCCCCACCATGGGCAGAAAGAGAAGCCTGCTAAGGGGGGGGGGGGCAGGACTCAAGCATTAATGTTCAAGGACAGAATTTCGTGGGGAAGGCACCATAAATCGGCAATCACCCTGGGCTGTTTTGTACCCTCATCAGACAAGTGGAAGAAAGACATTCATCTGTAAAGCAGCCATATCAAATATGAAAACTGACCCTCACAGATCTAAATAGTTCCATCAGAGAATACATACGGCTGAACGGTACCCAATTCCAGGTACTGGTTTGAAAATGCTCACTGTGGACATTTCCCATCCTACTGAAGACAATACCAACTGGAGATGGGGCCCCTCTCTGAAGGCTATCAACAACCATCACACCCTGGCTAGATCTTGCCTTAGCAGAATCATCAGTGCTTTAACAGGCCACCAACTGTACGCTATTCCCACACATCACAAGAGACTAAAGAACCAGGTATGTTTGAGAATGCTTGTAATTCCAGTACTTGAAAGACAGACGCAGGAGGATTAACACAAGTTTGAAGCCAGTCTGCTGGTCTGCTTAACAAGTCCCAACCCATCAAGAGTTCCACATTGAGACCCTGTATCAAAAAGGAAGATGGGTGCTGAGTTCCAGGACAGCCAGAGTTGTCTGTTACACAGAGAAACCCTGTCTGTCTTGGGCGGGGATGGGAGGAAGTGAAAAATACATCAAGATTTTGATTAATCTGGCAATAAGAAGAACAATTAAAATTGTGGTGTTTTCAACAGTTAGACAACATTTTCAGGGATTTCTGTCCCTTTGTCATATGCACTTTTCAGAATCCTGGAACACAGGTGTTAGACTCCCTTTCAAAAATAAGGACATGGAAGTCTAGGGCATCCACACCAGAAAGGTGCAGTCAGAATGACTCTAGATGCTGATGAGGATGTGGAACAAGGGGAACACTCATCCATTGCTGCTGGGAGTGCAGCCACTATAGAAATCAGTGTGACAGTTCCTTGGAGGCTGAGAATAGATCTACCTCAAGATCCAACTAGACCACTCTTGAATATATACCCAAATTACCCTGAACCCCACTACAGAGACACGGGCTCATCCAGCTGCATTGCTGTGCTACTCATAATTGCTAGAAATTGGAAACAGCCTAGATACCCATTAACAGATGAATGGTTAATTAAAATGTAGTACATTTACACAATGGAATATTACTCAGATGTTTAAAATAATAAAATCATGGAATTTGCAGGTAAAAGGAATTAGGGAAAAAATCATCCTGAGTGAAGCAACCTAAACTTTAAAAGGCAAGTATGGGGTATATTCTTTTATATGTGGGTGTTAGATTTTTAAGCCTCTGATAGGCCACAATCCATATAACCACAGATATTAGGTATAGCGTATTGAGGGAAAGGAAGGATTTCCTGAGGAAGGGGAATAAAATATTTAGTCATGGAGAGACATGGGAGGAGGTAAGACTGGAATAGGGGGATTAAATGGCAAAAGAAAGGGATAGGAGGGTAGGGTAGAGAATATAGGAGGGATGGTTAAAACTAAGGACCATCTAAGGAGTCAATACAGAAACCTACCATAATAGAAGCTTCTTATAAGAATATATGAAAAAGCACATAAATGAAAGACATCTAAATGGAATCACCAAATAACAGGAAGACAGAGCCCCACCTAGACATCTCTTGCCACCAAATGAAGCCTCCAATATCAACAATCGATTGTATCTCATTAAGTTGTTGGCCAAAGGGGCCCCATGGAAACCCCCAAACAACTTGTGTTATTTCCAAGTCTATTGGGTGCTCTCAAGAAACTGAGGGCAAGTCCTTAGTGCTGAAAACAATACCGACATAACTCACGGAACACAGAGAAGTCAATCTGGTGCCTGACTAGATCCTTCACGCCTACAGAATAGTGTTCATGGTCCTGAAAGGAACTCTGTAAGATACCTGAGAATAAAGGTGAATACTAACCCAGATATAAACCCTTCAGTCTATGACAGTGACCTGCCTCTGCTGGTGGATAGTGGCACAGAGGTTATGGGAGCAACCAACCACTATCTGATTGGATTTAAGGTTTGTTTTGCTCCATGAGATGGAACTCATGTCTGACACTTCTCAGATAGCCAAGAATCTGGGACTAGATAGATCATGAACCTAGGGGAAACCCAAATACTATCATTCTGCTAAAGGAATGTAGCAATAAAATGGCTCCTATAACCTTCTGCTATACCCATAGATTAGTAAGCTGCTCCGCAATCATCAAAAACGCTTCCTCCTGCAGCAGACAGAAACAAATACCCACATTGGACAGTGTGGAAAGAGTAAGAGACCTTTGAAACCCAATCCTATATAGGATGTCTCCACCAAATCCTTCCCATCAGAGGTCAGGGAACCCCACAGAAGAGGAAAAGAGGAGGTGGAAAGAGTGTAAGAGTCAGAGGAGATGGAAGACACAATGCCTTCCACACACACAAAAAAAACTGATGCACCTATGAACTCATGCAAATTAGGACTTCATACATGATAGTCTTCACAGGTCTAAGCCAGATAGAGTTCCAGGCCTGAGAGGGGATGTGGATATGATTTTCCAAGCCTAACCAAGAAACTATCTACAATTGACAAACCTCAGAAAGGAAAAATTAATTTTCACCAGTGGAGTCTCATTGGGTATTTAAATCACTCTCAAGGGCAGTCCCAATGTCTAGCGTAGAGGGCCAACTCCAAATGAACTCTATGGAATTTGGGGGAGTTGTTGTTTGTGTGGTTGTTGTCTCAGAAAGCTATCTGGACATTTGTTTTTGACCTTACTGGTCTTTTGCTTACACATTCTGGTTTCTGAGTTTGTGTTTTTTGGGGCTTTCTTTGTATGACTGTATATGTGCTTCTCATACTTTTTCTTTATTTTATTTTGCTTTTTCTCTCTGTTTTTTGTTTGCTTTGTTCTGTTCTGGTTTGTTTGTATTTTATTTGCCTACTTGTGTTCTAAAGAAAGGAAGAAGGTGTAGCATTAGAGGGTAGGGATGTGGGGAGGATCTGGGAGGAAAGAAGGGATGGGAAACCTTGATCAGACTATAATGTATAGGGGGAAATCCATTTTCAATTAAAAAAAAAGCAAAAAGGCGGGGGGGCAAGTATGTCCCTAGAATATAAACTTTCCTGAGTATGCCCAAGCATTCTTTCTGTCACTACCTTCCATCATGCAGGAGAAGGTCAGTGTGCTCTTCTGATTGCCCAGAAGGTAACACAGACTCACCGAGACAAAGTTATCAAATGAGTGTTCATGGGAATGGTGCCCAGAGCTGCCACCTGCCAAATGGCTTGGACAGTAAGCTGCAGGAGACACTCCTGGCTCCCTGGTGCCTTCACCAAGGTCAGTCTACATCAGAGGGCAAAAAAAAAGTTCCAAACAAACTCTGGAAGACTGTTTACCAACAAGTAGAGATGAAACTGTAGGGGCTGACCAAACGGGGTGAAGAAGAGCCAGTGAAAGAGATGCTCAGGGGACCTTCCCTTTGTTTCACCACCACCCAGTTCTGGTATGCAGACATGCATGCCAGGCACATGTGCAGACACGACTAGCTGGCCAAGTCAAAAACAGAAGAGTTCCCTTTGGTCATACTAAGAAAACCCAAGACACTTGTGACAACCACATATTTCTATTACTCTATGTCTACCTACAGATGGGACCGCTCAGCGTTTGCAGGACCCCTCTCCCCAAAATTGCTCTTCAGTCTTCTTTTTTTCTACGTCTTGTAATATATCCCTTGTACAGCCAAGGATGACCTTGAACCTCAGAATAAGCAGGCCGGGAACTCAGAGATTCACTTGCTCCCTGTTTACCAAGTTCTGGGATTAAAAGGATGGCCACCACACCCTGACCAAACTTCTGATCTGCTTGCCTTCACCTCCAGAACAGAGAGGTGAAGGGCAGGCACCACCTATGAGGCTGGTTTGTGGGATTCTAGGAACCTAACCCAGAGCTTCCCGCAAAGCAGAGCAAAGCTCTAAGGACTCTTCTCCTTCCTGTCCCAGCTCCTTCCCCACTTTACCAGTTAAAGACTGAATTGGAAGATCACATAAGTAGAGGCCATTGTCTGAGAAAGTCCACCTCCCAAGCCCAGTCCCAGTCAAACCAGTTTGTTCCCAGCGAGGAAAGCAGCCAATGTTTCTTAGGAAAACAGTGTCATGACTAGTCAGACAGCAATGGCCACTCCAAGACAGGTTCTAGGACTCTGCTGAGGAATCTCATTAAACCACGCCTATGCCTTGCCCGCCCCCACCCCGCCCCGCCCTGTGCCCTCTTCCCCAGACAGCTCAATCCTGTAACATTGTGTCTTCTAAATCGAGGGTTTCTATTTCTGTTGAAAAGTGTTCTAGGTGACTCTGCTGAGTCAAGAAGTTTGGGAAACCCTGCCTGCAGGCACTTCCTGTCTCTAAGGCTGTAAAATAGGACACACTTCAGCTAGCAAGCGCAGATTTGAAAGTTAGCTTCTTGAAATATATAGTTAAAGGATTCTTCCTTCTTATTAATGTCTCTAAGGAAAACAAAACAGGAATGTGAGCTTTCTCCAGGGATCTGATGTCGATCAGGGCTGCCACGCTATTTAAGGGTGCACCACAAAAAGGAATCTTAAGTGGCGGAGTGACGGTTCAATGGTTAAGGTCGCTGGTTGCTGTAATGGTCTGTTCTGTTTCTTTAAGAGGCAAGCCACTCCCACTCCCTCCCCGCATTTGCAGAGACAGGCTGATCTTCAGCTTCCAGCCTGAGTTCCTTCCCTTTTCCAACTCCGTCTGGAAGTAGCAGCTTCTGCCTCTCCCCACTTCTCTCCTTCCTTATAACCCACTGATTAAATAGCCAACCTCTATCCATGTCTTTGTCTCTTGCCTGCCACCACGTGTCTCCCCCTGCCTTGGACCAGCCACCACTCTGGGACCTGCAGTCATTCCTGCCTGGGACTGGCTGCTTTCAGGGCCTGCTGCCTGCTGCCACATAGCCCACTGCCATGCTTGAGGACCTGCAGCGTTTCTGCTGCCTGCTGCCACCGGGGATCCGCAGCATTTTAAATTTTTCCATTACAGTTGCTCTTCCTTGGTTCAATTCCCAGCCCACATGGCAGCTCACAACCAAGGAATCTGTACTCCATGGGCACCAGGCATTCAAGTGAGATACCACATACATACAAGCAAAACACCCATATGCATAGAAATAAATATATCTTTTTTTTTTCTTAAGGAAACTTAAGAACTGCCACAGCCCTCCTTGAAAGCCAGGCTAAGTGTACTGTCCTGTTTCCCAAATGCTGATTCCAAAAGCCAAACAACACTGCAACTTGCCCAAGAACCAAACGTGAATGGGACTTGGGATGGGGTGGGTGAAATTACCGAGACACAAGTAAGACTGAAAGACCCCCAGTGCTGGGGAGACTCTCACTCAAGTCTCGGGATAACACAACCCCCCCCCCCCCCCCGCAGTAACTCACGAGAGACCGAGACTGTTCTTGCTGAAATCACACGAGGTTTCATGATGGGACAGGAACCAGTGCACTGGGGCCAAGACTCACAACCCATTGAGGGGAAGAGTTCAACCCCCGAGTGACCTGGAGAAGGGGTTTTTATAGGAAGAAATCACAGCCCAATAATCCGAAAGGGGCAGGGAGGGTATCACAGAAAATCACAAGGGGACAACTCCCTGCCTCTCAAGATCACTCAAGGTCATAATCAGCTAGTTCCTGAAACACATTATTCCAAAAATACCAATGATAATCACAAGGGGGGAAACTCCTTGTTTCTCAAGATTACAATCTAACTTTATCTTCAGCTAGTTCCTGAAACACAGTCACTGAAGCGGCTAATCCTAGATTCCTGATTCTTCTCTTCTTGCTTAGATTTTTGGCTTTTTTTTTTTCCTGCTAGAGGGGTCTGGATTTATCCAGGTCTTTCAAGACCATGATGCAGGTCTCCAAAGGCGGCTGGTCCCAGGCAGGAAGACATGCGGCATGCAGTTGCGGGCAAGAGACTGAAATGGATAGGCACACCATGCAGAGTGAGGTTGGATATTTATTTAGTGGGTTTGGGTTATGGAGGGGGAAGAGAGAAGGGGAGAAGAACAGAGAGAGAGAGAGAGAGAGAGAGAGAGAGAGAGAGAGAGAGAGAGAGAGAGAAGACACAGAAGCTGCGGTTTCCAGAGGGATATGGAAAAGAAAGAGACTCAGGCTGTAAGCAGCAAGGAGGAAGGAAGATCTGCATGCCTCAGCAGAGGGGTGGGGGGCTTGTTTCTTAAAGAAACAGGACAGAAAGACCATTACAGTGGAGACTGATGAGAAAAAAGACTCTGTTTGAAACCATCATTTGAGTTCATCTAGTCTCCGTTTAGAAATGTTATTTTAGGGCTTTTACAAATTATCAGACATCAAGCTATGGAATTAAACTAAGTACCTACCATAAGAGAAGTGACAAAGAAAATCTGGTGGTTGTTGTGCTCAGATTGCGGGGTACCCCCAAAACCACCACAGAGTCCACACTCATATGCAAAAGCAAAGAGCCTTGATTCAAGCTCAAGCTTGGACCCTGTGTCCATCCAACATAATGGTGTGGTCAGAGAGCCAGGAGCCCAGTTGGGGTGAGTTTTTTTTTTTTTTTTTTTCTAATAGTAGAGGTTGGAATGAGGGGATTTTTGAGGTTCAGGACTCCTGATTGACTGACATTTGTCTAGGAGTGTCTTAGTAAAAGGGGATAGGTATGTCCTAGTCTAAGGGACTTCAGGTGGTCCCATCTAAGATGATTGGAATGT
Source organism: Chionomys nivalis (assembly GCF_950005125.1). Classification (NCBI taxonomy): domain Eukaryota; kingdom Metazoa; phylum Chordata; class Mammalia; order Rodentia; family Cricetidae; genus Chionomys; species Chionomys nivalis. Next base: position 48,263,639 of record NC_080090.1, on the reverse strand, counting down.
TAGGTATTTCCCCTTGAATGATCTGTTCCTGGGTGGTGCCTGGGTGGTCTCTATTGAGCCTGTCGCGGCTGGGCCCTACAATGGTGTGTAGAGACAATGAACTATTGTTCAAATATTAAAAATCAAATCCCATCATTTGAGCAACGTGCTTGAGCCTGGAAGAGACGATGCTAAATGAAATAAGCCAGGCATAGAACTAAAACTGCCCATGTTATCATTCATATGCAGAAATGAAAAAAGTTGATCTCACAAATGTGGAAATAGCAATAACTAAAGCCAGTGGGGGGGCAGGGGGGTTGATGGATATAGACTGCAGTCAGACGGGAGAAATGCCAGCATTCTGCAGCAGACTAGGTGACAACCACTTAAGAAGGGGTGCTCAACATCGTAGCACAGACTTATAATCCTAACATGCAAGGGGTGGAAGCAGGAGGATTATGAGTTTTAGGCAAGCCTGGACTACAAGAACCTGCCTCAAAAACTTAACAAGGAATGGCTGGAGAAGGGTAGAGGAGGAGGTGGGAAGATGGCTCGGTCTGTAAAGTGCTTATCTTACAGGCAAGAGAACATGAGTTTGAATCCCAGAGCTCGCGTTTAAAAGCCAGGCATGGTTATGGAGGCTTTTGATCCCAGCATTAGAGATACAAAGTAGATACTTGGAGCCAGGCCATAGTAGGACATGTCTTTAATCCCAGCCCTTGGGAGGCAGAGACTTACTGCTCTCTGAGTTCAAGGCCAGCCTGGCTGACTGAGTGAGTCCCAGGACAACCAGGGGTACACAGAGAAGCCCTGTCTCAAAAAACAAAAAACAAAACAAAACAAAAACAAGTAGATACTTGGGGTTCATTGAACAGCCAGCTTAGCCTACTCAGCTGACTCCAGGCCAGAGAGAGAGAGAGACAGAGAGAGACAGAGAGAGAGAGAGACAGAGAGAAGAAGAAGAAGAAGAAGAAGAAGAAGAGGAGGAGGAGGAGGAGGAGGAGAGAAAGAAAGAAGAAAAAAGGAAGAAGAGAGAAAGAAAAAGAATGATAGAAGAAGAAAGATAGATTAGATAGATAGAAGGAAGAAGAGAGAAAGAAAGAAGAAATAGAGAGAAAGAGAAAGGAAAGAAAGAAAGAAAGAAAGAAAGAAAGAAAGAGAAAGAAAGAAAGAAAGAAAGAAAGAAAGGAAGGAAGGAAGGAAGGAAGGAAGGAAGGAAGGAAGAAAGAAAGAAAGAAAGAAAGAAAGAAAGAAAGAAAGAAAGAAAGAAAGAAAGAAAGAATAAAATGACGGAAGGGGTCATGGGTGTAAAGAACACTGGAGTACTGGAAGTTGTCCTTTAGCCTCCGTGTGAACACAACACATAGGCACAGACATACCCTGTCCCCAACCCACACCATGGAAAAATTATTGATTGTACTTCTATTTAATCTATGTGTGGCTCTGATCACAAACGGTCAACTTTACAAGAAGGGGCTTTAGCTTCTCCACAAACGCACGCATAGCCACTCTATCCTTACAAACATTATTAAAATAAGTCCTGGTATCAGTTGATCAAATGTCAATGTGCTTAAGAGTCCCTTTGGCAGCTGGCCACATGCAGGTTTCTAGGCCTGAAGTTTTAATTCATTTATCAGTTCTGAGATGAGGCTGTGGGGAGTCTCACACTGGAGACCCATTTCTAAGATTCTTCACCAGCGTAACGTGTGTACTTCTTCCGGCTCTCGCCACCCTCTTGCACCCCAAGGGGAACTACTTTTCTGTTTAACACAGTATGGTCTGGGGTAACTCAAAGAGCTCAGGGTTTCAAGAAAATCAGGTGGCTTGCCAGTCATGCTTTATGAAACGGCTGGGCTAGGTAGATCAGCGCCCCCTTGTGGAGCGCCTTCCGTGGCAGGTGTTAGCAGGGTAATTGAACCACCAGTCTAGGAACAGAACTGGACAACAGTTCAAGCAAGAATATTCTTCGAGGACTTGGAATTCTGGGAAAGCCAGTTGGCTTCCTGTGTCCTCCTTCACTTCCTTTCTTTTCTTTTCTTTGGGTTTTTTGAGACAGGGTTTCTCTGTATAACAATCTTGGCTGTCTTGGAACCCACTCCGTCGATAAGGCTGGCCTCAAACTCACTGAGATTCGCCTGCCTCTGCCTCCCAAGTGCTGGGATTAAAGGCCTGCACCACCACCGCCGGGCCCTCACTTGATTTCTTACATCTGGGCTGGTATTTGGAGTGCCCATCCTCCTGATGGCGGGAACAGAATTAACCTAATTAGCCAGTTTCTAATTTCCATTTGCACAAACCAACTCGGCATTTAATTCCACAAAGTCTGCTTTTCTCAAAGCCCTCTATTTTAAAGGGGGAAAATCCCTAGATAAACAAACCACCTTTAAAAAAAAGTTTTTCCCTTTGCTATTTCCAAAACTAGATAAGTTAAACGAATTTTTGTATAATAGCTTCCATCATCATTTCTAAAACAAATATTTTTTCAAAATCTCTTAATTCTCTGGTAATCTCTTGTAATGTATGTTTTCTGTATTATTTAAGATTACTCAATTCGGCAGTGTAAAGTAAAAGAAGCAAATAAGAAGAGATGAAACTAAACACAGAAGCCAGTAGCGTAGGCAATGCATTGGAACACAGATAAACCAGGAGGAGCCATGTCTCCGCCAAGCGCAAAGGAAGGGATGTGATAGCACACAGGCATCAGGTATCCCTGCTACCAAGATACAGGCACCATTTTCTTTTTCTTCTTCGTCGTAGCGTCTCCTGGAGCTCTAGCTGGCCTCCCACTCACTACTATTTCAGGTTGACCTTGAACTCATGATCTCCCTGCCTTTTTTTCTCAGATGCTGGGATTCCAGGTCCATCACATCAATGAGACTGGATTAGAGACAAGATTTGGAAAGGGATGGAGGGTACTGAAGAGATGACTCCGTGGTTAAGGACACTGGTTGCTCTTTTAGAAGATCCAGGTCTGATTCCCAGCATCCACATGGCAACTCACATCCATCCATAACTCCAGCTTCAGGGGCCTGATCCCCTCCACAGGCGCCATATAGTGCACAGACATAATGCAGGTAAAACACCCATACACATAGAGTAAAAGTGATTACATCCTTTCTTTAAAAAAAAAAAATTGGAAAGGGGATGCAATGCAGAATGCATCGGTTGTCTCCAATGATAGGATGCTTTCAATCAATATTCGGTGAAGTCTCAAGTGGCTTCTATGATGATATCCATTCCCGCCATGGTATTCTTTTCTACCCAAGAAAGATTGTGGCTACCTATTTTGTTTATTTTGCCAGTTATAAATGTTGGTCAGGGGTACTGTCCAGCATGACTTTGATAGAGCAAGAGCAAACCTTGATCCCAGAGGTCTTGTCTGTTAGGTGTCCTGCTCAAACCTCTGGTCCCGATAAACATAGCCTAACCCTAACCCTAACAACCATCACTGAGAATACCAATGTGGCTGAAAGAGAGAAGAAAAAAACTACAAAGTCCCAGGAATTTGGATAGCGTGGGATTTTCACCCCATAGATACCCTGTAGGAAGTACATAACCTCGTCCAGCTTTCCCTCCCTTATTAGAATCTATGTGTGGTTGATTCAGTGACCCATATGACCTGAGCAGCTCAGGCTGCAAGTGACCCGTTAGCTTGCCTAGTAGCTATGGGGACAACTAAATTCCCCAAGTGTCTCCTATTCTTAATCTTTAGAAAGCTTGTTTTGTTTGACTTTGTTTCTATTTGTTTGGTTGGTTGGCTTTTGTTGTTCTGTTTTGTTGTTTATTGTGCTGCTGGGAATCCAACCTGGGGTGTTATATATATATGAGGCAGGCTCTCTATCACTGAGCTGCACCCTTAAGCCTATAGATTATTTTAAGGTCCATCAATAAAGACTGCATATATGCTGGGTTAACATTATTATCACATTACTACAGCCCCACTAACATTAATATGCAAAATGTCCTAATCAAGAATCCATAAGCAGTGAGCATCTGAAAACCTACAACTAGTAACCTGATGGGGAATATTATTTTCAGATGTGTGACTTTTGTTTATGCTGCATTTGATTAACTGTGAAGCTGGAATTCTTTGCCTGTCTAAAACACCTGATAGCCAGGCAGTGGTGGCGCACGCCTTTAATCTCAGCACTCGGGAAGCAGAAACAGGTGGATCTCTGTGAGTTCCAGGCCAGTCTCGTCTATATGAGCTAGTTCCAGGACAGTCAAGGCTGTTACACAGAGAAATCCTTTCTTGAAAAATAATAAATAAATAAGTAAATAAATAAAACACCTGATGGTCCTAATAAAATGATGAACAGTCAATAGTGAGGCAGAAGCAAGGTTAGGCGGGGCTAGCAGGTAGAGAATATAAAAGGAGAAACAGGGAGGAGAGCAAGGAGGACACCAGGGGCCGCCACCCAGCCAGTCACAGAGTAAGAAGAAAGGTATACAGAAACAAAAATAAAAGCCCAGAGGCAAAAGGTAGTCAGGATAACATAAATTAAGAAAAACTTAACATAAGAAACAAACCAAGCTAAGGCAGAGCATCCATAAATAAGAATTACCCTCTGTGTGTGATTTATTTTGGAGCTGGGTGACGGGTCCCCCCAAAAAGCCAAAAGAGTAAAACTTCACACAACAGAGAACTCCTTACCCAAGGACTTCAAAGTTCCCGTCTGAATCAGCACCAGAAGACGTGAACACGTGTGTGTATAGTGTAGGCGTACTATACAACGTCAGTCGATGGTACTGACATTGGCATCTTCCTCAGATACTCCTCCGCCTCATTCTTTGAGACAGGGTCCCTCCCTGAAGCTGGAGATTAGTTTCAGCTCCCTTGGCTGGCCACCGAGCCATGCTCACCAACCTGCCTCTGCCCTCTAGCTGAGTTACAACCATTCACCACCATACTTGGCTTTCGTGTGGATCCTGGGGATCCAAACTCAGAGCCTCATCCCTATGCACCAAGGGTTTGACTCATTGAAACTCACAACCTTTACAGACGTTCATTTGGTGTTCGTTTGTTTTAGAGATGGAGTCTTGCAGCGCACAACGCCTATCTGCGCTCTATGTACTACCAGACAGTTCGTGAGCTTCGAACAGGGGGCTGAAGGTTGTAACACACAAAGACTCACACAGAGAGACTTGGACCTCTAGTCACTGGTAAGAAGCCCTCTATTCAATAGCACCACAGAGGCTTATATACCCAACAGTCAAGTGGGCCAACAGGTGAAAACCCTATTCTCTGATCCTCAAGGCAAGGCAACATGTGCTCGTGAAGCAGAGCTGGTAAACAACTTTGACACAGCCTTTGAAGGAAAGTAAAGATCTCTAGCAGGGAAGAGCAGCGGGAGGCCAGGACTCTAAATGGTCCCAACAGAGTCTCACCATGTAACCCTGAATGATTTGGAACTTGATGTATAGACCAAGTAGACCTAAAATTCACAGAGATCCATCTGCCCCTGCCTCCTCCTGAGTGTGTGTTGCTGGAAGAAGTTCCGTCCCATCTCTTATTTGGAGAAGAGTCCATACTTTGTGGTCCTGTTGAAAAGTTTCCATGGCCTGAGATGCACCTCAGTTGGTAGAGTTCTTGCCTCCTTCTCTACCTGGCACTCAGTCTCCAGGACTGAGGACACCAGATGTGATGGCCCTCGCCTGTAGTCACAGCAATCGGCAGGTAGCGGCAGAAAAATCAGACCTGCAAAGGCATCTTTGGCTACCCAGCAAGTAGGAGGCCAGCCTGGAATTCATTTTCCCCTGTATATAGTTAAGAAAGTTGATTAAAAATGAAAACAGGCCGGGCGATGGTGGCGCACGCCTTTAATCCCAGCACTCGGGAGGCAGAGGCAGGCGGATCTCTGTGAGTTCGAGACCAGCCTGGTCTACAGGGCTAGTTCCAGGACAGGCTCCAAAGCCAGAGAAACTCTGTCTCGAAAAACCAAAAAAAAAAAAAAAAAAATGAAAACAGGCCACTGAGATGTGTCAGTGGGTGAAGTTCCTGTCACCAGGCCTAACAACCTGAGCTTGGTCCCCAGATCTCACAAGCTGGAAGGAGTGAACTGACTCCCACAGGTATCCCCTAACCTGTACAGGTGTCTCACGGTCACTGTGGCTTCACAAACATGCGCGCACGCGCACACACACACATACATTAAAACCCTCTACAAGGTACCTATTTGACCTCAGCTTCATGAATTAAAGGGTACGTTTCATCCCTTCCATTTTCTTACAATAAATATCCATCAAGTATTCAGTCCATGGCAGTCTGGTCATGGAACACAGAGCACAGCAGATGCTGTCTAGGTTGGCAGGATGGAGAAGGCCGCCTGGCCAGGACAAATCCACGTGTGGGCAAAGGGAAGTGCCAGGTGTGAGGACTTGGGACTATAGTGACCTTGGAGAAACACTGAATAATTTCCTGTCCACAGTGGCTTCTGTGACCAGTTTCCCTGGAAGCAATTTAGGCTCTGGATTTCCAGACCTGGTTTTTCAAAAGAAAGTGGGAATGTGTGTGCATCTGTAAAATCCTCAATTTCTTTGTTAGCAACTAATTCAAGCTATTAAAAAACACTATGAGAAAGAAAAAAATGCCAGTGGGCCTAAGATAATTCCAAGCGTAACATTCTGCCATGTCTAAATTTAAAAAAACAAAAGAACAAAAGATTAAAACTCTGATGATTTCAGGATGATGTCAGCAAAAGTATCAGAGGGTTTTAGATGTCAATGGTAAAGTAACAATTCAGCTGGAGAGATGAAAGTTCCATGCATAGATATCAAATAAGCAGAAGAATGTTCACATAAAGTAATAAAAGCACAGATAAAGTTTCAGATGAAGGCTCTATTATCTCGGTGGTGGGAAGACCTTGAATACTGGGAGATTCGACATTTTCAAATGATGTTAGTGCTTTTTGTAAAGCTCAAAAATAAAAATTGTGAACTTCCCAGAAAGACAGACTAGAAGTTGTGACATGGTAAAGATAAGATTCTGAAGAGGGAAGGAAAGAGCTTTGGAAACCCACACACACAAGGAAAGTTAGGATAATAGAAAAAAAAGTGCAGGGAAATGGTGGGGGAGGCCTAGCAGAACGGGTGTTCGGGGTGGGGAAATGGGGGCAGAAGCCTCACCCTAGAGGCAAGTCAGGCAGCCCTCTCACAGGAGAAACCCACAGCCCTCACAGCTGCACAGATTTCTCCTGACGGATGGGTCGACGGTGGAGAGTCCCTCAGCTCAGAGTAACAGTGGCCCTGAGCCATTCTAAAAGAGGATTTGTTGTTCAAAACTGAGCTATCCTTGGCACTTCGGAACAAGTAAAACCCACAAAAGCATGACTCTCACCTGTCAGAGCCCCAAAGTGAGAATCAGCTTTAGGAGGCAGTTGAGGAGAACTAGAATCAGGACAAGCTAACAGTGCAGGCATCAGGAAGCTGCTGCAGGCCCTGAAGTGTGTAGGCAACAGTAGATCTGCGCTCACCGCCGGACAGGAAGTCTCATCGCCAAAGAATAATTCTGGAACTTGTGGAGCTACCTATCTATGGTGACAGCTCTGGAAGGCCTTTGGATGACCGACACCTACAACCTCATCCCTCCTGTGGGGTCATTAGTGTTTGTTGGGTTTTAAAAGCATGAAGACAGGTCTACCAGAACATATCTGCTTTGAGAGTTTCCTTCCTCCCTTCCCAATGCATGTGGGAGACAGAGGCACCACACACAACTATAACATGGAGCCTCAGAATGGGGGACTCCACCCACCCCAGAGATCACAAAGGTAAATGGAAAACCAAAGTCCCCAGTGTACAAAAAAGGGAAACTAAGCATCATCCCTGGGGGACATTGGACACTTTTCCAATACAGGCTCAGCACCAACCATCTTTTCCTGGCCACCCATGTCATCACTGTTTCAAATGGCGACTGTACTTTTAGTGAATTTTAACTTTCTTGCTAATATTTTTTTTCAGGAAAACTTTTATTTTCCTTTTTTTAAGAAATAGTTTATTTTTACTTTTATGTGCATTGCTGGGCATGTATGTCTTGTGAGGGTGTCAGGTCTTGGAGCTACAGACAGTTGTGAGCTGCCATGTGGGTGCTGGGAATTGAACTTAGGTCCTCTAGGAGAATAGCCAGTTCTCTTAACCACTGAGCCATCTCTCAAGCCCAAAGCTTTTATTTTCTTGCTCTGCTTCATACACTTATTTAGTTTGGGTTACATGTTTTATTATTATTAAAACAATCTTTTGCATTATAACTTCTTGTTTTTCTGTTCCTTTGGTCTTTTCTTTTCATAATCTTTATTTTTGTTTTGTTGTTTGTTTGAGATAAGATTTTCATACATATTCTTGGTTGTCCTGGAACTTGTTCTGTAGACCAGGCTAGCCTTAAACTCATACAGATCCTTCTGCCTCTGCCTCGTACCTCCTGAGTGCTGGAATTAAAGGAACATGCAACCAAACCCAACCTTCATGATATTCTTACCCTCTCCATGTGGTTTCTTTCTGAAGAGGCAAGGATGGCTCAGCATACACAAATCAACCAACATAACATTAGACATACACAGACCTAAGGGCAGAAATTACACGGTCCTCTCAATAGATGCTGAAAAAAAAAATCTAACATCCATTCATGGCAGCCTCAACAAACGGTGCTGAGAAAACTTAAACTGGCTATCCCATAATAAAAACTGAAACTAGGGCCAGGCAGTGGTGGCGCACGTCTTTAATCCCAGCACTCGGGAGGTAGAGGCAGGCGGATCTCTGTGAGTTCGAGGCCAGCCTGGTCTAGAAGAGCTAGTTGCAGGACAGGAACCAAAAACTACGGAGAAACCCTGTCTCGACAAATGGAACTACATAAAATTTAAAAATACATAGCGGAGTAGTCACTAGAGGTGGCTCAGTGATTAAGAGCACTTGCTGCTCTTACACAAGACCCCAGCACCTATATGGTGGCTCACAACTGTCTGTAATCCTGTTCCAAACCATCTTTGGGCCTCTGTAAACACAGAACACATATAGTACCCAGACATGCAGTCAAATGCAGTCAAATACAGATACACATTAAAAAGGGGGGCAACTTTTAAAATATCATCTAGACAATTAATGAACCAAATAGACAGCTCTCAAGGAAAGAAATAGGAAAAAGGGTTAGCATGGAGGAGCGTAGATGGTTGGAGAGCAAGAGGGACAGGACGCTGGGCTGGAGAGGATTTAGTGGAGACTGAGAAGGGGGATCGGAGACAATGGGGTGAGGAGGGAGGTTAACCAAAATGAAAGGGGATAGGAAAAGCTATATAAAAACTAACTTCAAATATAATTTAAAGAAGTTTGGGGCCAGGTGTCATGCTTAGCGTGCAGAGACCTGCCCTGTGGTTTCAAGACCAGCTAGCACTACATTGTGTAACCCTGTCTAACAAAACAAACAAACAAAACACAGAGTTTAAAGAGAGACTCCCTATTGTGGAAAGCCAAGGCCAACTAAATTTTGGGTCCAGGGAATCCCTAAATTCCCCGAGGCCATACAGACTCTTTTTGGTCACCAACCAGACTCAGGTGATAAGGGCCTCAGCAGCAAAGACACTGCATACCACAAACTTTGCTCGGGAGATAGAGAAGCCAAGGTGGAGCTGAGCCGGGAGCTGGATTTCATAGTTCGACAGGCGATGTGTGGGAAGGTGGTGTGCCCACAGTTGGGGAGAAATGTCATCAGTGGTCTTTCTTACCCAGAAAACTAATATACAAACTTGCCAGACAAAATAGCCCTTCGGATGCAGTAGAGGCAGGACTGTTCTCGAGGTAATTAGCTGCTTTTTGGTTGGAATATAGCCCTAAGGGAAACTCTATACCTATTGTAGCAACAAGCCCAAGCCGTGGCTAAGAAGGTCATGGGCCCTCAGGGGGACCCTACAACTGTTGTTTCACTAAACGGACATGACTTAGACTAAATACTCTAAGTATTTATTTGTTTGTGTGTTTGTTTGTTTGGTTGGTTGGCTTTTCGAGGCAGGGTTTCTCAGCGTTACAGCTGCTGAGTGTTTTATTTTTTTTAATAGTGCTACAGTTAGCTTTGGTTGGGAGGCAGAGGTAGGCAGATCTCTGTGAATCCGAGGCCAGCCTGGTCTATAGGACCTAGTTCCAGGACAGGCTCTGAAGCTACAGAGAAACCCTGTCTCAAAAAAAACAAAACAAAAACAAACAAACAAACAAAAATTAACGAGTGAGGGCTCAACTTACTAGGGGGGGTGTCATTCCTGGGCAGGTCGTCCTTGGTGGCATAAGAAACCAAGCTGAAGAAACCATTGAAAGCAAACCAGTCAAGTAGAGTTCTGTCATGGTCTCTGTTTCCGTTCTTGCCTTGGCTTACCTCAAAATTGAACTGCGATCAGGATGTGTAAGCCAAATAGACCCTTTCATGCCCAAGTTCTTTTTGATCATGGTGTTTGTCATAGCAATAGAAAGTAAACTAAGACAACATCCCTCAAAGCCCTGAAGAAATGAGATTGTGTAAGATCCAAGCACACCCTCTGTAATCAATAAATGCCAGCTCTTGTTATCAACTGGCCACCGGCCTTCCATGTGGCGGTCTGCCGGGAACAGAACTGGTTTGCCTCCTACAGATTCTTACCCTTAAAATCCACGGGACTCTTTTTAGGTCACAGTTGGGGCCAACAGATGGCTTCTTATAACATAGTTCTGCATCACTAGGTGGGCATTTGTTTAGTCCCTGGGAAATTGCTTTAATGGGCCTCACAGAAGACCAGATCCCAGTTTTCTCACCACGACCTCTTCTCTCAAAGGAGGGTGAACCCAACTCTCAGCTTGTTTGCTTAGAGATAAAAATAAAAGGTCACATCCCCAACTGTAATATTAATTAGTACCAGCTAAGTGCTTTAGAAATGTGAAAATATGGTTGCATTTTTAAAGGGTGGAAATGTAAATGTTCAAATTGTTGGGATTTATCACACAGCGGAGGGAATGCAAGTAGTTTGGTATTTTTTTCTGCAGGAAAACATTACATGGTGGTGGTAATAACATTTCACTTCTCAGAGGCCAGGGCTCGGGGGTAGCAGAGCTGAGAGGAGCTTCAAAAGATGAGGTGACCCTTTGAAAGCTGGGCTAGGAAAGCACAAAGAAACCAGGCATAATATAGGGCTGCATTCTCTAGGATCTCTCCAGGACAAGTAAACTTGCTTCAGGTTCCCAGCGACTTTTACTCTTGAGTGCCTCTAGTTTTATTATGGAATGATTTGCACTCCGATTTTTCTCTTCGTCACCAAGAGTCTCCCTGTTGTATCTAAAACTGCTCATTTCATTTGTGGGAATGCGGGTCCCTGAGTCACAGGATCAATGTAGCAATGTTCTGTAAGCTGGCTTCTTTAATATAGCAGTGAGTTGTTCTAAAATCAAGATTTGCCCAAGGACTACTAAATTCTTTTCTTTTTTGCAAAGCAGAAATATTATCCATTTGACCGATAAAATTCACATAGGAATTCCTGACAGAGAAAACTACCATGGCTCACATTGGGGTAAATGTCCTTCACAAACAAGAGTTACTAGTTGTTCTTCTCTTATGAAGAATGATACACTTTATTTTTATCGCGGAAGATATCCTATGAGATAGATGGACATTCTCTCCATGGTTGGGAGGAAATTGGGGCATTTGGGTGTGGTGGCGGACTTTTCCTGACTTTGCAATGAAAGTTAACGAAAGAGTCAAAATTAGAATTCTCAAGTTCCGGCCCACTTTCTTCGCTCCAATAAAGCTACTTCATTCCAGGCAGCCTCCCTTCACTGTTTCCTGTTTGGTCTCTGGGGGCTTAAGCCTATCAATATTGTTTTTTTTTTCTTTTGTCTGACTTTCCAAAGACAGGAATATTTATGAAAGTCCTCCTTCCAAAAGCTCTGCTAGGCACTAGCCATTTGGGGATTTTGCTTATTGGAACAGGTGACATCTGGCTTTGGTGGATAAGTATGATTGAGACACTTGCCTCTACAAAGGGACCAGTGAGGGCGAGAGAGCTATAAAGTGGACACCGAATAACATGTCACCGTCACTGAGGAGAGGAAAACAGGATCTCAGGAAGACTGTGAGTTGTTTGAACGAGAATGGCCCCCATAGGCTCATGTTTGAATATTTGGTGGAACTTTTTGGGAAAGATTAAGTTTGGCTTTGCTGGAGGAGTTATGTCATTGGATGGACTACGGGGTGGGACAAGTGTTGAGGCTTCAAAATACTCACCATTCCCAATGTTCCTCTCTCTGTTTTGCTGCTCTTGCCACCGTGTCTTTGTTTCACCATGAGGGACTATAACCCTTTGAAATTATAAACCACAACTAAACACTTCCTTTTTATAAGTTGCCTTGGTCATGGTGTCTTATCATACCAGCAGAAAGGGAACATGGAGTATTAAGGAAAAAGAAATAGTAATTGGTGTCATACAGGATTGAGAACAGAGAACAGAACAAAGACTCAAGTTCCTGGAAAGAGACAGAAAGAGCTGTATATTGCTTGTTGGTGCTGACCAGAAAATGAATAGCCATGATAGTGATGATTATGATAGTGGTAAGGGTGGTAATGGTGATGATGGTGATGATGATGGTGATGGTGGTGATTGTGGTGATGACGGTGATGGTGGTGGTGATGGTAGTGATGATGGTGATGGTGATGTTGATGGTGATGATGATGGTGATGATAGTGGTGATAATGATGATGATGATGATGATGGTGATGGTGATAGTGATGATCATGATGATGATGGTGATGTTGATGGTGATGGTGATGGTGGTGGTGATGGTAGTGATCGTGATGATGGTGATGATGGTGATGGTGGTGGTGATGATGGTGTGATACCTCTCAGGTTTGAATGCAGTGCTGTCTTAGAAAAAAGAATGGACTAACAGAGTGTCTAAGAATTGTTCCTGTTCTGTGTTCAGAGTGAGAGTGTCAGAAATTGACACAGACGCAAAGACATTGTTCAAATGCAAATTCTGACTTGCATATCTATCATTTCTTTCAGTGAAGGCAGTCTGTACATGGAAGCATGTTCACACAGTGGCCAATGGTCAATGTTGGATATCTTCTTCAGTAACTGTCTAGCATATTTTTTGAGACTGACTCTCTCATTGAACTTGGAGCACACTGTCCAATTGAGCTTCAGAGATCTGCCTATTTCTTCATCAACAGACCCGGGATTGACAAGAGTTTTTTTATGTGGGTGACAGAGATCCAAACCCAAGTCCTTATACTTTTGTTTTCGGGCCCTTTATTGAGTCAGCCATCTCCTCAGCCCCTTAGTTTATTTCTTTTTTTTTTTTTTATTTTTCAAGACAGGGTTTCTCCGTAGTTTGGGGTTCCTGTCCTGGAACTAGCTCTTGTAGACCAGGCTGGCCTCGAACTCACAGAGATCCGCCTGCCTCTGCCTCCCGAGTGCTGGGATTAAAGGCGTGCACCACCACCACCCGGCCCCTTAATTTATTTCTAACAGAGGATACTGTTGCTGGTTTTCAAAGAGTGGCACTATTAGAAAATGTAATCTTGTTGAAGTAGTCAAAACAGTCACAAACAGAATATTAAAAGAAGTCTTGAGGCTAGAGAGATGGCTCAGAGGTTAAGAGCACTGACTGCTCTTCTAGAGGTCCTGAGATCAATTCTCAGCAACCACATGGTGGCTCACAATCATCTGTAATGAGATCTGCACCCTTTTCTGGTATGCAGGCATACACACAGCTGGAACATTATATACATAATAAATAAATAAATCTTTAAAAAAAGAAATCTTTAATAGCATACCCAAGATATTATATAATTACCATATACTATGTAAGATTCTTTGTATTCCTCCCCTTTCACCTCTACTAAATTTTTGAAATCTGATTTATATTTCACAATTACAAAACATGTCAGTTTGTACTGTTATGTGGTAGAGGCTAAAAGCCTCTATATTAAGTGCAACAACTTGAGAGCATAGAGGCATAGTGCTGATGAGCAAGAAGGGGCTGAAGTCATGATGGGACACAGGCATTGCTCTAAAAGAAAGGAATGTGTTCCCCTCCATGCCAAGAATGGAGGTGGTGAAGGCATGATGAGACACAGGTGATGCTCTAGACTCTAAAGAAAGAGGCTTGTGCTCCTTCGTGGCAAGAATGGAGATGGTAGTGGCCACCTGGGACTTCACAGGAAATGCTGCTACCTGTCTCACTTCTGCATCTTTTGGACTTTGTCCTGTGGCCTTCTGCAGATTACAAAATTACTCCAGTCTCAATACAGAGAGAAGTTAAGTGTTTTGTCTCCCATATCTGCCATATAAAGAAAGCCACTGTCTTTTAGTGATTTTTGTTGTCTTATTCCTTGTGGAATACCCAGAAATTAAGACTGGGTTATGAACTTGAGCACTTGCCTCCAGAAATGCCAGAGGTAAATTGAAAACAACCGTCCCTTCCAACCCCAAACCCTTCAGACATGATCCACAGAGGACCAGAAGCATGAGGAGTTCCATTATTTCCCAGCCTTCTCTGTAGTCCATGCTAGATTGCAATTAGTATGATTATATTTCTAGATGAGGGTTGACACAGGGGGCCTCCGCAATGGCCATGGTCATAAGAAATAAAACGATAGGTCGGTTCAACAGAACTAAATAGCCAGAGTTGCTTCAAACTTCTAAATAGCTACTGTTGGCTTAAACTTCAGGATTCTGGCCCCAAGTAGGGTATTTTAGGTACATTTTGACACAGTACAATTTGATGAAAAATTTCTCTGTGATAATTAGCTCAATCCCACGGGCACAATAAGACTTGAGATAAGACTGCACCCAAACTCTTTGTAAAGTACATGTGATATCTTCTATAATGATGGATGCTATAGACTGACTCCATGTGAAATCTTCCAAAAACATAGGTTCTATAGATTGACAAGTTCACAATAAGTGTCTGGGGGGAGGATTCAGTTTGGTCTCTGACACATAGATGGCACAAAGGTCACCAGACTATTAATCACGGATGCTGGGCAGATAATTATTGTATGAGGTTTTCTGTCCTGCCCGGTTCCCGCAGTCCCAAAGAAATCACACAGAGGTCTACATTAGTTATAAACTGATTGGCCTAGTATCTCAGGCTTCTTATTAACTCTTACAACTTATATTAGACCATTATTTTTATCTGTGCCACACGGCTCAGTACCTTTTTCAGCGAGGCAGCCACATCTTGCTTTTTCTGTGGCTGGGCCAGGACTGCAGAAAGAACTTCCTTCTTCCCAGAATTCTCCTGTTCTCATTGACCTGCCTCTATTTCCTGTCTGGTTGTCCCACCTATACTTCCTGCCTGGCTACTGGCCAATTAGCATTTTTTTGAAATATAATTAACAGAATACAGTAGTCCCACACCAGATAATAGGTTCTGCCTCTCTCCCTTTGAAGGGACAGCCCTGTGTTTTACAGCATTCCTGGTTCCACTAAAGCTTATCTGTGAGCACAGAACTACTCTGCCTCCCATCTGTAATCCTAGGATTCATGAGTTTGAGGCCACCCTGGGCTACAAAATAGCCCATTTCAAATATAAGAAAAAGACATTGACTATCTATGCACAAAAACATAGAGAGAGGAATAATGGTCCTCTTCCTTTTCCTTGATGCCGCTGTGTTTTCTACAGAGATGGGGTTTGAACTGTTTGCCTCTCTTTCTACACTGACTGGCTGTGTTTCACTTACTCTTACATCCCTTTTCTTCCCTAAAAGCTGGCATTCATGCTAGAGAAATGACAAGACCCAGAATCCCAGGGATTCTAATTAGAAGGAGAGTTTTCCACTCTTCACCCTGTGCTCCATGTGGAAAACACAAATGAGCATTCCGAATCACAATGTCTGGGTCTCCCCAGACTTTAGAGTGTGTTAGTGTGGGCTGTACTCAGCCTATCACAAGTCTTGAAAGCTCTTAGGAGGCTTAGGCCAGCAGCAATGGTGGAAAAGAGCTGAAGTGGACAAGCTACAACTTGAAACAGGCGAGTGTTTCACCGGAACCTCAAGATCTGCCTTCTGGGTGTTCCCTGGCCATTCTGCCCACTCCACACTTCTACTCCAGAGCAAACCCTCAAAAGCTTACAAGGTTTTCTGGCAAAATAAATTTTTATTTTTCCTTTTAGAATTTCTCATGTATAGCACCTTGCTGAGAATTAGCCATTTGAGAAGGTTTAGAAAAAACAAAAACAAAAAACCACCCCTGCCCAAAGCCACAGAGAAATCCTGTCTCGAAAAACCAAAAAAAAAAAAAAAAAAAACAACAACAACAACAACAAACCACCCCTGCTCTACTTCCAGGGACACTGATATAATTATTTGGGGTGCCCCCTGCAGTCTTTGGTTTCAGCATAGCAAGGAGTAACACCCACAGCATTGCCACTCAGTTGCATGAGCATATGCATCGTCTGCGGATTGCATTAAAGATGCAGATTCTGCATCTGCAAGTCTGGACCGACTCAGGTTCTGCATCCCGCTGGGAACAACAGTAGCGAGAGTGCCAGTGGTTAGCAGCCCTGGAAAGCCCTGCCCTGGCAGTTCACTTCTGCAACTTTCTTACCCGGTGGCTTTCCAGGAACCACTTCAGCTCTCTGAACCTTTTCCTCATCCACAAAACAATATGACTAATAACACCCCCCCACACACACACACACACACACGCACTGTAAATAGTGTCTGCAGACGCGAGCAACCTGGGTAGCTGAGTCGGAGGTTGAGTCTCGAAGTCATTTCCCACTGAGGCCGGATCATTTCCAAGAAGTCTGTTTGGCCTTCTCGCTGGTCCTTTGCTGTAACTGGGAGTTCAGGGCATTTCAATAAGTATTCCGGGCCCAGCATCCCGATCGCTCTGCGGCTGTCAGGCTCTTTGCTTAGCAAAGCAGAATTGGAGGTTACCCGTGACCTGCGCTGTCTCTTCACTGCTCATCCTCATTACCTCTGGTTGCTATCCCACCCACTTTGCCTCTCCCCAGCGCTCTGGATTAATGGCCTCTGTGTCGTCATAAATCACAGCGAGCACCTCGTGTTTCCGCAAGGGTTTTGAAATAAAACTTCTCTTTTCTCATCATCTGCATAGCTTGCCCTCAAGTCTGAATCCTGCAAGTTCTCAACCTCAACGTCTCAGCGCTCAGAACACACTAAAAAAGCACCCCGTGTCTTTGAACTGTATGATTGTGCAAATCCCCTTTTTAGCCAGATGTGGCTAATGAAAGGTTGTGTATCATGTGACTATAGATGTCATTAAAACAAAACAAAACAAAAAACCAAAACTCTTCTCAAATAAAAAGTTCTCATTGGTGGCACACACCTTTCATCCTTGCACTCAGAAGGCAGAATTAGGTGGATCTCTGAGTTCGAGGCCAGCCTGGTCTACAGAGTGAGTTCCAGGACAGCCAGGGCTACACAGAGAAACCCTATCCTGAGAAACAAAAAACAAAGCAAAATAAAAAAGCATTTGTGCTACAAGGCTGTGGTGAGTGCACCACATCAGAAATGGATGAACACGTGTGGTGTGTCGTCCCACAATGTCACGAGGTATTGAATACCAATTCCCTAAGGGACAGCGGTTTCAGCGGCAACAACTTACCAAATACTCCGGCTTTCTCTGATGCCCCTGGCCAAAGCAAAGGCAAGTTCATCTATTCAGGTTTTAGGTGCTGAGAGTAACTCTCAGAGCACACCTGACCCACAGCACAGTGATTGCATCTACATGTGCACACATAGAGGCTGCAGAATAGCCTTCACGTAAAAAAGTCAAAACAGAGTTCAAGGACTTCCAAGGACGCCCAGCTGCTGAGAGGCGGGAGCTGAGCTGACAGAGATTGGGAGTCTCTGCTCCAATCAGATCCCTGCCTGGGCTGGAGGTCTGTGGCCACCACCAGGGCTGTAGAGTCGGACTGCTTCCAAATTGCAGGTTTGAGCAGAGCTACAGGACTGAGCCCAGCTGTGGAAGGGAGATACAGGTCCCTAATGACTGTAGAGCCAAAGGGAAGAACCAGGTCCAGGCAAGTGAACCTGTAGACTGATGAATGGCAGGTCCAGAGAGACGTCAGCAGCAGCAGGGACCAAGTCAAGCTAAATTCCTAGGACGGTGTTGGCCATCAGTCCTCAAAATCAGAGATCTGCCTGTGTCTGCCTTCTTAGTGCTGGGATTAAAGGTTTGTGCCACCCTGGTCTTCCTGTCATGGTTTTAAGACGCCATGTATCTCTGCAGAGCCACCTGGTGAATGTATAGGGTGGCACCGTTTCTACATACATATGTCATTGATCAGTCTCCATGTGTGGTGGCAGGCAGATGACTCCATTCTCATGTCCTCCAAGGTGCAAAAATATCTTCCATCCTCCAAATGGAATCACAGGCCGCTAGTGAGCTGGTAAGATGGTCAAGAAAGGCGCTTGCTGCACAAGCCTGTTTCACAATATGGCGCAGCTTGAGATTAGGCTATAGCTTGATCTCAACATCTGTAATCCCACTCCTTAAGAAGAAGAGGCAGGAAGATCATAAAGTCAAGGCTAATCTTGTCTCCCTAAAGACTTTGGGTCAGCCTGGGCTACATGAGACCTATCTCCCCAACCCCCCCCCCCAAAAAAAAACAGAATGCAAAGTTTGCCTTGTCTCTGACAGTGCTTGTCAGTGGTGTTTGGAAAGTTAACAGCTCTTAAGGGATACTTATCTCCACTGTTATTGTTTTTCAGTTCAACAGAGGTCTCCTATCTATCTGAGTTACTCTTAATGTTCGTTTCTTCCCAATGCTCCCCATCCCAGTATCTAACTCTCAATTTCAAGTTCTTGTCTTCTGAGGGATCAAATAAATTAAAAAGCCTTTTTATTTGCTTCCCTGCAGAGATGTCCTTATGGCTGAAAATGTGTTTTTGATTCAAATTACAAGAAGAAAAAAATATACAACTTCTCCATACCAGTGACTTAAAAAGAGGCCTTCAGGGATGAAGAGACAACTCAGTGGTTAAGCCCAAGCATAGTGACTGAAGAGATTCATGAACACCAGGTGGGTGTAGCAGGGAGGGCCCACTTGTTGGTTCCTGGCCGGCTGGCTGCTCAGCCCCGAAATAATCACACAGAAACTGTATTAATTAAATCACTGCTTGGCTCATTAGCTCTAGCTTCTTATGGGCTAACTCTTACATATTAATTTAACCCATCTCCATTAATCTGTATATCACCATGTGGCAGTGGCTTACCGGCAGAGATTCAGCATGTACGTCTCCGGCAGCGGATGCATGGCGGCCCTCTGACTCCACCCCTCTTTCTACCAGCATTCAGTCCATTCCTCCCCTCCTACCTGTTCTGCCCTATCCACAGGTCAAGGCAGGTTTTTTTTTTTAATTATGCATTAATGGTAATTACAGCACACAGCGGGGACTTCCACATCAGATGGGTGTGACAGCTAGTGTGCAAGAGGCAAGGGCTCCCCAGAGCAAAGCTAACCATGCAGATGAGTTCTAGGTTTGATTGAGAGTCCCTACCCTAGTGGATGAAGTGGAAGGCAGTCGAGGAGGATTCCTGACATCAACTTAGTGACACCACACATGTTAAACACACACACACACACACACACACACAGAGAGAGAGAGAGAGAGAGAGAGAGAAAGAGAGAGAGAGAGAGAAGAAACTGTCAGATGATTCAATACCCAAGGACAGTGTCTACTGAGTTAGGAAACACAAGGCTGGGTTGGCGGAACAAGGAAGAAGAGGTGCAAATCTAGACCCTGTCCCGGGAATGGAAACCCTGGAAGGGAAGGAAATCCACACGCTTGAGCACCTTGGTGTGCACACAATGACAAAGACCTTTCTCACAACCTTCTCAGGTCCCCTGGGAACATTCCTGGTCACAGCACAAAAGGACTCTTTGTGTTCAAACCCGGCTGGTCCCCTAGGGAGGACTGAGAACGGTGAGGTCAGAAACCTTATCGGCATGCATATCTCTCCGAGGTCCTGCAACACAATGGCTGCAGATGAGGAGAAGGAGGGAGAGAGAGAAAGTTAAAGGAAGGTGGGCTGGGGGTGGGGTGTGGGGGGGAAAAGAGGCCAAACAGCAGAGGAGGGGACTGAAGACTGAGAAACCGTGCCAGTGGTGCCGACTTTAGGGCCTGTTGATGGAGGTGTAATTTAAGTCAGACTTTTCTAAGGCCTGGTAAGAATTACACTGAGAAAAAGGCCCTCCTAATATTGAGGCGGAAAAGCAAAGCCTTACAAAATCAGCCTGTAAGCAAAGCAAGGAGACAAAGAGGAAGGCAAACACGTCTCACCCCCACCCCCAACCCCACCCCCTATGCAGGCTGAGGGAGACAAAGACCGGCTGGAGCACCGACAGTTACAGAAGCGCCCAAGAGTGTCAGGGACGTACCTACAGGTCGCTTTATAATACTGAAGTGCGCACCCAGTTGCTAATGAGACACGCGACGCATGAAATTGTATGTAAAACTACATGTAACCCCTCTGGAGGTACCTTTTGGACACCAGTGTCACCGGGCAGCAGAATGACGTGTGTCCCGTGGACCCGTGATTCCAGCATTTGGACACAGATGGCAGCAAACTTGAGGTCAGCCTGGGCTACAGAAGGAGTTTCCAAGCCAGCCAAGGCTTCACAGTGAGATGTTATCTCAAAACAATGAGGAGTAGGAGGGAAGGAGGAGGAAGGCTTGAGGGTAGGTGTGGTTGCCCATGCTCCACTCTGGGGCTGAAGCAGGGGGGTAAGGAATTCAGGCCAGCATGAAGTACGTAGTGAGACTTTTAAAAATAAAAACACAGGCTGTGGAATTGACTCAGAACTGAAGGAGCAAAGTCTGGGTCCCCAAAACCCAGGTAAAAGCCAGAGTGTGGCTGCCCACTTATAAACCCAGCCCCGCAGCCTCCAGGGGATCCCTGGAAGAAGCCGGCTGACTAGACTAACACTCTAATTCAGTTCACCAAGAAACCTTGCTTAAGGATGCACAAAGAGCTTATGGGATGGCTTAGGGGTAAAGCCACCTGCTACTCTAATGACCTGGACTTGATCCCAAATAATGGTTTTCTGGGAGCCTGAAACACAGTGGGTGCTGAGTGAGGAAAGGAGAAAGGAAGACAGGAACTGGAAGGTGGAAAGGGGTCATTCTCTGACCTCCATTCCCACCCCCTCCCAAAATAAATATGTGTAATTTAAAAAATGAAGTAGAAAACAAGCAAAGAAGATACCAAACATCAGCCTCTACTCACAGCCACATTCACACACACACACACACACACACACACACACGAGAAATTGGGGTCTTGCTTACTTTTTTAGAGGGTTAGTTTGACATCATCATGGTGGGGAACATGGAGCAATCGGGCTGGTGGGCATGGTGCTAGAACAGAATCAAAGAGATTACATCCAATCCACGAGATGGAGACCAAGGAAGAGAGACAAAGACTGGGCTTGTTGTGGACTTTTGAACCTCAAAGCCCACCCCTAGGGACACACCTCCATCAAGTTCCACAATTCCTAAATCTTCCAAACAATTTCACTAGCTAGGCCCAAGCATAAGAGCCTATGGAGGTCATTCAAACCCCCACAGGGACAAAATCCTTCATGCCTTTTCCTCACTAACCCAATACGTATAACTCTGTGTTGAGCCCATTAAGGCTCTATGCAGACTGTGTTCAGGGTTCTGGGGACCAGAACAATATGGATCTGTGAGCTCCCTGCCTGGGTGAGCTCCAACTCCAGTGGAGGAAGAAGGTCGCAATTTTAAACATCAGCAGGGCCACGCAGATGTGACGCAGCAGACATGGCCTCTCATTGTGAAGAGGACGGCGGTTTGTAATAGTCAAACAGGGAGTAAGCATCTCTGGGGCTGAATTTGGAAGAAGTAAAAATGCAGCACCCAAGAGATGGGGTAGATACCTCCAGCTAAAACACTGGGCTCAAGAGGGTAGCGTTTTGTTCCTCAGGGGAATACTAGACCGTGTCTGGAGACAGTTTGGTTGACACATGCTGAGTGGGGCTTGTCTTTCATATGTTGTAAGGACCTAAGTTTGGATTCACAGAACCCACATACAATGCAAGACACGGAGGCAAGCATCTGTAACCCTAGTACTGAGCTGGGGTGCAGAGAAGGTGGAAATGGAAAGATCTTTGGGGCTTGCTGCCAGACAGCCTACCCAGCTAGTGAACATCCCATTCAGCTTGTCAAACAAACAAACAAACAAACAAACAAAAAACAGCAAGAAAAGAAAAAGTAAGTTAGTGGGTAGAGTGCTTGCTGTGCCAGCATGAGGACCTGAGTAAAACCCAAGCCAAGAAACACACGCACACACACACACAACCACATGCACACACAGGCACGCACACGCGCACACCCTCACACATAATTTTAAAAAGTGTGTAGTGTAAAGGTAACTCAGCTGTTCAGAGCATTGGCTGCTCCTGCAGAGGACCTGGGTTCAGTTTCCAGCACCCACATGGTGGTGCACAACCACCTGTGACTTCAGGTCCAGGGGTTATGACCCCCTCTTCTGGCCCCCATGGCACCAGGCACACATGTTTTAGATGAACACTCATATATATAATAAAAAGAAGTAAATATTGAAAAATATAAGGTGAATTGATTGAGAAAGAATTAGATAAAAGTCCCAGCCACTCCATGTGCACGTACATACAGCATGTGTAGGCACAAACACACACGCTCCCACCGCACAATCACAGAAGAATTATTTGACCCAAATGCCAATTGTGCCTAGGATAAGGAACCCTGAGCCAGCAAGATGGGCAGCTGCTGTGACCTTGAAGTGGGAACTAAAGAACTCTGAGGGCAGCTGGTGTCAGGAACCATGCAAGGAGTGAAGGAAGATGGAGAGGCCAGGCTGGAACCTTCTGGGGCTTTCCTGGTGGTGGCAATGAGTACATCATCTCATCTATGAGTCTTCAGAACAATTAAGCTGGACCCCATGGTTTCTGCATGTTAGGGTTTTAGGTGGACAAGTTATTTCCTCTAACAAATTTAAAATAAATAAGTCATTGTATGCAGACAGCTATTCCCAGCTCTCTGCTATTCCAATAACAGAGGAAAAATGATTTCAGTACAATTTTCTTCTGAGAGATTGAAGGAGAGGACTCCTAAACAATCAGGCCCTTCATTCTGAGAATCAACAAAATTGCTGCGGCAAAGAGGGTCCCAGGAAATGGAATCTTGTTTAACCTTGCTTAATCCAATTCTCCGGTCTTCTGTCATACAGCTCTATGGCTCTTTCGCCCACCTAAATTGCTAATGTGGGAAGAAAGACACCTTTATTACCAAGGGCTCAGAAGTGATGGATAGTGAAGTAATGATTGATTTGCCGTCGGTAGAAGACTGAGCCACACATGTCAAACCCACAGCAGAGAGAAGCAAGATGAACAGGTACCTGGCTCTTAACATGGTTGGGGAGAATCATGAAGAAAGGAGCTTTTGGAGGCTTCTGATGTTCATGCAAATGCGCAGTCAATGAAAGTATTCACAACCGTCAGTTATCACTCACTCGGTCTTGAGTGCTATGCTACCCCTGAGCTACTTCTGTTCCACGCAGGAAAATGCATGGTGCCACAAGCTAAAAAGGAAAGTAAGGAGAAATTGGTTCTAATTTACAGCTGCTAGCAAGGTGTCACATAGTCAACAAAGTACAGCATAATCCAGGATCAAAGAAATGCCAGGCTGAAGCTGCAGTCGTCTGGAATTTCTAGCCTGCCTGCACACAGAGACAGCAACTGGCCTTTCTCTTTGGAGATGGTCACTCTCTCAACCCAAGGGGATTGGATCAGGCTGGTAGGGTTTTTCTGGACAGTTGTTTGTTTGCTGTTGCAGTTTTTGGTTTTAAAAGTTTGGGATTTTAATTTTCATTTATTATTTGTACATACGTGTGCATGTGCTCATGCACATGTTATGTTTGCTTCTGTGGGGGTCAGAGGACAACCTGACAGCCAGCACCCACCCAGTCAAATCACTGGCCCATTGGCTTAGACCTCTAGGATGGACTGTGATGAAGACACCATTGGCTTAGATCTCTAGGATGGATTGTGATGGAGACACCATTGGCTTAGATCTCTAGGATGGATTGTGATGGAGATACCATTGGCTTAGATCTCTAGGACAGATTGTGATGGAGACACCATTGGTTTAGATATCTAGGATGGATTGTGATGAGACACCATTGGCTTAAATCTTTAAATGGGTTATGATGGAAACATCATTTCTCAAATCTCTAGGACAGGTTATTTTGGAGACACCATTGGTTTAGATCTCTAGATGGGTCATGATGGAGACACCATTGTCTTAGACCTCTAGAATGGGTTATGATGGAGACACAATTGGCTTAGATCTCTAGGATGGACTGTGATGAAGACACCATTGGCTTAGACTTCTAGGATGGGTTATGATGGAGACACCATTGGCTTAGATCTCTAGGATGGACTGTGATGAAGACACCATTGGCTTAGACCTCTAGGATGGATTGTGATGGAGACGCCATTGACTTAGATCTCTGGGATGGGTTAATGATGGAGACACCATTGACTTAGATCGTTAGAATGGATTGTGGTGGCAACACCATTGGCTTAGATCTCTAGGACGGGTTATAATGGTAATTGCTCTTATTTGTTACCCATATATACTCTTTGTTTGTGTTTTTTTTAATTTTGATTTTACTGTTAAATCTTGAGAAGCATTTCTTTATTTATTTATAAATCAGCACAATGCCACATTCTCAGCCCCAAGTCTCGGTAATTTAAAAAAAAAAAAAAGAAAGAAAATACTCCATACAAATTGTTGGATATCTAGTTTTCAAATATTTCATTTAAATCCATAGGGGTGAGCAAGATGGGCCAGCACACGACGGCACTTGTCACCAAGTCTGATAACCTAAAAGTTGCATCTCTGGAGCCACATGGTGGAAGACAGGACCAACCCCAGAAAGATTTCTGCTGTGTACAGAAATTTAATAAAAATTAAATTGGGCTGTGGTGGCACACACCTTTGATCCCAGCCCACGGGAAACAGAGGCAGGTGGATCTCTGAGTTCAAGGCCAGCCTGGTCTACTGCATGAGTTCCAGGACAGCCCGAGTTACACAGAGAAAGCTTGCCTCAAAAAACAGAAAACAAAATAATAATAAATGAATAAATCCGTAGTGCACCTTTTAATTCTCTTGCCTGTATCTTTCTCAGAGTAAAACTTTTTAAACTACGTCCCTTTTAGCGATTTTTTTTTCTATTGTGAATTTTGCTTTT
The DNA here is from genome assembly GCF_950005125.1 of Chionomys nivalis. Lineage (NCBI taxonomy): Eukaryota > Metazoa > Chordata > Mammalia > Rodentia > Cricetidae > Chionomys > Chionomys nivalis. The sequence goes on along the minus strand of NC_080090.1, from coordinate 48,238,428 downwards.
TTTTTTTTTTTTTTTTGGATTTTTCGAGACAGGGTTTCTCCGTAGCTTTTGGTTCCTGTCCTGGAACTAGCTCTTGTAGACCAGGCTGGCCTCGAACTCACAGAGATCCACCTGCCTCTGCCTCCCAAGTGCTGGGATTAAAGGCGTGCGCCACCACCGCCCGGCGTGAATTTTGCTTTTAATATCTTATTGGGGAACACTTTGTCAAATGAAGTACACTGCTCTCCCCAAGAGTTAAATGTGTTCTATGGTGCTTTGTTTTGCATTTAGATTTATGGTACTTTTGAGTTAATTTAGAGCAAGATCTAAGTTTGTAGGTTATAGGATTATCATTGTTATTTTGGGTAAGATCTTTGGATGCCAGATTGGCCTGGAACCCAGCTTGTAGGCCAGGCTAGCTTTAACTTGGGTCAATTCACCTGCTGTGTCTTACTAAATTCCAGGATTACAAGTACTAGTTACCATGTCCTACAGCACAAAAAATTACTTCTTTTGCTCATTGATGCTCAACTGGTCTTCTACTTTTGTTGGAAAAAAAAATACCATGTTAAATCCCTTAGTGCCTCTGTAGACTCAACTGGCCAATGGACAAATGTTAGAATTTTCTATTCTGATACATTGTTTCATATGTCTATGCCTCCACTGATACTATATTGATTTGATTAATGTAGTTTCAAACCTACAACTGAGTAATAATGGTATCCAGTTTCCTTTAGCTTTCTCATAATCGCTTGGCTATTCTAGTTCCTTTACTTTCTCATATAAATTTGGGGGCAGTTTGTCTGTTTCTACAGACATTTCATCCAGAACATTGATGGAAACTACATAAATCCATGTGTTTGGTGGAAACGGAGACCCTTTTGTAACACATGTACGTGTGCCTTTGTGTATATGGGTGAACAAGTGTGTGTGTGTGTGTGTGTGTGTGTGTGTGTGTAGAGGCTCCAGGTCAAGGTCAGCTGTCTTCCGAAATTTCCTTTCTACCTTATTTGTTGAGGCAGGGTCTCTCACGGAACCTGGAGCTCCCTGATTGGACTAAACTGGCTGGAAAGCAAGTTCCAGAGATCCTCCTATCTCTGGTTCTCCAGTACTGGGATTACAGGTGAGTACCACCACACCTGGATGTTTATGTGAGTGCTGAAATTCAAATTTGGGTCCTCACAGTTGTATGGTGAGCAGTTTGCACACAGAGCCATCTTCCCACCCATGAAAACTGACATTTTTAATCTGTCTACTTCATGAGCATGGTAGTTATTAGTTATTTACTGTTTGGTCTCAGGTCAGTACTTCATAGTTTCCAGCATACTGACCCTGCAGTTTAATCCTTTATATTCATGTACCTTCTGCCGTGCGGCTCCTTACCTCTGCGCAGTGCCCTGTATCTCACTTCTCCATGTCTGGCTGGTAAATCTCACCTCTTCTCAGAGTTCCTATCTCTTCTCGGAAGTCCTGCCTATCCTCTTCTGCCTAGCTATTGGCCATTCAGCTCTTTATTAAACCAATCGGAAGGTGCCCTGGCAGAAACACATCTTCACAGAGTACAAAGATTATTCTACAACACCCAAATATGAGACTCATTAATCCTTTGGGTGATTCTCAGTGTGCTCACCCTGACTATCAAGATTAGCCAAGATTAACCCTCAATCTCTCTCCTCCCCCCCCCTTGCAAGAGACAGGGTTTCTCTGTATAGCCCTGGCCATGGCCCATCTCTGCCTCCAGAGTATTGGGATTAAAAAACAATGGGATTAGGAATGTATGCTACCACATCAAGGTAGCATACCTGTTCTGGGGATCCCCACTCAAATTGTTGGTCTTGCTAGAAGGTCAATGTGCCAACTGAGCCATCTTCAGTGTTTTAAAAGCTTATCTGTTAGATGCTACAGTGTTCTTCCCTGAGGAGACAAATAGATGGTACCCTTTTTAAAATAAGCATCGCCCAGAAACTCAATCTCCACCTCTTTTGCATCTGCTTCGGTCTTATTGGTCAGAAAGGAATCATGTGATTATCCTTAGTTACAAAGCAGGATGGGAAAACCGCATATGCGAAATGAGCAGTGCTGGGACTGCACCCAATGCCACCACACAGTAAACCGGAGTTCTCTGGGCTCCAGGAGCCGGGCAGACAGCGAGCACCGTCTACCACAGTGTAATGAAAACCTCTAAGTAAAGGAAGTGATTAACTGTTCTTTAACATTCGTTTCCCAATGGCATTTATTTATCTGTATGTGTGTGCATGCTCATGCGTGCATGCCACTGCACGTGTCTGGGTCGTAGGACTTGTGGGAGTTGATTTTCTCCTCCAATGTGAGCTTCAGTGATTAAACTCAATTGATCACACTCTGCAGGGAATGTCTTTACCAGCTAGGCCGTCTTGTTGGCATAAGTAAACTTGTGGATGACTACTAGTCAGTAAGACTATGACTAAGGTTAACCATAACCGGTCCCATGACTTTCTATTAAACCAGTCCACTTGGATACCGTGTGTACTACGGGAGCAGTAATCTTTTCAGATATGAAGTCTAATGTTTCTGGTAATTTTCCTTAAAATGACTTGATTTGCTAAAACGAACTCTTAGTTTTTCTGACATGCCCCTGTTTGATATGCTGAAAGGAATATGTTCCTGGGGCTTTTGAAAATCCTCTAATGAGTGCTGGCTGAGCAATGAGCCTCGCGTGTCACGGAAGAATGAGAATGAGGTGGGTTGGCAGTAGAGTTAAGGAAGCCGTTATTTGACTTTCTCACTACATTTTCTCTGTCGAAGCCAGTTTCATGGGACTTCATTAAGGCAACGAAACTCTAAAATGTTTTTTTTTTCCAAGTGATTATTTTAGCTCAACATTTTCAGGACAAGCTCCTGCAGCTTCCACCATGTTGGGGTCACCCACAGTTGCCCTTAGCGCCAGCTCCAGGAGACGGTCGCACTCTTCAGGCCTCCATAGGTACCTGCACCCAAACACATATACACACATAGATTAAAAAAACAAAACAAAACAAAAAAAACACAAAAAAGAAAACAACAAAATTGTTTTTCATGGCAGAAAAGTTTAAAAATCTAAGACTCTGGAAGAGAAAATAAAACTGACTGGCGGTTTTGTTATCCTGAGAGGACCATATACACATTCTAGTGCAGTCGTTCCCTGTTTTTAATTTAAGTTTATTTTTAAGACAGTAGCTCTACTTATCTTTTTATTGTCGCAATCGAGATGAGAATGAGAATAAACTCTGAGGAGTCGGGAAGGCATGCCGCTCCAGAACGGTGGTGACAAGGTGTGATGCAGCCGTGTACTATAGGTTACAACTGGCTTTCCCCGCAGAGGGCACAAGGGCGGCAGTGAGGAAGTTTCTAAATGAGCAATGGGACCCCTGGATCCTGATTACCGCTTAACCATCAGGTATAGGTGAGAAGCCGTCAGCATTGCCTTAAATCCCTCCCAACACATAGGTTTACAGAAACAAGTTTGAAACCACGGCTGTTGGGCAGTGTAGTTTTGCTCTTTGCGGGAGATTCTCATTTTATGATCTTTTAGTATGCTTTTTCTCCTGCTGGGGGTTTCCTTTGAGGGAGGAGTATTTTTTCCCCCTGCAGGATTAGTTTTCTTGGGTTTTGATTTGTCAAATTCTCCACTTCTGACAAGTCCGGGTTGTCATAAACTCGTCTTGATTGCCGCCCCTGAGGCCACGCGGTAGGATGCAGCCAACAGGTCAGACTACCCCTGGCTTGGGACCAGGCTCAAATTCAATGCATTTTTAAAAGACTTCTTTATTTTTATTTTGTGTAAGGGTGTTTTCCGTGCCTGTGAGTCTGTGCGCTACCTGCATGCAGTGCCCTTAGAGTCTAGAAAGAGGGCATCAGAGCCTCGGGAACGGGAGCTAGAGATCACTGCTAGTCACCATCTGGGTGCTGGAAACCAAACCCAGGTCCCCTGGAGGAGCAGTCCGTTCTTTGAACTTCTGAACCATCTTTCCAGTGTCATTTCAGAATTTTTGAACATGTGTTTTTTTAAAATAATTTTTTTCAGATAAAGTTAAATATGCATTAATTGGGCCTGCCCGGTGGGCATGGAGTCCAGAAAAGGGCTTATTGGATCCCTTGGAACACAGACAGCTGTGAGCTGCTGTGGGGGTGTTGGGTGTGGGAGTAGTCAGTGTTTTTAACCACCAAGCCCTCTCAGTCCTCTGGTCCTGATTTTTTATTTAACAGGGTAAGGTAGCCACCTTCTGTCTCCATCACTATCATTTTAATGGCAATGCCACCAGACACTTGACACTGGATTTTTTGAAAATATATTTTTGTCAGTTTATAATTTGCTATGACAACATACTACGACTACCTTCACAGACATTTTTAAGAAACTTCAATTTTATTTCCTGGGCCAAATGACAAAATGTCTGAGGCTTCTGATGAACATCATTGTGACTGAAGATGATTCGTCCCCTCACATCAGTGCTGGGTTGACGCCCCACTGTGGAGTATGGGGAGGTGACGTTGGGAACACTGGATGACTCTTTCTCATCAGTTTTCATGACAGCAGGCTACTCCTAGTCCACACCATCTACACAATCCTGTTACTCTGCTCAGCCTTTTACAGTGAGGTCCGCTAACAAGACCGCAAGACTCATTCTGAACTTGGGGTGTCCAGCGATCACATTGTCCTCCAGCTGTTGGTTATCCCATTTTGGACTGACCTAACCTTTTAGGACCCTAGTTTCCCCATCATATATATGATTTCTTATTTGTTTGCTTGTTTGTTTTTCAAGACAGAATTTCTCTGTCACTTTGCAGCCTGTCCTGTTGACCAGGCTGGTCTCGAACTCACAGAGATCTTCCTGCCTCTGCCTCCATACTGCTGGAATTAAAGGCATGCACCACTATTGTCTGGCTAATGATTTATTTTATGTGCATGTATGTTTTGTTTGCCATGTGCATGCCTGGTACTCACGGGAGAGGGATAATGAGATCATCTGAGGTTGGAGTTACAGACTGTTGTTACCTGCTATATGAATGCTGGAAATTGAACCCAGGTCCTCTGGAAGAGCAGCCAGTGATCTTAACTGCTGGTGCATCTTTCTAACTCCACTAAAAAAATATACATATTTGCTGGTTCCAGAACTCGTTTTGTAGACCAGGCTGGTCTCGAACTCACAGAGATCTACCTGCCTCTGCCTCTCAAGTGCTGGGATTAAAGGCCTGCACTACCACTGTCCAACACCACTCTTATTTTTTTTTTTTAAGCCAGTGGCTGGCTGCTTTGCTTTTGGGTCTTCAGGTTGAACCCCAGTTTCTCTCTCTGAATTTTATTAATTGTGCTTCAGGCATCAGATCCCATTATAGATGGTTGTGAACCATCATATGGGTCTTGGGAATTGAACTCAGGATTTCTGGAAGAACAGTCAGTGCTCTTACCACTGAGCCATCACTCCAGCCCCTGTTTCTTTTTTTTGTTTGTTTTTTTGTTTTTTAAAGACAAGATTCTATGTAGAAGCCGGGCGGTGGTGGCACACGCCTTTAATCCCAGCACTCGGGAGGCAGAGGCAGGCGGATCTTTGGGAGTTCGAGGCCAGCCTGGTCTACAAGAGCTAGTTCCAGGACAGGCACCTAAGCTACAGAGAAACCCTGTCTCGAAAAACCAAAAAAAAAAAAAAAAAAGATTCTATGTAGACCAGGCTGTCCTGGACCTCAAACTCACAGAGATCTATCTGTTTCTCCCTGCCCTCTGAAGGTGGGAACTAAAGGTGTATGCCATCAATACATCCTCCCCCTTTTTGTTTTTTGTTTTTGGAGACAGGGTTTCTCTGTGTAACAGCCCTGGCTGTCCTGGAAGTAGCTCTTGTAGACCAGGCTGCCCTCAAACTCAGAGATCTGCCTGAGTCTGCCTCCCAAGTGCTAGGATTAAAGGTGTGCGTGCGCCACCACTGCCCAGCTAACCCACATTTTTAAATATACTTTTAAAAAGATTTATTTTATTTATGCATATGAGTGTTTTGCACACATGTATGTCTGTGTACCACATGCGTTGGCTGGTGCCTGAGGAGGAGGTCAGAAGAGGTTATCAGATCTCTTGGAAATGGAGTTTCCAGACAGTTGTGACCTGCCATATGAGTGATAGCCATTTTGCTCTTTCGTCTTCCTTCCTTCCTTCCTTCCTTCCTTCCTTCCTTCCTTCCTTCCTTCCTTCCTTCCTTTCTTTCCTTCTTTCTTTCTTATTTTTTCTTTTCTTTTTGTTTTTTTGAGACAGGGTTTCTCTGTAGCTTTGAAATCTAACCTGGAACTAGCTCTTGAAGATCAGGCTGGCCTCAAACTCACAGAGATCTTTCTGCCTTTGCCTCTGAGTGCTGGGATTAAAGGCGTGCACCACCACCACCTGGCTTATTTTTCTTAAGATATTAATTTTTTGAAAATAAATACACTTTACTAAATTTTAGTTTTTTCTTCTTTGTTTCTCTCTTCTTTCTCCTCCTCCTCTTCCTCCTCCTTCTCTTCCTCCTCCTTCTCTTTCTCCTCCTCCTTCTCTTCCTCCTCTTCTTCCCCCTCCTCCTCCTCTTCCCCCTCCTCCTCCTCTTCCTCCTCCTTCTCTTTCTCCTCCTCCTACCCCTCCTCCTTCTCTTCTTCCCCCTCCTCCTTCTCTTTTTCCTCCTTTTTCTCTTTCTCCTCCTCCTCCTCCTCCTCCTCCTCCTCCTCCTCCTCCTCCATCTCCTCCTCTCATTCTCCTCCTCCTCCTCTTCTTCTTCCTCCTCCTCCTTCCCCTTCCAGGGTTTACAGAGCTCAGGCTGCCCTTGAACTTCCATTCCTCTGCCTTCACCTTCTGGGGGCTCATACTAGAAAGATTACAGGAATGAATCACCTTTGATGGCCAATAAACTGCTGAAAGCATCTGTTAGGGTTTTTCTCATCTGGTTGTTTGAAATAAGCAGACCTGCCCTAAGCGTCTCCAGTGACTGAGGACATCAAAAGTGGTCCGCAGGAAAGCTCTGCTTCTGCTTTGCTCCCGTGACATCTGCCTGGCAAGCTCATGCATCCCATTGCTATCTGTACTCTGCTGTTCCTGCTGCCACTATACTTTCTTTTATCAGTAGTGCATGCCTTTAACCTCACCAATCCGGAGGCAGAGACATAAGGATCTCTCTGAGTTCAATGTAACCCCAGTCTACAAATTGATTTACCTAAAAGTGATCCTGGAAGGTAGACCGGGAGTCACTGGTTGAGGTGCCAGTGCAGGCGTGAACTGGCTGTGTGTGAAGAGGATGCTTCTGCGACACTCTTTTATAAGATAGTAGTGACACTTTTCTTCGTGTCATTTGCCCCTATTAGGACCCAGCTTTATCAGGCTTTCCAAGACGACTTGGAAACCAATGGCTTTCCATCCTCAGGCTTTCAGCATGAAGCTGGGACTGCAGAAACATCCAGCCTCACAGACTGAGGGATTACCAGATTCCCAGCCTCTCTAGTGGGAAGACAGTCTTCTCAGACTGCCCAGAGAATATTGTGTCAGGCATTTGTGATGGCTTTAGTGACAGTCGTGCCCAGAAGCTGATTTGTTTGAATGCTGGATCCCCTGTTAGGAGACTTGTTTGGGAAGAATTAGGAGGTGTGGCCTTGGAGGAAGTGCAACACGGGGCTATCCCCAGGATGTTCCAAAGATGGATCATGGGCTCTGTGTTAGTTCCCTCGGACTTGATCACAAACTGGGTGGTTGACAGTGACAGAAACACACTGTCCCGGAGTTCTGCAGGCTGAGTCCAAAATCAAGGTGCGGGAAGAGCTTTGCTCCACCTCAAACCTGCAGGAGAATTCTCTGCCCACAGCCCGCTATCCGTGGGCTTTTACTGACCATGCTACCCACACAGCTGTATTCCTTCACACTGTTTTCCCTGTGTGCTTTTCTGTCTCTGGGTTCACATTTCCTCCCTTTAAAAGGATACCCTGTCATATTGGCTAAGGGCCCACACCAACTGTGTCCTATTTTTGATGGACTTCCACTGTAAAGATTGCATCCTCAAGGACAGTCGCATTCTGCTGTACCAAGGTTTAGAGTTGTAACTTTTCAACACATCTTCATCAATTCAATCCCTACCAGGTACTAATTAGTTCTACAGTAGATGGAGTGGATCCTTTGGAGAGAGGGCTGCATTACTTATTCCCACCACACTTTCAAGTCCCATCCTTAGAGATGAACCTCCCTACTCCCTCCCATCAGGCCTGCAGTCTGCTCCATACCCTTGGGAACCTGGCCGGGCAACATGGCTGGCTTTGATAAACAACACACATTCTTGGATCATTTGTACCAACTGCTCTAAGGCTTAGCCAAGGTCTCCAGATGCCTTGTAACTTTCTCTCGTTTTTTTATTGTCCGGTGATCTTTCTGTGAGACTAGCGACCACTGGCTAAGCGTAAGTGGAGCTGACCCTGCACCCCAGCATTGACACTGAAGACTGGCCAGCAGGACTGCCCAGCTACGCCCAGCCCAGACTGCTGGTCTGTAGCATCAAGAACAAATACAATGCGTGTTGTTTCAAGCTTCTAAACTTTGGAGTGATCTTCTGCCCAGCAATGACGATCTGGTGTGGGAAGCTTGAGTCTTATGTTGCTCACCTTCCAATCACCTAAACCAAATCAGTTAATTCTTTTTTCTTTTGAAACAGGGTTTCTCTGTAGTTTTTGGTGCCTGTCCTGGAACTAGCTCTTGTAGACCAGGCTGGCTTCAAACTCACAGAGATCTGCCTGTCTCTGCCTCCCGAGTTCTGGGATTAAAGGCTCCAAATCAGTTAATTCTAACAGCTCCTGGGAAATGTGTGTATTTTGCTTCTCTGGCACTGTGTAACCCTGATACCCTGATTTTCAGGGTTTTTTTTTTTTTATTTCCTAGGTAAAAATCCGGTTAAGATACTTGTAACTCTTGCGCAGGACCTGGGTTTGGTTCCCAGCACCCACATCAGATGGCTCACAATTAGGGGTTTGTAACTCTACTTCCGGGGGAATCCAACACCTTCTTCTGGCCTCCATGGACTCATATACATGCAGTGCATATACAATCAGGTATATACACACAAAGATATGTGAGGAATGCATAAATAATTTAAAACAACAACAACAACAACCCAACTCCAAGAACCACACATAGGGAAATTCATCAGCTCCAGTGATTGAGAAACCCAGGGTTTGCTATGGCTTCCAGTATAACTTTATTCAAGGACTTGTATGAAAACATCAGAGATCTGTTGACCACCTACCTCTTTTTTTTTTTTTGCTTCCCTTTGTAGATCTGCTGAGATGTTAGACAACCTTGTCTTACCTGAGGCTTGTCCTGCAGTTCAACGTTCAAGTTCATCCTGTTTGGCAAACCTAAGAGGAAGCTGGATGTGTGTACATGTTTAGGTGTGTGTTCATGTGCTTGTACATATTTATTTGTGTGTTCATGGGTGTATATGGGTATAGAAGCCATTGGGCCTTATTCTCCAAATCATCCACCTTATTTTTTTCTTTTTTTTTAAACAAAGAATTCTTTTTTTCAAATATTTATTTATTTATTATGTATACAATATTCTGTCTGTGTGTATGCCTGCTGGCCAGAAGACGGCACCAGACCTCATTACAGATGGTTGTGAGCCACCATGTGGTTGCTGGGAATTGAACTCAGGCACTGCTCTTAACCTCTGAGCCATCTCTCCAGCCCCACCTTATTTTTTTCTAACATCCTCTCACTGGGGCCTGGGTTCATTCATTTGTCTAGGGACTAGCTTGCTAGCGAGGCTCTGCAATCCATGTCTCCAATTCCCCAGCACGGGGATTACAAGTATAATTTTGACATGTCTCTTGTTTTTTTAAAAATGTATCTTAATATTTCCCCTGCATGTGTCTGTGTACCACATGCATGCCTGGCACCCATGGAGGCCAGAAGAGCCCATTAGATCCCCTGGGACCGGAGCCACATATAGTTGTGAGCTGCCACGTGGCTGTTGGGAATTAAACCCAGGTTCTCCGGAAGAGCAGCCAGTGTTCTTACCCACTGAGCCATCTCTCCAGGCCCCCATGTCTGGCTTTGAAAACAGATTCTGGGGATTGGTTTTAGGTCTTCATACTTGCTACAAGGGCAAACAATTTACCAACTGAGCTATCTTACTAGTCCCAAGAAGATTTTTTTTTCTTTTTCTTTTTTTGATGCAGGGTGCCATGTCGTTCAAGTTGGCCTCAAACTTGCTACATGGTGGAGGCTGGCCTGGAAGTTTTTATACTCTTGCTTCTGCCTCCCAAATACTAAAGTTTGAAGTATGTGCCACCAGACCTGGGTACCAGCAAGAATTTTGAACGTTGTCGGACCAACTGGCAGTCAGGCTAGAGGGATGAAATGTTCTTGGGGTCAAGGTTAGGCACATGTCCATGCTGAGCTGGTAGGTCGACATGGTGGGGGGAGCACTGGGGGGGGCATAGACTCACTGCAACCATCTGGGGGAGTTTTGCACGAAGGAGAACAGGATGGCATTTCTAGAAGAAACGGAAGCTGAGCAGCTAGAAAATAACAGATGTTCGTTCTCTATCGTATTGCTGGGTGAACAGATAACAGTAATAGCTTACATTTATTAAATACTTATTAGGTATCTGGCACTTCTCTAAGTACTTTATGTATATTAATTCCTTTTAATCCTCTCAATTTAGGAGGAGATGCAGCTATTTCCCCATTACACACGGGGAAGCTGGGGCATCAAGTGGCCACCCTGACTGCTCTTATGCAAATACACACAACAGGAGACCTGCTGAACCTGCCTGACAGCTATTGCCCCTAACCACCAGTCTGCACAGAGAGATGGTCCTTGATTTAGGATGGGCGGATTTGTGATGTATTGGCCACAATAAAAAAGCAACCAGCATTCAGCAGGAACCATATGTAAAGTTTTAACTTTGAACTGTGTTCTTTTCTCTGACTAGCGATGTGTCGTACAATTCTCACCAGACACGCTGGGTGCCCTCAGGTCTTAGGTGGCCAGTGGGCCACAAGGAGGAACAGTGTGCTGGCTACTAACTCCAGTGTTTTCATCGTTTTCAGACAAGCTAGGATCATCTGGGAAGAAAGAAGTTAATTGAGGAAGCGCCTCCATCAGACTGGCCTGGAGGCAAGCCTCGGGGATATTTTCTTGATTAATGATTGCTGTGATGGGGGGGGGGCAGCTGACCTTGGGCAGTGCGACCCCTGGGCATGTGGTCCTGGGTGTACAAAGGAAGGTAGCTGAGCACACTGTGGGGAGCAAGCAAGTAAGCAGCTCTTCTCCAAGGCTTCTGCTTCACTTCCTGCCTTCAGGTTCCTGCTTTGGCTTCCCACCTCTAGAACTGATGGACTGTGATTTGTAAACTAATTAAACCATTTGTTCTCCAAATTTCTGTTGTTGTTCTCGTTGTTGGTAGTGTTTGTTTTGTTTTGAGACAGGGTTTCTCTGTGTATCCTTGGCTGCCCTGGAACTTTCTCTCGAACTCAGATCTGCCTGTTTCTGCCTCCCAAGTATGCAGTTCCAGGTTGGTGCTGAGTAGTGTTTAATAACAGGAACAGAAAATACCCTAGAATAGGGTTTCACTGTGTAACCAGGTAAGCCTTGAACTTATGATCTTCCTACTTCAGCCTCTGGAGTACTGTGATTACAGGTGTGTGGCAACAAACCAGGCTGGTATATATAAAATTTATGATGGGTTCATTGGGCTGTAAGACGTCATACTGCAAGGAGCATTGGTATTCCTGCTAGGTCACAAAACCACGGTAGACAGAATTCTAATGTGGTGTCCAAGATGCTCAGTCTCATGTAATTCCCTCTTCATGAAAGTGAGACTTCCCATGTGTCTGGATAGCCACTGCCTTAGTAGGACTGTATTGCAGTACAAAAATGGTGGAATAATCTCTCTCAAAGACGTCTAGTCAAAAGAGAAGGTTCTTTTACTGGCTTTGAAGAAGGAAGTTACCAAGATTCTAGAGTAGTGGTTCTCAACCTGTGGGTTGTGCCCCGCCCCCAGCCATGGTCACACATCAGATATTCTGCATATCAAATATTTACAATTCATAACAGTAACAAAATTACAGTTAAGTAACAACGAAATAATTTCATAGTTGGGGGTCAAGACAACACGAATATTGTATTAAAAGGTTGCAGTGTTAGAGAAGTTGAGAGCCATTGTGCTGGAGGGATTCTAAATGAAAGCATCCCTTGGCTATGAGCCAGTAAGGATGAAGATTGTTCTCCTACAGTCATTGGGAGCTGAGTTCTATGCCCATAAGATTGGAAGAGAACCCTCCAGCCTGATTGACACTTTGGTTTGGTCCCAACGCCTGAGCTCTGCCCACCTTCCCTTCCACCCCGTCCCAGGCTGAGAGAAAATAAGTGTGTAAGTGTGGGTGGAATTTGCTATCAGTACTAGTGTCTTCTGTTGCAGTTTTTAAGTGGTCACCATGATGCCAAGCCCCTCCCTCCAGCTCTGATCACTGCACCACCCCACAACACCCTAGAGAGGGGTACTGCCTCACTGGCACCAGGAGGAAGCCCAGGTGGGTCACGAGATCATTTTGTGCCATGTAGTATTTGATTGTAGAATGAAAACGAAAACACATTTGCGTAACAGGCCCGTGGATTTTTGTGGTAAACTTAAAAACCTTTTCTGAGACAAGGTCTTGCTATAAAGTTAGGCTAGCCTTGTATTTGTGTTTCTCTTGCCTCCGCTTCCCAAGGGCTGGGATTACAGGCACATGTGGATGCGCCTGGGTAAAACTTTTGGATGTTTTGGGAGCCTATAAAGCTTGAGGTGTGCTTTCAATATCCATTTGTGTTAATCTGGGGTCCCAGCACAGGCAACAGCCAGGACAGATTTAAAATCATATAGCATATTAGCACAGCACCCCATATACTGTAAGGGGCATGATCTTGAAGCTGAACAGGCTGGGGTCCTGGAGCCCCTTCTTTGCGGGTCACAATTAATGTCTTCTCAAACCCTCCCTCCTTGGACTTTCCCCAGGTGAGGCAAACAGGCTGGCAAGTCTTGGTCTCAGTATACCCAGCCGAGTGGGTGCACAGTCCACTTGCTGAACCAGCAGGGTATAGACAGAACCCAGCGTTGTGCAAAGGGCAGCTCCTATGACATCCGTTCCACAGATAAAGCTCAGTTGAGGACGCTGATCCTCCTGAGATTCCAGTCCCACCAACTGGGCGATGAGGAGGAGGAATGGGTCATTTTAACCTATCTTACTCTCATTGGCACCTGAATACCCTCCAACTCGACTTTCAAGATAACTGGTCATCACAAGCATTCCCTTGGCTCCTCGATGGCAATAATGTCAGGAAAAACCAAATTCCAAAACAAGCAGACTGGTCTCATTGCCCAGGCCCGGGAGGGTGTTCGACGGGTTTGGCTAAACATAGAGCTGGGGGCCCTGCCCAGGAACTTCCTGGCTTTTACTAGTTTGTCACCCCAAACCTAACTTCTCGAAGGCTTTTCTTTGAGAAACTTTTGAGGGTGAGAAACTGCTTTCCTAATCACACCATGCTGCAGGCTCTCAGAACATCTGTATATTATTTGAAAACCGAAAGAACATCCGGTTGGGTTGTTCGGGTGGGTGTGGGACCATGCCGCGGTGGAATGAAACAGCAAGGGAACACTTTAAAAACATGTCCACATTGTTTTCAAAGAGAGGCAGAAAAATTATGGAAAAAACCCTTAAAATTACATTGGTTCAATTACAAATTTAATTTTTAAAAAGGGAAAAAGTCAAAAGCCGGCCTTCCTCACTTTTAGCACCGACGTAGGAGGAAAAAAAATAAGTTGCTGGGAAGCCCAAGCGATAAAGATCTCAGTAAGAGCCAAGGGACAAAACTCATTACAGATAAGCCTAGTCCTCGCATTTCCCCCGGATGCCTCTCCCTTGTAGCTTACTTAAAGCGTGGCTCCTAGGGAAGCTGCCGGAAAATCCAGTCCTGCTCTGGGGTGCTGCTTTCCTCTGCCCCGGGTGAGAGGCGCACTTCACTCGTCCTCTGCCCAACCAGGCCACGGTGCAGCCACCTTCTCTCCCGAGCGAGAGTTGAGTAAACTCCGCCACACACGTTCGTGGCTTGGGGAAAGCGAGTGTAGAACTGAGGCTGGATTTTGCAAGCCTGGGATTGACCCTCCCACCCCCACCCCATCTTCCAGCCGTAGGTTCGGCCAATAGAAGCTCGGAAAGGGGAAGAAAAAAAAAATCAAATCTCAAAGCAACCCGAGTGCAAAGGCCGCTGGGCTTTGTCTCCTAGACTGGAATGCACCAGGAGAGGGACGTAGGGGGTGCAGGCACGGTCAAGGAGGTAGGGCCGTAAGGAAGTCCCCTCTCCATGAAAAAGGTAGCTGCTGGCCCCTCCTTCGCCCCCAGATTCTAACCCCGCTACCCTTCCCTTCTCCCCAAAGTCCCGGATCCACGAGCTACGCCAGCCAGGGAGCTCTCCGAATCCGCGGAGACCGCTTCGTCTTTAAGAGCTCCCAAATGGAGCAGAGCCACGTTGACCCCAGGAGACAGCCGGTCTCTTCCCTGTCCTAGACCGAACCACGGCTACCAACTCCCCTAAACATACACCCTTTGCCCTGGGCACGCCAGGAGAGGCCAATAGTGCAAGTCCTTGGAAGAGTGAGCCTAGCGCTGCCGCTTTAAGAGAGTGCAGCGCGCGTGCCCGCCGGCGGCAGCCCGGGGATGCGCGTCTTCGCGCGCCCGTGCTCGCGCGCCCCCGCCGCCGCGCGCCCCCAGCTCGCTTGCTCGCCCGCTCGCCGGCTTTAAAGTCTCTGCCAGGATTCATGCTCACATGTTACTTCCTGTATGGAGGCATGGCCAGTTTCCAGCCCCGCGCTCTCGGTTCCTCCCCAGCCTGCACCGGAGCCACAACTTTCAGGAGCTTGGACTGAAGGCGCCCTCGCCCCGGCGCCCCTCTGAGATCCTTTGTGTTTCTCTGCGCTCCTCCGGCCGTTTCTGTTCTGGGGGGCTCTGCGCTCCGCCCCGCCGCTTCCCTCCCTTTCCCCGCTCGCAGACATGCCTCCTTCCTTGCCGGGGCCCTGGAAGGAGCTGCCCGCCTGAAGCCCGGAGCCGCCGTGCAGCGCACAGCCCCGCCGTCGCCCGCCGGTTCTCGGGCTGCGCTGCGCTGCCGACTCAACTTGGGGCTCTTCCGCTGCTCGCCGCCGCCACCCGCGGTCCCTGCCTGCCCCGGGCCCCGGGCGCTGCCGCCGTGCGCCTTCTCCTTGCCCTGCCCGACCGGCTGAATCGTGTCTGAGCAGAAAGCCGCCCTTCTCTTCCGAGAGGATCGTCCCTAGAGTGGCTTTGCATCCCCGGTCACTTTTTGAGGTTTTCCCGGGGACGCTTGGCAGCATCCAGGATTCCTGCGGGACCGGTCGCCGAGCGTGGGGAGCCTGTGTGGTGGCGGGCAAGCCGAGAAAGCCTTCAGGTTTAGCGGAGCCTCGCTCGGAAGCAAGAACTTATTCAACAAGTTTACCCCCCTGCTTTTCTCTTTTTCGATGTGCGTTTTCGGACATGCGGAGGTTACTGGAACCGTGTTGGTGGATTTTGTTCCTGAAAATCACCAGTTCTGTGCTCCATTATGTGGTGTGCTTCCCGGGTGAGTGAGGGCCGCCGACGGGACACGGCTCTGGCCCGCGCGCGCGGGGTATGCGGAGTTGTCGCCGGGGCGCGGAGCTTGGGCGCCAGTCTAGGGACCGCGGAGAGGGTGAAGGGGGGCCGGGCTGCCGGGGAGGAAAGAGGGGTCTGCTTCTTTGGCTCCGGCAGTGTTCTAGGAGGCTGGTAGTCGGGGAGGGCAGAAGCAGTGGCGGGCTGGGAAGGATTGGGGACTAAGATCTGCCCTGTCTGTAGCTTGGGAAGCTTGGAGCAGCTTGAGTCGAGGGGTGGAGAGGTGGGGGGATTGCTTTGCTGATCCGGAGCCGATCCGGAGGGCTAGAGTTGCAGGGTGTCTGGGGAGACTGGCTGTGGGAAGGATGCTCTGTTGGTTTAAGTAATCTGGGGTGCTCCCATTGCTCCGGCGGGGATGGACGGAGCTCATAACGGAGGCTCATTTTGCATCCCTCTGACCCTTTATAGGGGGGTGGTGTTTGGCGGAGGCTGGCTGCAGAGGATTCAGGATGTTAGGAGCAGTTCGCGTTCTGGTCGCCGGGGCCGGGGCCACCTCCTTTCAGCCTTGCTCCGGGCTGAGGTGCGGGCTACGCCTCAGTGCCGGCGCGAGACAGCTCCCTGGACGCGGGGGCCTGGGGGCTGCTGGAAGACAGGGAGCAGGGGTTTTTGGCTAGATCGGTGCCTCTTGGGGCTCGTGGCCCCTGTCAGTACCACTCTCAAGGGCTGGGCTGCAGGGTCCAAGTGCAAGGGGCGGGTCGGCGGCTGGGTTGCTTTTGGCGTCCGGGCGATTTTTTTGCTGTCTGGCGCGCCCTGCCTACCTTCATCTTTGCCCTTTTGCAGGCTGAGTGTGCCTGCCAGAATCAGACCCAGATCCGCTCCTTTTCTAGGTAGGTTAAGACTGGAATAATATTGGCCACTGACGACAATCCTAAATCACTGCACGTAGCGGTGTGCCGCCTGTGACCCTTCACTCCCAGCCTTCAAACCCCCCTCCCCCGCTTCGGTGAGGGCAGAGGCCAGCCTCTTCTCTTGCAGAATCTGAGGGCTGCAGGTCCAAGCCTCCCTCAAGCTGCCCAGATCCTTCTCTGTGTGTGAAGGCCACATCCTCTGTTCTGGGTGGGGGAAAAGGGTGGGAGAGGGCGCGATTTGCTTTTCTTTCCTCGATCACCTAAGGACAGAACACCCAGTTTTTCTGCTTTCTCATCCGCCCGTTCTGGGATATTTGGAGGCGGCGGTTATTCTAATCAAGAAAAAGATACGTGCCCCAGTGTTTCCGCTTTCCCTGGTTAATAACAGTTTGTGCTTCGGTTGCCAGAGCGCGGGGTTTTGGTGCAGCGGGTACCCCCAAGCCCGTCTTGCACCTAGGAGCCAGGCGTGAGGACCCTCACTGCACCCCCAGGGACCCGCTCTAAGAGGACGGGCAGCGAGTGGTCTCTTCTTGGTAGGTTCGAGGATGGTTGCCAGGAGCAGAGGGCAAAACACTGCGGGTTCTTATGCCCCCTTTTCCTCAGCATATCCTCCGGTCTCCGGAGCTGTCAACCCAGCTCTTGGCACAGTTCAGAAACCCCGCTCGAGGATCGGTCAGGGTGTGAGTGCCTACTCACCGGAGGCCCAGGGTTTGCATCCTGGGGTCCTGCCTCTATGGAAGTAGACACCGAGGAGCATCTCCTCTGAGAATTAGCACTTCTCTCCCTTAGAGACCATTGAACAGCATTTGTTTTTATCACTGTCTCTGACAAGATTCCTTTTTTTTTTTTTCCCAGAGACTTGCCAGCTGAGTGCGCTCGAGTGCACTCGGGGTCGAGCCTAGTGAGGAACACTTTTTAATAGGGGCGGTGGGAGGCAGCCTCGCAAAACAGAAATTTCCAATTCCGTTTCTGGCTGACCCCTCCGGGCTGTAGCCAGTGTTTCTACAATGTCTTTCTTCCTTCTGGTGCCTGAGGAGGCTTGCAACCCAGTATGGGACCGCTAGGGATGCCGCCTTGTCGAGGCTTAAACCATCTCAGTTCTCATTTTTCGTTCCTGCCTAGCCTTCCAGGCAACTAGCCCTTACCCTCACCCCAGGAGCCGAGGGCGGTTTGTAAGAGGCACAGGGAAGGCAGCTTTTGGAGTCAGGCAAAGTAAAAAATATCACTGCCCTGGGAGATGCTGGTTTTCGGTTTGCTGAGGCCGCTGGACCTCAGGGGGCGCCCCAGAGCCACCTGTCAAGCTCCAGCTTCCTCTAGACTGGCTCAACCACCTGCACACACCAAAGGGTCGGGGCGCACGCGTCCAGGTGCCCTGGCTGGGGGTTTGCGACATCTGGTGCTAGGCGGTACCCACAGCTCAATGCTGCCGCCCGTGGTAGGCTGGAAAACCCTTGGGGGACCTGTCGCTTTGAGACCCGGCACTTCTTGCTGCCATAGCTTTGGAAACGGTTAACGCTTGTCTTGGGATACATTTTATTTAGCTTTTGGTTTTCATCAAGGTCCTCCTTGTGAGTTCTTAATTGAAATTTCGTGTTGGTTTTTTTTTTTTTTTTTTTAATAATCCCACCGACTTTTCAGCTGCATGTGAGCCCCCAGCTCTTGTTCAGAACTCAGAGTTGCTGTGGTTTAGGCAGGCCTTTGGAAGTAGCTAGGGCTTGGGTGTTTTCCAGCGGTCGGAAGCAGGGTTATGGCTTTTAACGGCGCGGCAAGTGTGGGATCGCTGCCACAGCTGGTGCTACAAACGATGCCTTCAGAGTGCCCAGGGAAGGATTATCAAACACGACAGTGGGCACTTCACATTTTTTTCTAATTCTAAAATATTAGTGTGGAAAATCATGAGACGACAGTCGATTCTTAGATATTTCCTCTGAAGCCTCAACAGTTGTCAGTGATTTCATCTAGATCCCCAACCTCCTCAACACAGTAGTGTGTGTGTGTGTGTGTGTGTGTGTGTGTGTGCATGCGTGTGTGCATGCGTGCCTGGATTGGGAAGGCAAAGCTTACTATCTAGCTTAAGCTGGCCTCTAACCTGAGCTGGGCTGAGGTAGGCCTTGAATCCCTGATCTTCCTACCTTCAGGAGTTCCGGGATTACAGGCCCATTGTCAAACGAAAGATTTTAAATATAATTTTGAGTGGTTGACATAACTATTTTGTCTTTATCTCCAGACAAGGGGAACTGAATCACAGAAAGTAAAGTAGGTTATTTGAAAGGGTTAACTTTTGCCCCCACCCCCACCCCACAAATTAATTTGTACTCTTTAACTGTTCATGCAGATTCATGAAAATCAATTTCTTTTGGCTGTTAGTGTCATTCTCTTGGATTCCAATGCCCTGTGTTGTGATGACATTGTATCTAGCAGGTTGCTATTGGATACTTCAGAAGGAGGAGCCTGACTGCTTTTGTCCTGGATGGGTCAGAATTGAGTGATTGACATCCGATGTCCCGTGAATCCTAGCTGGTCCAGCTACAGGCTTCTCTAGCTACTACATATGTGACTTGGGCATTTCAGTGGCCATGCCTGCGGCCTCCTCAGGCAGAGACTGGGGTAGAGTTTGGAAGTCTTCACTCTTTGTCTTCGAAGTGAGGTCTGACAAGTTTCTCACTTCCACATATTCGTGTGAGAAAGAAGATGTCGTTAACTCGTCTGTACACCCAGTCCCGCTGATGCGATTAGAATCAAATCTTCCATCGCTCCTTTCAGACACTGCTTTTGGTGAGGATTGCTGAGGTTAGAACCCAAACACAAACAGGCATAAATACACGAAGGCGTACTTGGGTCTTTCCAAAATAGAGGACGTTCCCATCTTGGCTGACCTGAAGACGGGGCATTCCGTAGAAGGACTTTGAATAACACTGTTTACACTGAAGCAGAGACTATGTTGCTTAAATGAATGTCCAGGAAGTATTGATGATTTAATGCTGTGAGAAAAAGCAAATACAAAATAGAAAACAACCACCAAACCAAACAAACACCCCCCCCCCCCATTTAACATTTCTCTTGTTTACTCCTAAGTTGGCATTAAAATCTCCTGGAGGAGTTGAAAGGAGTGTCTGTGCCACACGGTACCCTGTATTGCTTCTTGTCCCTGCTCTCCCTTTCTTGCCTCCTTCTTTAGCCACAGAAGCAATCTGGCACCTACCTGCACCTTCCTGAGACTGGAAAGACCATGGAACCAAGTAGGCGAGCTGGCCTGTACCATGCCTTCGGTGGTAAAATATGTCTTTGGTGGCGTTTATTCTGTTTCTGTTCAATGTTCTAATGGTAGCCCGGGGAGCCATGCGATTCAAGGTGCCAATGACAGGCATGCCTACGATCAACACTTTCGTCTCAGGCTGTGTCTCTTGTGTTCATGTCTTGGAGCGCTGTGGGAAGACCTAAGGATCCCAAAGTTCCATCTACAGTGGTGACATCCTCCAGTCAGCCTG
Source organism: Chionomys nivalis (assembly GCF_950005125.1). Taxonomy (NCBI): domain Eukaryota; kingdom Metazoa; phylum Chordata; class Mammalia; order Rodentia; family Cricetidae; genus Chionomys; species Chionomys nivalis. The sequence goes on along the minus strand of NC_080090.1, from coordinate 48,218,425 downwards.
TGATCTGTCTTGGTGCCAGGTTGACCACTCTCGGGTCCTGATTAGTCATCATCGGCCTTGGGATCCTGTCTCTACCCGTGCAAGGAATAAGAGTCATTGTGTTTCTAGTAATACAACGAAGCTAAGGAAGAAGTTCCCTGTGTACAATTTCCCGCTGCGTGTGGTCTAGGTCAAGGTAGTAGCTCTGTACAGCAGAGCAAGGGACCTGGGTGTGAAGCTGTTCTCAGCAGAGCGTTCTCAGCAGGCCTGAAGTTGGACGTTGGTCTCTGGCTTGGCTCAGCACTAAGTGGGCACGTTTTACATCATGGTCAGCTACTCTAGATCTGCAGGAAGTCTTGACAGGGAACCAGAGAGCACAGGCCTCTGGTTCCCCCGAAGAAATGAGAACAACCATCTTGCCTGCTAAGAACATCATGGGAAGCCATGTCAGTCAGTCCCCTGTGCCCTCAGAATCAGGTGTCGCTGTGTGGAAGAGTTACATGTTACCAGCGTCATTATTTATTTATTTATGTGTTACATTTATGCAGTATTATAATTTTAAAAAGATGACTAATAAGAAGGTATTTTGCCGTGGCTTTGGGTTCGGTTCCTAGCACTGATAAAAGACATTTTAAAAAGGTGAGTGCATTTCAAATCCTGTATTTGTTACAGCCCTTCCTCACTGTTTTTTGAATTCTCTGGTTCCAAATCCTCAGGACTAGCCAAGTATTAATCTCTTTAAAAGATAAGCATCTTGTAGCAAGATTAGATGAATTACACTTGAAGAAAAGACCTTGGTGGGCTGGGAATACAGCTCAGTAGAGGGTTTGCCCAGCGTGAAAGAAACTCTGGGATGGACCCCAGCATGTATAGACTGGGTGGTGGCACTTGGGAGAGGGTGGGCGTCGGAAATTCAAGGTCATTTGTAGTTACGCAGAAATGTTGAAACTACCGTGTGTGTGTGTGTGTGTGTGTGTGTGTGTGTGTGTGTGTGTTGATGGGAGCATGTAACAGATTCTTGGCTTATTCATAGTACGGAAAGGTCTCAGTATCTAACTCTGGCTAGTCTGCAGCTTGTATGTAGACCAGGCTGCCCATACACCCATAAAGGTCCACCTGCCTCTTCCTGTGCACTGCAGTGCCTACCTGTGAGAAGAGTTCTTAGCCTTCTCCACACTGGCTGTGCAGTGCCGCTCTAAGTAGCTAGAGGGTTGAGTGAGCCCTTCAGGGACACCTAGCCTTGGACGGGCCATTTTACTTGGTATTGTTTGTAGCAAAATGTTTGGTGTTTTGACAGAAAAACAAAACAAAAGCCTGCTTTAACACAAGATGTCTCCAGGCCTGTGTAGGCTTGAGGGATTTTGACAGTTGCGCTTGATAGGATGAATCTTAAAAAATATTAAGGAAATGCTTCTTGGAGGGAGAAGGATGAATGCCTGGTGATCACATGCTGTCTGTGATGTCTGCTCTGTGGGAACGGGGGTTTGACTGCTCTTCTTGGGGTGCGGTGTAGGAGGCAACTCCGACTGCTCGGGAATTTCGGTTTCTGTCAATCATTCAGTGAGAGCTACCGTACTGTAGCAAGGGAGGCATCTTACAGGAGCCTGGCACTTGTTAATACTTCATTATTATTGTTCTTATCGTTATTATTATTATTCCCTAACCTAGGTTGCCATTGAGAGTTGTGCACAAATGTAGACAAGTCAGTAGGAGTTTGTCCTCCAGAGCCAGCCTACCTCTCCTCTAGCTGTGTACCGGAGACAAGTGATTTCCCTCTCGTGTGCCTTGTTCTTCTCTCCCCATTAGTGCCAAGGAATAGTGCTGGTACCATGTCTCCTTAGGTCTTTATGCAGTGTGTGGGGTAAAGTGCTCAAGGATTTAGTGCAATGTGTGGTAAATAATAACTCAATAATTTAACCGTTTTTTCTTTTATGGCTATGGAAGAGTTTGGATAGGAGTATACGGAAAGAGGAAACTGGACCAAGAAAGGATGACTTACTTAGTAACGTGTCTGCCTGCTTTGATAAGAAAATATACAATGGGTTTCTGTTTGCCTTTGTTATTGGGCGGAGGAGGCAGGACAGCATGGAGGGCATGGCCAGTGGAGGCAGGCAAGCTGGCTGCATTTCACCTGTTCGAGTCTGTGGTGGTCTTTGTCCACCAGTCTCAACTTCATGTGTTTCCGGCAAACCTGAGACAACAATCTTTCTGATCCCTAGGTACAAGGAGTGGCTTGGTCCTGCCCCCTGAGGGGTGTGAGTGTGTGTGAGTGTGTGTGTGTGTGCATGTAGAGGGCAGATGTTGATGTTGGGTGTCTTCCTTAATTATTCTCTGCCTTGTGTTTTGAGACAGGGTCTCTCAGTGAAGCTGGGCCTCCCCTCATAGGCTAGCCTGGCTGGCAGGCCCCCGCAATCCTCCTGACTTGGCCTCTCCAGGATTGGAATTACAGTTTTGTGCCCCAGTGGCAGGCTTTGCATGTGGATGCTGGGTATCCAGACTCAGCTTTTTGTGCGAGTGTGGCAGGCAGATACACTACCAGTGATTCACCGATGCTCCAGCCCGCTCCAACAGCTCTTAGCAAGCATTTCTGTCCTTTTTGGACTTCATGGTAGCTGATGAACCCTTGCTCTGTGATCATCTTTTTGGGGTTTTGTGGGCTGGACTAAAGGAGAGCCGGCAGTGGTATTGGGTACCATCTCCACTTTTGGACCTGTATTGCGCTCTGCCCATTAATGTCTCTGTTTCAGGGACTTGGACCTGCAGCGTGTGCAGGAGACACCATGCTAGCCACAGCCCCTGCCCTTTGGTTCCAGTTCTGAAGGCGCAAGTCAGAATAGCACTGCGCTTTTCTGGCCAAACAACAAAATGCGATTTTAAACTGCTCAGTTGAGCTATTTTGGGGGAGTGACACAGTTGGCTGCTGAAATCTAACTGAAAAGGAAGAAATGAAAGCGCAGTTCATGGAATATGTAACACTTCCTCAGAGAAAATAGGGCGAGTGCTCTTATTTTGGGCCTGTGATACTATGTTGCTGACTTTGCAGCGGAGCAGAGAGGCAGGCTGTTGGATCGGGCAGTGGGTATATACTTTTGAGGAATTCCTATCAGTTACTATGTGAGCTCTCTGGTTTCTCACGCTGAGATTGCTCCTGAAGTCTCCAGCGCATTTGGAATATCATCTGGAGGAATTCGGATAAAGGAGACAAATGTTAGCATTTTACTAGGTAGAGAGCTAGTATCCAGATGAGTGAAGGCATACTGTTTTCATTTAAGATTGTCTTTTCTCTCTTAAAAACTTATTTGTGCATTTAGTTCGTGTGTATTTGTGGGTGGGTGTGCCCTTGTGTGTATGCAGGTGCCTGTGGAGGCAGAGGGCATTCTTTAGTTCTGCCCCTTAGGCATCTCTACCTTGGTTTTTTTTTTTTTTCCTGTTTCTTTTTGAGATAAGATCTGCCTACTCGACAAGGCCAGGGAGCCTCAGGGAGCCACCAGTCTCCACCTTCCTAGCACTGAGTTCACAAACTCCTAACTACACGCTCACATATTGTTTACCTGAATTCTGAGGACCAGACTCAGGTTTTCTAGCATGGAAGACAAACACTTCACCAACTGAGCCATTCCCCAGTCTCCCCAGATAGTCTTTTTAAGCCTTTTAAGGATTGTCAAGAGAGAGGGCCTAGTGTTTTTTTTTTAAACTGGGGAACCATTTGGGGCTTTGACTGTTGTGCCTTTCATTATCCTATATATCATGTGAGTGTGGAGTGTGGGCTGCAGGTTCTGAATCACCCAGCACTGGAGGAGCAGGGTTGACGGAGATAGTTAAACTTGGCAGGAGATAATGCAGGTTCTGGATTTTTTTTTCCCAGAGTATAAAACTAGCTTCAAGGAGCCTACTTACCAGCTGTGAGATCTTAGGCAAAACCTTCACTTTATTTTTCTTCTTTCCTTCCTTCCTTCCTTCCTTCCTTCCTTCCTTCCTTCCTTCCTTCCTTCCTTCCTTCCTTCCTTCCTTTGCCTGGGTTGGGGGTTTCATGTAGCCCAAGTTGGCCTTGAACTTGCAGTGTAGGTGAAGATGATCTTCAACTCCTGATCTTCCTCTGTCTCCTAGTTATAGGCATGTGAGTGGTCCTGGGGGTTAAAGCCAGGGCTGTTTTCAAGTGGCCACATTCCCAGCCCAGACTATATTTGAGTTTTCCCCCCCTCATCTTTAGCTAAATCATTTCTAAGATTCTTGGAGTTTTAAGGTTCGCTGCTTCCACACTGAGTTGTTGGGAGGGTTGTGACCTTTGTATACTAAGCAAGTCAAGTATTCAGTGCATCCTGTACTCTGCACTCTGTGGGGCATCCTGCACTCAGTGATGCATCCTGCACTCTGTGGGGCATCCTGCACTCTGTGGGGCATCCTGCACTCTGTGGGGCATCCTGCACTCTGTGGGGCATCCTGCACTCAGGGGCACTCTCTAGTCCTCAGGGGCACCCTGTAGTCTGGGGCATCCTGCACTCTGTGGAGCATTCTGCACTTAGGGGCATTATGCACTCTGGGGCACCCTGTAGTCTGGGGCATCCTGCACTCTGGGGCATAGTGCCTGGTAAACTTTTCCTGAGTTTGCTTTCTTGCTGTAGGGTATTTCCGGGTGTGATGGCCCTTAGTTAGGGTTTCCCTTGCTATGAAGAAACACCATGACCGTGACAAGTCTTATAAAGGAAAACATTTATTTGGTTGTGACTTAGAGTTCAGAGGCCATCTATGAGGTTTATATGTATTCAAACCACCACAGGTGATCTGTGGGGCAGGGGACAGGCCTGGTGGTACAGGTCTGTAATTCTAGGGACTGGCGAGGATGAGGCAGGAGCATCAGAAGTCCAAGGCAAGCCTGGGAAACTTAGTCTTTCTCAAGAGGTAAAAAGAGGACTGGAAGTATTGTTCAGTGATGGAACTCTGACCCAGCATACTTTAAAGTCCTAGGTTCAATCCTAATCTTGAAAAGAAATAAGAAATCTTCTCACTGGGAGTGGAGAGATGGCTCATGGGTAAAACCTTGTACTGCTTTGGTGGAGGAGTGAAGTTTGACTTCTAGCACCCACTATAGGCTGAAACTCCAGCTCCCGGTGGATGCAAGGCTTCAAGTCTCTCACAGCACCTGCACTCATGTGGGCGTTGACCCCTCATATGCAATTACAAATGGTAAGAATCAGTCTTTCAAGCAAAGGGATATTCTCTCTCCTTCTTGCTGTCTGTTTCTATCCTAGCAAGCAGCATGGTGAACAGATGCGGATGCTGATGAATGTGCTTTCCCCTGGTACTGGGAGTGAACCCAGGGCCTGTGGATAGAAGTCCAGCTCTCTGTGACTGATCTGCAGCCTCAGGCCTTTTGTTTTCCTTTTCTTTGCAGGAACAGATCATTATGGGACCGGAGAGTTGGCTCAGTTGTTAAGAGCACTTACTGCTCTTGCAGAACTACCCGTAACTAGAGTTCCAGGGAACTCAGATCCCTCTCTGGCCTCTGAGGGCTCCTTCATGCACGCTCAGGCACACATACACTCAGGCATATGAAAAAACAAAAAAGAAACCCAGGTAATTGAGCACCTGTGGAACCGGGCTGGCGATATAGCCTTGAAGAAGACCATTGTCTGACTCCTGCTTGTAGTGGCATTTGAGTTGCAAGAGTGAGATGTGCAGGGCAAAGCCTTTCCAGGACATGACGTCACGACATAGTTGAGAACAGAAGCCTGACCTGTATGGGATGGGAGCATTGTCTAGCCGACTCCATCCTCGATGATTGGCAGAAACGGGGGAGGCTGGTGGCGGCTTGAGTGCATCCCATGGCTTTGCTGCTCATCCTAATGAGCCACTGTAGGGAGAGCAACACCGCGCGAAGGGATACCTGATCGTGTTGACAAGATGAGGAGGCAGCAGCATTGCCTAAATGTTGGCAGAAGTACAATAGGGTAGAGAGGGACTTGGAATCCGGGGCTACTTAATCCTAGAGGCAGTTAAAATATTCCATTTCTTCTTGGCCTCTGTTTTTTCACTGTTAACTTCAAGTCAGCACTAATCCATTAAACAGGATGTAAAAGCCGAGTACTTCAGTCTTTGGCCATTTATTAATTTTCCTAAAACATATTTTCGGTAGGGTTTTATGTATTCCCAACTGGCCTTGACCTCACTATATAGCCAAGGATGACCTTGAACTTCTGAGGGTCCTGCCTTTGTCTCCAGGAGCTAGGATTATTAGACTCTGCTACCATACCCCATTATGTGGTTCTGGGGTTCTAATCCAGAGCCTGTGCATGCTGGGTACACCAACCCCGCTACATCCCTGGTCCTGGTTTCCTTGGAGACGGGACCTCACTGTATAGCACAGGTTAGCCTAGAAAAAACTCAGCATCTTCTAGCATCTTTGCCGCATGGATTCTAGATTCAAGGAGAGGACCACCGTGCCTTCTTTACTTTTGGCTTTGCAAATAAGCATTCAATCTTATTGATCCTGAAAGGCAGTTCCAAGGATGTAAGTTTGCTCATGCCAACACAGTTCCCTATAGCTTTTAAATTCTGTCTTATTTATATGGATGTTTTGCCTGCGTGAATGTCTGTTCAGCACATTCTTGCAGTGCCCGAGGAGGCCAGAAGAGGGTGGGTCAGAGCTCCAGAGGACCTGGGTTTGATTTCTAGCACCCACGTGGTGGCTAACAAGGGTCTGTAACTTCAGTTCCGTGGGATCTAATGTCATTATGGGGTCCACAGACTTACATGCAGCCAAAACACTCTTACATCTAAACTAATCATTTAAAGAAGAACAACAAAGTAAAAAAATTAAATAATAATAATAAAAATAAAATAAATATAATAATGAAAATAATAATAATAAAAATAATGGGTATTTTACATTCATGCAATCAATGAATGTTTTCTGAGAATCCACAGCTTACCTGGCAGTGTTGGGGACACCATGGAGACAGTGGTGGCCACATCGGTTGCAAGCTCCTGCCTGCATAGCAGCTTCCTACGAAAGGGTTACTCATTAAACTGGGAGGCTAAGAGTCCTGGAGTCCCTACTCTTGCTTGGCAACACCCGCAGGCGCAGGTTGGAATTACATGTAGGCTGCCCCCTGGGGATGGGGCACACACCTGGCCCACAGTGGTTATTTACAAGACTAGGCTGGTCTCTTGAGGTGCTTGCTACTTTGGTGTGGGTGATTTCTCACTGAGGGACAGGTTTTGTTAGCTTTATTTTTATCCAGCCATCCATACATATATACATCGAGCCAGCCAGCCAGCCAGCCAGCCATCTATTTTAACTTTGTAGAGTTTTGTATTCCTTAGACTGGCTGTGTTTGTCCGGGAGCATGCATGTATGTGCATGTGCATGTGTATATTTGAGTACATTCCCACTTGGCTGGTGATGTGATTTCAATCCTGTCCATCTGGCCTTTGAAGCCTGGGCTCAGCTATCAGTTGTCCTGGCCCCTCTCTGGCTTCACAGATGTCCTGCTGTTTGAATATCTCACAGCAGCGTGGTGACTTCTATTGGCGGATTTAGGCAACGGTGGGTTTGATCAGTTAAAACCAGGGATCTGAGAAAATCTCATTTGATTTCCAAATTACTACCTTTGTCACCTTCTTATTAACCAACTCCCTGAGACTGGGTGGTGTGGGGTGGGGAGCTGGGTGAAGGCGGTGGTGAGACCGGAGAGATCTGAGTAGATTAATGTTAGTGATGCACGTTTAGTGGGCTCCTCACCACTTCATTGTTTATACAGAATCTCCACCCCTTCTAGGTTTTAATAAATGGATTTCTGGTTAGTGATAACAGTCACATATCTTGCTTTGTATTTGTGTAGGTGTGTATATGTGTGTGTGTGTATTGTATGTGTGTGTGTTTCCACAAGGAGGAGAGAGGAGGACATCAGATGTCTTGCTTTGTCTATCATCTTCCCTTGGGAAAGAGACTCTCACAGACTCTGGAGAGACACAGATAGCCAGCAAACTTGGGTGATTCCCCACCCCTTCCAGAACAGCACTGGGTTCTAGGCGTGTCCCAGCTCCTCCCTCCCTCACACAAGTGCGGGTATCTACCTCAGGTCCTCATGATTGCCATCAAGTGTCCTCTCCAGCCTGAAATCAAGAGCAGTGTGTAGATTTCTGAGCTTTGAATTGAGGTTGAGGGCCGCTTTTGACTGACAGATAGACAGTGGGAGAAGCCTACTGAGATGCCCCCAGGCCCACATCCATCTTCCGTGCAGAGTGGTGACAGTTGTATTTGAGGGCTGACCGAACGAAGAGACAGCTTCTTCTTTCACAGTCTACTGGGCTCTGGTAGCTTTGGATGTATAGAAACTTACATACACTTACTTTATCCTCTTAGGAGTTGCATTACCCAAAGTTAACGTCCCTTAATAGGATTCCAAGGTTCAATGTTGTCACAGTTGTTGGGACCCATCTTTATAAGGAAAACTAGCTGGGTGTGATGATAGACCACTGTCAGTCTGGAAGATAGGGTTACAACAAGTTCTAGGCCAGTCTGTGCTATGTAGTGAGCCCTTGTCAAAAAATAAATAGAAAAATAGGGAAGTCTGAATTTGCACCGTCTGTTGCTGGCCACCAAGGTGTCTAAACCGACTAGATTCTGATTACAGAGCAGCTGTGTTTGGAACAGCAGGGTGATGGGATCGTGTCTGTGATGGTACCAACACTAGTCTCCCTTTCTTTCTGGTGAAATAAATAAATTCTCTCCAACCAGTGGTCATTGTGTCAAAAATGACCTTGATTTTAGAACGACCTTGGCTTCAGGCTTGGTCAGAACTAGGCCCTGTCATTTCTGCTTTGTTTATTTTAGATGTGGATGTGGGGCATGTCCAGGCTAGCAGAATGAGGCTCAGCTGATGGTGGGATGCAGAGGCGGAGTTATCTGTTGTTTCAAAGTGGCTTTGGGCAGCTGTCCAGGAGAAGGGCTTCCACCGCTGCTGTTCCTCAGTGACAAGTGCTAGCTCGCCACCTAGTTTCTAGTGCCTTGGCTCTGCTGTGCGCCGGCCAGTGCATCCTGGGGACTGCGCACGTGCGTGGGCAGAGACCAAGTTTTCTAGAGCGCAGTAGTTGCCCGCCCTGTTCATTGCTCATCAGACCCTGTCTTCTCCTCTGAAGCTAGCTCTTTTCTTTTACTTATGTGTGGATAAAGGCCGTTAGTGGAGAGTGTGCAAAATCTCTTGAGTTTTAGGTTATCAGCCCCTCAGTTTCTCAACTGGCCACTTTGGAGGAAGCCGCTGAAATTATGTAGCGTAGCAGAGGCAGGTAGGTTGGTGTTAGGGTCTCTCTGCACATATTTCAGGTTGTGATTTTTTTTCAGTTAGTGAGGCTTCTTGCTTGATAGGAGGTAGCCGTTGTTCTTCAAATTCCTGCCTTTGCTCTTGATGCTAGAAAGTTCTAGCTAATGTACGTGTGCTCTTGCCGCATAAACGGAGGAGACCCATGGACATACTTGTTAAGTGCTTGATGACCTTTAAGCAAGATGCTGAGGGGACAAGAGAGCAGTGGCAAACGCATGCGTTCTGAGCTGCTTGGACTCTAGAGCGAACTTCAGCTTCGTCTTTCACCATCTTTGCCCAGCGACTTCCCTCTATTGGTTTTTCTCCCTTTGAAAATGGAAGCAATGAGTTCCAGCCTCCTAGGTTTTTCAGAAGAAACAAGTGAGCCATGGGTGCAAATCACCAGCCAAGAGCGGCTTGTGTAGAATATTGTAAAGAGCCCTGCTTCCAATAGGGCTTGCTCGGGATTTACCGCATCCATTAGCTCTTCTTCACCATGGCCAAAGTACCTAACACAAACACTTTGGGGAGAAATCACTTATTTTGGCTCACAGTTTCACAGCATTCAGCTCGTGGTGGAACAGATGGGGTGGCAGCCTGTGATAGACAGGAAACAACGCAGAGGGCACACAGGGACCCCGACTTGTCGCCCTCAGTGACACAACTGTAGTCTCCCCACCTCCCAGTGATGCCGTCACATTGTGAATCCATCCATGGATTGATTAGCCTATTGATTAGGGCAGAGTCCTCAGACACGTCCAGGGCTGTGCTTTCTTAATCTCCCAAGCATTTCTCATCAAGTCAGGCTAACACTCAGGTCAGCCCTCACACTGAACAAAGGCTTGCATAAGTGTGCTCTCAATTCCTGCTGTGTTGTCCTATGGAGAGGGGAGTGAGCTGGAGTTCAGAGACAGCAGAGGGCCCATCGCTGGTGAAGTAGCAGAAGACCTTGCCTTCTGGGTGCTGACAGCCTTCAGTCTGCTTTCCTTGGAGAGCAGGCAGTAGACCAAATCGGTCAACATTTAGTTGAGATGGTATTCTCAAGGTTTCTGTGACCAAATATCTCCGTCAACTTAAAAGTAGGAACGTTTATATTTTGAGTTGCAGCTTATTTGGTAGGTTCTAGTTTGTGGTTGCTTAGTCTGTTACTTTGGACAAGTATGAGGGTGGAATGCCATAGTGGGGACATGTGATGGGGAGGTCTGTTCATAGTGGGCTGGCTGAGAAGCAAAAGACAAGAGAAGAAGGAAGGGTCCTAATATTCTTTTCCAGGACATGCTTCTTCCATCCCCTAGGGTACATCTAACGGTGTCATGGAGGAGTGACCAAACCTTTAACATACGGGACTTTGGAGGGAATTTTAGCCTCTAGCTGTAGCAGCTGCTAAGGCTTGAGCTGCTCTCTTTAGTTGTCAGTTGGCAGGACAGGTTTGTAGGAACTGGCTTTCTCCTACTTAATATTCTTGGTATGTACCATGGCAATTGATGACTGAAATTATCTGTGTGAATATGGTGCTTCCACCTTTGGAGAGAGCTCATCATGTCCTCAGGGTGCACAGAGACAGGAATATTCAAAGAAACTTTAGCATCTTATGTCATGTCTTTTTCCTGCATTTTCTACATGGTGGCTGGGCCAACGGCTGGTATTTGAGCTCGGGGCTCCCATTCCTGTAGTAGTGGCAGACATTGCTAATCAATCATAGAGCTCTTTGCTGCCGAATCCTGGATAAGAGCTTATAGATGGCTCACGGGAGGACTTTTGCAGCATCCCTGTGCTATACTAAGATACAGTCAACCTTCAAAACCGGCAGAGTAAGGACAAGCATATTCTGCGGGATTTTATACCTCGTAAATATGTATACGGCTAAGTGGTCCATGCTTAAGGTTTGCTGGTCCATGCGATTGATTTGGTTTCCTATCTGACTCAGGTTTGTTTATACAGGAACAAAGAATCCAATCTCTTGACAGTGGTTACATCATATTCTAATTGGTGAGATCCTTGGGATCTAAACTTACTCACCTTTTCTTCCTTCTTTAAAGCCCAGAGGTTTTGCATCAGATTCTGGTTCTTGTCGGTCTGTTTGTATTCTGAAGCAACACCGTTTGGAATCCTTAGCTATTTAAGTAAGTGTTAAACATGGGCTTAGCAACAGCAGGGTTTAAAACTGTGACTGACTTAAAGGATGCCGTTCCTCTGTTTATGCCTGGTGAAGGATTGTGTTTACTGTGAATAAATTCACGGGTACCTTTATGGTTGCCTCCCTCTCAGAATCTGATTGGTCCTTGGATGGGTGCTGCTTTTGTAAAAGGGAACTGGAGAGGAGAGACAGGAGTGTGAAGAGTCCCTATCTGTAATACACAGGTCTTTGCTACTTACCAGTTTCTTAGATGACATCCACCAGTCTCTGTTTGCTTCCCAGATGTGGCTGTCTTCCTAAAGGTCCCTTCTGGTGTCCTTGGATTATGGACTGCGAGCCACTTGAGCTGTTCCGTCCGCCATGGTGGCCACTGATTTCACGTGCCTGCTGGGAGGTGAAGTACATCTTGTCTGAGATGTACCTCGGCATGAAATACATACACTATCTTATTAACATTGGGCTGGAGAGATGGCTCAGCCATTAAAGGCTAGGCTCACAACCAAGATATAGAATGTTACATTGCAGGATTGAGGAGGTAGCTCAGTGGGTAAGTGCTTGTCATATAATGTGAGGATCTGTGTTTAGTCCTTATAAATGGTATTAAAAAGCTCATGATATCAGTTCTGGGAGGTCAGAACTGCAGGTCCCCAGGCGTACTGGCCAGACAGGCTAGCCTACTTGCTAGGTTGAAGGCCAGTGAGAGACCCCGTCGTAATAAAAAAGGTAGATGACATATCCCATGTGGCCGTCTGACTTCCTCACACATATATATCCATCCATCCATGAACATACATACCCAAGCATTTATATTGCTTGCCTATTGAAATGATAATACTTTACATATAGTAAAAAGAAAATGATATTAAAAATTAATATTATCTGCCTCTTTTTACTGTATTATACCATACCATAAACTTAAAATTATTGATGTGACTTGCATGCAATGCCTGTGTCATATCTTCATATGGCATTCATAAGGTCTCTATCAGATGGCCTTTGTCTAGAGTCCACTTGATGTCTGTCTCACCCTCCCGGTGACAGATCCTGTGGTCCTCTCCAGTGTGACGCTGGCTCCCTTATTTTCTTCTCAATTTCAAAACTTAGGGCTAGTAAGAGAAACCGCTCCTTACAGCGGTGGACTGAAAAGCAGAGGTGTCAGTGTTAATTTAGAGCATTGGGGTGATTTGCCTTGTCTGCCATTGGTGAGATGGGGCAAGGGTTTTGGCTCTGTGAGGTGGCTTGAAGAAAGAGATAAGCCATGGGACACACAGCCCTGACCTCTGTAAGCACTTGAAAGTCAGGACCACTATTGTTACCGCTTATGAGCAAGAATACTGCTAGGTTCTGGCGGGGTGATGATGGGCCATGGGTCTTGCTGTTTCTGCCACTGAGGATACTCAGAGACGTCAGAGAACACCTTGGACATTCTGACTGTGATGTTCAATGATTTGAAACACGGGGCCTTGCAGGTCTTCAGAGAGATTGCATGCAGCCCACAGAAGCCTGTCAGCAGAGGCGCTGACACACCACAGTGCTTGGCCTGCCTTCCTCAGCAGCACCGCAGGCTCGTGTGTTGCTTTCCCTGGGAATTCTGTCTGATCAAAGGTCAGGTGCGCATTTGAGTGTGTGCACTGCCAGGCAGGATGCAGGTTCTGGGCTCCAGGTTACTCCCGAGGTGCCAGCACTAATGGCATGGTGCACTCCTTTATCAGTAGGACGAGGTAGAGGCCTCCGCATCCATATAGTGTATCTGTTCCTTTTCCCTTGCTGGGCTAGAACACTGGGAAGAACAACTTCAGAAGAAAGTCTGTTTTGTGCTTCTAGAAGGAAAGTCCGCAAGGGCGAGGAAAGCACGGAAACGGAGAAAGAAGGGGAAGCTGGCCCATCACATCTCAACCACACACTGGGAAAGTGGGACTAAGCTGTGACCCTCAAAGCCCACCTCCAGTGATGACTCTCCTCCAGCAAGCCACCACACCATGCATGTTCCGTAATCTCCCAGAACAGTGCCACCAACCACGAACCCACATTAAATCCACGGGCCTATGGGGCCGTTAAGCATTAACACGACCACAGGTGGTGAGGGACATTTGGTTCTGTGGCTAGCACACAGTGACCCTAGTGTCCCTTTCAAACAGTGCATGCTCTGTACATCTCATCCTACCTGTGATGCTCTTCGCTCTGCGTCTGTGGGAGACTGGCTCCTGCACTCCCAAAGACCGCAGGATGCACAGATGTTGAAATCTCTTCAATGCAGTGGTGTGATATTTGCATGTATCGCCACGCGTGTTCTCCTGTGTGTCTATAAGAGTGGCCCTAGGTTATTTTCTCTAAAGGGTTATACATGTGATGCAGAACACATCAAATGGGGGGAACACGAGTCAAATAATTCCAAGCCAACTCCGAATAAAGTATTCTGAGGTTTTTCTTTATTAAAAGGGAACTCACACATCACATCGAGGAAATAGGAATGGGGGCCGACATCCAGGTGTGGTTCGCGGGAAGAAGAGACTGGATGGGGTGGGACCGTGACTTTCCCGTATCCAAAAGCCACACCTCAACCTGGTCCAGCCTCTCAAAGGCCATTGGCTGGAGGAGGTTCCCCATCATACATGCAAGTAATAGTATTTGTTGTTGTTGTTTTCTTAAAAACTGGGTCTTACCATGTGGTCCTGGATGTGCTGGAACTTGTTACATAGGCTGCTGGCTTCAAACTCACAGGGATCCGCCTGCTTCTGCCTCCCCAGTGATGGTACTAAAGGCTGTGCCACAAGTGTTAAAAGGATTCTAAAACTCTGTGTGAATTAGAGAACTCGAAAGAAGATTGCTAAAATAGTTCGCTGTGTAGCTTTGTTCAAGATGGAGAAAATAAAATGCTGAAATCCTGATCCAGACCCCAGGTGTCCGGGAACTATAAAGAAATGCAATAGGACACTGTATTCATTGCTTTTCTTGGTTTGGTGATAAACTATCTGACAAGCACCTAAAGGAACGAAGGGTTTAGCTCCCAGTCCAAGGGTACAGCCCATTACAGCAAGGGTGTCATACTGGCAGGAGCGTGAGGCAGCCGCTCACATGGTACCCACAGTCAGGAAAGCTGAGAGAGAAATATTGATGCTGGCGGGCATCTGGAACGCTGCCTTCCACATTCAGGGTGTGTCTTCCCAGCTCAGCTAGCTGGTTCTAGAAACTCCAACATGGATGGCCAGAGGCTTATCGTTCTGTGGTTCAAGATTCTGTCAAGTTGACGGTCAGAATTAACCTTTACAGATGCCTCCCTGGGAGAAAGTGGTTTATAAACACTCGGAAGCCTGGCTGGTATTTCCTTTGTGCCCAGAGACTAGGGAGCTGGTCTGGCGAGCTGAGGTAGTAGTGAGCCTGGGAGGTAGCTGGCCCTCAGTAAATTGGCTTGTTCCTAGGACTGGGTTGCGGGACTTCAAGATGTGGGCCCTTGCCTGCCTTGTATCTTAGTGGCTTCCTCAGGGAGTGCAGGTGTTAGTTTATCAATGCCGGAGCACCTGTACATGTTCATTGGAGAGAGCCAGATGCCTGGGAGCTGGTACTGGCATTGTTTGGATCTCAACAGCCAGGTTCAGGCATTTGCACCCAAGTCTTGGCTGTAGAGACCATAAAATAACACCTTGAAAGACTCCGGGACTGTCACACTGGTCTTCAAAATGAGACTTAAGTAGCTGCTAGCGTTGTCATGGACCGGGGTTGGGTCTTTTGCTCCCGATTTCTTCATGGATAAGAGTCCATCAGAGTCCAGTCTCTGAGTCGGTTGTGAACAAGCACTGTGTAGTCCATAGCAGGCACATGGCTGTTATTGAAAACTATATATGTAATCAGTATTTTTGTGACTCTCTGAATGTAGACCCTTCTTTCTGTGTTCACATAGGCCCCTCTGTCGACCAAGGGGCTCTCTTCACACCTGAAGGGGGGGCAGTACAAAGAGCAGGTTATGTTGGGCACCCCTGGCCCCTCTGGACTCCAGTGTTTGAGCCAGATGATGTGAGATTCCATTATTTCTCTCAGTTGTGAACGCTGTTCCAGTCCTTGCCCTGTTTAATGCTAGGTTGACAGTTGATTGGAGTAGATGGCCATAATCCTTCAGTGCCTCTTTTCAGACCACTTTCAGCCAGGGTTGACTTCGGTCGTTACTCAGCAAAAGGCACCAATATTACCTGGAAGGCCACAAGAGAATTGGCACATAGGTAGGCAGTGGGAGCTATCTCCTGCCTGATGAAGTCCTTTACTAGTGGCTTTTTTCCTTATGCTTTGAGCCCCAGGTTCATCCGTTTTCATCTCTTAAAGAAGCCAAGAATTAATTTATTATTATTATTATTATTATTATTTGCCCCTTTCGGTCACAGGGACTGACAGCCTCTCTGAGAAAATACGTGGCTAGCAGTTCACTCCAAATGCTTCTCTTGATTTTATTTGTACATGAGACTCCCAAGAATCTGCAAGGAAGAGAGTAAAACTGAGAACTGAGCAACATTTATGGCTTGGATTAAAATAATAGAAAGAATCCGTGATGGTAGGAGGCCCTAGAGGGCGAGAGTAACACGGTCTGCACCTGATCCTCGAGGGTGGGGAGGACACTGTTCCTGTCACAGCTGATCTTTGTTTTAACTTACTCGTAGACCTGAGGTCAGCAGAGTGTCAGGTTGCCTCCAGAGCTTTGCTCCTAACCATATCTCGTCCCGTGCACTTTCCTTTCTTGGTATTATTGGACAGCAAGTGTTCCAACCTGAATTAAAATCAATAAGAAGCAATTTCATTTGTGTTTAACGACGAAGACAAGCGCTTCCAACAGAACATTGTACTTTTGAGTAAAGTTTGGTTTTGTTGTTTGTTTCTTTCTGATTTAAAAATAATTCGTCCTGGCTGGTGCCTCCAAATGCGATTAATTTTTAGTAATCCCTGCTTTGAATTAAAGTCGTGATCACCATCGTGTCTTTAAAACTTAGACTGTCGGTGGTGGAACTGTGTTTGTGTGTATAGGTCCTCCGCAACACAGCATCTTGGCATCTGGACCTTCAGAGAAGTGTTGTCGGAGATGCAGGTTCAACCCTGCCCAGCCCCATGTGTTCAGGCAGCTGCTCTGGTCTGCTGTGTTCCCAGACATGGGAGCATCCTGTTAGAAGGTCACTTGTGATGTCAGCACTGAATCATGACTCATGGCTTACCACTTGGTTTGTAATATTTTGGTGAGTGGTAGATTTCTGAGCATCAGGATCCTTGTAGAGAACTGGAGAGATGGCTCAGGGGTTTAGTGCACATATCGCCTTTACAGAGGACTGGAATTTTCAGTAGCCATGTCAGGCAGCTCACAGCTGTTTGTTGCCTTAGCTCCAAGGTATCCAGCTTCCTCTTCTGGCACTGTATGCATGTACACATGTGAACATGCATGTACACATGTGAAGGCACATGTGCATGCACCCCCCCACACACACAAAATAGGAGCAGGAGAGATGGCTCAGCAGTTGAGCATTTGGCTGCTCTCGCCAGAGTCTAGGTTCCGTCTCAGCACCCATATGGTAGCTCACAACCACCTGTTACTTCAATTTCAGGGGATTTTGGCCTCTGAGGGCTCATGCATGCATGTGGTAAACACATAAACTCACTATGGCACACACACACACACAAACACTCACACACACACAAAAACAAAGCCTTTATAAAAGGGGATCACATTGTAGATTTAGAAATATTTTCAATTGTAAAGCTTCATTATTTAGAAAAAAGATGAAGTTTCAAATTCCTCTTTGACTCAAGGTGGGAGGTTCTTGGAAAACTGGCCTCCTATATCATTTACCTGTGGCGTTCATTGTGGTCCCGATATGCCTCGCCTACTGACTTCTCATGAAACTATCTAGTTGCTAATCAGAAATCATGAACTCTAAGGCACTGATCAGAGTGGGGACTTTTAACACTTTTTGTTGTCGTTTGTTGAGGCAAACTTCACGATGTAGACCAGGCTGGCCTCGAACTCACAGAGATCCTCCTGCCTCCCGAGTACTGGAACTAAAGGCGTGCGCCACCATGTGTAGCTATTAACACTTTCGTTAAATTTCTGAGCCGCTGAGCAAAAACAGTTATGGATAGGGTTCTCTCTCTGCTTAATTTTCCTATTATTTAATTCTTTCCTTGCTTTGCAAGCATGAATTCTGAACTAATTGCTGTTTTAATTGCTTTCATTAGGTGATAAATTCTTCTGATTGAGTAGACCCTTTCCATCTCAACATAGCCAGGATTCAAAACTTAGAGTCCAGAAGGCTAAGTTCTTTGGTAAGGAAATTTAAAAGGCGATTAATAAAAGGGGAGGCGGTAGTCTTGGCAGCAGAAGCTTGTTAATTACAGCTGGTCCGTTTGGTAAGGGTTTCTTGTTGGACTCTGGGTGAGATGATACGGCGAAAAACACGGGAGAGCTGCCTAGTCAGTGTGGGGAGTTGGGGTGGCCTTATGTCCTGTTGCCTTGGTGGCCACACTCACTGATGGAGAAACCTACAGCATTGTTTCAAAGGTGTTATGCTCACAGGCCTGGAAATGCTTCACAGAGGCCCAGGCTACGATGATGGGGCATAGTGGCAATGCCCTGGGTTTTGGAAGCGCAGTCCTGGGAGATTCGTGGGGCGAGCAGGGCCTGGATTCATCTCTTTGTTTTGTCTAGGGCTGCCGCTTTTCCCAGGAAAGGTTCCGCTTGCATTTAGTAATTACTGTGATAGGAAGATGGAAGAGTCGCACCATCCTGCTGCCCTTTCTGCTCATCCTCTATCTCTCTAGGACCATGTGCCACCCAGGTATGTCCTCTGACCACAGGTGGTTACAGATAGCAATATTTACTATGTGGCGTCAAGAGTGGTTTCCTGTAATGGGGCTATGTTGGGCTTTGGGGCACGTGAATTCTTTTTTTTTTTTTTTTTGGGAAGAACAGATATAGTCTTCCAGTTCTGGGGGCTGAACTCAGAGCATTATACATGCTACGCAAAAGCTAAGCTCAACACCAAGTCTTCAGCAAGCACCATTTTTCTTTCATGCGTGCGCACGTTGTGTGCACACACGCTCACACAGGCCAGAGACAACTTAGGAGTCCTCTTTAGGAACCCTGTCCATCTCCTTTGACACAATTTGTCTATAATTTGTCGCCAGCTCACCGCATAGACTTCTCCATCTAGTCAGCTCGGGGACCTGCCTTCAAGCTGGATTACAAGCAGAGGTCTGCCATGCTCAGTGTTTTTGTATCTGTTCATGGGGTCAAATTCGGGCGGCTATGCTTCTTTGCACTTACTGATTCAGACACGGTTTGGATGTTAACCTGTTTGCCGTACTGAACAATCAGGAGATGTGAGTTTATAAAATAGAAACTCAGAAAGCAATTGGGCTTTCAGTGTAAACTTGTCATTGTTTCCAGAACTTACCACACTTGGAGAAATAGTCCCCGAGGTTCCCCAGTATTGAGTTTATCGTGTTGTTCTTTTTCTTTTTTTTTTTTTTTTCAATTTTTATGTAGACAATTTATTAAAAAGAAGTTTCTTTTCCTTATGGGAAATTTTCCCTCTTTACAGATACTATCTGAATTACAAGAAGGAAAATACAAATTTAACTTAGAAGAATATGGAATTTACTATTGAAATTCTTGGTTTGCTATGAAGCAAATCATGTGTACTAAGGTTTCTTATACATAGTCCATTTCAATAATAATAAATCAACACATCATAAATTAATTTAAAAATTTAGTTGTTTAACTTTTTACTAATGCCAACTACTATTTTGATTAATGTTTACTGAAATAGATACAGAGGAAAGGGACTTTCTTTAGTGCTGGTATATAACTCCAGGAATGTGCTTGGACATTGAAATACAATTAAAACAAACACTACATTTGGCTCCAAAGACAATTTCTACTATAACAGAATAAAGAAAAATATTATTAGTATTATTATAATTTGAAGCAAAATGACTAATGTATATGCATATACAATTATATTCATACAAAGTTTACCTGATAGAACTTGAAAAGCAATTCCTTTTATTGAAGCAGTTAAATTCAGCTATGTCATGGAAGGTTAACACACACATATAGTGCTTTCTCTCTTTCACACGTACATGTGTACACACCTACATAGTTTCTTATGTGCACACACAGCATTTTTCCTCCCTCACGCATGCGAGCGTGTGCGTGCACACACACACACACATACACACACACAGGTTTTCTCTCATGTGCGCACAGCAGTTTTTTTTTTTTTTCTCTCTCTGACATGCACACACATTTTTTCTGGGTGGTTTGAGAATAAGGACTTGGACATGATGCTTCTTTGCCCTTAAATACCCACGGCATGTTTGAAAGCAATTTGTTGGAAGTGCGGCATGGTTTGATTGTGGTATCTAATTTGTAGGCTCTGTTCATATTTACTCAGTTATCACACTAATTTCCTTTGTAAGAAAACATGTGTTATGTTTTCAGTCATGACCTTTTAAGGCTCTGATTCTGTCTGTGTTTAGACCATTTCCTTGACTGTCTCACTTCTTAATTCTTATGAAATCTGGATCCTTGGGGCAAGGTAGATGGCTTCTTTGGTGAAGTGTTTGTCATGGCAAGCATGAGGAAATGAATTCAGACACCTAACACCCACAAAAAAGGCTGGATATAAGCCAGACATGATGGTGCATGTCTTTAATCTTGGCACTCAGGAGGCTGAGGCAGATGGAGCCCTGTGTTGTTGAGGCCTTCCTGGTCCACAAAGCGAGTTCCAGGACACCAGGGCTGTTACACAGAGAAACCCTGTTTTGAAAATGCCCCCACCCTCCAAAACAAATAAAACAACACGAAAAAAATCCAATAAAATTGGTTCTGGTGGCCTACACTTATCGCCTCATTGAAGGGAAGCTGAGGCAGATAGATCCCTAAAGCTCACCATTCAGGCTAGCCAGTCAGTGTCCTCCACATTTAATGAGAGAATAAGTTGGCTTTCTCAAAGCAAAAAAGGAGATTGATGGAGGAATGACTTCTGATGTGGACCGGTGGCCTGTACGCAGGCACACATACCCCAACGATAAATAATATTAAAAAGTAAAATAGAGGCTGGAGTAGTGGCACACAACTTTAATCCCAGCACTGGGCAGGTAGAGGCAGGGCGATCTTTCTGAGTTCTAGGCTAGCCTTGTCTACATAGTGAATACTAGGTTAGCCAGAGCTCCCAGTGAAACCCTGTCTCAAAAACAAGCAAATGCCAGACGGTGGTGGCACTCGCCTTTACTCCCAGTAGCTGGGAGGTAGAGACAGAGAGACAGGCAGATCTCAGTGAGTTCATGGCCAGCCTGGTCTATAAAGCAAGTTTCAGGACAGCCAGGACTGTTACACAGAGAAACCCTGACTTGAAACCCCCCTTCCAAATAAAAACCACCCCAAATCCAAAAACCTTTGAGCACAAACCCTTCAGTTTGAATCTCCCTCCATTGGCCTTGTACAATGTTGCTGTATGGTTCTTGCCATCCACTCCTTGTGAAAGCCCCCTGCTCTGGTTCTGAAAGGTTCTTGTGATACTTTGAATCTTTGATCTGTACTGTTACTGGGGAGAGGAAAATTTGCACACTGTCCTATCTTTTTCTAAATTAGGATGCACTGTTGCACTGACGTTGCTGCTATTATAGACCTTCCCCAATACAAATTCCAAGAGGCATTAATGTTTCTACAAGATGCATATTGGTGTATGCAAATAAACACCCGTGTGTTTCTTTTGAAGCGGGCCGGTGCCTGGGACTTCAGTCAGCTCTCCACAGGCAAAGTATTTGTTGCATTATAGCCTGGCATTTCTTTTCTCGTCTGCCTGTCAAGGAACTCCTTTAATACAGGGAAGCTATAGCCTGGGGCTGTGGCCCTCAGCTTGTTCTGTGCCGCAGCTAGGTTATAAAAATGATACTGTTTAGCCAGGTGTTGTGGTGCAGGTTTTCCGTCCTCGTACATGGAGGCAGATCTCTGTGAATCTAAGCCTAGCCAGGGCTACACAATACCCCCCTAAAGTATATTATACATATGTTTTTACATATTTTAATTTTTTAAAAATTTATTTATTTAAGATTTCTGCCTCCTCCCCGCCACCGCCTCCCATTTCCCTCCCCCTCCCCCGATCAAGTCCCCCTCCCTCGTCAGCCCAAAGAGCAATCAGGGTTCCCTGCCCTGTGGGAAGTCCAAGGACCACCCACCTCCATCCAGGTCTAGTAAGGTGAGCATCCAAACTGCCTAGGCTCCCACAAAGCCAGTACGTGCAGTAGGATCAAAAACCCATTGCCATTGTTCTTGAGTTCTCAGTAGTCCTCATTGTCTGCTATGTTCAGCATGAGACTCTAAAGCAATCATTCAAATTGATTCATTAAACATTTATAATTTGAGGGGCTAGGAGATACCTCAGCAGTTAAGAACACAGGCTGTTCTTCCAGAGGCCCCGGGTTCAATTCCCAGTACCCACGTGGTAGCTCACAACCGCCTGCAACCTCTGGAAGAGTAGGACCTGCCAGATTCTCAGCCCTGAAATGAAATTTTAAATCACTTAAAGCAGTCAAAGTACTATGATATTCAAATTTCAGACTCCATGGATTCTTGTCTCTGGTCTGCATTTTGGTTTCTGATAGATGGGAGTAGCCAGGAGTGAGTATCTCCCCCGAGGTAGGAAACAGGGGTAGTTTTCTTTCTTGAACTAGGATTCTGTTCCTAGTTTATGACTATGTTCTTTGCCAGGGCACTTCAGTTACATCTCAAGTCCTTGCACCTCTCTTCCACAATAGGAAGCCAGTTTAGCAGATTTACATCCATAAATATAGGAACACAAAGATGATTTATTTATTTATTTATTTATTTATTTATTTATTTTTTACAAAGATGATTTTTATACAAATAATACTACATTCATCATTTTATCACTTGCTCTTTTATTCAACAGCAAGTTTTAAAAAAGCATTGTTTACCACGTCTATTAGCACAGTCTTTTTTGATTTTTCGAGACAGGGTTTCTCTGTAGCTTTGGAGCCTGTCCTAGAACTAGCTCTTGTAGACCAGGCTGGTCTCGAACTCACAGAGATCCGCCTGCCTCTGCCTCCCGAGTGCTGGGATTAAAGGCGTGTGCCACCACCGCCCGGCTAGCACAGTCTTTTTAATCTCTGTGTAGTATTCCAATGTTGAAAACACACTGTAGAAGGCATTAGATTTTTTTCCCTGCTTCTAGTCATTAAGACCATGTCACAGAAGTTCTCGTATGCATCTCCTTCAGTGCACATTTTCCAGTATTGTCTTAAAGTTGGGCCACAGTGTCCTAGGGGGCCTTGGTGTTACCTGGGTCTTGGGTAACATACCGTGTCACCTTGCAGTGTATGTTCCTCTCTGCTGATGGTGAGGGGGCAGAAAAGGCGAGATGGGCAAAATCAGGACAAATCAGGGCAAATATGCTTTTCTAGAGCTTTCCCACCTGCACTCTGGGGGCCTCCATCCCCCATCCGGACAGACACCCCTGCAACCCTGCAGTCCTTTCAGCCCAGGGGCCAGCATTTCCCGTGTCAGCTTAGGGTGGGGAAAGGGGGAGAGAAGAAGGAGAGGGTAGAGAATTGAGGTACCGTGGGAATTGCTCCAGTCCTCTCAATCAAGTCCGTGCATAGTTCCCCTCACCCCCTCCCCGCCTTCTTAGCTAAAATGCACTGATTTCAGAAGTCGGGGATGAATGAAGTTTTCATCATAATCTCTTGCCATTACCCAGCAGTGCTGTTCTCTGTTTCTGTCTGATGGAGGCGTTTTTAATGAGGAGATGGTTAGGAAGGGGGAGAAGATGGTTGGGAAGGGAGGAGATGATTAGGAAGGGGGAGTACTGGTCAGGGAAACCGAAGGACACAGAGATGCACTGTCAGGCTGCATAGCTGCTCACAGGACTGGAGATGACTGTTAAATTGCTATTAGTGGCTGGCGGGTCTTCCTCAGGATCTGGTTTCTCCCAACCTTGACAGCCACAGGAAAGACGCACAGTTTGGTGTATTATCACAGCAAGTGGACTCTTTCCCCTGAAGTGTTTAGAGCCTTGTCAGCAATGTAGACAGAAGATGGGCAGCTGTGTTTAAGAACACTACGCCTTGGAGTGAATATGTATTGATTGGTAGAATTATTTTTAAGGATGCCATTTCAAAAGCAGAGTTAGGTATTATTTTGTGGGGGGTTGCATGCATGCATGCGTGTGTGTGTGTGTTTGTGGGTCAGAGTCAGACTTTGGGTGTCTCAGAGCTCACAGATTGGTTAAACTGTTTGACCAATGGATCCCTGGGACCAGTGTGCCTCTTCCTTCCCAACACTAGGAGGACAAGTGCGGGCTGACACACCTGGCTTTTATGGGGGTGCTGGGACTCAGAAGTTAGGTCCTCATGCCCACTTAGCAGCCTAAGCATGGTTAACTGAGTAGACCTAGTCTCAAGTGTTGGGATAAACGAGCTAGTCTTTGAAAGCATCATGGACAAATCAGAATGTCACCAGCCACACTGGATTTAAACCCAGAGAGGCTGAATACTGAAAAAGCTCACCCGGGAGGGTATAGGTAGCTTGCCACCCAGGGAACTGCACCTCACCTGTGCAGGCACACTGGGGGGTTGTTATTTATAGGGACATTGATTTCTTTATTCTGAAGCTGATGTAAATTGAGCTGGAGGCTGGAATAACCTTAAGGGAGTAGGGCAGACCCCTGTTGTACCTCCGCGACACCAGGAGTCCACACAGAGGTTTAGTAGAATTATCACGTGCAAGGTGTTTGTAGGACAGGACCAACTTCAGGGGCTGAATGACTGCACACATCCACTGCAATTCAAGATTTGCTGATGTACACCCACGGTGTTGCTGGTGGTGTGTGGTGCTGCTGTTGCGTAGGCGAGCGAGTGTCTGCTCCATGCCACTTCATGCCACGGGGCTGTGCTGCATGGGTTGCAGGGGGTGGGACCTGGGTAGCACTTGGCTTGGTTCTGACTTACACTCTGCTTATCATCTGGATGCCTTGCTTTCAAGCTAGCTCTTATCAATAAAGCACAGCAGGGCAGTCTGCCAGTGTGCTTGGGGAAAGAGTTTACAGGAAGAGACACAATGTTGAAGCAAAATGGCCTGATCTCAGCAGAGCCAGGCCTGAAATCCACAGTGGTTACAGCCAGCTCACCTTTGAAAAGAAAAGCCATCTTTTTTGTGTCGTGGGAAAATGAAGGCAGTTTTTCTCAGTCCAGGTGAAAAGGGAGAGGGCGTATCTGTGTACAGATGTTTGCCATTCGTCACAACACAGATGGCGTCTACTTTTCAGTTTGCATCTGGATTGCTGTATGCACAGAGCAGCAGTGATATCTTCTCTCTGGGGCAGAAGTAACAAGTCGCAGGGTTGCTCTTGTGCGGTGCCTCACCTTCTGCTCTGAGGAGTTGGTTTGCTCGCAGGGCAGCACATTCCCTGGAACGTTTAAAGAGATTCCTTCCTGATCGCCCTGCCTTCTGCAGTAGGAGAAAGCTGGCCATAATAAGCTGTGCACAGAATTTAGACATGAATATAACACAGATTATACAGCACAAAGGAAGAGCAAGAATATAAGGGCTTCCCGCCACCCAGCTCCTGGCCGCCGGCTAGCTTCACCCCAGAATAATTACACAGAAACTGTATTCTTTTAAACACTGCCTGGCCCATTAGTTTCAGCCTCTTCATGGCTAACTCTCACATCTTGACTAACCCATTTCTAATAATCTGTGTAGCACCATGAAGTGGTGGCTTACTGGAAAGCATTCTAGTGCACTTCCACCTTGGGCTGGAGCTTCATCGTGTCTGCCCTGGAGAGGATCGGCATGGCGTCGGCCTCACTTCCCTCTTCCTCCCAGCATTCTGTTCTGTCTACTCCACCCACCTAAGGGCTGGCCTATCAAATGGGCCAAGGCAGTTTCTTTATTAACCAATGACCTTCCTCCATCGTAAGGGGATGAAGAAGGAATGGACGCAAGTCATAAAAGAGGATAGGAAGGTAATTGCTTTTCTAATTCTAATTTTTTTTCATGGATTGTTTGGTTTTTGGTGATGGATAAATACATAAAATATATTCAATATTGAAAGTGTAAAATTTAACGTGTATCTCCATAGCGTCTATTTCAAGTGCCAATTCTGAGCATTTGGCAGTTTGTTAAGTTCTATAGACTTTGGCTTAGGTTCCTTTTGCTGTGCAATGTTTTTATTTTTGTAAGTTTTCTTTTTTTCAAATAATTGTCTTAGGGTTACTATTGCTGTACTGAAGCACCATGACTAAAGAAACTTCAGGAGGAAAAAGTTTATTCGTTTTACACTTTCACATCACAGTTCATCATCAAAGGACGTCAGAACAGGAGCTCAATCAGGTCAGGAGCCTGAAAGCAGGAGCTGATCAGAGGTCATGGAGGTCATGGAGGCAGCTGTTCTTGGCTTGCTTGCCATGGCTTGCTCAGCCTGCTTTCTTACAAAGAGTCGGGTCCCAGCTCAAGTATGGCCTCATTACATGGACTGGGGCTGTCCCTGTCAATCACTAATTAAGAAAATGACCTACAGGCTTGCTTGACCTTAGGGATGCGACCCCCTCCTCTCTGATGGCTCTGGTTTATGTCAAGCTGACAAAACTAGCTAGGGCACTAGTGAAGTTTGGCCTTTTAAGATGTTACCTAAAGTAATGCTGTATAACATCTTGATTTTATCTGTTTGTTTTCTTTAAAGGTTTATTTTTATTTTATGTGTATCAGTGTTTGGCTATGTGCATATAGGTGTATCCTGCTCACACAGTGGCTGAGGAGGCCATTAGAGGGTGGCATATTACCCGGAACTAGTATGACAGATGACCGTGCGCGGCCATCTGGGTTCCAGGAAACTGAGTCTGGGCTCTCTGCAGGAGCAGTTGCTTTTAACTCTTAAGTTTTCTCTTCAGCCCCTGAGAATACTTTCAAAAAGTAAATTATTCAATCTCTGTTTACTTTTTCTGTTCCTTGCCTTGGAGACAAAAACCTCTGGACAGGAAGATGGTTCATTTTAGAGAGAAATGTCAATGGTCGCAATGGGTATATTTGGTTTTAGAAATGGACAACGTATACTTTAATAATTGATTTTTCTGGGACTGAAGAGGTGGCTCAGAGTTTAGCGCACCTGTTTTTACAGAAGACTAGGGTGCAGTTTCTAGCACCCACATGGTAGATCTCTGACTCTAGTTCCAGGCATACACATGGTGCACATGCATGCACACACTCAGACACACAAAAAATAGATAAGCCATCTATAAAATTGTTTTCTTCTGGAACGCTAGTGCATAGATATTTCAGAGCAGAGAGCTCTTTCCCATTTTGTTTGCTGGGAACCGAATCGGGCTGCTCTCTAAGCTGAGTGTGCACTGTCATCTTTGCTTTGGGGATGAATAGACAGGGAAGGTGACACTTACCTGTGCGTACCTTCTCATTCTTTATGGTCTCTATTGAAACAGGCCTCACTGTGTGGTCCAGGCTGGCCTTGAGTTGTAGTGATCCTCCTGTCTCAGCCTCCGAAGCCTTGGGATTGTCGCTATCCTCTGTTGGTTCCTAAGATCACTAAAATTTCTGTGAATATGTACATGTGGTTTAAGATTCCCTAGGGCTGTGTATTAGCTTAGTGTTACGTTTCCTGTGTGTGACTCTAGAGTTTGGTCTAGTGAACCTTTCTCTTGTCCCTAAAGACAGGACTAAGGTCAGAAAAGTCTGAGGCCCATCCAAGGTCACCCCTAGGCGGTGACAAAAGTGGATCTGAAACACAAGTCTTTCAGCTGCTGCTTTCTCTGGCCCTAGCTGCCCTGGAGTTCACTCTGTAGACCCGGCTGGCCTGGAACTCCAAGGGCTGGGATTGAAGGTGTACACCACTGCCTTGGCTTGGGATTGCTGCTTTTTGGTTGTTTGCTGTCGGATGGAAGAACACCAGGAAAAGGTAATTACATGGAGGAGCATGCAGAGCCCTGGTCATTCTCTTAAGGATTTTAGCCTTCACTCCATTGGGCCTCATTCTTTTTTTCCCCTTTAAAGATTCACTTTTATTTTTATTTATGTGTGAATGTATGTGTCTGTGTGTGTATATGTCATATGTGCCTATAGAGTCCGAAAGAGGGTGTCCAATCCCTGGAAGTTGGAGTCATACAAGTGGTTGTGAGCCACCTGATACTGGTGCTGGGAACTGAACCTGGGATCTCTAGAGCAGGAGTGCTCTTAACCAAACCACTGAGCCATCTCTCTTAGCCTCAACCTGATGTGGGATTCCCCTCTGTATGCTGTGAATACTATTGGTTAATAAAGGACTGCTTTGGACCTATAGCAGGGCAGAACTTAGCTAGGCAGGAAAAACTAAACTGAATGCTGGGAGAAAGAAGGTGGAGTCAGAGAGAAGCCATGTAGCCCCGCTGGAGCCGGACGGAACTTTACCCGGTAAGCCACAGCCACGTGGCGATACACAGATTACTAGAAATGGGTTAAATTAAGATGTAAGAGTTAGCCAATAAGAAGCTAAACTAGTGGACAAAGTAGTGATTTAATTAATACAGTTTCTGTGTATTTATTTTGGATCTGGGTGGCCAGGAAATGAACAAGCAGCCAAGCAGCCCTCATTACTACACCAACTCTTATTCTTTGCCACTTTCGCTGTTGTAAGAAAGTACCTAAATGGGTAATTTGTAATGACCAGAGAGCATTGGTTCAAGTTTCTGGAATATGTAAAGCCCAGTGAAGGGGATGTATCTGATAAGAGTCTGTCTGCATGCTTTAGGATATTACAAGGGGGGGACTCAGGGAAACATGACTGGCCAACTTGAACCCATCCTTTTGAAGTAGCTAACCCACTTTTCACGGAATAGCATTAATCCATTATCATGGGAACAATGCCCTATGACCCCCACCCTTCCTGTTATGTAGTCCTTCTGCTGAGATCAATTTTGTAACACATGAGCTGTGGGAGACACATCCAAATCATAACCCTGTGTGCGTGATTGACATAAATGATATAGAATATGTACTGTTGAACTGTTGAATTTTGCTTTTCCTGGTCTGGTGGCTTAAGACCATTGTTTGCCCACAGAGTCTAAGGGCATCAAATGTCAAGATTCTGATGCAACCCTTGTACACGTAGGGTTTAGTGCTGGGCTGTTACCTTAAACGTGTGTTAACATTCTCTGTCTGTGTTTTTTCTCTATATCTCGTGTAGTCCTCTAAAACAGATGATTTGAGGAAGATTGAATATCCTATATTTGGCAGTGTTTTTTGATTATTGCCCCACATCTATATTTATATGAAAACATCAAGACAGAATGTCTTGTGATGTTAGCTGTCATTGGGTCATTTTACTGATATGAAATGTATCCTCTGAACACACTTATAAATACCCGAGCAAGACAAAACAAACTGAACGTTATTCTCCATGGAAACCCCTTGAAAGGTGCTCCTAGTCTGTTCTCCTTTACCACTCCAGACATGGCGTTGCAAACAGCGCGGTGGTTGGGGGAGGGCACTCCTGGCTCTGATGGACAGAATTCCAAGCTCCTCTCCTGTTTGGATGTTGACTAGGCTCAGTGTGAATAAGCTCAAAGTGCAGCAATGCCACCTGCCAGTCTTCTTGGTTCTGTGTGAGCTTCTTAAGGCAGTGTGTGCCACATAGAGCTGATCGAGGGATGGGTGGAGCCACAAGCTCCTGTCTGAAGGAATGCGGACGGGTGGATGGAACCATATATCCCTCCCTGCATCCGTACATACCATGGGGGAGAGGAATGGAGCAGGCAGAGGAGTGGGGTCTAAAAATTGAAAATATCTTGCATAAGGCATGCAGCGCCGGAGGGAGGGTCTTACTGCAAGACACCTCTGTAGTCTGTGGAGCAGAATGTGAACTTGTTACCCTGATCCACCCCTTCCTGGTCTCTGTATTTGTTTGTTTAGATTTTTTCTTGCTGAATGAGCGAAGGTGCAGCAGTGTCCCATGTTGGAAACATGAGAAATTATAAATCCTAATGATAGAGACACCACGTTTTCCCTTTGCCCCTCAGAGGCCATCATTCTGTCCCCTCCCCTCAGTTAGTGTGGTGGTTAATGGAGGTAAAGCAGTTAGAGCTCGAAGCTGAGCCCCAAGGAAAGATTAAAGGCTTTCACCAGTCAAAGGGCGTAGCTAGGCTCTGGGCAGTGGGTTTCCATCCCAGGAAACCCCTGAGGCAGGTTTTCAAAAGTCGAGGTTCTGTGAGATCGAGTATTACTGTTTTCCACCAGCCCATCTTGAATAAGAAATGATCTCTGTAAAGCTTACCCTATAAAAACGTACAGTCGGACTGTTCAGTTAGAGTGCTGGCCAAGCATCCAGAGGCCCTGGGTTTTGTTCCCGTAACTGCAATCCAGATGTGGTGGCTCACACCTGTAATCTGAGTATGAGCACGGAGACAGGTATATCAGGTCATCTTCAGCTACCGAGAGAGTTCAAGACTAGCGTGGACTGTGGGAGATCGCGACTGAACATGAAATCATAACACAGCCTCCATGCTGAGGATGAAGGTAGCCTAGGTGAGTGGCCTTCCCCCAGGAAAGAACCAAGGACATTGTCTCTTAGCTCAGTGGACACATCATTGTTTTTATTTTATTTTATTTTTATCTCATGGTTTCCTGTAAACTGTAAAACTGCTACAGGCAGGCAGTTTGACTAAACTCTACATGAATACATTTTCTTTTACCTGCTTCTATTTCCTAATTTCTGTTGAACTATGAGGAAGCTAAGGAGGTAGGCTATACATCAGATTGTCTGGTAATACAGAGGTCAGAACACACTAATGCAACTCAGCCGTCTCTAAGCTCTCAGTTCACTTGCGGTGATTCTCAACCTTCCTCATGCCACAAACCCTTTAATACAGTTCCTCATGTTGTGGTGACTCCCACCCCCCATCATAAAATTGTTTTTGTTGCTACTTTATAACTGTAATTTATTGCTGTTATGAATTGGGATACAAATGTCTGTGCTTTCTTGGATCTTAGGTGACCCCTTTGATAGGGTCATTTGACCCCCAAAGGGGTCGTGACCCACAGGTTGAGAACTGCTCTAAGTCTTAGAGTTGCAAGACTATATTGCCCAGGAACTTGGGTGTGACAACTATATATATATAGTGGGGACACGAGCAGCAATATAAGCTTGTTTGGTGGGTAAGTGTGCTCGGGCCTCCGTAGCGGTGTATCACTCTGGTGATGCACCAATTTGATAATGCCAAAACGATAAAAATGCATCAACTCACTGTTCCAAGATCAAGGTGTGGACTGGGCTGGTTGCATCTGCTGATTGATCGCTTGCCTTAGCTTCTGGGACTTTGTGGACGACCTTTGACAATCAGAAGAACTGCCTCCATATCTGCATTCATGGCCATCTGAGTGTCCCTTCAAACTTTTCCATTTCATTCATTCATTTATTTATTTTGTTTTTCGAGACAGGGTTTCTCTGTAGTTTTGGAGCCTGTCCTGGAACTAGCTCTTGTAGACCAGGCTGGCCTTGAACTCACAGAGATCCACCTGCCTCTGGCTCTCTGGTGTTGGGATTAAATGCGTGCGCCACCACTGCCTGGCCAACTTCTCCATTTTATAAGAATAACCGATTATATTGGCTTACACTCATCCCAGATGACTTATTAAATTAATAAGTTAATCTTACTAACTTATTATTTGAGGTCAGATTCCAAGGCATTGGCAGTTATGCCACAAAAAGTTTGGGGGACACAGTTCAACCCATAATGGTTACAAGTTTAACTAGCTTTTGTCTCTAGACTCTCCAAGAAGACTGGCCCAGGTCGGGCAACCTACACACTCAAAATTAGTGAGCACATGCTGCGTTATGAATCTTCTCGGTGTTTTTACATTCCTTGCATTCTCTACCACAGCAAATAAATGTGTCTGTGTTTCTAAAAGCCGCAGAGGTCTCATTACTAGAATAAAAGCGAACGAACCCTGGAGACGAATGGGCGCACTGCAGAATCCGCTCCTCATCTTTTTCTCCCTGGTCCCCAAAGCATAATAAGTGTAACCTCCAGTCATACGCGGGGAGACTCTGATTTCAATCAAGCTCAGTGGGTGGCAGTTAGTTACAACAGGGCAGGCAGTCTGCCATTCCAGAAAATGTGGACTGTACATTTTGGGCAATCCAGAAGATTTGTCTAGGGTAATTTTGACAGGCTGATACTTTATATTGGACTTTTTGGTTTTTTTGGAGGGTGGTACCCAGCCTGGTCGCAAACTGGCTGTGCACCCAAGGATTGCCGTGATCTCCTGACTGTTCTGCTTCCTGGTTCCCAGCCTGGGATTACAACTGTGCACTGCCACACCCAGTTTCTGCAGGAAAGGGCATCCAACCAAGGGCAAATCCAATCATCACGACCAAATGCTCTACCGACTGAGCTATACTGCCAAGCCCCAGCTAGACACTGACTCTTGACTTTAACTTCTTCCTGTAGTGTGGTGATGCTGTGCTTTCATTTGCTAGATGTTTCCATGATGACATCTGGTAGGAGAACCTGTTTTGTTAATAACGTCTCCCTGGGTACTGTAATGAACCAGGCATTTAAACAATGGATCATCCCTGGTCAACCTAGGCTGCTATTTTGAGCTCACTTGTCCAGAACAGTCATGAAGACACTGAGAAATTAAAGAGGGAAGGTGTGTTTGTGTGCCCTGGGCAAGTTCAACACCTAGAGGAAAATTAGACGGAGTAAATACATTGCGTAATATGCTTTAGGTCGCCGCAGGTCTTTACCCATTCCAACTGGTGCTCCTGATAGATATCTACATATTATGCAGCAAGAACAGTGTTGTTTGTATCAGATGGAGGCTCAAGGATCAAGGGGATGCAGCTTCTCTGTGGGAGTCTTTTCACTTCTTCTGTGTATCTGCCCGCCTTGCATGCCCTATGTGCTGTGCTGTATTTTAGCCATTTGGAAAACTGACAAAACCCAAGGGATAATACCTGGAGGATGGAGATAAGTGTCAGGGAGGAAGTGAGAGAGATAATGGGAATTGGGAGTGTGGGGGCACAAGTGAGGCAGGTTGCCACTTGAAAACAGTTGACAATAAACATTTCAAAAAGGAGGAAAGTTAAGCCTGTGGTGTTGTGGAGGCCTTGCCTCATTATCGGGGGTGCCCTTAGAGGTGCTTGCTACTCCACCATGGCGACCAGTCCCTGTAACCATGGTGACCAATCCCTGTAACCATGCTGGCATGCACCTGTAATTCCATTGCTGTGGAGGCAGAGACAGCCAGATTCCCTGGGGCTCACTGGCCAGCCAGCCTTACTCCTTAAGCAAGTCATTGAGAGACTGTCTCCAACAACGAGTGAGGTGGACATCTGCCTGTGCACGCTAACATGCTTGTGTTAGCCCCGTTGCTCACACATGTGCACACATTAGTGGTCAAGGCTCAGGTCTCTAGGAAATGGTAGTGGAATGGGAGTCTGTGCTGCCTCCGAGCTGCTGGCTCCTCTGTGTTGCTGGGCTGTGCCTGCCAGAAGGATGAGAACTGTGTTGGTCTTGCTCACATGGGTCTCCAGAAGGATGAGAACTATGTCTGTCCTGCTCACATGGGTCTCCAGAGTACCCAGTCATTGCTCACTGAACATGTGTTGGTTGAATAAGGAGGATAAAATAGCACCCCCCATTGTAATTAGAGAGAAGCTCAGACACCCAAGAAAGAATTGAGAACAAAATCCTTAGGAGAGTAAGACCCACTTCCTCAGGGTGCCCCATTAGACACACACCCTATTCTTCTGAAGCTGGGGGACAGATAGCTACCGTTTTCATATAGGCTTCTCATTTTCATGTTGGATCACACTAAATGGTCGCCTTGCTCATCCAAGAGAGGGAAATTGATTTCAAATTGCTCCCATTTTGGTTGAAAACCTAAACTACCATACATGCTTTATGGAACTGGGGAGAAGGTAGGGCCATGGTTTCAGCTGCAGTAAAACTGGTTTAATTAACTGAGCGCTGTGTGCCAGCTGGTGCGACCCCACTTCTGCACAGCGGCTGAGTTGGAAGACAGCATCAGGGCCAGGAAGAGAAAGGCACGGCACTGTTTCTGATACCGTGGGGTAGTGGGCATGGTCTCTGTCCTGCACAGGGCTAGGCTGGAAGACAAGTGTCAGAGCTAGGAGGAGTTAGGCACTGTATCTGCAGCTGTGGGATAGTAGACATAGTCACTGTCTTACGCAGGGCCTGGGAGCCTGCGGAGTGGATGACGCATGCTCCCAGCTTCCCCGCTGCTCTCTACCTCTTTCGAGGGTCACTGGACCTGAGAGCAGGTTGCTACATATTTAGGAATTTGAAAGCTGGTCAGCCAATAAGTGCCCGGAGCCAATTTTTCAGAGGCTCACACGATACACACAGTTTCTTATGTGTAAAGTGTGGAACTCTTCCCCAGCCCCAGTACCTGCTTTCCTCTCCTTGACTTGGTCCAGGAGGTAGTCTCATCTTGTGAGTAAAGATCCTCTTGCTCGGTCCTTAGCCTTGTGAAATAACATTTTCTTAGGAAGCAGGGGTCTTTGGCAAGAGAAAAAGGAAGACTCCTTGGCAAATGACCACTTAGGAACCCAAAGTAATCAGGACACTCTGCACAGATCAACTTCATTTAATTCCAGGGGTTTCGATTGGTATTCTGTGCCACATCACACTCCACAGCACAGCTCTAACATGGCCAGTTGTGAAGTTTAAGCTGGCTGTTTAGTGGCCTTGGTTGCTAGGTGATCTTTTTCTTTTTCTGTTTTCATTTTCTGAGACAGTTTCTCTGAGTACTGAGTAGCCCTGCCTGACCTGGAACTCACTCTGTCTACCAGGCTGGCCTAGAACTCAGAGATCCACCTGCCTCTGCCTCCCAAGTACTGGGATTAAAGGTGTGTGTCACCACCACCCATCTTGGTTGCTAGGTTTTCTATGGGGCTTAATCCTCTGTTTTCTTGACATGGGCATCCTTTAAATCCTTAGGACTACTTTTTCTAGGTAATACCACAGGACAGTAGGACTCAGATCCTACTATATTTCTAGGATTTGTCTAAACTGAAGTGCCCTGGACTGCACACTAGCCAGATGCCACAATCGTGGCCCCCGGAGCTACATGCCTGATGCTGTCATTTTATGGGATTTTTTTCTTCCCCACAAAGACGGTACCTTTGCTCACTCTCAAGCTCACATTGCTTTATTTACTACTGTTGTGTTTAAGGAAGGGTCTGAGCAAAGATCCAGGATGTGGCTCAAATCGATTTAGCCTGGTTCTTGCCTCCGGCTTCTCTTTAGAAGTAAGTTTGGTTTGGGCAGAGGTCTGGAGGTCTGGGGCAGTGGTATTGCCGAGTTTTGGCAGTTTGGTGTGCTATTTTTTTCTGTCAGGTGTTTATCACAGG
Source organism: Chionomys nivalis (assembly GCF_950005125.1). Lineage (NCBI taxonomy): Eukaryota > Metazoa > Chordata > Mammalia > Rodentia > Cricetidae > Chionomys > Chionomys nivalis. The sequence goes on along the minus strand of NC_080090.1, from coordinate 48,183,590 downwards.
CAGATACTGGAGTTGCAAACCAAATAAACGCCATCTGGCCCAAGGAGCTGAAAGGTCGACAGAGTGGGTGGACTACAGCAAGCTGGACACAACTTGCCTCTTGTCCAGGGCCAGCTTGGTCTGGCTTGGGCTGGTTATTGCCTTGCAGGAATTTGAGCCAGTGCCGTGAAGTTGGCCTCATGTTTCAGCAGAAACTAGAAGTTTCGCTTGATAAGCTGCAGCTTTTAAAGCGTGCTAGGGAATTCAGTTGTTTTTGTTTGACGTTGTGAATGATGAAGCCATTGCCTTTGAACCAGGTTTGCCCTATATATGGCCACCTTGCCCCGGTAGTTTGTCTGGCCATGGTCGGAAGATGGGTGGAGATGCTCTTTGAGCCCGAAGCAGCTTCTCTTCCATCTTCCTTCCTCTTCACAGAGGAAGTTTTGCACAGAAGTTCTCCTTCCTCCTTGCTGCCTTTTAGCTAGGGGAGGAGCCAAACCTCAGCTCTGCATTAGACTTAGATTTCTTCTTTGTGACTGGTTCAGCACTGAATGTGTGCTCTGACTGTCTAATGGAATGGGAAGTTATGCTGCTGACCTATCCTTGGGAAAGCCTTGTTTGTTCCCGAGGTCTGAAAAGCTGCCGTCTTCCAGGGTTCTGAGTACCACCCACAGTGGCCTTAGCTGTCTCTTTACAGCCTGGTGGATGAAGTCAGCATTGAGAAGGGCTGACTGCAAGGGAAGGGAAGGGAAGAACCTGCTCTCTTGCTGAGATCAAATGGCTCTAAGTTTGTCGTTCTGGGGACATCTATTTGTATGAGATAAGAGTCTTTATTGTAAACTGCAGAGATAGCTCAGGCTGAGAGCACTGATTGCTTTGTTAGAGGACCCAAGTTCAGATCCTAGCACCCACATGTTGGCTCAGAACCATCTTTAACTTTGTCTCTGCGGCATCCCGTGCTCTCTTCTGAGCTCTGTGAGAACCAGGCACACATGTGGAACACATGCATACATGCAGGCAAAGCACCCATACACAGAAAGCAAAATAAATCTTCAAAAAAGTATTGATTGCCTTTTCTTTCTTGCCAGAGGAAGCTGTGTTGGCCTGCACACAGACCAGAAGAGAGGCAGGTGAACTATTGGCAATGAAGAAAGCCTTCTTGCTGCTGGACTTAGCTGCCACTAACTCTGATGACAGGATCTTAAGTCTCTATACTGTTCCCTTGGTGTTGGCCCTTTGGAGAGTTAGCCAAGTTAGGCTCTATCTTTCTGCAGAGAAGGAAGCCAAAACCCTATGGGCAGGGTAAGCAAGAGAAAGGAATTGGTCCCATCTTCCACAGGTTCAGGGTTGCCAGTGCTGAAACACTTGTGTTGGCCATAGAGGTTTGGGACCAGGGCAATGGAGCCAGACTTGGTTCTGACAACTTGGTCTCTGCAGATGAGATAGGAATTAAACTGGACCCTTTTCATTTACATAGTTACTCTTCAGGATGAAGAACCTTCAGCCTGGGAAGAACCTCACCCTTCAAGGATAGGCTGACTTTAACTTTTTGTGTAATCCAAATAGTTTAGGTATTTAAACCAGTACTAAATAGAAAGCAGTTCCTTCTTGGTCTGTGGTCTCTGAAAGAAAACCCACTTGATGAAGCACCCTAAAACACTAATCATTCTGGGTATTTTTCACCTTCTGTATGTGTGTTAAGGCCAGGTTTCAACCATAGGTCTTGTTTCTCAGAAGTCATTCACCTTATTTTTGAGACAGTGTTCCTCACTGGACAAGAGTTTGCTGGGTAGGTAGACCAGATGGCTAGGCGCTCTCACACTTGACTTGTTTTTTTAATGTGAATTCTGGGTACGGAAGCCTGCATGTGTGTGAATAGCACAGATTAAGTCATGGTCACACACAACTCTTTCCACTCCTAACTAATCACATTCATTGTATACAGCATGGAGAGACAACGAGGCACGTGGGAAAGCATGTGAATTCTAATGCCACCTGGGTTGGGTTTGAAGCCAAGCTACTTGTGTGATTTTTCTGTCTGCCACACCTTACCAAAAAGCTCATTCTCTTTGTGGCTCAGTTTCCTAATCTGTGGAATGAAAGCAATTATGACATGTTTCTTTAGGCATGGGGGAATTAACAGTATAATACATTACTACATTGAAGGTACTCAGAGCCGTGCCTTGCACACTCTTAAGTGACGTGTATGTTTGCTCTTCTGCATAGTCCAAATAACTAATGAAATCCGAAGCTCACTGCTGGCTGACTCATAGAAGACCTTAATCAATTGGTAGATGTATCGTCATTGTCTTTTAGATTACAAGTGATTTATTGCAGGATATAGAAGCGGCTGTGGGAGGTAAGCTTGTGGGAGTCTCCCTGGGCCAAGGATGCAGGCTGCCAGCCAGCAGGCATCATGGGGAATAAAGAGATTATATAGTGTGTTTGCCTGACTGGATCTGGCTGCACTCAGGGTGACAGTTAGCATTCCTTAGTGCTTAACACTAAAGCGTGTGGTATTTAATAAGACAAACATTTCTGTTAAGTGCCCATTCCTTTCAAAGGTAGGCAGTCTGTTCTTTCATTTCTTACCGTTATTTATTCGTTCACTGCCTCATTATCTTTTTCTGAACGGCGAGAGTGATGGCCAGTTTGCAGAATAAGATCCACTGACCTGCGAAGGCGTCTTGGAGGGCTGTTACCTTGCCAGGCCGTGGTGACACCCTGTAGAACTGTGGCCCTGTGAGGACTCAGTGACATCTTGTAGAGCTGTGACTTTATGAGGACACAGTGACATCCTGTAAGGCTGTGATGCTGGGATGTTGTGGTGACATCTTGTAGAGCTGTGACTTTATAAGGACATGGTGTCATCCTGTAAGTTAATGCCCTTGTGAGGGCATGTGATAACCTGTAAGGTCCTTGCCATGGTGTGGGGACACCCTGTACAGCTGTGATCCTGCAGTGATGTGCTTGCTGTTTTGCTGGGACATCAGTCCAGGTCTTCACATGTACAGTGGAAACACAGGTCTCTCAGAAGCTCCCTGTGGAGCACATAAGATAGCCAGCCTGGAGCCTTCTTTGTCGTGTTTTGCTTTCTTCTTTCTGTCTGTTTGTAACCAGCATCTCAGTTTTCAGGTAAGAAAGCTTCAACTATAATTCTATCTGAGTTTTCTGGGGTGGGGCAGTAGCAGGGAAAGAAATGTTTTTTTTTTTTTTTCTTTTTTTTTTGGCTTTCTGTTTTGCAATGGAGTCCTTGAATACTTCCCAGGCTGCCCTCAAACTCAGAGCTGGAGAATTCCTCCTGCCCCAGCCACCTGAGTAGCCCTCACTAAGGGTACATACCCGTTTGAGTCACTACATGTGTCTTGTGAGTTTTTGGTGTATTTCGAGTGTTTCACTGGAAATTGCGGGTGGTTTAAATAAGGGTTTGTCAGGCGTTTCCTGTGAAGAGCTTTGGCTCTCTGTACCATCTCGCTCAACCCGTTCTCATTTGGATCTACAGCTCACGGGCTAAACTGCTGATGTGGCCACAGGCAGTGCTTCACTGCACATGCCTGGTTTTACTAATAAGACTGTATTTGAATTTCATGTACTTTTAATGCCTCATGAAATAGTATCTCCTGATATTTTTTCAACCACTTAAAGATAGTTGGTTGGAGCCGGGCGGTGGTGGCGCACGCCTTTAATCCCAGCACTAGGGAGGCAGAGGCAGGCGGATCTCTGTGAGTTCGAGACCAGCCTGGTCTACAAGAGCTAGTTCCAGGACAGGCTCCAAAACCACAGAGAAACCCTGTCTCAAAAAAAAAAAAAAAAAAAAAAAAGATAGTTGGTTGGGGTTTTTTTTTTTTTTTTTTTAATCATTTTATTTGAGGCCTTAAAGAAAGATGGCAGTAGGAGTTTGCTGCCCTCCTGGGTTGGGTAATAAACTGTGTTAGACTCCATGTAGTAGGAGGTAGTTATTGAAGGAGTTTGTTCGGCCACACCTATTTTGGTTTTGTTTTGAGACAGGGTCTCACTACATAGCTGTCTTGGAATTTACTGTGTAGGCCAGGCTGGCCTTGAGCTCCGAGATCCACCGCCTCCTAAGAGCTGGGATTAAAGGTGTGTGCCACCAATGTCCTGCTGTGGTCACACCTTTGTGAAGCATCATCTGGAACACACTTGGAGGTTCCTGAGACATCTGGGACACACCTAAAGGCTCTGGAGACATCTGGAGCACACCTGGATGCTCTGGAGACATCTGGGGTACACCTGGAGGCTCTGGAGACATCTGAAGCATACCTGGAGGCTCCAGCGAGATCAGAATTATTGTTTTGGATGGCTTCTGCCAAGGTCAGGTGCACATGTACTTCCTTTGAATTAGGTTCAGGTGGTTCTAGATAATGGAGGGTGGTGGTTCTAGATAGTGGAGTGTGTGGTGGTTCTAGATAACGGGGCGTGTGGTGGTTCTAGATAATGGAGTGTGTGGTGGCTCTAGATAATGGAGTGTGCTGCCCGTTTTTCCTGTTGCGATGCCAGGTCACTCACTTGGGGGTCTTAGTTGCCTGACTGCCCCTAAACAGCTCCTGTCTCCATTTCTGTTGAAAGGTTGGTCTCCTGCCTTCCCCTGACTGTTTTGACCCTCTGCTTTCTCTCTCCTATCTCCACTGCATTAAAGGCACATTAATGTATTCTCAGTGCGACACTTTAAGAGTTCTTAGAATGAGCAGAGAGCAGCTCTATCCCATAATAGTGCATAATCAATGGAGAGAGATTGCCAGGCTATAAATCACCACGGAGATTTGATGATATCAGCTTCAGGGATAGAATTGAGATCCTGCGGTTTGCTCAGGTTCTGAATCCTCTAGTTTCTGAAACTATTATTCTTCTTTCTTTATTATTATTATTTTTAATTTACAACTGTCTGGTGGAAAGGTGTCTGCTGTGAACCAGCCATCCGTGAAACACAGGGAAACACAGAAGGGCCCCAAATCCTCCTCAAAGCGCAGGTCAGCTTTGTCCCCACGGCCCCTCCGTTCCTCCGTGTTTGTTTCACTGCAGTGGGAAATGCTCTCCACACAGCTTCAGTGGGCACTGTGGTGCGGCTCCTGCTTGGCCTGTCAAAGACCAAGACGAACGTCTTTTCCTCCCAATGCAGAAGTGAAGCTGACACCCGTTAGCCTGGCAGCCTCACAGACGATGCTCTTGATGGGGCTAAGAAGGGGTTTTAAGAGAGTAAAGTACCTTGCACTTTCTGGCTTAATGCAGAGAGCTAAAAATATACTAAAAACATTTTTTTAAAGTGATAGACCAGAGACTTTTGAAGCCTTTTCATCTAGCAACGCCAGCCTCCTTTCCCTCCAAGCATCAGAATTGCTTCAATATTTAGGTATTAATATTCCCTTGTGGCTCAATCAGCTCTTTGAAAATGAATTTCTCGGCACTGCTGTCATAATTAAAGACAGACATGCCGAGGTGAACGGGAATTTGTGTGTTTCTTAGATTGAAAGGCTCTGTCGAGTCGGATGAAGGTTAAGTCCTCTCAAGGTTAAGTTCTCTATTTAAATCCCTCCCAATTACGGTGCCAGGTACAATCTTTGATGAGATGCAGGAAGGACAAATGACTTAATCTGTGGGAGAGACATTCTCCGCGGGAAGGGAAGCTATGAAATCAGAAGGAACTGGACAGTGTTTATTATCGAGGGAAAACAGTCACATAAATACAGCCTGCCGGAGTCCCAATAAAACAGAAGTCACTATTGGGTTGCGAAGGTGTCATAATGGAAGACCAGAAGGATGGCTTTCCTCTTCGGGGAGCAGTACAGACCTCAAAGGATGAGTACTTGCTGATGGTGCTATTGGGAGGGTCTGTGTACCTGAAGGACGGGGCATGGTTAGGTCACAGGGGCAAGTTCTTGAGGGGAATTTGGTGACCCTGGCCCTTCTGTGTTTCCCTACTACCCTGGCTGCCATGTGGAAAATGATCCTCCGCCGTGAACTCTTGCAATGCTGTACTTTCCGCTTTGACCCAGGCCCCAAAGCAGTGTGACCCATTAGCTATCAATGGCAATGTCTGAAGCTGGGAGCCAAAAATAAACCTGAAGTTATTCCAGGGATTTGTCCCAGGACCAGAAAGTTGACAGCACACTGACTGTGCTCCTCAGAGCGGGGAAAACTATAAGGTGGTCCAAGTCTCAGACTGCCAGCAGATGCTGTGATGATCCTCACGGGGATGCAGTTGTACTGACAACGAGTTCTCGCAGCCTGGCTCTAGAATCATTCCAAGTCTCATTGGCTGTCTCAGTCGTAGAAATCAAAGGCTCTGGCTCGTGTCTTTCCGCTTCAGCTTCTGATGACATGGTTGGTCAGCTCTGGTGATCGGCCTCCTTGCCGTGAGAATGTTTGATACCGGCGTCTGAAAATATCCCTTTCTGCCTCTGCCCTCCAGTTCTTCCGGTCTCTTCTCACTACGGGCCGGGGTGTCATGTGGGCTCCATTCTATCTCACTATCCATTGTGATTAGTCGTGTGTGGGTTGCATGGACGATACAGGGATCTAGTGTATGTGCTGGAGCCACACTGGTAGGTTCAAATCTTGACGGTGCTGCTCACCAACTTGTGTGAGTAGCTGAAAACTTTCTGGGTCTCAGTTCCTTCCTTGTTGAGTTGATTTTATATATAGCTTTACTTGAGTAATATTAATCCCCCTGAGATTTTTATTGAGGAAAAAATGACGTTACATGGAAAGAATCTAGTCCATTGATTTCTACTTAGTGAGCTCTCTATATATGATGATGCTTGAAGAAAAAAAAAAAGAAATTGTGTGTGTGTGTGTGTGTTTGTAGGTCAGTCAGAGGACAGCTCTGTCTTCCGTTTATCTAAGTGATACAAGATATCCGTTTACTTCTGAATGCCATATTAGTTGGCTCGTGAACTTCTGGGAATTCTCCATCTGCTTGTCGTCTTGCCATGGGAGCACTGGGATTCCAGATGTGTGCCACTGTGCCAGCATTGCATGTGTTCCGGCGCCCCAGGCTCAGGTCCTCATGCTTGCTTGGCAGATGCTTTACTCCTTAGGCCGTCCCTCTGGCCCCAGTGTTCCTCCTTTGCTGTGAAGTATACATCATATGCCGTCCTGGTACCTTGGAGTTGTATCAGGCTATTCCGTCGCTTGTAAATAATATCCTAAGCACCTTTGCTTCCTCAGTAACCTTCCTGTTTCTATGGCTGGAGAGAGCCTGCCACCTCCAAACATTGTACTCTGCATCAAATGAAACAGAATATGTTGCAACAGTAAGAACATGAACTAACAGTTTCACCCTATTGACCTGGGGCTCATCGCTGTACTGATACACTGTCTGTCTCCTGGGTGCTTGAATGAGGGTTTTCAGTAAGCCTGGATGTCACAATTTTACCATCTGTTTCCCAGACACCATTCAAATTTGCCAACACCAGAAGTTGTTATCTAGAGTCCTATGCCCACTGAGTGTCTCCCTCGGATCTTGGGTGCTTTCTCTGGCTTTTCTGACCTTGATGCATTTGTAGATAACACAGCACTTTGTAGACGATCCCTTAGATTTGCTGTATTTGATGGTTGCCAGCCATTCCATTCCGAATCAGATCTGGCATGGGGTAGAAGAACCACAGATACGATGTTCATTCCTTTCAGTTCCTTCTGTTAGGTAGCACGTCACGTGATTTCCATTTCCCTTTATTCTCAGTGTTCAGCTTTGGTCACGGATAGAGGCGGCATCTGCTGAGCTTCCTCACTGTGAAGTCACTCCTCTTACCTTCTTGTAGGAAGTCCCTTATGGGCAGTATTGATATTACGCTCTTTAAGGTTTCAGCCTGTTCATTTGTTATGATTGAGGACTCAGGGAGTTCCATTTTTTAATGGTATATAATTCCTCATTGTTCTTTGGTATACAGATTGCCTCCCATTGAGATAGTGGCTACTAGGTCCTTTTGGAACTGTCTGAAATAATTTTATTCGAATATGTCTGTACTCTGTAGACCAAGAAATTCTAGCCACACTGTGTTTTGTTGGACCCAGCCCTGGTTTTTTCTGCCCTGGAACAGAGTGGCTATTCCGCTTATGATCCCCTTTAGAGAAGCGTGATGTATAGAAGCCGGCATTTAGACACGGTGTGTGCACATTGCTCCTGGATACTGCAACTCCGAGACCCCTGAGTAATTAACAGGTTGTATTCATTGCTGTAGTATCATGTGTTGTTAGCCACACATTCACACTGCTGTATTCAGCACACACGGCACGGTTCATTTTCGTTTTCTCCTGTGGATCCCGGTGGCTCTCTTCTCCACTAGCGGAAACCTAACTTGTACTGACAGTGTATAGTTTTCTCCTTTTGTCTCACACATTTGTGTGCAGATGTGTCTCTTTAGTTTCTGGAGGCCACGATTCCGCGTCAAGCTCTTCTCATTTTAGGTGTAGGTACCGTCTTCCTCTGGATGGGGTACTGGTTGGGTATTGGATACCGGTTGGGACAGATGATCATTGTACACTGCAAAGGTGTTCAGACTCTACCTTCTTCCAGGTAGAGTACAGTACGAATGGCAGTTTATCCCTCCTGTCAAGGAGAAGGGTGACAGGACATCATTCATCGTTCACCTTGGGTTGTACATCAGATGCACGGTTTTGTGTAGCAGCCCTGATGGTGAGTAGAGTCATCACTACTTGGGCAGTGGTGGCGCTGCTTTGGAACTGAGGCATGGCTGCAAATGGAGAAACACTGTTGCTGGTGGCTCTGTGATCGGAATAGAATAGATAGGAAGACAAGGACTAGAATAAAGGCCTGTTGGAGGCCTGGGAGAAGGGTTGAGGAGCTGGCCTTAGGTTGTGTCTGAAACACACTGCAATCCTGTGCTTGATATTTGAAGGACAATTACATGTTAGTGTGACCCTTAAGCCAGGCCCCAGGGCAACCCTGGAAGAAACTGCACAGTGGTCTGGCAATGATCCTCGATACCAGAGGCCACTCAGCTCGTTAGATGGGCAGTTTGCTCAACAGCGGCTAACCAGATAGGAAGGAGAGGTGGGTATCAAAAAAGATCCCCTCCAGCTAGGCTGGCTGTCGGCTTTGAATCTTTCTTCTACCTTCTAAAGGAAGGAATACAGGACTAGAGCAGCTTTTGAGTTCCTGAGGGTGTATAGAGTTTTAAAAGGTCTGCTTTTTCCTGCCTGGAAATTTACTTCAAGAAGAAGGTGTCAGTCACATAGATGTTTCAGGAATCAGATGGCCTTCATTTCTTTCTCCCCAATCAGCTCTATAAAGCTAATTGTCCAACTGAGAAAGGCTTGATTTTACAGGCATGTGGGGGAGGCAGGCTTGTTGTTTCCAGCTTTTCATCGCCTTCCGCCTTCCTTGCCAGAGGCTGTGTTTAGCAGCAGCACCAGAATTTGCCGGGAGAAATTTGGAAGTCGTGTCTATCCAAGGACTCACCATGTACAGATAGGTCTGCGACATTTCTCCTGTGTACCCAGAATGGTTTTCAGGGCCCCCAATATTCGCCATCATTGCGTTCGTTGTATTTGAAATGGCTTTGACTGACAGCAGGAAGTTTGTCCGGTTCTTTTCAGACAATGTCTGCATTAATGCCCAGTAGGCAACGGCCTGGTAAGTGCAGGAGACCATATTAAGAAATTATAATGCAAAAATTACGTTGCATAATAAATGTGCAGGAGCACATTATTCTAACTAATTATGAAGCTTACAAAGAGGCCAAGTGGTACTTGGTAAATCTGATTATTTAGGGTGGTGGAAAAACTCCTTCTGCAGCACTGGAAATGTTATGCAGGGTAAAGATAATAGTGGCTGGAATACAGGATTAGCCATGTGCTGTGTGAAAGATGGCAGGCTTAAAAAATCCATTTGTATTTCTGGCAAATTGTCTTAATATAATCTACATGCCTTTCTAATTTAAAATATGAAAGTTAAGTAAAGCGTATGGAGGAGAGCTGTAGCCATTAAGGAACTGGGGAAGTAGTCCAGCCATTTAAGCCTAGACTATATAGTGTTAGGTGTGTGTGTGTGTGGTGGAAGTGTGTCTGGGCTGTAGTGTGAGGGTATGTGGTGTATGGACTCGTGTGTGTGTGTGTGTGTGTGTGTGCGCCCTGCTAACATTTAAGCTGTGAACTCAAATTGCAGCCCCGTGCAAGTGTGTATTATTTTTAATGAAGACTGCGGCATGGTGGGGTGTTCTAAATTAGGCCTGATTATGACTACAGATGGCAATTGAGCTTTTGGAAGCTGTTTTCTTAAACTGTTAACATGAAAAAATTGCCTCTTAGTATTGGTTTGCCAAGTTCAGCACTTGTTTCGGGAAAACTATCTTTTGGTTCCCCTTCCATTCACAGCGCGTCCATCTTCCCTCTTAAACCAGTGTGGAGGGGTTTAGATCTACAAACCCCATTTCCTAAGACTTGTTAAATAATCTATTAAACATGATTTTGACTCCCTTCCATGATGGGTATTTTCCGAGTGTCTTCTGGACGGTTGTTGAGTCAAAGCAGTCCTGTTCTTGTCCATTGTGAAAAGTACGTTTGACCCTCAGTGTGTTTGCACTCACAACATCCTTAACTGCCTTCTATCCAGAAGGCAAATTTGACATTATTCAGACTTCCCGAAAGGATTGTGGATGTGAGTTGACATTAGCTGGGTGGCTTCTTTGTAGACTTTCCTGTCTCGGTCCTCTCTGTTAATAGGTATATAGACCTACTTGTACAGGGTGCCACGATCACAATTTCAATTTTGCTTCCTCTAAGGAGACATTTGGTAATGCCGGGCCTCATGTGTTTATGTGTTTTTTTCTTTTAGTTTTAACCTACATGTATTTAATTGTGTGCATGTGTGTGTTACACACACACACACACACACACACACACAAATAGCTGCCTCAGTGTTCCTATAGAGGCCAAAGAACAATTAGCAAGAGTGGGTTCTTTCCTTCCACTGTGTGGGTTGTCGAGATCAAAATCAGGTCACTAGACATGGAAGTTGGTGCCATCTCTCTGGCCCTGACCTTTAATTTGGTGTTGGTGTTCTTGATATTTGTCAAGTAGGGGCTTGGGACACTTAAAAATGCAGTGCAGAGCATGCAACAGACTTACAATGTTAGTAGGGCAGCTGTTGAGAAACCCAGCGGTCAACACAGCCAATAGCACCTCCTTTGGCCTCCCACTGTACCAATGGGCGTGTAACAATGGTTCTCTGTGGGTTAGGTGTGCTCTAATGATTCTTATTACAGTTTGGAGTTGATTTTTAAATTAGATATGAATACGTAAGAAATAGTCCTTTCTGGCTGGGGGTGCAGCTCAGCCCTAGAGTGCTTTGCTAACGTGTAGGGAGCCCTGCATTTGACCCCTGGTGCCCCCGTGCCCTCCAGCTGTCATCTTGCCAAAAAGAAAAAGTAAAAAGGAAGTCAGAGGTGAACCAAGAATCAGCCTTGAACCATGTAAAAGGCATCGTGGACTGGACCTATTCTGGTCAGATGCTGGGTTTGCTTAGGAGCCTTGGGGAAGCATCTGCGGTGACCTTTACCAGTTATGTAACATTTCACCCCGTCAGTCTACACTCTCCTGCATGAAGACTTCTTCAAAAGGTTCTGATGGAAGTATCCGAACTAACAACATCACACAATCCTTCTCTTTTGTTGTGAATTCTGCGCCTGAAGCCTGGAGGAGGGGCATAGGCACTACGCTTAACTCCATTATATTCTGTGTCCCTAGCTCAGACAGGGAGGAACCCTGGGAACTAGTCATGACTAGATTAATAGATGGACCCCTTTGAACGGTGACATTTCAAGATTATTATCATCTATTTATTTATTTGTGTATATGTGCGTGTGTTGTGTGTCACGGTATGTGTGTGGAGGTCAGAGGACAGCTTGCTAGAGTTGAGTTTCCCTTTCTCCACATGGGTCCTAGGAATTGAATTTAGGTCACGAGGCTTGGCTGCAAGTGTCCTTACTCACTGAGCTATCTCTAGCTTTTCGTGTTTTTTTCTGGTTTTCTTTGTGGCTGTTCTCTCTGAATGGAGGAATTCGGGAGGAGAGTGTCAGGCTCTTGTGCAGTTTGTAGTGATGTACACGGGTAGGGAAGAGATTGCAATTTGCATTTTATATGTTGACTAATCTTTCAAAACACCTTTTCACGTTTTTAAGTTAGGCAGCAACAGCAGCCAATGATAGATGGGGCTATTGGTGTGAATCGAATCTGCAGAGACAAAATTGGATCCGGATGAGTGTGAGCTTACGATGAGGTGGTCAGCCACGGTGCCCCCCCCCCCCAGGTACAAATTACATACCCAAAGAGGACAGCTGATGCTGCAGGGCTGCTATTTCCCCTCCCCATAGAGTACAGTGCTTCTAGCGATGGCAATAGCATCTATTCATTGAGGATAGATACTGTCGCCATTGGCTGTTGAGGGTTCTTGAAATAAGACATCCTTTGAAGAAGTGAAGCATGGATCAGAGATCGTCATTGATCACCTGGTCTTATCAGTAAGGAAAATTTACCTGCACCCTCAGCAAATATGTATTTGTGTTCTCTCTGCATGTGTATGTGCCTATGGTGTTGTGTGTGTGCACATGAAGAAGCCTGAGATAGAGCCGAGAAATCTTTGATGGTTCTCTACCTTATCCATTGAAGCAAGTGTCTCATTTGAACCCACAGCACACCAGTGTGGCTACTTTAGGTAACCCATTTGTTTGGACATTTCTTGGTTCTTCTTTCCAAGTGCTAGAAGTACAAATGGGCCACCATGCCTACACAGAATTTAGTTGGATGTGGGTTTTTGGATGCCTTTCCTCAGACTTTGGTAGCTGGTGCCTTATGTACTGAGCCATTTCTGCAGATCACTTTAAAAATTATATACATTCATACATGTATATACACATACATATTCATATCTAAATACCATCCGTCCGTCTGTCCATCCATCTACTTATCCATTTATCCACCCATTCACCACCCACCCATCGTCTGTTCCTCCCTCCCTCCCCCTCCCTCCCCCTCCCTCCTCCCCCTCCCTCCCTCTATCTATCTTCTATCTATCATCTATCTACCTATCTATCTATCTATCTATCTATCTATCTATCTATCTATCTATCCATCTATCATCTATCTATCATCTATCCCCACTATCTTGGGTACAGACCAGAAATGACAGATGCAGTCAGTAGTGCCTTGGGGCCATTGCCAGGTCCTGGTGATCATTGAGCTCAAACATCTTCTTAAAATAAGTGACTTCTGCCCAAGAGGTGGCTCGGCCTGTACTGTTCATGCAGATGACCTGAGTTGGGTTCCTAGGACTCATATCAGGTGACTCCAAGGGGGTCTGCTGCCTGGGAAGACACCTGCATATCATCAAATGCTCACACACACACTTTAAATCAATGAATGACTTCATAGGACGGGAGAGATGACTTCACACCAGTGAACAGCTTGCTTTACAAGCATGAAGACCTGAGTTGATCCACAGCACCATGTAGAATGTCAGACGTGGTATCGCATCTGCCAGTGCTGGGCAGGCAGAGGCAGGAGGATTCCTGGGAATACTGGCTAGCTAGCATTGCTGAGTGAATGTAGTCCAGGTTAAGGGATAGACCATCTTTCAGAAAAAATAAAGTCGAGAATGCTAGAGAAACGCGTTGTCAACAGCTTCCAGTCTCTGTATGTGCCCACACGTTTGAACATACATGAACGTACACATGCCTCCGAATCCCACACATAGCAAGCAGTTTAACATTGAAGCTTTAGTATGATTGTGTAGTGGGAGCTGCAGACAGGACTGTGTTAGCATCAAAGATTGGAAGTTTCTGAGTCACCCTCATGTCTTTTCCAGATACTGTGCCTTGGATACATCCTGCCCAGCTCAGCTCATGCGTGTCTTTCCTTTTCCTCTCCTTTCCATCCCTCATGCTTACTGTTTTTCCTTTTCCATGAGGAGACTGAGTCATGGTATATATTCTAAACCTGTTTTCTCAGGTTCAGAGACCGTGAGTTAAGAGTGTGGACCCTTCAGTCAGGATACCCACTCTTATTCCTAAAATAATGTGGGGGAGTCCCCCGGGGGGCTCACGGAGCAGCAAGCTCCGGTGGGTCCCGCAGAGTTCCCAATGCCCGGCGGTTGTGAGCAGACCCATGGACACAGAAAGTAGCCATAAAAGCATTTATTAAAAGGGGAGAAAGGGGAGAGGGAGGGAGAGAGAGAGAGGGAGAGAGAGAGAGGGAGAGAGAGAGAGAGGGAGAGAGAGAGAGAGAGAGAGAGAGAGAGAGAGAGAGAGAGAGAGAGAGAGAGGAAAAGAGAGGGAAAGAGAACCAGAGAGAGCGCGGCCACGCTGAAGAAACAGAAGGAGAGAAGGAGAGCCAAAATGGCGCGGGCAGGTCAGAGGTCAGATGGCGTGGGCAGGTCAGAGTGGGTGTGGCTTGTCCCTTAAAGGGACAACAAAGCACAACACCCACAGCATTTGAATAAGTTAAAGAAATCAACACTGGCCTTTGCTCAGGCTCCCGGGAAGCCAGTTGGCAGGTGCCTTCTTGTATCTGTAGACTGTGATAACCGGTGTGATTAAGCATGCATGTAAAGCCCCCAGCACAGGGCTCATATTACATAAATGTCCATCTAATTTTGGTTTAACAGTTCCCTCAATAACTTCTGTCATTGGGCAACCTGAAACTCTTAGTCTCTGTCTCTCTTCCTGTGTCCTGCCGCCTGTTTTGCTTTTAAGTAGCCCAGATTGACCTTGAACTTTCCCCATCCTTCTGCCTCCTGAGCTAAGGTCACAGGTGTGTAACACGCTGGGTATCCCTTGAGATCCTGTTTTGAAGACTTTGTTGTACCTCATGGAGATCTACATAGCAGAATGACTAAAGGAGATCTGCGTGACAGAGTGGCTGATGGAGATCTGCATGGCAGAGTGGCTGACAGGACTTCATGTTCCTGGCTCCAACCATTAGATGCTTTTTTCTCAGTAGAGTCAGCTTCGAGCCTCAGCCTGCCCTTGTGCTAGCTAGTCTGGCTTCTTCCCTGTCACTATGCTTAGAGCATAATCTAATTCTTAGTAATAAGGTAGGGGAGCACTCCTTGGTCTATGTTCCATAAACCTTGGCTTTGCTTTGATCAGAAGAGTCTCTTTAGGCTTCTAGAAGGTTACTTAAGAAGAGGGACCCCGAGGGTGGCGGGAGGAGGGCTTGCTGTAACTAGTGCCGAGCAGAAGTTGCTGCATTCCCAGTGTCACTCACTCAGTCACTTTGGATAGTTTCTTTTCGTTTGCTATTATTTTTAGGTGACAGATTGCAGTGCATATTTTAGGAGCCTGCCACCCACTTTGATTTAGAAGATTATGTTGTTGGAATGTTGAGATGCTGCAGGTAGAGACCTCGTTTTGCTAAACAACGGACCTCGGGATCTTGTAAATTGCATTTCTTTTGCAACCAAAAGTGTTTCTCTCTGATTCATTAGACAAATAACTAAATCCTGTAGCAGGGTAAAGTGAGACTTTTTATGTCTTTGAAATCCATTTTCTGGCTTAGCAAAGTCTTTAAAAGATTTACCTTAACAGACAAGAACTATAAATGGTGTGGATTGCTAAACAAACTTAAAGTGTGATATATGTTGGTTATTTACAGTTAGCAGCTGCCTCTTACTGAATCAGAAAATGTAATGACTCTGTTCTTCCCCCTGCCCCCCACTATGTTACCTCTAGGAAGGGGCATTTGTTACCCTGAAGGAAGTACATACAGTATTCTCTCTTTTCCAGTTCTGAAGTTATAGGGCAGCCTGACTTTCTACTGTGTATGCTAATAGCAGGTACATTTCTTTCACACATATTCAGGAGTAGGGTTTCTTGTATGCAAGAAACAGAATGGAATGCAGCTTTGGAAGGGCTAGTTGGGTTTGCTACAGGTTAAAGCAAAGTGTGGGATAATCAGACCTTGGTGAGGGGAGGAGCCAGTCCACTGGGGGACTGATGACTGGTGCATCAGGCTTCTCCACTGGGAGGGACCTGATAGAGCACATTTATAGAACTTGAGGGGATTTATTAGAGTGGCTTGCGGCTGTGGTCCAGCTAGTCTCATGATGGCTAGCTATCGCCCAATAGAAAGGCCAAGAATCTGGATGTTGTTTAGTCCATGAGGTTGTGTGTCTCAGTTGGTCTTCCGTCTGTGTTGGAATTCTGAAAAAGTATGTTTTAACACTAGTGATGGAATGTCCCAGTTCCGTGGTTGATGAACTTGCCAGCAAAAGTAAGAGCAAGCAGGCAAAAGAGTAAAAGCTTCCTTCTTCGATGTCCTTTTCTGTGAACTGCCGCCAGAAGGTGTGTCCCTGATTCGGGGTGACCATTCTGACCTCACATGATGCAGATTTAGGGTGGGTCTTCGCACATCAAATAATGTGATCCGGAATATTCTCACACCTGTGCCCAGCTGCCCGGGATTTAGTTGATTGCAGATGTAGTCAAGTTGGCAGTGAAGAGTTGCCGTGACAGCTAGCTAGATTGGACTGGTCCCTATCAGATTCTGTTTCAGGGATGACACTGACACTCAGATCCTTCCCTATGAGGGACAGGGCACCTGTATGGATAATGAAGGAAAATGGCGGACTCTGACATTTCTCCATTCCACGGAGAAGTGCAAGATTGGTTTGTGAAGTCCCCCTGCTGAGCTTTCTTCCTTAGACGTTATTCTGCCCACGGCTCCAGTTGAACGGTGGAGCCAGCAGTTCTGACACCAGCCCCGAAGAGTGAGCCGCTACTTTAGGACTCTCAACCAGAACTGCCTGTGGAGCTCAGGCCGAGTTTCCTTACTTGTGTACCACACTAACCAGTTCAGTTCCTGAGGGATGCAAAGCGGACCTCTCATAGTTAAGGGAGGTGTAGGGGAGGAGTAGAAAAGTGTAGGGGAGGAGCAGGGAAGGTGCCTATATGTTTGGAAAAGGTCAGTTAAAGAAGACAAAGCCTGTACTTGCTGTTGGTAGAAACCAATGGAAGAGCTGCTTGAGAAAGATCTCATCTCTTTAAGGAGTGTAAGAATCCTCGATCAAACTAAACAGTGCACGAGAGAGCAGCAGGCAGGCTAAGACTATTTCCTCCATTTGTTGTCACTGTCAGCACATGGGATAGGCTAGCTGGAGTTCCTGAGGTCTCTGACAGCAGTTTGCTCTTAGTGGCTTAGAGGAAGCTGCCTTTTCCTTTTTTCTTCCCTATCTCTACACTGAGAGTCTAACTATTCTCTCTCTCTCTCTCTCTCTCTCTCTCTCTCTCTCTCTCTCTCTCTCTCTGCAAAGACAAAAGCACTGTTTGTATAAGTCTATCCTTTTCTAGGATTTCGTTGTAACTTGATTGTTTCTATAAAAATCTGCTTCCACATAAGGTCACATACTGAGATGCTGGGAATTAGTATTTACGCGTTGTCCTTGTTAAGGTTACTATTGGCGTATTGAAGCACCATGACCTTAAGCAAGCTGGGGAGAAAAGGGTTTATTTGGCTTACACTTCGACATTGCTGTCCATCACTGAAGGAAGTCAGGACAGGAACCTGGAGGCAGGAGCTGATGCAGAGGCCATGGAGAGATGCTGCTTATACTGGCTTGCTCCCCATGGCTTGCTCAGTCCGCTCTCTTATAGAACCCAGGATCGCTAGCCCAGGGATAGCATCACCCACCAAGAGTGGGGCCCTCCCCATCAATCACTAATTAAGAAAGTGCCCTACAGCTGGATCTTATGGAAACATTTTTTTCAGTTGAGGTTCCCTCCTTTCTAGCTTGTGTCAAGTTGACATAAAACTAGCCAGCACACATATGGTTCTTATTTTTTCTTAGTAGCATGTTACCAGTGAAGCTTTAGTCTCTTGCTTTTATTGATTATAGATTCTCTCTCTCTTCTTTTTTGTTTTTTGTTTTGTTTTGCTTTGTTTTTTTGAGACAAGGTTTCTCTGTAGCTTTGGAGCCTGTCCTGGAACTCACTCTGTAGACCAGGCTGGCCTTGAACTCACAGAGGTACACCTGCCTCTGCCTCCCGAGTGCTGGGATTAAAGGCATGTGCCACCACCACCCAGCTTGATTATAGATTCTCTTTTAAAGACATATATATTTCCATGAGAAATTGCGCTGCCCTTTAAAGTATATGTTTTTAGATAAATGACTTCCAACATACATATAAGGATTCCAGGTTCTCAAGGCCTATGAACATCCTTCTCACTTCGTTGGCTTACTTAGGGCGGAGGGCATCACGTCTTGTGACACCCTTAGCTTTTCCCAGTGCCTTCTTTCGAGCAGGTGACCGAAGACTTCCCTATAGGAGGCCACACTCTCTAGTGTTCTTTAGGATAACAAGACATGACGGATGCCGATGTTCTTGGTGGACTCATCTGCTCTAGGTGCCGCAGAGTGTCATAGAATGCCGAAGGTAGATTGCCCCAGAATATTTAGGAATACAGTGCTTCTGTTGTAAGTTCTGGAAGGTGGGACCCCTTTGAGTCACATTCCGGGCATGAAGATTAAAGATGCTGAAGTTTCCCCCACTTACAGGATGTTCCCAACCCCCTTTTAATTTGTAGCCCCGTGTCTTACGCTGCTTTCTTTTTCTTTGCAAACCTTTTAAGCACTGAGACCATTAAATCTCTGGAATGAAGCACATTACTCGTGTATTAAGTAAATAACATTCCTGTCCCAACAGGATTTTTTTTTAAAGGATCATTTTTAGGTCACATTATATGTTTGCAGGGGCTTGTCTTCAAATAAAAGGCCTAATTGAAATACGGCTGAATAGGAATCAAGAGTGCAATTCAAGTTTAAGGTGAAATGGTGGTATCCCTCACTGCTCCATAGATAATTACTTTATGGTACATATTTCCTGATAAAGCTTTTTAGAAAAACAGACAAGCATTTTTCTGAGCCGTAATCCTCCTTCCCATCTATTGTGACAGGATACAGAGGGAGGCAGACTTCCATCCCCCTCTCAAAAGTGGTTGCAGAAATTGCTTGTTGCTTGGAAATCTATATTAGCCTGCTGGTGTGCCATTAAAAAGGGATTTGGTACCCTGCATTTTATTTTTTATTTAACGTAAGATGTAAGGAGTTGCAGCTTCTGTGTCGGCATAAAGTGGGGTGTGTGGATGACTTGAACGCTGTCTTTCATCATTGAAGCGTTACCATTCAAAACCCACTTAGGCTAAGGAGTTGACAATACTTAATAAGCTAGAAAGAATGCTTTTTCATTCTTTCTGTCTGTCATGGCAGTAAGGTCATTGCTGTGGCTGGCTGCCAGACGTGGGCAGCTGTTCCTCCACCAGTGTGAGGAGTTCGGGCTGGCAGGAGTGGGAGCCAGGACGCTGGCTTACAGTATAGATGCCGTCATTTGCCGTCCAATTTCACCTACATCAGGGTAGAAACTGAATTCAAACGCCTGGATCCAATACCGGAATAGATCACAATGGAAAACGACAGCCCTTGAATGCTGTTAGCAGAGCAGATGAGGGGAGTTGGTGGAGATGGCCCAGTTCTTCAACCCCCCACTTCAGGTTATAAAGCAAAACAAAGCCTTTGGGTTAAAGCAGACTTCGGTGCGAAGGTCAGCCACACGCACCGTGAGGAACTGGGTTCTGATTGGACCAGATCAATATTAAAAACTTATTCTTCAGTGGAGAAACATGGATGATGAATGGTGTTTGATTTGTGGCATTACCGCCCACGTCTTTAGGTCTGGACTTAGAGTGGTGTTGGATTGGCTCAGTCTTGACAAAGTGCCTGCTGCACCAGCAGGAGGATGTGAGTTCGACAGCACTGTCTACATCAAAGCCAGATGCCACGGTATGTGTGTGTAACTCCTGTGCGGAACATACCCTGAGTTGACTTCTACCATGTGCATTAGAAGTCACACACACACACACACACACACACACACACACACACACACACACACAGCCTTACCTTTTAGGGACAGATACTGAATCACTTATGGGGACCATTTATCATGCCATTTGGCTGGGTGTGTCAGTTCACTTCTTGAACCCCAGCACTTGGGACATAGAGGAAGGAGGATCAGGCAGGAGTTGAAGGCTGGCTGTGACTACAGGATCTTGTCTTCACCCCCCCTCCCCCCAAATAAACCTAAACAAACCAAACAAAAATTCGTTTTCTATAGAAACTGAGTTGGTGTACAGAGAAATGAGTTGACATACAGGGCATCGTTAGGTGAAAGGGAATGCCTGTGTGGGCTCTGCTCTTTCTGAATGGTTGGCACACTTTAAAAATATAAAATAATAAGCCGGTGTTCTGTTGTTCCGGTGACCACTGACTTTACATGTCCTTCTTTTAAGTATTCTTTGGGTAATAAATATTTAAAGCTAGAACCTTATACCTCAAAGTACTCTTAAGTCTAAATGTGGTCACTAAGTCTAGTAACCAAGTCTTGCAGAATTAATGGATATTTAATGATCCATTTTCCTTTATTTGAACCCAGCCCCACGGAATAAAGGAGATGTTTTATTCAGCCGACTCTTTACTGATTCCTCTTATTTTATAATTTTAGAGTGCTTTGTTGGAATTATCAGGTGTTTAATTGTCAATGAGGGGGTTATTTATTTGCCGAGTGCCTTGGAAAGTCATGACAAGAACTTTCAAATATGAAGGACTCCACTGGAGGGTGTGGGGGTAATACAGCCCGTCCTCTGCCGTCCTCTGCTGGGTTCACTGAGGTCGAGCAAGGCGTGGCCGTGTGCTTTACAGCCTGGCTGTAGGCTGAGCCAAAGTCAAAGCTTTCTTTCCTTTGGTCAGACATTCCGGAGTGAGGAGAACGGCAGCTGGCATGGAACCCTGCCAAGGTTTTGGGGTCACACTAAACGGGAAGTTTTGATAGTAGCCGTAACCCTGGCTTATGGGTAGCTTTATGCCCTGTTTTCATGGCAGGCTGCTATTTCTATTTTTTTTCTACATTTTCTTTTAAGATTAGTATATACTACAACTGCTTTCTTTAACAAATTTTCTTTCTTTTTTATGATTTATTTTAACTGAGTGTTTCTGTGTGTGTTGGCATGAGCACATGGCTGCAGAGCTTGTAGAGGCCACTGGAGCTGGAGTTCGAGGTGGCTGTGAACTGTCCTTTGTGGGTGCCGGAAGCCAAACTCTGTCCTCTGCACAAACAGTGTGTGCTCGTAACTGCTGAGGCTCCAACCTCCCATATTGAATTTCCATGCATGGTCGATCTACTCCCTACTCTCCCCCACTTCCCTTCTCCCTCCCACTTAGGTATCCAGTGAGCTCCTTTCTATTGCTCTATGATCCGCCCTTAAATCCTCTTGGCCCCTTTCTTTCTAGTTTCATGACCTTCTCCTGTTAACGTGGGACTCATGCCCTCATTAATATGCATATAAAAAAGTTACACACGAGGATGCGAATTTGATAGAGAACATTGATATTTGGTTTTGTTTATTATTTTCTTTTTCTGAACCTGGCTTATCACACTATAATATTTTCCAGTTCTCTCCACTTTCTTACAAGCTTTATAGTTTATCATTGCAGTTTAAAATACCCTTGTGTTTTCTTTGCATCATCTCCCTCCATTGTCAAGGAGTGTGTGGCGTTTGCGAGGTGCACAGCTGTAGAGACTGAGGTAGCGACTCTACCTCACCTGGTCCTGCCTTGCTCCTTTACTTTTTCTCGCTGCACTGCCCTGTCAGTTTCAAAGCGTGCAGTGCCCATGGCCACGCCCAGCCAGTCAGAAGCTGTGGTCCAGTGCAGGTGGCCTGGACATGGGGTGACACAGGAGGAAGTGAGCTGCTGCGTTTAGATGCTGCCTGACCCGGCGCAATGGACTGCATGCAGAAAGTTCTCATTTATTTCATTAAAAAAAATAATAAAAGAATCCTCCAGAAGACTTGCTCCCAGTTTGCATCAGAGAAAGGGAAACCCAGCTAAGGTCATGATCAAGTTCAAGGGTTCATGACTCATAAACTTTTTGTTAGTAAAGACTTGGTTAGAGCTTAGCTGTGTTTATAACCTATGCATATCCAGTATGATGGGTGATGGGGCTATTTTCTCTCCTCCTCCTTCAGGATAAATAAATAAACAAATATTTATATATTATTCATTATGAGACATAGTTTCATGTATCCCAAGCTGGCCTTGAACTCCTGATCCTCCTGCTGTTGTCTCCTTAGTGATGGGATTACAGGTGTGCGTCTCCAGGTCCAGCTTAAAAATCATTTTGTGTGTGTGTGTGTGTGTGTGTTGCTGGTACTTAAACCCAGGGACCTGGAGATGCTAGGTGTCTGCTCTTCCACTTACGCACACCCCATTATTGTCAATGAAAACCCTGCTCTCTGTTGACATCATGGTGTGGCCTTCTATTGATTCCATCATTATACACTTAGATACAGGGTTCAGGAGGCATTTATGTTGTCTAGCCATTCATTAAAGGCACCTATGTGAATATTGGGATCTGTAAATTTATAGCTGAAATATTTTTCCTTTTTTTTTTCTTTTTCTTTTCTTTCCCCAAGATAGGGTTTCTCTGTGTGTAGCTCTGGCTCTCCTGAAACTTGCTTTGCAGACCAGGGTGGTCTCAAAGATCCATCTGCTCTGCCTCCCAAGGGCTGGGATTAAAGGCATCTGTGAGCACCCGTGGCTCCTGAAATACCTTCTAATATTCCCAGGAAATAGTGCTAAGGGTTAGGTTGGCTGCTGGTGAACAGTGACCATGTGCTCTTGTATTTTGACATAGTGACTTAACCTCGCAGCTGAGTCCATCCCTGTTGTAATATGAGTGGCGGGGCTGCGTCCCCGGCACCCGGCCGCCCGCATGGCTTATGCCCCAAAATAATTACACGGAAACTGTATTCTTTTGAACACTGCCTAGCCCATTAATTCCAGCCTCTTATTGGCTAGCTCTTACATATTGATCTAACCCATTTCTAATATTCTGTGTAGCACCATGAGCTGGCTTACCAGGAAAGATCTTAACCTGCGTCTGTCTGGAGTGGTAGAATCATGGCGACTCACTGACTCGGCTTCTTTCTCCCAGCATTCTGTCTGTTTACTCCACCCACCTAAGGGTTGGCCTATCAAATGGGCCTAGGCAGTTTCTTTATTAATTAACCAATGAAAGCAACAGATTAATACAAGACCCACCTCCATGACATCCCTGTGATGGGATCTACAGGGATCTTGGCGAACACTTTGCGAGCCACAGACAGCCACAGGAATACTCTGTGTTTTCAGACTTATGGCTGCTTTTTGGGGCGCAGTGAAGAAGGGATTGAAAGGGCAAGATGTTTTATTTCCTCTGGACGCTGTGCAGATTGCCTCTGGGAGAGACCTTCCCATTACCGTTTTGCTGAGTGGACCAGTCTCTGCTCAGAATCTTCTGCCCAAGGCCCCTCTGTTCATTAGACACTGAAGTCTGATATTGAGGGAGGATGTTGGCTAGCGGGGTGGGAGAGCCGCTGTGGAGCTACCCGATGCTACATCAGAACTGGAGGAGGGAGTCATTCTGGGACGAAGCACCCACACCCATTGAACACGGCTGACGACTGAGCTGAGCTTTGCAGTGGTGTTTCTTGACTCCAGGTGTAGGAACTGGCCAGCCAGATGTGTGTTTTCAGTGGATAAGGTGGGGGAATAAATGGGTGTCGAGAGAACTTGAGGCTCGCCTCTCTTCCTGCACATTATTCCTAGTAGTTTGAGTGTACGTGTGTTGTATTTTCTGTTTTTGTTTTGTTTTTTCAGACAGAGTCACACTTTTCAGCTCAGGCTGGTCTTGAAATTGAGATGTTTGTGCACCCACCTCCCACATCATGGCGTTCCAGGTGTGAGCCACCGAGCTTGGCCCTGGCACTTTTAACCTTGGTGTTTACCTGAGCAGATGAGAAAAGCACTCGTTCGTCATAAACTTAACCTTCAAGAAGCTGCCTTGAGTCTGCTTATATCACAGGACTCTCGCAGGGAGCGGCTGGCTTAGGTTTAAAGCACTACCCTGTAAAGTAGCTGGTGTGCTGCGTTATTCTTCCAAATCAAAGATGCTTTCTCCGATCCCCTCCACCAAATAATAAAGACATTCCCTTAGAGAGGTCTTCGGGTGCTCCATCCCTCACAATCTTTCTTTGTTTTTCTTTTCTTCGATGCTGGTGATGGATCCGGACCCTACGGCTTTCTGGGTTGCGCTCTACCCCTGAACTATGAGTCCTGCTTGGAGGGGATCTTTTTCAAGACTGGCACAGCCAAAGGAATTTTTCAGTTCTGCTGACATTCTTTGCGATGCGTTTGTGGTTTGGCATGGTTTGACATATTTACCGCTTCAAATCTCTTTGACAACAAGGGTAAAAAGCAGTACTAGCACACCCTCCTCACGGGGCTGTAAAAATCGAGTCCTCAAGGAATAGACCCCTGCAATTAGAATCCAGATCTTTAGAGGACCACAGCTGCCAGGGCCTTCATTCACTCCCTTCAAATTACAGAGTTAAAAGGGGTGCCAGCTTGTTGCCAGGTGTAAAAGTCCTTTCAGATTTTTAAGTGTGGCTTTCTGTTCTCTTTTAATTATTACGTTGGTTAGATACAAATCCACGTGGGCAAGTTTTAAAGACTTTTGTCTTCAGTACTGTGAACACTTGCTCCGTAAGGAAGGAAGCTGCATTTGAAGGTGACATAGGCACAGGAGGGGCGGCTGTGAATGAGGCAGTTTGCATTCAGTTTATGCAGAAGCAGGTGTGTCCTCCCCAGCTCTGATGCAAAGGTGTCGCTGTCCTGTTTGGGATGGGGGCAGGAGAGTGACCAGGTCAGCAGATGTGGCATTCAGGCAAGAATTTGTAGTCGAGAGAAAATGACAGAATGTGGACAGCGCTTAGAACGCTGGCTAGAAATGGGTGCAGGAAGAACAGGCAAGGAGTCGCTTCTTGTTTCTAGAGGAAGGAACCACAGGCTCTTTTGGATCTGCGGGGGAATACTTCCAGTAAGTGCCTCATACCAGGGGCCGCAGGGGTTCATCCCCTTCATATACACAGGACAGTAGCATTTGTCTGGACCCTAAATACATCCTCCTGTGTCTTGTAAATTATCTTTAGATCATTTATAGTACAGTGTCAATGAACAGACTTTACCCAACTGTGTAACATATTAGGTCAACACAGAAATACTCATATACTTTCCTAATATAGTATATATGATGCATAAGGGATTTCTCTAATGTACTGTTTATAGACTGTAAGAACAACAAAACCCTGCGCAGTCCAACCGTGGGGCTAACTGCGACTCTTGGTTGGGCTAACTAAACCGGGTTTACACCTACTCTGTTGAGTAGTTTTGTTTTTTAAAATCTGCAAATGTTACGTTTTGTCAAGCACCGGTTTGGCAAATAAACGGATAGAATAGCATCCTTCTTTTTAAAAATGCCATTTGGACCCTCATCCAGCCAACTCGGGAACGCATGGCCTCGTCTCCTGAGTTCACTAAGTCCCTACTTAGACCAGTGCCTGTTTCAGGGTTAGCACCTCTGGGCCGAAAACCTCTCTATCACTACACTGCTGGCGTGCGGTGCCGCATCCGACAGACACCTTGGCTGTGTTTGTTTTACAGGCATAATGCTGTCAGCGCGCTGTTGAGTGAGCCGATTTCGAGCTGTTGATATAGTTCAGACCTTGGCAGTTGTCTAATCTCCTTGAAGCTTTCGTGTTTGATTGCGTTTGTCCGCCCTGCAAATAGTCAGCGGTGTAAGTGATCTCGAAGTGAGAATATATCTAAAGCCTGTGTTTATAATAGACAAGGTTCAAAGGAGAGCTGAGACCTTGTAAAATACAGGCATGGACTTCCTGAGCAGAGAATAAAGACTTGACTCTTCTCGTCAAAGCCTGTCAGGCAGCCACATTGCAGGCATTGCTTCGTTGCATAGAACAATAGAACATTTATTTTTAATATACTATTCTTTTTTTTTTTTTAAGACTGTTTTTTGAAGTAGGGTTTCAGGTTGCCCCAGGAAGGACTTGAACTCACTATGTAGCTAAGGCTGTCCTGAACTGATCTTTCCAGGTGTATAAGCTGTGATTGGTTTTATGTGGTGTTGGGTGGCAAACAAGGCAAGCAGTCTACCAATAGAGCCACACCCTGAGTTTTTTGATTTATTTATGAATTGATATATGAGGACATAAAAATTGGGCGTATTGATGAAATATCCCATGTGATATTTTAACATATGTATACATTGTATTGAATCTCCTATCCTATTGAACATACTTATTTTCTCAAATATGATCATTCCTTTGTGGTGAAAATAGTCAAAGTGCTTTATGTTGCCTTTTCCATTATATATTATATAGTCACTGTTACAATCATAGCACTCCAGGATTTTCACTGCTCCGTGTTCCACAGTACCCCTGCCATGCTTCCTGACCGTCATTCCTTAAGAGTGTCTGTCCTTGATGTTAATTCAGTAAAATGAGCTGGTGAAAGACAAACCTGTCGGTGTGGAGACCGAGAGAAAGCATGGAATCGAGATAGAAAGGAGCCTGTACATTCCCCATGATTATAAGGTTTCTGAAAACGTCCAGTTCAAGGCCCGAGATGCTTTCATTTGTGGTAATGTTGTTGCGATCGAATCCATGTATTATATAATCCACCCATCTCAAATGTTCTTTCTTTTTACTTTCGGTCTGTATTTTGAGACGGGGCCTCGTTATGTAGTTCGGGTTTGCCCTGGACTCATGGTCCATGGTCCTTCTGCTGCAGCTTCTAAGCTCTGGCGCTACAGCTGTGCACCTGCTGAATGAATGACGTTGGGCTGACACTAATGCTGAGATGAACTTGTGACTGTTGCCACCGGTTCCATTGACTCAAGGTATGAAATATTGACCGATCAGTTGCGGGCAATCCATTCATTTAAGCTTGTGTCTTCTGCCAACTGGCGACATTGTTTTCTATAATCATCTGACTCCTGGATCAGATTGTTCTGCAGACAGAGGCTCCTTGCCATGTCGTAGCTTGTTTCTGTGGAGAGGGCCAGGGCTGTCCTGCTAGGCACTGATTTGCGTGTGATTAGAGGTCTCACACTTTCTTATGTCGGTATGAAGTATCTATCCCCAATTCTGGCCTGGTCACCACTCATCAGTAAGTTCCTTGAAGCCTAGCTTAGTTGATTTTCTCTTCGGCAAACGAGAACAGGGTGAGGCTTAGCCTTACAGGGTCATTGAGAGGACTGCGTAAGAGAGTCCGTGTATGCACACACACGTGCTAGGAATGGTGCCTAGTATTTCAAGGAAGAACATGTGATCCAGGGAAGTCCCTGAGATTCCTCAGAGGAAAAGTGAGAACTGCACATAGCCAGCAGAACACCTCCGGTGCCATGGCTGGCTTGTTCCTGTGAGATTTCAGTTTCTGGGAAGCCGAGATGGTTGTAGTGTTGGGGCCCAAACCTATGAACCCTCAGCCTTCTTAGGAGCTGACCGGATTTTCCCATTTTCAGCACTCTTGACAACATGGTATTTTGTGGGCATGTGTTTGTTTTCATTGGCCATGTTCTGAGAAAACTGCATGGTCTGGGACTCTGAGGAGGATGTTTCCTTCTCAATGTGGTGTGTAAGTAGAACCCGCCTTGTCGTTCAAGCCTGTGATTCGTTGTTTCCTCGAACTGGAATACTCAGAGAGCTAGCTGTGTGTAGTCTCTGTACTGTGACTGAATTCCAGTTATCACTGAGAGCTGGCACTCCGTCTCAAGAAACTTGAGGATGTCATTAAAAGCATTCTTGACTGGAGAAAGTTGGTTAGCTTTGGGTTTGATGTACTGTAAGCTGTCCTTCTCAGAACTGTCCTGAGAAGTTATTAAGGGTTGAGAACTCCTCACCGTCATTTGTGGGGCCTGAGTGCTTCTTGGTCGGAGGTTTTGAACTGGCATCATCTTGGAATATTTGTATGGACTACTGGCTTAGTATCCCTGACCTGAAAATTTCAAATCTTAGCTGCTTAAAATGATTGCTCAGAAAGCTTTAGACTTTGGGGCATTTTAAATTTGGTATTTTAGAATTAGAAATAATAATTTAATGCTAGGAACAGTGCCTCATACTTGTAATCTGAGTACTTGGAAGGCCAAGACAGGAGGATTACCATGAGTTCAAGGCTACATAGTGAGTTCCAGGCCATTCTCTGGTAAAATTATGTCTGAAAAAGAAACTACCACCACCGCCAAGAAATATGTAATGTATATTTCAGGTATTTGAAAGTGGTCTTTAGACAACCAGACAGGCTAAGGTGTGAACGTATTTAGAGCTAATTTTCTTCAGAACTGATATGGAAATGGTGTGTGTCTGTGTACACACATGCGTGTGCATGTGCACACACGTGCTTGTGCTTCGAAGACCCCTTTGGTTTATCAGTATTGCTTTATCTGTAACTGACAGTGAGGTTCCTCAGACACTAGGTTGTGCCTTTCCGGGTCTGCATTTATTTTTGCACCCGTTGCCTTGAGCTCACCGCTGCTTTGTGTTATTCTGACGTATCCCGGTGGCAGCCTGTTGGGTTTGTGGTTCCTGATTCACAAAAGAAGGGGATACATCTCAGTTATGTTCGCTGGATGTGGGCTTGGTGCAAGGTGACATCGCTGTAGTTTCTTAGAGCTACACAATCTCAGCTCTTTAACCTGTAGCAATCGATTCTATCACAGCTCTGAAGACCTGAAGCCAGCAATCAAGGAAATGGCAGCTGGGCTCCTCCATGACTCCTTCCCTGTGCTTGCTGTCGGTAGCTGTTGACAGACCTCCACTTGAGGCTCCTTGTCTGTTTTCAAGGTCCCACCGCCTCCTCGGTCTTTGCTTGTCAGTCTCTTTTAGCTATACACTTATGAGGAAACATGTCACAGTATTTAGGTCCCACGTGAGCAGTCTGGGATACACTCTGAGGCTCTCCTTGGGATGCTCAGAGATTCTAGCCTGTAGAATGTGGATTTATCTCTCGAACAGGGATGGGTAGCACTATGCCGCACACTGCCGTCATCGAAATCACTGGATAGCTGGAAGTGAGCAGAACCAGAAATCCCAAACACTGGATGCTGAATATATGATGGCCATCTTTCCAGAGCTTTCTGTCACAAAGCAGGTGCACTGACTAGTTTGTTTGTTTGTTTATTATTTTTGTTATCTTGACACAAACTAGAGTCACCTGGGAAAGAGGGACAGAACTTCAGTTGAGGATTTGCTTCCATCAGACTGTCGTGTAGCAGCAGTCTGTGGACATTATCTTGATTAATGGTTGGTGCGTGAGGGCCTGGCTCACAGTGGATGGTGCCACCTTGGGCCAATGGTCTTGGGTTGTATAAGAAGGCAGACCGAGCGGTAAGTCAATAAGCAGCATCCCTTCATAG
Organism: Chionomys nivalis; assembly: GCF_950005125.1. Taxonomy (NCBI): domain Eukaryota; kingdom Metazoa; phylum Chordata; class Mammalia; order Rodentia; family Cricetidae; genus Chionomys; species Chionomys nivalis. The sequence goes on along the minus strand of NC_080090.1, from coordinate 48,154,278 downwards.
TTTTTGCATCGGTTTCTGCCTCCAAGCTTCTTCTGCCCTGGGCTTTCTTCAGTGACTATAGAGTAAAGACTGACATAAACCCCGAGTTCCTCTGCCGTATGATGGACTGTAAACTGTAAGTGGAAATAACCTTTCTTCTCCATAGTGCTTTTGGTTATCATGCTTCTCACAGTAACAGAAACAAGCTAGAAGAGGAGCAGGGCTCCCCCTGAACCTTCCTGCTACTGTATCTCTTTCCTTAGAGAAGCTTGGGGTGTTGTCTCCTACCTTGAGTTCAGACCAGTCCCTACTGGCTAGACATTTCCCTTACGTGGTCCATCTGCTTTTTCAGAGTTCTGCCTGTGGTTTGTGATTGACAGCTCTGTTTCCTGGTTGAATACTTCATATGAGCATGAAAATTCATAGTGGCCATCAGGGAGGACGAAAGTCGATGGGGTCCACAGAGGACAGCCATCACTGTCTTGCTTTTTCCCCAACCAAAGCTGCCCTTGAGGGAAATCAGAGAAGTCCGGGGAGGGGGAGACGGGCAGTCACCAGGCTCTCTCAATGTGTGGTTGGTGCTGCTCTTCCTCCTCTTCCTCCTATTGATTGACACAACTTCCCAAATGTAAACCAAGAGCCAGGCTCTGTACCAGGTCCTCGTGTTTGATCCTAGCACAACCCAAAGGAGCTACCATTTTCAGCCCGTTAAACAGATAAGGCAAACACCGTGGGGAAGTAAATTACCTGTCGACATCATGGGGCTCGCAGGAGTCTATGCTGTGATTCCAGACTCTGAGGATGAGCTGTGTGGCCCTCCTGTCTAGCAGGTTGGTGGTACTCAGGTGACACCTACTGCAGTGACTTGAGCCCCCTGCTTTGGGATACTTAATGTTCTGACCTCTCTTGGGTCACCTTCAGCCTATGCCAAACAGGACTCAGGCGGCTAGAGTTTCTCTTGTTCTCCACCAGTGTTCTGAATGAGATGGTCTTGTGTATCTAGAGAGAAGGGGATGGTTTGCTGTTTGAGGGTCTGGTGTGGACAGTGGGAGGACATTGAAGAAAGGCTTCTTCCAGCCTTGACTAGGGAAAGTTCAGGCTGGCGATCTTATTATTACATTAAAACTGGAGTGTATTTTCAGGGGAGACTTGTGCATATGTGTGTGTGTGTTTGCACATGCATGTGTTTGTGGTTATTCGCACTAATGTATCTGCATGTGGAGTCCAGACAAGGGTGTTTTCTTCCTCTGTTGCCCGCTCCCTGACCCTTGCGACAGTCCCTCAATGAAGTTGTTGTTTATGCTAGACTGGATGGCACGGGGCTCTCAAGCTCACCCATGCCTTGCTGCGTTTATATGGCTGGTGGGCATTCTAACTGGTCTCTGTCACGTGCTCTTACCGTCTGAGCCCTCTCCCTAGCCTGATCCCCTGAGAGTTCCTGGTAGCTTGGAGCCTGATCTCCTGGGAGTTCCTGGTAGCTTGGAGCCATTGCCGTTCTAGTGCTGAGTGCAGTTCCTCCTCTGCCTCCCTCTTGCGCAAAGCACACTGGGGCTGCTGCTGTGGACCTCAGCAGATGGAAATCCTTCCCTTTTTAGAAGACCTCAATCCTGAGGACAGATTGCAGACCTCTGGCTGGTGGAAAGCTTAGGGCGAGGCAGTTCCCTTAGCTGCAGTTACAGTGGGAGACCTTTGCTTAGAATCATCACTTCAGTCCTCTACAGGAGAGAGAATTCCACGTGCTCTTTCTCTTTGTCCTCTTCTTAGCGTCCCTTTCATGGATGGATTTTTAAAGACAGATCACCAAGCTGGCTCTTCTGACAGTCGCATAGCCTTTTCCCGTTCCCTTAAGGCTCAACAGCTTCTTGCTGTCCTGCCTCCCTGCAGATGGGCTTGTGGCTCTGTTTAGATAGTTGATGGCCATTGGTACTCAGACACTTAATCCAGGTTTAAGAGTCACAGCCTATGCCCTTATGGCATCTGGTAATGATAACCCCCCCCCAAAAAAATCCCAATAATTCTTTGTGTGGTTTGGGAGGGTTCTGCCCCAATCTAGAGGGCAGGGGCTGTCATTCCAGGCCGTAATGCTGTTTAGAAAAATGAGAAACAGGAAGTAAGCCTTGCTGGCTGCCGAAGTCTGAGATTTGGAATGGATGGGTCTAATTTTGTTTTGCATTTATAGTTAATGGCCCGGGCCCCTTTCCTGTGGACTGGTGCACATTTTGCTAATAAATGCCTTCTGAGGAGACCTGGATGGCAGGGGAGGAGGGCCTAGCCGGCCTCCCCGTCTGTAGCCCCAGAGGCATCCCCACTCTTGTGGCTTGCTCTGGCAGGGTCTGTCCTGTCCTTGCTTCTCATTTTGCTGCATTGTCCGTTTATCAGAATCAAAGCGCTGAGGCAGAAGACCAAGCTCCGACCCCGAATTATTAGCTAGGCTCGCTGGCCACCATTCTCAGCCACAGGCTGTGACCCTGCGCCGGGGCATGTGGCTTCTCCACCTTGGGTCCTTCCTCCTTCAGTTTGTAAAGTCGTCATTCAGTTGAGTTCAGGCTGGTGGGGTGGTTTCATTTCTTCTGTATAGTTTATCCGTGTGCACTGTTTTCCTGCCCCCGTGTGAGGACCTTTCCCAGCTCGCCCCTCAGCTTGAGTTCAGGTCACAGATATCTGATTTGGTCTTGGGAAGCATCCCTGAGTACTCTGAAATTCTGGAAATAAGGACATGTTGTATCAGCCACCATCTATGAAGGGAGGGCTGTGTCATGCTCAAACACACACACACACTCCTCTCCTACCCTGTGGTGTGTGTGTGTGCCCCAGCTGGAGAGAAACCAACCCATTGTCCTGAATAAGATACAGATTTGGGGATGGCCGTGGCATTTTTTGGATCTTCCTAACACCCAATTTTACTTCAAAATGATGAGGTTTTTGGTTGTGGCGTCTAGTCATATTTTATGTATTCAAAATTTTGCTGTATAAGATCTGTGTGTTGGAAAAATAAAGAATAGTTGGGCTGGCGAGATAGCTTAGGATTTAAGGCACCGATTCCAAGCGTGAAGATCTGAGTTCTGTTGCCAGAACCCACGTGGTGGAAGGAGAGAAGGGACTCATGAAAGTTGTCCTCTGACCTCTACAGGTGTGCCACGGAGCACGCATCCCCCCACCACATCTGTGTATACACAATGAATAAATGAAAGTATAAAAGAAACCGTAAAAGGAGAATTGGGAAGCTGAGGCAGGAGGATCTGAGTTCAAGGCCAGACTGGCTAATGTAATAAAATCCATGGCAGAGCAAAGTGATAATAGCTCTTTGAGACAGGGTTATAGCTTAATTATAGTATATGTATGACTTAGATTGTATCCTCACCACACCCCCATATAAACATATAAAACAAAACCAAAAAATCGCAGTCTTGCTTTTAATACTGGATAGCCAAGACGAGGACAAGTTTTCCTTCATGACATTATGCTAGGTGACTAGAACAGAGTGGTGGAAATAGAGGATTGATTCCATGAAGTCGCTGTACAGAAGCCAGCCAACCCATCCCCTTGGTCAGGTTAAGTTACCTGGGCAGGGACTCACCTTCAATAAGCATCGTAGGGAAGGGAGTGGCAACTCTCTTCCACCTGGAGGCTGTATAACTCAAACACTTGAGGAGGGAAAAGAGAGGTGGAGAAAAAACCTACAGGGGAAGGATTTTAGAGACAGGTCTGTTAGTAACGTCTTCTTGCGGCAGAGTAACTGACAAGGAAGGAAGGCTTTGGTGTCTCTCACTGGCTGAAGGATGCTCATCATGGCAGGGACGCCATGGCTGCAGGGACATGAGCTGTTGGTCACATTACGTCCACCATCAGGACACCGATATGCAGGTACCACTCCGCTCACGTTCTCAGGACTCCAGCCCCTGGAGCGATGCTGCACCTAAGGTGGATCTTCCCTCCTCAGGTAGTCTAATCCTGATAATTCCTTCAGCCATGCCCACGGCTTGTCTTCTATGTGGTTCTAGATCCTGTCAAATTGACCGCCACCATTAGCGAGCACATCAGTCTGTTCCTCGCTTGCACCCTAACCTAATAAGGGAGCAAAGCCTCTGTTTGAAGGTCTGAACTCTGATTGGAATGCCTATCAGCAGTCTTAAGAGGTCTATCAATAGTTGTATATTATTATTATTATTATTTTAAAGTTTCTGTCTCTTACAGATTCTGAGGTTTGCTTCAGATGGTATCAGAGAATGTGGATGGGTGCCAAGAAGCCGGAGTAGACATGAATTTATCATCGGAGGCAGCTCATGGGGACATGGCTTGGGCTTCTTTGCGCTATTTATCATAACACGTTAGAAGTTTTCTGTAATTGAAAATTAAAAGAGGGAAATACGGCAGGATATCAGCAGTGAAGCCTGCATTGCTTTCCTTATACAAAACCACATATGTTCTTTGTAATACAGGTAAAGTGAGTGGTTTCAATACTTGCTAAATATGTGTGCGCTCATATCATCCTGTTTTTAAAAGAGAAGTGAATTCTGCTGTATGCTTTTGTCATCTGCCTGCTGTTGCATTGATCTCTTTACTTTGAAAGCTGTCCTAGGCCATTAAATACTCTTCTGAAGCCCTTAGAATCGACTGTGGAGAAGGGGCGATTTAATGCTCGGGCCCTGACTTTACTTAGCTGTTCCCTTATTGTTAAGTAAATGGTGCTTACAATTTCGGATGTGATAATGAGTTCTGTGATGAAATCTTTCTAACTAAATCTCAACGCATATCCTCCTTTCCCTAAAATAAATTCCTCGGAAGTGCTAAGTTGCTATTTATACAGTGTTTCAGATAGCATTTGCTCAGGCTTCACCCAGGACCTCAACTTGTTTCTTCTTCTAAGGATTTACTTCTTGAATCTAGGCCCTGGGTTTTTATAAAATTTATATTATTTTTAATGGTGTATGCGGTGTGTGTGTGTGTCTGTCTGTGTATGTGAATACAGGTGGCCTGTGGAGGCCAAAGAAGAGGGCGTTGGATCATTTGGCATTGCAGTTGGAGTTGGTTGTGAGCCGCAGCTGTAGATGCTGAGAGCCAAACCAGGGTTCTCAGGAAGAGCAGCACATATGCCCTTAACTCCTGAGATAATGCTCTAGCCTTTATTCGCCGTTATATCTTTATTCTTCGAAGAGATGTCTAGATGCTCACAAACATTCCTTTAATTGTCTTTGATGCCTCAAATCTTCAAGGGGATGATCTTAGGCGAGATGGGCAGCAAAGATCCTGCCATTCTTCAGTATGCCTCTGAATTATCTGTGAGCCACGGTGGGCATGAACATTCTCATCGCACTAAAAAGAATGAGTCCTGACGTAGGCATTTGTTTATTTATTTATTTATTTAGTTTTTCGAGACAGGGTTTCTCTGAAGCTTTGGAGTCTGTCCTGGAACTAGTTTTTTTTTTTTTTTTGTTTTGTTTTTTTTGTTTTTTGTTTTTTTTGTTTTGTTTTTCGAGACAGGGTTTCTCTGTGGTTTTGGAGCCTGTCCTGGAACTAGCTCTTGTAGACCAGGCTGGTCTCGAACTCACAGAGATCCACCTGCCTCTGCCTCCCGAGTGCTGGGATTAAAGGCGTATAGACCAGGCTGGCCTCAAACTCACAGAGATCCCCTTGCCTCTGCCTCCGGAATGCTGGGATTAAAGGCTTGAGCAACCACCGCCCGGCAGGCGCTGCCATTTGTTGGTGAGACGGTGAAGTTTTCTTGGTAAACATGGAGTAATATAGAGGAACTGGCAGGAGATACTTATCAAGTTCATGCAAATTTAGAGAAAGGGATGTGTCTACACGCGAGTGTGCAAGAGCATATCTGTTTATGTGGGTGCAAGTGTGTGTGGCATCATACTGTGTGTGGGGGTCACTGTGAGCAATTCATTTGTATTTTAATAAATCAAACTTGCCTGAAGTTCAGCCCCACTGGTCAGCCTTACACACCAGGCCGTGGTGACACCTTTAATCCCAGTACTCTCCCTAGTTGCCATAGAAACCAGGCGGTGCATGCCTTTAATCCCAGTGGTGCACGCCTTTAATCCCAGCCCTAGAGAGGATTATAAAATGGGACGAGACAGCTCTCAGTCAGTCTCATTCTGAGATTCCTGGAGGCAGGGTCGCCATTTTCGGATTGAGGTTAAGGTAAGAGCCAGTGGCTGGCTGCTTTGCTTTTCTGACCTTTAGGTTGAACCCCAATTTCTGTCTCTTGAGTTTTTGTTAATTGTGCTTCGGGTCAAAAGACCACTTTTGCTGTTTAAGACAACCTCCCTCATGGGCTGGAACTGCCCACGGAGGCTGCTCCCATTGCTCCAGGGCTGGGGATCTCAGTATTCATACAGTCCCTTTCTTTTTACCTCGGTTCTGGTTATTTGAGCTCGGATCCTCATGCTTGTGGGGCCCGGTCTTTACTTAGCCTTTCCCCAGCTCAAGGAAGAATTTGATAGGAGTGATTACCACTGTCTAAAATGTTTTGGTTTGATTAGGGCAGCTTGAAGGTAGCCCGCTATGGTGTAATTTAGATCTGTCACAGAAATGTGTCATGTGTTGACCACAACAGGGCAGTTCTGCTTTCTCTCCTTCACCCTGTGAGACGGTCCCATCCTTGAAAGACGGACATGGCGTGTTATTGCTTTGCTTTTCTCCGTGCTCAAAAAGACTCGGGCTCCCTGTGTGGATAGGGGATGTTTGGTAGAAGTCAAGCCTCTCAACTCTGAAAATCGGAAATCTGAAACTTTGTGAGCTCGCTGGACACTGTGAGTGGAAAATTCCACACTTGTTCCTTGTGATGGGTCACAGTTGAAATATAGGTATTTGAAAGGACTGTATGAAATTACCTTCAGGCTCTGTGTGTAAGGTATATATGAAACACATTTCAAGTTTGACTTGGGTCCTTTCCCAATACCGCAATCTGTGCGTACAAATATTTCATGATCTGAAAAGGTCCCAATTCAGAATCTCTTCTCCGGTTCTTTCAGACAAGGGATGCTCAGCCAGTGATGGCAGAGTCCCGTGTTTGGAAGTGGGTAGATGTGGGTGGAGAGATTGCACTTCAGGACGGATTTAGGAGTTTATTGTGAGGCAGCTTGATAGGGAGACAAAGTATCTTGTCTAAGATTATGACATCAACAGTGAAAGCCACATTTTCACCCAGGTTTGGCCAAATGGACAGAGCACTGGGTTCTTCAGTCTTCTGTAAACCTACCCATTTAACCTGCCCTTTTAAATTTTTATTTGTGTGTGTGTGTGTGTGTGTGTGTGTGTGTGTTGGGGGGGGGATTAGTACAGTTGCCTGTGGAGACATTGGCCTTCGGAAGCTGGAGTTACAGGTGGTTGTGAGCCGCCCACTGTTGGTATTGGGAACTAAATTCTCTGCAAAAGCAGTGAGCAGTGCTGACTGCTAAGAGGTGTCTCCAGACTCCCATATGGGGCCTTGGATGAGTCCTCACGGGCAAAGAGGTTAACAGGCCTGTGGTGCTCAGGGGCAGAAGCAGCAGTGGAGATAACTTCATTCGAGTCCTTGTTGCGTCTCACAAAATATCTTCATCTTTGGCAAATTATGCGAGTCTCTGCCTGGGTTTCTCCATTTGTAAGTGATTGCAAACACTAGGCTCTACCTTACAAGGAGTGTATTTATCTGAAACAAAGAAATAAAGTAATGTATACACGCATACTTAGAATGGTTAGAAGTCCAAGTGGCATGTGATAATGTCTTTATAAATGGTTGTTATTAACACACTAACTTTTTACGTGTTTTAAATTTGGTTGTGTATGGGGCTAGAACTCAGGGCTTTGCATATCCACTACCATGCTACTACTCCAGTCTTTGCTGGATTTGAACTCAAGCCCATAGCACCTCAGCCTCCCTACTGCTCAGATTATGGACCCTTCCCATGGTTCCCAGCTGATATCCTGATTTTCTTAGGAGCACGCTGAGGTGTCTCATCCAACACAATGCTTCTGTTTCTTCTTCTTCTTCTTCTTCTTCTTCTTCTTCTTCTTCTTCTTCTTCTTCTTCTTCTTCTTCTTCTTCTTCTTCTTCTTCTTCTTCTTCTTCTTCTTCTTCTTCTTCTTCTTCTTCTTCTTCTTCTTCTTCTTCTTCCTTCTTTCTTCATGGTTTTTCGAGACAGGGTTTCTCTGTAGCTTTGAAGCCTGTCCTGGAACTAGTTCTTGTAAACCAGGGTGGCCTCGAACTCACAAAGATCTGCCTGCCTCTGCCTCTCGAGTGCTAGGATTAAAGGCGTGCACCACCACCGCCCAGCCCAACACAATGCTTCTATATAGTGACAGCCAGCAAACACTGTTGAACGAACGGTCAGATTGATGTGTCCTGTAATATTTAGATCGAATTTGCAATTATGTTAGAATTTAACTCCTCCCACCAGGTGACCCTTTCTAGGATGGGACCGATGAGCTGTCTGGTTTTCCATGTTTCTTTCCCCAGGCTCTGGAAACAAATTCATTATTTATACAGCACCTACCCTAACAGAGATGATCGTAATCACAGTGAAATTACTCTGTGCACCTAGAGAGTTTGAGCAGATGTGTGAATATTAAGTTATTAATAACTAATTGGGTGCTAATTATGTGCCCTGTAGTTCTTGGAGCTGATAAAGAGGTGTCACCTGCCGTGTCAGGCCTCTGTCTTGTCAGCTCTGGAGAAATCATTTTTGGCAGACTGACATTAGCTTTAGGTTTTGAATGTCATTTTCTACAAGTTTGACTTTTGTTTTCTTGGTGCCTCAGGAAATCTTCCGTGGAACTGTTGCGGCCTCTGTGTGTAGAAATGCCATTTTCCATGTACCAAGGGCTTGAGATGCTAGCTGGTGGTTTTCTCTCTGGGGAGACAGGAACCTGGTGAAGGGCAGGAAATCTAGGGAGGAGTCTGAGGCAGTCAGGCAGAACAGAAAAGTGTGAGGGCTGGAGAGCAGGCTCCGTGGGGGAGAGCAGCCCCTCTGCAAGCCTGAGTAGCTGAGTTCAAACCACAGTGCCCTGATGAAAACAGCGGTGCTGGGTTAGAGAGGTGGTTCAGCCATGAAGAGTGCTCGCTGCAACCTGGGTTGCTTCTCAGTCTTCAGCTGAGGGTCTCAGCTTTACAACCACCGGCCACTCCAGTTTCAGGGGATCTGATGCTCTTTTCTGACCTCCCTGGATTCTGCATTTGTCTCTGTCTTTCTGTTCTCTCTCTCTCTCTCTCTCTCTCTCTCTCTCTCTCTCTCTCTCTCTCTCTCTCTCTCTCATCCTTCTCTCTCACAAACACACACACACACAAAACAACAAAGTCCAAAAACTTTGGTGTAGCCAGGCACAAGCCTGGAACCACAGTGCTGTAGGCATGGACACAGGGACAACTGCTGAGGTTCATTTGCTTCCAGCCCAGCTCCAGGATTGGTGAGGGACTTGTCTCAAAAAAAAAAAAAAAAAAAAAAAAAAAAAAAAACAGCAGAGGGATTGAGTAGGGTGCTGTACATCTTCTCTGGCTTCCACATGTTCATACACGAGAGAGAGACAGACAGAGAGACAGAGAGACAGACAGAGAGAGATGTGACTCAGCTCCAGCTGATGTGCTGGAATGCACAATGATGTGTGTCTTCGCCTTGTCTCCTCCCTCCAATCAGTTCTTCTATGTCTGTCTCAGTTGGAAATATGTTGGTGATTGTTAGCTGTAATAAATCTGTGAGTTGAAAATCCTTGACTCGCGTCAGGGTGCTGGAGTGTGGTCCGGCACACCTAAAGAAGTTGTTAAGAATGAGAGAATCCCTAGATACAATATTTGAAACATTGTTTTCTTTTTTTTTTAAAATTTTTATGTCTATTTACTTCTGATTCGTGGGACTTTTTGCCTTCTCTTTTGTCAGGTAATTCATCTGTGTTAGCATGTCCTGTGAGAAAGGAAGGTGTGGCTTTATGGTCAACAATATACCTTTTTTTACAGTCTGTTAGGGCTGCCTGGATGCATCCTTTTAAAATTAACTTCAGCATAAACAAATACAATCAAAAAGGCTCTGAGTTGGCCGTGTCGCTTCCTAGCAAACTAAGAGCATCAGAATGAAAGCTAAGCATTTCCAGCCCAGGGATAAATACATAGTGTAGCAGGTAAGACAGAAAAGTGAGGATGCCTGTGCACAAATAGAAGAGTGGGCACAGCAAATATTGACAAGGATTAATATTTCTAATTGGTCAAAGTGTCTGGAAACTGAGTATTTTAGTAGAGCTGCAGACAGCAATGACTGACTCATTTGGGTTGTGGTTATGACCTCTGACCTCACTCTCCATGACTCTTCTGTACCGTGCCTTTGCCTCTCTGCTTTCTGGAACCTCTTTCTGCATTTGCCCTTGCCTGCCTTGAGTCCTGGCAAATGTGGAAAAATGTGTGTTGTTTGGGTTTTCAGCCTCCCTTGCAGCTCCGTCTTTGGTCATGTGACCGGCGCTCCACCAGTCACAGGTGTCTGCTCTAGTTTTGGGATGATTGGTAGGTTGGTCGTCTTGGGAAGAAAGAAGAGATGCTTTGGCAGTGGCTGCATCTCATTGAGAAGAGCGGAAGTCTCCTTCCATTCCTCTGGTATTTGAGCTTGGCTATCCAGCCCCAGGCGTGTGAAGTGTTTCTGCCATGGGACTGACAGTCAGTACTTTAGGTGTAGGATAGGCAATCTCTGCTGGAAACACTCAGCAATAGTGGTGTGAAAGCACTCATAGACATCGTGTGAACTAGTGAGCACTGGTGTGTTCCAACAAAACTTTATCGGTGAACAGGGAAGTGGTTCATTTGACTCTAGTTTTGTGAGTTCCTAGTCTTGCCTGCCCTGTGAGCCTGGTAGCTGAGCCACCCGTTACTTTTAAGAAAGGCTTGGTCTATTTGCCTTGCCACTAGAATGTCACTTTCTATTCCCAGGCTTCCTAGTTCTCATCTACTCAATGAAGAGCTGTAAATTCCTTTCTGCTTCATACAGGCAAAAACCGGTGTAAAGCGCCAGTCCTTGGGTTAAAATATAATTTATTCTTGCTCCATGAAGCCGATAATTTCATTATATTATATTTTTTCCCCCAAGACAGGGTCTCACTGTGTAGCTCTGGCTGTCCCTGGATTCACTATGTAGACCAGGCTGGCCTCAAACTCACAGCCATCTTCCTGCTTGCTGGGATCAAAGTTGCGTGCCACTATTATTTTTAAAAATGATTTATTTATTTTTATGTGTGTGGGTACATTGTTCTTATGTAGATCTGTGCGCCATATGTAAGCAGTGCCTTTGGAGGTCTAAAAACGGCGTTAGATCCCCCGGAACTGGAGGTACAGATACTTATTGGCGCCATGTGATGTTGGAAACTGTACCTGGGTCCTTTGCAGGAGCACTTCTTCCCCGCCGCACCCACCCTCTCCCTGTTCCTCATTGTCTGACTCTTTATTGAACTCAACCCTATTCCTCCAAAACTCTTCGTGAAATTATAAATCCAGAAATACTTCATTTGGTCACCCCTTCCCCCGCAGGTTGGGATTGTTCTAGAAGTCCCATGTATTCCTGACCCAGCCCTCATTGATGTAATACTTAGCATTGCATTCCCAGACTTGATTTGGATTGCATTAGTTTACCATGTTTTTTGTGTGCAGATGAAGCTCAAAATCTTTGCATCCTCCACCATACTCAGGAGGAACTCCGAGACCCCACACTCCTCTCCTTTACAGCCCCACCTTTCTCCTTTGCTAATCCCTATCCTTAGGCAAACTTATGCCATTTCAAGATTGTTGAAATGGAACCACGTAGTGTTTAACCTTTAGGGATTGACTTTCTTCCCTCATCATGATTCCTTTGACCCGTCCCAGTTGCTTGCTCCTTTTTTTATTGGAAAGAATACTCTACAGTATGGCTGTAGCATGATTTGATTAACCATTCAACTCTTGAAGGACATTTAGTTTTTTCTATTTGGAGTCCTTACAAAGCTACTATGGGCTTTTTTTGTTTTAGATACATATAGGCTTTGGAATCAACTTAAGCTAACTTAAGTCAACTTAACATAAATAATTTTGAGCGGAATTGCTAGGTCATATGGTATGTCTATTTCACGCTTTATATGAAGCTGCCATCCCAAAGGCCATGTGACCGCTGAATTGGCAGTTTATGAACTGGTCTCCTTGTCTTTCATTTTGTTTCCATTTACTGCTTTGTCTGGATTAGTTTTCTCAAAACAGTAATTGTAGCTTTCAAACCTGCTTGGTTTTACACTCAACACTTTATACATACTGTCTAATTTCTTAACGACTCCCCGGCGGAGGTCTGATGCTGTTATTTCTCTAGAGCAGGAAATGGATCCACAGGGTATATAATTAACTAGTTTAGATACATTCTGCTCAGTAAGGGGCAGAGTTAGAAGCTGCAGCCTTGACTGCCTGTGGAGCTAGCATCATTAGATTGGTAAGGCAGTCCTTAATGTTGGGTGTACTCAGTGCCTGGAGATGTTGGCTGGCAAAGTGATGCTGACTCTGACCCTGTGGGTCATTCCTGACCTTGTACATTCTTGGAACCATCTGTGAACTTCTGTTGTTTTCCCTCTTGCCGTCACCATATCTGAATTCCCGTGGTATCTCACAATGTCTTAGGCGGCACTCAGTATTTGTATAAAGAAGCCCTGCATATGGTCAGCTGGGAGATATCATAACAGAGGAACTGTTGCAAGGCTAGTGGACTATGACGGAGAAGAAGTTAAAGTTAACGGTCTCAGAACCGAATTGCAGGTGGACCCCCAGTTTCCCTAGTTTGTGGGTTCCCTTCTACCCTCAGGGAAGTTATCTGTTTTTTTCATCGAGTTCCTTGATGTGTTCAAGCACAATCCCAGTCTCCAAGGACATGGCAATTAGCTTGTTCCTATCAGGGTGGACATGTTCATCACAAAAAAAGGGGGAATGAAAACCAGCCAGCAAGTGATGGCCTTTTACGGAATCACCCAACATAAATTGTTCAAGTCTTCCATCCTGATCCAAAAGCACTTGTTAAACCCCACTAAATGGGAGGTGTAGCATCGTAGTAGCTCCCTGGCTAATGCATTCATTCCTTAAACATCTCCTTGATTGACACCTGGGAGACTCCCAAGGAGAGGGGCTGAAAATGATGCTCATCACAGGAGTGCCTCCTGTGTTCTTGGTCCTGATGTATTTCACCATCCCGATGGAAAGAGTAAAGCTGGAGATGGGAGGTGCTTAGTCCCCTGCCAATGAAGATGTATACCTGTGATTCCCTTAGAAATGATTAGTCGCATTGTCTAGATGAATTGAGTGTTATGTTGGCAGATGAATGGCCAGGTAGGGAAGTTTCCATTATTTGCCTATGGTGCCATCAGTGCTGAGAGGGCATGGATCTGGTCGAGCCTAGGTTAGGAGCTGGGACCTTTCCTTACACCCTGAAGTCTGTTATGTCAACCATGTACTGTTTAGTTTACCAAAACCAGGCGGCGAAGTTTTCTTTTATGCTGGGTTTGGTATGTATATGGGAATGGAGGCAGAGAATTGAGAGCAATTTCAAGACCAGCCTGGAGCACGAGAGTGAGACCCTGTCTTAACGGACAACTGAACACCAATGCTCACTTGAACATGCTAGGAAGTGTGTTGTGGGTGTTGCTACGAAACAAAATGGAACACCTCTGTTTCTCACTCTCCTCTGGTTTTCATTTTTCTCTTGTCTTTCCAAAAGGAAAATGAAAATGAATTTACTGGCTGGGTTTCTGTGTCAACTTGATGCAAGCGAGAGTCATCAGAGAGGAAGGAGCCTCAGTTGAGGAAATGCCTCCATGAGACCCAGCTCTAAGGCATTTTCTCAATTGCTGATCAGTGGAGGGGGATCCAGCCCATGGCGGGCGATGCTATCCCTGGTGCTGGTCCTGAGTTCTATGAGAAAGCAGGCTGAGCAAGCGATGGGAAGTACACCCTTAAGCAGCACCTGACTTCCTTCAGTGATGGACAGCAATGTGGAAGTGTAAGCCCAATAAACCCTTTCCTCTCCAACTTGCTTTTTTTGGTTATGGTGTTTTGTTGCAGCAACAGAATCCCTGACTAAGACAATGAAGAATTCTGTTTTAATTTAGTTTTGTCCCTGTACAAATGAAGCATCTGAGAATGAGAGCCACAGCTGGGCATGCTGCTGAAAAACTCTTTTTTAATATATAAAGATTACAAAAGTAAATCAAGGAAGCCAATTAAGGGGTGGGGGCTCCCTGTCCTGTAATCCTAAAAATATCAGGTGCCAGTGAAGAAGCATTACCGAATCCTCAGTTAACCACACACCGGGGTCAGCAATGGAAATATGGAATAGAAGATTTTTGTGAAATAAGACTCATGTTCAAAAAGCATGGTAGAGAGTTCTGCACTAAACTGTTGAGATGCAGCCAAAAAGAAAAAAAAAAGGCTCATGAATGATTGAGCCCTGGCCAGGAGAAGTGAAATTTGGCACCTCTCTTTATTAGCATGAAGTCATGATCCAAGCATCGGATGCATTTGTGGCTTCACGAGGCAATGTGGAGGATCTTGGGCGATGATTGAGCGAGGGAGATACTAGTGTTTTAGCCCGTGCACCTCTCACTAGGAACCTTTCTTCCCCACGAAGAAAATGTTTTCCAACACTGGAGTCAACATTTAATCCAATTCAATTAACATTTTTATCAACAAACATAGCCAAGTTTGATGTTAAAATTGATTAACGCGTTCATTTCTAGATGCTTTGGATGGTGCGGCTCTTGGAGAAGACGCTGCATTTGAAAGAGGGTCTTTCCCCACCGTTTGGCTTTATAGCTGGCTTTTCTTGTTTATGTTGTGAACTAATTTTAACCCATAAAAGTCTTAGGAATCCCATTTACATCTGAACAGTGATTCAGCAATTTGGACCCATATTTTTTGCCATGGAATTGTCTAGTAAAAAGTTTATATGATGCTGCTGACTCTAATGGTTCAGATAAATTATGCTTTTATCTCTCTCTGTGTTTATATTTCTCTCCTCTCTGCCTACACTTTCAGAACCCTATTTATCAACCTCAATTATATGGGTGGATTTGGATATATTTTCTCTCTCCCTTTCTCCCTTCTCTCCCAGGAAAAACATAATTTCTATATGCTACCAGATGGGTGTGTTGGCTGTAAGCAAAAGAAAAAAAAGTCTTTCCAGGCCATCTGGTGTCTTGGTGGGGTCTACTTGATTAACTTCTTAGGGTTGGTTTTCAGCCTCAGCACCAGAAACCAAGTCTCTTTTGGCTTTTAGCGCTGTAAAATTTGTCATATTTCCCCCCACATTGTTAATAATATACACTCTTTTACTGACTGACAGGATGTCGTAGTGGACAAACCTGATGAAGCTGGAACACTGGGCTCTGCTCCTGGACTAGCTGTGTCCTGGCAAGATTAACAGGTTAAAAGGGAGTTGATCTTCCTTGGGTTTGCCGTCTGAAGTTGAATTTGAGCACTCTTGAACACACCAACGAGCTGGGAATATTTTGGGTGTATGTAGTTGTTGTGTAACAGCAGGAAGGAAAACAACTCAAGAGCTCATGCTCTACTGAATGAACTAGACCCCCAGGGAATATGTAAACAACTTCAGGAAGTTCCTGAAACTGACCAGATTCATCAGGCCCCTCCCTGCCAGAGTAAACAGTACAAGCTGCAAAGACCTTTCTTAGGCCAATTTACAGAGAAGACTCTTGCATTCAGACCAGCTGTTCAGTGAGGTTTAGAACACCTGATCGCTTGGAGGATATCCTCCAACCTGTGGAGTCGCCTATAATCCGTGCAGTGTGCCTCGGGTGCCTAGCTTGTGGGATGTCACCCATGCTGGGGTGGGTTTTGGTGATGCAGCTGTCTTTGAGTCATCTCTGCTCCTGTAAGTAATCCCTCACTCATGTTCCTGTCAGTAGCCCCAGTAAAACTCAGTGGTTCACCAAGGTAGACTTTGGTGGTATCTGCTCCCTCTCTGGGTTAAGCAGATGTATGCATTGTGTCTCCCCAGTGAAAGTTTTGTCAGCCAACAGCACTGTATTTAGCAGGGTCTTCATTCTGTTCTTCTGTAGGACAAGTATTCCCTCGTTGAGAATGGCTCAGGAAGTGTTCATCAGTCATTTATTAATTAATTCATTATTAAAGGAACAACTGCAGGGGCTGCGGAAATCCCCTATCCAAGTATTGTGTAGGGGAACAGAGTGAGCACCAGGACAGCTGGATATTAGGGAAGGCGGAAGGTTATACTAGCCAACATGTTCACTATAGAGCAGTAATTAGAAGATGTAGGCCATGGGATCGGTTGCACATTGCTTCCAGAAAGTCCATGCTGTATTGTTTACATATGACAGATAAACATCCTCTTGTATATGTCTAGCCATCCCTGGATTACCACGTCAGTCAAGAGAAATCATTATTCTGTGTTGTTTAATAAGTAGTGACAAGGGGAAAGTTCACATTCATTACAGGCACCGTGTTTTCTCTTTACCAAGTCTTACCCGTCTGTGGTTGGTTGGATCTGAGAAAGTGCAGTTCATGGGTAGGGAAAGCCAACTGTGCATAGAAAATTGGAAAGGCAGCTTTGAAAGAGCACAGACCAAAAGAGAGCTTATAATCACCTCACAGTGAAGAGGAGCCTTGTCATGTGACCTGGCAGTGTGCTATATGTGATTGTAACTTTGTTTCTGCTTATGTAGGGAAATGGTGCTTTACCCTGCTGGACCAGACATTCTGTATCATGTGCAAAGTGGTTTATACTCTGTTTTCATTTGATACTGAGATTTTTTTTATTTCTTCTTTTGATAAGATTTATTATTTTTCGTTCTTTCTTTCCTTTTTCCCCTCCTTTCCCTTTCCTTCTCTCTCTTCTTTACTTTTCCTCCCCTCACCTTTTCCCCTCCCCTCTTCCCCCCTCTTCCTTTTCCTTCCCTCCCCTCCCCTCTTTGAGTCAAAGATTATATATTATTTCTATATAATCTTAGCTGTCCGGGAACTCACTCTGTAGACCAGGCTGGCCTTAAACTCACAGAGATCCACCTGCCTCTGCTTCCCAAGTCCTGGGGTTAAAGGTGTGCACCACCACGCCCAACCTAATTTTTTAAAAAATTATTGTGTGTTTGTATATATGCAGACGAATGTAGGAGTTCTTGGGGGCTTAAGAAGTTAGGTTTTCCTGAAGCTGGTTATAAGCTGCCCAACATGAGTCTTGGTAAGTCAGTTTGGGTCCTTTGGAAGAATAGTCACCGTTCTTAAACACTGAACCATCTCTCCAGATGTGCGCCCGTCCATATTTTTTTTATATCATATTTATTGTGGGTAAACTTGTGGGAGTCCATTCTTTCCTGTACCATGTATGTGGGTCCCTGTGTTCACCTTCATGCTGTCTGGCCTGGTGACAAGTGTTTTTCGCAGGTAAGCCATTTTGTCAACCCAGATCTCCACATTTCTTTAAGGCTTCCTTTCTGAGAGCATTTGCCCCTTCATCAGTTCTCACAGTTGTATAAATAATCTTCCATTAATGGACTGACATCTATCTTCCTATCAGTTTGTGGACAGACATTTACTGTTTCCAGTCTGTATACACAATGCTTTGATTTACACCATACCATGTCCAGGTACCCAGGGAAGAACAGATTTGAAGCCCCATGGATCTAGCTATATGTTTCAAACTCTGCTTTGTTGGGGTTCATTTTGCCCAGCTTTTGGCTCCTTTGTGCACCCCCTTGCCTTTTAACTTCTCTTTGCTTACCTGGGAAAATGCTTCTGGTGTAAGAGCAGGCTCCACTGGGTTTGCCTGAGAGGTTACATACAGTTGACCGTGGCTTAGAATGCTTGTAGTTTTAGTGAAGTCGGCGGGAGCTGGAACCTGCTGCAAACAGCGTTAACATTGGTGTCTTGCTAACCACAAGACCTGTAAAGGAGTAGGTGTGGCCAGTAAGGGACAGAAATGTCACACAGTTTATTGGGTGGTGTTTCCCTTGTCCTGCTGGCACTGGATATGCTCATTGGAGCCCAGTGCAGGGCCTGGGAAGTGGGAATCAATCACTCTAGAGTCTGTTCTTTATGACTTTTTATGATATCTGTAGAATGGCCAGGTGTAGGGTAGGAGCCATGGTTCTGATCGTTTGCCATCTTGTTCTGGGTTCCATGGGTTCAGCTTCCCCTTGCTGACAAAGGAGGATCTATTGGTTGAGATGTGGGGCTGAAGGGATCCTGATCAGGAATTAGTCCAGCTACAGGAATTAGTGCTGGATCCCTGATCCCTGTGCCGCGACTCCCAGTGACGAGCCTCAGTGCTGTCCCTCTCACATTTCTCCTTGTTTTGAAACTAATTATGACTTCCCAGCCTTTGGCAGTCCGGAAGCGGTGTTTTTCTTTTTTTCCTTGACCCATCTGTGATCTTCCTTTACTCTATAGGTTAAGATAAGGTCATGGGCACTGTACCCGTTTTACTCACTTGTGCTCATCTGGTCCTTGAATAGTGCCAGGCAACATCATCGGTACTTAAAAAGATGGATTAGATTAATATTATCATCAAAATTTTTTATACAAGAAGGGTCGTCTGCTGCCTTCCCCAGGAAGTCCTTAATTCTTGGAAGGATGCTCATCAGAGGCTGCACATTTTGGCCATGTCCCTGGGATGTTAGACGTCATTTATAAGTTTCCTTATTTGAGTTTCTGTTTTCTGATCATTTGATCTGAAACAAAAGGTGAGGTGATGGGACATGCTGCGTCTCTGGTCTCGGGTTAGCGAGTAGAATTGAAATCCTCCCATAAACCCAATTCACATATGAGTAGTGAAATCTGGAATCCTTAGGAATGCGGTATACAGACATAATGTCGGATGGGTGCATCTGAGGATAAAGGGGACATACAGTCTGAAGTACTAGCGGCAAATTTTTGGCAATAATATTTTACAAATTCCCTTCCATGGGTTTCTTCTCCAAGTGTGCCCAACTTTCCACTAGAGCCTTTTCCTGATTTTGTTTCTGGCCCAATTAGGACTTGGAATCTTTAGTATTCTTGGTGCCAGTTTTAGTCATTTTATCGGTCCTGGGTCTCCGGGGTCATTGCCAGCATCTCCGAGCACGGACATTGTTTAGCTTCATTGTCCTTGTTTCCTGGTCTCAAATCTTCATTGTTTTAATGTGTTGTTGACCGTAAAAATATTTTTATCGATTCTCAAGTCATGTAGTCCAGACTGGACGTGACCTGTCCCTCCCACGCGCAGGGACAGAAGTAGTGCCGTCACTAGTCATATACCCTTCTTGTCTTGGGGTTTGGTTCTGTCCCTCAGCTACTTTTCCTCAAGACGGAGTGATTAAAGATGGAATGAATTTAGTAAAGCTTCATAGCAGTTCTTTCTAACTGAGCTTCGTGGAACAGTGGTGGCTGCTTTTGTCCTTCTGATTATGATACTGCCCTGGGCACTCACCCCATGCTCTGCTCTTTTGAGATGGAGGGCTGGAGGAACTGCAGGCTTTAGCATGAGATAGAAAGAGAGCTATTTGCTGGATTTGGGGTAGATGCTCTCTATGTCCTGAATTTGGTTTTTCTTCTACAACACGCTTGGACCTCCATTGCCTTCAGCCTTCAAAGACTGTCAAACGATAGCAATAGAATGTTTTGTCTTGGGTTGAGCAGGTGCCAAAACCTACTTGAACCCAGCTGTTGGTGGCAAATGAGTGTCCCAGGAGAGTGTCCACCTGAGCTCTTGGGACCAGGGAGAGAGTTAGAGGAGGAGGCTGTGTGTCCTCAAGATCAGGAGTGTTGTGTGCCTTTGGCAAGATGAGACAGCAGCTTGTACGTGGGTCTCTACCTTGAAAATGGGGATTTAATGTCATGGGTTTGCTCCCTGGCTTTCTGTTCTGCCCACCTTGTCACCACATTTTTCTTGTTTGTTTTCAAGCTTTGTTTGCTTTCTTGCCACGTTTCTCGAAAATGAGTGTTTATCATGTTGCTTGTTTCCCTGGCTGGGATGCGAGTCCTCTGATACCCAGGACTGTCTGCACCTACCAGCTACTGGTCAACATCTGTAGAACGGAAAGATGAATCTGGTGTTGGTTCGTGGTCAGGACCTTGTGCTGTTCCTTCTCATCTGTTACTTGGTCACATCCGGGAAAAGATCATCATTCAGTGACAAATTGGGCATCCTATAACCAAAATACTTGGGATCAGAAGGGTTTCAGATTATATAATATTTGAGTATATATAATGGTGTTTCTTGCGGGATACACTCAAGTCTAAATGTAAAGATTATGTGTGTTTGATGACTATCTTATGTACATAGCTGAAAAAGTTCAGTATAATATTATACATATCTTTTTACACGAAACAAAATTTCAGCGTGATGTCAGATGTGGGGTTTTCCATTAGTGTTATCGTGATGGATCTTAGATTTGATTTTTGGAATATTTTGGATTTAGGGGTTTAGGTGAGGCATGGTCACCTAGTATACGGAATAAGAACTTTAGACATTGTGGAGTTTGCTGGCCATCTTCTTGGCACCGTTATGCCCCCCCCGCCCCCCCCCAGCTTCTTTAGAAGGATGCCTGGGAATTGTTGACAACCCTCAGCTTAGTAGTGTGATCTCTTTTGTGTTCCCTCCACTATCAGCCCTGTTCCCTTTCTCAGACAGTGTCCTAGGCCCAGCAGCCTCCTGGGATCACGTCGTCTGAAATCCTTGCTGAACCCTGCTTTTGAGAGTCCTGAGTCATGACCTGGTTAACATCACACAGACTTCTGATTGTTTTATTCTTGAAGCTCCAAGCTGTCAGTCTGATGAGCTAGTCTCAGATTTACATAGCCTATAGGATGTGTGTTTTTTTTTTCCTCTTTGCCAAAGGCTGTGATTGTACAAGTTCACACGTTGCTCCTCAGCCTAGTGTTTTCTCATTCAAGTTTTGAGAGCTCTTGACTGTGCCCCTGCTCATTGCAGAGGAGGATGCTTGGGTAATGTGTATGCTTCTGAAAATGAAGACACCTTGCCTGAGCATCGGCCCAGGCAGGAGGGAGAAGCACAGTGCAGCCTCCTGAGCTTGGTTCTTCGGGGACCCAAGACCTTAGCATTTGGATTGAAATTCCTTGCTTTCCCAAGAGTATGTTAAGATCTAATGTCACAGATAGAAGTCTTCTTTTGAATGTTCCTGATGGCTAAGAGGGTTAGGCCATGTAGAACTCCATGTTGAGAAAATTCGAAGCTCCTGCCTTATTTAGACACTGTAGGAGGGGCCTGAAGAGATGGCTTAGTGGTTAAGAGCATTGGCTGCTCTTACAGAGGTCCTGAGTTCAATTCCAGAGACCACATGGTAGCTCACAACCATCTGTAGTGGGATTTGATGCCCTCTTCTGGCCTGCAGACATACATGCAGACATAACACTGTATATATAATAAATATATTTAAATCTTTTTTTTTTTAGATTGTAGGAAAGTCTCAAGGTTAGTGTGGTGGGATTTAATTTTATCATAGTCTTTTACTTAAACTCGGTGTTTCTTGTTCTTTATTCATGTATGTGTTATAAAGTTTCCTTTAAAATAAACTCATTTAACTTGAAGATGAAAGTCAGCATTTTAAACAAGACTAAACTAGTGGTAGAGGGTGGTGTGAGGCTATAACAGAAATGACAACTATTGTATGAGCAAAATTGGCTCCCTGAGGAGATGAACATTAACCAGCCTTGAGGCAGTGCTTTGGGGTTTGATGCAGGTGGCAGCTTGTGCTCCCTAGCGGCAGCTGCGTGGTACTATGTGGGTAGACCTACTGTCCGGGAGGTTAAATGCGTGGAATGCCCGACTGGTCGTCAGAGCGCTATGTGTGCAGTGTGGAAACATGATGTAGAATAGGCTATCGTTTGGTGTGAGCGCCACTGGTCTGTGCACACATACCAGCTACGTGGTTGCAGTAGTTATGTTTCTCATTGCTGTGATAAAACACTTGGCAGAAGCAGCTGTTGGGCAGGAAGGTCAGGGCAACAAGAACTGGAGGGACGGTCACATTGCACCTGAGGCTGGGTGGCAGAGAGAGGTGGGTGCTGGCGCTCGGATTCATTTTAGTTCGGACTAGGATCCCAGTGCATGGAATGGTGCTCCACCTCAGTTCTCCTAATCTGTGGTATCTGGCATGCATGCACACATGCACAGATGCTGTCGCCTTGAGACTGTGGATCTTTCTAGGTTTCAAGGCTTTACCCATCACCTGGTAGAACTTTTTAACAGCAGTTCTAGGAACACCACCACCTACCTCCTGGTAATAGTACAGGGCTAAAGGGAATGATGCAAAAAGAGCTTCCAGAGTCCTGCCTGGGTCCCTGTAGCAACAGTTCGAATGCAGTGACAGTGTGTATGAGGCAGAGGATGTCTTAGGTGGTCCTTAAGCAAACATGAATATTTTCCTTCTGGTTTAGGTTTAGGGCATATATCCCAGGCTTTGTACATGGTGAGCACTCACTTACTATGGAGCTGTACCCTACTTCTTTCCCTTTATTTTGTGTGTGTACACACAGAGGGCAGACCTTCCTCATCTTGGTGTCATTCCTCATCTCAATCGACCATATTTCTTTATTATTATTATTAATTTTACTGCTGCTGTTTTGAGGCTGGTCAGTGTCTCCCTGAGTAGGCTAGACTGGCTGGCCAGCAACTCTGAGAGACTCAACCCGTTTCTGCTGCTTCCTGCACTCACACCGAGAAACTCTTCATTGACCAAGTAGCCTCCCTAGTGTCCTCTCCATCCCTCCCCCCAAAGGTGTTGGCTTCACTGATGAGTGAGACCAAAGGCTTGTTAGTTGTATCAGCTTTTGAGGGGGAAATTCTTACTGGGCAGCAGACCCAGGCTTGTGGCTGATATTTATGGAGTTGTTCCTTTCTGAGCTCCCTTTTGGGCTGTGGATGTCTTGTTTATCTGGCTGCCTGAGGCAGTTTAGAATATATAAGTGTTCACACAGCCGAATATCCCATCCGATGATAGCGTCCTCCGGGAATGAGTCTTTCTAGGGCAGGGCATTTCATCCTGCTCCAAAGACAGGAGTAGTGGAAACCAAAGAATGAGCAGATTCGAATTTGTTTAAAAACCCTGTCTTTTGATTAAGATGCATCCTGTTCTGAATCACCCCTTCCTCTCTTTTGCTGTCTCTATGCGGAATATAGATAGCGTCTCTGTGGGTTATCTATAAGAATGCAGCCCTGTATGCATAAAACCCCAGGCTCTGTAAGCTGTTTGGAAATGAGATTGTAGAAATCATGATAGGGGGTTTCCTCATTTTAAAACATTCCAGATGCAGCGAGTGAGATCTGGACATTTTGAGCATCAGAAAGGGATGTATGTTGGAGCATCTCTGATTTTTGACGTTCAGAGTGGAGATACTTATCGGAAGTCTATGCAAATGCTCCAAACCCCCACATCCCAGAATCTTGAATGTTTCTGCTCCCTGTCCTTTAAGATAAGGGTACTCAACCTGAAAGGGTTGTAATTTAGAAATGCTGGGTCAAGAGAGCCCCAAACAGTAACAAGGAGAGCTAAATTCAAGCCCCCCCGCCCAGTCATTTTTAAAGTATTGATAGCATACAGGCTAAACACCCGACTTAATATCTCACTCAGCACCACAATTGCCCTTAACTCTCCTACCTCTGATATAAATATGATTCTCCTGCTGACTAGACTAACCTGTACAAGCAAGTATGAGTTTCGAATCTTTTGGTTTCTTACTTTTCTTAGATACAGTTAAAAGACCACAGCACTTTCAAAACATGACAACGAATCTTGGGTAATTCCCCAGACATTCGTATAATTCTCCCGTTATAGGTAGGCTGGATTTGTTGACTTGAACTTCTAAGGTGCACCGATAAAATTGAAGTGAGGTATACAGGCTTCTTCTCTCAGGCACTGATTGTGGGAAAAGCTGTTAGCCACATGGTGAATGTTTGGCCGCTCAGTGGAGAGGCTGGGGTGCCGCTGACTGCTCGTAGTCCTGGAGTAAGCCTGGAAGGCTGCCTCTGACCAAGTCGTACATGCCAGTCAATTCTTTAACCGTCACCTCACTGGAGACCCAAAGGATAAACCACTTTGTCGGAGTGAAACCTGGGCTGCACATCAAGACCGTGTTTGAAAAGATGGCGGCCATGCCAGCACAGCTCTTAGCTACCCTGATCTGGAATCCTGGCTTGCCCATATCGTGAGCTTGACAAATGAAATGGTTGCTGTTGGAAGCCTCCTTGGTGGGGCCATTTGTTAGGCAGTAAAAGATAGCTGGTTCAGATTGCTGATGGGATTTGGACAATATCTAATATTCACCAGTTATCCTATAATATCATTTTCGTAGCATACACACACACACACACACACCCCCGCACCCCCCCTACCACCTGCACCCCCCCCTTCTGCATGGGCACCAGCACTGGTGGGGACCTCTGGCTAGTGTCTTTTTAGGGACAGAAAAGAGAATGTTTGGGGGTTACATGAACAACACAACAGAAGATACGTTCTCACGATGATTTTGAAAGAGTTCCCATCTAAGAACCAGCAGCTATATCTTGGTTCATACAACTCAGAATGTAGGAGTGGTGGTGCGTTTGTGTGTGTGCACACACACGTGTGCTTTAGAAACAGAAGTCTTGGCAAGAGAAGGTAGAAACTGTCTTTTATTCATTGTCAGGTCAGTTAGCTTTTGATGAGGCTTCTTAAGTTTTCCAAAACAATGGGAAAGAACAGGGACATTGAGGCCACTCGTCGTGGAATGAAATCTACCGTTGCTGCTTGAAGATTAGTGCCTCCATGAAGGTCACAATGCGTGCATGCGTGTGTGCGTGCATACATGTGTGTATGGTTCAGCCCCAGTGCCTGGCATCGCAGAGTATAGAAGGCGCCCAGGAAGGGTTTCTGTGTGTTTGTTTTAAAGAATGGACGTGTTGCATGGCTTTCAGAGGATAAAGTCTTTCTGGGCTTCAGTAGACTGTTGTGTAAAGTGGAGCTTTGTGACTTCAGAGGCTTTTGGAAGGCCTGGAGTTGGTGTGTTTCAAGGACACGAGAGATCGTCCAGGCCGCAGCCGGTGGGCCTGCCTTTCTCCTGCCCTGAAGATGAATTCTGGTTGTGGTCAGAGGACAGTGTAAAGTTGAGGTCATGGCACACTTTCCGCTTTGCAGTGTCGGCCTCGGTGATTTAGATCTTTAGGTTGTTAGTGACAAAGTCAAAAACAGACCTGTTGGCGTTGACTCTGCGGCTGAATCTTGTTAGGTAGATTGTTGCCAAGCTCTTTCTGCACACGCGCCTGGTGGGCAGGCACCATGGTCCTGTCACTTGTGAGCAGATGACGTTCACTTGGGTCTGCAGCAGGTTTCTGTGTTCAGGGGACTCGGATGGTGGCTGAGACCTGAGCTTTCCGTCTGATGGCCCCTCCTCTGTCTGTGTTGTCTTGGGTCCAAGGGCTTGAAGGCCTGACCTTTTTCACTTCGATCTTTCTTAGAAGCTTGGATATGGGTTTGAACACTAGAAAAGAGATCTTGTTTTTTCCCTTTGTGCTGTAAATAACAGTGATGAGGGACACATTGCCTGCAGGTGGGAGAAGGCATTACAGGTATATATTGAGTTGGATATTTGTCTGAATGCTGTGTGATGTTTAATGAGTTCGACATCTTTTGGTTTTAGATTATTTAAAGGAACACCATGAGCGAGTGAAATTTTCTGATAAATCTTAGTACTTCTGTGGCTCTGATCCTTTTGAATGGGTATCTCATGGGGGAGGATTCACATATAAGCACTTATGTGTATATGTAAATATGTCATATTTATGTATTTGTACGCATGGGGGCTTTGTGTGAAGAGGCCAGAGGAGAACCTGGGCCTTGCTCTGTTACTTCATTCCCTTGAGACAGGGTCTCTCAATGAATTTAGAGCTGGGCTAGTGGCTAACAAGGTCCCAGTGATGGTACAACCGTAGTGCCAAGTTACAGGTGCACGTGGATGGCTTTTTTTTTTTTTTAAATGAGTACTTAGTGTTTGAATTCAAGACCTGTACTTGCACAACGCATCTGTCCATCCTAGAGGAGTCAGATTCAATGTCAGGTTCAGTTGTGGTCAGTTAAGTGCTGTGGTCAGGGTGAAGCTGGGAGGAGCCAATTGCGTGCCTGCTCTTACCTCGCTACCCTTCAGAGCTGAGAGCAGGCTGATGCAGATTCCAGTAATCCATCCCTGGGACTCCTGTTTCCCCTGCCCCTTTACCAGAAATACGGTTTTACCCTGATTGCACAGATTTGCTTAGCTACTCTTTTTCCATATATACGCCACTGTATTTTATAGAGACTTTGAAATAATTTGGGGCCAAGTTAAAAATTTCAGAGCCAAGGATTGTGTTTGTAATAAATAAATATATTATCTAACTCATTAAGGACTTTGCTTTTATGACCATGAGTGTGCTTAAAATATATGTATGAAAATATCCTCATGTAACCTACTACCACATGCAATGACTACACATTAATGAAAATTTAAAAACATATTTAAAAAAAGAACGCGAAGGTGAAGCGCTCAGTTGGAATTTGCCTATGTAAATTTGAGAGGCCCAGGAAGTGAAAGATTCCCTGTCTAAACTGATGGCCCGAAACAGATGCCTGGGCAGCTCCTCCGGTGAAGAATGATGTTAAGCTTTCCTGAATGCTGTGGCTATCGAGTTTGGGGCAGAAAATCCTATAAAAGAGAAAGAGCTGCAGAGTGTAATAAACTGCCAGGCGCTTGATAAAACCTTCTTCCTCTTAGCTGGCCGGTCAAGTTCAAGGGCGTCGCTGAATGCTCCTTACTGGTGCGAAGGTGATGAGATTTCTCTTCTCCTGCTAGCTGTCTGAATTACTTCTGGGCTTGACAGAGACGCCGACTCTCACTCGATAGCAGGGCACAGACTTGGGATATCTCATTTCCCTGAAGTTAAACCTCCCAGTCTTCATCTGCCCAGTAACTTCCCCTCTGGGCGGCGTGTGTGGTGAACATGACAAGCTTGTGCCCAGTTCCCGGCTTCTTATTTCAGGTTGTGGCTTGCAGCGGGTGGCCCCAGTTTCTCTGTGCTGTCTGTTCTGGTCTTTGCTGGTCTCTACTGACAAACCCAGGGAAAATCGTGTTTTGTAGGGTTGACGGGAAGGCCAGAGGGGGTGATAAACACACAGTACCTTTCAGGGGTTCCCTGTTACTGCATTTCTGTGTGTCCAAGATATCATTTTTCAATTACAGTCTACATGCCACTTTCGACATTTTGGGCCAGATGAATTCTTGGAGCTGGGCTCATCCTGAACATTAAAGGGAGGTGGAGAGAGGTTTTTTTTTTTGTTTGTTTGTTTTTTTTTTGTTTTTGTTTTTTATGCATGGGTATTTTGCCTGCATATCTTATTTGCATGTGACCTGTGTGTAGTGGCCACGGAGGCCAGAGCGGAGCATTGTATTCCCCTGGAAGTGGGGTTAGAGATGGTTGTGGTGCTGGGAGTTGAACCCAGGTCCTCTGGAAGAGCAGCCAGTGCTTTTCACTGAGCATTTCAGGCTGTCCAGCAATCCCTCTGACCTGTGTCTGACATCCCATCTCTGCACTCTTTCCAGTTCATGATCTGGATAATTTCCCCAGAAAATATCTATTCTTGCCTACTGATAGAAATATGTCAGGCTTTTCTTCTTAAGAAAAAAAAGATTTTATTTTTATTTATGTATTTTTGTGTGGGGGGAGGGTATGTGCCTATGAGTGTCCCCAGAGCCCAGAAGAGGGCATCGCTAACTTCGGTTGTTAGCTGCCTGAAGTGACGGCCTGGGCCCAAACTCTTGTTTCTCTAGAGGAGGTATATACACTCTTAAGCGCTGAGCCCCCTCTCCAGCCCAGGTATTTCTTTTATTTAGGAATTGTCTAGAGAAACTGCGAATATACCTCAATAGGTATAGTGCTTGCCTAGGAAGTACCAAATTCCAGTTTTTATTTCCACCCCTGAATGGATGTTGCACGCCTATATTCCCAGACAGTGGAGGTGGGAGGACCAGAGGGTCAGTCTTGGCCATGTAGTGAGTTCAAGACCATCATAGAATATATAAAACGTAGTCTAAAGATAAACTAATAAAAAGTGTCAGGGAACAGAAACCTAAAATGAATAGATTACTTCAATTTAATAATTGCTTTTATATTTAATGAAATTTTATACAGATGCCTCTTGCTGCAAACTCCGGCCCCTGAATTTGTTTAATTCATTTAGCAGTACTTTGAAAGCATTGGCCCAGTTATCTCCTTCTTCCTATTGCCTAGAGCCAGCCTTAATCTTTATGATGGCTTTGAAGTAT
Source organism: Chionomys nivalis (assembly GCF_950005125.1). Classification (NCBI taxonomy): domain Eukaryota; kingdom Metazoa; phylum Chordata; class Mammalia; order Rodentia; family Cricetidae; genus Chionomys; species Chionomys nivalis. Next base: position 48,126,032 of record NC_080090.1, on the reverse strand, counting down.
CATCGGAAATGGTGTCTGAGCCTCCATCAGAACAAAGAACTCTACTCTTAAGTAAGCCACAAAAAACTCACGAGGACGCTCCGAACTGGAGCATGCCTCTAGCAAGTTAAATTGTCTCAGTTATGTGTGATTAGATGTTCCGGTTCTATAAACTTCTTGAAAATTTCCTGCTTTGAAGATTCGTGCACCTTGACATAGGGATGGAAAGAAAGGGTCTTCCTAGCTCTAGTTAAAACAATGTAGCATCTTTGCCATAGCCAAAATCAATAGCCAAACTCTGTATTTGAGTAGCATCTTTGGGAATGTTTTCTAATCAAGGTAACTGTTGCTGTGATGGAACACAGAGACCAAAAGCAACTTCAGGAGGAAAGAGTTGATTTTGCTTACATGTCCACAGCACTTTTCATCATCTAAAGAAGCAAGAACAGGAGCCTGGAGGCAGGAGCTGGTGATGTCCAGTCATGGAGGGGTTTGCCTACTGACCTGTTCCTTTGACTTGCATAGTCCGTTCACTTGTAAAACTCAGGGCCACTAGGCCAGGAATGGCACCTCCCACAATGGGCTGGGCCTTCCCCCGTCAATCACTAAGAAAATGCCCATAGGCTTGCCTGCCTACAGCAAGGTCCTATGAAGGCATTTTGTCAATTGTCTCCTCTCCACGACGACTCTAGCTGCGTCTAGTTGACAAATAGCTAGCTCAAGGCAATGCGGGCGTTTGAAAAACAGAGCTTGTGGGAAACAGATGCACAATGTGTTCCAGCTGCCATTCTGTTTCCTTGTTCCATTTGTGTGTGTTTGTGTGTCTGTTGTCCCCTTGCATGGCCATAGAAGATGGGAGAGGGCATCAGATCCTTTGCAGCTGGAGTGACAGGTGTTTGTGAGCCACCTGATGTGGATGATGGGACCTGGATTCTGGTCCTCACAATGGAGCATCAAGTGTGCTTAAGCACCGAGCTATCTCTCCAGCCCTTCTTTTTTATTCCCGTTTTAATCCTCTCCAGTCTGTCATTCCCTTTCCCATCCTCTTGCTTCCCAGAATGAGCCTGCGTATAGTTCCAGTAAATCATCTCCCCTTCTGCCACACTGGTCATGGTGCCTTCTGCCTGTAATACTGGCACTTGGGAAGCAAGGCAGGAGAGAGAGAAATCTGCTCTCCCCAAAGTCAAAGACAGTTGATCCTCCAGGGTCAGTATTCTTTAGTTGTTTTTTTTTTTTTTTTTTAAAGTATCCAATCAGGAAACATGGGGAGGTGGACCCTATGTAGTGAGGAAAAGACACAAGTAACCAACAGTAGTAGAATTAAAAATCAAGTAATCTTCCTGTCCTGGTACCTGCTGACCTGGTTTGGCTCTGTTTTTTGCAAAGAGTTTCCTTTTAGCTTTGTTCATGTGTGCGTTTGTGCACCACTGGGGTTAGTCTTTATTTCTAATAGGAAGAACACACACAGTCAGACCTGGGGATCTACAATAGATCAGGATAGAAACTGTGTATGTGCGTGTGTGTGTGTGCATGTCTGTGAGGATGGGATAGGTGTGGAGGCAAAGTGTCCTGCCCAGTGCTTTCCAGCTAAGTATTAGCCTGGTTCTGGGTTGTTAAGTTGATCCTATGGATGCTGTGATTCAATACTATGAACCATGTCTCATGGATGGTAAATACTATCAATACTTGGTAAATAAGGATGCTTCGGACATTCGCGACTCTTTTTGGTGTCTTGTTATCTTGCTACATACTGATGTGGGATATCCTTCTGTGTATGTGTTGCTTTTATTGGCTAATGAATAAAGCTGTTTGAGCCAATGACTTAATAGAGTAAAGTCAGGTAGGGAATTCGAACAGAGATATATAGAGAGAGTAGGCGGAGTTAGGGAGATGCCGAAGGAAAAGGATACCAGAACCTTACTGGTGATACATAGATTAATATAAATGGGTTAATTTAAGATGTAAGAGCCAGTGAGGAATACGCCTAAGCCATTGACCAAACAGTGTTGTAATTACTATAGTTTCTGTGTGATTATTCATGTCTGGGCAGCCGAGAAGCATAAATGCAGTCTTTTTACAACATGTCATAGCAATTTTAGATATATTTTGATCAGACTTTTTTGTCCCAGCCCCTCTCAATAGCAGGTTTTAATAGTTGATATGGAGACTACAGTGACTTACCAGCCCTAAAATATTTACTCCTCTGGGAATCTTGACATATATCTAAGAAAAAAATATCTGTGTGCTGAACATGGAAGAATGTTCTCACTTAATACATGTAGTCTAGAAAATTAGGACGTTTCAACAAACCACAATCCCACAAACTTTCAAATGCAGCTTAGTTAAAATTCATGTTATATTTTGATGGTTTAAGTGTATGAAGCTATTCGTAGTGTAATGAGCAATATTACCCTGTTCATAGAATATGTTTTCCTAAAGGCATTCCCAACGGTCTGCTTAGGAAAGAGCAATGAAAAACCAAGTAAAAGATACCAAAACTGGAATGAGCGTGACCAAACCAGTTGGTGACACTTGGCAGTGAGTGAGCAATGGAGGTGCTGCGGAGATCAAAATAAGTTTGCACAGAATTCCTCTATGGAATGACGCTTTAACTCTATGTAAAATTGGAAAACAGCTCCACACGTTTTCCATGACTCTCATTGTTTTTTGTGGATACGTTTCAGGATAGAAACTGCCATGGTGGCCTTTCAGAAAACACACAGTAATTTCTGGTTCCTTCTGTAATCGGATTCCCGAAATGCGGAAGGGGAGATCAAGACATGAGCTTTCTTTCATCAAATCAGAAATTATGCAAATTCTGTGAGAAACATTAGAGTCAATATGCAAGGCTGTAGCTCGGTTTATTGCGGCTTTATAAACGTTATTTTGTGCACATTACCCTCTGCCCAACATGACTGCCTCTTCCTGGAGTTTGAATGAAATCTTGGAGCTGAATTGCCACATACGTCAGTCCCCAAGTGATGGATGGTCTTACCTCGGGCTGAGGCCCTTCCTAGTTCTGTCACTGTACCACTGTGGCTTCTATCTGCAGTTACTCACAACTGTAGCAGGAAGCTGTCTGCTCGTGCCGAACGCACAGAATACTTCTTTAGTGTATGCCGAATCAATGGTGGCCCAGATTTTTTTGTTGGTTCATTCATTATGCTGAACTTTAGTTAATATGGAAATACTTTCTAATTACAGCTCAGTCCCCCGGTAGATGGATGGTACGCAACGTATTTTTAGCCTTGGCATTTACTTCCAGGCCTCTCTGTGAGTGAAGAGTTCTGGGTTGCTTTCTAAGACTGGTGTTTTCAAACTTGGCTTTGGTTTGCGAGCAAATGGGGCTTGCCTCTTTCAGAACAGATAAAAAGAAACCTATGTGCTAGCCTCCTGCAGAGCTTCTCTGCTCTTCCTATCCTGAAATGTCTCCTGTTTATTGAGCCTGAGAAGCAGAAGGAAGGACCCATTCCAAGCAGACAGCAGCACAGGTTGGGGGATGCCCTTAGTATGTGGGAGCCCCTGGGAAGATCGACATGCATATGGGGACCATGGCAACCTTGGGGAGCTCAGTGGTATGGTTTGTACGTGTCATGTTCAAAGTCATGACTGTGGCCCTTGGCACGCATGCACAAAATGTCCCCACTGTGGTTTGCTTCGATGCTGGAACCTGAAATAAGAGACTTGAAGGTTCACTGGTACCTAGCATCGCCCCGGATCTGTGGCCTGCCCCTTGCTCCTAGCGTGTGACATCATCCATTCCTGTTACCCCTTGCTCCTAGTGTGTGACATCATCCATTCCTGTTGCCCCTTGCTTCTAGCGTGTGACATCACCCATTCCTATTCCTTTTCTCTTTCTTACTTCCCGTCTGAGGCCTTACCATGGCAGTCAATTACAATTCTGTGTTTATTTCGCATAGAGCCCATTTAAACTTACTCTATTGGTTTTGGTGCACGCCTTTAATCCCAGCACTAAGGAGGCAGAGACAGGCACATCTCTGTGAGTTTGAGGCCAGCCTGGTCTACAAGAGCTAGTTCCAGGATAGGCTCCAAAGCTACAGAGAAACCCTGTCTTGAAAAAGCCAAAAACAAACAAACAAAAACAAAAAAAAACCCTTACTCAATTGGATGCCTTGTAGTATGAGTGACTGTTCTGGTTTTTCTTCTTCCAAGCAAGGAATTTCCTGCTTGGAAGCACAACATTCTCTTGGGCACGTGTCACTTTTGGGGTCGGCATCGTCTGTGGAATGGATGGAAAAGCCTGTTTTCCTGAAGACAGTTGACACGGACTGAGAAGATACTGTCTACCATGGTTGGGGTTGACCTAATGACAGATGGTCTTGGAGGTCTCGAAAGCCAAAATGTGCACTGTCTCTGACTGCACATGATTTGTGAGCACAGTCTTAAGGAGAAAGAGGCATTCTGACAAGGTGGCTAGGAGTTTCTGATTCAAACCCATGTCAGGTAACACAAACATGTAGTCCTAGCGCTCAGGAGTTGGAGGCAGGAGAATGACCTAGGAGTTTGAAACCAGCTCTGTAGTGAGTGCTGGGCCGGCTAAGGAGATAGGACAAAATCCTGTTCTCACGCTGTCCCAAAGCCCCAAACAATCAATTTCAACCTAGGCATGGATGTGCAGGTCTGTGAGACTAGAATTTGAGAGGCCGAAGCAAGAGGATTCTGAGTTCAAGGCCAGTCTGCTCTGCATCTTAGGGTATGAGTTAAAACTGGGCCACATAGTAAAACTCAGACTCAAAAGAAAACAAAGCTTTTGGGGGTCTTTGTAGACCCAGGTTTCTGGCCTGGCATGCAAGCTGTTGAACCTTCTCAACCACTCAACTTCTTTGACAATTTTTTCTCATGTTCTTTGATCGGTGGAAATCTCATAAAAGTGTCGACTAGCCTAGCCGTGGGCCAGGAAGGCAGCCGAGGCTAGATCATGACTTCTGTGTAGTCAGATTGGAATGAATTCAATTACAAAGAAACGCAGATTGTTATCACTGATGTACAGATTTGGGACACCCGGGAGAAGACGTGGCTTATCCTGAAATCAGGTTCCAGCGAGGTGTCATCTCAGGACAGCAGAGAATTAGCTCCCATCAGGGGCACCAAAATGTCACTGTGCCTCCATGCACACTGAGTCGTTCTTAAGAGAGCTTCCTGTGGAAGGGAATGAATGCATTTCATTATATTTGTTTAAATTATGTCACAGTGTTTCGTAGACTTGTAGTCCATTTTCGGAATGGAGTCACCTGCCCGTCATACTGATCAATGCCACACCTGTCCCTTGCTTATCTCACCTTCCCATACGGCTGTTCTTCAAAGCGAGGCCTCTAGGAGACCCACCAACTCATTAGCCTCTGACCAGGAGCCCAGACCTTCCAGTGTGGGTTGGCTAAGGGAGGCAGCATATTAACCTCCCACTCCCACCCCGCCTCCCCTTGCTGTCCTTGCATTGCCCACTAGCCATGCTTGTGGGTATTAGCCCTGATGCGTGTCATCACCACACGGTGAGATTCGTCACGGGTGACTTTGTATCGCCATTTGAAAAGTCTTGCTGAGTTCTGTGAGAAATCATTGATTGTAGAAAAGAGGCCTTCACCGTGGTTTGTGCAGCTCTGAGCTCTCCGTTCTGCTTGTGATTGCCCCGCTTTGAGGGGTGGTGGAGACCAGTGAGGCAGGCCTTGGGCTGGGTCCAGACGAGAGTGGGATGCAATTTCGTAAGATGGTTGCTTTGCAGCTGTCCAGGGCTCCAGGAGAGACAAGTAGAGAAGAAAATAAGAAACATATCTTTTCCCTGGACCTTGCTTGTTTTGAAGGAGGCTACTGGGTATCCCCTGGCATAGGGTAAACTCTTTGCTGAGAAAGAACTGTTTCAATCAGTCTACTCGTGTTTTGGAGTCTTAAGTTATTATTACATCGCCCTCTCTCTTGTGAAACCAAATTCTCTGGGCTTTTTGAAACCCATACACATTTCTGACAGCTTGTCAGATGTTCTTTCTAAAACCCTGCATTAGAATTTTTGGTAAATTACAAAGAACCTGACTGGCTCCGTGGGCTAAACTACAGCTCAAGAAGCACAGAGTTAAGCTACCATTAAGGTATAGTTTATGGATGTGGGATGAGGCTGTATCGGCCTGGGCAGTGGATGTCATTTTGGTATATGGGGGACAGTGTGGCATCTGGCACCAGCTGAATAGGAAATGCCCCCTTTATACTCTTCCTTCCGATCCTAGAATTCTGAGCAGTCCTTGATGGTGAAGAGAACTGGAGTCAGAACAATGCCAGCTCCTTATGTTAAGCCGGGAAAGGGTTTGGTGCTATGGCATGTGCAGTCTGAATTCAGCCCTACCGCTCTCTCTCCTAACCCCCATCATAGTAGAACAGAGACAAAGGCCATGGTCTGAAGAAGAACCATGTCTGTGCCTGAGAAAACCCACGGACTTACACAGACACGTTGATTAATACAAGATCAGGATATTGTTTTCATTTCTCCCCTCCCTCTTTCAGATTTTCCTATTTCCTAATGTGTTTAAAACCACATAGAACTCCGTTAAGGCTGATTTTTAAAAAAGAAGACTGGGAGGCGCAGACTCCTTCGGTCCTGCAATGTGAGATTTGCTGTGTGTCTGGACTCCATTCTGTTTAGTAAATGTTTATCCTGCACCTTTGTTAAATAGGCAGAAAATGAATTTACAATAATTTTATGTTGACCTTTTCCATCTGAAGCATTTACATCACCTCTTGAGGTGGCTGAGGAAGTTCTGGAATGCTTTTCAAACTCTTGGTGGGGGAATTACTGTTTAGAACGTGTCAGCCAGTGTCACCAGGTGACGGTTCCCCTCTGTGTGACTGTCATGGTTACGGTGTGCTTTTTTTCCCCCACTGAAAAGAACAATTATATTCAAGAATTTTCCTAGTGCATTTAAAAACAGCTGGGTGAAAGTCATTTTAAACACCCAGATCCAACACATTAGTTCTCTTATGCATTTAATTAAGCAGAAGTTAAAATAAATTAGAACGGAAGACATTCAGTGCTGATTGTTGAATCAACAAAGCAAGAAACAGCCTAGCATTACCCTTCCACGGATGTCTGTCACTCAGCACCAATGCCTTGTAAATTCAACCCTTTAGCAGCTTCTTAATAATGATTTCTTTTCCAGTAAAGGCTGGTCTGTGGTATATTAACAAACAGAGGACTTCCCAGAAACCAAACTTTGGTCTCTCTGTGTGCATGTGTGCACATACCAGTTTTTCTTCTTCGTGATACCTATATGTTGCTGGTCTGGAAAACATTGTTTAATCCCAGCATTGGGATTAATAATCTCTTCCCATTGGGAAGCAGAGGCAGGAGGATCTCTGAGTTTGAGGCCAGCCTGGCCTACAAAATGAGTTCCAGGACAGCTAGAGCTGTTAAACAGAGAGAAATCGTGTCTCAAAAAACAAACAAAAAGGAAAACAGCAAAGTTTAGTAAAATAAAGAAAATGGAAATTTATCAGTAAGTTTGGGTTCTATTGATTGCTGGGAGTGTTATTTCTAGTACTAAGCTATTCTTTCTCGACAGGATGGAGTTGAGCCCTGTATGCTAGTTGTGGAAGCAGAGCAAAATTACACACACCAGCCAAGCAACTCAGCTCTGTAAAGTTTTCTAGACTGTCCCCTGCCTTCCTGCCTTAGCGAAGATATTTACTACTGAGTGTCGCACTGATCTGACAGAAGACACCGGCATGTTAGGCTCGCAGATGCCTATAGCAACAGTGCATGGCCATGCCCAGTGAGAGTGGATAGTTCAGAAAGCTTGCCCCTTGGATGACTGATGAGGGATGGACACCAAACTCCCAAATGATACATTAATTGATTTTCTTCCTGTGACTACAAAGGTGTAGACTATCACATTGTGTTCAAGCTAACAGCCGCTATGTTCAGCGAGGAGCCCAGTTGCGGGTTTTTCAGGCAGATAGAAGGCATACGGGCATGCTGCCCCATATCCAGGGACTTGTTTTACTTTGCTTCAAAAAGTCCCAAATACCTTAACGTGCTCCGGGCCTGTAAGCCGCACAGTGACCCCAGGAAGAGCACATGGAGCAGAGCTAACCTGTAGGCACAAAACTTAGGTTCTCTCATTGGTTTGCTGCTAAGAAAACCCCAGTTGATCAGGGATTCTGGGATTTAATCCTTTTTATGGGAGTCAAAGAACAGTTCCTAGAGCGTGGAAACCTATGACACCTTACCCGTATCACTGTGTCCCACTTTCCTCGACCAGTCCCGCTCCTGAAGCAGGCTCACAATCTCAGTTGTTGCCTTAAGCAATGTACTAATTAGATATTAAAACTGTATGCTCTCAGTCCCAGTGCAGAATGAGTGAGTCTCACAAACGGGGCTAGAGAAGAACAAAGATGTAGCTTGTGCAGAGACTCAAGGCCAGAGCCCAAACAGCTTAACCTGAGTGGAGTGGCCATAGCAATGCTGGCTTGTTCAAGTGTGTTAGTGTCAGGCTCCCTGTCAAGGTCTCCGGCCTGAGAAGATGATCAATGGGAAATGGCACTTATTGGGTGTCATGAGGATCTGTGTCCAAATTCCAAGAGCCACTAAGGGCTGGTTTGGCAGCATGTATATGTATATACATGCATATATATATATATATATATATATATATATATATATATGATGTATAGTTCTCTTAATGTGAAGTAGGAGGTAGGGATGGAGAATTCCCTAGAAGCTTGTGGACGGCTCCCCTGGTTAGGAGTGGCAGACAGCAATCTATCTCAGGTAGAACCTAAGGCTGATTGATCCAACTGTGTTTCAAGATAAGCCAGAAATCGGGGATTTTAGGTGCCTGAGCCAGCCTAGTGAGTACATTTGTTCTACACAGACACCATGATGCCTGGTTTTGTGGCCCCGTTTGAGTCAAGGCTTTCCTCATTTCCCATCTTCGAGGCTTCCATGCCTAGGCTTTTTGCTGCTGTTTCCTTTGGAGATCAGCAAAAGGCAAAACCGTATAAGGCTGACGAGAAAGGGGGCATTGAATCAATGGCCTGTTAGTGTGGTCTAGGGTTATAAAGAATCAGTGGCCGGTTAGTGTGGACTAAGATTCCATAGGAATACGTGGCCTGTTAGTGTGGACTAAGATTCCATAGGAATACATGGCCTGTTAGTGTGGACTAAGATTCCATAGGAATACGTGGCCTGTTAGTGTGGACTAAGATTCCATAGGAATATGTGGCCTGTTAGTGTGGACTAGAGTTATATAGGAATCAGTGGCCGGTTAATGTGGACTAGAGTTATATAGGAATCAGTGGCCGGTTAATGTGGACTAGAGTTATATAGGAATCAGTGGCCGGTTAGTGTGGACTAGGGTTATATAGGAATCCGTGGCTGGTTAATGTGGACTAGGGTTACCTTTGAATCAGTGGCTTGTTAGTGTGGACTAAGATTCCATAGCAATCCATGGCCTGTTTTGTGGACTAAGAAGTTGCGCAGTTGAGCCTCTTTCCACGTAGCCATTCCAGTTACTAGTTGCCAGGATTTCATGCAGGATGCCTAGGGTGATGCGTATGATAGTGTTAGTTGTGGGCCTCAGGCCAGCGCCACTTGCTAGGCCAGGAAAACGTGTACCACGTCAGTCCTGGGACACATGCAGATGAGCGGTGCAGACACCCTCCTTCCAAACATGGCCCTGGCTTTTGGTTCGTGGATTTTTGTTCCACAATTGGCTTTGATGGTCAGCTTTGGTTTTCAGTCAAGTTGAGTTAGTCTTACATCTTTATGTTCTTAAAAAAAATAGTAATAATGTCCTCACTTCCCCGCAGCCATTTCTGTCTCTGTGAAACAGGGGATTTAAGGTCCAGCCAGTCCTAAAAGCTTTTAGCTTGTGAAAAGCTTCTTTTTTCGGCTTTTTAAACCTTCACTCTGTGTTTAGAATAAATGGCATTCCTGGACCTGTTAAGCAGGCAGTTAGTAATGCCAGTGAAGCTGCCCACTCTCCAGCCAGCCATAAAGCCCACTCGGAGGGCAGCCCACGCAGTAGGATGCTCTTTCCACATGACCCATGCCGAAAGCCTTCCATCAGCGTGACCCTGCAGTCTGTGCTTCTAAGTGCAGTTATCAATGGGCTATTGATCTGCCCTGGTTTCCCCTAAAGATTGACTGGGTTCCAGTAATCTACAGTGCCAGTCTGCCTGGGAAGACTGGCTTGACTTCTCCATTAGAGGAAGCAGCGTCACTAGGAGGAGGCACTGAGCCTGTTTGATTCACCTTGAAGGAGCTTCTGATATGGGTGCTATTCTCTGGGGCGAGCCCTCCTTGCTCATCTTTAAAATGTGCGCTCAAGGGACTTAAGCTCTGTGGAGTCTTTGTGGGGCTTCACATGAGATTGGTCACCTAAAGATGATACAAAATAGGCCCCCAGGAAACTTTACGTATGAGAATTGTTTATTGCTGTGTATTTAGATGTTTAAAGATTTCTGATTTTGGGATCGCTAATACTATTGACTGTTGGAGAAAAACTGAAAAAAGATGTCTCCCTCCTATCTGTCCTCTCTTCTCTACTTTCCTTCAGCAGGGTCTGTCTGTGTAGCCCAGATTGATTTCATCCTCTTAGTCCTGGGCCATTCCTACTCCTGTGCTGGTGTGGCAAGTCCATGTTGCATGCTGGTGACATCATTTTCTTGGTTATTAACATGTGACATAGTCGTGAAAACACAGGCCCTTCGAATTTCAGATGGCCCATGCAACACCAATATGCTCTGTAAGTTTCCAGAGTTCCATTATTTGAATCGGGCTGCCATAATGATTGTGGAGGAGATCACATTTATTTTAGGAGGTTCGCTTGAGTATTGGGGACCTAAGGTTGCCGAAATCTATGAGTGACTGTCAGGTGGGCATGTATACTGTCAAACATACTTCCAGATGCTGGCTGTAATGGATGCGGGCAGAGGCTTGGGGGTTGTAATTTTCAATATCGAAACAGTAGAGTGGGCTGCAAGCTGGTAAATGTGCTGCGGAAAATGATGGGGATTTTCAGAAGTTTGCAGGCAGAGGTGACCCTCTCCCACTGGGTCTCTGCATCCTCCTCTCCCATTGGACTGTCCTCCATTCCTGGGACGCTTGTTTGAAAAGACAGCTTCCTTGTCCAGCCCTGAGCGTCCCTGCTGTTTTGTTTCCAATTCCTAGTCATAATCCTGTGCTCATGACATTATAATCATCACCACAAGTGGCTAATTGTGATGTCACAAATGGGGGATTATGACTCGAAATGAGGAATAAACAGCAGGGGCGGATTAATTCCTAAGCAACGAAAAAGATTCTGTTTGGTGCAAATGCCCCAGGGTAATAAAATTTAAAACGGAAAATGGCAAAAGGAAGACAAAAGGAACATATGTGATCTATTAGCCAAATTGTCTTTAAGTGGGCAGTCCCCCCCTCCCTTTAATTTTCCATGTGGCATGAAAAGCTCCTCTATAGGAGATAAATGGATTTGGTTTTAGGCCTGACAAAACTCAAGGTGTCTTGCTGGTTGGTGGCAGGGACGTCACACCTGGCCTGCAAAGTGGGTCATTATGGAGCCATCGAGGTGTTTTTTTATTTTCCGTAAGGCCAAATTGCTCTTTGCAGTGAGAATTGCAAAAGCCGGGCTATAAAGACCAGAATGACGGCCAGAGACAGCTGGGCTGGTAATTGACAGCAGCCCCAACATGGGAACCCGGGCAAGGCCAGGAGAGCCTGAACGGCGCCGATCGCTCAGGACAGTTTTCTGAGTGGCTTGCACGTCACTGGTGTAGCAGATGTTGCTCTAAATTGGCCTGGAGTAAGCAGACAATTCTCCGTGGAACTGGAATTTTCAGTTCCAGATGAGGGATGTCCTTTTTACCCCTTTAGAAAATGTCTGGTTCCCACACCCTTTGGTGAACCTAGCTTCTAGATTATTCTCTGCTGCAAATGACCCTCAGCTACTCCTTTATACTTCAGGGTTATTTGGCTGTCTCTGTCTCCAGAGGGCTCTTGAGTTTGTGGCCTTTTCTCAAACCGCACAGCCAAACTAAACTGGAAATCCCATCGATTGTTCTCTGCCTAGGACATGGTGTTCTGTGCTTCCGTGAATTGTATTTTGTTCTCTCTTGTGTTCCTCCAGCTTGGACTTAACCCTCGCTTGAACGTTGGAAACCTTAGAAAATGCCCTCCAAAGACTCAGAGTTTGAGTTGAGAAGAGCAGCGAGCCTCCTATTGTTGAGGAATTATAGTTTAGTTTGATAATAATAATAAGGCGCTTAGTAATAGCCATCTTGCACCAGGTAGAAACTATGTGCTTACCACCTCCGGACTGAGATTAGAATGTGTTGCTCTGTCGGTGACATGGTCTTGTGGCGGTGAGAGGAGCATGGCCACGTGCTTGGAGTTGGACACATCTGAGGTCCCTTCCAGGCACAGTGTCCCCGGGAAAGTTGTGCTTTTTTGATGGCAATTTCCTCTTGATTCCTAGAGCCAGCAGAGATGGTTCCTGTGTTTGTAAGAGGCACTTATAGCCAGGTGTTGCCTCTCGAGCTGTTGCGCAGTTCCAGAGTGGCCTACTAACCATGTGTGTGCACACGTGAGATGAAGGTGGTTCGCTTGCTACTGTGTTGCTAGCTCGTCCCTAGGGTGCATTGCCAGCTTGTTACAACTTTGATCCCATGTATATTCAACCATTCAGGCGTTCTTAGCTCTTCTTTGAAGTGGAACCTGTATTTCATTGTATACTTTTGCTATTTTGTGTGAGCATTCATGGCTTTCTCTTTTTTATTTTATGCATCCATTTTGGTGTGGATTTTCTCAGAGTCACTGTTTGCCAGGATCCAGTAACATTGGGAGGAGCCAAGTGCATGTGTTCAAGCACAGAAGAACTCTCTTTCAACAGGAACTCTGAAACCCAAGTGTGGTTTTATGCGGGAAGTCCAGCGCTGTGGGAAATGTAAAGTCCCAAAAACTGGGGCTCTGATTCTGGTGCATTTACAGCTCTGTCTGGGAGCCAAAACCCAGACCTTGTGCAACAGCTTAGGGCGATTTCAAAACCAGCATTTGGCATTGAATTAACGGAGATTAAAACCTTCCTTCAAAATTCTGAAGGACTTGGAGATCTGACATCGTAATTTACCAGGAAAAACTGTTTGGGTTGGTTGAACTTGGGAATGAAGTTTGAAAAGTACCAGGAGAGGGTAGCAAAAATAACCATGGCTGTGGTTCTTGGAAGCTCCACAGTATAAAGGCCTTTTCTGCCCCAGAGGGGTGTTAGGATACATTTAATCCAAGTCTGGTCCCCAGAGTTGCTTGGTTTCTGACTTAGTCCTATTCTCTCTCCTAATTTAAAAGTGTACTTCCTTTATATTGTCATGTGGTTCTGAGGGTTGAATGGAGCAACACACGTGAAGAATGGGGAAAAAGGTCTGTGTGTCCTTATTTACGTACTATTTTGTATTTAGTATATGGTGTGTGTGCATGTGAGTGTGTATGTGTGCATGTTTCTTTACAGCGGCTACCACAGACTATCAGGCGTCTCTCTTTTTAGTCTTACTTCCTTGAGATGGTGTCTTTCTCTGGACCTGAACCACCTTCAACTCTTGTGTCTACACTTGTTTAGCAGGTCACAGTGTGGTAGCTCAACAGCTCACGAGGCAATGGTTGGTCAGCAAGCCCCAGGGAGCCGGCTTCTCTGCTCTCACTGCTCTGAACTCTCAACACTGGGGTTCCACATGTTTGGACCCTGCTGTTTTTGACACGGGTCTGAGAGTCTGAAGTCAGGTTCTCATGCCCACTCAGTAAGCACTGATATCCACTGAGCCATCTCTCCCTGCATGGATGAAGCTCAGAATTTGGAATTAGTCCTAGCGAAGAAGATATGTAAGATCTTGAAAGTTCTATATGAACAATTTGGATGGAGTGGGAAGGGGTACACCATGATTCTTTGTAGAGGGCAGGCTAGCCAAGCTAGCGTTGGACTTACAGCTCTGTAATCTTAACTTGTATGTGCTTGGCATGATAAGCCCCTGCCTTCAATCCCCATCCCCTAGTTAAAAAAGAAACCCCCAGAAGCTACAAGGTGGGATGGGGGCAGGAGATAAATGAAAGAATGTTGAGTTGGAAATGTCTAGCCAAGAAGGTGGTGAGAAAAAGGTTTTCATTAAAGAGCATTGCGTACTCATAGAGATGAAGCTGCCTTGTCTGTGTCGTGGTTTTGGTGCAAAGAACACAGACACAGTGGTGCAAGAGTAGTTTGGTAGTTAATAATAGTGGCAGTAAAGGTGGGGGCAAGGCAGTGAGGACCTCAGAACACAGTGAAGATCTCACGCAGTTGCAACCCCTGTCCCTAGGGTTCCATTTGTGAAATCTTTGGCTGGGGAGAAGCCTCATTTGACTCAAAAACATGGTTGGATCCTAAGTGCTTGATGCTTGAGTATCAGGTTCCTTCTAGAAGGGAGGTGGTAGTGGGTCACCTCGAGGGCTGCTCTGCTGTGTGAGGTAGGCTTCTTGCCATATCTTATTTCTGTCACATCCTCCTGTTTACTGCCTTTATAGCCTCTGGTCATCAGCTGTAACAGCGAATTGGTACAGTTAATCTCTGCCTCCAAGGTGCGGCCTCAGTTAGTCTAATTGACTGCCATCTCACCAAGGCACACTGCTGGGGTGGCACCCAATGGGGCAGCTTTTGACAGGCTGGCATGTGAAGGTGTCTGGCCTTTGGTGAGGTGATCTCTTGTTGGGGCTTTGGATTAGTGGCCATGCACGGTGTTCTGCATGGAAATGCAGTTATTTTTCACAGCTGCTGACCTTCCCCCTGACTGTGCTTAGCACATGGCTGTGTTTCTTCACAGAACAAGGCAGCAGTGGAGAGGTATGAGCTTTTATTTACATGTACATATGCCTATTCTGATCAGTGAGGAAAGTGCAGCATAGAGAAATTAGAGACTAGGGCTCACCCAACTCCCTCACCTGAAGAATGGATAGCGGGGAATCTTTGCTCTGAATCTGCCTACCAGGTCCGTCATCAGGGGTTCTGTCTGGTAACAGAGTGGACGGAGACCAACCCACACTGCACTGTAGTCTGCCACCAAGTGAACGACCTTTTAGAGCTGGCCTGTGCCGTGACAAATGCCAAGGTTGGGGGAGTGAGTCCTCTTAGACTTACCCAGTCACTCCTTGGGTGAGGGCTGTGGAGTTGTGCAGTTTCCGTGAAGGGACCGGGCTGTGCCTATCAATTCTGCATGCACCTACTCTATGATCTGTCACCCCTGCCTGTAGGGCGCTTGTTCTGCAGATGTACCTTGTCCTCTAGTGCAAGCTGACACATGTCAAGGTTGTTCATCACAGGAGCATTTGGATTTGGAGAAAAGTTGGAGGTAACCTGACAGCCCATTAATTGAGGCATCTTTAATAAATTATGCTCGCCCAAGTAATGGCGTACGGGCAGCTGTTACAACTAGCTAAGCAACTCCCTGGGAGCAGATACGTGTGCTTGTCTGTATCTATGTCTGGATTGCCCTAGACTGTCTAATAAAATCTAGAGAAAGCCATGTTTTTGTTTGTGGAGGCCTGATGTGGTCGCTCAGACACTGTCCTTTTGTTCACCCGCTGTCCAACTCTCTTACAGACCTGGCATTCACCATGTAGCTCAGGCTGGCTCACCGTTGAGCCCCAGGAATTGCTCTGTCTTAGCCTCCACAGTACTGGGGTTTCAAACATGGGGCCACCACAGACAGTATATTTGTTTAAAAACAAAAACAAAAAGCAAAAACATGCATTCTGGGGACCAAACTTAGTTGGCTAAGCCATCGCTCCAACCCAGGGGATTGTTTCTATGGGGTTAGCACAAGGCATGACCACGAAGTTTGGAAGAGGGGAAGGGAAGAGTAAGGATTTCACTACCCCCTTTCTCTTTGACTTTGTTTATTATATCTACATGCGTCAGTTTAGAAAATAAATTGAAAAAAGGAGATTCCCCAAAGCAGCTCAGCCCAAAGAAGGTAGACATTAGGCTGGGAAGAAGATGCCGAGCGGAGAGTACCACCGGCAAGATGGAGCCTTCTTTCCAGTTGAAAGGACACCTAGGAACAGTACTGAGTTTGGAGGAACTTTGAGGAATAGCTTGACCGGAAGAGCTTGTCTTGGGCTCGCTTAGGGTCTTTCTGCTTTCACTTTTGCTAGGTATCTGCAGTAACAGATACCTATATATTTCTACAAAAGGATAGGAGAGACTGACTTAGGAAAAAATGAATTCTTTTTTTCAGGGAGGACTTTTGTGGCTTTGCTGGCCAAAGAAATCTTTTTTATTAGCACATTAGACAAATTCTTTCGAGGCCAATTTGCATTCACGCAGAAGCATCTGTGGGGGTGACATCGAACTGTGCGGCTATACCTGCTCCTTTCCGGAAATCAGTTTGTTAAATCGCCTTCAGAATGTGACAGCTTTATAGTGGGATTATAATTTTTTTTGTTTGTTTTCTTGTATGCTCAAGATCTAGAGAATAAGACAGTTTAATCACACACCATTATGTGGATAGGACTGTGGGAAGCTCAGATTTGGAAGATTCCTCTCTTCCAGAAGAGGAAGTCGAGACCCAGCTAGTTGCTTCTTTAACAAACGCTCCGAATTACGTTGTTTGGAGACAGACCCGTTCAGTCCCTTCTCGGGGTGTCTGACTTTCCTGAATTGTGCCTGATGTCACTTTTTCTTCTTTGGGTCTTGTAAGGTGGTTGTCAGGGAAGGGGGTAGCACTAGCTTGGGAAGAGGGAGGTAGAGATGGGAGGAAGGAAGTCTAGTATGCAATCCTTAGTTCTACCACATTTATTTTATTATTTACAGGGATTAGACAAGCACCAGGATTTACACAGGTGTTACTTCAAGGCAAAGAGGACTTCTTTTGACCGCCTGAGGAAGGAGGGCCCCTAGAGGCATCCTCTGGTGTGTTCAGGCATCTGTCGCCCCCGCTGGGGACTTTTATGGAATCTGGGCTCCACAAAGCCAGAGCTCATCAAGGCCCCTTTTTTTGAGACTCTGAGGCCACCAGCTGTGGCAGCAGGTCTCAGCTTTGTTGGTGATTAGCTGCCCGGCAGGGAAGGCTCTTCCAGCTCTCTCTTTTCTAGAGTTTTTGGTGGATTGGCACAGTCTAATTTGGCCCCTCACTGAGCGGGACACTGGCAACTCCAAGTAGAAGAAAGAAGCCAACTCCCTCTCCCCACCTCCCTGTTTTCCATCGCAAAAGACTTCACATTTGTGTTTGCAAAATTCAATTTCTGTGTCCCTTGTCTTCTACTGCTTTAAGTGGTCCGCCTTGTTTCTGGGTCACTGCCTAGAGGAGGGCAGACTTTGTCCCCTCCTCCCCCAGCTTTTTCTCTGCGTTATTTTGTATGAGTTTTTTCAGTAGCAGAGGCTTAGGGTTTGGTGAACTAACGTTGCCCCACTTGGCTGTCTTCTCAGTACCGCAGGGGAAGTATGTGGACTCAGCTCCTCCTTTAGCCTGACAAAGAGGCCAGGAATTGAGCAACTTTGGATCCATACTTGGTTAAAAAGCCAGTGTGAGTGACTCAGACCTTCCCTAGCCCGGGCATCTTGACTTCTGTTTGAAGATGGTTATTCTGTAAGGATTCATTACTTGTCTGGGCAGTGGTGGCTTCATTACTTGAGAGGCAGATGCAGGTGTATCTCTGAGTTCAAGGCCAGCCTGGTCTACAGAGCAAGTTCCAAAACATACAGGGCTGCACAGAAACCCTGTCTTGACAACAGCCTCCCCTGCCACCCAAAAGGAGCAGAAACCGTCACATTATGTTCTAGGAACAGAAGTTTGTTTAATTGTTAGTTTACAAGAATCGTTGTCAGGAGGCGTTGTGAGTTCAGGTAGAAGTGAGTGTTGTGTACATGTATGTGGGCTTATGTGCATATCCATGCACATAGACGTCAGAGGTCAGCTTTGTTTCCATTCTTCAGAGCTGTCTATCTTATTTTTAGAGACAGGGTCTCTCACTTGGTGTACATTGTTAGGCTAGGCTGACTGGCCAGCAATACCCAGCGAGCAATCTTTCTCCTCCTCTGGTACGGGGTTACAAGTATACAACAACATTTTCAGATTTTGTTTTGTTTTAAATTTGGGTGCTAAGGATCAAACTCATTCCTTGGTTTTACAAGATAAGCACTTTACCAATTGAGTTATTTCACAGACCAAAAAAAAAAAACCAACCAAACAAACAAACAAAAAAAACCACAAAAAACAAACAAAAAAAATCGATACTATATATATTTAGGGCAGCACTAACAAAGATTCCTGATGTCCTCTCCAACTGGTAGTGGCGATTGGAATGACATCTTTGGGGACTGATTTATGTACTAACTCATTTGTCATGTATAGTAAGTTGAAATGGTATATATCCACAAACATAAATGTATACACATGAACTAGCTTGTTTATTTGCCCTTGATAAAATCTATAGGGATTCTTACTAAAATCGGATGTACACTTTTGATAGTCTGAGCTAGAATGTAAAGTGCGGCTTGTATGAAATTCACTTTGCGGGAGCCTTGGAGAATACTTCAGGTAAATAGGTGGTCGCCCATTCTCTTCTGTGGTAGCTGAATGAAGAGACATAGACAGAGGCTAGTGAGGCTGCCCACATGGGATGCCCTAGGATGCTAAAGACCACGATGGCTTTGAAGGTTCAGATACAACTTCTTAAATGGCAATGGTAGATATGGGTTGTAGTGCTTCAATTCCAGAAATGTGCTTCTCTGGGGTGCATACCACGTGAAGTAGCTTGCTGAAGCTTTGTATTGACTGTTAGGGAATCACCCCCTCCCCCGAAAAAAAAAATGAAAGAGAAAGCAGTATGTTAATGACATTGAGAACATGTTTATTGCTATCTTTGAAACTAGTTGATCAGAGAAATTAAGAGGCTCCAATCAGCTCCCATTGGACTAGAAGTCTTGGGGCATGTCTGTTTGTATTCTGACAGTGTATTCAGTCTGTAGAGTTTGAGTAGCCAGCAAATCGTGGTCCTCTCGAGTGCATGGGAACGGAAAGCCTTCGGCAGGAGTATCGAGCAAGGGCTCATCTTCTAACCAGTGCCCTTGTTATTTTTGCATCCTCGTGTGCGTTCAGCTTTTTCTTCCTGTGGGCCCTGCCCACATCTTCCCTGGAGGAGGACATCAGTGGACCTTTGCCAGACTGCACTCTGGTATTAGTTCCAGCGAGGCAGTGGCCTTCACCTGTTGTGACAATGTCACTGCCTCCCATTTTATGCAGCAGATGGCTTGGAGCAGAGTCAGTGCTTCCTGTGGTGGCCATCAGTTCTTGCAAGGGTGGAGCTTTTGTTCTGGAACTCCGCTAACATTAAAAAGAGAAGACAGGGTTGCCAAGGCTCCCTAGGGGCAATGCGTTACCTGCTGCTCTCCTTGTGTGTCAAAATAGCAGTATAAAGGAGGGAGTTACAGTGGCTCATCATTCAGACAGTTCAGCCATTTGGGTGGGACATTGGTTGTGGGAGCGTGTAGTAGAGAGAGAAGAGGTTCATATCGTAGATGAACAGAGAACAAGTGGCCAGAGATAATGAACTCCAACCCAAACCCAGGGACCTGCTTCCTCCATAAAGAGCTTCTCCAGAGCCAGGTCCAGACCTAGACCTCAGAATATGAGCTTGTGTGTGTTGGGGGCGGGGGTAGGGGTGCATTTTGCTTCATCCTTTTCCATTTCTGGATGTCACTCTCCATCATAGAAGGCAAACAAGTACTTAATTGTCTCCGTCCTAGACGTGGGTCTTTGTTAGAGGCAGCCGCTGTCGCAGGAGCCTTTCAGCCTGCCCACCTGAAACGGACAGAGGGAAATGGATATGGGACAATGGAAGACACCGTGAGAGAATGGGAACTGAACTAAGTAAAGCTCGCGTGCCTAGGGTGATTTTGCCCTGAAAGTTCGTAAAGGGATACAATTGGTCCTTGTCCTGTATCAAGGTCAGCATTGTGCCATTGTAGATAGAGGTCCACCGACTCCCACGATTCCTCATATTGACTCCTCCTTCTTAAAAACACGTGATTGACTAGACGGAAGCAAAGCTATTTGAGTAATGCAAACTGCCTGTTGGTTTTTGAGCTCAGGTCAGCTTTTTGCCAGAGAATGAAATCCCCTCCCCACAAGGAAATGAATGGATAGTAAACTAAATGCCAGGCTGTTTCAGATCTCAGAAATGTCTTCCTGGAAAGCATGTTTTTTTTTGTTTTTTTTTTTTTTTTTTTTTTTTAAATATATTTCTCAGAAGATAATGCTTAGAGGATGATTGATTTTTCTTTTTTTTTTCCCTTGGGAGGGTGTGCTATGTGAATGGAAAAAAATAATGAGGACATGCTGCTCCTAGGTATGACTGAGGAAGTTTAGTGTGGATGTGAGAGAGAGCAGAGCCAGAAGCAGGTGGAAAGGGCCAGACTGAACCCAACCATGGGGGGAGGGGGACAGAGAGGAACAAGAGGCCTGAGAGACCAGGAGTGAGCCAGGAGACCAAGAGACTACATAGCCAAAATGGCGGAGGGTTCTGTGTGAATCAGATAAGCTAGGGGGAAGGGAAAGGAAGCTGAGGGTGGAGAGGTTCAGGGTAGGGGTGGGGTACAAAGTACTGGTTAGGAGCCAGGCCTCTGTCACAGGCATTGGAGGTGACTACTGGTGGCCGGTGTCCTCTAGATCTGTTAAATAGGCACCTAAGCCATTTGGCCTGGGTTTGAGACTTAACATGATGTTTTCGCATAGATAAAATGAGACCACTATAGTTTCTGCCAATGCAGGACTGGCTAAATAAAGTATGGCCTCCTTGAAACAGAATATTAGGTACGATCATCAATCTGTGTATTAGCACTGAGAGAGTTTAGCGTGTGTTTGGGTGAAACGCGCTGTCCAGAAGAGGATCCTGGGGATTTGTGAATGCTCTCAGGACCAGCCGAATTGTGTGCCTGTCTGGGTATGTCTGTGTGATTTCTCCAAAAAGTGGCTACGAGCTATGCGTGAAGCCATGTTACTTTGGGCACATGGGGCGTTCTCAGGGAGAGGGGACATAAAGGGGTCGTTGTGTATTCACACCCATGTGTCACCCTACCTTTGTAGAAAAGGGAATGCATTTTTAGTCTGTTGGCCTCCCAGTACGGATAAAGTTAATAATGGGCAGACGACCTGTTCTTATCAGGACAGGCAATAGTGATGTTTATGCTGGTGGAAGGTTCGTGGGCCTGTCCTGGGAGTTGGCAGGAACAGCAGGTCTCATGGGTAAGAGTTCTTTGAGTTCATAAAGCACTTGCCTATGGAAGGGAAGAAATGGAAGTTCTTATCACAAGGGGCATTGTTAGGCCTTCTTGTTGTGGAGGGGACAGGAGGGTGAGGTACGTGCCTTCTGTGCTGACGAGAGAACTCAGTTCGTAAGAGCTGCACAGACGTGAAGTCTCTTACCTTTTTCCCCTGCAGCCCCAGCACTGGGGTGGAGGGGTGTGTGTGCGGTGTGGAGACAGGAGAATCACTAGAGCTTGCTTGTTTAGCTGAAAACCGAGGAGCTTCAAGTTCAATGAGCTGTCCTGCTCAGGTGGATAAGGAGGAGCGTGACAGAGCGGGGCACCTGATGTCATCATTTGAGCTTTGCACATGTGCACATACACTGCCATGTACTCCTGGCCCCCACAATGTACTGCTGACCCTCACAATGCACTGCTGACCCCCCAATGCACTTCTGACCCCCGCAATGCACTGCTGACTACCCCAGTGCACTCCTGACCCCCACAATGCACTCCTGACCCCCACAATGCACTCCTGACCCCCCAATACCCTCCTGACCCCCATGCACTCCTGACAATTCCCATCCATTTATATATACTCCATGTCTAATCGAGTGATAAACACTGAATAATAGATGATTAATAGTGAATTTTCTTCTGTTACTAAGACTTGCTTCCTTATGTTTCGTAGGTGAGGTGCCAGATCATGGCTAGAGGAGAGGTTGGATGTTACATCTATGTTGTACATACCCTTCTTTTTATTTACATGCCCCAAAGAGTGGACAAACAGTGTTCGAGTCTCCATTGTTCAAATTAGGAGAACTACATCTTGGAAGCAAGCCGTCTACTTGGGGGTTGTCAGCTACCCAATATGAATAATAAAATGATTGAGCATCATCATAATGTGGTTGTGTATGATGAAATGGGACCCAGAATGTTCAGGGTCCGTTGGTGGTCCGTGCTGTCTGTAGATGCAAGCTGCTGCTGCCCTGCATGAAGGAAGATTTATGATGAAAGTTAGCTCCCTTTTTAAAAACACACGTCCATACTTTTTTGTTGATTGTACATTTTCTTTATTATTGTCTTCCCAGTCCTACTGGTGGTGGTTGCTCTTAAAGGAATTGGATGTGATGTGAGACTAAGGATTTTTATTAATTGGTTGCTATTCCTTGGAATAAAAATGAAAAAAAGATTAACAGTGGACGGATATTAAAATTGCAATTTGCTCATTCATTACACGAGCGGTTTCAGTTTTATGGAGAGGTAGGCATCATATTAAGGTCCAACTATTTAGCAAGATGTATGAATGATTAATATATGAGAAATTGTGAATTTAATACCCGTCCAAAGCTTGTTAGAATAAATGATTTTTTATGTTTCCATTAGGTTTTGTGATGGGAAATAATATATTTTATGTAAGAGAAAATCCACATTCTTCCACTTCTTACGCTTGGCACTGGATTCTGCTATTATACTCTGAACACCTTATCTTTAACTGCCTAGGTAATGTGTTGTAATTGAATAGATGCTCACACCAATAGCTTCTGCTAGCCAGTGTCCTGTAGATTCTGCTGACATTTTCTGTCCATTAGGTGTCTGGCCTTAGTAATAATGGATCTGCCTCAAGGGCTGGGCCTTCCCTTAGGAGGTGGGAAAGGGTTGGAGGTGTGGATCAGTGGCAGATCCCTGGCTTGGGGGGGGGCACGGGGTGGGGGGAGGATGGGACGGGAGGGGGGGGGATGGAGGACGGGACAGGGTTCCAGTCCCACCAAGACAGATAAGGAGGTAAGATAGATAAAGAAAGGAGAGATAAGAAAAGAAAGGAAAAATGCTCCAGGAGGGAGACCAGAAGATAATGTAATCCAAAAGAAGGAAATCGAGGATGTTGGGGGTTAGGGGGTGGGGTGGAAAGGAAGGCATTGACCTTTGACTCCAGGCCTGAATGTGGAGCAGGATCCAGAAAAACTATGAAAGTCTAGGTGCTGTCTGTTTCCAAATTGGGTAAGGGATGACATCACAGGGCTTGAGGGCCAGCCACGTCATTTTAGAGAGGGAATGGTGTTTTAATGAGAGAATGTATGCTAAGTCACGTGGGAACAGAATGCCAGTTAATTCTTTAGGAAATAACAGAGATTACAGTGGACAAGACCAGAGCGGTGGAGGCAGGAACTAGTTTCAGAAGGGCCTGTGAAGACTAGGGTGCCTCCACATACGTACGTGTCTTTTCAGATAAAGCTTCTTACGTATTAAAATGACAGTGAGATCGTATTATTTCTGTCAGGTTGATTGGCAGAGATGCACACAGTTGATAAAATACCTCTATCAAGTCTTTTATCAGTCACTGCTGCTATCTGCAGTCACGCCCTCGGAAATAAGATTTGAGAACTCTCTGGGAAGCTTTGGTCAGTTTCTAGAAGAGAGGAAATAGATGCTCGCTCCTTTCTCTCGGTGTCTTCACTTCAGGGAATCTGTTGTGCGGGGTGGGGGTGTGTGTGGGGAGGAACACGACCCCATTCCTCACTGAGGTTTGTGCCTTGAAAGGCACAGGTTTGAGACTTGACCTCAGTACCCATTGCTAGGAGATTTTATTAAACGAGACCTATTTGTGTGATGGGCCACTACAAAAACATTTATAGGTCAAAAAGTAAACACATACACTGATCTAGAAGATTCTCAGTCTCCATGTTGAATGGAAAGTCTGTGTATCTCTGCAGTGAGCTAGAGAGGCTGTTAGCAGGGATAGGTAGCCTAGGAAGTCTTTGTGAACCCCCCCCTTTGCGGACCCCCCCCCCCCACTTTCTCTTGTGGGCTTGGCTTGATCTCTTTGGTGCCCTAGAGTGTTGCAGTGTGTGAGCCAGCCAAGTTTGAAAGTCTTTGCTGCTGTGTGTGGGGTTTTTTTTTTTTTTTTTGGTTGTTTTGTGATCTCAGAATTTCTTAAAGTGAGAGCAGGTTTTCTGTGACTAAAGGATCCTTCTTTGCCATCAGGAAGTTCAAACTTGTTTCAGGCTTGGTTTGGTTTTTCTTTACTTTTCCTTTTTGGGAGTGGGTGGGTGCGCTGACCTTGAACCCAGGGCCTCAGGCTTGTTAGACAAACAGTGAATTACTTGCCCAGCCCTGTGCTTTGTTCTGTGACTTAAAGTCAGGCTTGGATTTTTTTGGAGAGGCGACAGTTCCTGGAGCCTGCCACAGGTTGAGGTAGCATAGTACAGAAGGCAGTTGTCTGTTTATTGAATCTTAATTTTATTGTTTTTTTTCCCACAGGAACAATATTTCTATTTAAAGATGCTGTCAGTTTAAGAAGTACTACTGTTTTAAATGCACAATATTTTTAATAAGTGTCAGAGGGCTGACTGAGCGTGGGTGTGTGTTGGCAGGGGTGGAGAGAGGCTGGCATTTAGATACTTTTAGGAGCATTGGACATTAGCTAGAGCGAGTGTGTGAGCTGAATGGGACATGCTTGTTCTTTCCTGTGTATATGTGTGTACCAGGCGTGCATGTGTGGATGTCTGTGATCTTCTGTACGTGGAAGTGAAGGGTTACCCTAAAGTATCAATATCAATCCTCAGTCACCCTATGCCTTATTTTTGAGACATGATTTCTTTCTCACTGGCTTGAGGCTTGTATGTTAGGCTCGGCCTGCGGGGAAAGGGACTTGCCTGCCTGTCACTTGGTGGTGCTAGGCTTGCAGGTGCAGGTTTCCGTGGCTTTTTGACATGCCTCTGTGGATTGAGTTTGGATTCTCAAGCTTCCCTTTCATGCATGATTGGGGTCCTGGTTGATCTCTCAGCTTTGTCCACTTGGAACCGTCTTGGGACCTGAAAGCATCGAACTTTATGAGCGTCAAACATTTTTTTCCAGGTGGTGGAGGGGGGGCAGAGTCTCACTGCTTGTGGGGGTGGTGTGTGGGACGCATTGGTTTTGTTGGGGTCAGGGCACAGCTGCCTCCAAGCCTGGCTCTTGGTCACGTGAGACAGCATTATGAAGGGGACGGCTACCCGCAGGGTCTCTCACCCTGCCCCTGCAGTAAGTGGTGGGAAAACCTAGGAAGATGTCTCTGGAGAGTTTTACGCTGCGCAGTTTGTATCCAACCCTGCTCCTATCCTTGATTTTGTTTTATTTCCCCCTGGATCCACCCTACCTCCTCTGTGACTTCCTGTCCTCTTTAATCCCAGCACTCGGGAGGCAGAGGCAGGTGGATCTCTGTGAGTTCGAGACCAGCCTGGTCTACAAGAGCTAGTTCCAGGACAGGTTCCAAAACCACAGAGAAACCCTGTCTCGAAAAACCAAAAAAAAAAAAAAAAAAAAAAAAACAAAAAAAAAAACAAAACAAACAAACAAAAAAAAAGCGAACCACTAAGACTAATTGGAGCTGCCGTATACTCATGGGTTTGGGACAGCCTGGTTGACTTGTCAGAGACCACACCCTTAAAACTTATTCCCCCTTACCTAAAGCCATCAGCTATCAGTATCCTTCACTCAGGGTGGGCTCCCATAGGCCCCTTTTTCTTCACTGCTGGACAATTGCCTGGTCTTGTCCAGGCTGTCACAGCTACTATATGTGCTTGGGCGCATCAATTCCTGCCTGTCCAGAACACGCTGGGTTTGCTGGTCCTCCCTGATTGCTTGCTTTTAACAATACTCCCTCCATTGCCCTCCACCCCCATTTTTGGGTGAACCTGAGCCCTGGATGGCGTATGCATGTGTTGTCCCATTTGTGGTTGAACACTTCATTGACTCTGTGTACCGTCACTAGTGGGGGATGCACACTTTTCGTCCATGTAAAGTGGCCATGGTTTAGTGTCTGGTTCCTGGAGGATGGACAGCTAAGATTCCTCCTTCTGTGGGCTTTTCACGCGATGCTTTCTCTGCCAGAACTACTCAGCTTTGCCCTTAAAGAGTCCTGGGACTATGTAATGCCTCGGTGTGGCTGTGCACTAATGAAACTATCCACATAAATACACACAGTGGGTTTGGTGCCTTGGATTGGTGGCTGTGAACAGTTGTGTGCCTTTGACCCTGACCAACAAGTGAGATTGGACCTGTGGGCTGATTTGTGCTTCTCAGATCTCCATTTAGTTCCTAAGTGTTAGTGAGGAGGGAGTCTGTTTGTATGGATTATGCCTTGATAGTTTACCATTTTAAACATGGATGCTGAGACAATTGAAAATCATCAGTTCATTCGTAACAGCAATACTAAATCCATAGCGTGTTCACTTTTATATTTATATTGCATATATTTATGAGAAATTTTTTCCAAGCCAAGAAGTCTTAATCAGAAGTCTGCCTACGCTTTCCATTTTTGCCAGTCTCTCTTACATCCAGTTCAGCAGACAGACAGCTTTTACACTCAGCCTGTGCTGGTGTTCAAAGTCCTTCAGTCAGGGATAGATGGTGGTGGTGCTGCGTGCCTTTAATCCCTGTACACAGGAGGCAGAGGCAGGCACATCCCTGTGAGTTCAAGGCCAGCCTAGTCTACTAGAGTGAGTTTCAGGACAGGCTCGGAACCTGTACCCCCTGTTCCTTTGAAACAATCTTGACAACGGACTCCTGAGGCTTCTGCAGGGACCACACTTTGACAATCTCCGTTCTCCAGATGCCATTAATGGGGATCCATTTACCTGGCAGATCCGTGTACACCTCCGTTTTTGTAGTCCCTTGTCACGCCTTTCTAGCGTGGTGGTGTCTAGCCCACATCCCTGCAGAGGGCACTTCGCTGTGCTGGGAACCGGGACACAGGCTTGCTGTATTTTCCGAGACCGTTGTCACCTTAGCTGAAATAGCTCTGGCGGCAGTACAATAGCGTTTTTGTGTAGTGGAGAAACAAAGGGAGGAGACAGCCTGGACTCTTGGGTGTAAAGGGGGAAGAAAAGGAGACTGCTGTGTAGGAGGGTGCTGGAGAGGACAAAGTCGCCTTAGGGATGATTTGCATCCAACTGGAGAGGCTGACACCTCAGTGGGACCGCTTTTGTGAGCGATGTGGGATTTCAAAGAGACAATGTTTCATAGTGGACTTTTTTTTTTCATATTGGACTTTTAAGGGCCTTTGGAGTCCAGGGTCAAAGAGACTTCAAGGTCTGGAGTTTTTGGGTTGAGACAGGTACATGTCTAGCTTCTCTCACACTTCATCCTTACTCAGCGAGGAGAGGTTTTCCACGCTTACCCTCCCCTGCCCTCTAGGGCTTGGTACACTGACTTACGCTCCCATGAGTTGACTTTCTAAACTAGAATCAGTTAGTCCATGCGCGGGTCCCTGAAGCTGTGCTGGGAGAACCTGTAGAAACCATGTGCGTGCGTTTTCCCAGAGAGAAAAAACAAAATTAGTTTTACCCGAATGTTTTTAGTTCTTAGGTACTTGCAGGTATACCAATTGAGGGCCAACTTGCACATCAGTTGAACATGTTCAATGGTAAGATTTTTACCTAGGCCTGAGTGGGTGGAAGTCATCCAGCCCAGTGCTGAGAGCCTGGACCTAATTGCCTTTCTTTATATTTAGCTCAACTTTAAAGGAAATTTATAACTAAATAGGGCTCAATGAATCCCCTGGTTGCTTCCTTTTATTACCCATTATAACATATTTCTGTTTAATTTACTTCTTAGAGCTGTGATCCTTCAGTGTATTCGGAAGACGTTGAAGTGAACTTGAGCGTCTTTGGAGGCTCGCCTCGGGATGTGTAGGTTGAGGTGTAGGATGTTCTAGAATGTTCACATTCTGAGTTTTAGCTTCAGAATTCAGGAGACATTCTTTGTGTTTCTTGTGGGTTTTTTTCTTCATCAAGTTCAGCTGTGTCATTTCCATTCCGCGTGTGCACCCCTTTTCCCCGCTCGTGACATCTGTTACTTTTATATTCCACAGGAAATATATGTGAATTCTCCTAACCACTTCGATGAGAAACAAATGCTCATCCCTATCATTAACGCTACAGCTGTAGGCTTTGCCGCCACACAGAGCAAACTGCCCAGCCTTGTACGGAATCTCAGCACTTAGCAAGGAAGTGGTAGCCAGCATTGGAGCGAGACTCCGGGGTTTCTGGAAACACCGGCCGTAGGAGATGGAGTCGCCCTGATTGCCCAGTCCCCCATTACTTGCCCCCTTGTTCTGTTTACAGCTAGCCACAGATTTCTTCTTGAGCATTCCCTAGCATTCTACCATCACGCCATATGGGCCTTTTCTCTGGTGATTAATCAGGCTGCATGCTGGGTTCCCCGACTCCCCGGTGACTGTGTTTCCTCGTGGCCTTGTCAGAACATGCAGAACGGCAGCGTGATGCTTCTCAAGTTTGCTTCCACTGCTGACAAGGCATCTGAAGACCCAGACTCACAGTGGATGGAAGAGAGCCTGATGCACAGTCTCATTTTCCAGTTCTCTGTGAGGCTGCGTTTGAGGAGAGCCGGATCTCATTGCTCGATTGCTCCTAGGCCTCTAATTTTGTCTTATACTGATAATAATAGTAATGATGCTGTTTTGCTTTCACCCCCCATTTTTGGCTCAGAGTGGGAGGCAGTAAGCAAAACCCATATTCACTGGTCAGTTCGTAGCTCTTACAATGAAAAGGAGTTGAGCACCGTTTTTAATACTTGCTATCACTGTAATGATGTTGAGGGAAATAACAGCAGCCCGTGTGCTTTCAGAAGCCAAAGCACAGCAAACAGTTACAAATCTAATTGGCTTTTTACTCACCATTTATGAACCAGGGCAGTGTCTGTCCTACAGAATAGAATGAACACTCCCATTGGGCCTGTGGCCCAGCAGTAGGCTTTCTGAGGCAGGAACAAGAAAACACAACAGTTTCCGAAAGCCGTGTGTTGCTTCCCAGGTTCCGTCGGGCTGTTTGTTCTCAGTAAGGATTCAAGCAAACAGGACTCTCTCATTTCTCAGGCACACTGGGTCAATTAGACCTCAGAATTTTCGATCCAAAATGCTCCCTCCGTGGTTCCATTTTTCAGTGCCATTTAACATGATTTAATTCATTTTTTTTTTTTTCTGGGAGGCAAAGGCAGACATCTGTGTGAGTTCCAGGCCCACCTGTTCTACAGAGCAAGTTCCATAACAGCAAGCAAAAACAAAACCATACTCGCCTTCCAGTCTATTCGGTCCTTGTGTGCGCACGTATATAAAGTACACAGATCTGCAGTCTGTGGCTAGATACCTTTGTACAGGTGTTTTACCGTCACCTGAGTGACAGTCATCCATAATATTCCCAGCATCGTAGCTGTGTGGCTCACTGTCCCCGCATAATCCATCAGGTGACCACTGACCGTGGATGATTTTGCCCAGAGAACATTAATGTAAATAGAGCTATACTGTATTTTCACAGTGTCTAGAGGCCCCTGCAAACCCTAATGCTGGCAGAGAAACTTAACTGTGAGCGGTGAAAAGGAAACTCGGTTTGCCATGACTTAGCTGGGCTGGTTCAAACTTCTGGAGTCTGACCCCAAGTAGTTTATTTTTGATATATTTAAAAACATGGGCAGACGGTTCCTCATGACAGTTACCACCACAAACTTAATGCCTGACAATATTGAAATTGCTTTGTAAAGTACCTGTGACCTCTTTCATAAGAGTAGATTCTGTTGACTGCAGTGCCATGCCCAGGATGAGGACCTGGGGAGAAAGGCTTTGTAATCGGCATGATACCGAACTCCTTCGCGAAAGTCATGGGACCTCTTTCATAAGGATGGGGTCTGTAGACAGAGAAACCATGCTCAGGAGTCTGGGGAATTCAGATGAAGCCTCTCTCTACAGGATAGCAAAGATTACCAGGCTTATAAACAACATCTATCCTAGGCTTCTAGATGAAACAGGCGTACATCCCTCCTGTTGAGGAGAAAACTTGCATGTCTACCATTTGTGGTTTCTGTCGTACTGTCTATGAGCGCGGGGGGTGGGGGGGTGGGGGGGTGGGGGGCGTGTGTCCCTCTACAGGTGTCCTGTGTCTTCTGCTCATGCAGTGTCTGTACAAATTACTCCGAGTGATGTGGGCCACGTGTATGTACATTGATCTACCCGTTTTCTTATTGCTAGGCCCTTGAGCCCTTCTAGTTCAGGGCTTCAAGGTTTGGAGTGTAAAGAACATTCTGGCCGTGCCTGTAAGAGCCTGTTTATAGCAGTGTTTATTATCGGTTCATGGCTTGCCCTTGAACCTGGACTCTGTTTGCCAGAGCTCTGACTGCTGTTATTGTTGGTGGTGACAGAATCTCGTTTTCCTCCTGTGGAATGACTTTGTGACTTTATGTGAAAGTTGGGTGAGCTGGCCCTTTCAGGTGTTTCCTAGCAACCAGCCCTGCCCCAGTCACGCCCTGCCATTATACTCTGAGGAAGATCAATCCAGGAGAATAGGAAACTCCTCAGTCTTGCTTAGAGCTGACAAGCTTCGGAAAGAAGTTCTGGATACAGCAATGTGAGATTCTACAAGACTGACGAGGAGAGAGCTCTACGCTCACCTTTCCAGATTGTATTCTAAAATTGCCTGGCGTGATTTAACAGCCTTGCTGTTAAATGACTTCATGAGTGGAGGTCGGAAGTAGAATGGGTAGTTCAGAAGCCAGAAGCAGAATTTCTAAAACACCGCACAGCTTTGGAGGGGGTGGTGCCATCCCTTTTGTGTTGTTTGCTGAGTCTTCTGCAGCCGCTACCTTCTCCTGTCCGTTTGGATGGGAGTGGAGTTGAATCAATTCCCTTTCTCGATAAGCTGAGGGATACCCTCTCACTTGAGAAATAGTTGTACTAAATATAGTTTCTATAGGTTTCTGTGAGCATATTCATGCATGTTGGCTTAGTATTCTTTGATCATAAAGGATATTTACAATTCTAATGTTAAACAAGAGCTCTTCTCTGTCCTTCGAAGGAAAAGCCTTTTTTTGCATTGGGTTGTGGGTTGCTGATACATGCCTTCTTGTCAAGGAAGGGAGCTGGATCTTTGTGAAGTGCAATGCTCAGAGCTGAGGTTCTTGACTAGGTACTCACTGGTGTGACTACTTCACCGTTGTGATCTTTGTTCAGGTCACATACGTGGTTCCTCTTTCACCCGTGTGGCTGTTGAGATCAGATACACAGCACACGCCGTTCCTCTTTAAACCACAGCCACCTTGAGGTGGCCTCGTGTTGCAAGTGTAAAGTTAATGCGACATAGTCTAGCCCATCTTAGCTCTACCTTCCTTGAACATACTGTGAGGGGCTTGGATTGGGTTTGGTGACCAGTGGAGAGCAGAAGCCAAAATTGGCCCCCTGGGAGGCCAGGTAATTTAGTGGGGAAAAGCGTGGAGTTTGAGGATAGGCAGACCCGGTTTGTATCTCGAATCTCTGTGGCTAGTTTTAAAAACCTCTCACCTTCAGTCTGTCCATGTGTGAGAAAAGTGTCCAAAGTGTTGTTTGGGACAGAGTGCTTTGACCTTGTTACTGTTTGAGTCTCTGTTTCAGATTATTGTTTTAGCGGGCAGTGCTGGCCATGGCTTCTATCCAGTAGATTCCTGCAGTGTGACATAGAGAGCTGTCTCTAGCCATTGTCAGAATTCCTCACTGGGCTCTCAGGCTCTTTGGTCTCATTTTAGATTACTTAATAAACGTATGATAAAGTTATTGGTCAAATAGCCTTACCTTAAGTAGAAAAGTTCGTTGGCGGTAAGCCAGCATTCTTCCTGATTGTTTCTGAGAAAGAGAGAGCCCATAACACACAGGGAACAATGTCTGTCTGTCCCGTTTTTTGTTTTGTCCTGTTGATGTATGTCCTCTCCTTAGTGAAGTGGGATGGATACACACCACTGCTCAGTGAATGATCGCTTCTGCCTGCCTGCTCTTTCTGACCCACTGCAAACAACAGTCTCGTCCCCCGCACCCCCAACACACTAGCAGTTCAGCTTCCCGGGATTGTGCGCACAGCCTCTTGTTCCCGGGGTCCATTTTCACAGCAGAGGTCTTAAAGGATGTTCAAGCCCAGACAGCCCTGCTGAGAGTGTGAGCAGAAGCTTGCTGGAGGCGTGGACATAGGTGTCAGGCAATGGCAAGCTCACTTGTTGCGGTGAAGGCACAGAAGGGCGTTGGGTGGTTGAGCCCCGGGTATGGGTTTATCACTCATTAGTGGTTGCACACTCAGACTTACGGAGTGGTGTTTGGCGCACCTAAGGCGTGAAGTGAAGTCGGTGAAGATGCTGGGATGGGCGTGAAGAAGAGATAGAAGTAACACTTCCAAAAAGGCAGATGAAGGTGGGGAGCCAAACTGCAGCATCTGTCTGGGCTTTGAATATTTTGAAGATGGGTTAGTGGACAGCTGCTTCCTTTCTTTTCTGCTTGTCAGTGATACTATTTTCTTACCGTTTTGGTCTTTGGATTTCATGGGAAAGTTAAAGAAAAACTGAATGGCTTCATGGCTACTATGTGAAGTAGCTCACTTTTGAGTTTGTCCAGTAACAGTGTCTGTTTGTTTTGAGACAAGGTTTCATGTCTCCCAGGCTGGCCTCCAACTTTCTCTGTACTTAAGGTTGATCTTGAACTTGTGACTCTCATTCTTAGCCACTTCTATTGCTGGGTTTGTCCAAGGACCGCTGTGCCAGCTTCAATAAGATAAAAGATGTCATTCGATGTCACTGTTATTAGTTAAAGGTTATTTTTTTGTCACCCAAATAAAAGTAGATGGCTCAAATCATAACTGTACAATAAAGGAGAGCCCTGTAAAAGGAAGACCCACTTTCTGTTGCATCTCTAGGGGCCCCTGGGCCTTCCTCACACAGTCCCCCAGCCGTCTTTCCTCTGAACCTGATAGAGTTGAATCCATTGAATTGCTGGTATTTTTTTATTGGCTTGGATAGCGACTCTGGGCTGAGCAGGAGCCATGTGGTACCCCTCATATTTGAGGAACCTTCGGCGATGCCATTGTTTCTCCTCCAGTCCCCTTTCCACCCTGTGCCTCTGAACGCTTTCCCCCAGAAATTGAGTGCAACAATGGCCAAGTTCATCCCCATTTCTCACCTCTTCTTCCAGCAAGTTCCTCTTTTGTTACAGTGATATCTCTGCCCTGCCCCCAAGTCCAGAGGAGAAGCCTGCAGATTGAAGGGGATGGGACTCGTGCCAGCATAGACGAGACTCAGCACGTATCAGTTGACACTCTGACGTGCCTAGGGCGCTCAGAATTAGAGCGCTCCACTTTAGAATCGGGGCTGTTGTAACAGAAATCTTAGAAAAAAAAATCCCTCGGAGAATGTAAGGTGGAGCTGGGAGTTGTCTCAGTGTTGATGTGCCCGGTCTGAGCTGCGTCTTCAGTTTAAATCAAGGCTCTGACCTATTTTCTTACTAGTCACTGGAAAATATATAAAGACACAGAAGCTATCAGACTGTTTGACAAGGGAGCGCCTCAGTATTGGCTTTTGAGAATATGTAACAAAACTACATTGTTTCAGTTTCTCTTTGTGAATTTTCTTACTGTGATTAATATATTTTAGAAAATTAATATTAGTATTTTATTTATTTAAATCTCCAAATAACCGCCTTTCCTGATGTCAGGGAATCTTATGTGTCTAGAGTGTGTTTATCTTCCGAGGGAAAGATCATTTTCAGGTTACTGGAATGTATTCCTATTGTTGGTACACTTCTCAGTCTTTGGGTCTCTTTGAAGTCTTTGTAACCATTCTTCACCTGGTTGTCTCAGATTGTTACTCTACAGTCTTCTGAACATAGTATTCTATACATTCGGGTATCCTGGAAATGAGCTTTCCCTCAGAAGAGTTCAAACACTTAATTTGTTACAGAAGGGATTACAGCATTTCGTGCTTGGTGACAGGCAGGAGGGGTGGGGGTGAAGATGAGAGACAGAGTTCCCTCTTCTCTGTAGAGCTTTGGCCAGTCAGTCTACCAAGCACCGATATGGTGCAAAGTCTTGGTTTTTACATGAATGCTTGAGATTTGAACTCAAGTCCTCCTACTTGGACAGCATCTCCCCTGCCCAGTGGTCTTTACATTTTTAAATAGTTGCATTTTTATTGGTTCCTTAAACAATCACATACCCCGATTTTGCTTCTTGGCCTAAGAAGCCGAGGCTGGTTTGCAATCCCTTCTGCATTTGCTACCTCTTCATCACCTAAGACTGAAAAGCAGTCTTTGCCATCTACAGGGCTAGTTAGCCAGGTCTGAGTCTCCCAGAGGTAAGCATGGGTCAGGTCAGCAGGCCCAGAGGTAATCCAGACTGCCAGCCCTTCTGAGGTTTGCAGTGGTGTCTCGTTTCTGCTAGGTGCCCAGGTTTTGCTGATGGTGCTATCTAGGGGAACTCACAACCTAAGTCAGTGGGCTGAGCTGGGATTAGGGAATTCCCGAGGAGTCTAGGGCACCTCATTTCAGGTGTCGGTAAAGGGAGAGTGGTCCCTTCATGGTTGGGTCATGGAGTGCCCCGACTAAGCATAGCCAGGGAAGTTAGAATGTTAAGACCACGGCGCTGTGTAGATGGGGTAACTGGCACCGAAGTACTATAGCGTTCTCTTCCTATACTGTTGATAGACAGGTGGCCGAATAGGTGCTTAAGCCTCTCTCTTACTTAAATGGTAATCACTAGTGTTAATTAGTGATGATTACCATGTGCTGAAATCTGTACTGAAATGATGAATCGGTAGGGCACGTGGTGACATTGCCAGGTTGAGTCGTAGCATCACCGCTGTGAAAGTGAGCCTGCCACGGTGCAAGTTCTGTCATTAGGATGCAGACCCAGGTCATTCAGATCGTTGTACCTAGCAGAACTTTGACTTGGTCCTCCATCCCTGCAGCAGATGCTTATGTTAAGTGAATTTTGTCTATAAAATTAGAGAAGTTTTACTTTGGGGGAGGGGAAATGGCCATTACATATAGTGTTATTGATGCCTTTATTTTCATGGAAACAGCTTTTACTTCCGGCTCGACTGTCATCTGTAGTTTGTTGTGATTTGAGTTATGTTCTGAGTTTACGTGGGGGTACCCCAGACTCGCATTGAACACATGCATATGTTTCGTCACAGCTGCTTGTGAGATTATTTTCTGGCAGAGAAAACACTAGAGAATGACTTGGTCCCTAAACACCCACACCTCTTCCTTGCCTAGCCAAAGTAATATCTTGGTTTCTTCCATATTTACATATGCTGAACGACCAAAAGTTCGTGGAATCACTGGGTACAGGGGTAGCCTGTGGCCTTAGAGTAGATGCTGTATTGACAGTTGAGTAAGCGTGTTGTGTGAACTCAAACTCACTGGATATTGGGGACTGGCCGGTGGGTTGTTGGGTGTGCATGAATGTATGTTGGTTGAATGTATGTTGGTTGAATGCATGTGCATGAATGTATCTTGGTTGAATGCATGTGTATGAATTATGTTGGTTGGATATATGTTGGTTGAATGTATGTGTATGAATGTACATTGGTTGTTGGTAGTCTTTGAATTTCTTTTTCTCTAAATTAGGAAATAGAGTCTTGCTGTGTACCTTAGGCTGCCCTTGAGCTCACAGACATTCTTCTTCAGCTTCATGGATGCTGACCTTGTAGGTGCACACCATCCCACTGACGCCAGCATCTGGGGTTCTCACCTGCAACACTCACCCTTCTCCACTTTCTTCAGCCTTTTTTTTTTTTCTTGTTCTCTTTTGTTTTCACAGTGTAGTGGTTTGATTTAGAAATGCCCTTCATGGGCTCAGGTATTTGAACATCTGCTTCCCAACTAGTGACACAGGGGACAGGTGCCATCTTGCTGAAGGACAGAAGTCACTGTGGTTGGAGTTCGTCACCTCACCCCTCTTCCGGTTTCCTCTCTCTGCTTTGTACACATGGTTGAACACATGGTCCCTCCTCCTGCTGCCATGTCTGTCGCCTGCTGCTCTGCTTCCCTGCCTTCATGGACTCTTATGCTTCTACGACTTTGAGCCAAAACAGATTCCTCATTGTTTACGTTGCTGTGACTGCCTGTTGTCAGGGCAGAAGAAAGGGAAGGAAGGTGACCAGGCTTTTTGCCTTCCTAGAATGCATGTCTTTGAGGACCAGTTTATGTTCTTACCAGAGTTAGGGCAGATCCTTAGGACCACAAGTTGGTTTTCAGGCCCTGGTTGTAGCTAATATCTTGCTGATAGGGAAGAACAGGCAGTGAAATTGACCCCATGGAGCTTGCCTGGGCTTAGGTCATTCTTTTCTATTACCTTCTTAAATTTTAGTATCATAGGATTTTTTTTTTTAAAGTGGTAATAGCTGGAGCCAGTGGAGACTGAATAGTGCTGTTACCGTCATCCCTATGTGCTGTAGACAGTGTGTTCCAATTCTTGGTTCATCAAGGGTGGTCACCTTGTCTATTACCCGGCAATGAGGCATCCACAGCTCTACTAAATGACTCGCGACAGTTATGTGCCTGTTTCCACTTGTTATTAGACATTGTGCTAATTGCATGGGTGATTTAAATGTTAAAAAGGCATTAAAGCATTTGTTGTAATAATGAACAAAGGAATTGGTAAGTTACAAATGAATGATAATGCCGTATTTTTAGAGGAGGGTATCGCTTCTCTTTGTCAAGTGTTACAGTTATGAAACATTAAGATCCAAATGGGAGATTTGAACTGAATGATCTCTAAGATCATTGCGGGGAAGTCCTCTCTGGTTTTTGGTGTATGCACTCAATAGCTATTACAGGGCTTTGTGAGGTGTCAGTTCTGCCCATTTGTGCCCTCCTTCGGGAGAAGCCGCAGCTGACCACCTTTTGTCCTGCATAGTAGTGTGAGCCGAACTTGGAGAGCGGGCTAGAGACTGCTTGTCTCCTCTTAGTTTTCATTCCTAGAGAAACCTGGTGTTTTGTTTGTTTTTCTGGTAAACAGAGACTTGTGAACTGAAGACCAGCTTTTAGCTCTTTTGCTATCTTTGATGTACATTCTGTCTGGTGGTCTGTCTGGTCAGTGTGTCCAGAGGTTTTCTTAAAGGGACAGAGGCATGTCCTTTGTCTCATTTTTAATCCTGTTTGTTGGAATGTGGACCTGGGACTGGATCTTAAGTTCATGAGGTTAGTGCTGTGTTTCAGAGACCCCAGATGAAGTCAGTGGGCAGCTCTGAACGTCCTGTTCACTCACTCTCCTTGGTTCCTTGAGGCAGGGTCTCTCGGTGAATTCGACTCACTGATCTGGCTGGCTTTTCTTGCTAGCCAGCTTGCTCTGTTAGTCACCTTCTGACTATTGGAATTAAGACCCGGACCTTACTGGGTTCTGAGAATCTTGTCCTCACACCTGCACGGCAGACTAACTACTGAACCATCTCCTCAGCCCTACAGAGTCTTGTCAATGTCTGGTGGGTGGCCCTTCTGTTAAACCTATGGGGGAAAATTTTGGAATAGAAAATGAATGTTTCTCTGCTTAGCGTATCAACCAACACATTTAAGAGCCCAGCATCATGAGAATGAGAAGGGACTGTACATTGTGAGCTCTGGAAAGTTAAAGGCTCAGTTTTAATGGTGTCTGGATGCGTAGCCTTTCACACTGTTGTAAGGGAAAACAAAATCATAAGTGAAACCATGGTAGGCTGGGGATCGTATGTAAATTGTTCCTAGAATCATAGTCATTTTAAACTCTTAAGCCCCAAACCCTATACCACCTGTTTTGGCATTTCCTTATGATGGCTGTCTTACTGAAAGGGGAAGGATAGCGAGACGGATGGTGATGCTTATAGTTTCTTGAGTGCTTCTGGTAGACAGTGCGGTGCCCTCACAGCCTGGTGAAGTACCCAAGTGCAGGAACTGAGGTTCACGTTCTCAGTTCCAAGACCAGTCTCTGCTTCAAGAGGGATGCTGTGCTAAGTCAAAATGTCTCCTTGCTTTCTTGCATCTGTAATAATACTTGAGGGTACAGTTAACCTTTGACTAGGAGGGCTGGGAGTTGTGTCGATGGTGGTCGGAGGTGAACGTGCCTTGACTGCTCGAAACGTTTCAGATTTCAGATGAGGTCTGTGATATGTGTGCAAAGACTTGATTGATGCAAAGACTTCACAATCTCTACTCTTTGCACTCAGAAAGCCCCTTGGTCCCAAGGTCTGCACATAGATTCTAGTGCTGAATCAGGGTTAGAAAATAATAAGATTCTTTTGACTCAGCAAAAGAATCGCCACCCTGCTCTCTTCTTGCTGGCGTGTCACCCTTGGGTTAGATCGGTGACATTACTCCAAAATGATTTCCGTGTTCACAGCCACCGTTCACTTTGGCCTTTTGTCTTGAGATGTAGGAACGAACTGGAAAATGTCAGCTGGGCTCATACTGTATTTTAGAGAAACATGGATCCCCATGTTGTCTCTGTTTCCATGTCCCCCCACTTTGGGGGGGCTGTCTGGGCACTCTAGTGCATTAGAAATGGTGAGTGGTGCCAGGCGGTGGTGGCGCACACCTTTAATCCCAACACTTGGGAGGCAGAGGCAGGCAGAACTCTGGGAGTTCGAGACCAGCCTGGTGCACAAGAGCTAGTTCCAGAACAGGCTCCACAGCTACAGAGAAACTCTGTCTCGAAAAACCAAAAAAAAAAAAGTGGTGAGTGGTGTAATATTCTAAGACTAATTTTTAAACTCTGGGATTGTTTTGTAGTGCTGACTGCTGCGTGGGAGAAAGCAGGGAGATTGAAGTTTTTGTTTATCTCTGTTGCGATGAAATAAGTCTATAGTTCAGTGCGTCTGGGAGAGTTTCGTATATTCAGGCTTCTGGGGTGTGGGACTCAGTGGGTTTTCTTAGGAGATGTGAGACCAAGGCCCTGGGAAAGGCATGGGTGTTGAAGTGGCCTAGGGACTGCCCAGACCGGTTGCTCGGAAGAGCTCGGTTAACCCTTTTGGCTGGCCACCCACCTTGTTTCAGTCTGACTCCCTTGGTCACAAAAGCCTGCCATTCAGCGCCACTGACTCAGCCGGCACTGAATTGTGCAGCACGCAGTGGCTTTGAAATTCGCTTCTTCAGTTGAATGAGGATAAACATTTGGAAGAGTATCATTACCTGTTGGAACCCCAGTTGCTCCATAAATCACCCCCAACGATCCGTCTCAAATGGTAGACCCTAGGCACCACCTGGGTGGATGAAGTAACAGAAAGCATGCCTAATTGTAGGTAAAGCTTTCTACTCCTTCTCCTGCAAAAGATGTCCAGACAGCAAGGTTCCACGTGTAAGACATCGTATTCAATTGTGTGCTATAAGCCGTGGATTTTATTACACTAGGGACAGTGGAAATTGAGTATGAAATTTGCAGGACTTTGTTTACCTGCGTTCTACTTGAAAATGGAATTGAACAAGGTTCCTGGAATAGAATACTTTTATGAGGATAAAAGAGTCAGATATTTGCAGGCGTTTGAAAGGATGTGTACTCTTGAACTGGGAGAGGGTGGGGTGCCTGGTGTTCATTTTTCCTCCCTCTCTCTGTCCTTTGTGTGCTCCTTGGGTGTTCCTTGCCTCCTTTCCTCCTCCATCTTTCTACTGTGGCAGATCTCTAATCCCTGTGGTGTCTCTGTGTCTCAGGACTTCCTCTGTAGGGCACCCATGGTAGCCTCTAGCTTCTTCCAGGTCTCCACGTCTTCCAGCTTCTGTTGTGGTGTATCTGTGCGAGTCTCCAGCATCTTCTGGGTTTCCATGTCAACCCGATTGCTCTGTGCTGCACCTGAGATGGTTCCAGAACCTCTTCGGTGTCTCCGTGTCTCCAGCTTTCTCATGGTGCACTCTGGTGGTATCTTTGGCAGCAGCTCTGGTTGTGGCAGAGCATGGGGACTGGGGAGAGCATAATGAAGCCATGTGTCTGTTCGTTTCTTCCTGTTGCAGTTTGTTGGATTCGATTCTTGTTTGTCTTCATGGCTGCCATGTGTTCACTGTGTAAGATATGAAGGGTGGCCTCTGACTGAGCCTCTCTGGGGATTGGAAAGGGATGCTAACATTTGCATCCTGGGTCTGAGCACCACTTTATTTATTTTGTTTGTTTTTGCTTGAATCAGTTGGAGCAAGAGACTCCCTCTTTCTTACCTCTGTTCTACTCAGACTTTTAACACCATGGATGGGTGGAGTGGTGTTTTTTTTTTTTTTCTTCCTCTATAGCAGTGTTTACATTTAGGACAGTGTTGCCACCCAGGGGATATTTGGCAATGCTTGGAAATACTGGATTGCTGTCTCTAGGGGTACGGCGTGTGGATTGCTAACGTCTAGTGAGTGGCAGAGTTTTTTCAACATAAAGCACGAGTGACCCTCAAATCAAAGAATTCTTCTGCTCCAAGGACTGCTGTGGGTGAAATCCTCAGGACCACCTAACTGGCCTTCACAGAAGCATGGCGGGGTGGCGCCAGCATCCCTGCTGGTTTACCTGTTACCGACTTCCCTTTATTTTACATTGCAAACTCTTGTTTTAATGCAGAGCTAATGTTATCACCACCCAAAAGGGGCACAAGTGACAATAGTGGAATCCAGATTGGAGGCCGAATGGCTCCAGTCATGTGTAGCCTGCCCTACCCTAGCCTTTTCCCGTTCCGTGCAGAGAAGTACAGTCTTTGAGGGTGTAGGGATCTATTGAGGACTGACATTGCTTTTGTGCCAAGCCACTTTGCTGCTATTCGTCTGGTCTCCTTGGCACCAGTCTGTGTATTGATTGACCTTCACCCTGCCTGTTACTTCCTCTTGAAAGTGAATACACTCCAGGGAGTGGCTTAGTGGGCAAGCACTATCTGAACACACACCTGTCAGGAACCCACAGATCAAGAACCAGAGCCTAATCAGCCCCTTGGGAAGCTCTTTACACACCTTTTTCCTCTTCGAGGATAACTACCACCCTGGCTTGTTGAGGTTTGGGTTGTTGTTGGTATTTAATTTTTTCACCTTGTGTATGCCCAGCACAAGGTAGATAGCACTACACATCAAAAGAGTAGCTTAATCATAGGCCAAGAGTCCTGAACACCTGAGGATGCTGGTCCCCATTTACAGGTTGTTCCCACTCTTTGTCAAATGTGGTTGGAGGCGTTGGAGGCGTTACCTGGTTGCAAGGCACCAGCTATTACTTAGCCAATTAGTTTTGTCACTTGTTTGTGCTGTGTTGGCCCTGATTATTTAAATATTTTACCTGTGATTTCCTAAGGTGAACTCTCTTTGCTCGTAATTTTAATTATTGTCTATTCTGTTTGCCAGACACTTAATCAGACGACACCTCTCCGGTGATTGTCTTACAGGATTATTTAACTTCTTGCCTCTCTCTACATTGTAAATTTAACCAAGCATAATACATTTGTGCCCCGTTTTACCCTTCAGTCCTGCCTCTGTGCTGACGGACACGATTGTACATTTCTGCTGTGGTGACTGGCCGGTCTCTGGGGCCGTGTGAGAGTTGGCTGTTGTTCATGTGGCTGCCTGTCTTAGAATCACAGCCT
Organism: Chionomys nivalis; assembly: GCF_950005125.1. Lineage (NCBI taxonomy): Eukaryota > Metazoa > Chordata > Mammalia > Rodentia > Cricetidae > Chionomys > Chionomys nivalis. The sequence continues at coordinate 48,084,447 of NC_080090.1, read as the reverse complement.
GAGTTGTTGCAGATGCTGAAAGGAGTTGACTGCCATCGGATCTGAAGATATTGTGAACTGTTTCATCATGAGTTCCAGGATACGGTGGCTTTACTAGCTGTGAAGATGTCTACACTCAAAGGTGTGGCATTTAGCCTATCCCTTTGTCTCCGATGGATGGAGTTGGTGGGGCTTTTATCCTGGAAGATGGCAAGGGAGTATCTAGAGAAACAGAAATGTAAAACCAACCAACGAAATCAAAATCTCCCAACAGCTTAACACTTGACTGTGGAGCTTGATGGCATTGTGGGTAATATTATATACTCATTAAAACTCAAGAAAAGAAATGTATTGTGGGGCCCGTTTTCCTGTTTCTCATGGTGCCAGGCAATGCTCACCGAAATTGAGTTGCTTCTCATAAAACCCACAGACACTCTTGGCTGCAGCTGTCTTAAGCAAGGTCTGTCGCTCACCTTTCGATGTTCTCAGTGGGAAGAAAGAAAGCTGCAACTCAGAGAATGAGAGAACAAACAAATTGTTGCGCAATCTCGAGGCCCAGAGGTTAGACATTTCTAGAGACTCTGAACCTTGGGGGTTTCTGACCTGTGTATCAGATTTGACTGTGGAGTTCTTGACCGGGCAGGGTCCGTTATGATGAAATGGACGCGATCTACTGAAAGCAGGGCACACCAAAGTGAGGAGCACCCTTTGAGCTTGTCTTAGTCATTGTCACGCTGCTATTTCAGACTAGAACCGACAGGGTAATTTATGACGTGAGGAAATTAATTGTTCATAATTCTGGAGATTGCAAAGTGCACGGCAGTGGCTTGTATCTATCTGATGGATTGATTCCGGGTGGGAGGGCAAAGAAAAGGGGGTGAGAAGCAAACACACACACACACACACACACACACACACACACACACACACACACACAGTAGAGAGAAAGGGGTTAGATTCTTTTATTTTCATTTCATGTGTATGTATGCATTTATGCCACATGTGTGCCCGGTGACTGTAGAGGGCAGAAGAAGTATCCGGTTCCCTGCACTGGGGTTACTGATGATGTGTGAGCTCCCACAATTCCCACTGGGTGCTGGCAGCTGAGCGCTGCTCTGCTGGAACAGCGAGAGCTCTTAACTGCTAAGCCATCTCTCCAGCCCCAATTACCTCTTTATAAAACTATGTCTATACAAAACTAACTGGCCACCAAGACAGGGTGCTAATCCATTCAGTTCAGTGATATCCCCGGGACCTAATTGCCTGCCGGTAGTCCCCTCCCAACCCCTTTGCATTGGACCCCAGCTTCCAGCACATTAACGCCGTTAATGTTTAGGTTGCAGCAAGGCATACGTCCCAGTGACGGAAGGACAATCTAGAAACCGAGTGCATTCTGATCTGGAAGAGGGAGCAAATTAATAAGCAAGGAACTAGTAGAAAGATGGACAACTATAGAATTTGCTGGCATTAGAATGGGACTTGCAATGGATAGGAATGAGCTCCAGCCCTGGCTCAATCACCAGCACTGTATAAACCCTGGAATCCCAGCTTTCAGAAAGTGGAGATCCAGAAGTTCAGTTTTGACTACATAGTGAATTCCATGCCAGCCCGGGCTACAGTAGACCCTGTCTCAGAAGAGCTGGTATTATAGCCCCATCTGTGCCTGAGTCTCTCTTGTTGATCGACACTTTGTGCAGCTATATGGAGTCTGGAAGTCAATTGTTTCTGATTCTGCTCTCTTTTGGTTTTATATCGCAAAGTGAAATTTCCTTTTGGTGCACCGCTAATAACCGAGGCTTAAGTTTGGTTGCGTTTGCTCCATTTGATTGAATTGTAGATGGACTGCTGTTTTGCTTTTCCTAAGACTGAGAAAACTGACACATAGCTGTTCAGTGTGTAGCTGTTTAATCATGATTATGCATTTTCTGTGCTCAGGTACTATGTGAAGGTGCCAGGCCGTATCATGAAGGTATGAAGGCAGTGTTTGAGTTTGAATGGCTTGAAAGGTAGAAGTAGTGCCTCAGGTACTAAAGGGCTGGCTTGTGGGTGTGTGGGTGTAGGGGTGGGTAGGTAGGAGGGTGGGAATGTTTAATGTTGGGACATTGCTTTTGCTGCCTGCCCCCGAGTTAGAACTGTTTTTAGGACCAGACCATGCCTAACTATTAGAACTCACCCTTCCCCCACCCCTTTATTTTCTGAACACACTGTTGTAGAGGTTACATAATCCAGTCCTTACTCAGTGCAGTGTTTGAGGGCCTGGCAATGCGTGGTAACACACAATTCTTTTTGGGCCAGGTGTTTTTTTATCAGAAAATCAACAAGAAATGATGTGTTTACCGTGTGGTAGATTTCCCACTTTTTCATCTCTCCCCTGTCACAGCAGCGTCAATTTCATGACCTGATAATCTGTGGAGATGCCTTTGCAGGAAGGGGCCGAGGTCTGTGCCCTCCCATCCTGCCCACATTCCCTGCCTTTGGATTTCATTTGACATACAAGCGTGTGAGTTCCCCACAGTTCCGCATCTTACAGCTTTCACCTCCGTGGTTATGACAGCGTAGTTTCCATGTGGAATTCTTAGTACCTGTTGGGGAAGGAGCACTCATGGGGTGTGGAGGGATGATGGCTCAATAGTAACATAACAGCCTTTGCTGCTCGTGCAGAGGATTCTGGTCCAGTTCTTTGTACCCACATCAGCGACTCAAAACTACCTGTAACTCAGCTCCAAGGAATTCTGTGTCTATTCCGGTCACAGAGGAGCCTGTTCACGCGTGGCATGCAGCCACACACACATTCACATAAAATCAAGAGGAAAAAAGCAAAACCAGTGATGACTGGAGCATCTGGCAGAAGCCATATCTTATTATATGCTGATGCTCTCGTATTTTCTGAGTGGAAAATGCATCTTGCTCAGGACTTCCAGCTTGGCCATACGCCCTAGAGTGTCTCTCCCGCCGGTGAGCACCCGGCAACTATGAAATCTGTTCATTGTCCCTGCCCAGCATCTTGTGTTTTTCCCAGTGTCTTACTAGCATGGAAACTAGGTTACAACACACAATTCCCAAAATTATTAGCTCTACTCAACACATGCTGTTTCTGTATCATTGTAAAACTGATAAATTAATTGCAGCCAGGATTGTATAAGCTCCTGTAGAGATACATGTGCTCCATATTCATCTATAGTTGACTTTCCGAGTTTCTACTTACTTTGGAATAATTTGATATGTAGGGAGGTACAGAGGTGGTGCAGAGGCCAGGTGCCCATTGGGCTGTCTCCTGGTCATTCCACATTGCTTGCTTATAGCATGGCTTTGAGACTGCCACGTGCACAGAATCCTGTGGTACACAAGTGGCCCCTTTCACACAGCACAATCCCGTGGCTGCGCCTGTAGTCACTGGGCTAGCTTCATTGGGAGGCTGTGTTCAGTATATTGGGCGTATCAGTCTTTGGGCTAGCTTCATTGGGAAGTTGTGTTCAGTATATTGGATAGCCCACACCCGTTTAGTTTCTGAGAGACATCTTGACTGAACCTGTTTCATGACTTTTATAAAGTTAACTCTTCATTCTTTGCGGGGTAAGTGCTCATGTCCACAGTTGCTGTGCGACTGGCAAATGTGAGAGTTTTAAAAAAGGAAATGGCAAAATTCTTTTGCAAAGCTGGTTTTCTATACACACGACTATTCCAGTCACACTGGTGACCACTCTGCAGTTTGTCCCCAACTCTCACTAATAAGCTCTTTTTCCATTTCATCCATTCTGAGAGGTATGTCATGGTCTTTCCAGGTGGCCCTGTCTGTATTTTCCCAGGGGACAGGCCGAGTGCCCCATGACTTTCTCCTCTGTGTATCTTGCCCACTTATTAGCAGCTCCCACCCTACCCCACCCCTTTTTTTTTATTCTTTTTTAATTAAAATTTCCAACTGCTCCTCGTTTCCCATTTCCCTCCCCCTCCTCCCACATATTGCCCCCTCCTCCACTCCCCTCCCCCATCCCCACTCCTCCTCCCCCCAGTCCATTCCCCCTCCCTCTCGATACTGAAGAGCAGTCCAAATTCCCTGTCCTACAGGAAGACCAAGGTCCTCCCACTTCCACCCAGGCCCAGGAAGGTGAGCATCCAAACAGGCTAAGCTCCCACAAAGCCAGTTCATGTATTAGGATCGAAACCTAGTGCCATTGTCCTTGGCTTCTCATCAGCCTTCATTGTCCGCCATGTTCAGAGAGTCCAGTTTCAACCCATGCTTATTCAGTCCCAGTCCAGCTGGTCTTGAAGAGCTCCCAATAGATCAGTTCCACTGTCACAGTGGGTGGGTGCACGCCTCGTGGTCCTGATTTCCTTGCTCATGTTCTCCCTCCTTCTGCTCCTCATTTGGACCTTAAGAGCTCAGACCGTTGCTCCAAATTGGGTCTCTGTCTCTCTCTCGATCTATCGCCAGATGAAAGTTCATGTGCCATTCTCCTTGGCCTCTCGTCAGCTCTCATTGTCCGCCACATTCAGAGAGTCCGGTTTTATCCCATGTTTTTTCAGTAGCAGTCCAGCTGGCCTTGGTGAGCTCCCAATAGATCGGCCCCACTGTCTCAGTGGTTGGGTGCACCCCTCATGGTCCTGACTTCCTTGTTCATGTTCTCTCTCCTTCTGCTCCTCATTATAACCTTGGGAGCTCAGTCCGGTACTCCAGTGTGGGTCTCTGTCTCTATCTCCATCCATCACTAGATGAAGGTTCTATGGCAATATGCAAGATATTCATCAGTATGATTATAGGATAGGTTCATTTCAGGTTCCCTATCCTCAGGTGCCCCATGAACTAACTGGGGACATTGCCCTGGGCATCTGGTAGCCATTCCAAGTTCAAGTCTCTTGCCCTTAGGTGGCTCCCTTACCTAAGGTATGAGTTTCCCTGCTCCCCTATCCAACCTTCTTTTATCCCCAATCACCCCGATTCCCCCAGTTCCCCTCATCTTCTCCTTCACACTTTTCTCTCCCCATCACCCCTCATCCCCATCCCATCCCACCCCCAAGATTCCAATTTTTTGCCCATCAATCTTGTCTATTTCCCATAGCTGGGAGGATATCTATATGTTTTTCCTTGGGTTTACCTTCTTGTTTAGCTTCTTTAGGATCACAAATTATAGACTCAGTGGCCCCTATCCATGGCTAGAAACCAATTATGAGTGAGTACATCCCATGATCTTCTTTTTGGGTCTGGGTTACCTCACTCAGGATCGTATTTTCTATTTCCATCCATTTGCATGCAAAATTCGAGAAGTCATTGTTTTTTACCGCAGAGTAGTACTCTAATGTGTATATATTCCACACTTTCTTCATCCATTCTTCCATTGAAGGGCATCTAGGTTGCTTCCAGGTTCTGGCTATTACAAATAATGCTGCTATGAACATAGTTGGACAAATGCTTTTGTCATATGATAGGGCATCTCTTGGGTATATTCCCAAGAGTGGTATTGCTGGGTCCAGGGGTAGGTTGATCCCAATTTTTCTGAGAAACCGCCACACTGATTTCCAAAGTGGTTGCACAAGTTTGCAGTCCCACCAGCAATGGATGAGGGTACCCCTTTCTCCACAACCTCTCCAGCAAAGGCTATCCTTGGTGTTTTTGATTTTAGCCATTCTGACAGGTGTAAGATGATATCTCAAAGTTGTTTTGATTTGCATTTCTCTGATCGCTAAGGAGGTTGAGCATGACCTTAAGTATCTTTTGGCCATTTTATCTTCTTCTGTTGAGAATTCTCTGTTCAATTCAGTGCCCCATTTTTTAATTGGGTTAATTATCCTTTTAAAGTCTAGTTTCTTGAGTTCTTTATATATTTTGGAGATCAGACCTTTGTCTGTTGCGGGGTTGGTGAAGATCTTCTCCCAGTCAGTAGGCTGTCTTTTTGTCTTAATGACAGTGTCCTTTGCTTTACAGAAGCTTCTCAGTTTCAGGAGGTCCCATTTATTCAATGTTGCCCTTAATGTCTGTGCTGCTGGGGTTATACATAGGAAGCGATCTCCTGTGCCCATATGTTGTAGAGTACTTCCCATTTTCTCTTCTATCAGGTTCAGTGTGTTCAGATTGATATTGAGGTCTTTGATCCATTTGGACTTGAGTTTTGTGCATGGTGATAGATATGGGTCTATTTTCATTCTTCTACAGGTTGACATCCAATTGTGCCAGCACCATTTGTTGAAGATGCTTTCTTTCTTCCATTGTATACTTTTAGCTCCTTTATCGAAAATCAGTTGTTCATAGGTTTGTGGGTTAAAATCCGGGTCTTCTATACGATTCCATTGGTCGACTTCTCTGTTTTTATGCCAGTACCACGCTGTTTTCATTACTGTAGCTCTGTAATAGAGTTTGAAGTCAGGGATGGTAATGCCTCCAGAAGTTCCTTTATTGTATAAGATTGTTTTGGCTATCCTGGGTTTTTTGTTTCTCCATATAAAGTTGATTATTGTCCTTTCAAGATCTGTGAAGAATTTTGATGGGATTTTAATGGGGATTGCATTGAATCTATAAATTGCCCTTGGTAGAATTGCCATTTTTACTATGTTGATTCTCCCAATCCAAGAGCAAGGGAGATCCTTCCATTTTCTGGTATCCTCTTCAATTTCTTTCTTCAATGCCTTAAAGTTTTTGTCAAATAGATCTTTCACTTCCTTGGTTAGAGTTACCCCAAGATATTTTATGCTGTTTGTGGCTATCGTGAAAGGTGATGATTCTCTTATTTCTCTCTCTCCTTCCATATCCTTTGTGTATAAGAGGGCGACTGATTTTTTGGAGTTGATCTTGTATCCTGCCACATTACTAAAGGCGTTTATCAGCTGTAGGAGTTCTTTGGAGGAGTTTTTGGGGTCGCTCATGTACACTATCATATCATCTGCAAATAATGCAAGTTTAACTTCTTCCTTTCCAATTTGAATCCCCTTTATCCCCTTATGTTGTCTTATTGCTATTGCTAAAACTTCGAGAACTATATTGAAGAGGTATGGAGAGAGTGGACAGCCTTGGCATGTTCCTGATTTTAGTGGGATGGCTTTAAGTTTCTCTCCATTTAATTTGATATTAGCTGTTGGCTTGCTGTATATAGCTTTAATTATATTTAGGTATCACCCTTGTATCCCTAATCTCTCCAAGACTTTTATCATAAAGGGATGTTGAATTTTGTCAAATGCTTTTTCAGCATCTAATGAAACGATCATATGGTTTTTTTCTTTCAGTTTATTTATATGATGGATTACATTGATAGATTTGCGTATGTTAAACCAGCCCTACATCTCTGGTATGAAGCCTACTTGATCAAAATGGATAATTTTTCTAATGTGTTCTTGGATTCGGTTTGCCAGAATTTTGTTGAGGATTTTTGCGTCGATGTTCATGAGTGAGATTGGCCTGTAATTCTCTTTCTTGGTTGGGTCTTTGTGTGGTTTTGGTATCAGAGTTACTGTAGCTTCATAAAAGGAATTTGGCAATGACTCTTCTGTTTCTATATTGTGAAATACATTAAGGAGAATAGGTATTAGGTCTTCTTGGAAGTTCTGGTAGAATTCCGCATTGAAACCATCTGGTCCTGGACTTTTTTTGGAAGGGAGGTTTTTGATAACAGCTTCTAATTCTTCACGACTAACAGGTCTATTTAGGTTGTTCACCTGGTCCTGGTTTAACTTTGGTATATGGTATTTATCTAAAAAAGCGTCCATTTCTTTTACATTTTCCAGTTTTGTGGCATACAGGCTTTTGTAGTAAGATCTAATGATTCTCTGAATTTCCTCTGTGTCTGTGGTTATGTCCCCCTTTTCATTTCTGATCTTATTAATTTGCAAATTCTCTCTCTGCCGTTTGATTAGTTTGGATAGGGGTTTATCAATCTTGTTGATTTTCTCCAGGAACCAGCTTTTTGATTCATTGATTCTTTCAATTGTTTTCTGTGTTTCTATTTTGTTGATTTCAGCCCTCAGTTTGATTATTTCCAGTCTTCTACCCCTTCTAGGTGAGTCTGCTTCTTTTTTTTCTAGAGCTTTCAGGTGGGCTGTTAAGTCTCCAATGTGTGCTTTCTCTGTTTTCTTTAAGTGGGCAGTTAGTGCTATGAACTTTCCTCTCAGGACTGCTTTCATAGTGTCCCATAGGTTTGAGTATGTTGTTTCTTTATTTTCATTGTCTTCAAGGAAGAGTTTAATTTCTTTCTTTATTTCTTCCTTAATCCAGGTATGGTTCAGTAGTTGACTATTCAGTTTCCATGAGTTTGTAGGCTTTCTGGGGGTAGCATTGTTGCTGAATTCTAGCTTTAATCCATGGTGATCTGATAAGATACAGGTGGTTATTAATATTTTTTGTAACTGTGGATGTTTGCTTTGTTACCGAGTATGTGGTCGATTTTTGAGAAGGTTCCATGAGCTGCAGAGAAGAAGGTATATTCTTTCCTATTTGGGTGGAATATTCTATAGATGTCTGTTAAGTCCATTTGATTCATTACCTCCATTAATTCTCTTATTTCTCTCTTAGGTTTCTGTCTAATTGACCTGTCCATTGGTGAGAGAGGAGTATTAAAGTCTCCTACTATTAATGTGTGCGGTTTGATGGCTGCCTTGAGTTTTAACAATGTTTCTTTTACGTACGTGGGTGCTTTTATATTAGGGACATAGATATTCAGGATTGAGACTTCATCCTGATGAATTGTTCCTGTTATGAGTAGAAAATGTCCCTTTCCATCTCTCCTGATTGATTTAAGTTTGAAGTCAACTTTGTTAGAAATTAGTATGGCCACCCCTGCTTGTTTCTTAAGTCCATTTACTTGATAAGCCTTATCCCAACCCTTTACTCTGAGTAGGTGCCTGTCTTTGTGGTTGAGGTGTGTTTCTTGTAAACAGCAGAATGTTGGATCCTGTTTTCGTATCCAATCTCTTAGTCTGTGCCTTTTTATAGGAGAGTTGAGTCCATTGACATTAAGTGATATTAATGACCATTGGTTGTTAACTCCGGTCATTTTTTTAGTTGTAAATTTTGTGTGTTCCCCTTCTTTGTGTTGCGCTGGTGAAGGGTCTCTAGTTGTCTGAGATATTGTGGTCATTGTTGGACTCCTTGGTTAGTGATTTTCCTTCTATTACTTTCTGTAAGGCTGGATTTGTGGCTACGTATTGTTTAAATTTGTTTTTATCCTGGAAAATTTTGTTTTCTCCATTTATAGTGAACGAAAGCTTGGCTGGGTATAGTAGTCTGGGCTTGCATCCATGGTCTCTTAGTTTCTGCAGTACATCTATCCAGGACCTTCTGGCTTTCATGGTTTCCATAGAGAAGTCAGGTGTAAGTCTGATAGGTTTACCTTTATAAGTAACTTGGCCTTTTTCCTTTGCTGCTCTTAGTATTCTTTCTTTATTCTGTATGCTTTGTGTTTTGATTATTATATGGCTAGAGGATGTTTTTTTTTGATCCAGCCTATTCGGTGTTCTGTATGCTTCTTGAACCTTCATAGGTATATCTTTCTTTAGGTTGGGAAAGTTTTCTTCTATAATTTTATTAAATATATTTTCTGGACCGTTGAGCTGCGCTTCTTCTCCTTCTTCAATTCCTATTATTCTTAGGTTTGGTCTTTTTATTGTGTCCCATATTTCCTGAATGTTTTGTGATGAGAATTTGTTGGCCTTGCTGTTTTCTTTGATCAGCGTGTTTATTTTCTCTATGGTATCTTCAGAATCTGAGATTCTTTCTTCTATCTCTTGTATTCTGTTGGTTATGCTTGCTTCTGTAGTCTCTATTCGTTTACCTAGATTTTCCCTGTCCAGCTGGCCTTCTGTTTGTGTTTTCTTCTTTGCCTCTATTTCAGTTTTTAAGTCTTGAACTGTTTCCATTATCTGTTTGATTGTTTTTCCTTGGTTTCCTAGGGTATCATTCACTGATTTACTCAATTCTTCAAACTTTCTGTTATACTTCTCATCCATTTCTATAAGGGCATTTTTTACATGCTGTTTAAGGGCATCAATCACTTTCATAAAGTCAATTTTATCTACTTCTTCATGATTAAGGTGTTCATGTCCTCCTGTTGGGAGCTCGCTGGGTTCTGGTGGTTTCATATAGTTTTTCAGATTGTTGGGTGAATTCTTGCATTGGCGCCTGCCCATCTCTTTCTCCGAATGCTCCCCTATGGATCTTCTTTTACCGGATCAGGTCTCCTTGCCTACTGATGTACCTTCCCAGTGATGGCTCTGTGCAGTGATAGCTCTCCTGGTGCTCCAGTGATGTCTCTCCTTGCTTGTTGCAGGCAGGCCAGTGAAACAAAGGAAGTTTCCTCTGCCTACTTGCTCTGAGGATTTGCCCCCAGCGCCAGACAGACTGAGCTGGATGGTGTTATGTGCCCAAAGAGGAAAGGGGGCAGAAGGAAGAAGGGTTCTGGATGCAAGCTGGGTGGGACAAGAAGAGAGAGGCAGTATGCAGGGTGTAGAGCCCCTGCCTGGAGCCCAGGGAGTATAGGGTGGGGGAAGAAGAACTTCAGAGTTCCCTGTCCAGGGCTGCTTCCGCCGCCGCTGGTCACAAACTCACCCCACTGCTGTCTCTCCTGGTGCCGAGATCAGATCTCCGTGCAGGTTGGGTAGTTCGTAAACAAAGCGCCTACCTTGGTTGGTGCAGGCAGGCCAGTGAAACAAAGGATGTCTCGCCTGCCTACTTGCCCTGAGGATTTGCCCCCAGCGCCAGACAGACTGAGCTGGATGGTGTTATGTGCCCAAAGAGGAAAGGGGACAGAAGGAAGAAGGGTTCTGGATGCAAGCTGGGTGGGACAAGAAGAGAAAGGCAGTATGGGGGGTGTAGAGCCCCTGCCTGGAGCCCGGGGAGTATAGGGTGGGGGATGAGGAACTTCAGAGTTCCCTGTCCAGGGCTGCTTCCGCCGCAGCTGGTCACAAACTCACCCCACTGCTGTCTCTCCTGGTGCCGAGATCAAATCTCCGTGCAGGTTGGGTAGTTCGTAAACAAAGCGCCTACCTTGGTTGGTGCAGGCAGGCCAGTGAATCGAAGGAAATCTCGCCTGCCTACTTGCCCTGAGGATTTGCCCCCAGCGCCAGACAGACTGAGCTGGATGGTGTTATGTGCCCAAAGAGGAAAGGGGACAGAAGGAAGAAGGGTTCTGGATGCAAGCTGGGTGGGACAAGAAGAGAGAGAGCCCCACTCCTTTTTTGAGACAGGGTTTTTGCCTTGAACTCGCTGTGAAGCGGGGATGGCCTCAGCTGTCAGGTGTTGGGATTACTACAGACGTGTGTCACCATGCTTGTTTGGGTCACTCTCCCCCTGCTGCTGGGCTTGAAGAATTGTATACAGACTCTAGATAGTAAGAGCCTTGTTAGGTACGTGGCTTGCAATTTTTTTTTCTCATAGGAGAGCTTCCTACTTCATTTGCGCCCACAGCTTTCCCAGAACAAGTCTGTACTTGTAATGAAGTCCTATTCCTTTTTTCCCCTTTGCGGTTCATATGTCTCTTGATGTTCATTAAAAACAAAAGCAAAAAACTCATCCCCCAATCTCCTGCTCCAGCGAATTCTCTCCTCTATTATTCCGCAAATGTCACGTGCCCACTCTATATCTGCAAAGCCTTTTGATCTCCCTTCCTGTGTGAGATGTGAGGCTGAGGTGAGATTTTTCTTCCCGGCTTTAAACCTTAGATATGCCACTGGCTGGAGAAGTGTCTCCTTGCTCCATGGAATGGCTTTGGTGCCATTGTGAAAACTGGTACAATTGAGTGAACATACTGCGTGGCTCTTTGTGGGGTTTCTGCTCTGTTCCCTTGCCCGCGCGCTCACACCATGCAGTCTGCATTATCTTAGCTAGGAAAGGCGCAGAGTAATTTTCCTTCCTCCTCTTCTTTGATGGTGTTGCCTTTGAAGGCTTGATTCTCTAACCCCACCTCCTTCTGTTTTATTTTTACCTGCGGTGACCACTGTGTTCCTTGAGAATGACCCCAGTGCTCTCTGAGAAGCCCTCTCTCATGTGGCCCATTTCCTGAAGGCCATTTCCAAAGGGCTGGAAATGTCTGCTTATCAACTATTTGGCTTTTCCCTTTGTCTGGGATCCCGTGTTGAACTGGATGGCCAGGCTTTGCAGAGCCGCGAGGGCTTTGATCCTTGAGTTCGGATGGGCTCCTGGGGCCAGCACGGTGTGTTATTCATAATACAGATAATAAATAAAGCACCATGGAGCGCCAGCTGTAGGGGAGACTGGATGTTTGTGACTGCCCAGGATGGTTGGTAGGGAACACACCTTCCCTGTTCTCATATAGAGTCTCCAGCGTAAATACCCCCGAGAGAGTCCTCACCCTCTGTGACCCTGTTGTGTAACCCTGTCTGGCACTGCACGTCAGACTTCATTCAAGTCTCATTGCGTGGTTTATGCACCCCACCTTTGTCCTTTCCGTGTATTGTTTACCGCCTCCTGCGAGTGCCAGTTCTGTTGAATTCTAGTTCAGTGGGATTTGTCTCGCCATGGATAGAGTATGTGTATAGGTTATATGGAAAATGCGTAGACTTTTCTTGTTTAAGGAATTATCAGCTCAGGGCATGTAACTTTCGCAGTACTGGTGGAGCATATAGTATCAGATCTTGATTGAGATTTTAAGATTTTATTTTATTTTGTGTGTACGAGTGCATGTATGAAGACGCCAGAGGTTGATGTCAGGAATCTTCCTCCGTTGTTTCCCGCCCTGTAGTTTGCAGACAGGGTCTCTCACCGCACCTGCAACTCACTGATGTTGCTGGGTAGGCTTGGCACTAGGACTCTCTGTGCTTGCCCTGCGCTTGGATTACTGGCACGAGCCACTGTGCCTGGCTTTTTATATTGGTGCTGGGAATACAAACAGGTCCTCGTGCCTGAGCCATCTTCCTAGCCAAATGGCAAGCCTTTAAATATTGGAAATGCAGTTCTTTAAGTTGGTCTCTCTTCTCTCTTACTCCCCCTCTTTCCCCCTCCCCCTCCTCCCTCTCCTTCTCCTCCCCACCAACTGTGTGGGGGTGGTTTCTTACCTGGGGTACTAAGGATGCCTTTAGCTCTATTCTATAATCCACTAACCACTGTCCAAAAGTTTGCTTGCAGAATGGCCGCAGTGACGCTATTTATTGATATTCAGTTTTGGCATCTCTGGAAATCTTCTATCCGGAGTGTCCACGTTAAGATATGAGATTGGGTGAATTTAGCTAGCTCTTAAGGAAACGAGCAAGATTTTATTTATTTTTATTTTTTTATTTGGGGCATTTTTAAAGTTAGCACGGACCTCTTTTTTTTTTTTTTTTTTGAAGAATTTTATGACTGAGTAGCTCAGGTGAGTATCTACCCCGAATCTCCCTGCTTGCTCATCTCAAAGACTTAGTTTACAATCTGACATCACAGTGCCCATCTTAGTGCAAACTTTCTTTCAGAGACTTCCATACCTTAAAATCTCAGGCTTATTGATTATTGGCCCAGAGAAGAACAGTGGTTATAGTTATTTTTATTTTCTTGCTTATGCCTTTTATGTACTCACCCATCTCTTTAATGTACTCTGCTTATTAATGTACATTGCCTAAATTTTCTTCTACTGCAAATATTTATGGCTTTTATAATCGGAAAAAGCAATAAATGCTATTAAAAAAAGGATTTACCATGGGCATGCCTGGCCGTGTGATAATAAGATTATTGATCAGTTCCCAAGAAAGCTGCCAACAGGCCTCTCTGTTTCATTTGCTGCATGAATGTCATTGGCCCCCTTCCTTTGCTCCTTAGATAAGTTAGCCAGGGTCCTCCCTGTGTCCTCAGTGATTTCTCTGATGTAATGGTCTGTGACCACCCGAGGGTACGTAGCTTGCTGGGCTCCTCCTAGGCAGTTTGCCTGCAGGAGATACAATCTGTGCTGGCAGAATCAGGGACTTGTCCTGCTGGGCCCGAGCCGCCAACTGTTGCAGTTACAGTGTCCCAGCTGTTGTACTTTACACTGACTGTTATTAGCCATGCAAACTTTTAGGGTTCAAACCAGGCCACATCTGTTGTGAAACCTGTGACCTTCGAATGCAGGCCAGACAGAACTGCTTTTTATCTCTGGCCTCTCTCTGACGGTTCTGTGTAGAGCAAATCTTGCTTTCTGTGTGTGTGTTCCATTATCAGTGGACTAGATTTGAGCTGATGAATGCTGCTGCTTTGTTAACTTCTTAGGTCTGATTAGACCTTTGTTAGCTTTTTTGTTTCCTGGCGTCTGCTGCGAGAGCCCTGCTGAGAGGTTTGTTTGCAACAATGTATTTCATTTTTCATTCTTCTGGTGTGTTTTTCTGTAGCCTAACCTAGTTTTGAACTCAAGGTCCTCCTACCTTCAAGTCTCAAGTACTGACTGTACACCACCACCCTGGGTTCCAGTAACACCAGAAACTTGTGACCTGGGCACCTGGAACATTTCCAAAGGCACATTCTGTCTTAGAGAATTGACACAAAGTTAGAAGGAGGCAGACTAAGGTGGGGATTTGTGACTTGGACACCACAGGAGTATCTAGATTTGATGGCGTGTTTAGTTTTGCTAGAACACCCCATAAACAAAGCACTTGTAAAACTGAGGGAATATAGGTCTAAGGTCCCGACTCCTGGAAGAGTTTGTAGCTCTTGCAGAATGGTCTGTAATTGTAGGAGGACTATATTGGTTCATTTTAGCTACGTGTCTCACTGGTAGTAATGTGTAGAGTTGTCTTCTATGCATGCTGTATGTCTTTCCAATTTTTTTTCATCTAGCTCAGCACTCTCCTGCTGCATTCTTCAATGTCAGGTGTCGGGGCCTCCAGATGGACTTAGGAGTCTTATGATTTCAGTGCTTATTCAGTGAGGAAACCAGGAAACCACTATGCTGCATAAAAATACTACCCTCAGCACCATTCAATTAGTGATATCTTGACTAAGAAAAGAACAGAAACAGACTAGTTGAAATCATTGAATTTGTAGGAATGATGTAGGTAGAGAACAATATGGGGTTCCTCCCAAGTTTTGTCCTTGGGGGAAGGAGCATAGTAGGAACCGTATCATGGACAAGGTTTGAAAGCTGGCATTCACAGCCGTGCAAAGTTCAAACAGGTGTGCCTTGTCTGTGCCTTGCCAGCCACATGTAGCCACAGAGAGCTGTGGATATGGTCCAACACAAAACTATATATCTATTTAAAATATCACATCTTCCTTCCATTCATCATCCATCCATCCACCCATCATCTGTCCATCTATTATCTGTCTAGCTATCGTCTATCTACTTATTTTAAAGACGGGATCTCACTGTGTAGCCTTGAGTATCCTGAAACTGCCTGCCTCTGTTTCCCATGTGCTGGGATTAAAGACATGCACTACCATACCTGGAGATGTCGCAGTTCTTGAGCATGAGCTTTGTAGATGACATGTGACTTGCAGTGTCCAAAGATTGGCTATGCCTGTTGAGAGCAGTACATTCTGAATGCAACGTCTTTGAAATTTCTTTCCAGTGTTCTGTTATCTAATAGAAATACAGAAAGGCATGAGTAGGAACTTGGTGGCAGAGGATGTGCTTTGCTTACACAAGGGCCTGAGTTTGATCCTCCAACCCCTCCATCCTTTCCCCGTGCTCAGAGTACCAATGTCTTTGTGCCCAGTTGTACTTGTGGAGGTCAGGGTGCCATCAAGTATCTCTGATTGCTTTCCGTATTCTGTATCGAGGCAGGGTCTCTAACTGAACCTAGAGCTCACCAGTTTAGCTAGCCAGCCTGCCTTGGTTATCCCCTCTCTATGCCCAGAGTCTTGGGGATAATCATGGGTGCACCATCATGCTAGCTGAACACTTATATGGATGCTGGGGTTTTCAACTAAAGTCCTCATACATGCTCAAGTACTTTTCCTTCTCTCCATCCCCTCAAAATACCGTTTCAAACGTTCATTAAAAGCACACATTTGGTAGACAGACATTCTGTCACCTTTCTTTACTTGGTAATTGAAATGTATCTTACCACATGAAGCCTGTGTGGCCAGCCATTGCAGTAGGGGACACTGTGATTCTAAAGGCTTCTCATACCCGTTTCTCAGTGGAAATGCGAACATATGCCCGCATGGAACGTTCTCTTCTTGTGTTTTAGGGAAACTGGATTGTTTTCTCAGCGGTTCGTTGGCGTTAGCATAATGCCTCCCTGTGTAGGCTGGAGTGTTAGAATACTCTCTGCAAGCCTTGTAATGGTTTTCAGGAATTATCGCTTTTATTATAGTGTATTTGGGATAGCCAGAAAGTGTTTTCTATTCAGTGTGAAATCTCTGAAAAGGACAGTCAAAACCACATGCGTTTTCTAGTGGGACATGGGGTTGAGCTTCTAATTGCTCCATGGAGTGCTTGAGACTGGATGTGTGAATTGTCCAGTTGGCATTTTGTTTGGGTTTTTGTGCATGTTTTTTAAAAGGTTTTAGCTACTCACTCTCCAGACTTCTGGAGAGAACGGGGCGTTCTGATTGTCCACTTCAGCAACCTTTATCTGGGACTTTTCACGTACCGTGTCCTTTTGGTGGGCAACTTGAACATTCTGTATTTTGGTGGCTTTGTTTGATACCTGAGAAGGATGTAAGAATTTCCCCCCAAAGTGCTGGTGACCCTAAGATAAGATCTGTGTGGACTCCTGGCTCACCCATGTTTCTTCAGCTACTAAGGGATCATAAAGGAGTGTAGCGTTTAGCATGATTTTTTTTTTGAAGCACCCACAATCTTCGGGCTTATTTTTTCCTCTAGATTTTGATTCCATGGTGTTGAATATCAAAGAACGTGTTAACCAGATTCAGTGCAGGAAAACTTTGAAGAAGTCATTTATTTCTGGGACAAAGAAATGAAAATCCAAATACGTTTTCCAGATATGAATTAAAACCTTCTTTTTGTCGCTGTGTCTCTAAGTCCTATTTTATCCCGGATAGAACATTTCTTTGCTTTGGATGAATTACATTATTCATTTTCAAAATTTAATCTTGAGACAGGTATTTTGCTATGTAGCCCAGGCTAGACTTTGCTCATGGTCCTTCTGTCTCAGTAACAAAGTGCTCGGTTTATACTCATGCACCGCAAAGCACAGCTAAACAATTATTAAATTAGACAGTTAACGTGTGTGTGATGCTAAGAATCGAACTGTAAACCCCACACATTGTTGCAAGCGAGGTTCTAGAGCTAAGCGAAACATTGCTCTTTGAATAATAGCACTCTGGTTCAGTCACTTTAAGAATTCTTTACCATGTGTTTGAAGTGTGATGGATTAAGTATGTGCATCACACGAGTGTAGGAAGTAGAGGAGGCAGGACTGCTGTCAGCTACTATGTAGGTGCTGGGAGCTCAAGCCAGGTCCTCGGCAGGAGCAGATCTCATTTTTCAGTAGCATACCATCAGTGAATGTCATTCAGCGTTGTTGCTCCCCCCTCCTCCCGTAATGCGTAAACTTCACACGCCAGACGCCACTGCTGCAACACCTGATATCTGCCCTTTCTTTTTTTAAACCCCTCCTGTAGTTTTGTATTCTATTTTTTTCTTTCTAACTGTCACAGAACGGAGTGATCTGAACATGACTGGACTGGCAGAAAAGGGAAATCGGAGGCTTCTTTCCCTCCCTCTTTGTTTGTAAAACTATGTCCGTGGGGTCTGCATCCCCTTATCAGGCCTTTGGGGGAACTGGGGATGTGGTGTGTGATGGCGAGCTTCTGCAGTCCTTCGTGTGCACCACGGAAAGCAATGTGTGTTTCCAGACCAGTCTCTCCCACTGGCTTCTTACACCAGTTTGTGACAGATGTAGCATGTCCCCATGTGCTACGTCTTATTCCTCTGTGCAAAATTCAAAGGCACAATCTGTTTTATTCGATTTTGCCCAATAGTGAAGCCCCCAAAGATACAGTTTGCTTCTGACACGAGTCTTTTTATTTTAGAAAGAAGGAAGCTTATTTCCCCTACAACCTCCACTTTTATTGACTAGGTTGCACTGTTATAACACTATTTAAATTCCAAGTGGACACCTTTACTAGAAATTGGTTTTTCTTAGATTTTTTTTAATACAAATATTATGGGGGGTACTAAAGTGAAACTTGGAATTTTGAGCTTGAGCTTTGCAAATCATAACCTGCCTTTCCCTTCAACTCTGGATGGGTCTTGTAGTATGATTCATCTGAGCTTGAGGTTTTACAGAAAGTAGAGACCCAAGAGACGAAACGGGAGATAAGCCCTGCCCCGAACCATTTCTTCATTGGAAAATGACATTTGCTTTAATCCTCCCTCCCTCCCTCCCTCCCTCCCTCCCTCCCTCCCTCCCTCCCTCCCTCCCAACCACACACACACACACACACACACACACACACACAGAGAGAGAGAGAGAGAGAGAGAGAGAGAGAGAATTTTCTCCTCCTTTTAGTTATTCAAGAAATTGCTATTAGAGCTATTTAAACAGACTGAATGATAAGTACTTTAGCCATCCTGATGTGATCTGGCAAAAAAAATTTTATAATGGTTACAGTTTTTTTAATTAAATCATTTTATTTAAGATTCTAATAGCTCTTTTAAATTATTTTCCTTGAGAGTTGTATTGTGTTATTTCAAGTTAATAACTCCCTTTCAAGCAAAGCAGAATGCAAGGCATTTCTTGGGCGATTTCTTGCTGTGTTCGAAAAGAATAAAGCTAGCCTCCTTCTTGCTGGAGTAGAAGCCTGCTTAACACCTCAGAAACATGGAGATCACACAGATAAACTTGTAACCTTGGGTCTCTGGAACTAGCAACACCAGTGCGATTGCCTGGCAATGTTAACCAGTTCCTCGTGTTTTCATTTTCCCTTTAAATGCCATAGACAGATTTACATGTGTTGAACATAAAGATGCCAGTGAGAGGCCTGTTTATTAGACTTTTGGGAGGGGAAAATTCCTGTAGACCATGAGAGTCTATTGTAGTTGACCATTTATCTGTTTCCCAGCAGGTTGGTTGTCTTATTGTCCCTGGTTTTTAATTTTTTAAATTTTTTTTTATTTTTTTAATGTGCCATGGAACTGGAATTCCAGACAGTTGTGAGCTGCCAGGTGGGTTCTGGGAATTGAACCTGGGTCCCGTGGAAGAACAGTCAGTGCTCTTAACCACTGAGCCATCCCTCCAGCCCTTGTCTTTGGATTCTTATTATGTGACTTATATACAACCTTGAACCATTGCTAAAGATAAAATCTTCATTATCCTCTTTATGATGAATAGTTTTGATTTCATGTAGTAATTAGTTTTTATCTAAATGACTTTCTTTCCATGTGCTTACGTCTTGTTGTGGAAGAATGGTCCACCCATCCCAAGACTAATTAAGGGTGGCAGAATTGAGGCCAAGGCCATGCTCTTAGGCATGTTTAAATAGTGACAAAGTGGTTTTTAAAACTCTTCCCAGGGCCTGGAGAGATGGCTCAGCCAGCAGTTAGGAGCTCTTCTTGTTCCTCCAGAGGACCTAGGTTCAATTTCCAGCACCCATGTAACAGCTCACAGCCACCTATAACTCTAGTTCCAGGGGGGTCCAATGCCCCCTTCTGGGCTCTGATGCCACCTCCATGCTGATGGTGCATATACACACAGTCAGGCACACACATCAAGCATAAACTAGATCTTTGGAAACAAGCAACTCTGTCTGTTCCTGTGGAGTCTATTGCAGTGTGCTTTGGACCTCTGGGCTTCAGGGTCATGTAGGTCGCCCCTCTTGTATAGGCTTTTTTTTTTTTAAAAAAAAAAACATACTTACTTAACTTTTATATGTGTGTACAATGTATTTCAATCATATTCACGCCTGCTCTCTCCTTCGGCTCTTCCCAGAAACCCCGTTCCTAGCGTCACGCCCTCTTCTAAAAACAGATCTGAAGTCTAACCACTGAGTCCAAATAGTGCATGGGGCCTCCTACTGAACCACGGTTCATCTCTCAAGGATCACATTCCTAAAGAAAACTGGCTCTTCCTTCCCTTGCAGTCACCGGCGGCCAGGAGCTCGGCAGCTGGGGGTGGGAGATCCTGCACCACTCTCCAGTCCATGCTGAATTGCTGACTGGCTTCATCTTAAGCGGGCTGCCATATCTACTATGAGTTCACGAGTGTAGAGGGCTGCTCATGTCAGGACACTGTTTCCCCATCACCCCATGTCTCCTGAAATATTTGTCTTTTCCTTTTGTTCTTTGAGCTTTGAGTCACTCTGTACTCTACAGTTGTCAGTCTCTTTATTACAAGAAGCCTCCCTGTTGAGGTCCAAGGACTTGACTAATCAGTGGATGTAGCTGTGTTGAAAAAACAGTTTGATACAAGCGGGCATAGCTTTATGTAGCAGATATCACTTAGAAAAATGTAGTGGTGTTACTATTACCTCTTTTCACTTTTGATTGGAAATTGTGTGTGTGTATGATTATTGCCTCTTTCCTCTTTGGTTGGAAATTGTGTGTCTGTGTGTGTGTACGCGCATACGTGCATGCATTTGTATGCACACACGTGCATGATTATGTCATGGTGTGTTGAGGAGCCAGAGGATGACTTGGAGGAGTTGGTGTCTTCCTCCTTGTGAGTCCAGGGTTTGGAAGTCAGGATATTGGGGTTGGAGACCCCTTCACCCACCAAGCCTTCTGTCTCCATTACTGTTTCTTTCTCTTTCACTTTTCTGTGTACTTTTGTGCCTACCACTTTTAAAATGTTGGGATGAATAATGAGCTTATTTTTCTTTGTTCTCTTGTAGTAAATATCAGACTTAGGACCTGCTGCATGCTACGCAAACACTCAGCAACCAAACCCTAGACCCTTAGCAGTTCCTTTTTTTCCCCCTTTCTTTATTCAGGTGAAAAGGGTAATGGTGAGTTGCAATGATAGAAAAGAAAAACTAAGTAAAGTTAAAAACCAGCCGGGACTGTTTCTGTTCAAGTGAGTGCGTATCTCCAGTATTTGCTTCTGGAGAACTTCACAGCCTTCAACTGAGGTGCACACTTAGTATTGTGACCCGCCTAGAGGCTAGGTCTGAGTTCTGCTTGTGCTCAAGCCCACCTGCCTCTGCTGTATTTCCTGCACAGCAGAGATGCTGTTGCAGTTTTCCTTCATAAAAGCACCTTAGAGTTATGTCCTCGCAGCCGCTGTCTGAGATTGCTCTACGAGCCTGAGGTCTAAAGACCTGAGATTGTCTGACAGAGAATATCACCTGCCAGACACATAGGTTGCCACCTGTGAGTTCACCTACCCGTCCCAATCTTCTTTAGGTATTACATGAATCCTGTTTTCTTAACCTTTGTGGTTATAATCATTGTCGCCATCATCACTGCCCAGCTCCCTAGGCTTAGACAGACTGGACTCTTGTGTGTCTACATATCCTTATGTGTGTGTGTGAAGGACTCGACTTGTGTGCCACATGTGTAGAGGCCAGTGGAAGGGGTGGGGTGTCTCACTCTGTCATTTTCCACCTTTTTTTTTAAATTTCCAGCTCACCAGTTCCAGGAATCCTCTTGCCTCCTCCCCATCCCTTGCACTGGGATTATTGGCATGCGTGGTCATACTCAGCATTTTATGTAGCTGCTGGGGTTTGAACTTAAGTCCTCAGGCTTGCACAGCAAACAACTTTCCCAACGAGCCAGTCTTCCTAGACTCTGCAGCCAGCCTCTTTGTGACCTTAATTTTCCATGTTTCTTTATCTCTCTTTGTGCCACCGTGACATCATCCAACCTTAGGTTCTACCACTCTTTCTGTGAATGCTCTAAATTAAAATACCCATTCTCCAGCTACTCCTAGAATATTCTTCTCTCTCTTTTCCGTGGTAGTGTCTTGTTCCCTTTACTTTCCTGTGTTCCCAAGTCAAGTTCCAAGAGGACACAAGACTTTACACTGTCTAATAACTGGCACTGGAAGTCACAGGTTTTTGATGATAATAGAATGTTATGAATTAGTTCTACCTATGTTGTCTTCAGCAAAATGGTGTCATGCTTGCCATCCACTCTGAAGTGGATCCTCAAATCAGGCCCGGCTTTGTGCGTATAATCTGCTGTTAGTGGTGGTTATGCTGGTGGTGATGTGTGTTATCTTGGGGATCTCTATTTTAGATTTCTTCCTGTTGGCATAATTGAATCCCACAGAGTAGATGATACAGAAGGAATAAAGGTTTCCTTAGCTCTGTTTCTGGTGACTGAGAAGTATGAGAATTTGTTGTTGATGTCTGGCGAGTGCAGATTTATGAAGGCAGATTCTTATGACCCAGTTACCTCCTTACGGATTCATCTCCTAACACCAGTACTGTATGAACTTGCGGGTTAAGTTTCCAAACACATGAAAATCGGGAGGCATTTTAACAATAATAACAGTCACTAGTCACTGTGTGCCAGAATTGTGAATTACTTGCTTACTGTTGGTATGTTTTGCTAGAGTTAGTGGATAGGATGTCATTTTCAAATGGATGCTAAGCCACATGTATGTTATTTTTTACATCATAGGACTTTTTGCTCTCTATGAAACCCATTTTAATACCTCACTAACAATATGTACATATATAGATAAAATGACTACATCAAAAGTCTATGTTATGGAGTGTATTTCTGGTAAATAAAAGTATGTTAAGCAGTAAGAACTACGTATTTTAAGAGAATGGAATGAAGAGAATTTATTAGCCAATGTATCACTTTTCTTTCTGTCTTGTTTTCCCCCTAAAGACACATTGTAACCATGTTGATTTGTATTTGGCATGGGTGACTTTCTTTTTCTAGGCAGTAAGTAATGTTTGTGTAGTCATAATTGGATCTTCTCCACAGCATGGTAGAAAAGTCACTACGTTTTCTGAGTTCTATTAGGAGCAGGCTTTTATCCTTGCTGCCAACAGGAGTAGGAAAAGTAGCCCAGACAGCTCAGTTCTTTTGAAATGGTTCCATTTTTAGTTTTTGAGGCTCTTGTAGATGTTTTTTCTTCACTTTGAGCAAATGGCCTCGCTATTAACCCAGATACCTTATGATGCCCCAAATGCAATTTTGTGAAAGAAAGTACAAGAACTGAGAAGGTAGTAGAGCTCTTGCTGAGGATATGTGAGGGCCTGGGTCCATCTCTAGTGTTAGGCAGAGGAAAAAGAAAACAAGAATTGTAATCTAGTGTCACCTCTAAAGCTTGAAGATAGTGCCTGCCTTCAGGCTGTGTATCCTTGGACAAGTTACTTAGCATTTTCTAAGTTACTTTCTTTTTCTAGACCATAGGATTTCCATTGCATTACTTCCATGAGCCACTGTACTTACCTGTCTCCCTCCCTCCCTCCCTTCCTCCCTCCCTCCCTCCCTCCCTCCCTCCCTCCCTCCCTCCCTCCCTCCCTCCCTCCCTCCCCCCCTTCTGTCCTCCCACCCTCCCTCGTAGTGTTCTGTATGCATTTATGCCTGCAGGCCAGAAGAGGGCGCCAGATCTCACGCTAGATGATTACCAGTCACCAGATGGTTGCTGGGAATTGAACTCAGGACCTCTGGAAGAAAGAGCCAGTGCTCTTAACCACTGAGCCATCTCCCCAGACCCTGTACTAATAATTTTTTAATAGTGCCTGCTTCATAGCAGTGAGGTATTTAGTAAGTAGCTTCTGATGGACTGGGCTGTGATTGCAAATTCAGATGGTCATGGGAATACTATGTCAGAAGAAAATCCAGTCAGGGGAGATGGAGGTGCAACGAGCTTGTATCTCAAAGCACTTCTCTAAACAGGGGCCTACTCAGCATACATCATGTTAGAGAAGCACGCGTATCAGACTTCTTTCCTGAGTGTTCCCACCTTGGGTGGACAGATGGGCACGCATGCCCCCCCCCACATACATATACACACACACACACTTGGTGAAGTAAAACATCTAGGTGGGTGGTTGCTCTGCTTGGTGACTACCACTGAGTAAACCCTTGGTTGTGTTTGCTATCTTTTGGATCACTAAAACTTGGTAAAGATACGCAAGAGTGGTAAAATCCTCGTACTTCATTGTCAGGTTGCATGTGACCACGATGCTACCTGTGACTAGCCTTCATTTTCTTATTTTACAAGCCTTGCAAGACTCAATTCTTTGAGAGCCAAAGAGTATTTATTATTCTAAAACAGACCCAAAGTGCTGTTCACTTCACCTCTGACCGGCGCCATGAAGTCTTTGAAGCCAGGAACCGAGTCTTTCTTTTTCAGGATTGTGCATCTGTGGCAGGGAACTGTCTCTTTTGGATTTTCTTTGCAAGGGGTTATTAAACTGTGGGAAGAGTCAGCTTTTGAAGTGTGCCATGTGTGCCTCAGACCTTTTGGGAAGTGTTTTTAGTTTCTGAACTTCTCAAACTATGGCGGAGTTAATTATAGCAGAGGGGGTGGCTCTAATTTTTCTTGTCTTGATTTAAAGGACAACAGATCCTGCCTTTTGGAATCACGCTATGTTATAGTTGTTCAGACTTTTGCTCCTCTATTTTATTTCAGTTTTCTGAGGCCGTTTGGTATCTTCATTGCCCAGTAGGACCCACCACTACTGTGTGATCTTTTGTTCCCTAGAATTACTTCTGAGTTCTGATGGTTTATTTTACTTCA
Organism: Chionomys nivalis; assembly: GCF_950005125.1. NCBI lineage: Eukaryota > Metazoa > Chordata > Mammalia > Rodentia > Cricetidae > Chionomys > Chionomys nivalis. Next base: position 48,059,973 of record NC_080090.1, on the reverse strand, counting down.
AAAGAAACCATGGCCCTATGCTAGGCCTCTTTATCGTGTTAGATAATGAAAAACAATTCTTTGTAGTTAGGACAATAGGTGCATTTCAATACGGTGAAATAGACAATCTGCTGTAATAGGATCCATTGTATTTGTGGTTAGTTCAGTATCACACGACGGCTACGGCAGGCTGCGGCTCTGTAGCTGCTCAGAGAGAGGCACACTTCCTGATTCTGCTTTTTGGGACACTGACAAAGTACATCTCACCACAATTAATTGAAATGTAGCACAAAGGAAATGTGAGCCTCGTCAGAATATTTAATTACCTTTAACTATAATTTGATACATTTGCTCATTGTAGGCACAAAAAAGATAAAGATATATTCATTGCAGACTATTGTGTGGCGTGTAATGCTCTTAAATGCTCTCTAAAATCTAGAGAAAATTGTGCCCGATTTCCTCTTCCTTGAAGGATCCTTAATTTGTTTGTTGTATGAGGAGTTATATTAGACATAAACAGCCTGTTTAACTATTTGTTGGCCACTGTAAAAATACGCATTCTCCACACGGAAAGGAGAGGGTCTGTTTCTTGATTTTACGTGGGCTTTTTTCCATGGGGGCTAGGGGGAAGAGCTCGGCTGCCACCTTGTCCCTCATGTGTCATTTTCATTCCGCTGCAATTGCTTTGCTGTGACCGTTTCAATTTTTTTTGTCATTGTTGTTTCTAGGCTGGCCTCAAACTCACAGAGATCTGCCTGCCTCTGCCTCCCAAGTGCTGGGATTAAAGGCGTGCCCCACTATCGCCTGGCTGATGTTTTCAATTTTTCATAAAAATATCTTCTCCCAGACCATCCACATCTTTTTTTTTTTTTTTTTTTTTTTTTGGTTTTTTGAGACAGGGTTTCTCTGTGGCTTTGGAGCCTGTCCTGGAACTAGCTCTGTAGACCAGGCTGGTCTCGAACTCACAGAGATCCGCCTGCCTCTGCCTCCTGAGTGCTGGGATTAAAGGCGTGCACCACCACGCCCGGCTGACCATCCACATCTTTTGGAATGTCCTAGAATTAGGTAGGCACCTAGGTGGGGAAAAATACTTTCATCGACAGGGTACTAGGTCTATCAGCATGTTTCAAAAGGTGTTTGGGATGTTCTTATGGTAAACCAAATCAGTTTCTACTGCTGTATAACCTTATGTGACCATTAATGATATTAGTTAATTTTTCATTGTTGTGACGGGTTTCTGAGACAAACTTTGAAAGGAAGAAAGATTAATGTTCATTTCTGGTTTCAGAGGTTATAAGTCCATGGGCATCTGACTCTCCTTTTCCTGGACTGTGAGGAGAAAAGCCTCATATTGGAAGGGCAGAGGCACTCAATTCATGGCATCCAGGAAGCACGGAGAGAGACCAGAAATTGGAGATGAAAAGCGTGCCTCCCAGAGACCTAATATTTTCAGTCAGGCCCTACTTCCTGCTAGTCCTTTTATCTATAAAGCCATGCATGGTTCCATCCATTGATGGAGTGGGTGTCTCCATAGTCCAGTCACCTCTTTAAGATATCAGGATTAAGGAATAAGCCTCCAACACACAGACGTGTTTTTTTGTGTGTGAGCGCACACAAACTAGAGGAGGGGGGTAGAAGTGGGGAGCGATTTGATTTCAGGTCTTTTCAGATCATGAGTTAGCAGAGATGAAGTGGGTGTTATTGGTTCAAGCTGGGAGTATAACCGGTCCTGTAGAACTAAGCAGTACCTCCTTTGAAATCCTTTCTTCCTTGGTGAGCATCTCAGACCACCATTTTTCATTTACAAATGAATATGCAAAATATTATTTGCATATTCAAACTGCTTTTGTCACCAGAAAAGACTTCAGGTGCTGTGGTGCCCTGTACTTTTAGCCATGCTTTCCAGGTTGGGAAGAAAAGCGGCTGTGTATAACAACACGACCTTCTCCCTCCCTCCCTCCCTCCCTCCCTCCCTCCCTCCCTCCCTCCCTCCCTCCCTCCCTCCCTCCCTCCCTCCCTCCCTCCGTCTTTAAGGCAGGATCTCACTTTGTAACACTGGCTGGCCTGCCTGGCTCTGTCTCCCAGTTATTGGGATTAAAGGTGCAAGCCACCACACCCATCTTGATTCCTACCTCTTATCATCTTGGAGACATTTGCTTCTCTCCAGCAGTGAAACTGAAGAAGACATATGGGGCTAGAGAGGTGGTGGTTAGGACTGCTCCCGGCTCTTGCAGAGGACCCAAGTGTGGTTCCCAGCATCCATGACTGATGGTTCACCACTACTTATCATAACTGGTTCTAGGGGTTTGTGGTACTCCTTTCTGGCCTCTGCAAACACCTACATACACACATGGCAACCCCCCCAATGAATACAAATTCAAAATAAAAAGTTATCTATGTCAAAATGTTACTTAATGAGTGCTTTTTGAAGGAAAAAATGTTCATACACAAATAAACACAGGGGAGTTACTGAAACTTCAAGTTCCTTCCCCTAAGACCAAGTTTCTGAGAAGCTCTGGGTAACAGAACCCTCCTAAAGATGCAGTTAGGAGATGGGTAACACATCTGCTTTTATAGTCCCATATTACAAACATTTATTCTCATAAACTCTGTCCAGTAGCCTTGGGAAATTAAATCATGCACACAGGAAACTGTGTTGATGTCTTCAGCAATAGGTACCTCATAGGATATTTTTATAGGACGGGATTGGGCCTGTGGGTCTGAAACATTTATAAATATCTTCTTCACTTTAGGCTCCGTAGAAGTTCTGAGAGGAGAGAGAGTGTCTGAAAACTCCTGCCACTCATTTGGCGCCCTGCCTAGCAACCAAGTGACTTAAGATTCCTCCTGCTGAGTGCGATGGAAGCATCATTGGCTAGTTAATATTGTTGGCTTTTTAACTCTCTGCTTCCATCTTGTCAGGATTGGTAGACTGGGATGATGGGAGTAGCTGGATTTGTCCTTCCTAATCATTCGATGATGAGATACTCGAGGCTCTTGAAAACAGCTTGAGTTTGAAATTCCTTCTGCCCAGGTTTGCCAGCCAACTGAGGATATGTATGTGCTTCTTAAAATGACATTAGAGTCGACCTCTTTCAAAAACATGTATCTGTGTACACTCCTGGGCTTTTCTGTGTTGTACACAATGGCTCCAACAATTTGGAACATTATATATAACACGACAAAAGACCCTTCTATGCTTCCAGCTGACAAATGACTTCATATTCCTAAACCATAGGGGCTCGGTTGTGAACTTGCTAGAGTTTATGTTTGCGTAACACCGTCTCCTCCTTCTTGTTATTTAAATGATAACCATAGGCAGATTTACGCATATTGTCTGTTCCGAAGAGTGAAACCACACATTTTCATGTAAGCATGCTCCATTTTTAATTGTGTAATTAAGTTGCTGACATAAGCAGGTATGCAATTTCACATTAAGGTAAGGATCCGTAAAGGCATGCATTTGCATAATTTAATTTTCTGCACAGAAGATATTGAAAATCAATAGCATGATTCATAGCCATACCATAGCATACCATGCTGTAGCCGCTCTGCGGTTGGAGCTGAGGAGAGGACAGAGTATTAGAATTGATTGAATTTGGCGTTGCTGACTCTAGCTTTCCTTGGGAGCCACAGACTGTTACCGTGTGCAAGCCTCTGTTCCTTTAATCAAATATGAAGTTGCTTTATATACAGTATATATATATCTCGACTGCTATTCAAATGGTTTTAAAAATACATTTAAAACCACCTCGTCTTTGATTGGAAGATATTTGCGGTGAGGGCTTTAGATCATCTTCCTTAGTTTATACAGGTGACATCGATACACAGTTCCCTCCTGATCTGGAGGTGGGATAAGGAACCACACATAACTGCTGCAGTGGAAAGGAATAGTACATAAAGTTACTTTACTGAGCAGGTCGTTTGTTGGAAAGCACGTGGTGCCCAATGATGGAGTCTTTGCTTCCCTGGTCATTTTCAAATCGCTTCCCCAAAGACCATCCTGTGGGAATCTCAGGCCCTTCCCATCCTGCTTTGCGTGTTCATTGTTTGCTCTTTTTGGTAGGTGAGCAGTGGTCCTAAAAGTGGGTCAGTGGAGACAGAAGGCGACTTTTGGCTGTACACACACACACACACACACACACACACACACACACACACAAATCTAGGACCTTTAAAAAGTTGATTTTTTGGGTACTTCTCCAAAACAATTTAATTTGAATTTCAAAGCCCAGTGTCCAGGACAGTTTGTCATTGATTTGTGCTTTCTATTTTTAAAAAAATTTATCCCCGGGTTGATAATCTATTATAACGACGGTGACCTTGTAGATTGTAAAGTGATGGCCAGAAGCCAAAGTGCGTATTTAGAGGCATTGTCATCGCAGGACTGGTTGCACAGGTGACAGAAGACAGAGTTTTAATTCTAATCTGTTCACTGTAACTCTCCAACTCTCTAGCTTCCCGTTGGCGCTGACCAGGGCTTAATGCTGTCAAAAGAATTGGTCTGTATAGTCTGCCTCCTGGCGTAGCTCCAAGTTTGGTTATTATTGCAACTTGTGCTGATCCCATACTTGGTCCTCAGCCCACCCTACCCATTGTTTTGGGGACCATGTCTCAACATCTTCATGGATTCATTATGCCTAGCTCTTCCATAAGCAAGGAAGACAGGCTGATAGCCTTGTGCCTGATTTCATCGCGGGGGTTTTCAGGATGCTGGTGTATGGGGACTCAGTGGCTTAAGTCAGAAGAGGGCAAGCCGTGTGCTGGGAGGAGAAAGGTGCCTGGATAGCTGTGGGTAAATGGAATGGGCTATGGTTGCCACTGAAACAATGGCTGTGGAGCAAATTCTTATTGAGATGGTGCTGAGGGAAAACATCTCTCAAACAGTTCAATTTAAATTTAGTCGAGTTGACTGGAGCAGAAGAAAATGAAAAATGGTCTGTGAACCTAATAAACACCCAGAACAAGTTCTGAGAAACCATCCCCTAGCGAGCTCAGACATCAGTTATAGAGAAAGGAGGTGGAGGGGGTGTAGAAGTGAATTGAACGTGGGCTTGAGGATGTAGCTAAAGGGGTAGAGCTATTGTCTGGCATGCACAGAGTTTAGTCTCCATTACTCAGTGAGCTGGGTATGTTGAAGTACACGCTTGTAATCCTTAAACTGGGGGCATGGCATCAAGGGCACCAATAGTTCAAGGCCATCTCTATCTACATGTGACCTTGTTTTTCAACAAGCACAAACTAAGCATCAGCTTAGTGGGTTACAGCTGCGGCAGTCCCCCAACCTTTTGGTTACACCTTCACGCATTCTAGACAGTTAACTTCTTGCAGGTTCTTCTGCGTCCAGCAAGAGATCAGTTAGGAAGAGTAAATTCCCGAATCGTTTGTTCCATTGGGCTTGGGGCTGAGCAGGGTGCTCCACTTTCAGTAAGTCCTGTTGTCTTCTGAACTATCCTCTAGGGCCCTTATTTCACAAGCAAGTAAACTTATGTCATACTAAAAACCCCCAGAGACTTGGCTTTTATCGGTCACATTGTCAAGTTGCTGCTGTACCCCTTGTCCTGATACAAAGAGAAAGGCTTTGGGGTACGAGGTGAAACACAGTAAGCAGGCAACACATTAAAATTCTTGACACATGCCCCCCAAAATATGAACTGTCCAGCGTGAGGGAGTCATGAGAGAGCCGGGGAGTAGATGCTGTGGTTTCCATCGTAGGTGAGAACTTGCGACTCATGCATGCTCTTCGTGGCTCACCTGCAGAGCTGATGGCTGAGATGGTGAGTGGCCACATTTTTATTGCACGTGACAGTGAGCAGTAACTTACATTTTTTTACCTCGTTGTTTTGAACGAGCGAACAAATAGAAGTGATAGCAGGTTTCCTTTTGAGAAGAACGTTTGGAGTCTCCTCCATTCCAGCTCTCCTCTAAAGGCTCATCTCGGGAGCTTCTGTGGTCCAGCCCTGGCTGAGGGTCTCAAACTAGTTCTCACAGTTGCGGTGTTTGTTATTGGCGCCGCCTTCTCATCAAAGCTAACGCCCTTGTGCCCCTGTTGTCCGTAGAAAATGTACCGTCGTTTCGTGTTTCCATCGGCATCCCAGAGCCAATGGACGTGTTTCCTGACCTTTTTCCTTGCTTCTGGAAAGCAGACTTGATTTTGTTTGGGTGCATTTGAGTATTAATATAGGCGGGTGGCGTGTATTGTTTGGGAATCGGGGCACCTGTGATGTTTATCCTTGTACACATCTGTGCATTTAGGCGTAGGCTCATCACTAGAGGCAATTTGCATTCGATGGAGAGGATGCAGGTGGGGTGGGGAGTGGGGGAGGGCTTTGAAGGCTGCAGTGCACACATGGGAACTCTCGTGGTCGTAGAGAATCCGTTCGATATTCTGGGGTGGATTGGATTCCTTTAGGGTTTCAACAGTATGTCACTGTTATGCTGTAGTATGAGTATTGGCAGTGGAAGGTTCTGTGCTCTGCTGTCCTCTCTACTACGGGAGAACATTTGTGGGCCTAAGGGTGTGGACCTGGAGGGGGTCTCCAGTGCGTGCCTGTGCTTTGCCGGGCAGAGGCCCTGGTCTCAATGCTTCTGTTTGGCTCTCAGATCTGCTATGTGCTTTGTGCGGTGCTGAAGTCTCTGCACCTGGAACCTCTCCCCACTCCCCACCCCCCACGTATGTGTAACAAACACAGTGAAGAGCACTTGTGCCCTGGAGGCTTTTATACCCAAAACACACTTATTCAGAGAGTTAGAAACCAAAGCACACATTCTGGGTCAAATTTCATTGAACCGTAGGCAACTGCAAGTCATCTCCTTGCTTGAAGCTTGTTTCTACCACCGGGACCCTTGTGTCCACGTTTGTCGCACCAGGTAAATAATGTACCTAGTGAAGGTTCGGCTGGGGCTTACCCCTGTAATCCCAGCTGAGAGGATGGAGTAAATAGGAGGTTGGATGGGAGTTTGAGGCTAGCCTGATCTACAAGGTTACTTGCAGGTCAGCCTGGGCTACAGAGTGACACTGTCTCAAAACGAACAGCCAATCAACTGAAAACTAAATTCAAACATAGATGTGATTAATTATTATATTAATATTATATATGATAATATTGATTATATTAAGCATTAATATGAGCAGTAAATGTGTTAATGTCTTGCTGTGGACTTTTCTCTAGTTTTTTGGAATCAGACTCTTACTTTGTAGCCCTGCCAGCCTAGGACAGGAGGCAATCTTCCTGCCCCAGCCAACTGTTGGGAGGACAGGCACATGCGCCGTGTAACAAGACACAACTGAGGTTCTGTTCAGACAGCCTCTAAGGCTTGTGCTTCTGTGACTACCTCTGCTGCACGCGGCTGAGCATCTTCCATGTGCCCCGCGTCCACCTCAGCGCTATGACTGACTGTGTTCTCCCTCTCTTCCAGCATTGACTGAAGGCTATGTGGGGGCTTTGCAGGAGAGCAGACAGGGCAGCTCGGTGCAGATCCGCAGGCGGAAGGCGTCCGGAGACCCCTACTGGGCATACTCGGGTAAGTCCTCCTAAGTTGGTCAGTGTCCTGGAAGACAGGAGCATCAGGATTTCGTCTGATCCCCGTTTGGTCAAGCAGGTTTGGCTTTGTTAAAACTTGAAACGTTGAAGCCCGCTCTTTTCATGTTTTCCCATCATGCCCGTCCTCAAAGTGTTTGTCCCTGAAATTCCTTTGTTACGGAGTTACAGACATGTAACTCTTTGAGAGACAGAGTGTTGCCTTGAGGGTGCTGTGGTGACCCTTAATGTCCGCAGAACATGATACAGCATTCAATAGCTCGTGGAGTTTCTCCTAAGCCATTATCCACGAAACCCAGCTTTATTTCCAAGTCTTTGTGGTTGAGCGTATTGCCTCTCTCTGCCGTATACCGAGCCCAGTTTTGCTTTGCACGTGTGAGACAGTAACACGGATAGCGTCGCTGACAGTTTTAGTGCATATTACATCAGAGCTAATTTCCTTGCATGTAGAGGCCTTTCTGGACTGTGCTCTTTTCACTTAACTAAAAAAGAATGAACTAGGTGGTTTGTTATTTTTAAAAGAGATGAGAAAACTCACCAACTTGTTGAAAGCAGATCATAGCAAATTAAGGAGGAATACTTGAAAAAGACAGAGCGCTTTGAAATTACTGGGGTACTGAATAATTCAAGTTCCTTGTTTGAAAGAGCTTGGAGGTGCGGCGATTACTCTTCCTAATAAATGTGTGTATTATGTCGTGTTGTTGCATATGAAACTGCTGTGATTCTCCTCAGAACCAGGGCTTCCTTCTCAACCCCCAATTTCCACCTGCAAATCTTGTTAAATTTATGTCAGTGTAAAATGTATAGCCTGATCTTTAATTACCCCTTATCTGGTGGCGGTTTGCATTCTCTTGTCTGCTGATAAATCTCCTGCCCCTGCAGGGAGAATGGCCAGATCTGTTTTGTTTGGCTTGTCACAGACAGTGATGGTGAAGTCTTCCATCACACCTCCCTCTTTGTGATTAGAATTATCTAATTAGAGCCTTTTGTCACCATTTTCTGATAAATGAAGGAAATTGGGAGATGGAGGCCAAAATTACATACATACAGCTTCTTGCCAAGACATGCGAAGAAAATTTATCATTGTGTGCTCTGTGGCTGTGGTATCTGTCATGAAGAGGCATAAAGTGGCCCGTTATTTACAGTTCATCAATTTAGAATAATAATGCACTTAGGCAGGAAATTGGAAGTTACAGGGCATCTGTGCAAATGGCGGTGAAGAGGCAGAACTTCTCCCATTACTCAGGAGAGGGGCTGTGCGTGAGTGGTGCATCTGGGGAATAGAGCCATTATTGATGGACATCCTTGCCTGTGGTGGGCCCTGTTGCGTCTTCAGGTGTTACAGAGTGTGTGTGTCTCTGGGTTTGAGTTCTGCCTCCAGCTGAAGGCTGAGAGTTCAGGTTGAGAGATTGCTTTATTTACACCCATCTGGAGAGATCCATATGATAAACATTCTAGACTTTTCAAGACACAGGGTCTTTGCTATAGCACTCAGCCCTGCCAGCACGTCACCAGAGCCACCATAGGTGACACTAGAGAGCCTGAGTATGGTGTGATGAAATTGTTCATGAGTACTGGAACTTGAACCTTATGTAATTTTTATGTTGCAAGGAAATACTCTCTTTGGAATTTTTTTTATTTGTTTTTGTTTCAACTGAGCATTTGCAGGTCTTCAGAAGCATTTGTCCTCACAGGTAGCTAGCTGGATAATGTTCACAGGCTTTAGTTTGTCAATTCTTGTTTTAATAAATCTGACACACACACACACACATACACACACACACACACCCGAGTTCATTCAGGGCAGACCATGAAGAAAGAACCTTGGGATGGATATGACCAGCTTGGAAGAGTTTCTCAAGCAGCTTGCCAGGGGTAATTAAAATCAGTTGAGAGGAAGAGGAGGAGGAGGAAGAAGAAGGAGGAAACGGGGCTCCTGTAGGACCTGAGAAACTCACCTGGAATTGTTGGGGCCAGCAGACTTTGAGATGTTAGATGTTTGCTTATTAAAATGTCTCAGGGACAGAGCCCAAGTCTGAACAGGGTATTGTGTATCCCGTGTACCTAACACCCAAAGGTAATTTTATGCAGTGACTTTAACAGCATTTAAACCCTAAGGGTTTGAACTGCCACCCAACTCCTAAGGTTGGTTGTGGGATCTTCCACGTGTTCTCCATGTCAGTACTCCAACAGTTCAGAACTTTTGAGATGGGGTGCTCATCCTGTGTATATTCTTCATACATTGAAACCATTTCCCTAAGGATATCAGAGTGGTTCTTTTGTAAGTGAGTTCTGTATTGGTTCTCATGTCACCTAGATTTGGGGTTCATCAGAGAGGCTTCTCCGTAACTGCTGATGGATACAGGAAGGGCAGGAATCAATGAGACTTGGCATCTACAGACTTTCCACACTTCAGACTGGTGTGGACTGTGCTAGTCCCATTCCGGGATATACCTTTGAGGTATCAATGAAGCTTAAAATGTGAACTTGAGAAAAGAAAGGCTCCATGTTGTGAGGCATTTTTTTTTTTAATTTAACAAAGGTAAATTAGGCCATGTCTGAAAGATCAGTCTTAATGGACCAGATCTTAACATCATGCCTCTAATTCTGTAACCCATTTAGTTTCTCACAGGACGTTACCATTTGTTGGGGTAGTGCGTAGACTATGAATTTTGTCCTGCCATATAAACCTGTGTCAGATACTGTAAGAGTGCATCCGATTTTGGAGAGACTTTTCATTGCTCAGAGCCTTGACTTTCCTTCTGGGAAACAGGAATAACCAGCAGCATTTCCCTCCTAGGGTGTTCTGCGAGTGACGTGAGCTGGGGCACAGCTTAAGTTTAGCACGGTCTGTGTCCTCAAGTACTCGACTCTCCTTGCTGCTCTTGACTCTGTTTCTGCATTACTTGTTGGTGTTTCTGAAATTCTCACTGAGAAGCCAGGCTTTCCAGGAATTGCTAGATAGAACCGAAGGCGAAGGAGCTGAGACAGGCATGGGCAAATTTACGTTTCGCCTTTGTGAATTTCTTATGAGGTTTGTAGAGAGGATCATTGAGTTCAGAGGTGGAGAAGCTGCTGGCTTTAGCGTGAGTTTGTGCTTCAGGCTTTACTGTAAGACGACCACACTCATTACATTGTGTATTGTCTGTGGAGGTTCACTACAGCTTCTCAGCTAAGAATTAATATGTGTGTGTTTGTGTATTTATAGTTAATAATATGTATAGAGAGAACTATTGTGTGTGAGGTTGACATGCATATGTGCACATACTCCCATGTATGTGTGGTGGAGACTGATCTGAGTCTAATCCGGAGCTACCTAGGCATGAAGAAGACAGCTTAGGTTTCCTTGTGATCCTCTTTGTCCGCACAGACTTCAGCAAGTCTTTAGGGTGGCCCTTGCATTTTCCTTTCTAAGAAAAGGGTGTGGAAGAGACAAGATGAGGGAGGCAGGTTGCGTTTCAGGATCGGTCAATGAAACACGTGTGGGGTTCCATCGTTTACTGTTTGGTGGGGTGCAGTTTAGTTTCCATGCTGTCTGAGGTAGCCACTTCACAGTCACTGCAAAAGGAGTTTGAGTTTTGAGCTGGGGCTAGCTTGTCCTTAGGCAGCGTCACTACTGTACTTCATTCGTAGAATGGAGACCATTCAGCTTTCACTTGAGAGTGGGTATAGTTACTTGATTTCTACTGATCCCTTTGCCGTACTACAGATCCCTATTTATACTTGATGTGTGAGTTGTCCTCTGACAGACTTATCAGACACCTAGAATGTCAGCGTACAGGACTGTTGGTGGAAGAGTCTGCCTGTTCTCTGATTGTAGTCATCCAGAGATGGGGTTCCCCCTCTGGCTATTATTTGAGATACTGTAGCAAAGGGGCACAATATCTATATCCAGGTGGAAACTTCATCCATCAAAAGTGAGGGACAGATGTTGGATGGTAGGGTTACCTGTGAGGAACAATGGTGTCATTTCAAGAGGCTTTTGGTCTTTGTATTTCTTTTTCATTACAGGTAAGGAAGAATTTCATGAAGAATTAAGTATACCAGAAGGAAAATGCAATTCTCTCAAGTATCTTACTGGAGATATTATCACGATTTGTCTTCTGTAGTTTTATAACCTGCTAAGACATAGATTTTTTTTCCTGTAACTTTAAGTGATGGTAGTTCATGAATTTTGGAGCTGGCCCAGAACTTCTGTAGTTTTTACATGAAAAATACCATATGTTGGGTCGGTCACAGTTGCTGGGAAGAGAAATACGAGACAAACCTGAATCGAGTCCAGGAGGAACTCTGAAGCGCCTTTATCAACCTGTGTGTCTGTGTTCTCCCTTTCAAACACCGGGAGGAAAGCACGCTGTGTGCCCCTACCCTGGACTTTCTCCATCTCCAGTAGTTTCTTTGGTGTATAAAGAAATTGTATGAATCTCTTTTGGGGTGGGAGTGGTGCCCATCTTCAGAGGAATCCAAAATCAAAACATGTAGTTGCCAAAATTCCCTGTGGGAAGCAGTGTCCGTGGACAAGTTGAAAATCAGAGAGGGTTATTCTCACAGGAATCGCTTCTGCCTTTTTGATCAGAGGATAGCTAAGACCTTTTTAAATTACCTGTAAGATGGAGATGAAGGACTGACCTTACAGATGGTGTAGATGTGAGGTTCGGGTTTTAGGCATCTCAGCATCCACTTGAATTTGGGGTTTTTAGGTTGGACCTGAAGACCCATTCTTGTGGTTCGTCATTACACCCGTTTCTTTGAACACATTTCTCTCTGTATGTAGATATGTGGCTCATTTCCCCAGCTAAGTATACAGGTTTTGAGGATAGATCCAATGCCCCTTTTATGAGACGGGGTCTCACCACGTAGCCCAAGGCAGTTTTGAATTGGCACTGCTTCAGCTTCCTGGGTCCTGGGATTATAGGCGTCCAGGTTTATCTGGACAGACGGGCAGACAGATAAATGAGAGTCTCTGCTCTAGAGCCCACGCCTCAGTGCTCACTAACGGGCTCTGGTATTCAGATCAAAGAGTGGGTGATGCACAAAAGACTTTGCAGTTGGAGCCCTTTAAGTAACGAGCTCCCCTGTGAACAGAGGTTATAATTAACTTTTTTAAAATTACATTTCCATGCCTATTTTTAAGAATGTCTGTACAGGGTAAATCAAAATACACATGCCTACAGAAGGCTGCCTTTGTCATTGGAAGAATGGAAGGCGCTGTAGAACGTGGAGGTTTAATGTTAATATTGCTGTATTATTTACTGCTCTCCTGAGGCCTCCTACAGCGCCTCATCAGGGAGTAGTTTCCCAGGACGACGTTTTTTTTTTCCCCCAGTAGATAGCTCCTGATTGGCTGAAACATGTTGGAGTTGAGCAGGGATCTAGTCAGCCTTGGGTCCCCAGGTCAGAAGCCACCTTTGTCTGGTTCCTCAGCCTTGATCCTCCTCTCCAATGGCACCTAGCCTCCTTTTTTTTTTCTCCCCACAATGAACTTCCACACACCCCTGTTAATCTGGCTATATAGCCTATAAATCAGTTTTTTTCCCTGCTCTGTTTTGAACTGTTCACTGTATGCCAGATGTCAGGTTATCATGACAGACCCCAGAGAGTGTGGAGACAAAGCCTCGTTCATCTTGAGGAGCCTTATCATGGGGGCTTCGAGAAGCAAGAAGAAAGAGCCCAGAGGACTCCATTACTGTTGGGCATAGAAGAGGAAGCAAGATGAAGTGTCTAGGGTGTTGCCAGGATGATGTAAGATGACATCACACTTCATTTAAAATGAGTGGATGTGGAGGAGACTGATGGGTTGGTTATAATGATTTCAAAACCTTGAACTTAATCCTATCAAAATGTGTCCTGGTTGTCTTTGTTCTGTGTTTGTCTTGTTCTGTAGACTTCTATTTCATTGACTAGAAACTGTGAGTAATCCTTTTCTGTGTTCTTAACTAATTGTTTTAGGGTAGTAGGGACCTCGAGGTAGGGAGGAACTTGTAGGCAAGGCTGTTGCCTTCTTACGGGTTGGTGTTTTGTTTGTTTGTTTGGCCAAATTTGGCTTTTCCTCTCTAATTGTTTAAAAGAAGTTTTCTGAACTCATACTTTTCTGTTGTTGTTTTCCTTTTGAGTCTCTCTTTTCTTAAAGAAAACAAAACAATAAAGAAACCTTTATTTTTATTTATTTATTTATTTATTTATTTATTTATTTATTTGCTTTTTGAGACAGGGTTTCTCTGTGGTTTTGGAGCCTGTCCTGGAACTAGCTCTTGTAGACCAGGCTGGTCTCGAACTCACAGAGATCCGCCTGCCTCTGCCTCCCAAGTGCTGGGATTAAAGGCGTGCGCCACCACCGCCCGGCCAAGAAACCTTTATTCTAATGTTTTTTGGCATCATCTCGCCAGAGAAGGCTCCACGGTTTATAAAGTCGATGGTCACCAGTGAACGTCAGAAGAGGACCTGACTGCATGCAGGCTTCTTGACCTGTGAACAAGCTTAACAGGGAGATGAAGTCTTTGTCCATCACTGCCTTGGTGTCAGGTGGCATCATTTGGCTCTAGTTGGGACATTTGAAAATGGGTATAAACAGGTTCATATTTGAGTTTTAAATTGATTCTGAAGCTAGCAGTTCTGATAGAGTATTTTGGTGGACTTTGGTTAACATCTCTAGAATATAAAATATTAAAATATTTTATTTTTATTGTGCGTGGGGGGATTCATAGGACAACTTTGTGGTTTCTGTGGATACAACTTACACAGTCAGGCTTGGCAGCAAACACTGAGTCACCTAACTCTAGCCCACGGTTGAATACTGTTGTTTTCTCAGCACCGCGGAGTTCAGGAACCTACCTCTGAAAACGGCTAGTGCATGTCCCCAAGGTGACGCCATGTTAAGACAGTCTAAATGACCCCCAGAAGAACTGACATTCTTATATCGTAGCCACAAAAATGAAGTAGTTGAACCACCATATGTATTCATGTAGTATCAGTAATGTGGTCCCTTTATGAGTAGGCTCGAGAATGTGGACACTGCTCCAGTCCTATTTAGAAATGAATGAGATTGTCTTTGTGTCAATATTTTGAAAATACTGTTCATTATTGAAATATTTCTAGAGTGCTTTAATTTCTCATACCAATATACCCATATTTCAAAAAACGATTGTGTTTTAGGATAGATTGACTATGTATATTAAATTCGTGCTGTGTACTACTTACAATTTTGAGGGTACACAGTGAGGAGAGAGAAGCCTAGAAATGAATGAAGCTATAAGGACGCAAGCCTGTTTGGGGCTCTTGTGCTTTCTGTATCCAAATTTTTTAAGTAAAACATTCTATAAAATGCTGATATGAACCGAGTAGAAATTAATGAACTGATATTGACTTGGCTTGAAAATGAACATGAGGATTTATTGAGTAAAGCAGTAAATATTGACCGGGGCAGAGCTGAGGTCAATATTTACTTTGACATAACATAAATCCTTATATTCATTAGTCTATAAATTCAGTGGGTCTGCACACTGCCCAGGGTCAGATGGAAGTATATACTTTTCGTATCTGTGATGGATCAAAGTCAGACATCTTTTCTCCTAGTTATAAATTTGAAAGGGTGGTATTTCTGCCTTTGACACTGACTCCTTTAGGAAGGGGGGGGGCTGTGGATGAGTGGGAAGTTTTGATTAATCCCCCAAAGGAAAAGTCTCTCTAGCTCAGTGCATGCTTGATTACCATGTAGCAGGGCTTCATCTGTGCTGCGAGATCCACTAAAGGCTACTGGTCATCTTTCATACCTAACAACACAGACTCATTTATTAGATCCGACTCAGTTCATAAACCCACTGTCTGATGATAGAAAACAAAGAAATATTCAGTCCTTCCCTCTGGACATTGTTACAGGATGGTTTAGAGCATTTTCATTGACAACATACTATTGGCTTAGACCATCGTAAGTGCTACTTGACTGGCCTTTTTCCTGTTGAGGTTAGTAAGCGGAATTGGGTTTCCATTCCTTATCTTGTCTTTTTTCCTGGTGAGGTGGTCTTGGTATCAATGCCAGATAAAGCATTGTTGTTTGACGGCATTAGAAACTTTTAAGATTGTCCATACTTGGCTGGACTAAATAGCGCTGTATGCCCCGAGACTGACTTGTTTTCTCAAAACAAACAAACAAACAAAAAACAAAAAAAACCCAAAATGATTTACTTGATTAAGAAAAATCTTACACCTGAGCCTCGTGTCTCATACGCTTTTGGAGACTGACTGTGGTAAGAGTCTTAAACCTCCTTCCTCATGCTTCTGTTGGTCAAACATTTCAGCTGTCCGTTTCATTCATGATACTTCATTTGTGTCTCATGCAACTAAGATCTGGGGTAGGCTATGAAATATAGCCGTAGTGTCTACATAATGTATAATCTTAATTATCTTTTTAAATCAGCCTATATAGCCCCCCTTTACTGGGTTCAAACTCAGATGCCCAGGCTTGTCAAACCAGTGATCATCTTCGCATGGTGACCTACCTCTCTGGTCCTGATGTTGCCTTCTTGAGAAACACTTTCTATTGGTTTTAGGAACCCTCCTTCTTCACGGATGCCACTAGAGTGTAAAACAATATCTTCAGTGCCTGTGACACTGAATTTTGTTGCTGTTGTTATTCCAGAAACGACCAGTTTTTAATCTAATAATGCCAGTCCTCTCTGAGAGGTTTTCTGTCAGGGAGAAATTCGGGGATTGGCATAAATAGGTCCTTCACGCCTCTCTCGCTTGCTCGGGTATTTTTATAACGAGGAGAGATCTGTCTGGCCCCAGAGTCTTTAGCAGGAGCGTATCTTCGAATGTTGATGCCATCGTTTCCTAGTTTCGTTCCTGGCTGGCAGGCCTGCTAGTTTTCTGTGTGGGCACGGTAAGCTTCCTGTTACATTGAAGATGTACATTGAAGAGTTTATAAACATTGGGCCAATTTAAAGAGAAATTATCCAAACAGAGCTAAGTTATCTAAACAGTAGCCAAGCTACCATTCTAATGTGGCATGGTCAACTTCCTTCTGAAGGGAATATTGCTGTCACAGAGAAGCTGACAAAGCCAGCTGGCTGCCATACAGCCAAAGTAATATAAGGTGGAAAATTCAAACAGCGTAGCTAGGTGCCTGGAGCTGGGCTGAAAGTCAGGGAACCATACAGAGTCTGATTCAGAAATCATGGCTCAGTGGTTCTCGTTCAGTCCTATAAATAGCTCAACATCTCATGATTCGCACTTGGTCTGGGGCCCCCAAATTATCTCTCTACACTGTCTTGGAGCATCCCCCATGTTTAGGGATCTCCTCAGACTCCTGCAGTCAATATCTACCCTCGTCCTCTGCCAGCCATTGTGAATCTCTGGTATGTGTGCGTGTGTCGAGGTGTGCTTGTGTGTGGTGGGTGACCAGAAGACATCCTTAGGTGTTGTAGCTTGTGAACTGTACCCTTTCTCTGGCGATACAGGCTTCTCGTCGACCTGTGTAGTGAGCCAAGCTCCCTCTTCTTCACATCTACACTTCTTGGTGCTGGTGCTCAGGAATGAGTGAGCTCAGCACCTGCCTTACTGGCTGAGTCTTTGCTGAGTTTCAGACACCCAGGGTTTGGTTTGTGCTTCCCGATGTCACTGTGCTGTGTGTCACACTCGTTCACTCGACATCACCGTCTTCCATAGTGTGGAGAAGCCAGCACATCCAGATTTCTTGAGCCCATCTGTTCACACTCATAGCTTGAACGCCCTCCTCTTACATGTACGAAATTGTTCCTAAAGTTTGCATAAAACTTGTGCTCCCAAAGACTTCATTCCCATGGGCTCGCTTTCCTCCTGCAGGCTCCTCTTCTCTCTCCTCATGCTCCCTAGGTCCTAGTATTAAGACAATGTTCCAGTAGTTTGTCAGTGTTGATTGGCCATTGTGAAATATTAGCAGGAGAAAAATGTAAATTTCTACCAACCTTCTTGACAAGTATTGGCAAAGATGAGCCAGGCCATTTTTGGGTGTTGTGCAATGTTATTTTAACTAGGCAGAGATGTCTTACATTTGTTTATGCTTCAGAATGTTACTTTACCTGTATAAAGGTGTGTTAAATGTGTTTATGCTGCATATGTTTAGTGATGTAAGGATGTGTGTTTATTTATTTAAAGATGTGATGCAGTTGTTTCACCTTGCCTGCCTAAGACACCTGATTGGCCTAATAAAGAGCTGACCGGCCAGTAGGTAGGCAGGAGAAAGGACAGACCGGGCTGGCAGAGAGAATAAATAATAGGAGGAGAGTTATAGACTTGAGAGAAGAAGAAAGAACAAGAGGAGAAAAGAAGAGAGAAGAGAACAAGGAGAAAGGGGGATTCCTGGGGTAAGAAGCCAGGTAGCTGCCAAAGAGACAGGAGAAGCAGTGAAAGTAAGATATACAGACGGAAAGTAAAGGAAAAAACTCTGAGGGAAGGGTAAAGAGGAGGTTAATTTTAGTTAAAAGAGGTAGCCAGAAATGAACCTAAGCTAGGCTGGGCATTCTTAACTAATAAGAAGTCTCTGTGTTATGATTTGGGAGCTGGTTGGTAGCCCAGAAGAAAGAGAGATCCTGATGGGTGCCAGTTGGAGGGGGGGGGTATGGTTCTGCTTCTGGAACTTTCTATGGCAACAGGAAATATTTTATTCTTCTTTTGTTAAGTTGCTAGTGGTCTCTTTTCATAAGTGATTTTGATATACTCCGAAGGGCTTTTTGTTCTTATACTACCTTCCTAATGAGCTATCTTATGACATCTTTTCCACGTCTGATTGCCCTTTCTCTCACCATCCACTACAGTGTGAAAAGGAAGTTTCTGTGCTCAGGCCCATTGGAATGCTCATGTGTGGAAGAGGAAAGAGCTGGTCAAGGTTTGTGTCCTGTGGGCATTGTGATACCCTGCAGCTGGCAGTGTCCCTGAGATTGCCTCCTCTCAATATCCCACAGAACCATCTCCAGAAGCATGTTAAAGTACCCGAAATTACTTGGGCATGAGTTGGATGCTTCAGCTTTTCCAGAGACTGGGGATGCATGGCTTGACAGCAAAGGGCAATTCTTTATATCTATAGCCCAGATTACCTTTGGACAATCTCTCTGCTCCTGCTCTGCTGCCTCCAGGGCTCGGTGTTTCTTCCCCATGCTTTGTCACCCTCTGGGTGACTTGATCCCCAGAATCCTTTCCTTAAGGTTTTGATATGGTGTCCGGAGTTGTAGAGATTCAAAGGCAGCATTACATAGAGTAGAGGAAAGAATAAAAAGTATCCCATGATAAGATCTCTTTTGTGTGTGCATACATGTGAAGGCCAACAGTCAGGTGGAGTGTCTTCCTCTATCCGTCTCCATCGTGTTTCTTGAGATTGCTTCTCTGACCTGGAGCTCACCTACTGACTAGACCAGTGCCAAAAAGCCCCATGATTCTTCTGCCTGAGTTACAGGCCCACACTGCCGTGCCAGGGTTTTTATGTGAGTGTTGGAGATTAAGCTCGGGTCTTCTGCTCACTTTACTGACTGAGCAATCCTCTCGGCAAATATCATAAACATTGTCTCAAAGAGCCCCATCCCTGACCAGTCCACCTTCGGTTTCATTGATCTTATTGCATGCTCATGTTTTACCTGGTCACTGATGAGGATTTGGGATAGTTGGCTCAGCTCTGTGGATATGTAGGGTAAGCATTCCAGGCAGAAGCCAAAGGGGAGGTACAGTGGGATTCAGAAGGGTTAACTGGTCTACCCGAAGTAACCTTCCTAATGTTACTTTAGCCTCAGTGGGAACCTTCTGGTGTCAAAGGCCAGTTTTGACCAAACTTGTGCATTCTAGGGTAGGAGGATTAGAATTATTAAGTAGAAGGAATAAAGATATAAGAGAAATAAGAGACAGAAACACAGAATAGTTTCTGGAGGGACAGTCAGTGAATACTGAATCTGCCTTGTTTATTTTCCATAGGCTTTTATACTTCATTCCAAAAGTGGGTTGGGGAGGCAACAGACTTCATTAACATGATCTAAGGACTAGACTTGAATTCTCCGACCTTTGATCCTCGTGGAATGGATCCGCTTCTATACCCAAAGTACTAGTTATTAAAATGCATACCTGCAAGTTATAAAGGTGTGAAGACAAATACAAGTTATCAAATTTTTCTCTCATGCTGCCTTCCATAGTCTTAAAAATACTTTCCATTGTGCAGAAACATCTGTCACAGTCATGCTTACATAAATATGCTACTGTTTATACAATGCATGTGTCTAAAACTTAGTTTTCACAAACCCAAAGAATTCTTGTGAGTTCCAGGGAGCCGAATTGAAGGATCCACCTTAAAGAGGTCAGATACATTCCTCTCAATTCCCTGGTTCTAAAAATTTTTTTTCCTGAACTTAACTTTGTCCTCTGTTCTTCCAGTACCTTAAACAGGTGTAAGAGACACCAGACAGTTCCATTTCCCAAACTCCGGACAGTAGCAAAGAGACCAGTTATGCCAGGATGTGATCAGCACCTAGCTTTCTCAGGTCCCTCCCCTCCCCGCCCCAAGATGATGCCCAAAAATAAGCAGGAACTAGGCTTGAGAATCTGCCATCCCTATTCCTTTAACCTGTTGTGGCTAACCTCCCTCCTTTTTACATAAAAAAAGAGATGGGAATGTAATGGTCTATCCTGTCCCTTTAAGAGACTAGCCTGCTTCCTCTCTCCTCTGTCTGCCCAGGCAAGCAGATCTTCCTTCTGCTTCAAGCCTATGAGTCCTCCTTTCCATTTCTCTCCTGAAGAGGCAGCTTCTATGTCTCTACCTTCTCCCCTCTTCTCCCTCCCTCCCTCCCTCCCTCCCTCCCTCCCTCCCTCCCTCCCTCCCTCCCTCCCTCCCTCCCTCCCTCCCTCCCTCTCTCTCTCTCTCTCTCTCTCTCTCTCTCCTTTTCGCCCTTTTCCCCTTCCCTCTTTTCCTTTCCTCTCCTTATTGCACTAAATAAATACTCATTTTGTCTTCATGACACATCTCTGTCTCTCACCCACCACGAGGCTCTCTGCCTGGGACAGGCTACCTTTGTGACCCACCTTGGACTTGGTACCCGCTGCTGCCACTTGGAGACTTGCAACATTTTAGTTTTACCATAACAGCATGCCTTTCCTTTTTTAAAACTCCAGCAGTACAAGTGACAAGCCAGGCAGGTCAACCATTCCGGGAGTCTATTGTGACATCATAAGGGCAAGATCACAGTTTGATCATGGTAAAGCGTCTACCTGTTCTGTCACATAAGGTGAGGAAAGATGACTGCCGTTCAGCAGAGAGCTGGGGAGATTGCTTTTGTTATTACTGTCTTACTTCCAGGTCCCTGATGAGTCTTCCATGTGTCAACTCTTTAATCTCAGGGGTTGTTATCAGATCATATCCATGTTAGTATCACTGACTGTGAAGGACCCTGAAGAGTAAGCTGGCTTATGTTGCAGCACCATGAGAAAAATTATAGTTCCCCCCGTTGTAATTCTTCCAAATCACTGTAGGGCTACACAGGGAATAGCATCTTCCTGGGATCAGAGGGAGTGGGAAAGGAAGGAGCTGAGAGTGGTGATTGACAGGGCAGCATCACCCAGCTTTGCCAAGTGTAAATATCTGATGAGTTATATAAATACGACAGCAGCCGTGGGTAGCTCCTGGAGTAGATTACCCTCCTCCATATGGATGAACAAGAGCTTCCCTGTAAGGGGTTCGAGTCCATGTTAGGTTATTTCACATATCAGCGTTGTTTCTCCACAGCAGGGTGTTGTTTCTCTCCCTTCTGAGTCCTCAGCCCTTTTGTACAAGTTTGAATTTAAATTTAGACATCACGGGGTCCCTGTTTGTGCAGCTCTATTTTCTTCTTTTCTCTTTGGAAAAGGAAATCATAATACCTGTGTCAGCCACTCGCCGTGTAGGGTAAAGATACTGAAATACATGGACTTGTGCTGGGCTCCACTGTGGATCACTGTGTGTGCCTGTGGGACTCTGGAGCAACTTCAGAGGGGGTCAGATCATCCAGATGCCAGGCCCACTGAGGAGTATGGATTTCCTCCAATTGGGTTGCTAGTGTGTTGGCAAAGTTTTGCCAGCCTGGTTCAGATACTATATCGATATGTGCACCTCCCTCCAGCCCATGTTTCTGAAAGTTAGATCAAGTCCAGAGGCTGTTGATGGTGAAGACTGTGGGAACTGCACTTCTCTCCCAGAGAGATGTTCACCTTATTTTAGCGTTTTGCTCCCTCTTACTTCTGGATTCTTTCTCTGTTCCATAACTATTCAAAAAAAAATAAAATAAAATTTAATACTGTTAAAAAGACACTTCAGTTTTGAAGATGATTTTTTTGCATTGTTTGCTCTCTGAGATTTATGAGTCCAGCCTTGAAATATCTCTAGTGGAAATACAGTCTGCTTTATGAAAAGGGAGCTAAGCTCCTATCAGATCTGTTGTTTAAGTTCATTATTACATAGGAATGTTTCCTAAATACAAACAGTAATGAAATCACTATTGATTATTAAACCACATGCCCTAGAAAGCAGAAGCAGCAAAACTGAATTTTTTCCTTCTTGTTTTAAATTTAAGAATAAACCTTGCTAGGGTCTTGTGTGTCTTGTTTTAAATTTAAGAATAAACCTTGCTAGGGTCTTGTGTGTAATTGGCAGACACACTGAGCTTCATGTCCAGCCCTCTTTTTACTTTTGGTTGCAGACAAAACTCCCTTTGAAGTTGTTGAGACTGGTCTTGAACTTGCAGTCTTCCTGCCTCCGTAGCTGAGTAGCTGGGATTAAAGACTGCTACCACTAGAGCTGACTTTCCTTGTTTTGAGGGTTAGTTGTTAGTGCCATGAATGCTGTGTCATGGTCTTTAACTCCTGTTTCCTTTTTATTTCTGCATGTGCATGATGATGCTCTTATACTAAATTATTTAAACTTCTTCCTCATGTAGAAGTTGCTCCAACACATAAATTCTTATTGAAATAGCTAAAGGTAGCCTCAGATGAGCACTGCCCTTTGTTGATTTTGTTGTATTTCGTATGAAGAGTGGTTAAAGTGTCTTTTCCATTAATTGGCTGACAATTATTTCAATCAACTGGGCAAAGGTGTTATACAAAAGATGGAAAGCGTACACTTCCAGTGTTCACACAGGCGCTGAAGTGCTCTGTTGAACTTTTCAAATATAAGATACGGGGAGTAATGAGATGGATTTTGATCTCATTAAAGAGGAAAGATTTATTTGTTGGGCAGACAGGAAATATAATGATAGGAAGTACATTATTTGATTTTATATTTTGTCTGTAAAATAGTGGTCCAAAGATATACATTTATTAGAATCCCTGTTTATGGTCTTGGAATTTGATGGAGACAGTTATTAATTGAAAAATGTAACAATTTTTATATTTATCGTAACCAGCTATGGGTTTATCTCTCTACAACTTGCAGGTAGGTATGATGTATGTCTTTTGAAGGCCGATGTTTTAATGCGAGAATTAATTTCAGACACTGGGAAGTTTTACAGCTATTTTAACTGTTCGCTACGATAATTTAAGTAGCTTTTTATTGATTTATTGTGTTCGCCCCTGGACTACAGTTTCTTTATGTGAACTTGGTACTAACAGTGTGGAATTAAGTCCTTCTTTGACCATCTCATCTTTAGATCTCCATGAAGGATGTTTCTGGAAAGAGCTAAATGAAGAAGGTCCCTGAGATCTGTGTGTACCAGCAATGCAGGCTGTTGACTGTTTTGTTTGTTTGTTTTATGGAAAGTGGGTTCTCTGGCCAAGGAAGATGGGGAAATGTTAAGCGGCAAACACTAATTTCTGTTTCTTTACTGCAGAAATAATCAGTCATGAATAAAGACTTAGATATACACTTTGATCTCATGTATTTCTATGGAAAGGGAAGGATACGTGAAAATGCACCTGGTGGGCAAAGTATTAGCAGGAGCCCTGGATTTGGTAGGTGAATGTAGGAGGTGCTTCTTAGCAACATTTATCTGATGTGGTAAGTGGTTTCCAGACAGCTTTACAGAGCTGTTCTGTTCTTGTGGATTGTGACAATAGGGGACTTCCAGTCTTTTATCACTGAACTTCCTAAGTGCCCCCACCCCACTTTGATGCAGCGGAAGGAGCAGCAGGACCCAAGTAGGTCCAAGGTGGTTTTTCTCTTCTTCCCCTTTTGGGAAGTGAAACACCAGGTCGTTTCTTGTGTTTATAATGCATGTTTCAGAACCTGTGCATGTGTGTGTGTGTGTGTGTGTACGTGTGCGTGTCTTTAGTAGAACTGGAGACTTGGAAATTGATGGATATGAGTTGCTTATAATACTTAACCCGAGAAAGCAATGAAGCCTTTGAGAGTGTGGGATGTTTGTATTTCATGCCTAGTTTGGAAAGAACAGAATTCCCACCCATAAACGATTAGATGAAGGAAAGAAACCTTCAAAGAATGCAGTTTGTGAGAACAAGCAGGTGGACCCTGAATGGCCGGGCTGTGGTGGGTGAGGGTCCATCAGGTTCCATGAGAAGAGTATCTTCTGAGAGTTAATTTTTAGGAGGGAAAAAGATGAGTATAGGAGTTACATGTAGGAAGGAAACATTGAAACAAGGGTCCCTTATTGGTCTTTGTGCCCTCTGAGTGTGAAAAACAGTGCAGCCTCAAACGGGCAACCAGAAATGTTTCCAGATATTTCCACCTGTCCCCTGGGTACACAGTCAAAACTATAGTAAAAAACCGTCTCTCTTAGGATGTGTCTCAAACAATATTAGACCAGGACAGAGACTCACTGGGGAAAGTCCCTGCTAATACAATCTTGAGGACCTGAGGTTGCATCCCCAGGACAGGACTTAAGTAAAA
Source organism: Chionomys nivalis (assembly GCF_950005125.1). Taxonomy (NCBI): domain Eukaryota; kingdom Metazoa; phylum Chordata; class Mammalia; order Rodentia; family Cricetidae; genus Chionomys; species Chionomys nivalis. The sequence continues at coordinate 48,035,631 of NC_080090.1, read as the reverse complement.
GCAGCATATGGCCATGTTGGATATGTAGCCCCACCACTGAGCAGACATGAGACTCTGTGGACACTGGCTGGCTGTGTCATGGTCAGTAGAAGACCCTGTCTCAGAAAGCAAGAGGGAGAAGAACTGAGGAAGACCCTTAGCATCTACCCCACACAGACACGAACCTGCTTACAGAGATAACGACAGTTAATGACAATGTAGAGTGTGATAGATAAGTGGTATTTGACCTGGTTCTTTCTTATTTTATAAAAACTAGAAAGATAGAGATTTATTCTTAATTGTGTGTGAATGAGTGCCTAGAGAGTAGAGAAGATGAGAGAGAGAGAGAGAGAGAGAGAGAGAGAGAGAGAGAGAGAGAGAGAACGAACATCCAGAGAGAACAGAAGATAGTGTGGAATCTTGTGGAGCCAGAATTATAGTCAGCGAGCTGCTGCATGGACTGTCTGAATGAAGCTAGGGTCTCATGAAGAGCAGGAAGTGCTCATGAGCCCCAGCCGTCCCTCCAGCTCCTGACCTCACACGTGCATAGAGTGAGTCTAGGAGTTTCTTATTCTAGTTGGGCAGGCTTTAAGGGCTGTGAGCCAACTCCTCTAACAAATGCAGAAAACTGTGTTTTCGTTCTTTTTAGTTTGTGCTTTGTTGGCCTTGTAAAGTGGGAGCGATGTCAGCTATAGCCACACTGCACGTGAGAGTCAGGAGTTTCCAGATTAACAGGTACCTGTGGGCCCCAGTCTGCACGGTTCCGTGTTTCAGGCGAGAATTTCAGAATGAGTGATCCGGGTTTACTTTTTCTTTTTTCTTAACCTCAGCAGGATGGCAGTCATGAAGCCTGTACCTCATGCGTGTTTCCCTAAGTAATCGAAAATGTGCCCTGGCTTGATCAGAGCAGTTGGTGCATTTGTAAACTTCATTTCCTGAACATGTTAGACACAGGATGCGCAGGCACCTGTTCTTCATGCATGTGCATGGAATTATTTTCTTACGTACATCAAGTAGTTTTCCTCCACACGTTTCATTTTGAAATGGTTTTGTAAACTCTGATGACTCCAAAAAAAAAAAAAAAAGAAAAGAAAGAAAGGAAAGAAAGAAATTCTTTGGATTTATTTGGGTGCTTTTTATCTAGAATTTTAACTCAAATAGTTTTTAATACTTACTTGTGAATTCCCATTTTATGTATAGTGTGTCTTTCATGTATGCATGTCTTTGTATCGTATGTGTGCCTAGTGCACATGGTATCCAGAAGAGGATGTTGGGTCACCTAGAACTGGAGTTACAGATGGTTGTGAGCTGTCATGTGGGTGCAGGTAATTGCCTGTAACTTATTCAGAACAGTAACCAGTGCTCTTACCTACTGAGCCGTCTCTCCAGCCCTGTGAATTGCTGTCTTAATGCAATTAAGAATTGGCTGCTTAAATTTGGGTGTGTGTGGAGGGAATGGAAGGCCCCCTTTCATTGCTTCTCTTAATTAAATAAGAATGACCTTCCCTTGCTAAAAACTGGGTCCCCTTTGCCACGTCCCTGCTTACTTTTTATTTAATGTTACGGTGTGCTTGTATGCTGGGTCTTCGGGTCTTCAGTTCTGCCTGGAAAGATCTCTCTCTCTCTCTCTCTCTCTCTCTCTCTCTCTCTCTCTCTCTCTCTCACACACACACACACACACACACACACACACACACACCATGAGGGAGCTAAGGGAGCTCCTTTTCCTGGCTGTGAATTTCTATCCACAGCATCTCTATGTCTTCCTCTTTTGTTCCCAGGGCTTTTTGTTTGTGTTTTGTTTTGCGTGCGTGCGTACGTGTGTGTGTGTGTGTGTGTGTGTGTGTCTGCTTTCACATCAGCTAAGGGTGGCAGGAAGGGAGGCAATGGAAAGGAATTGAACTCTTGTTTCTTCTACACTGCACAGTTCCCTTCCCCCAGCAGAACAAAGATGCATGATGATGAAGCTTTGACATTTTCCGAAAACGAAGCTTTTAGTTCCCATAATATGGAGTGGAGGTCAGAGAGTGTGCCAAGCCTTTTACTCTCTGTTTGGCTCATGTTTGCCCTGGTTCCTCGGAGGACAGGGACAAGGCACTGCAGGAACTCCAGCTCTTTCTCCCCCACCTCCCTTAATCTTTGTCTTAAAAACAAACAAAACCTCTTACAGAATTTAATTTGTTGTTGTTGTTGTTGTTTTATTGGCCTTGAATTTCATTTAACCCATAGGAGCCAGTCATTCCACAGCTCACAGTCCAAGATCTCCGGATTCCCCCAGCTTATACCTTGAGGTCTTTGGATCTTGGTAACTTGCTTTGTTTGTAGTTTAATTGCCATGGCGACCAGATATAAAGCCAGTACCCCCAAAGACTTAATGATACCTATGCAATCACTGTTTTCCACCTCAGTTTTAGATGTTCTAGCGAATGTCCTCTGTTGGAAATAGTGTTAGCCATTATAAAAAGATACCTCTTCTGTGTCCTTCCCACCCTCACCCTGGAGTTATCTTGGATGAGGTTTTCTGTCCTGCCTGGTTCCCAGAGTCGTTAAGTCCCACAGAAATCACAAGAGGCTATAAACTGATTGGCCTAGTAGCTCAGACTTCTTATTAACTCGTATAACTTGTATTAGCCCATTATTCTTGTCAATGTTACCCATGCAGCTTGGTATCTGTTTTGGCGAGGCAGTTACATCTTCCTTCCTGTGTGGCTAGATCAGGAATGCACACTAAGATTTCCTCTTCCCAGAATTCTCCTGTTCTCATTGACCCGCCTCTACTTCCTGTCTGGTTGTACCACCTATACTTCCTGCCTGTCTACTGGCCAATCAGCATTTTATTAAAATACAATTGACAGGCTACAAACCATTGTCACACAACACTTTATTAAGCAATGGTAATAAAAGAGGGAATCCCGTATCATCAGAGACTGACTGCAGTCTTTCAGCCATACGCAACACAGCAGAACATGGCAGTCACAGACATTGTTATAGCTTAAATTGATTGTGGAGGGACAACTTTTGGGAGTAGTTTATTCTTTCCACTGGGTGGGTCCATGGACCTCAGGTCATCAGGCTTGGCAGAAAGCAGCTTTACCCACTAGCCACTTTGCTAGCTCTCAAGAAAACATTTTTCTGGTTGTTTTTAAAGTGAATTCACAAAGACAAAATACAAATGTATTTGATAACTGAGAAATTCCCCAAATGTGAGAATTGCATCTTTGAGCAGCAAACGAGGGAGTGTCCCTAGGGTGGGACTTGGTGGTAGGGATTCCAACTCTGTAAACTCCCCCCCCCCCCGTATTTGAAGTTTCGGCTTTTAGATGAAAGATGTGAGACCTGGTCTTGGAGCTGCTGTTTAAGAGTCCCAATTGTTTAGGAAGGCAGTAATTACCTGCAGTCCTGAGCTCCTGCTGGCCACCTAGGGTGGATTCCACTCTCAAGGCCATTGCCCTGTTTTCTCTTTGTAAGGGTAGCTGTGTCTTGATTACTCTTTAGAGATTTCAAAGGTAAAATCATTGTTTGATAATTAGAGAACGTGAGAATCAGGGCAGAGGGTACCTCTGAAGGATGATTTGCTGGATGCTGCCTGCCTCAGTCACCACCTGTATGGAGTGGAAGTTACTAAATACCAAGGCAAATGAGCATCTGGGTGGGGCTCACTCCACTAATCCGGTTCTTCAGAAGCCCAGGCAGGGATAATTCATTAGCATATGCAGAGTGCAAAATGAGTTTGAGACAGGTCTACATAGCAGTTCCATCTCAAAAAAGCCAGGGCCCGGATATTTGTAGCTCAGTTGCATGGTGCTCCCTGAACATTTGCAGAGCTGTGAATTTTACCTAGCACTATAGACAGCAACCTAAAAAATGCCCTCCCCACAAAAGAGTGCTCTGTGAAAGTTACTGGCTTAAATAAGATTGATCCAGATGCCCACATGACTCAGTCTTTCCACTGAGCTGTCCCCGAATCAAGAATTTATTTTTTCACCAAGGCAAACTCCATTCTTTTCCAAATCAGACCTTTTCCTTAGGCTTTGCCTAATGTTCAGTTCCTAGCAGGTGACTTCTCTCCCTACCTGTGACTGTGTTTGCTGAGATTAGGATTACGTGTGACGTTTTCTCTTTTAAAGACAATCCTTTCAGCATTTTGAAATCTGTAAGACTAGCAACCCATGGAGAACACCGCAGACTGCCTCACTTGCTCATTGTTGCTCTGGTTTTGTTTCCTCCTCCCCTCCCTTCCTTTTCCTCCTCCCGCCTTCTCTTCCTGTTAGCATTGCTTAAGAAGTGTCTATCTCATAATGGAATGCTTGTGTTTGTTGAGTCCAGAAAGCTGACTGGGAGCTGCTTGGGAATGAAGACAGGACAGACACCTGTACACAGGAAAGCTGGGGGCAAGTGAACTGTGTGTTCTTTGATGGAGTGGAGGTGTGCTCTCTGGTGGAGTGGAGGTGTGTTCTCTGATGGAGTGGAGGTGTGATGTCTGGTGGATTGGAGGTGTGATCTCTGGAGTGGAGGTGTGATCTCTTGTATTGTGGAGGTGTGATCTCTGGTGGAGTGGAGGTGTGATCTCTTGTATTGTGGAGGTGTGCTCTCTGGTGGATTGGAGGTGTGCTCTCTGGAGTGGAGGTGTAATCTCTGGTGGAGTGGAGCTGTGCTCTCTGGTGGAGTGGAGGTGTGCTCTCTGGTGGAGTGGAGGTGTGATCTCTGATGGAGTAGATGTGTGATCTCTTGTATTGTGGAGGTGTGCTCTCTGGTGGAGTGGAGGTGTGATCGCTCATAGAGTAGATGTGTGATCTCTTGTATTGTGGAGGTGTGCTCTCTGGTGGAGTGGAGGTGTGATCTCTTGTATTGTAGAGGTGTGCTCTCTGGTGGAGTGGAGGTGTGATCTCTAGTATTGTGGAGGCAGCTGCCACAGTGGTTGAAAGAAAGGCTTTGCCAAGTCTGAGCCTGGCCTGAGGAAGACTCTGCCAATTTCCCGTGGTTCTGAGGCCCATGTCAACAGAACAGAATCACTCAGGGCTTCCTTGGCTCTCTGTACCTTTTGACAGTGGACCTGTTATTGTAATATGGTCTAATCCAGTGCTCAACCATCTTAAAAACAGCCTCCCCATGAATAGTTCACTTCTGTGGAAGAAAAGCGCAGAAGCTGTGGACAGAATTCCGAGTGTGCCGCAGAACAGGTGGGCTTGGCTCTTTTGCTAGAGTTGTGTCATGGGGAGTGGTGCTCTCTGCTGAGAAAATGGTGCTGTTGCCTAGTCTTTAACTCTTTGGTCATCGTTTTCCAAAAGTCATGAGCTTGGCTTCCATCATTAAATGTTCTGTGGTGTTGTGACTCTGACATTCTCACTACTGACTGGATTTTCCGTACAGTTCCACTGAATAGATGCATCTGTCACAGATCTCCCTCCCTTCTTTGCCACTGTAACTCCTGATGTCATCCAAAGGGCCAGATGGTATATGTTCTTAACATTTTCCTTTCCATCAGATTTGTTTCCAGGCCCATAGGCCCAGGGAAGATGACAAGGGGAGCCGTTGGTGGTGAACTAGGCCAAGTGCCGCTGACCCAGGATCTCTGTCGACTTGCACCCAGCTCCCTATAAAAGGAATTCTGTCCCTCTGCAGATTTAGGCTTTGCCACAGCCTATCCTCAGTTTCTTTCTTTTAGCCTCAAAGACATTTGTTACTCTTCTCAATTAGTTTTGCAGCTGAATCTTACTTTCTGCACATTTTAATCCTTCAGTGGCCTCAACTTGTCTGTTAAGATCTTCCATATCTTTAAGGAGTAGTGCAGAAAGTTCTTTGTCTAAATGCTGCTAGAATATGAATATCACTCCCTACTCCAGTTTGAATTAGTGATCGAACCTCCGTATGACTTTACTTGGTCATTATTTAACTCTGAATTGTAGCTGACTCTTGACTGGTAGGTCTGTGTCTTGTTTTGCATAGTTGTTAGTGAAATTCTTATGGATCAAGATGAGGCCCATAGTTTTCCGTTACTCTTAATATGATAACACACACACACACACACAGAGAATCTTATATACATATTTGAAGCATTTTATTGAATCAAGTATCTTTATAGAATGTTAGAAATATCATTTCTTCTAGCCAATAAATAATAAAGTGTTTATTTGGATGTTTTATTTTCTGTTCAGCACCGTCCATCCACTAGGACTCTACTGTGATAGAGATGTTTCATTCTCTGCTGGCTGCCAGTGTTGATGCTGGCCACCTGTGACCATCGAACATTTGAAATATGGCAAGTGTGGCCTAGGAAATGAATTTAATTTGATTAAAATTAAATTTAAGGACCACATGTGGCTAGTGGCTCATGTGTCTCTCAATGCAGACAGAGAAATTAGCCGTTTCAATCTTGATCTCCCTCCCTCTTCCTTCCAGCAGGCTGTATTAAGTGTCTATGTGGTGGCAATATTTTTTTAAGGCTCTGGAACTATCAAGCAGCATTGGCTTCCTCCAGGATTGGGGAGGCAATGGCAGTCCTGCAGAGGGACTGACAGATCCCAGTGCTCATTAAGGCGTGGCAGTAAATGAGATGAGCTAGGGCAAGCAGGCCACTGGGAGATACAGAAGAGAGAAGCTTAACACCAGCATTGTTTGCAGCCCAGAACTGGGAACAGAAGGCCCAAAACTGGATGGGTCAATGACTTGGGCCATCGGAGTTGAATGTGTGTTAAGGACCATGGGTGGATTCTTTAGCAGTTGACCAGTTTTATAGCACATGGTCACCTAGCTATTCTGTTAACCCATCTTCACTCTCAAGACAGGCTTTTGTTACAGGCAGAGCTTTGAAGGCCATGACTTTATTTTCTCTCAGCATCAATTCTGTAAGAATTTTAGTAGTTAAAGTACCATTCATAGACCCCAGTGCCTCCTGCAAATACCCAATACATGGATCACTCAAAAGGAAGCATCTGTGTCACCATTTATACCACATTATCCTTAGCAGCCTCTGCTCTGAAACAGATCTTACTAGGTCTTTTGGGTCCATGGAGATCACACAAAGATGGAGGACAGACCACCAAGGTCTATTAAACCAGAAACAAACTTTATTCCAGGAAAAAAATTTTAAAAATTAAAAAGAATAAATCTCCACGGGGCACAAAAAGCTTATCAGCTAGCTGAGACCACAGCCAGAGATGGATTTGTAAGGTTGTGGCAAAGGAGGGCTTCCTATCTCCTACTGTTTATAGCAAGAAGCAACAAGCATTAGGCATGAACAAAGGAATTTTTATCATCTCGAGGTAAAACTCTGACACAAGTTGCCCTTCTTTGCAGTTTCCATTAACAAAGTTTTTTAGTCAAACTAGTATTTGTATTTCAGGTCATTGTTTTCTTCTGGCTCTTTCTGATGGTGTTTACCAAAGCTCTGCATGCAGCTGCTACTGCCACTTGTGCATAGCAGAGAAGGGTATGGGACAACACGAACCAAACAGTCACAGACATCCCATCATTTAAAAGTTAACTCAGCTCACTTCAATTTCTGGTCATGAGTGGCTGCGGGGTTATCTAAAAGCTGATGTTCAGTTTGCAGAGTGACCCTCCATTTGCAGAGGGCCACTTCAACCTTGAAGACAGAGATACTGGTTGTAAAGCAAAGTAACCCATTGTTAGTCGTTAATCCTTAAGCTCCTGAGAAAGCTGCTGACTGCCAGCTCTCCTTCTTCTAGGCTTACAACTTTATATTTCTTTATTCCTACATTCTTATTTCTGGAATCTGCATGTCTGTACTCTTATTTGACTCTTTAAGGTCAACGAGGCAAGCAAGTTTAGAGCCTTCCAGTGAACATCATGGTTGTAGGGCAACCATGAAGAAAATCAATAGAATTGTTATTGATAATGGTAGTGGATATCTATTTTATGGTGAGAACCACGCAATTCTGTAATCAACGAGGAGGCCAGGTAGATAATTTTGAGCAAGACCAAAGTCATACAGAGGAGAAGTTGCATGGGTTGCTCTAAAATTTACTTTACTCTAGTAACTGTGGAGGCTGGACTATAATGAGGCAGAAGGCAGTGTTAGGAGATGAAGTCTTAGAGGAAGGGATAACTAGGTCTTACACTGTCTGACAGAATGTACCAGAGTAAAAACAGTCCTAGGATTGATTGATCAGCAAGCATTTCCAGTGGCCACCTCAAGAAGATGCTTCCATCTCCGAAGTTTGGAAACATCTAGTCTGTCTTAGAAGTTGCTGCTTACTTCTTCTGGCCAGTCCACTTGCTATTTTGAGATCGTTTCATTTTGGCCAGAGATTAAAATCCATTAGGAAGTTGTATAGAGCCCCACATTCTCCAGAGGGTGCTGGAAGCTAAGTAAACCAGGGGAACATCTGATAGATCCTTGGAGAGCCCCAAGTGGGGGAGATAATGCTGCACAAGTAGGTTGTGACTCCAGGTCTAATTTTAAGAGTGAGACTCCCTGGGAGAAGCAGTAATTGGCCAGAAGAATGTGATTGCTCCTAATTGCCTTCCTAATTATACACTTGGATGTTGGGGGCCTAAGGCTTGGGGTTTGGCACTGTACATCACAATTGACTTATCCCTGGAGAGCTGTGGCTAAAATACCTCCTTAAAGATAAGCCTATTTTCACATCCCTCCAGCAAAGATGCAGATAGAAGGGGAGGATGAGGATTATATAAGTGCTCTTGTAGGTAGACATAGCAGAACTCAGAAAGTAGGCAGCACACAAAACCTTCTTGGATTAAGAATGTTGTCGAGAGTCAAGGTGGCGTAGTTACTGTTAGTTTCATGGCTGTGGTTTCCTCTTTCATTTCTAGACAGAGTTAGGAAAGCAGTATAATAACCCATTAGAAGGAAACAGTATAATCCATCAGAAGTTGCTGAGCATCTGTCTGTCTAACCAGTTCCATTAAGGAGAAGTGAAGCTAGAAAATATCCAGACCTTATGGTAGAGGATAGGTGGACACAGACCTTCCCGCCCCCAGCAAAAAAATTTTGGAATGGTTAATGAAACTGAGGAACTTTTAGTGAAGTCCCTGGGAAAATAAAATTCTCTGACTTTGGTCTACATCTGGCCTCTTAAAAATTTTTGTTTGCCTTGAACTTTTATTTTCTATGAATTGGTTTCCAACGTTTAAAAATGGAAGAGTTTGATTTAAAGTGCCATGTTAGTGCCCTCACGCATGTATCAGAGCTAGTGCACAGACCTGAGAAGACACAGTGGAATGGAGCAGTAACATTGCAGAAGGCACATGTGGAAGCACATTCCTAGTGTCTCCATTTGCTGAGTCCCCACTGCTCCGGAAGAATATCCACAAGTCTATCCCCTGCTCCAAAGAGCGGAATTTGCATCTGTGATCTAAGAGTTTGTTTTCAGTTCATTAACTATTTGAAAGGTTCAATTCTTAGGCATTGCAGCCAATTAGCCTTCTATACAAAGATAAAGGACCTGTGAAATTAAAATGTGAGCCTGTGTCCACCCTTTTTATTGGAGAGAGTGGTCCACTTGAGGATTGCTATTAATTATAAGTTAATGGGATCTTTGTTAACCAAACATGTTTTGTTAACCAGAAGGAACTAGGAGCTCTTGTGGCGGTGCCTCCAGGGAGAGTTGGCAAGAACTTTTATAATTCCGTAGCTCTTAGAGTTGTTAGCCTGGATATTCTTGGTCTCTTAGCTGATTGAAGGTGACAGAAAGCTGAAGGATGAGAGAAATTTGGGACCAAGGATGCTGTTTAAGGTGTAGGAAGGCAGTGTTGACTTGCCTCTTCTTCATGTCTTTAAAAAGTTCAGAGTGAGCCATGGTTGTGTACATGCGTAATCCCAGCATTCAGGAGGCGTAATCCAGCATTCAGGAGGCATAATCCCAGCATTCAGGAGGCCTAGTCAGGCTGATCTCTATGGGCTCAAGATCACGCTGGTCTACATAAAGAGTTCCAGGCCAGCTAGGGTGATAGACCCTGCCTTAAAAAAGCAAAACTAACAGAAAATTCCCCAAAGGTAAGCAACGTTAGGGTATGTGTGGGTTTCAGAGACTTTGGCATCATAAGATCTAATGAATTTGCCAGTTGTTACATATGAAATAATTTAGCTATGAACAATTTTCAAGATGAATACTAAAGGTTGTCTTTTTCTAGAGCTGAATGATAGAATCTAGAAGTGGCTTTATGATTCTGTTCTGGTCAATTGTTTTCAAGCCTTTCTTCTGAGTAATATAGACAACAACTTTGAAATGGATGTCATTCCTTCTCCATACTTCCCCCTCCCTTCTGAATGACATTTTGTCTGTTAGCAGGCTTTTTTTTTTGGTTTAATTGTACCATCCCTAACTGTTGACTGGCAGCTGTTTTCCAATTGTCCTTCTTATAAAAATGTCAATTGTTCATATAACTCAATTTACTATTTGATTGATGGACAGTGTAAATCTGTCAGGACTTCTTTCTGGCCTGTCATGGCCATGCTGCTTTATCCGGTCAACACTGTCCTGGCAGTGCAGCAGAGTGATGCCTGAGTAGCTGCTTCACGTCTCTGAAATAGAGGGGCATCGCTGTGTGGTTCTCTGTGACTTTCTGAGATCAGGGGTGTAGTATGAGGCCACTTGTTCCCAGCTGCTTAATACATAGAAAGTGTATTAATTAAATCACTGCTTGTCTATTAGCCCTAGCTTCTTTTTGGCTAGCTCTTACATCTTAGTTTAACCCATTTCTATTACTCTGTGTACCGCCACATGGCTGTGGCTTACTGACAAGGTTCTGTCTGGCATCTGTCTCTGGCGGGGCTACATGGATACTCCTAACTTCCCTTCTTTCTCCCAGCATTCAGTTTAGTCTTCCCTGCCTAGCTCCACTTTGCCCTATCACAGGCCAAGGCAGATTCTTTATTCATTAACCAATAAAAGCAACACATATACAGAAGGACCTCCCACACCGCAGTGGGAAGACTCTTGTTTTCATCTCCCTACTCCGGTTACACCTTGTCAAGGAAGCCATGTCTATGCTTCTCCCACCTCCTCAATATCAGATGTTCAGCAAAGTACTTAAGGAGTTTGACAAGCCAATCACAATGCTAAGTTGAAGGTGGTACTTTATTATTTTTCAGGACATTCTTGTCCCACATCAATCAGTAAATTGATTTTTAATCATTAGGCAGAAGAACCCAGCCTTCCTACATTTCATTGGTATTAATCATTAAATCCTTCACCAGTTGTGGGTTTTCCAAGTGCAGTGTATATGATGTTTGATATGCAGGTAAAGGAGAGTGTTTAATGACTCAGATCGTGTGGCATTTGAAGGAGCTGAGTATTTGAAATAAACTTGTCAATAGAGGCAGCATAAGCCTACCCAGATGAAGGGTAGAAGAGGAACCCATGCCTCCTAACTCAGGCCTGTTCATCTCAACTTCTCAAGAGGCCGAGGCAGGAGGATTACAAATTCAAGGCCAACCCAGGAATTTAATGAGACCGTATGGACAGTAAAATGTAAAATGTAAAATGAGAGTTGGGGCTGTGCCCATTGTTAGAGCATTTGTGTAGGGTGCATGACTACGTGGGTTTGGTCCCCAGTACCACAGATAACCAAAGTAGGAAAAGTGTAGCCCAGTTCATGGTTGCAATAGAACGTTTTGTTGTGAAGAGGATGATTAAATCTGAGGCATCTATCCCATGTCCACTCTGCCCTTCAGGGTATCACCGCATTCGTTTCAGTTTGTGATTCTCTTTCTTCAGCATATCCACCTTCACATTGACTTTGTAAGGCATTCTGGGTACTGAAGTTCTCAATTAGCGTATGCTGTAGTTTCCATGGAAGAAACACATACGATCGTGATAGTTCCCAGTGCTTCATCATGAGATGGCAGTGACAGCAGGGAAATGCCCAGGTTTTTGAAGGACTCCTTGTGTGTCAGCGATGGACGTGGAGGATTTCTGTGGGTGCAACTGGATTGTAGATAAGAGGACTGAGAATGGTATATGTTGAGAGCTGACATTGGCATCGTGTTTGATTTGGAGATGGTGGTAGCAGCATGTTCCTGCAGTAAATAAGTCTCCGCAAAGGGTGGAGACCAAATTGTTACATAATTCTTGCTGGGGCCTGGCAGGGAGGTCAAAACCCCTGGAAGGAATCTGAGGGCCCTATTTAGAGGCTGGAGAGCATTTGTGCTGGGTTTTGAGCTTGTAACTGGGAACCTGTGAAGCTGGTTGTCTAGGTTAATTGGAAGGATCCCAGAATGTGCGGTTGGAACAGTTTCACTTATCGTTGACCCTTCAAGTTTGGCTGTTGGAGAAATGTGGGATTAACTGAGGAGAAACACTGGGACTTAAGGACCTAGAAAGGGCAGAGCAGCGCACAGCAGAGGGGCTAGGGTAGAGAAACGTGCACAGCGAAGTCATAGTGAAGTGAGCTAGACACTGCCCTGGAAGTTTTAGAGTGTAGACCGATGGAACCTGGGAGTCGAGCCATATGCCCTGGTATCTGCCTTTCTATTCCCAGAGGTGAAGTGAACGTGCCACTTAGTGGGTAGGGGTTGTGGGCAAGGTTGAGGGATGCTTGGCTGAGCAGGTCGTATCTGTCAACCAAGGGGTGGTTTCCTTCTCTTCCTCATTCATTGCTTTTGGGTATTTTCTTAATGCCTTTGGCCACATGTGGTTATTTTTGATTATGCAAGGGTGTGCTTTTAATTGGAGAAATCTGGTAAGGGGTCAGGAATGAGAAAGGAGAGGGGGGCTAATAAAGACACTATAAGAAATCACAATTTATTCCTGCTCCAGGCCGGGAGCTAGAGAATGCGCCAGAAGCTGACACATCTGTCTTGCTTGAACTCTGGACATGCACAAGCCAGGCCCCCTCAGCTAGGTGTCTGTGTCGTTGCCCCTTATTAAGTCTCCTGTGGTTGCTACTCAGAATTTAAAAGCTTGATAATTTCATAGGGCTGCCATGATCTGTTGTCTCGTCCACTGCAGAAGCAGCCACCATTACCAAGCACCCTGAGCCATTAGCTCTCATTACAAGACAGAATTCTTCTCAGCAGTTCAGTATGCTCATCCTTGACCCCCCCCCTTTTTGGAATTGGAAATTATCCTGAAAATTTACCTCTACCTCTGTAATTTCTACGGCATGCTCAAGAACAGCTTAATAGTCTGAAAACGGATGAATTCGCAATGAGAGCTCTGAAGGTCG